>NC_140663.1:29827819-31035319 GCF_054131305.1 Coturnix japonica
GGTCTCTGCAAGAGATTCCCAGCTCTTAACTCCCATAGTTATTCATTTCTGACTTTTGGTTTCTGCCTGGTTCTATTGATTTATTACAAAACAAACCCACTCAATTTGCTCTATCACACAACATCTCCTATGCCTGAACTCCAGGCCCCATAGATCCAAAAATTGCACACATAATTCCCCATTTAATACAATTTTCTGTTTTGGGGCAGCACAGCCTCTTTGTAGAGCAGCTATCTGTAATCACTGGGAAAGGCAACACTTCAGTCAATGCATTACCATAATCTCGGCAATCTACATGACAGTGACCAGTGAGTTATCCCTCAGCATCAGCCATGCAAAAACACATATATGGCACTTGCTGTTTCAAGTTTGAGCTACAAAG
Organism: Coturnix japonica; assembly: GCF_054131305.1. Classification (NCBI taxonomy): domain Eukaryota; kingdom Metazoa; phylum Chordata; class Aves; order Galliformes; family Phasianidae; genus Coturnix; species Coturnix japonica. Next base: position 29,828,202 of record NC_140663.1, read on the forward strand.
AGCTTATCTGAGTCTCAGCACACAGCCCAACACTCAAATTCTCAGCTCTTCCATTCACCACAGAAGACACCCAGTAACAAGACAACAGCCCAACTGGCAGAGCTAACGTACAGATGCAGGAAGACCCATCTCTAGAGCTGGCATGATCTGAATACGCCTCTAAGACTTCAAAGGGCTGAACATCACTTCAAAGCTGGGAGCTTGCCAGTTGGCTCACACCACACAGAGGAGATGGCCTTCATGCTTAGGATGGGTTCTGTACTGGGGAAGAGTTGTCCTGAGGAACATATAAAGATTTATGACCGAAAATGAATACTGGGGGAAGAAGAGTTTTGTGGCTTTTTTCCTGCGTTTTTGAAACTGCCCCTGTTCCAAAGGCAACGGTGTCAAAATACAAAAAAAAAATAAAGATGTGCTCAACTTCAAAGCTAAATCTGTATTACTGTACAAGCAACATAAAGCAGATAGCAATAACAAAGACCACCAGACATCAGTTAGACAAGGAATGTGCTAACAATAAAACAAGAACCAGCAGCAAAATTCTGGTTTCTGCAGAAACGGAAACCAGCAAGCTCAGATACAGGTGGCCCATATTCCAGCCTGATTCAGCACTTTACAGCAGCCATGGACTCTTCCTTCACCCAAGGCTTTCCCATTCCTTTGATGAGTGTTTAAACATGCAAGTTTGGTGAAGAACGTTCTTAAAGCATGGAAAACAAAGGCCTACAGCCACATTACTCCAGCCAGACCTAGTGTCTGCCAGCACATAAACACCACATCATCATGCTTATCATTTCAGGAGCCCCAGATTAATATTTCCATTATCAGTGTCAAACACTGAGTAAGTAGATCAGTCTCAAATACCACTAAGGTCTCTGTAGCATAAGGGAAAAGAAATACACAGTTTAGAGATCAAAAGACACAATTTAATCAATCACTACTATCAGGTCACAAGGAAAAGAGATCAAACATTGCACATTCAAAGGGGATATAATCTGAACCTCCTGAACACCACACATGCCTCTCAGGCTATCAACAGCTTATCGATAATAAGCTAATAATATAATAATATGTAAATATATGTGTAAATATGTAAAATGATAATAGTATGTAAATGTATGCTTCCAACGCCTCGAAAAACATTTAAAAGTTCAAATGCACATCTGTTTTGAAGCCAAGTCCTTTTCTGCGATGTATTCAAATTCTCTACCCAAGAACTAGGTCAGAAACTCTAAATACTGAAGGTACTTTGTTTTATATGGTTATCTCCTTTACAAAAGAAGCAAGAGCTGCAACTGTTATCACAGACAAGCATTTCAGAAAACAGGTAGGTTTCCAATCGTAACAAGATTGCCATCTGTGATTAGAACACTCAGGGTTGCCTCAAATTGCAATGGGAGCTTCTGAGAAGAAAGGCCAATTTGACTCATTGGTCTGCTTTCCAAAAGGCTGATGGGCAAGGAAAACGATTTGATTAATCTAGGTCTCCTCCACTCTGTGTCTACTGTCCCAGACCACACAAAGGTCTGGGCTGGAATGAATAAGGAGGAAGGAAAGTTGCCCCAAAGTGAAGACAGCATTAGATAACACTATATCTGGGATTAGGAAAATTCATCCTTGATGGAGAAGACAGCACTTCTGCCTTAACCAACTACTATGGCAAAACACAATATAAGGCTTTACTGAGTTCTTGGTTTGGAACATAAGCATATCTGGAGGTAAGAGTCATGTGAAGCAATTGAGACACTGTTCCTGTAAGAAGACTAAAAATAATGGCTGTGCAGAAGGGGATGCACTCTCAAAGCAGGAATGTAAGAAAAGACTCATTACAGGTCCAGAAATGTTAAAAAAACAACAACAGCAAATTAAAAAAATCAGATTGTTTTATAAATCACCATCACTGACCCTCACGTAACCTTTCTGGTTTCTCTGGGTTTTTATTTATAGAAGCCCACCCTTCCTGGGCACACTGAGCATATTACTCTGAAGCTTCACTGATTTATTTCCTTTGATCTCATCTCCCTGCCATTTATCAGCCCAGGTTCAGGGCTGAGAAGACAGTGACCACACTCCTCATGAACATCTCAGCCCTGAGCCATGCCAGCAGTGCAGCAGTACTTCTCCAGGGGACTGCAGGATGCTCTGTAGCCCCCCCTGTAAGGACTGCATCTATTGTAGCCAATGTTCATGCTTTTGACCAAGGACGTGATGTGATAGGACTGATGCTACTTAGCTGCACGCCGTGTGATCAGCCCTGAGAGTAGGAATTTAAACAGGAATAAAAACCAACGTCATTAAAGCTTTTCCCTGAATTCCCCTCCTGTTGCTCACAACAAAGCTCTAATTCAGATTTTGCCAGTTGTAGGAAGAACAAGATGGGAGATACTGCTATAACACAAAGCCTGCTGTGTCAGCTGGCCATCACACTAATGGACAACACACAAACTCACCGCAAGGAGGTGAGTCTCTGAAAAGACTTCACTGCTTGGATTTCTGTGCAATCACTTCAAGCAATGTGCTATGTAGAACAGAGGTCTCAACTTTCTGAATACACAATACATGAGTTAAATAATAATAACTGACCCACTACTATGTTTATGTTTATCTATCCAATTATATATATTCACTACTGAAGTTATTTTCTTCCTGCGTTCCAACAGATCATCTCATGCATCATACTTAGAAGAACACTGGTCTAGAATGGGGAACTTCAGAAAAAGCCTTGCCTTCAGAGGACTTCAAAAGATGTAAAATATTTACTGTGCAAATAAACCTTAACACACTCATTTTCCAGAGGTGTAACATTTTCTTCACAGCATCTACAAAGAAACATTGTTTTTTTCTAAAGATTTTCATTAGGTCTCACCAACAGGCAAATGCAGTAATTCTAAAGTCACCAAAATCAGAGAACATTTATCTCTACTGCAGTATTCCCCAGATAGCTGGAAAATGAGTTCCCAGGCCTTATGCCCAAGCTCACCGTCCTGCCTTTGGCTGGGATAATGCTCATTTTCTTCACAGCATCTGTCATGGTGCTACGTTTTGGATTTAAGATGAAAACAATGTCGACAACACACTGACGTTTCAGTAGTTGCTGAGCAATGCTACACAGAGCCTAGGACGTTTTAGTTTCCCACACTGCCCTGACAGCAAGGAGCTGGGGGCTACTAGGAGCTGGTAGGGGACAGAAGCAGGACAGCTGGCCCAGAATGATCAAAGAGCAATCCCATGCCATATGGCATCATGCTCAGCAATGAAAAGGGGAAAAAAGGAGGAAGGAGGTGGTGGCAGTGTTCAGAGTAACGGCATTTGTCTTCCCAAGAAACTATTATGCATGAGCACTGATTCCCTGGAAGTGGCTGAACACCTGCCTGCCAATGGCAAGTGAGAATGAATTCATTACTTTGCTTTCCTGGCATGCACAACCTTTGCTTCACTGAGTGAACTGCCTTTATTTCAACCCATGAGTTCTAGCACTTTTATCTTTCCAGTTGTCTCCTCCATCCCACTGAGAGGGACAAGTGCATATCTCTGTGAGGCTCAGCTGCCTGCCTGGTTTAACCCACAACACAAACTAGCCACTGCTGTCTAGAAAGAAAACAACAAAACCAACAAAACAAATGTGTGCAGAGACCACTTTTAAGGTGCCATATCATTGTATTTATACTTTTTACACTTCTTTTTCCTGCTGGGTTTACAGACGATGATTTTGTTTCCAAATTGCATGTTCCCTTCACATGGGATTTCACTAGCTACTACTGCACTACACAATTTCTCACTGAACCATATAATTAGGCTACATTTTTAGCTGACTACATAAATTGACCTTCAGAACTAACAACTGCATGTGCAGACTGACATTCTGGACACACAGAGCTCATCTTGGCTGTACCCTGCTTCGTTCTTGTTTTCATAGCTAGGTTAAGGCTGAGTCTTCAGTCCTTATCCTTCACAAGCTGTATAGCTTGTATATCCTTTTTACCCCTAGTCCATGTTATGAGTGCTCTACATTTCTCTCCTCTTTTTGTTTTTACAACTATCATCTACCTGAGTGAACATGATGGCACAGAGCCTCCCCTCACAAACAGTATAGCAGAGCTCAACGGTATACCTAGAACACTTCACTCTGTTAACCAAACCTCAGGATGGCCTTATCCATACTACCTACTAGGGACAAGTACTGCCTAGGAATTACCAAATGCCATGGTCCAAAACTCAAGCAGCCCAAACAACCACAACACTGGGCCTAGAGCGGATGCCATGGTCATACTCCACTCAGCAGCACAAAGAGCCCACAGAGCAAGAGTCTTGTGCCTGTGAGGCATCATTTTGGCCTTGGCTGTGCCAGCCTTCAGGCTGCCTTCCCAGTTGCATGCAACACTTTCAAGTTATTTTAACAGAAACCAGATCGTGGCTTGTTCTTTCCCCCACTTTGCATCTGGTTGCTTCTTCCTCCCCTCATCTCTTTGTTGACAGCAAATCCAGTCTTCTCCTTCATCCATTCTGCCTTAAAAGATGTAATTACATTAAGAGACTTAAGCTTTTAAGCACTATCACTTCTGATTTTGTCTCTATAGCTCTGCACAGCACTGCTCCTTTATGCCCTTTAAATGCTGCCACCGCACACCTGTCAGGTGAACTTGTGTACTGCAAACTGAAGGACAACCAACCCCTCCATCCCAAAATCAAGGTGGGATAAAGTGATACCTCTCTGAAGCAAGACCAATCTCTCCTTTATGCTGCCACAACACTTTCAAGCTACTATCAAAGAGACTGCAAGGGGTAAACCAGATCATGTGTTAAGAATAACAGACAAAACAAAAATGGTAGGCTATCAGTTTGTTAAAGAGAACCAATGAGAATGCAATGTGGCACATTATATTCAGACACCAAATGGCATGCTGTGCTACATGGCTCTTAGGTAGCATGTACAGCAAACTGAATTCAAGTCCATGCCACAAGGTACATCATGCAAGCAACAAGAAAGGTCCCTAAAGAAAAACAAAAGCATCACATGAACCAGACCAGTGACACAGGACAGAGAAACATTTTCAGAACAATTAACATGACACTGCTGTATATCTTTGAGAAATTAAGCTTTGCTCCGATACATCCTCTCCCAATTTCATCATTAATCTCTCACTTTATAATAGCATCCATTAGGGAAAAAAATAAAAGAAACACTGAGGATTAAAGTACAGTGGAAAAGACAGCTGCTACTGTATCTGCAGAACATTTCTTTACATTTAATCTGCACTGATTTTTCAGGTAACACAGGAATAAAATATTTATGTCCTTGTTTCCCATTCCTGACAAAGTCATTATAGCCATGGATCAAGGTGATAAACACAGCTCCATATCTAGAGAATTACTTTCTTCTGTTTGAAAGCAAGCTACTGATAGATGCACGGGAAAGGCTCATTATATCAGACGAACACTCTATCAGACTTGCATGTATTCCAAATGATTCACTTTCTCAAACAGCTTAATCCAAAGGGAAGCCATTTCAACAGACATAGAATTAAACCCCAGGGTAACAACTCAAATGAACAATCATCATTTCACCTGGATTGAAAGCCAACACAGCTCAGTAGCTTATGACAAAAGAAGGCTACAGTCATCCTCCATAAGATCCAGGATAGGACATCCACGTGGAAGCTAAGAATAGTAAGACAATGTAGAAAAGCACACCAACAGCTTTGCCTTTGATCCTACATCAACTCAAGTTCAGTGGTGTAAGTGAATTTTTTAAAGATAACTTCAGGCTTACAGTGTTTCTGAAATTTAGAGATGCCATGAATGACAGATTCTGCTGGAGGAGATGAGAATTAACCTCATGCCCCAGATCTCGACTTCAGAAGAACTCGAGCAACATGAAACTTTCAAATCTATTCCACTAGGAAGGAAAGGGAAATCACAATCTCTGCATTTTCTAAATGCCATAAAACAAACTGGGACTCAAAATAGGTATTTCTCTTTTCTCCTCATCTTGCAGTATATAAAATATCTTCTCACTTGGAACCACTGAAGTCCTGTAATCAATATTTTTAAATGCATGGTCTAGCAAGTTATAAAAAGAATTCCATTAAGAGTAGATTACACTTCAATAGAGTGCTAAAAATGCTTATTTCTGATATGTTTTATTTCTGCTCTGTGAGACAAACCAGCCTGTACTTTAACACATCAATACTTAGTAACAAGGGGCACTGATGCTTCCTGGAAGGTCAGCAAGTGGCTTTACTGTCTCCCTCTGTGTTTCACAAAACTAAAAGCTCCAAAGCCCCAAGCACCAAAGCTCCCCTATTGCTAACACTGAGATACAGTCACTCTTAAGAAACCAAACATCCACACAGTTCTAAATGGCAGAATATTAAAACTTCCTGCTCACAGTATAACATTTTTTTACTTCCTTCAGACAGACCCAACAGCGTAGGAAACTGAGTCCCAGCAACAGGCCAGCTGAGCTGATTGCAGAGGTGCCAGGAGCCTTCACTTTTGGGATGCTGATCTTCTGCTCTCTTATGAAACAACACTTGATCTTCTAAGGTTACTTCTACCTCCTTCTGTACATCCTTCCTTGAAGAGGCAGAGTCCACCTGTGTTGTATGTGACAACCAGCTAAGGTTGTGCTGCCTCACCGGCCAACGTGCCCACCCAGACCAACAATCAGGCCTGGCTAAGGAGAGTGGATAATCATGGTTTCTCATAAGGAATCATTGCTTTCTTTACACAAGACACTAAGCAGACTTCCCTTTTTGTTGCTCATGTTACTAAATGACATGAACAAATTAAGCTAAAATAAGGAACAAGAAATTCTATTAATACAGTCACCTCACAATTAAGTATTTATGTGGATACCACAGAAAGCTGGTGGATATTTTATAACCCCTTGGGGCTGAATAAAAAGGAAATCAAAGGGAGAAGGAAATGGGGTGACGCAAAAGCTTGCCTTTAATTAATCAGAATTAATGATAATACAAGTGAGCGTTCTTCTAGCAGTCAAAGCAGGACTGGGATAAACGTGAAAATGGAACATTTATATTTCTACTGGGCTATTTAAGTACAGGCAACCCTCATTAAAATGTTTTTGAAACCATAAACTGCCAGAAATACACTTCTGAAGAACCCTTTCAGAGAGGTATTTTTCCGGCCAATGTTGAGAAACAATCTTCAAGAACCACATTTAAATCTCAGCCTTAGCTTCAGACTGTGGGCTGCCGCTCAACTGAAGTGGAACAGCTGCCACTTTGCAAGTGGTAAAACTGCAAGCATCGCTGCCACCACATCACTCCACAACTGCTTCTCCAGGGCTTCTGCAAATGGCTGGTGACATGGGGCATGGCAACAAAGCCTGCTTCAGCTCTGTCACCAGGTGCAAGGACAACATGCACTTCGATTTTGTATGCGTATACACACAGCATTTGGAGCTTTGGCTTCTGCTCAACTAATTGCCTACCTGCTTAATTACAACCCCAGCAGAGATAGTACTTTCTAAATGAGTGAAAGTGCAAAGCAACACCACAGTTACTAATGTAATCAGGGTGGTATAAACAACACTGAGTAGTTATGTGTAAAAGACCCATTTTGGCCAAATACGATAACCGGAATAGACAATTGCTATGAAAATAGTTTCATCTATTAAAACAGGCATTCTAAATATATATATATTCACAAAAGGTTTTGAAGCCAGAAGAGAGAAGCTCATTGTCCAGTCAGATCTTTAATCTACCACAGATCTTTATATAGGATTGAAATATCTCAAGATCAACATTGGTAAGTTACATTTGCAGAAACATTGGTTTCTGGGGAGTATTCACTCCTTGGCTAAGGATGAAGACAAGAGCTTTATCAGCTTCCCCAGTAGAGCCTCGATTTACCTACCAACCCACAGAAGAGTTGTACTTCATACAAATTAATTGTTTTAGCTTCCAGGCCTACGCTCTTCTTCCCTCTTTCTTCACTAGATCAAAAGAGTCCCTTAATAATGCATTTTTCCCATAAATATTTTCATAACCCTAATCAGATCATTTCTCACTCTTCTTTCGCCCAGTGAGATAGTAGGAGACTGTGTAATCCATAAGGCACTTTCTCCATCTTTTGAATAACCTCATCTGTCCTCTTCTTCAATCTGCAGTTTTCTCAAAATCCTTTAAAGAATGCTAACACCAGAACACCACCCACTACCCCAGCAGCTAGATACAGAGGCAAAAATCTTGTCTACCCTATACTTCTGGGGCACACTATAAACACAACAGGGGTACGAAAGGGTTGTCCATAGAATGAGCAGTGTCTTGTCATAGACATTTGAAATCCGTAAGCAAGGCCCAAATTAATAGAACCTCTAAGCCCTCTGTGCTGCCTGCTTACACTGAGCAGCAACTCATTTCTGAAACTTTCTGCATTGTCTCCTCCTCTGCTCCCTCTGCTCTAGGAGGGCAGCGGCAGGATATCAGCCTCTTCTTCTGATGAACTCCACAACAGTTCTGCCCATTAAAGAGAGCTGAGGAGTCATCAATGGAAGTGATTCATTCTACCCTACAAACATTCCTGTTAGGTACATAGCCTGTAGCTTTCATAATGGCTACCTCTGATTTTGTGAAGGTGGTTTAAAAATAGGCTGTGTATTCAGAACACAGTATTCAGCACTAAGCGCAGTGCCTGTGCTCTGCAATCTGGAAATTTCAAAAAGTGAAAGAAACCCTTTCTGTACTATTTTAATAGACTTTTCTTGCTAACTGCAGTCTCTGCAGATTTAAAGACCAATCTGGCAGTAACTCCAGCGACAGCGCTGCTATACAACAATAATTACAACAGCAGGAAACACCCAATAATACAGAAATAACTCACTGTCACTGAAGATATGTATCTTGCACACAAAGATGGAGACATTTCTTCGCACCTCTCTTCACATACCCAACAGAAAAACAAGAAACATTCACCCCAAACAAAGGTAATGCATTACGAGACAGAAACAGCATAGAAAACCAGCCCAGGCAGCTTCAGCGTGCCCTATGGGAGTACCCATCAGCCTGGTCTGGGTATTCAGTCCCTGGAGAAAAGGCACTTCTGAAAAGCAGACACTTTGACTCTAGGGACAAAAGAGAGACAAGAGCCAAAATCAGCCCTGTAACAAAGCAGCAGCAATGCTCTTGCATTAGGAAAAGTAATGTTCTCTCAGCGCTGTAGATTTGTTATACGTATTTTTTAAAGTATTTGGTATGTTGCAACCTTCATATAAGATTACCACATAACCACTCCATTATCATGAGCACTTAAGGGAATTGTCTAGTTTATACACCACTTTTAATTACTCAGTATAAAAAAGCCCAGATTTGAACTAACTAGTAACAGTCCAACAAAAGCTCCTAAGAAGCAAGACACAGCAATCACTTAATCTCCGTCAAAACTTTCTCATCTGCAAGAACAGTGCAGAAATGAAAATACACAATAAGGAGCTTTAGCCAAACCCAAACCAAGGAGGTCCCAGAAGATGATACAGTATATGCTTGCAGCAGGAAAATCGTAATGCATCTCTATTTAGAATATGCATGTGTGCCTGTTTGCTCTAGATGCATGTATAATCAGCCTTACTATAAATTAGAAAACATGAAGAATTAAACATCAATTGCCTGTCCTCCTACACTTCCCATCTCTCTGCCAGACCCTGAGAAAAAACAGAAGGTATGGTGGCAATGGCTGGAAACAGACTCTGATATCAGAATAAGAGAGGAAAATAGGCATTTTCCTTCTGTAGCATGAAGAGAATGTGTAAGAACCATTTATGTATCACTCCCAACAAATACCACCATATTCTGGAGTTACAGATTCTTATGGTTTTAATGAGAATCTAAACACGCAACATAAAGAAGAATCTCTAGAATTCAGAACTGTGATTAACATGACGGTGAATGCTTCGCTATTATGCAAAGAGTTGATTCAATACTATAGAAGCATTTCATATTGTAACTATTTCTGGGTGACTAGGAGAGTTAGTTTTACACAAGCATCACCTTTTGCTAACTACACCATCTGGGAGTGCACAGGCAGCACTTCATTCCATTGGCTTTTTTCCAGGGGACTTACAGTAAGTCTATGGTATGCTTCTCTTTTAACAATCAATTAAGGGTTTGTTTTATTTTTTTATTGTGGCTTAATATAGCTCACTATCATAATAATATGAAGGCAGATCACATCTCCAGACAGCAATAGCATTTTTTATGAGACCAACTGATAAGAGTTGAAACTTTGATCAGTATTTCCACTCCAGTGTGCACGTATTTCTTCAGAAATAAACAAATGCAGAAAACCTCAAACTAAATAAAGATTAAAAATCAGAAGGAAACAGCTTGCTGGTACAACACACAAGTCAACAGTTTCAACAGCTTGTGAGATAACGACAGAAAGGACACACTAGAAAGGAACGGAGAAAAGCAGGAGAGAGGTATAATTACAAGCCACACATTAACCTATTTCGTTTACCAAGGGATATCCCTACCATTATGTACGCAAGTGTATCTCTACCACTACCTATTATGCATGGAGTTGCAGGAGAACTGCAGCAAGTTTGATTTCTCAGGTTCTTATTTGTAGTTTTTAACTTTTGTTTTCTTCTTTATATTTGGAAAAATAAACAGATAATGGACAGGAAGACTCTAGAAATATACTGAAGATGAATTCCCACTGAAAAAGGAGTGTTCCAGTCCTTTGCCAGCTGTCTACAGGAAAGTATCTGGGTGTCAGCAGCTCTTTAGAGTCACCCACACAATTCCCATGATGGCTCCTACTGCTCTAAATGCAGTCTACCATATTCAGAGCACAGTAGGTTTCAGGGATTCCGATAGCTCTGAACATGAAACACATAATGTGAACGTGTGCTATTCTGACACAGTTTGGTTTCACCGTTATTGTATTTGTTCATTGAAAGTCTGTGCCTTGTGAAGGTTTCAGTAAAGCTGATGGCTGTTCTGAGGGCTCAAGGAGTGATGGCAGAAAGGAAATATGGGTTGGGGGCAATGGAAACATCTCTTCAAAGTTTGCTTTTCTGATTCTGGCTGAAAAATACGCACTGATCTATCATAGTTAACAAAATGGGGCTCTCCTCAGGAACATGAGTTGGATGCAACCATCTTACTGCGTATTTGACTGCCTGCAGGCTTTGTGAAGAAGTTTTCTTGGTCTGCAGGTTGGATGTCAGAAGCTTGGCAAGGTCAAAGGAATCAGTGTGGTAACATATTTCTTGTCCCTTAACATTCAACTTTGCAAGTCAAATGGACATCATAGTCATGCCGGCCATCTTAAACTGAAAGTTGACAAATAACAGTAAATAACAAACTCTCTTCCAACATAATTCTGCTCTTTTATGCATCGATTTGCCACACAATCAAAAAGATGAAAGGTCATAAAGAGAAGTAATTCCTAAAGTACACCAACCACATTAGGCGATCAGTCCAGCTGGGAAGCAGAGTACTCTGGCTTTTCTACTTACGCAGTACTTAAAGAGAGGCAGAACTTGTAGATAAGGATATAATTAGAAGTTTTCTGTTTGCTGAAAACAAACAGTGGGGAATTTCAAGTGAGTAATTTATGGGATGGGGCAAAGGAAAGTAACAGGCAAAAGAAAACAAAACAGTCTCCAAGACCAGTTAGATGCAATCTGAATGAGGAAAGACAGACAAGACAGACTGTGAGATTGTTGTCTTTAAGAACCTCGCTAAAATGGCCTCAAGCCAACACAATAATTTCATGATAATTTCATCCTCAAAACATCTATCACTTAAGAGCTCACAGCCAACACATACTGATCAAATCTATCCTCTAAGATGTGGAACACGTTTCCCAACTGCTACCAAAAGGTAAGGCAGACACTCACACACACGGTATGCATTTGTTATGAAGCAACAATAATAATAGCTCTGGACTGCCATTTTTTTATTTTCAGATTTCTAAACCACATTTCTATTGGTGGACATATTTCAATCTTGAATAAGAAACACAAAGAAAGTGATTGACAGAAGTCAGCTTCGCAGACACACCACCCCTCTGTGCGGGAAGGAGATCAACAGACCTCCTACAATATGCATGGAGAGACTGGGAGAAAGCATTGGCTTCTACAGTGTGTCCCCTCTTCCCAGCTGAAGAACATAGATCCAGCTTCTCACTCCACAGCCCTGTTACCACCAGCTCCTTTGTCCACACAAAACTCAACAGCACTGCTGCAAAATAAAAGCTTTTGCAACTCTCCGTCCCTTACTGCCACAGGGCAGTAAGTAAAAAGACATAGGAAAAAGAGAAGGCCTTTCTTACAAACACATCAGGTCCTGGCAGAAGAGTAATCACAACTGACACAGCAAAATGGAAGTGTGTTAGGCATTTCTTCTATCTCTGGTATTTGTTCAGATTTCACGCAGTTTCAGCTACAGCAAGATGAAACTCTTCCACTCCCAAGTTTGCAATCACAACAGGTTTACTTTCTACAAAGCTCAGCTCACACGCAGCTTACCAAGTTTATTTGCAATTTAAGTTACAACTGACTTTGCTGAAGAATATCATGTGAACAATTACCTGTACATATAAAATGTTTCACTGTTTCAGATGTAAGAGGGTAATAGCTTGTGAAGACGTTCTAGCAGCAGCATTCCCAAACAAGCTTACTGCACGCCTGCTGTATGAAAACCTCACCATATTTTTCCACTCCTTGAAATAACACTGCCCCCATCTCTGCCTACACAAGCATCCTTTTAACTCCAGGTAAGATGAGCTCTCCTGCAAAATGCACTGTTGCTCCACACGCGATTTACACCCCTCATTCTCTGCCATGCCAGGTGCTTTGTACTGCAAGTGTCACTGCCTAGAGAGCAAATCCTGCCTGCTTCGTGCTTCTTGCCAGCATAACTGTTTCTCTGGAGATAGCTCAGTTCCTTCAGGCCTTGTTAAAACACTCACATGGGAAACAATTTTCAAACTTGAGTTTCATTTTAAAAGTCAAGCCAATCTTGCTGTTCCTCCAAACAGACCTATTTGCTGAATGCTTCTGACTCACTCATTCGCTACTCACACACCTTCGTGCTACAAGCCTTGTAACCTGCCTGTAACAATGCTCAACTGTTTACTGGAGCAGTGTGTTTATTTTTGCCAAGTCCTTTCCCTGAGGTGCTCCCACAAGGTTGGGGAGAGCAGTGTGGAAGTGCACAGCTCCACCATGCTGCCAAAGGGCTGGGGGTCTCAACAGCAGATCCAGACAGAGAACTGAAAAAGGACAGCTGTTTGCATGTATATATCCTCTGCTTTTTTGTTTCAGGAATGCTGGCTAAAACACTGTAAAAGAACAAAGAGATGAAGAATCAGATGGCGGAGAGGTTGGAAAAAGCTCTTATTTCAGGATTCCACAAAATAAGCACATCCATCCTCAAACAAAAAAAAAATCTTACTCTCTGAGGTACTGTGGACATAACGACTTCCAAGCCCGACCTTACAAAGGACTTCTGTTTAAGAAAGAATTTCCTCCCGTTGCAGAAAATCTACATACTGCTTTTCAGTACAGTTTGTGCTGCTTTTTTCAGTTTCTCTTGCAGTCTCCATGGAAGAGCCTTCTCCCACACCTTGGAACGACTGTCATTCCTAACAGAAACACATCAGGGAGAGGTTTCATGGCACCCTGCTTTCAAATGCAGACTTGCAGTTCCCAGTGGAAGTCTGAGAAATGCCAGGTTAATGAAGGAATGAACCCAGCCATAGCAGAGCAAATTCTGGCAATTAATGCCTAATAGAGTCATCTGCCAAGCAGCGGAGTGTCAAAGGTTCTATCTTCCTTAACATAAAGGAAAAAGAAGCCCCTGAGTTTTCATGACACCTACCTCTAACGTGAGTTTCACTGACCAACCCAAGACCTCAGGGCAGTGTGAAACAGAAGTCCCCAACCTACCAAAGTGGCCTTTCACCACTGTACATCCTCACACAATGACTTTGACCCATATACTCCAACTTGGAGAGAAGCATCATCTTTTATTACTGCTTATGTCCTGTGATAGATGTTTCTATTCCCGTTAAAACTTCCCCCAGTACAAAAATACTTAAGCTGCCTACAAAGTTTTCTCTCCAGCTTTAATAGGCTTGATTTCTGTTCCCATTTCCCAATTCCTCTGAATTTACTAATTGTTTTTCCATAGTCATTATTTCTCCTTTTTAGTTTTGCCCTTAATTAAGTATGAACTCTATTCTCAACTGTGTTTAAAATGCATCCCATTGCACCCCACTTCCTTTGCATTCTAACATTTGCTTTGGCTTTTGGACTATTCCCTGAGCAACTAATTTGGGTAGTTCCTTTAAAGTATGCTAGTGGGGCTATAGTAGTTTCAAACCACACACCTACATAACAGTCGTTCACATTGTCCTAACCGACCATCCCTATGTTTCTCCATTATTAAATCATGGAGTTAACTCACCTAGTCTTTCCAATTTCATTCTTCCCAATTAAGTTTCAAGAGTGAAGAAGAACAAAATCTTTCCCTTCAACTAACTGATAGTTTTGGTTTTTGTGGGGGTTTTTTGTTTTGTTTTGATTAAGGTCACTTCTATACATGACAGCCTCAGAAGGTCTGCTAGCAGTAGAGGAAATTGAGGGAATGCATACACAGAACTTCAGGTCTGTAAGCAACTGTAAGCAAGGCAGCATGCTTTACACTGTAATTAAACTATATCATAATTTTCACTTGTAAAGAAGGCAGTCTGGCACAACCTCTCCAAATACCAGCTTGACTATTTGTAGCTGGTGACCGGATGTGCATTACAGTATTTGTTGCAGCATAAACTCTCCCGCACCTTCTACCTTTTCCAAGCCACACACATTTTCAATCTGCCCAGCCAATGAACAAGATGCGTACAAAGCATTTTTCTGCCTGCTCCCACAGCTACCTCATACCTCATCCATCAGGTCCCCTGGAAACAAGGACAAGCCCCAGTAATGGCAGTGCTGGGAGCCCCCTGCTCCCAAAGGCCACCAGCTGACAGCACCCAACCTTCAAATGATGCAGCCTTGGAAGACCTTGATCTTAGTTTGCACTTTGCACAGCAAAAAGATTATCTTTACCTCCAGAGCAGTTCATTACTTGCGCTGGGGCTGACAGTACACATGCAAAGGCATTTTCTATTCTTTTTATGAAGAGTCCCACCTCTCCCTCTCCTGCAGGATTTCTAACACCTCATACCAACCTCTCAACAGAGGTTAGCATACTCGCTCCCTTAATGCTAAAAGGAAAAATACGTGCCCCAGTGGGAATAAAATTCCCCAGGCCATTCATTCACTCCAACACGAAGTTGCAGCTGTTATTACCAGACAGTCCTGTCCCTTGTCTGCATTAAATAAACCAGAATACCAAATCTGTCAGCAGCAATAACGTATTAGCAAATAACAGGATCCTAATGTAAACTTTGGGGCCTACAAAACTCTAAAGCGCAATGTGTAGTTTACCTGTAAATTGTTTCTTGCCCATATTTATACATGCATACAGGTACCTGAAAGGATTATGCTCATTTTGTGTTTCCACTTGCATCCTCTCTGTTTCAGATTCCTAAACACAGACTAGAATCTCAGTGCTGGCTATGAGAGTTCATTTCTCTCTTGCTGCTAAGTTTGTTTGTTTGTTTGTTTTTCCCCAAGACAACCAGCTGAGTAGCAAAATCTCAGCCCCTCCACAGATACCCTATGGGTGCTCCACAGAACTAACTGGTGATGTAGGCACCAGGCATTTCTCTCAAACCAAGCAAGAATGGGATTACAGTTAATCACATTAGCCTATAACTTTTTTTTTCCTCTAAAAGCAGGATTACAGCCTGAGATAGGGAACTTCCCACATTCCTGCACGCCAGCTGCATTCTTCCTGACTTCATTTGATTAACAGCTAATAGAATTACAATCCACAGACCTGGGGTTTTAGTGGATTATGCAGGAGGGGTTGCAGAAGGCGCTTGCTCGGCTGTAATTCCCAGCTTTGCACTACTGGACTGGGACAGAAAGACCTTAAAATGACATTGAGAAGTACACTGAGGGAGCCCCAGCCTAAAGAAGTGGTCGTCTACATTTTCTTGTCTGTCTTACTTCCTGAAAATAGCAGCCTATAGCACATGTGCTTGATTTAAATTTTTGTCTTCAAAAGATACATGAAAGAGGCTGAAAAATCTCACTTTTTCTTTGGAAAGGTGAAGGAAAAGTTTGATTTATATTCTGCAAAATGGCAATGGCTCACTTCAGACCAATAACTCACGACATTATGATGTATGCGATGATTTAAGCAACACTATCCATTGAAGTTAGCTTTCTTATCACTATTTTTCACTTCTGAACACCTACCCAAACACCTGAATCAAAAGGCACACTACATTCCCACCAATGCCACACATGCAGCACAGGCCTCACTCTATGGCTTTTAGAACTTCTGAAGGGAAAACATTACACGTTTGAACTAAGATCCAGTGTGTGAGCCCTTGGAAAGAAATGGGTGGAAAAAAAATAAAAGACTTATTTCCTTTTTCAGTCAAGACATCAACAAGTAAGTGCAGCAAAGAGAAACAAGAACTAGTTTGAACCAAGTTTTAGAGTCAACCTCAGCAGCAAATTTTAGTATTCACTCCTGAAACAAACACCATTAAAAGAGACTTGGAAGAAAAGACACTTTCTCTAAAATGCTGTTCTAAAAAAAACACATTTATAAGCAGTAATTCAAGGAACCCAGTCTTAATGCACAAGCTTCTGCAAAGCATCACATACTGCTGAACAAACAAACAAAAAACTAAGATCAAAGAGTCAGAATACCAAGACACTTGTACTGGGGGTTAATGGGTTCTCAGGGACACTAAACCCCCTGCACAGCCACTAAAACCAACAGAGCTGCAGGGAAATGGACTTTTGAGCATAGCTGCGCTGCTCAATGAGCCCTATGCATGCAGGTTGTGAGGTGTTGAACACAACAGATCTCACCTCAAAATGGATCAGGAACTGCAACCGTTGGGCAGGACTTGGCTCCCAGTGGCTACCCTGGGGACTGCAGTCATTTCAGGAGCGCTGTTCTCCATTTGATACTACAGGAAGGCTTCATTACCACTCTCAGACTTCCAGCTTCTTGTTTTCTCCTCCACATGACCCATCAAAAAAGAAACAAGCCCAAAACCAAGGACAAAGAGCAACTTCACTCAATTAAGGGGAAGGGTGGGGGTAGGGGGGGTAGATAAGAAAATAAAAATCAGTGGTACTTTGAGAAACTCGCTGACTTTCATTAAAAATGATTCTTCCAAAATCTAACAAGCCTCCAAACTCAAAGAAGCAATGTCTGTAGTGCTACACTTCTAAATATGACACCTACGCAACAAGACAAAAGCTTAGGCCCAATCACATGGTGAACTGCTGCAGCTGAAGATATTAAGATCACAGAGGAACCAAGAGGCAATTTCCTTTCCTTCCTTAGACTACTCTACAAGACAGGGCACTGTCCAAACCAAGAGCTTAAGAGCTATTCTCAGTCGCAATTCCAACACGAGACTCTACCAGAGACCAGATCAATAGTTTGATAGATATTTTACAACACTACAGCAATGCGCTGTGAATCACCTGCTTCCAAGGAGGCTTCTAACATATACCTAAAGACAAACAATACTTAACCTCAGTGAATCAGTGTTAGCCAAGATGATAAAAAAAAATAAAAAAAATCTGCTTGGCTGGAACTGGATTACTTTCACCTCTCTGCAGGGAACTTGGAGAGCAGAAATTATCATAACAGGTCATAAAGTACACAGAACAAACTGGGAAATTCACTCCCTGAAGAGTGAAGATGGTCTGATTGCACCAAGTCAAGGTATCAGGGTGTTATCACAAAGAAAAGCCACGATGGAGGACATATTCAATCCCTGCCTTTCCCAGTGAAGCTCTGGAAAGATGACTGTGGTGCTCAAGACTGTGGCCATGCAGCATTTGTGCATTGCAAATGCAACCTTTGGTATTAAATGAAAGATAGAGAAGGGAATGAAATGAACACAAACGATCAAATATGGATCCGAAATGAGGAGAACAGACACCCTGCACCAGTTGGGTTTGGGCTGCAAGGACAGAACACAAGCTGGGATTTCTCTTGCAGCTCTTAACAGCCTCATAGACCGAGCACTCAAAACGAAGACCTCTTCTACTCCAACTAATGAAGCAACAGGGAAACTACAGGGGTCACTGGCATCCATTACAGGCAGCCATCCTGAACACAAAATCCACATAGTGAGCGCAACTGGCCAAGCAGGAACCAAGTCTTACAAGCCACCTTTCACCTCCTGCTTCACTTTCTCCTTAGTTAAGAAACAACAAAAAGCACAATTAGAATGGAGCTGGAGTTGCCCAGTAAGACTTCCTGGATTTTAGAGCACCAAGTTCCATGAAGAGTCTTACTAGAGGATGTAGCACAACACAGAACTGACTGAGCAGTCCTTAGACTCACACAACATATTTCTTCCTCATATAAATCACAGGACCCATCACAGTGATAACTGTGCTTTGCAGCTCTCCTTCCTTTCAAGGTCGATACGAGCATGTTTCATCTGATCACGTTGATGCATTGAAAGAAGCCCACCCTCAGGGGCAAAGCCCTGTCACATTTCTTTATGCACCTTCCTGAGCAATGTAGCTGTATTCTAGACAAAGGAGCCAAGATGGAGTGTCTACTGAATGCTGATGGTGCACCCTCTATATTTGGGAACTGGGACCAAGTGTGCTCCTCACACAGCACTGCTCCTCAGCCACAGGCCAATGGCACAAGGCAGCACAGAGGATGGATTGCCTACTTGCCTCTTTGGGAATCACATGCATGCAATTCAGACAACATTAGAAACACCAGAGCACATGATTTAGCCTTTCTCCCCCCCACCTCTCCCCATTAGTTCTAAGAAATCAGAGACCACATAGGAAAAGCCAAGCACACAGAAACAGGAAAAATCATGTCATCCAAGCACACAGCTTTGAACTCAGGATATATTTTCCACATGCATATCACACCCCCTTCACCAGCGCTCATCTTCATTGCCTCAGTTTCTTTCTCTGAGGAAGCAGAACATTTGCACAAGTACATTTTTCTCTGAGGTTATTCTGAAATTATTATTTGCAAGGCAGTCGGCAAATTAGAGGCATTACATAAATATTAAATGTTATGCTATAAGCTCTTACACAGGGAGAAGGATTTCTGAAGCTCTTACAACTACCATGAGGTTCCTGTAGGCTGTTTTTTATTGGTCCAGGTTTGAATAAGTTTGGCAATGTATATTAAAGTTAAGATTACATTATGCATAAAAGAATAATTCATTCACGGGAAGAGCATTCAGCCTACTTTAGGTACACAGATGGGATTTGAATTTTTAGCTCATCCATCAGGTCCTACCCAGCCATGTGTTCCGAACTACAGAAAGAATAAAGGAACATAATTTTATCCAGACACAGAGGAGAGCAAACAAAATTTTAAGAAGTTTAAAGGAAAGTAATTCATTATTTCTGTGTGTTTAACCTGAAGAAAAAAAGACAAACAGAACAAGACAAAAAAGGTACTCCTCCTTCTGAGCATGTTATGCCTCTGATATTTGTACCAAACAGAGCACAGACAAAAACCTGTTTACATGCAGAGATGAGTCATGCTCCCAGCTGACGGTTCCAAAGCAGGCTCCCAGAAAGGAGAACCTAACCTGCAACTCACAGATGCCAGCCGCAGAGCTCTCGCTTGTTAACAGCCAGCAAAGGGATCAGGATAAGAGACGAGGAGCAGCGAGACCTGTGCTGACCTCCAGCACTGATATACCACCCAACTCAGGACAAGCAATTCCTCTGCTTTGGTTCATCCCACCTTCCAGCTGTAAGAAGCTTTCACCCGCCTCAAAGTTCAGGTGAAAAATTACCTCTTTGTTTTCCTAACCCTGACACTGAACAAGTTTTGGCTTGATTGTGACAACCTAAAATTTAGGGTGACCGATAGACCCCTCAAACAATTTCAATAAAAAGCCTTCACACAGTCCTCACGTACACTCATTTCCTATAAGCTAAGTAACACAGCACGAGAAAACATGATGCAACATCACCAGCCTTACAAAACAACCCATACTTAGATTGGAAAAAAAATCCATAAACTCCCTTCTTCATTTGCAACTTAAGGTATTGCTGTAACAATGTGCCTTGGTTATAATGCTGCAGAAGGACACAGCCATAATATCTCACCTACAACTCTGTATCCATTATGGGTCAGCAGTCACTACACCACAGAGAAAATGTAATTGCTGCTGCATGCCTGCAGAGCAGGGAAACCACAGCATTGCAAGGCTTCTGAAATGTAACATTATGGAAAAAAGAGCCTGGACTTTGTGGCTCATCAAGCAAAAGGCACTGCTGGGGTAATAAATTGATTTTATAAAGCCAAGACACACACACACACCACGAAAGCCTACTTTCTGCTTACCTATTATAACTCGGAGCTGTGCAGATATCTATAGTGTAATTCAGAGACTTAAGAAGAGAAGCTAAACAAGCCTTTGCATAAAAAGGCACAGACAACATGACTGAGCCTCCTTCCACATTTCACTTAATCCTGTGTTTAAAGTGCATTTAATAGTGTCCTTGGATATTAGCCTCCAAGTGGACCTTAGGGAGGTAAGAATAGGGAACAGAGAGGAAAGCACGTGATACAGAAAAAGCAAGTTAGAGTCCACCAAAAGACTCTCAGTATTTAGAGAAGCAATTGCAGCACTGAGTTCTGGACAACCAGATATGAACGTTCACATTCAAAACAGATAAAAAAGAAATGGCCCAAGTTTTACTTTTCTTACACAAAATGTCATTCAGTTACAGTTGCTCTGTAACTTCTCCAGAACAAGGCAGACTATTTCTATGTCAAGTGCCAATTTGGGATCAATCATTTTGCATGCCATTTTTAATCAGATAGGAGGGGAAGGCTCTGCTTCACCTCATTCATGCTCTGCTGCCAAGGTAGGAACAAGATAGACATACAGAAAGGTGAAAAGCAATGCTCAGACATGGGTGAATGATATCTAAGCCACCTAATGCTACACACTCCATCCCTACTGCTGCCTCTACACTTTCAGAGTCCAGCACTGAGGCTGATGACAGCTTAGCAGAAGCTATGCAAGGCTGTAACACTAAGAACTGGCACATAAAGCAGCTACAGAAGTATTCCTCATGGCAGCAGGGCAATCCAAGCAGTAGCTCAGCAAGCAGCTCATGGTGCAGCCCCACAGCCCCCGAGCACAGCTGCCTGCAGAGGGCAGGGGGCAAGGAGCAAACGCAGTGTCAGACAGGATCCCCCCTCCTCAACTGAAATAAATCACTTCTCAGTGAGCTGCAAGCCTCCTTACCCTCCCCCTCCCCTCTTCCTCCCCCCCCACCTGGATTAAAGACAGACTTAAAGGAATGTTTGCTAACAGACTGCTCTCTCCCTTGGCCATTCCTAATACGTATCAGCTAACCACATTCAGCAGAGTTATGCTAGGGATGCCCTTCATTCAGAAAGTATTTCTAAGTGAAACAATACCTGTAAAGACAATCTAAAGGCTTACTAGATGTAAGATACAGTGCTCATTTTGTTTCTACCCAGTTTGCTGACTGCTAGAAGAGTGCCTGTGGCATAAGAGCATCTTTCTTTGAAGTATCTACCAGCAACCTTTTGCTACTCTGTAGAATGGGATGAACTGGGCTTCAGTGTCTCAGGTCTTCCATGCGATAACAGGAGGAAGGACAGATGTTCCGACAGACAGCTTTCAGTCTGCTCACTGAGCAAAGCCAAATCCCTGTGGGATCCCTACTGAAATTTCAGGAAACGGTGATGTTTTATCCCAGCACCAAATATGTTTTTGAAGATTTCATTTGCCTGCCTACACGCTATGCGTAATGATTATACCACTAAAAGAGGGGAAGCTAATAATATAAATTAAATGCTAATTTACATTTCTCTGCATAATACCACAAAGACAACTTATTTTTAAACTTACTTAAAATATGAAATGGATGAGCAGTATTGCAAAAATATCTATTACAAAGAAGTTCAGTATGAGCAAAGCAAGAAAACAGGGAGGAGGAGAAGAGCAGGGCTTGCTCTGGTGGAACAGGGCTGGAGAACAGGCATGTGCCACAGATGCTAAAGAGGAGAAGTAAACAACAGGGTGGGTTTTTCTACATAAGGTGAGAAGGAACCCCTGTCCTTAGGAACCAAAAGTATAAAAGAAGATCCCAGAAAAAATGACCTATTTTGTGGACCCAGACTGCTTTAGTTACAGTGCAGGAACCAGTTCTCACCCCAAAGCACCTGTTCTCTGGACAGAGCCTCCTCCTAAAGACAGCAAGACAAGCACCAGTGCTGGGCATGGAGTGTAAATCCTCCAACTCCAACTCTGCTGTGTGCACAGCCCACCACAGCTGGCAAACACAAAACAAAGGCAGAACATACTCTCTCCAGGATGCAACCTCCTTCTCTTAAGCCTACAACAAACCTCTCTTTAACTTCAAGGAGTCAGGAACTCACTGCCCAGAGCTCCTGCTGCCAACAGCCTGATGCAACACAGCAAACCAGTGCCTCAGGCCCATGCCACAAGCCACTGGTGAGGACATCAAGCCCCTAGTACTCCTGCAAGTGCTCATTTATGCTGCACTAAGAAGGAAATTGCTCTGCTAGTTTCCTTAATATAGATGCTAACACAATGCTAACTAACAGTATACAAGTACCTCCTCCCCCACATTCCGCTAGCAAACAAACTTAAAAATACATAAAAGAATAATTTGACCTTCCTGCTATTTTCCCTTTTCTCTTCTCTAATTCAAAGGCATTCCAAAACAAAAACATACTTTGAAAATATACCTCCAAGTAACTCCTGCAATTATTTTCAGACAGCCTGGGAACAGCTCAATAGGATGGGAGAAAAAATGTCAGATCTGGAAAAACCCAATTCTGCCCTTATCTCCTTCTTATTCTTTGCATGTTACGTCTGTGGCACTGCTTTGCTTTGGCTGATAATGTAATTTTGGCAGCAAGCAATTTGACATCTGGATGCAACCAAAGCCCACATTAGAGAGCAGACAGGTGTGCCTGGAACAGCCTGACAGCACTTTTGAGAGCACTGAAGTCAATGCAGAAGTCAGTTAGTGCAACCAGGGCTGTACAGGAGGGGATGAGGCTAGAAAAGGGAAACAACCAGGTGATCAAGGCAAAGGCTGATCTCTTTTCAATAGTAATTGGAATGGTGGTCAGTAACTCAGTTATGCCTCCCAATTCACTTCTCAAGCTCAGCAGAACACTTATGCAAGAACTATCCTGTCACTCTCATGGACTCTCAGGCTGTGAACAGTGGAGCTGCACACACCTGGGCCCTCAACCCGCAGCCACAGCCACCCACCAAGAGCCACCGCTCGGTGCACAAGCTAAGAATAGCAGCACTTATTGCTTTGGTAAAGAACTGCTTTTCAGGGACTATTACAGAAGCAGAACAATTAGAGCTTACTTTTAAACGTTTAAACTTAGAGTTCCTAGGGAATTTGCTCAGTAAAATATTCAGTTCTAATGATCTGAGGAGAACAATCCTATTTGAACTCCTATAAGTCCCCCCTCTTATTTAGGTGTCCCCAGTGATGCAGGGACTCATACGAACCTTTTAAATAAAGCTAGCAATCACTCATCAGCACCAGTTTTTGCTGTAGCTTTGTAAGGAATTCACTTATGCCCAAAGAGACGGTGCCTACACAAACCAGCTTGGACGAGCTCAGCCAGCAGAACTCGGGTACGATGCCAGCCGGAGTGACACGGAGGGCCAGGAATGGTCAAGACTTAAGGACAGCAGCAGAGAGAAGCCGCATCCCTCAGCCCTGCTCCAGCATCGGGGGGCGGGGAGGGAGAGGGGGGAAGCGCCGGGTGCTGATACGGAGTCAGGTGCAAGGACGTGTGCCGCCCTGCAGCTGCTGCGATGGCGAACAGCCACGGCCGTGTCCGTGTGTGCTCAGGGCGACACCTGGTCCCGAGCAGCGCGGCCGAGGCTACGCGGAGGTGCAGGGGAAGTAGTTACGCACACACCGAGCCGAGCTTCGCCACCAACGGATTTCTGTCCCCGAGCCACGACCGAGCGCAGCCGTTCCCGGCGGTTCCCCATCCCCGCCGCAGCCCCGGTACCAAAGGTCGCCATCCCCCCCAACGCTCCCGCAGCCGCCGCTCCCCCATCCCCTCCGCGCCTCCCACACGCCCAGGTACGGAGCCATAGCCGCCCCGCAGCGCTCCCTCCGCCCCGCAGGCCCGGGACGGCTCCGCCTGGGTACGGCCGGGAGGCGCCGAGCCGCGGGGCTGCGGGAGGCGGAGGAAGGGCCGGAGGGAAGGGCTCCACCTGCCCGCGGCCGTAACTCACTCCGCGTAGCCCGTGGTCCAGGGCAGGCGCCGCGTCTCCTTGCTGAGGATGAGGATGGGGCGGGCGATGTGGTCGGCGGAGCACTCCACCTCGTCCGGGGACAGTCCCAGGAACTCGGGTCTCCCGTAGGGGAAGCGCAGCGGCAGGTCCGCCCCGCCGCCGTGCTCGGCGCCCGCGCTGCCAGCCATGATGCCGCCCATGAAATTGGCCACGGCGGACTTCACCCGCGTGAGCATAGTACCGCCGCCGAGCAGCGCGGGGAGCGGCGAACCGCCGGCGGACCCGCCGCGCTTCCGCAACGGGAGCCGGGCCGGGCCGGGGCGCGAGGGCTCAACGGGCGCGGGGCCGCGGGCTCATTGCGGCAGCCGTAGCGGTAGCGGCAGGTCCCCCCTCCCGGCGCGGCGCCGGCTGAACTCAGCCCGGCGGCGGCTGCTGAGTCATGTGACAGCGCGGCGGGATGAGACCGGGCGCTTCCTGCTCCTCCTGCGGCGCCCGCGGGCTCCGGGCGCACGGCGGGCACGGGCCGCGCTCACCGTCACACCGCCACAGCGGCAGGTGCCAGGCGGGAGGAGCCACAGCGCCCGGGAGGGGCGGGCGGGCTGTTACCTGCGGGCTGTGCGCCTCCGCCCCTTCCTTAACGCACCGAGGGGATTGTTAGGGCTGTGAGAGGACACGGAAGTTGTAAGCTTTTCTTGCTTAGCTGTGACCTATTGACCACGTCGTGTTTCTTCACCAAAGCCCTGGCAGACCGACTGACAGGGGTGGCCATCCAAATGCATGGAAAGGTTGCGAGTTTGGGTGTGCCAGGATTTGTGAAATAGGGACAAAAAGGCAGCAAGAGCGCTCAGGAGGTCTGTCCCATGCAGTGTGGCTGCATATGTGCCACAATACATCGCAGTGCTCCTGAGAGCTGTAAGTGACCCCAAGGCAGCGTGACCTGCAAGCAGAGATGGGGTAGAACAGCCGGCTGTGAGGGTGGCACTGCAGTGGTGCTGAGCAGGGAGACACAGGTTTGTCACAGCGGGGCTGGTGGGAGGATCAGCTGCTGCCACGTTGTTCCTGCCAGAACCAGCCAGTGCATGCCAAGTGTAGGCACAGGGTGGGGACTGAGTTCTGTGACTTCCTTCCATCTCTGGTTTTTAATCAGTGTGCTGATAGCTGGGCTCCAGTGTGGTCCCTGTGACAAGAGGAACATGAGCAGAACGGGACATCTGCCCTCAGGAGGATCCTAATTTCTGTGTAAAAGTAGAGTTCCTCTCAGCTTATTGCACATACTCCTGGATAAGCTGTGCCCACTGAGTTGTGCCATATGTTAACACATGACCTCAACAAATACTACTGACAAGAGCTTTGGGAGAATGAGGGTTTGTCTTCCTGCCCCAAAATGTGAGGGAGAAATGCAAGGGAATATATATATAGGCTTGTTAGAGTTTAACTGGTTATCTCTGCAAGATGACAAGGAAAAGCTCAGGTGAGACATGTGGGGAGACAGCTTAACAGCTCACCGCTCAAAACAGATCTGCGTGCTGCTTGAAATTCTGTGGCTGTTTACCTCTGACACAAGAACACCGTACGGATGAAGCAGGTACAGTGTGACCTTTTCATCCTGAGCGTGTAAAGATGCTCAGATTTCATTTCTCTTGGAGGAAAGAAAATGTCATTGCTCACTTCTAAGCGCAAGGTGAAGCCCTGCTGCTGGCAGGAATTGGGACCAGCAACCGGCCCGGCCAGGCCCTTCCACACCTTGGGATCTTTCAGCATGCATGGATACAGATAGCACAGCCCTTCTGGGCACCTTTGAAAGGACTGTGACAAACTTTGCTTTAAAAGCCAAAAACATTTGCAATATGAAATTTCCACATGGGTTTTGGTTCCGGCTTTGAGTATGTGGAGTGCTTGAGGAGGAGATAAGTTCAGTGGAGTAGCTAATAAAAGTGAATTGAGTCAATGCGTTTACATGCTTTCTGATGGTACAGAATATGTTTCTTTTATAGCACATGCAGTACTTGGGGCACTGTCTTGTGAACAGCACTGGACTATGCAAGCCATTGAATATAGAATCATAGAATTGCTCAGGTTGGAAAACACCATAAAGATCATCAAGTCCAACCACAACTCAACCATACTACCTTAACAACCCTCCGCTAAATCATGTCCCTGAGCACCACATCCAAATGGCTTTTATACACATCCAGGGATGGTGACTCAACCACCTCCCCAGGGAGCCTATTGCAGTGCTTAACAACCCTTTCTGTAAAGAAGTTTCTCCTGGTATCCAACCTAAACCTTCCCTGGCACAACTTGAGGCCATATGTTTGTGTTTCTTGTGCAGAACGGACTATGGAATTTATTCCAGCAATGTGATTCTTCATTGCTTGTACATTGTTTATGCCTAATGTTGCTTGCTTGCTTTAGTTTTTGTTTACTGTGCTTTTCATGCTGTGGTTAAAAACAATGGGAAAATTCCCAAGGACTTCCCAAATACTCTGAGAGCAGAAGGAGGTCTGATGTGAGATAAAGTGTTTCTGCTGCCAAGAACTTCTATATTGTTGGTATTATTGCCTGTGTACAGAGTATCCACAGGTGTAAACTATGCTGCTGGCTTAATTCGGAGCAGGAAGAAAAAACAACAAAACAGTTTTAAAGGAAGAGTTGCTTGTTTTGTGATTTTTTTTTTTCAGGTAATCCCCCAAATGAAAAGCACTTGAAGCTTTATTTTTGCACGTGACTCTGCTTAGGAAGATCACTTTGTCACATACTGATAAATGAAGTTATTCTTACCTCTTCAAAAGTACCGTGCAACTCTTAATCAGCCTCAGGAAGTTCTTTACCCCTGGAGAACGACCCTGCAGAACCACAATGCCTGAGGCATCACTGGTGTGGAGGGGAAAATGCCTCTTAAGCTTCCTATTAAGACATCAGTCCTACTCTTGGCAGGTCACAAGCAAGAGCACCGAGTAAATTTAAAAATAAATAGCAGTACTTGGAGTGATGTATTTCCTCTGCCGTAGCTGATTTCTACTCCATCATCCTCCAGTCAATATTTGTGTCACACTTGATATCCATTTGAGAGATGTCTGGGGCTGAAGGTCAGAGAGTCTCTCCATCAGAGCATGGTCAGTGTGATGGTCCCACAGCTTTGAGACCCAATGCAGTCGCATGAGAGCATGATGTGGGAAGTCCTGCTGAAGGCTGAACAAATCCTCAAAATGGCATCAGGGCCAAAACTGCAAGTATCTCATTTTTAAGCACAAAGCATAGGACAAAGTCTTCTTTTTCCATTGCTGTCTTAACTACAGTGTGACCAAAACCAGTACGTATTTATGCTTGCCAAGCTGCAGCAGCTGTAGCTGGGCTCACCTTTCATGGCACGGTGTTTTATCTGCAGGTCCATCTCTGAGCACCACTCATCTCAAGGGACTTGCCAGAGGTCAGAGTGAGTTGTGGGGGTGAAGAGGATGAGAAAACATCCAAAGCTTCTTTTAGACTAGAGTCAAAGTAGGGATAAAGCTGTTAAAGGCATGAGTTTTCTGGTGGCAGGCAATGTGTTTGTGCCAGTGGCCTTAGCACGTAGGAATTTGAGCCAGGCAGTGTGGACCTCTGTCACTGCCCTTCCCTTACTCAAAAATATGCTGTGTAGTTGTGTGGTGAAAGCATTCATGCCAGAAAACTGTCTTCATGTCTCTTGTCATGACAGAGAATTAATAAATGCAAACTTCTGGGCTGTGTGAAAGCAGCTCTGGTTTAGATATCTGGGCAAGAAAAAGGCCTTGAAGAGGGGTCTTAATTGACAAGTGATCACAGTAAATCACAGACCTTCTAAGGGCTTATAATCTGTATAGATATAAATACATGCTTCAATATCATCATGTGTAAGAATTTCATGTTTGCCAAAAACTACAGAATGACTGCAAGAATCTGTGTGCAAGTGTCCCGAACAATAATCATCTGATTTCACAATAAACATCATCATCAATATTTTTGCTCCTACAGCCTCCTCTTACATTCCATTACCTGCTCCGTTTTAATGTCTGTAGCTAAATCTGCTGATAATGGGATGCACTGGGGATTAGCTTGTTTATGTGCTCCTGTTGTCAGTTTTTCATAGCGGAGATGGAACAAAATGATTATATCTTCTCTTGTGCTCCTTTGCCCTGATTCCTACAAAAGTACATCTGGTGCCTGTAGCACCCACCCATCTGGCTTCCCAAATATGTGACATTCTGATATTAACGTGCTGTCATTCAAATTGCTATAATACTCCGAATCTCATCAACACCTAAAGAAACAAGAGTAAAAAAGGCAAAAGGACTTAGGATTTACTGACACCTCCAGAAGTTTTGTGAAGAGGTAGAAGTGTGTTTATAAATATTTATTAAGTTGAGCTGATGTAAGAAAAGAAAGTTCAAGTCTTCAGAGCTCTCCCGTTTCACTTGCGTAATAAGATACTATAAATTTTGTCCTTTCCTCTGCAGCATCAAAGGTCTCTTGTTATAGTATCTGCTGCTTTGTCTGCAAAGATCTGTGTCAGTAGTGGGGGCTCTGAGCCATTTTTAACTTCAGCAAGCACATTTATTTCTTTCCTCCTTACCTGTTTTATAGCTAGACCATTCTCTTTTATTAACAGTCGTGACAAGTTTGTTTAAATGGAACCTTTATCATCTTATTTATGGTGGTTTTTTAGTTGTTGGTTTTTGTTTTTTTTTTTTTTCATTTGACTTCTATAGATGAAGTATTCAAATAGTAATAATAGAAAAGGAGGGTTTTATGGTTTTGTTTTTTTTTCCCATATGACTTTCTATAATAGAAAGGCACTCATAGTAACAAGGCAAAGGCTGCTCTGGGATCATACAAGCTGTGACTTTTTCAGACATCCTCAATAAATAAATAATAAACTGGAGGCCAAAATCAGACTGATAGCACTGTGTCGGGAGGGAGACAGTCCAGTGCTGGATGCTGGCTAATTGGAGACAAGTGCAAACAGGATTGTCTGAACATCCCTGCTGCCACGCAGACACAGCAGCAGGAAAGCTCTAAGCAAACATGTTGCCACAACAATAGGTAATCTGCACAGCCTTCTGGTGGCTTCAGCTGATGGACCTACAAATCATATTCACCTTTGACTTCTATGGGTCATAGCCTGTGAACCACTGCACAGAACAACCTAGGAAACTGATAGAAGAGATGCTTTCTAACAGATTTCAAGCAATAATGGAAGCTTTATAATCTCCCACCAACTAGCTGACATAGAATAAATACACTGACCTTCTGGAAATAGGATTATTTGTGATTGAATGCCTATGTTTACAATTTTTTCTAATATGCAGTGCTTTTAAACAATCTTCAACAGTTTCTATGGAGCTGTAGCCTATAGGACATGCACCTCAAATACATTTAAGTAATGTGGAAAATAATTAGCGCTCCACAACCTACTGTTGGTCATTGTCAAATGCTTCTCAATTTACCACTGATGATAATCCTCGTAGTGCATGGGCTGATGTTGTCATTTCCAAAGCTTGCCACCAAGTAGAACCCATTTTGGTCTCCCTGAAAGTAAGTATGGGACAACACCACATCTGCTCGCTGCCTTCTTGTCCGGGCACAGCATGAGGCTGACAGTCAGGGCTCTGGGCTTCACAGCCCCATCCCAGCACCTCTTGCCCTTGGACAACCTGCCCCAAGAACTTGTTTATACTTGTTTATAGCTGCATCCTTTGTCCTTTGTACTTTGTATTCACGCTTCACAATCCCAGACCACAAAGTGGCTCTCTCCATAGATACCACTGTCATACAGGTTGGGATGTCTCCATTTGCACTTTTGTAACAGGACTTACTGAGGTATGGGAGCCCACAGTCCCATAAAAAGGCTCATCATTAAGAAAAAAAAAAATAATAATTAAATGTACCATTTGTATTTCTGCATTATTTAATGTTAAAAGACTGTGGGGTGCATGGAGAAGTTGTGACAGATAGCATGATGCAGAAGCCAGCCTGCTGTGGGTAGTCCCAGTACCCTGACCCCAGCAGCAACCAGCAATAGAGGCAGGTCTGATGAGCAGGGTTAAAAGTTGCTTGGGGTGAGTGCAGGGAGAGACTCTGCAGCTCGAGAGGAGCCTAAAGGAAAGTGTTGACACCACAGAGATAGCAGTGGTGTTCCATTAAATCTGATGAAGCCTGAAATTCAAAGCTTGAAGGGAAGGTTGTATAAACTGCATAGGAAGCATTTAAAAATGCTGATAAACAGGTATCTTTTTGTTCCTGTTGGCAGATTTTCAAGGATGAAGTTCTTGCAGAGAAGCTTCTTGGGAATGTTTGACCTGCTCATGCTTTCAGCCAGAACCAGTCCCTCCCAGAACTTTATGCAAACGTGTTTGAGAGGAACACTGCAACCACTGAACCATGCTGCTCCCTCATTTATTTCCACATGCTCCTCATGGGGATGTTGTAATGTGGGATTATAGCTCACACACACAATTATCTTTTGATTCTAGATGCCCTTTTCATTCTAGCTGCCATTCAGTCACTGTTTACGCACATTTTTACAAAGAAGGACTGAAGCTGTCCTTTGGCAATGCAGCATGCCTGGACTGACAGCCTTCTCTGGGAGCACATCTATGTGCCCCAGGTTCCTCACGTGTTTCCTCTGCCCAAGATGCATCCTCCCTGAGCACACGCTTGCAAACAATCAGAAGTCCTCCTAGGGATGGATCAGTGTCCCTATGGCATTACGGGTCTCCACTCTTCCTGCAAAAGGACTGAGATGCTCAAGACCAGGTAAGAAGCCTTTTGGGGGGGTACCAGCTGCCCCACAGGAAAACAGGTTGTGATTAGTAAAGTGGAGCAACAGAGGGCAAGGTAGGAATGAGAGGTGCCTGGGAAGTGGAAAAAAAGTATCCAAAAAGTGTAATGATGTATCACTTCAGTGATGTGGATTAGATCAATTACAGGCTATTGTCATAGTAATTCCATTATTACTTCCATAAAAATGTTTCAGCAAAGACTTCATACCTTGATAAGAATGAAATTTAGGAACTATTAATTTAGTGAATAATGAGTAATTTGCTCAACCACAACAAATGCTATTGTCTGTAATTTTGTAGCCTTCTATTAAACATTGTAATTGAGACCTTGCTGCGGGAAATTTGGAGCCATTTAAAGTCACCTTAACATTGCTTTTCTCTACGAAACAGCCATGAGAGCTTTAAGGAAACTCTGGGGGTATAACTAGTTTCCAACTGCTTCTGAGTCTGCCAAGGAAAGCAAACCTGAGATTTAGAAAGTTGTGCCACTTGGCTACTCCTGCAGCGATTATTTATCTTCAGCAGAAGTTATTTGTCCATAGCAGCTCTCAGAAACAGCGTGCTTCTGTCAGGTGCCCAAAGCTGTGTTTGGGAGCTGGAGTTCAGCACTTGGCTTTGACAGTCTGACTAAATAGTAACTTTTAATAAAAGTCCTCATCATTGTAATTCATCACAAATGGAATCATAGAACCATTAAGGCTGGGAAAGACAACAAAGTCCAACCATCAACCCACCCCCACTGTGCCCACTAACCATGTGCCTCAGCGCCACAACTCACTTCTTAAACACCTCCAGGGATGGTGACCCCACCACCTTCCTGGGCAGCCCATGTCAATTCCTCACCACTCCTTCTGAGAATAGATTTGTTCTAACATCCAACCTGAAACAGACAATGGGGCAGATTCTGCTGCCTTCAGCGCTTTCTTTGTCCTGTTGTTTACTAATATGCACATCATCAACTGTGTCTTGAATGCTAATTTTGAAAAAATAAAACTGCTGGATCACAATAACAATACTTCAAGGATGCATAAACCTAACAGCATTTTTATATCACTGCTTGCCAGAGTTGCTCACCCATGTAAAAGTACTGACGTGCTAATGTTGTCAGGATTAGGGCATAGTCATATCTTCCATTTGGTGGTGTTTGTTATAGCAAAGACAGCAGTAAGGGAGAGCTGAGAGCTGCAGTGCATGTAGTTTTAGTTTTGATAGCTTAGGGAGCAGCAGACGGTCACAGGAAAATGAAATAATGCAGGTGTTGGAATGATAAATAATGGAGGAAGAATCCTTCATCCTTGATAATCTGTGCAGAAATGCAGGGCTATACTTCTCTGCAATGAGGCCAGACCTGTTGGAACCCATACTGTATATGGGTTTTGAAGTATATACTATATATAAGTATATGAACCCATACTGCCCATACTGTAGCACAGTCTCTCTGTAGCTGTGGACACCAGATCCCAGCATCTGGAGCTCCTCAGGTTTGTAGGCTGTTAAGTTTTGTGGAAACGATGCTGGATGAATTTCTGTATGAATCCTATATATTCATCAGTCTTTTCCAAAAAACTTCTTACTGTTTTGCTTACCATTGCAAGCACTGTCAGGATAGCTGTACATTTTGTATAATTTAAAGTGCATATGAACTTATAATGCTCCTAATAAAATATAGATTCATTACATCATTCCATGTCAACAGCAACCAAATCTATGCAGAAAACTGTTGCCTTTAAAACACAGAGAAACTTCACGTGAAAATCTCCTTCAGGGCAGTGATACGATCTGATACTTTTCATGTAAATCTCTGCAGACTGTTTTTCCTTTTCCATCCACAGAAGAAAAGAAAAAATTTAAAATATCCAAAAGGCAAGAAATATTACCATATTTTAAATGTGAACATGTTCTTCTGGTTTCTTTCATAAATACCATTAATACCAAATGGGAATTCTGCACTTACATTCCAAAGCGTTAATGCACTCACATGATTCACAAAATTCAATCTAAGCAGCAATGTTTTCACTTGGTATTACAAAAAAATAATACAGCTGCAACTTCTTTAGCTGCAGCTTCTTTTTCACAGTATAGAGAAAGAAATCTCTGCAGGACATGGAATAAAGCTGTGCTGTATTTGTGCTCATGTACCTGCACACATAGTTCATGCAAGATACCTTATACTTTCATTGCTTGCATGGGGCACTGTAATACAGCCACAAAAAGCTGTGGGCCAAGTGATGCTCTGCTCTCCCTGGCACTTCATTCTGTGCAGTCCTGCAGGTTGCATGTGTTTGGGCTCTTTGCTGCCAAAGAGCACCTGTGTGTATGTAACTGGACCAGCCCATGTGCAGCTCCTTACACACGTCATTTTGCGGGCACCTTGCTTTTGTGTAATGACCCTATTCTCCTGCAGGAGGATGTGGTTTGCATGTATCAATACAACGGCATTGATGCATGGGTGCACAAGTACAGAGCAGCTTAGAACCAGGCACGGTTTCTCTTTTTCCTTACTGTTGTTGCCAGTGAGGCAGCGTGATGTGCAGAGGAAGTTACTGGCAAGTGTAGGCTACCACAGAAATGACACATTGCTCTCAGGAACTAATCGAGACCACTTACAGCTCCTTGTAGTCCCCATCCATCTTCTTCCTTTGTGATTCAAGGTTACTTCAAGTACAACAGCATCCCCCATAGCAGCAAGGAAACAACTGTACTGTAATTACAAAGGAGACTTTTGAGATCAAAAGATGTAAACAGCTTCTTATCACTGCTGTCCCACAAATTCCCCAGCTGACTGTATGCTAACCCGTGCCCTGCTGGGCTGAAAGCAACTGGAAAGGCGAAGAGCTGAGGTCAGAGCAACCTGTCTGGCTGAGCCCTCAGTGTGCAGTGAGCTGCATCTGCTCATGATGTAGCACAAGGCTCAGTGCAAGCGTTGCTCACCTATCTCTCTGGACCCAGAGGCACCTGTCACACCATCCCCAAGGACAAATCCTGATGCCACCAATTGCATGGCAGCAGAACGTGCTAAAGAAGGGATTTCTGCCAGGATAGGGCAATGGGTCTGCTGGGTTCCACTCTGCCAAGCAGAGCCACGGCCCTGCCTTTGCAAAGGGCCCACACATGTGTGCAAGCACTGGTACCGATTTCACAAGATGCTTGCATCGATGTGCATGCTCAGACCTCGCTGTTCTAAAAATGTGTCTCAGCCGTCTGCTGAGGCTTTAAAGAGCATTGTTAACTCCATATGCCTCTTTTGGCTCCCCGCTTTTTATTTCTGTGTTTTATCTGCTGGCATCCTTAGAGCGTTGAAAGTTGCATTTAACCTTGTCAAAGGAGGACTGCTTCTATTTTAAACTGAAGCATTTTATGCACCAGTCATATTTTGCTTGCAACATTTACTTATGGCTAAATATTTGCATTGGAATTCCCAAATGATAATGTAAAATCCAGTGAACTGAGAAAGAGTGAGTTCTGCTGTGGAAGGGAGCTTAATGGTATCCTTGGTATCTTTAGTTGAAACTATTTTATATCAAAGACAGTAGATGAAGTAGAAGTGATTCATATATACTCATTAGATATAGCCTTTTTTTCTAACTGAATTTCTATGAGCACATCATGATTCCCTAAAATGTATGTGATTAAATCAGTTTTACTGTGCAAATTGCTTCATTACATGGAGTGAATGACAAAGGTCCACACACTGAAGGTTCACCTTCACCTGCTGCATAGCTGGCACTACAGGAACAAGATGCACACCACAGGTACAGTTCTCTGCCTGGGCTACTGTGTACTTAAACTTCTTGAGTTTATTTATTACTTAATATTCCTTGAATATGTCAGTGTGCATCTCTGAGATCTACTTTAACGTGGACTCAGCTGGGGGTCTTCAAAAGAAAATGTTAAATTTGCAAACTTATTGCACTGAGAGACCTAAACTAGAATAGTTTGGTTTGGATTTCTTAATCTAATTGACAGGCTCAGTGCTTCTGGTCCTTAGAATTCATTTCCTTGTTGCCATGCACCAGGGCATCCCTTCTACAGAGACTCACAACAAATCCTGTCCATGACATGACCACACAGCCAGCAAACAGCTCTGCTTTTCTCAAATGCAATTCTTTGGGTGTTTTCTTCCCATAAAATTGGCTTCAATTTGATTTGAGATATAACATGAAAATATCTGAATCCTCCCAGAATGAAAATGTTGTTTGCTCAGCTCTCCTTCCTGCAAATATCTGTGCAATAATGCTTGAAATAAAATTAGTGGAAAGAGAAATAGCAGAGGGACAAGCATGACTAAGCAGATTGAAGAGAACATTTGTGTCTGCCTATGGTATTTGTCAACATTTGTTCCTAACTCTGTTTCAGTGTCTGTTGGGAATTGCTGCATCCATACAGAAGGATGATGAAGGTGGCTTTGCAGCGATCTTTGCCCTCAGCCTTTGCACCGAGTGCAGCCTGGTGTGGTGAAACCTGGCCATCACCTCTCAGTGACTGTTAGGAAATAAATACATTTTTAGGGCGCTTCAAATATACTCTTCTTTCTCTTCAGGGTATATTAGGAAATGCTACTATCAAATGAGTATTTCAAACGACAATAGAAGCTTTTGCAATATTATAGAATGGAATCATAGAATCATAGAATGACTTGAGTTGGAAGGGATCTCAAGGATCATCAAGTTCTAATCCCCCCACTGCATTATCTGTAAAAACTCATCAAAGCTATCATCTTATCATCTCTGCTGAAATACAGCGGTAGCAAAGGAAACTGCTGCAAATTGTTTCTTTATCCCTTTGAAATAAACAACTGCTTAATAGGAAAGCTGCTCTTTTATACATTTCCCTTCTGAATAGAGATACTGAATCTATCCTCATTATCTGCTCTTCCCATATTTATTCTAAGAGGAAAAATGCACAACAGGTGGGCACAATGCGAGGGAAATGTATTGCTGCACAGCTGTGATCCAGTGCACTAAGGTCATTGCTTCATTTGGGACGTAACCTGATAATGGAGAAACAATTAAGAAAAAAAGAACTGAGCCTTTCCTTGAACATTTTAGTGGGAAAAAAAGTCCTGGATATTGCTACAGAGATAGCAATAAAATTACTTTTTCTTTTTTCCTTTTTTTTTCCCCGTGGAGAAAAAGTCTCAGTAAACAGCAGCCATTAATAAAACAGACCAATTTCTCTTAGGCTGAAAAAATATGACGAGGCTGAGATTGTTCAGCTGATGAACCCACTGCTGTAATCTCTTTTGGATAACGATGTTATAACAGTACCAAAAGCACACCTATATGAAAGATATTAACAGTTTCTCCTGAAGCAGAATATGAAGTAAAAGAACAGCTGTCTGGAAAGGATGTAATTGGTCTTGTGTTACAGGGAATTAAAGGCAGTGGTGGGGGTGTTATGAACTTTTCATTACATGAAAATGAAAATGGACATTATGGGGTTAGTGGACTGTACTTTGTACCAAAGACATCACACATTTTTCTAGTCATTGAAACTGTGCTTCTCAAATGCTTCCATTCTTTGTTAGGACTGTCAGAACCTATTACTTCTTCTTTGAGAAATTTCAACTGATTCAGCCATACCTTTGGTTTGATCTCTATCTCACCCTGAATTTCAATGTTAAATGTGGTTTTTAGAAGTTCAGATGTAATTGAAAGAAATGCTAGGAACGGGAGGCAGATTTGTCCCTCAGTGCCATACATATTCCCTACTACAAAATACTTGCAGCTAACCTCCAGCTTGGCAGAGAGGCATGAGATTTGTCAGAGGACTCAGTTCCAGATTCTTCTGTTGTTTCCTCTGGGGAAACCTAACCTGGCTCAGAAACCCCAGTAGGTCACAAGCTGTACAGGTTTTCCTCTGCTTATTCAATGCAGATGAAAAATTACAGCAGCCTCCGAGCTACCTGGCATTTGTGATGAAGGACCGGCCTGTTCGTGGACACCCCCCAGCCCAGAAAATGCAAAGCTGAGCACTGCTGTTTCACAGAAGAATGGCTCTGTGTGCCATTCCCAGTGCTCTCTGTTCCACATCGTGCATTTAGGTACATCCTTCTTGGCTACAGCATGTGTTGCCCCAACACACGTTAGGGCAAGGACACACAAGGACTGTGTGACAAATTGGCTGTTCATTTGTTATGGCGAGGGAGGTCATTCTCCATAGGAGGGATAAATCTTTTACTCCAAATGTAATAACACCACACTTGCTGCCAGAAGAATAAGAGTACATTAAAAAAAAAAACAACTTGATAAGCATATTGATTGATGGACACTTGGACGCTGCAGTTAAGGACTTATTTCAAGTTTGCTGTAATTCTGATTGCTATGCACTCATACATGCTATCATAATCTACAGCAATAACCAGACTATTAGGAACACTGAGAATGAGCATAGTGAAGCAGCAAACAAGCCCCCAGGTCATGAAGACGGAATGCATTTTTCATATTTTTCATACATTTTTCTCCAGTTTAAGACAATGATAATTATAGGATTAAATGGGTCAAAATGGGTTTGAAGGAATTTACATTCTCTTATGTCACACCAAATGGCTGACTTTTAGAGTGTCTTATTTAACCAGCTTGCCAGACTTTAATCAGTTTCTAAACAGTTCTGCTAAAGTTTGGGGTTGAACCTTCCAAAAAGTCATGGGTCTTATGGCCAGTTTTTCTCAACATCATCTCCAAACAGTATCTCAGCTGGAAGTCCAAATGCCTAAGATACCTACACAGGATGGATGAAGAATGCTTCTGGATACAGCAAAGCGTTTGATCCAACACTGTAGGTTGGGACCTGCTCTCAGAGCCTGGAAGCTGGCAGTCTGCATGCCACAGCTCTGTCCCTGTGTCATCCACACGTCACTCTGAGTCCTGCTCGTGGGGCTGACCTCAGGAAAGTAGAGGTGCTAAAAGGATCCCACCAGTTGCTCATAGTCAGCAATATGCTGAACTCAGCACATGGAGTCAAAGCTGGCATGACTTCCCGTGTTATTCTGTTAATTCCTTAGAGATTTGCAAAGCTTTGTGAAAAACACTGTGTTTTGACATTGGCCATCTGTTATGAGCACACAAGACCGCTTGCGCTGGTGATTAGCAGGTCAGCTGCTGGGTGGTGTTTCTTATCTTATCCCTCCAGAGATGTGATTGATTTCTACAAAGAGTTTATAGTGTAGCATAGCACAGCATAACATAGCATAGAACAGAACAGACCCTCCACAGGAGCTGCAGAGAGAAGTAAAGGTTGCCTTTTGGCCTCCTCTCCCCCAGGTTGGGCAGCCCAGTGCCCTCAGCTTCTTCTCATAAGAAGCAAAAGTTCTCGCATCGCATCCAGATGTTCATTGCAGACAAGGAAATACAGACCACATGCTGGTGGCTCTTCCAACTGTTACACATACCCAGATGTTGTTCAAGTGTTGTATGAGAAGATATTCAAAATGGGAAGCAGTGGCCCCAGCTTCTCCCAGCACACTATGCAGGGGCTTGTCAGGAGACATGGCACGTGGACCTTTGTCTGCTGGCAGGAACATACACACAGAGCTCAAAGCTGCTGTTACTGCTTTGAAGCCTGTGTTTGTGCCTCTGATTCAGGATGTGACACAGACCAACTTAGGGTAAGGAGGGAAGGATGGCTAGGGGACATGCAGCTTGTCTTACATGGGTGAGAAGGTGGGGTTTGGGGTCAGTTGATGGAAATGCAGGCAAAGGAGGAAGAATGAAAGAGTACAGAGTTCAGAGAAGGGTACTCAGGTGCAGGAGATGTGAAAGAGTGGAGAAGTAGGGAGAGATGTGTCTGGAGTCCTGACAAGACTAATTAGATTGTTATGTAAGGGAAACTGACACTGACAGATTTTGTTTAAGAAGCTTGCAAGCACTTAGAAGGATGCCTTGCTGTCATGCACATCTGGAAGATACATTGCAGAAAACTCAGGATACTTAAGTGTCCAGTCACTGATGCACTTCAACAAAAATATATGCCTACAGCAATATGGAGTATGCCAGTTTTAAATCACTTGATAACCAGAGATTACATTTTTGCCAAGAACAGAGAAAAACAACCTGCTAAAAGTTTTCATATTAACAAAGCAGAGCAGAAAAACAGAGATCAGTCCAGTCTTATTTCTTAGAATCATAGAATCATAGAATTACCCAGGTTGGAAAAGACCTTGAAGATCATCAAGTCCAACCGCAGCCTAACCTTCTTCTCCCATGCCAGCCCACAGGGCACTTCTGGCATGACCAGCTCCAAGGATCAGCTTTTAAGAAAATACCTGAGCTCTGGAATTTGGGATGCCTTTTTCCAAACCAGGATGATCTGGTCTACCATCACATATTGGAGAAGCAAGTGACTGTCCAGAAGAGCTTTTCCACCTCCTCTGTGCTGCTGACCTTGTAAGATAGAACATGTCCAGAAAGCTTCATGCAATGACCCAATCACTTTTAATTTCTTGCAGGAAAGAAAGATGTGGAGAAGGGACAGCCTCTTTATTCCTATGGTCTCAGGCATCTTGTATCACTGATCTCTTCGGGCTATCATAATATGACTCATGCAAACAACAAAAGGTGCTGGTGCCTTCTGTTAACTTGGAGTTCTTGAATACCGGGTTGGAGACTTACATCCAGGCACTAGAAAGTTATTAATATGCCATTCAGTGTTACATCATATGGAGCTAGAGCATTCCCATCTGGATAGTATCAGAGTTAATGATAAAAAGAAATTAGAAGCCTCTGGTTGGCCTTTGTAGTTGCTGTTATCCCCTGGAGACAAGACTTCACCCATGCAAGAACCACGTGGGTGAGGCTGCAAAGAAAGGATATTCTGCTGCAGCAGAAACACTTCTGTAAGTTATTTTTTCAATAATTACTAGACAACCCTTTTCCTTGTGTTTTGTCTGAGTCTCCTGTATCCAGGGAAAAGGTTTTCCTAGGTGTTAAATGACTATTTCTAGGGCTTTAAGGATCTGCTACATTTGGAATAAACCTGAGAAACACTTAACTGTTTTCTTTTCATACCCTAAGGGCTTAAAGCTGCTGAAAGCATGGTGTTAAAATTCCTTGCCAAGAGGGTGTAGGTGCGGGGAAACCATGGAAGGAGACAAGGCTCCTGGTGGCGTGGGGAAAAGCATACATGCTTCATCTTTTCAGCAGCATCTATTGGTAGGCACTGCTGGATTGGTTCCCAGCATTCATTTGCAATTATCACAATAATTTACATTCAAGCCTTAATTCATGACAATCTGGATGCATATCAGTGGGGCGATGTGAAAAGGACAGGCAAAATCTATTTCTGCCCCTTTTCATTCTGGTAACTCTGTGCATGACTCACTGCTCCTTGCTGTCTCCTGACAATGTATGAAGAGAGAGATGTACAGCAGAACAAAATGTTTCTTACTCTGATTATTTGCTTCTCAGCAGCTCAGTGCCTCCCTTACTACAGCATGATAAATGGCTTCCAAATAATTTTAAATCTTCGGAATGTTTATGTAAGGAAACATCTGAACTTATGAGTACCTCAAGGTTATTTGTATATCAAGCTATCGTTTCAGCGCTTAATGGTTGTTGGAGGGGCAAGGGGTAGAAAATCCTTTTCTGTGGGATGTGCTGTGGGGGCACCTACAACCTGCTGGTGACAGGCACTGAGGGAAGTTGCTAACAGAAAGAACGCTATGAGGTTAAGAGGCTTCATTTTATACACAGTAAGGTAATTAACCTACTAACCAGCACCCACTTCAAAGCAGCACTGCATTTTTGGAGTGCTCAGGTGCTGTCTGCTTTAACTCACATCCCAGCCTGGCAGCTGTTTAAAATCTCTGATTTGCTGACTTCTGAAGTACATTTCTATCTGTGCGCTGTCTCATATGGCTTCTGCTTCTACATGTGGGGGGAGCACGTATCTGCACCCCTCCTGCTGCACAGGGCTGTCCTCAGGTTCATGTATGGGTAACACCTGGCCTGTGTGCAGCAACCCCTCTGCACTCAGTGATTGCTTTGGGACAGAAATCTTGTTATACCAGTAAGGAGGATGTCATGCTTAATGGCATTAAGTCTGCACAGTGTAGACAAAGCTGTTGAGAATAATGACCACCGAGCTCTGAGTATAGTTTTACTTCAGTCAGTGGCATGGTTCTCACAGTTTGCTTCCTTTGGAAGAATCAACCATTTCTCTTAATGTCCATGTAACATTTTGTAAAAGGACTCACTGCTGATACTTGATGGGATCTTTCTTTCTTGGTTTTAATGCATTTGATACTGTTCTGGAGAAAACACTTCAGGTGAAATCATAATAGTCAGGGTAAAGTCCACTGCCACATGATATCTTTTGTTTGGGGAATGAAATGTAGATGTTAGCATACCTTTTTTTCTACCACAGAACTGGAAGTAGAAGTGGGGTCCTCAGGATCTCTTTCTGTTCTGTTTTGTCCAGTTGAACAGCACAGGGTGCTAAAGGCATCTCAGGAGCATGGACACAGCAGAGGAAAGATGACCTGAACATGAACCACATCTTTCCAAGATAAGAAGCACTGGTGGGCCTATGGATACACCTCAGTTGCAGGATGAGCTGGATTAGAAGCAAATGCATTTGGGAGAAGGGTTTGATACCACCAAAGAGATGGAAGGAGTGTGGGCAGGAGCTGCCCCACTACCTCTTCACCTTGTTCCACACCACTCTGGCAGTGGAAACCAGATGGGCTCTGTTTCATCAGTCTGTGAAGTGAGAAGAAAGCTCTTTGGCCATCTCCAAGACTTTGCTTCCTGCTGCAAAGATCTACTGCTGGATGGATGGCTGGATATGTGTGAAAAATACGTCTGGAATCTTGTCTGAACTGTAGACACACGTTGAAATGATCCCAGGGAATAAGATTGTTGAGTTACTCACTTAGAGCCTGCACACATTTCGTAACTGATAGTAGGAAAAAGCACTGTAAAAATACCCTTAAGAATGTGAATCTCTGCTCTGATTTGCACTTAAAAGGCACCATCTGATTAAGGTCTGTGTTTTATTAGCAGAAGACTGAGACGATGAAAGCGTCTCATATATTACCTCCATTGTATCAGATACTTTTGATAGCATATTGTGGAAGAAAATGTCACATTTCATTAAAAAGTATCATCATACCACAAAGGATTTGGCAGCGGTTTATAAACCTGGTGGTAATTTTCAGTGTTACCCATTTTTCAGTCTCTGAAGATTATTTTAAAATGTGCTTCTGATGATCTCTGACTGGAACTGCCAGTGCTCACCGGTCTTTGCGTGGCTGCATGCTGTTGTGCACCAGCTGTGGAGCTGCCTTGGCTATAAGCAGCACAGCTGCTGTGTCAGCAGTTAACACAGCTCAATTTTAATAGACTTGGTTGCGCAGCATATTCTCAGACCTTCCAGCTGTGC
Source organism: Coturnix japonica (assembly GCF_054131305.1). Taxonomy (NCBI): domain Eukaryota; kingdom Metazoa; phylum Chordata; class Aves; order Galliformes; family Phasianidae; genus Coturnix; species Coturnix japonica. The sequence goes on from NC_140663.1 coordinate 29,870,786, forward strand.
CTAATGAAAATGCATACTGACACTCATTCCAGACTCACTGTATCCCTTTGTGCCGGTGTTAACTTATTATTTTTTTATTATTCTGCATACAAGCAGCCTCAGTGCTCCAGATAGATGAGATGTCATATACGTTGAGGATAATCTCCCATCACTGCAAGGTTTCTCCTCTATTAGTTGTCTTTGTGTGCTTCATTTAATCTGTTTGCTACCCGTTAGAAAGGCTGCCAAAGCATTTGGTTCTTGAAGAGCTGAGTGCTTCACTTTATCTGACGTAACTGCATCAGCACAGCAACAATTTACAAAGAATAACTTGTTTGGCAGTCTTAGGCTTTTTTTTCATGGATTGTCTTGGAACAAATTGTAATTTTCTTGGATTTATTAATTATTCAAAATGTTAAAGACTTTGAGGATTTGATTATGAGCAATTTTATGGCAGTATTTGGTATTGGGCACTCAGCTTCTAAGGCCATTACTTTGTTGTGTAGACAGATGAAGGCACATCTTGTCTTCTCTTTTCTGTTGACAGAAGATGCTGAAAAATGTCATGAGGAATTTGCTCAGAGGATGAGAGCTTAGGAAGAGACAAGAAGAAAGATCCAAAATTTCCCCCAAAATTAATTTTGTGTACATACATGTTTGTTTCTAGTCATGTACTGGAATAGGCTCCCCAGGGAGGTGGTTGAATCGCCATCCCTGGATGTGTTTAAGAGCTGTTTGGATGTGGTCCTCAGGGATATGATTTAGCAGAGGGTTGTTAGAGTTAGGGTACTGGTTAGGCTGAGGTTGGACTTGATGATCTTCAAGGTCTTTTCCAACCTGGGTAATTCTATGATTCTATGATAACTCTCACACAGAGGAACTGGGTGTGTGCCCATGACAGCTCCACAGCTCAAGGTCACGGCTGCCTTGTGCTTTGGTGAAGAGTATGTTTCTTCACACAAAATGCTCTGAAAGTGCGGTCGTCATCAGTCTGCAAATTTCTCTCCGGGTTATTGTGAAGGCAATGGGATGCAATTTCCAGTTCTGGAGAGTGCTGCCAGACGATTGTGCAGTTTGCTGGTCTCTGAACGTTTGCTTTCTAATTCTAGTGAAGCACAAAAGGTTTTAATTTACAGTTAATGAGCTTTTTGTGGGATAACAACCTGAGCTCTTGAGCAGCAAGTGGCTTAAATACATTTGAATACTTGATTAGGCAATATTTTGTAATGAGTCCTCTGGTCTCCTCATGCCTACTTTTGCCGCAAGGAGGTAGGGAAAAAGGGAAGGCTGTTGCTGTGAGGTAGAGGTACATATTGCTTCTGTTATTTGTGTAGGTATAGATCTAAATGACGAGCACGAAAATGCTGAAAATTCATATTTTAATTACTGTATCTATTTGCTATATATTTAATTGCCACACACAATCTGGGAAATGGGTGTGTGACTGGCTGCTGCTGGCTGGAACCTTCATCCCACCTCTAAGCCCTGTACCTCCTCAGTGTAACTTTTTCGTTGCTCTGATGAACACATCTACTTCTGGAGTTCTCTGAAAAGCAGTCTGTTACCTGGACCTCAGAGCTGCACACTGTGCTGAGACCCTCTGTAGCTGTTTAGGTGAAGAAAGAGCACTTTCATTCCTTCATATAGCTCTGCATGAGCTATAGGAAGAGTGCAAGCACTGTTGAGGACTGACAGACCAGCACAGGAGTGGATCACGGCACAGCCTGTCTGAGCACTTGAGAGGACCCACCTGCAGTTCTTTCCCAGTCATGTTCAAGATATTTTTTCAGTGAATGTCCAGTTGTTGCCTTATTTCTTTTCCCACAACCTTCCACCATCTGGCTTATGTTTAAAAGACACAGTTTAGTTCAGCACATTAAATTTCAGCAATGTGGGCTGCAGCCAGCTCCTGCTCACCAGAAACTGGTAGCATATTTTGTGTCAGCACTGAGAGAAAGATAAGAGTTAGCTGGTTAGAAAGTGAGCAGAAAAGCAAAAGCTATATACCTTAAGGTTCCCACAAGCAATATAAATCTATTTTAAACTCCTTATATCTTTTAAGCTTCTTGGAGCAGGGATTTGTCTTTAAGTCCCTGTAAAATATCATGTTATATCCATTCTGCTCTATAAAATGAATAAAACCCATAAGACTCAGCAGACATGCCAGAAATGTATAGAGCACCTGCATTTTATCTATTCAGAAACATCACCAAGCCACTCTCGATGATATCTGAAAAGTTGTGGCAGCCAGATGCAATCCCTGGTGGCTGGAAAAAAAAGGCACTCATTTTTAAGAAGGATAGTAAGAATGACCCAGGGAACTACTGACCTGTCAGCCTCACCTCAGTGCCAGTGAACATCAGGGAGTAGATCCTCCTGGAAGCTGTGCTAAGACACATGGAAGTCAGGGAGGTGACATGGAATAAGCAGCGTGGTTTCACCAAGGGCAGGCCCTGCCTGACCAACCCTGTTGCTTTTTATGATGGCATAACTGTCAGTGGACAAGGGAAGAGCCACTGATGTAATCTATCTGGAATATAGTAAGACCTTTGGCACAGCCCCCCACATCATCCTCCTGTCCAAACTAGAAAGATGTGTATTTGGTGGGTGAACTGCTCAGTGGATGAGGAACTGATGGAGAGATTGTACCCAGAGAGTGGTGGTCAATGACTCAATGTCCAGATGGAGATGAGTGGCAAGCAGCTTTCCTCAGGGGTCAGTACCAGGACTGATGCTCTTTAACATCTTCATCAATGACATCAACAGTGGGACTGAGTGAACCTTCAGCAAGTTTGTAGATGACACTAAGATACATGGTGCAGCTGACACGCCCAAGGGATGGGATGCCATTTAGAGAGACCTAGACAGGCTCCAGTAGTGGGTCCAGATTAACCTCTCAAAGTTAAGTAAATCCAATCTTTCACCTGGATTGTGGCAACCTCCACTATTCGTACAAGATGGGGGATATGAGGATGGAGCACAGCCCTGCCAAAAAGGACTTGGGGGTACTGGTGGATGGCAAGCTGGACATGAGCCAACAGTGTACCCTCACAGCCCAGAAAATCAACTGTATCCTGAGCTGTATCAAAAGAAGCATGGCCAGCAGGCCAAGAGAAGTGATCCTGCCCCTCTACTCTGCACTGTTGAGGCTTCACATAGAATACTGCGTCCAGATGTGGAGTCCTCAGTGCAGGAGTGATGTGGATCTTTTAGAGCATGTCCAGAGGAAAGCCACAAAAATGATCCGGGGGATGGAACACCTCCCCTGTGAGGACAGGCTGTGAGAACTGGGGCTGTTCAGCTTGGATCAGAGAAGGCTCAGGGAGACCTGAGAGAGACTTTCAGTACCTGAAGAAGGGCTATAAGAAGGAAATGGACAGACTCTTTATCAGAGTCTGTTGTGACAGGACAAGGGGAAATGGTTTCAAACTAAAAGAGGAGATTTAGATTGGACACAAGGACTTTTTTTTCAGTAAGGATGGTGAGGCACCGGCACAAGTTGCCCGGAGATGTGGTGGACGCCCCATCACTGGAGACACTCAAGGTCAGGCTGGACAGGGCTCTGAGCAACCTGATCAATCTGTAGGTGTACATGTTCACTGTAGGGGAGTGGGCTAGATGACCCTTAAGGATCCCTTCCAACTCAAACATTTCTGTAATTCTGTGATCAGTAAATCCAATCTAGATCTGCACAAAATACACTGAAATGAAAACGCATCTTCAATTAATAGTGATTTCACGTTTCTCTGGCTGTACTTCAGAAACAGACTGAGTTGGATACATTTTATTGCAAAAAAATAATAATACAGAATTAATCCAATTCTGTTCAAGATTCTGACTGCCAAATTCAAGCATTTGTATATGAGCTAAAGGCATGATGCAGGTTTTCATTACAGGTTTTTGCAGCATTCAGAGTTGCTCAGCGGCTCAGATGGGGTTATCTGTGAACCTTTGGACATCCAAGTACCCATGGTGGCATAGGAAAGACAGATAAAGTAACTGAGGTGCCTATGCTTAGGCAAATTAATCAACAATTAGGTATATAATTCCCTTTATAGTCAGTGGACATTTTTTCAGTGCAGTTGAAAGCAATTTGGTCACACTGAGGAGGGCGTCTTGGGACACTTTTACTCACAACATCTTAAAAGCTGTTCAGAACTGCTCATTCATGTGTCAGAGCTGGGCTGCAACTGGAAAGTTGTCACAAGTCAACCTGGGAGCAGCAAGGTGCATCTTTGCATCTTCCTGTCTCCTATGTCCATTGCACTCACCTTTTGGTTTGACCTCCTAGTCGGCAGCTCTCTACATGCCACAGAGGATTACTAGATCTCAAATATTGCTTTTTCAAATGTTGCTATTGCAACACACAGTTTTTCTGTGTGTGATCTTCTTTCTGTACAAAGAACAAGGTAAGAGAGCAAGCATAAGCACGTACATGTGACTACAGCAAACAAAGACTATAAGGAAAACAGCAGTTTGCTGTCATTAAAGCTGTCTATTAATTTCCATTTCCATTTACAGATGCCTCTGGATATTAAGTTTATATGAGTTAAATCTTTGTTTTCTAATTCTGAAACAGACTCTATTGATTTGACTTCCTGTGCTGTAAAACCCTGCTGCTTCTATGCACATGCTTCTGGGCCAACTGGCGGTCAACAGATACTTCCTAAGAAAGAACCTGATGGCTTTTCTTTTCTTCACTTGAAATGCAAAGTCCTCTCTCTTTGAACATTATAGAAAAGTGCAGTAATGGCAAAGCTACAGGGGAAATGGATGCATAAATTTTAAGGTAAGAGTCAGGAGTAATCTCTCTCTATTCTGGTATGGGGCACCCACAGCTGGGCGACCTCTGGGTGTTTCTGGAATGCCCTGAAATACAAGCAGAAGGTTGTTCTTTGTCTCCCAGTTTTAACTTGACAAGATCCTCAAGTGTATTTTTATAGTTTCCTTCCTGACTTGCTCATGCTCAAGATAAGTACTTTCTTGAAGTAAATGGCAGGCCAGTACTGGCTGGAAGAAAGTCTCTCTTTGCGTTGTCTAACAGAAGCTACAGAATTTGCTCCTGATTCCTCCACTAAGCCACCACAGCCAAAGGACGAAGCATTTCTAGCTGATGCACTCTGGTTACCCTGAAAGTGGTATAAAGAAATTTCAAAACTCCTATGCAGTGCAGTGTTTGATCACGTACTTTTTCATGGACTTTGATGAAGAGATGTAGATTACAAACTGCGAAAGGGTTCTTCTTTGTTTCACATAGGACAGCATTTTCTGTTTCAGTTCATTACACTGAGTTTTCCTGCATGTATATTCCTAATACAAGTCTGCTGTGATCCTGGGTTCTCTTTCATGTTCACATCACTGAAGATAGACACATTTTGGATCCCAACTATTCAGATACATTTAAATATTATTCCTTCAATAGAAATACTTTAAAAAGTGCATGAATGACACCAAAGGTCAGTAGCTGAATTAGAGGTTCTGATGGGGCAGATGCAATACTTACAAATAGGTGATAAAATAGCTTGGTCACAGTGTCCTAATATTTTCCCTAAACAGGATAAACAGGAGGAGCGCTGGGAGAGGACAGTGGTGAGGGACCACTCTGATCCTGTGCAGACAGACGGGCTGCCTGGGCCCTCCAGCTCTTTGACACTTTAAGAAGAAAAGAGAAGAGCAAACTTGCATGTACAAACTCACTGATTTCAGGAAGTTATAAGTGCTAAGTGACCCAAATCATTAACCAGAGGGCACAAGGGCCACTGAAATCAATGGGAAGACTCACTGATCTCAGCAGCTTTTGGGTAAGATCCCCAAAAAAAAAGATTTTGGACCACTAATCATTGAGGAAAAATAGGAGAAAAACTCCTTTAAATAGAACTTTACTTTGTAGCTTACATCTTTACTGAAGAAAGTTCTCTGCAAAGGACGTAATTCCAGCAGCTTTTAGCTGGTTAGCATGAAGGCTGCTTTCCAAAAAAGAATTAGAGGAAGATAAATGAAGCAAGTCCCTGCAAGTGAGAAAGTTTCCAATATCCTTGTTATATGGAGAGCAAAAAGCAGCCAACTTCACAATTGTCAGGAGAGGCATTTGGAAATGCTCACATGGAACAACTTTCATTAAGAAGCAGGTCAGCTCTACTAATTCCTTCAGTCAATGCAGAACTATTTTACCTTTTCCAGCCTTACTTCCAATGTCACCTAGTACAGCAATATAACATGCAAATGAAGTTGTTATGGACACTAGCCTATTGCTTCTGATAATTGTCAGTAAAGAAACCAGAAGGTCGATTTTTACATCTCGTTAATGAATGGAATACAACTTGGAAGAGCTAAGGGAGCCCAAGGATAAGCAGATCCCTGCTGTTTAACTTGTCAAGAGGGCAGCTGTGGAGTAAGTAACCAGGGAGAAAAGCATCAGAGATCAATTTGTGTAAATGCCAATGAGCTATTAAGAACTTCCTGAAATCTGTAGAAGTGCTTTAAAAAAGAGATCCTTGAATAGTTTTAACAATTTCAACACAGGAAGTGAGTATCTTAATGTATCGGGGCACTTACAGTGTTGGCACTTAGGAGCAGAAAAGAGTTGGTTTCTATTCTCAGACCTTGTACTTTGCAATGATACATATATATATATCACATATATAACAGGCAGAACCTAAATCAGTTTCTTGGTTCTGTCTGGGGTAGAGTTAATTTTCTTCACAGCAGCTGTCATGGTGCTGTATTTTGGATTTAGGATGAAAACTATGTTGATAAGACATCAATGTTTTAGTAATCACTGAGCAGTGCTGCACAGAGCCAAGGACGTTCCAGCTTCCCAAACTGCACTGACAGTGAAGAGCTGGGGGGCACAAGGAGTTGGGAGGGGACAGAACCAGGGCAGCTGGCCCAAGCTGACCAAAGGAGTATCCCATACCGTATGGCCTTATGCAGAGCATCAAAACGGGGGAGCAAGCGGGCTGCCATTGCTTGGGGATGGGATGGGCGTTGGTCAGTGGGTGGTGAGCAGTTGTGTTTTGCATCACTTTTTTTTTTTTTTTTGATTGTTTTGTTTGTTTGTCTGTTTTGTTTTTGTTTCCTATTATATTGTCTGTATCTCAGCCCACAATATTTAATTTTTTTCCCCATCAATTATCTTCCCCATTCTATTCGGAGTGGAAGTGAGCAAATGGCTGCATGATGCTGAGCGCTCTGCCAAGCTAAACCACGGCAATCAGTCAATGAAAGCCAAAAGGCAATGGCTGGGACCTTTGCACCTCTGAAGTTTTCCTACAGTGTTTTTCAGAAGGTATGAATAAATATCAAGCAGTACATAAGCCTTACACTACAGCCTTGAACAAGATGAAGTTAGTCCTGAAGTCCTATTGCCAGGCAGAAGTCCCTGTAAGACGCCTCATTTCTGTAGAAGAATGTCATTATAGCAGGAAGAGACAAGATTAGTCTCCACACACTTCTGTGATCTCAAAGCTGGGCACTGGGAATAAAGGCAGGAGGCAGCAGTCTCTCCAATCAAAGCAGGAAGATGTCAGCTCCCATGACTGAGTGATTCACCCCAGTCTAAAGAAGGCAGCTGAAACAAATCAGATGAGCAGCTCTCTAGAGACTTCTGTCTCTCCACTGACAATAGAGAGAACCTGGACTACAAGAACAGACACGGTGCTAAACTCTAAGCAGCAATAATAAAGTGACAGAAATCCTATCCTTCACAAGCACAGACAGTGTTTTAGTGTAACTCCTTTAAGACATAATAAAAACATTTAGACAAGGAGAAATCAAGCATCTTTATGCAGAGAAGCAAATACTAAGAGGTAATACACTTAGACACCTGAAAATTGTATGCTTATAGCTCATTGTTTAAACAAAGAATAAAGCATGCAGTTAAGGAGTAGAGAGTACCTTTAGGTATGTTCTTTACCCCTGCTATTTTTCAGTATTACAGCAACAAATCTTACTTCCAGTGGGTGCTTCTTTCTCAGTCTACCTGGTCACTGGCTGGAGGCCTCCATCCTGTGGATGCTTTGCTGTGGAGGTGTTCATGGACCCAGCACCTCCCTGTGCTCCTGGGGCTGGCAGCACAAAGAGGGGCAGCTCAGCAAAGCACAGTTTTATGTGTAAAACTGCAAATAAAGCTACAGCTACTGTATTAGCATTTCATTAAAATTCTTCTTACCACCTGAGTGGGCAAACTCGTTTCAAAAAGGGGAAGAACGCTGACATGCTGATTCAAAGGAACGTTTTCAGACACTACATAGGTGATTAGATGTTGAACACTTGTTATTCTTAATATGAATGGTTGCTTTAATCCCCCTGCTATCACGCTACAAAATTACCCTTGACATGATCTTCTGCAATGTGCTGAGCACTGTTTCATAGTCTCCTAATGAACTTGCTCTGATGAGAAAAATGCTAGTGAAACTGAAAAGGTCTGCACCTCTTTCTCATGTCTGATTCCTTTTGCGTTTCTTCTTGAGGTAATGTCTGGATTGTGATCCCTTTGATGCTCGAGCAGTACATTAAAAATCAGCTAATGTAGCATTAACTAAACACTAATAGGCCATTAAAGATGGACTTTCATGCTTGAGAAAACAAGAATGTTTCAAATGTAAGTATGAGGCAATTTCATATGCACAAAGTTTTGCTGTCTGATGCCATTTGTATTAATAATTTATACACGAGTACTATCAGTTGCAGTACAAATACCAGCTTTCTTGGCTTGGTGCTGCTTCTTGACCTCACAAGAGGTGCAGGGGGCCCAGAGAAGGCTGGCCACTGCTCCACATTCCCCTACTAGCTGCCTAGCTGGAGAACGGGCCCAGCTGGGTGTGATGCTGGCAGCACTGCAGTGATCCAGGAGCAAGTAATCCTTGAGAAGAATCCCGCTGTCGTAAGCCCCTACAATTTGCATGATGATCAGCAAATGTTTTCTTGTATTTTAGGGCACAGTTATACTTCCACTAAATTTATTCAGAGTGCAGATACATACACAGCCACCCTGGGAAGACGATAACCTTGTTAGGCACACACACACACGCTTCTGCAAGCGCAAAGGAAATTTCCATTGTGGATCTGGTTGAAGCCCTTCCTGCTGTGGTGTTTATCTCCATAACACAGACCCGCAAGCCAGAAGGCCTGCTGTCATGCAGCCCCCACACAAGGCAGGGCTCTCAGCCTGTACATTTGGCTGCCTGTGGCCTGCCCATCTCTCACAGAATGTACGCTTTGGAGCCAGCAGCCAGCCCTGTGCTGCACTGCCCACCCTGTGACTCACACTGCCCACCCTGTGCCCCCTGAGCCCACACTGCCTCCTAGGAGGCTGACAGCATCTTGTCACAGCTGAGAAATTAAATCCTTGTACACTGCCCACTGAAATCAATGGGAATGTTTGCTCTGCATAACCTCACAAGCCGTGCTTTTTATAAGACCTGGACTTGTGACAGGTATAGTTGCCTGTAAACTTGCCTGTAGCAAAATGCTGTTGTGAGGCAAGAATGCGATTTCCATCTTTCTCAGCTTGTTTTAACCTTAGCAAAAAAAAATCATTTTTCGAACAGAAGTTGCTCACACACAAACTTAAGTCCAAGATACATTTTCAGCCTCAGTCTGCTGGTAGTGATCATTCAGTCCCTTGCCTTCCCTCCAATTGGGTGGGTCTTTATTAGAGAAAGGAATAAAAAAATTCCTGTTAGCATTTAAGTGGCAGTACGTACATATGTACTACCTAACCAGAAAGGGGCAGAGGGGATTTCTTTTTTTTTCACATGACAATTAAATAAAACACCAGAAAATAATAATAATAATAATAATAATAATAATAATAATAATAATAATAATAATAATAATCATCATCATCATCATCATCATCATCATCATCATCATCATCATCATCATCATCATCATCATCATCATCACCATCATCATCATCATCATCATCATCATCATCATCATCTTGCTCTGATAGAGCCAAATATAATTTCAGTCTAAACCAAAGTATAAGAAACTGAACCATCTCATTTCTGGTGCTTGCCCATCCCGCCTGGGCTGAGGTTGGACAGACGTGGCTCAGCATTTGGGCTCTCTCAGGTTTTTCCACCTGGAGTTTGCTTGATGTGGCCGAATTAGTTTACCCACTCACTAGATTTAAAGGCCTCATCAAGCAGATGCCTTGATAGATTGTTGTCTTGTCTAATTATTGCCTACAGTTAATAGAAATGATCACTGGTGAGCCAATACTTTCAGTTTAAAAGCATGCACAGATAAATGGTTTATGGTCTTTGAAATATCAGAGTAATAGATGCATTGTTTGTGCCTGAAAAACACCAGTTTTACAAGTGTCCCTTTTGCAGAAAAAAAATCTGTTCTTATGCCCCTCAAGGCAGCATTAGATGATGTTAAGTGCTCTCATTTTTCTGCTTCTTAAGATATTTTTATCAGGATGAGTCATTAGGTATTTTGGTCACTCCTCTTACAGATGCAGTAATGATTTTAATGGGAAAAATGTCAGTTCTGTGACACCTCTCTGCTACAACCTCTCTATTCAGGGAGGATTTAAGCTGTCATGGAAGTACAGAATGTGACCCAGAGGACACCCTGCCCCCTGCCCCAGGGCAAGCTCAGCATGCTTTCCCAGTGCTGCTCAACCTGCCTCCAAAGGCAGACAGACTCTGGCACTCCCACAGCTTGAAACTGGTGTTATTTAACCTAAATATGCTGTTCAGGCACTTTTTAGGACAATTTATTTTCCTGGCCTGCAGAACAATTTTATATCTTGCTGCTTCTGCTCTGCAAACTGACCCTGTGTTTCTTCAAGCAGAGCTGAGATGTTGCCAGCAACAAACAGGGCAGAAGGATTACTTAACACATCTTCCACACAAATCCTCTCTTTCAGCATCCTGCTGCAAATCTGAGTGCTCTCAGTAGCTCAACATTATTGACACAGGTCATGTTCCTCCCGTGTACCCCACAGTCTGTACTAATACACAGGTGCTTTATTTGGCTTTTCTCATTTTGTGCTGGTGCAGTAAGTTTTACTACCTACTTATTGTGCTACTTATTTCAGATCATTCCAGTTTATCAATATCTTATTGAAGTCCAGCCCTGTACTGCAGTGTATGTCCCATGCAGGAGTTTCATCGCCTTGTGTCCAAGCCCTTACATATTGTATAATACCTGACTCTCGTGAAATCCTAGCATGAATTTACTTGTCATTTTCTGTAGAAATATGGATTCCCAAACAGTTTTACTATTTCACAGGAGTTTCAATAAGAGCGGTTCCTTAATTCAGTTACGAGACTCCCCTGGTATGTTAGAAGCTGGAGCCAATATCACAATATCTACCAAATTCTTCCCTGATCAGAAGTCCTTGTTTCCTCTCTACATGTAATATTCACCCTCTCTTCCTTTAGAAGTGAGCCCCTTTCTTCCTTGCCGGCACATTTTATCAAATGCCCTTTCATGGTATTTTTCCTACTGCTTTTTCTTGTTTCATTCTGTGTTAATTCTGTTTTTTTCTATGCCTTGTCCTTTCTGATTTTGCTGTAGGTCTGTGCTAGACTTACACATACCTTCATAGTAACTTGACCTACTTTCCACGCCGAATAATTTTCAGGTCACTGAAAAACTCCTGAGGTAGCACAAGTGGTTTCTCACGATACTTCCAGTATCTCTTTCTATGAGAATAAATTGTGCTTCTCTATTCAAGGCAGTGTTTTATAGAACTTCCTTCTGAACCCCCTTTCTCCTTCATCCTAACTTACCTTTCAGTTCTCCAAGTAATGACATTTGTTTTCTTGAAATCCTATATTTTTATTTGTTTTCTTGATTGCTAAATATCAATAATTCCATTCCTTATGATCACTTGAACCAGTTTGTCTTCTTCACACTCTGGGCCAACTCATCCTTTGCTCTACAGAATCAAGACCCAAGGGAGCCTTTCCCTCTCCATGAACCAGATGGCAAACCCAATGCAGCAGGGCTGCTTCCCAGCCTCTTGTCATGCTGAGTCTCTCTACATCTTTGCCTGTCTTAGGGGCTCTTGTAACGGCACAGGTTTTCAGTATTTGCTTCCATCCAGGCTCTCAGGCACCAGGTCTTCTGGTTAGATCTGGAAATGTGTATCTCTGCTAATACTTTTATCCTTTTCCTCAGCAGACTGCTGGTTTCATACATCTTACAGTGATGAATGACTGTCCTCAAACCTTACCAGTGATGAGTCCTCATCAGCTACCAAGGCAGAGTGTGGATAACTACGTATGTCACCCAGAAAAGAGTTATTAAAACACAAAATAATAACCACACTGTATACTCCCAGTTTTCATCAGCATGAGAGTGGTCTACTGCCAAATGTCATCTCATTTCTGTATTTCTATAACAGGCAACGCTTCTATGTGTGTAACTCCAAACACAGATCAACCCAGTGGAGCTATCAACACCAACAATCAGCATCTAAATGATGAACAGATGCCTGCTGTTCATCTGAGTCTAGTCTAGTGGCAGTATGCAGACTTGCTTCTCTACAAAAATAATCTGTGCTACTCAATACCCTGAAAGTCAAAGGTGTGAACAAAACTGCTTTCATTACTAAGTCTGAATTTGATTCCAACTAGCAACGTGTTGAATAGTTTCTTTTTGACTCTGTTTCAGAAATTCTGGGATTATGTGAGGCTCCAAGATTTTATGAAAAGCTGAGCAATGCTTTATGACTGCAGAGAGAAACTTGAAAACGTGTACCTTTTCGGTTCAGCAGCAAAACAGCAAATTTTAAAGGTTGTGATTTGTTGTTAGCTTCATTTATTTGAATCCTACCATTTTAATGAGTACTCTGTGCCTAATGATTTTGAAACATTTGGGCTTGCTGCAGTGCCAGATAAGTGTGTCAAACGTTTTCAGGATTGAGACCATTAGCTGAAATGGTCAAGTTTGACATATTTTCCTACCTGCCTTCCTGAGAAAAAATAGTAGTAGAGACATAAAATAATAACCTGACCAAATATCAATACTATGGGGCCAAATTTATCTTGGTGGATGGATTTGACCACTCATTATCCTTGGGATGATTTTTCTTCTGTGTGCTGTATTGCTTAGCTTTGTAGACTCTTTGTCCAGTGACAAATTAGTCTCCCTTGGTTTGTCACTGATAACAAAGCTACTCACAATAGAGGAAATCAAGTTTATTTCTTCAAGGCTTAAACAAGCAACATTTTCTGTGGCTTATTTCCATAGTGAAGAAACCTGCAGATAACACAGAAAATTGGCTTTCCTATTTTCCTTAATGGAAGCATGAGAAATTCTCTGTTGTGCCAGCTCCTACTTGCAAAACATAATGGCTGGGAGGAAAAAAGTCAGCTTCCTAATATTTAGTGGGATGTCACTCCTCAGTGTAATGCTGTAATGCTAGCACATATATCATATTTCTACTTTTTGTGAGAAAATCATGCTTTACATGGATTATGAAGCCACCCTGGTGTGGATCACTTCTTTGGGCAAATTTACCTTTAGATCAGCATGCACATATTTGGGCAGAATCGCCCAGTGGGTGTTTAAGGTAATGGTATGAGCAGAAGTAATTCAGATTAGGAGTTTGTTGGGCTAGGGCCATCATTAAGCTGTATGCAGTGCAGAAAAGCACTTCTTGTCATTACCCATTGTCATCCCCACCTGGAAAGTGTTAAGCTGTTCTATCAAGTTATTTAGAATGTTAGTCAAATAAAAAAGAGACTCTGTTATTGGCCACTGGTATTTTATCAGCCAGCAGCAGTCTCATATCTTAATCAAAGCAGAGGCCTTGCTCAGGGGAAATCCACTGTGCTGAAGTGCAAGCAAATGGCTCTGCTATATTCTTAAATTTTCCCAAGTCCTAGAAACTTCCAAGGGGGAGGGCTACTACACTGAATTATTACTTTAATGTTTCAAAATGAGGATGATCTAATCAGAATTAGAAAATGAGTGTTAATTTCTTTTTGTTTTGTTCCTTCCTTCACTATAATTGAATAACTGGTGCCATTCACTTGCTTTTTCCTCTGCATGGGGAAAGCTTCTGGGGCAATGAGGAGGTGTACAGCAGTTTAAATAAGATTTCATTCACTGAAGAGAGAAGGCAAAAGGAATTAGTTAGCAGACAGAGGCATTCCTTTTTCTTTCTGTGTTAACAAACATGAACCTCACAGACATATTTGCAGCCAAGAAACTAGATATGGGGCTCCAAGATTTGGATGTCAGCAACATAAAAACACCACCACCACCTATTAAATGCAGAGGGAGGGCTGTGGATGGACAGAAACACATAAGTTCATGCTTGCACAAGGAGAAAAGAGCAAAACAAATCAATATATACTGTGTCATCTTTTCTGCCTCCCTCTGCTTGGCTGGACAAGGAGGGGATATGACACAAGGAGCAGCTTGGTCCCTCAGCCCCATCCCTCCAAATAACCAGAGCAGACTGCTGTAGTACTTGCAGAAAAGCTGCAGTTTTTCCTGTGCCTTAGCTCATCACAAGGAGAAGCACCAGCCCAGAGTGTTGGCCAACCCATGTGAGGATCACAGCTCTAGGCTGGTTTCCGTAGCAAGAACTGCACCAGTTTTCCTCCCCTGACTCTCACCATGCTTTAGCTTGCTGGCATCTAACAAGAGATGAGGGAACACCTCTAAAGCTCTTCAATATCTGCCTACATTGCCTATTGCTCCCAGTGCTGGGAATTCACTCAAATCTGGGATCTGACACATACTCCCTCTTCCACATCTACCAGCTCTATACAGCCAAAGCAGTGTGTAGGCCTATATGAGGCACTGAGGTGACAGCCACTTGTGTCCTCAAAAAAAACAGACTGGCTGCCACAAACTGATGATAGAATTGCCAAATGCATACACATAGGATGGAACTGTTAGATATATATATATACATATATATATATTATTTATTTATTTATTGCAAGGTTACTGGGGCAAAATACTGGAAGACAAAATTGTTCCAACACATCAGTTTTTTTTCAAGCCCCCAAACAGCTGCACAGGCTGCTGAGCACTAGGAAATAGTTAAAATCAGCTCAGATTTTGATCCTTGTTTTAAAAGACTGTTAACATGAAGCACTCAGAAATACTGGATCATTTAGTGCAGTGACTAGCAAATTCCTGCTGGGTTGGAGTTTGGTATTTCATCTTCCAAATAGTTTCACTGAGCACAGAAAAGCAGCTGGAGAGACTTTCCTACAATGGGAAAGATGCTTTTTCCATACATTGATGAGAAAATAAGATTCTCACTGTGATAGTACATTTGCCTGAGTATGCCATAGTTGAACTCCAGTGCCCAGTACTGAAGGAATTACAAGGTCTCCTCGGTTCACTTGAAATTAAAGCTGAGACATCTTTCTCCTTCCTTATTTACAGGCTGGACTAGCTGCTGTCTGTAGGCACAGCAGACAGTGAGGCAGTACGGCTGGCCTCCTTGCCCAGCCTCCTTGCTTGGACTTCTGCAGTAATACTGGTGTGGGAGGTACTGCCACAGCTGAACACACACACAGAAAGCTATGGGGAAAGATGAAGATCCTTTCTAGATTCTAAATTTAGTGTTTCTAAATAAAAAGGATTTATTCCACAGTGCCTCCTTTCTCTGCTAAGATGCAGTTCTCAACAGATGGCGAGGAGCAGCCTGGAATTAAATGTATCCTGCTGCATTGCTAGATGCCTTTTTTCAGTGCTACAACCTGGGTCACGTCCTCACCTCTCACAGCTATGGGGTGTAGATTGAGCTGCTCACGCTGTTTTTGCCAAAATGCTATTTCTTCTTGTTTCTTCAGAATGGCCAGATGCACTCATTCCCACAAGGCTGCCCATTGGCAAGGAGTGAGGGGTACAGCTCAGCAGTGTCACAGCAGGCTCAGGTCTGTAGTTTACCCACAGAGAAAGTAGTGGTGCTTCAAGAGTGGTGTGCCTGACAAACATTTCATTAGTAGAATGGATAAAACACCTGAAAACTAACAGCAGGGAGTAAACTGCCTACTCAAAGGTAGCCACTCCTCAGGCTGCATGTGGTGAGTTTATGTTGTGATGTAGCATACTAATACCCATCTTTTCGCAGAATCACAGGGCTGTAGGGGTCGGAAGGGACCTCTGGAAACCATCTAGTCTAATCCTCTGCTAAAGCAAGTTCCCTGCAGCAGGTTGATTAGGAAAGCATCCAGGTGAGTTTTGAATATCTTCAAAGTGGGGGACTCCACAACCTCTCTGGGTTCCATTGTCACCAGACGGTCTGGAATATCTTCTCAGTGACCCTTTGAACAGCGCCTTGCATGCTGATGGTATTTAGTTATAGACTTAGATTTTAGAGCTCCTCCTTGGGTGCAAGGATGCTTTCCCTTTCCATTTAGGATAACATGACCAAACTGTCCAGTGATTCCCAGTCATGATAATGACTAGTTGATAATGAGGAAGTTTACTGTGGTCCAACAATTAAATCAGTGCAAGGAAGTTGTAGTTAAAAAAAAAAAGAAAGAGAAGGACTAAGCCAACTGGAGTATTCCAGGCAAAAAAAGCAAGGGAGCAAATGAGTGATGGCCCCTGCTAATTTCCACCAGATCTGCATCAGGGAAAACCTAAAGATCCAAGGCAGTACTATTTATATGGAAAACACACATCTTATTGGGATGGATCAGTACCTTCAAAATGATTGGTTAGTATTTTAAATTTCAGGTTATGAAATGTTGACAGTTAACGCTGTATTTTCCCTGCTGGGATGTCAAATGCTCTCCTCGGAGGCCTGACTTGTTAGATAATTATTTGAACTAGTCAGCCTCGGGGAAATCACAGTCTTGAAACAAGCTCAGCAGAGACCTTAGCTGGTATTGGATCAGGACTTTCGGTGTCATTTCTCACTAATGCACTGAATGCAATGAGAAGCTGGTGGCTTCCTCCACTGCAGCTTTTATTATGCTCCCAGTAATCAGTGACTATGTGTGCCCTCTGATCAATTCAGATTCCTCTTATTGTTTATAAGCATTCTAGGAGTGTGTCTGAGAGCATCCTAAACCAGTAGCAAGGAATCTGAGCAGCGACACTCGCAGGACTAGAGCTCTGCTTGACGATAGTATTTGCAGGTCATCATTTGGTTACACTGAATTAAGATAACATAGGTGGTGAAGGGCTACAAAAAGGCATTTTTTAAGGAAAGCAGGTTCTTTAGTTTCTGAATGCCTACAATTCCCATGTATGTGTTTAGGTCTGAGTGGTATGGGCTGCCTAGGTTACAAATTCAGCCGAGACACATCCTGACCTTTGGGGCTCTGGGCTTGCAAATATTTAATGGCAAATCCAACTTCTGTTTGAGCAATGAGGTACCTGCAAACACAATAACTGCAGAGACAACTCTGGAAGTCCTTCGGTTATAAGACTATTCCCTCCATTTGGACTATCTGAAAAAAATAGTTTGCACATGTCTCTCTGTCTTAGCTTTGTGGGTATCACGTGATGCTCTTGTAAAACCATGGGGGCAAACTGTGCTGTCTGATGGCTGAGTTCACAGATATCCCCATCCCAGCAGAAAGATGTGCTATCTGCATCTTGCCGCACCCTTGTCTTCCTTCAGGTCCACTCAGTATATAGGAAAATGTGTCCCTGTGTGAAAATGAATAAGCCCTGAGCTGTCTGGACAGCCTCTAGCTTTGAGAAAACACTGTAGTTTTCTGTAACTTTGAAAAAGTTCTCTTCCTCTTCTGCCTGGCCTGCAGGAATTTACTGAGCTGCTCTAAAAACAAGACCTAACTATGGATGTTTATTCTGCCGCCTCTTCCCTCCCTTCCTGGAAAGCACAGTGAAAGAAGGACATTCAAAAAGGAGAGCTGAAGGAAATGTTTAAAAAGTTGTCCGAGATAAACAGCTCTGTGTTACATTTAAGAAACTGGAAAGAGCAAAAAGTGATCAGCCACCCACCCCTACACATGTATGCATGTAGCAATTAATTTACAATTCAAGAAGACCCTTTCTTGGTGTTATTCTACAGGAGGTGGAAAACAACATGATTTTATCCCAGTCTAGATGCTGAAGAGCAGGCAGATTGTCTTCCCCCCCATGCCAGTTGCAGCAGCTGTGCAAGTGGGTTTCTGTAATCCTACATCAAGATAATGCACTTCTAATCTTACCCTTCAAATATGACTCCTGAAAAAGGACACTGCATCCCCTCTCTGCCACTGCATTTTCTCTGAGTGAGTTCTTCTTTTCATGCTTCAAAATTGCCGTGCTGTCCTGAAAGAGCCTTGCATTCATGTGATATTAATTTTCTAATAAAAACTATCATTATTTCACAGCTGCAGAGTCAAACGCACAACTGCTTCATGCATATAATAGATTTATTGAAGCATAAGAATATCTCTCCAATCTGAAAACAAATTATAACTTCTTCTGCATTCTTAAACACTGGCCCTTATAACCTGGCACTAGTATCATGTTACTCCTGTTAAATTGGGATTGCCTCCAAAGAGATTAAGTGCCAAACCTGGTCTGCAGTTCTTAATCACAGGATTAGTCACAGTGATTTAATGAATTTCTTACCTGTGTAATGACAGTGAGATCAAGCCATTGATTTGTTTTTTTAACCTAGAGTGACAATAGTCACATTTTAGGTATTCCAAAATCCCTTTTGCTTTTGTATCTGTACAGTTGTCCACGCCTGCAGTCCTTAAATCTGTTTTGGATGTGCTTATACTTTTGGTAAATTGTCAGCAGAGAGAATAGACACAATTCAAATCCACGGTTACAGCTTATAACCTCAAAAGCATGATGGGTCTGGCTCCTTGGCTTTCACTTGTCCTGCTTAATCCCTATTAACAACCAGCATCACGCTGATATCTCTGATGGCCCAAGATCCTGAGTGAAACACAGGTGGGCAAGGGGGCTGAAGGGAAGTATTTTCAGAAAGCCCTCCTGATCCCTTGTGAGATGTGCACCAGAACAGCCTTGTTTCAGTTTTGCAAATGAAGCAAATGTGATCAGGGATCTTTATTAAAATTTGCAGAAGTGACGTCAGATTTGGAAGCCAAAGTTCCTGCTTTCATTCTTGTGATGGATCATGTCTGATGATACTGTATTCCTTTGCCAAAACCTGAAGTTGAGTTAAACTAAGAGTGTGTGATATGGAAGTATAATTTGTAGAATACTGCAGAAACCAAACATGCTCAGGACTGAATTTCCTCAACACCCTTCTGTTGTCAAAATGGGCAGACAAGGTGGGTGTTTGTACAGGGGTCTGGGCCTGATGTTCTGGCAGTGCTGCTACCTTCAGCTGCTATCGTACGTTGGGGACTTCCCAAAGCACCTTTTAAAATGTATGGTAATGTTGATTCTGGAGGCCAGCAGTGTGGCAGAGCCCAGACAACAGGCCACCAGCAGTGGTACTGATGGAAAACGCAGCTGAAATTTTCCCATGTGAACTTTTGTCTAGAGAGGCTGACACACAACCAAGTGCAAAGGGACATCTATGAAGCAAAATGTTCCTCAGTGGGTGGATAGGGGTGGCTGAAACCACAGGTCCCACAGGTGGTATTTCCAAGACTGCAGAGGGCTTTTCCTGCACAGAGGTTCACGGGGAGCACAGAGGCTGTGCTGCCACAAGAGAAGGAGGCCAGAGCCTTGCTGAGCTGCCATTACTCAGAAATCCAGCTTAATTCCTTGAACTGCCTTGTTGACATGACCTCCAGATGAGTACACACAACATTGCCTTTGGAAGCAGGCCAGCTCCTTGCTGGGAGCTGAAGGAGAAGTGCAAGCCTCCTCTTGGAGGCTACTGCCTCCTATTAGTGTGCTGCCAGATGTGCAGCCAGTGCCAGGATGATGGCAGGGCAGGCCGATCCAGCATGGTACCTGGTGCCTGTGCCTGGAATGGAGCAGCCCTATGTGATTTCTGTGAGGCTTTTAGGTCTATCAGGCTGTGAACTGGCCGCTCAGTATGTGCTGTCCTTCCCCTTAACTGCTGAGATAACATGGAAGAATGCTGGAGACTCCAGAAAGACCTGATCAGATACATGGGAACTGGACAACCATTCAGGGTAGCAAAGAACTGGAAATTTAGCAATAAAAGGGATGCAGAAGCCTGTACAGCCAGCCTGGACTGCTGCTTGTCAGTTACAGATGTGTGCACACAGGCAAGTGAGCATGTCCCTGGATTTTCCCTGGGGGATGCTTCATTCAACCGGTGTAACCACAACAAGCACTGTCAGTGAGCCTGTGGGTAAACCCGTGTGGAACCAGGCCAAAAATAAGAAACAGAACACAGTGGGGACCCTAGTGAACAGACCTGGGATGCTGGGGCTTTTTACAGGCTCTTTGCAGGGGATGTAACTGTAGGCACCATCCTCCTGGGCTGCGAGTACATTCAGAAATGCCAAGGTAGCCAAAGGAATTAAAGGAAAAAGTACATGGAAAGAGGGGAACCTTTCTGGCTGCTTGTGGAGGTGAGAGCATACAGGTAGAGAGAGGTCTGAGGTAGGAAAGAGCAGAAATGCAGCGACTGAAAAAGTAAGCAAAGGTGAAGCTTTATAAAAGAGACAGGAAGGACTATAAAATTCTTAGAAATGGAATAAAGAGGAACAGGAAAGCAACACGAGGTCCCTGAGCAAAGTGATCTCCAACCTTCTTGTGCAGGGATGTTTAGCACTGCATTGAGTCCAGAGCCATCTGTAAAGTCTAAACCTAGGGGCTGAAAATGTGTCCCTCCTTCTTTATATAGAACAGGTCTAGAGAAAATAGGAAACAAGAAATAAAGTGAAGGAAAAGCTGCATTGACAGAACAAAGAGTCTCAATAAAAGTAGATATTTTGAAAGTTGACTGAGGCAATTGTATTTGCAAGTCATTGCTGATACAAAGGGAAGGGACTAAACAAATGGATTAAGGGGGCTGGCGGAAGAAAAGGGAGAGTATTTCAAAGTTAGCACATTGTGTTACTTAAACATATAATGGAGAATCGTTCTTAAACTGTGCTGTATTTCCAAGGCAGAAATAGGCCAGAGCAACATGGAAGAGCAGAAGCACTTGTGAGTCAGCTGTAACACATACACATCTGGACAATATGTATCATGGTTTCCAATGCAGTGTAAATCTTAGGGAAGGAATAAGTGGTCTAGAATAGAGGTCTAGAAAAAGATGAAATAAATAGTGGATGGATGATGAAGACTTGCAGTGTCCGAACCAGATTTTAGGTACTGAGACCTAGTATGAGGCACATCATAAATAATGAGATAACAGTATCGAGTGGGCTACCAGGGTTCAGCCACTTAGGCTTCCTGAGTCTGGAACTTCTTTAGTCTTGGACACATGGACTTCTTTGGTCTTCACGGAATTTCAGTACCCTAAGGGGAATAAAATGGTTACTGACAGCAGTTCCTTCAGAAAGAAAGTGTGATCTACAAAGAGAGTGAGGTTATCTGCAGTCCTGCACATGTTGGCTCCCTTCTGCCCACAGGAGTTTGGATCATTGCAGCAGAGACCCAGGCACAGGATGTCTCTTCCACAAGAGCACTGTGAGGCTGATCTACCAGTTGAATACAAGACTTGGAGGGCTGATAGCAGAACGCAGTGCTGCAAAATCACCGTCACGGCAGAAAAAAATGCATTGCAAGGATAGAAGGTATAAAATGAACTGCCTACACGTTGGCTTCTTTAGTCAAGAGGTTTTCCATTTCTAGGAGGGGCAGCATTTGTCTTTATGAGGTTGGGAGTTTCTTCAACAAAGTGGAATGAGAGAGAGCGTCAACCACTGCCAGAAAACTTTCCTGATAAAGTTGTTCCAGCGAAGTGAGCCCACACTGCTAAATTGTTCTTTGACTTTGTGAAAGACAGAACTGACTTTAAGTTGTAAGGATGCAGAATTTTTATTTGAGGAGATTTTCAAGAACAGATGAGACCAATGCCTATCAGCAGCTATTTAGTAGAGCTAGTTTTTCTTTGGGTTGGTCTTGCTAGAAAACAACTCGAAGTCCCTCCTAAATTTAAGATATCACATACTACATTTGATTTTTGCTTAATGTCAATGACTACGTTTCTTTGCTTGCCCAACAATTCAAGTACAATAACTTTATCTTTACAGGTTAATTGCTTCTTTTTTAACTGATCATCAGCAATTAATCCATGAGTTTTCCTTTCATCAGCCACATAATTCTTTATCTCCTCTCACTGCACGCTTAACAAAAACCCAAGCATTCTTAATGACATAATAAGCACAGATATTGCTAATGAAAAAAGTTTATAATGAGCTTCTCAACTGCAGATTTTGTCATCTTTCCTCTGCTGTTCTACTACTACCAAGGCCATTTCTTCCATCTTCTGTCTTGTGTTAGTACCTCAGTTTCAGCAGCTGGAAGAAAGGTGCAGGAGGAACACTTGATCAAGACCTTTCTCCTTAGGACCCAGGACAACTATCCTGCAGAATTTTCCACCATGCACTTTGAGAACCGATGTTGTTTCAGAACAAATGGCAAAGCTCAAGCTGTGTTTATTCACCAGCTTTCAGTACTAGTTGGCTGATGAACAGTAGCTGAGAAGACTTTCATTACTGACTGAACATACTAATAGTATTTTAAATGCTGATGGCACTCAAAAGACTTAAGTGTATGAAAGAAAAAAACAACAGGCAGCATAGGAATATTGATACATGATTTGTGGAAACAGACCTCTGAAAAGAAGTTGAAAAAAAGTAAATCAGATCGTGGCTAGCTCATGCCATCTTTGAGCTAAGAAACTTTTAAGATTCGGGAAACATTATTTAATGTGCGTGAAGCAAAAGATTAATTTTAGTGATCTACTTGAGGATTATTCAAATACAAAGAGGAGATTTACCTGTAGTCATAGGTGAGATAATGGCTATATCACACCAATTACCAAGGTCTGTCAGCACTATCACTCAAGACTTTAAGGTAAAAAACAGACAAGGTACAAGTGATGGTCAGCAGTTACATCACTTTACAGCTCCAGAGGCTATCAAAGTGTACCTTGGAGTAGATCTTACCACTGCAGCATTACACACAAGAGAGAGTGAAGAAGATTAAATGGTTGACCAAAGGTTAGATACCAAACCAGCAGCTGAATAGTATTAATTTTTATTGCCTGAGTAATCTAAGTCTACTGAATCCCTCAGTCTCTCCGCAGCTGTAGAGTTTCAGCAATCAGACACTGGAAATTTCCTCTTAAGTTTCAGCAATCAGACAATGGAAATTTCCTCCTCTCCTAGGAGAGTCCATATTGCTTGGAGTAAAATGTTTACTGTTGCCCTTTCCACGCCCAGCAGTAAGGGATGAACAAACCAAGGGCAAGGCACTCTACACAGAAATGTCAGAAGTGGTTTGTACTGTGCCATACCTACAGCATCAGTGTGCAAGAGCATGGTACAGGGGCTAGTTCACTGTTCTGCATTTACACTCCTATATAGGCTCAAATCAATATGCGTTGTTTCAGTTATGACCTTCACAGTGGTTACTGCAGCATGAAGAGCACATGACAGCTCTTACATCAATTACAAAAAAAAAAAAAAAAAAAAAAAAAAGCTTAAATAGCAGCTTTTAGCAGTAGTCATCATTTTGTATCATGGGGTTTTTCCTGAGGCTGTTTGTGTTGTTATCTCATACAATCTTCCTTATTAGCCACTGAGCAACTTCCTATACTTAGTTGATGAAGTTTCTAGTCTAAGTGGTGAAAACAGAACTGATTATATGTTGACATTTTCGGCTTTAAATGTGATGTGCAATGTTCTGAACTGAAACAGAAGTTTTTGCTTCTGCCTGTGTTCCCTTTCCTTTTTCTCATTCTAGCCTCTATTCTTTCTACGATTTTTTTTGTTCCATAGTTTGCCCCAGATAACACTTAGCTCAAAAGTAGTATCTGATTTGAGTTCTGAATCTGTATTATTCAAGTGATTTTACATTTCCCAGGAAGTAAAATGATTCAGTTACAGAGTTCTTGGTTAGAAAAAAAAGAAAGATCAAATAATTTGTCGTTGAATTAGGATGGTGATATAGGCCACGATGCTTATGAAGGAGAATTACTAAAACACCGCATGCACTAAGCTGTTTGTTATTTTGACAGTCTTGCAACACTCTTCTCTATTAATGCAGAATGATGTATTATTTACTTAAAAACCTACTGAAATTAACATCACTGACTTGCATAAATCAGACTGTTTCTGAGAAGATCATGATGATACTCATCTTCTACTTTTGAGGAACAAAATCTGTTCACGTGCCATCCTTGAAGGATAGGGAGTGCATGCAGGATCAGCAACCCCCTTTTCTATTCCTTTTGTCGTATCCCACTGTAGGACTGTGAGAAGTCCTTAACGTTCCTTTGGCTTTCCCTAGTGTGATGGCAAAGCTTGTCCTTGTTGCACTGATGCCACAGCTGACAACACGTGGGGTAGCCCAAACTCTCCCCAGAAGGAAGGACTCCTTGCTGACACTTTTTTTGTTCTTTTTTTTTTAAGCAAAAGACTATTTCTGGATGCCACAAGACTGACTCACCAGCCTGAGTTCAAATCCCCAACCACAGGATTCAGTTCCTTTTATTTTACTGCTTCAATTCTCTTTCTGAAGAATAAAAGAAGAAGCTTCTGTATACATGCTTGAACATATTCTCAGCGTCTTTCCCTTCTTGCTGAGCATAGGCTCGGTAAAAATAAGCTCTTGCAGTTGAGAGTAGACAGCTCCCGTTCCCTCTGTTTGTCCCAGAACTGCATTTTTCAAAGCAAATACCCAAGAGTCTCACATAAAGGGATTCTTCACCTATCCCAGGTATGTTTTTTGTTGACATAAAGAATGGCTACATGATCTGCAAGCTACCCCCTCATTTTGTCTAGTATGTAGGCTTTGGCAATCACTCACAAGTCGGAAACTGCCTGGAAGCCTTACTTTCATCACCATGAGGGATTCCCATGAAATGCTGTGCAAGCACTGTAAAGCTGGACTCCACTGAGCCATCCTCTGAAGACCTATTTTCAAACTACTTCTGGCAACAAATGATCCTACAGGCCTGCTGGATTGCCATTGCCAGTACCTCGCTGTCATGGGCAATCGTGTCTTGTCACTTCCTTGACTAACAAAAGCTCTACATTAAAACAAGTCATCTGTTGCCTATGATAAATGGAGGCATTTGGGAGGCCTGGAAATCCTTTTCTGAGTTCTGGCCTAAATATTTGCAGGCAATTTATACCCATCTGCTTTTGTGCTGAGAATATCCTTCACCCTGAATAGTTTGTCTCCCTCCTGTACATTCACTCCTCAGTGTATTTATAGTCAGCTGTCAAAACTGCTTCCAACCTTTTCCTTTTCCTAGGACAGATAAGCTGTGCTGTTTGAGCTTCTTTGCTTTTCTATTGATCACCACTGTGGCCTAGTCTGTACACATTTGTCTTTTGGATAGCCTTCCTTGATTGACTGCAGGACTTCCAGAGGAAATCTCATTTCTTGACCTCACACAACTCAATAGTCATCTTGTAACTGATTAACGGACTTGAGTCTGCCACTTTTCCTGACACATTCCCATAAAGAAAGTGAGTGTACACAATGGGATGGACTTTATCAGGCTTGTGCCTGTATTTCCTATCTTTCAAACACAAGGTAGGCTTGCAGGTTAAGGTACACACTAGGTAATGCAGCAGGACACACTGGAAGACACATGGCAACAAGAGATGCAGCAAGGGATGCTCCTACATGGTGCAGGACATGGAGCCTCCAGATTCAAGGCTCTGACCCTCTGTGAGGCTGGAGAGGTACCAGCTCAGAGCACCTGGGAATGATAAAGTACGAGGAGAAGTCCAGTAAATCTGAGTAATTGTTGGAAGTAACATATATCAAGTTCACTTCAGATAGGCCAACAGAAAATTAGAAAAATATTGGAGGAAAAAGGCTCAGGAGAGAAAGAAATCGAAGACTTTCTCTTGCAGAGGCCACAAAGTAAGCTTATTTTCAGCTGGTCAATGCATTCTACATTTAAGGTGCATCAATTAGGATCAGACATCACTAAATCATGTGCAGCTACCTTATATAGATTTAGATAGCTTCCTGTTAGTGGCTATAGTGTGAGCGACATAATATAACTCTTCTGTTTCCCAGTATATGTGTAGAAGTCAGCATTTTCTTCTACCCTCCTTGCTCTATCATGGCTGCTGAGGAGTGGGCTGGCAAAATTCTTGGACCAAGAAGGTATCAGTGTACAGGAATGTGCCTCTGCAAGAGAGTGTAGTAGGTACACACACAGGTATCAGAACAGCATCTTCCAGCTCCAGCCCCTACCCCATGGATTGTTTCAGCCACTTGTGTTTGGCAGTCATCTGTCAAACTGTGACTGAAACAAGGCTTACAAAGAGAGCACTGATTAATTCTGAAGGATGTGTACTAATTTTGAGCTATGCTCATTTCCAGCCTAACACTACAATTTACTCGTTAGAAATCTATTCCTGGACTCCATTTCACCCAGCATCTGACCCAAAATCTACAGAAATTCTGGAATTGTTTTTGCCTTTCCCTTGTTTCTATTTTTTTCCCCCCTCAATAATTGAATGCAACAAACCAATAAATAACCTGGGATTTACTGACCTCTAACGGCTACATTAAAAACTTCAACCTTTTGTGTAACCATGATGCTAAAACGGAAAACGGCATTCAGGATCTGCTGTCTTATTAATTTATTTAATTATTTAATCAAGACACTCCAGCTTAGAAAGCAGCTCTCCTCTTTCTGGTGCAAGAATCACTTATTCTTTCATCTGGGTAGAATAGTATATATTTTTGGAGGTGTGTGTAAATTACCAGTCATTTTTTCATTCTCTGTAATTAGCATGACAAGAAGAAGACGAGAAGCTGGGGTGCCTGGCTTAGAGGGTTTTAATCAGTTTTGCATACACTGCTAATGGGTAAGAAGCAGCTTCCCTCAGCAATTTTACACCCTTTATCTGTAGACATAATAGGCTTACCATGTAAGCACAGCACCTGGTTGATTTCACAGTATACTCATAGGGGAAATTGGGTTGGGAAGAGGTGAGTTGTGCACTGTGAGCAGTGTTTGCCTTTGGCTTATTCTGACCTCTGGTGACCAAATCTGCAAACCCAAATCCCAGGCAGCTCTGTGCTGTGCTGTCAGTCCCTGTGTCCCCCAGCTTCATGCAAAGGAGGAGGCTAGTGGAGGAAAGCAGGCAATATAGATTAAAATACATTAAAAACAAGGCATGCTTTTGTTATAGGATCTAATTAGCTGCTCATATTTTGAGTGCAAGCTGCATTTTCCTCATAATTAGCAGGTTGATCCTTCCACCTCTGCTGAAAAAGAGAACCGTGGGAACTGTGCCTTCTGATGTCCCTCAGCCCAAAGAACCTCCAGTTGCCATTTATGTTTGTGGGGATGGCAGATGAGATGCTGGCTTGTGCTAAGGAAGCTGGCAGAGAAGACTGCAAAATAGATGGATACATTTTGCTAAAAAAAGGATAACAATTTTTGTACCATATTTACATGCTTCCTCACATGCCCCACCATTTTTTGAAGAAAAACATTTTGTTTCCTCTTGAATGTTTTACTGCATGGCCAGGGTGAACAAATCATGTCTAGATTACACTCAACTACAGACGTGTTTCTATTGTTTTTTTGTTTTGTTCTGTTTTTTTTCATTTTACCCATCTCTGAGCATCAGGATTTCACAGACCAGTGGTTTCACAGGGTTGTGCTTACCCAGGTCAGTGTAAACTGATACCTGCTTATTAGCAAGGGCCCTCCAGGCTGTTCAATGAACTGTAATTTCCATGTGAACATACAGTGATGGCCCTACAGAGATTAGAGAAACCTGTAGTACGGACCTCTGTAACTGAGTGAGTCCTTAGAACTTTTTGCAGTCAGCAAAGTTTTTGCTTTTTTTTTAAGCTGCAGCAAACACACACCTGTAGTGATATCACGCAAAGTCAAACACTAGATTCATCACACCAGTCAACATATAATTTCAGGTCAGGACGTCCCTTTTTCTTGTTGCTCAGACATGCTTCATCATCTACATCAATGAGAAGAAGATGTTTCTTTATTTTGTCACAATTCTCATATTTTTGATGATTGTTACCTTAGGTCAATTTCAAAAATGTCCCTTTTTCTTTTATTTATTTATTTATAGCCTACAAAACCAACCAGCACTGAATTAATTTATTGGGAAAAAAGATACGTTCCTAACAAGAGCTTCTTTGGGGCTTGTTGAATGTGGCTTTAATGTTTACTCACAAAAAATTCTGCTTAGCCCTGTGTCTAAGATGCATCCTCTTTCAAACTACAACAACCCTTCTACCAGATGTATCCCATTAGCCCTGTTGTTCTTTCACCAGTTTACATACCAAGTTACAGCCTCCTTGACTTAAATTCAATGTGCTGCAGAGCCACCTCCAGCTAAGGTCTGCAGCTGCAGTGTCCTTGTTATTAACCCAGTCAGATGGAGGCAAAGCACACGGCAGCTCTGCACTCTGAATTAAATTATGAATTTCACCGCTCAGTTGATAACTTGTCACTTAAAGTGAGACTAAAGAAATACTGGTTCCCTGAAGGGTAAGTGCTGATAATTCTGTTTTGTAGTCATCAGTTCAGCACTCTGAGGCCCAGCTGTGGAAGACACTACATAAATGTAAACAGCTGGAGCACTTCCTTCAAGCACCGCCTGGTCTAATTTAAAATACTTTAAATTTACATTGCTTCCTTTGGGAGGCTCTATCACAATCCAAAAATCTCTGCTCCAGGCTGCTCCTGATATAGCCAGGCACCCTTTTATGCATGCTGCTTTCTGTGTAGCTCCAGCAATTTGTCACTCACCTTGATGTTTATGCCCTACAAATATTATATGCTACAGAGACAGAGATAACTTTAAAAAAAAAAAAAAAAGTTGATGAAAACCTAACGACAGGATCACCTCCAGGTTACAGGAAATGGGGAAAGGAGGGGTTTTTCCTGGCTGACTGTAGTGCTGGTGGCTTTGTATAGCACTTCTACTCAGGATGAAATCAGCTGCCTATGAAGTGCAGCACTTCAAAAATAGTTCTTTGTAAATGAATCCCTGAAACCCCTTAATCTCTGTTGCTCTTTCCATTACTTCCAGGATACTTACATCTTTCTTCTACTTAAGTGGTTAGGGCTATAAGCAGCTTTTAAGGGCAATCTCAAGAGGGAAGAGTGGAAGGAGCTGATTCCCTGCTGACTGACGCAGTTATTCCAGACCATAATCCAAGATCACTTTTGTTCTATTTTAGGCAGCAACAAT
This sequence comes from Coturnix japonica, assembly GCF_054131305.1. Taxonomy (NCBI): domain Eukaryota; kingdom Metazoa; phylum Chordata; class Aves; order Galliformes; family Phasianidae; genus Coturnix; species Coturnix japonica. The sequence continues at coordinate 29,900,008 of NC_140663.1, forward strand.
TTTTTTGACATGAGGATTGCCCATGTAAGGAAGAAAGGGAAATCTATACAAATAAAAATACTATTATGTCAAATATTAGGGATCCTCTAGTTAACAGGAAATGGTAGGGAGAGTCTAAAAGCCCTTTTTTCCTCTTGGCAGGTCAGGCATGTGCCCTTCACTATTTTGCTCATGAGGTGGTTACTAAGCCAGGACCCTGCCGAACTTATAATATGTCAACCATATTTACTTCAATTGGCTATTACCATTTCATGAGTAAAAAGGAGCAGAGGTGAGTGGTAAAGAACTGCTGTTTCTGACAGTTTCTTGTTGGGATCACTCTTCTGGATTTAGGTGTAGCATCTCCTGCTCCAACTGCAAGCATTACCTCTGTCTGAGTCACAGGCAAATACAGCAGTTTGTAGATTAACTGAGAAATATCACCTAAAATTTGATTTAACCTGTTAGGGTTTGTATAAATATTTTACACATAAATGGAAATAAAAGATTACTACTAAGTCATACAATCAACAAAATAGAGTGGCGTGGTCAGAAATAGAAAGGAAAGAAAAAAGTTCAACTGTATAGACTCCAAGAGGAGCAGTCTCCAGAAAGAAATACTTCCCAAGTGGCATTCAGCCCTTAAATGGGGTGTAGGACAGGTGCAGCCAGGCTCCACCCCCTTCCAGTCACACAGCTGAATTGCCTTCACCTCTGCTCCAAGGGCTGACTCACCGCTTGCCTCGGGTGGTCAATCAGAGGTTAAGGCCATGATTTAACAATTCCCATACACAAGTCAAATGAAAAAACTCAGTGTTTAATTGCAAAGAAGCAATCCACTGAATAGTCTGGAGACAGGAAAATTGTTTTGTTTTTTTGTTTTTTTTTTTAGCTGAATACCACAATTTATTTTTGCCTATTATACTTTGCATATAGTTGTTCCCTGTAGCCCCCTTCAAAATGTCTTTAGCACTTTACTTCATCAATCATAGCTGTTTGAACAGTTTGGAAGTAGTACAAGAACGCTAGAATGAATCAGCCCATGTTTTCCCTGTACTTCACCATAACTGACAGATGATTTCAGGAATGGGATTTCAGTGAAGCAGCTTTCCATCAATACTACTGCAATGAGCTTTAACATTTAAGTACTGTTTCAAGGGCTCTAAAGGAAAAATTATGAGCTGAGAGGTTTAGCTCATTATGTCATGAGGATCCAGGATAGCACTGGAGGGCATCACTATGTGTTTGTCTGCACTTCTGGTTTATCATAGTCGTCTAAAACTGCTATTGCTCAGAACTGGGTGCTGGAGTGGATGGGTCCTATGCATGTCTGCTTTTGTGATTCTACAACGGGAGCAAGCAATGGAGCACTGAGGAAGATGGCCCATTTTATTTGTTTAACACTCCTTCTAAACCCACTTATTTTCATCAGCTGGCTTTCATTTTCAAAGAAGTACAGATACTTTCATGTTTCATCAATTGATTTTAAAAAGTAGTTATTTGACAATGCTGATACATTTATCAGCATACACTAAGATATCTCATTGACATAGTACTTCATCTCTCCACTTGTGAAAGGTAGAAAGAGATACCAGACTGACTGGCAAATCAGATATTACCAACTGGGGAGCACTGTTCTACTTAGAGTGCATTATTTAAATCAATATTTGGATAATATGAAGAGTAAATGGGAACTACGGGAACTGAGGTATCTTGGCCATGTAGAACATACATCAATCATTAAATCATTCCACCAGAAAGCAGTGTAGCACAGATGAATAGCAAGTGTTTGGCATACCTGCAATTTCACAGAGAGGCTCCTGCAGTAATTGGTAAGATCAGCCACTGGAAAAAAAAACATATATATACATATATATATATATATATATTTAACACTATGAATCATCATTAGTTGCAATATGTGATCTGGAACAGACAGTTACCATTTTTCTAAGCTTCAAGCAGCCAGCTGGTGTTTAATTACAGTAGATTGATACTCCTAAAACTGTTGTGAGTTTCAGCAAAGAGTAACTCCCTTTAATAAATTTAGTGGAAAAGAAAAGGCTTTAATCTTGAAAAAGGATCGAGATACGACATTTAGGAGCCTATTAATATTCCTGTTGATATGATGCCAGTATCAGAAATCTGAGGATGACGAGTCTTAGTCTGGAACAGAAAGGAAATTAACAACCAGCTCTCTCTTGACAGATTTCTTGTTTGGTGGCAGTATGCTGAGTGACATCCAGGCAATATTTACGTGTGCTGTTTGTGAGATATATAAAGACTGCACCTGCCAGTCCCAGGTGCCATTGGTCCACTACTGCTTTGGGAGCAGACCTCTCTTATTTTCTTTCATCTTAAGCCACGGTCAGAAATGTTCTACTGTGATTTATAAAGATGTACAGAGGGCTGCGGAGCCCTGCAGTGCTCCCTCAGGCCGCGGCGTGGAGCCAGCGCCACGCGAGCAGGTTCGACTTCGTTACATGGCGTTATCTCTTGGTGGTGATGAGTCTGGAGCCACATGCCCATTTTTTTGTAAAGGAAAGTTATACTTATCAGTGCAGAAAACCCTCTGCAGAGCAGGAAGCATGTTGATCAACACTGAGTACACTTACATAACTTGATGAAGTATCTTGTAAGGCATGGACACCTACACTGAGGGCTAGAACAAGTTGTAAGTAAATGACTGGCATTTCTCATTCAAGATCACTTCAGATGTGAAGGATCTTTGCTATAGGCTCTTTGACAATGGTTTGACAGAGTTTAACAGAGGAAAGAGGCCAAGTTTGTTCTTCTTGGAGCTAATGTAACTCTCTACAGATGATATCTTAATCAATGCTAATTTATGCTAATTACCCTTAGGAGATTCTTGCCTATGCAATTAGCAATGGCTGACTTGCACTTCTGCCTTGCAGACCTTCAGTCAATGCTGTTAATCACTGCCTACAAGACAGCTTTAAGAGACTGTAACAACTGTAGGGCGGGTGCCCCTGTCCCAGGATTATGTAGCACAAGCCATTGTGTTGCTCACTTTGTGCACTGGTGTATATTGGGAGAGGTCTTGTGTTATTCCTACAGCTGTCAGTTAGATGATACATGTGTGCTTGGCTCCTGAACATACAGTGCGTTGCATTTCATTGCTAAATGTACGCATCTGAAAAAACCTTATGATTTTTAATGAGTATAACCCAGAAGACTGATAACCCCTCAGTACAGTGTGAAAAATGAAAGGCTTCATGACATAGATATGTTGCAAATTCAAGAGCTTTTTATAAAAGTCAAAATAAAAATTGAAAGTTGATGAGGAATGCATGCAGTCTGTAACATAATAAAAAGTGTTCACATAATACATCATCACTTGTTCTGTGTTTGGGAGTAAGACACTGAAAGCAGATAGTCTTAAGTTTATGAGACACAGGGGATTCACATTAATGCTTGTGGTGATGCTTAGAGATCTTATCCATTCCCAACCTACTTTGTCATTTGTCTTTGTCTTACAGAGCCTTGAATCCTCTTCCAGGGCTTGTGGGGAAATGTCTTGTGTGTGCAATGGAAGCCAAGCAGGGATTTTTCCCAGTGCCTCTTCTGATGACTGGAATTTCAAAACCAGATGCCACAGGCACACGCAATACATGACGTATTAGGATGCTCAGGCAAGCTTTGTGGCATGGTCCCAAAGCACAAATCCACCCCCAGCAGCTGCAGGACTACCAGCTGCCTCTACTTCACTACAAACATTTCATATCAAGAGTGTTACTGATGTCATTGTCTGTTTTCTTTCACCAGATGTTCAGCACACTTATGATTTTAAACACCTCAGTGACATTGAAAACTTGGTCTCACATTATCTGAACAAATTAAAAGGTTCATTTCCAATTGCTGTGTCTTCATGCTTGCTCTTAGAAGTTCTAAGAAAGAGCCTATGGTTTGAAAACAATTAGAAAGTGTTCAGCTACGTACTGCTGGAAGAGGGACATTATCATGTTGCAAAATGATTCCTATTTGTATTGCATACAATGATCTGTTTAATTGAAGTGCAATAAAATGTTGCATTACTTGCAAGCATCATAATTCAAGTAGTTGTTTTTTTTTAATCTAAAAACCCATGGCTCCCTGAGCTAAGAATCAGCTATAGACATAAAGTAGATAACAATTGTTTTAAAGCTCTAAGAGAGCATGCCCACGTTTTTCTGTTTCAGCCATATGTCTTTTAGTAACTAGGGTCTGTGTCTTGCTTACAGGAATGTCAGTGTAGTGATGAAAGCCAGTAATCTTTTGTAGGTCATCTAGGACAGATAAATCTCCCTGTAACAGGCTTCACAAGGAACGCTTTTTTTGCAATTATGTTTTTAAACCATTGTGCATTTGGATTCTACTTGGAAAATGACAGTAAATTAGGATGATATGGATAACATTTCATCAGTTTATTAACAAAAAGACCTACAGAAAGTAACTGGAAGTACGGCAAGATCTAAGCCTTCAGTAAGAGTTAAAATGCATGAAACGTGTGGGGCTTCACTGGAAGAGAAAACAAGACCATGCATGTTTTTAATGTGAAGATGTAAATGCTGGCAATACGTTTTGTTCAATTTTTATGCATTCCCAACTATGTTGAGGAGTGAATGATGAATAATGTGAGGGGTTGCAAAGGTTATCTTTCAGTTTATAGTACTCTATTTTTTATCTTGGGTTATTTGCAAGCTACTGACAATAAGTAAGATAATCACTGCGATTCTGTCAACACTGGAGTCCTTGGAGCTTCACTATGTTCGTATGCTTTGTGCACATACATATACACTCCCACACCCTACATTCACACACACGTACATGGGAATACATCAGAGAAAGAAAACTGACTGCCAGACTTTTAATTCTGCTGTTCTAAAGTATCTGGCAGTTCTACTGAACATCTCCCCAGAAAATCCACACCTCAGTACTGCAATGGGCAAGGGGTTCAAAAAGGGAGACAGCTATGAAAGCCTCCACTGCTTGATTTCAGAGTCTGCGAACAAGAAACAGAAACACAACTCATAAACCGCAGGAAAGGATTGTATATACTCTGTGTCAGAAGGTGCAGAGATGTCTTGCTGTGGTTTTTGCAATATAAAACCTGAGAGCCAGAGTAACCAAATGTCATCCTCAATGTGTGAACACTTCCACACCTCATCCCAATTGTGAGTACTCAGACCAGAGAACTCCTGAAGGTTCCTTAGGACAGCGTGCATCGTCCTTTCTCCCTCTGTCCTGTTTCCTCTGAAAGCCAAGGAATGACATCTGACTGCAGAAGAAATTGAGACGATGCGTCTTAAAGAAGATACTGACAATTTATTGTACTGGTGCTTGTAGGTTACTACTCAGGTAGACCTGAGTATCTCATTTTCATGTATCCAAACCCTTTAAATTCTCCACGCAGTGAAAATATATGTGAAATATATATGAAAATGCTACTTGGAGAGAGATGTTATTTTGTATTTATCCAGGCAGGACACAGTCATGCTCTGGTTACAAATTCAAGCACCATCTCTGTTAGAGAGCAATATGGACAAGCTTGAACTGCTGAAGAGGTGTGCTATTTGTACACTGTATTATTAATCCTCAGGTGTGTTTACATACATGCAACTCAGGCTGCTGATGGGTAGGTTGAACTTTCTGAGTGGAAAAAAACCACTTTGGTGGTCAAAAATTACAAATATGATGGAAAGTGCTGTAAATAGAATTACATTTCATTCTGTGAACCACCACCCTCTTTTTCTGTCCCAAATTAATGAATATGAGCCTAAAATACAAACAATCAAGTTAAAAACAGTCGAACTATGAATTGAATTACTTTCTTTTTTATTAAGACAAGTACGTATGGAGTTCAGGAGTAAAATAACAGAATTTTAGATACTATTGGCTGTTTTGTATTGGCCAGCTCTAAATTGGGTTGGGGCAATCCCAAGCACAGTTAAAGATCAGGCAGAGAATGGCTTGAGAGCAGCCCTGAGGAGAAGGATTTGGGGGTGCTGGTTGATGAAAGACTTGACATGAGCCAGCAATGTGCTCCTGCAGCCCAAAAGGCCAGCTGTACCCTGGGTTTCATCAAGAGGATTGTGACCAGTGGGTCAAGAGAGATGATTCTGCCCCTCTATTCTGCTCTCAGGAGACCCCACCTGGAGTACCTTATCCAGTTCTGGAGCCCACAACACAAGAAGGACATGGAGATGTAGGAGCATGTTCATGGGAGGTCCACAAGGATGATCAGAGGTCTGGAGCACCTCCCCTACGAGGCCAGAATGAGAGAGATGGGGCTCTGAGGAAACATTATAGTGGCTTTCCAGTACCTGAAGTGGGCCTACTGGAAAGCTGGAAAGGGACATTTTATAAGGGCAGGTAGTGACAGGCTGAGGGGAAATGGCTTTAGACTGGAACAGGGAAGATTTAAACTACATATTAGGGAGAAATTCCTTACTGTGAGGGTGGTGAGACAGTGGGACAGGTTGCCCAGAGAGGTTGTTGATGCCCCCTCCCTGGAGACACTCAAGGTCAGGCTGGATGGGGCTTTGAGCAACCTGGTCTAGAGGGAGGTGTTCCTGCCTATAGCAGTGAGGTTGGAACCAGGTGGTCTTAAAGCTCCCTTACAATCCAAACCATTCTACGATTCTGTGATTCTAAATTGAAAAATGCAGGTGAGGAATTCAATGTTTCTTAGAAAAATGATAAAGACAAAAGTGATATATTTTCTTCCATCTTTGCAATGCTCCTTTGGTTAGCGCTAGCTTTGTATTAAAAACTCAAACATAGTGAAGAAATTCCTGTTATGATTTTACACAGCCATCTATTTTGCAAACAAAACGAGAGCATACCATTATGGACACTTAGAAACTTGCTCTCCCTCCAGTCATATTGAAACTCTCTGACCAAAACTGTGCTTATGCCGAGGCTGGTTTTTTTCCACCTTATTGGCAGTTTGAATAGAAACCTACTTTCCCATTTCACCACGGCATGGAAAAATAAGGCAAGAAGAGATGCATAACAGCCCAAGATAAAAGCAGTCTGGGAACTTGGATTCACACGGTTTATAGTGAAGGAAACTCAGATTATTTAAAATCTACAACAACTAGCATTTTAAGAGGAGGTATAAATGTACGTTTTTCAGGGAACAAAATAATCAATACCAGATACATGAATCTTGAAGATGAATCTTGAAAATGTTAGGACAGCCTACCAGGAGAAAAGTACCCTCAGGTGGCTCTGAGAAGAGGGTAGATCCACAGAGGAACTTTTTTGTTCGTAAAGTGTTTTCAAATGCTTTGAATTCGTTGTAAGGTAAGTTAGACCAAAGTACCACCTTTGTTAATACAAATACTGAGAGGAACTTTGAGCAACACTTCACAAACTCATTTTCCCCAATTTGTGGGGTTTCAGTATGTGAATTTACTGATGGTAACAGACTGTGTGTCTTGAAAGCCTGCCAGAGACTATTATTTGGCATTACAAAAATTCGAATAGGCTGTTTCACCATTGCTAAGGCTCTCGGCTGTGAGAGACTTGCCTAGACAGGACATCTCAGCAAGCTCTGTCTTTTCTAGGGTTTCTATCAGCAGATCTCAGAGCAACCCCCACAGCCCACTGAGTGGGAATGCTCAAAGGCATGACTGAAACTGCAGATTGAGAGGGGTCATCATGCAAAGCGAGATGTACAGATTCCTTCAGTGTGAAGGACAAACTGTCTAGTTCCTCAGGCTCTAGTCTGTATGACAAGAGAGCATCCCTAACACACCCAATCATTGCCCCTAAAACTATGAAAAATAAATAGAGGTAGCAATCGCACTTTTCTCTATTCCTCAGTGTCTGGCAAGAGCAACTTAATTTAAAAAAGAAAACCAAAATAAATGTGTAGTGATGCTGAACAACTGAAAACATAATGATTCTGCAGTTGTTGGCAACATCTGCATAAAGAATTTATTAGGAAATTCCAGTTTTGTGAAACACCTTGATGTTGCTTATTGCTTCTTGGAGATAAGATAAATCATGCTTTTGTAACATTTATGACTGGATTCTGCTTTTGAAAGGATAAATACTAGTAGCATTCCGCTTTTGATAGGGGATGCTACCACAGTGTATCATGGGTTCACAGAGTAAGACTGAAATGCTCCATAGCAGATGCTTTGCAATTAAGCACAGAGCTTTCTTCTCCAAATTGGGTTGTAGTACATATTTAGTACAAAACAAAACAAATAACTAAACAATTGCAAAGCGAGATCATGTAGCAGAAGACTTTTTAAAAGACTTTAAAAGAAAACATGAGCAGCTAAAGTGAAGAAGAAAATGACTTCTTAATATGCAACTGAAGAAAGCTGTGCTGTGTTCTGCTTCTTGTGATCACAGGACCATAGAATCATGGGATTGAGTTGGAAGGGACCCTAAGGGCATCTAGTCCAACTCCCCTGCAATGAACAGGATCGCCTACAACTAGATCAGGTGCTCAGAGCCCCCTCAGCCTGACAGTGGATGTCTCCAAGGATGGGGCATCCACCACCTCTCTGGGTGACCTGTTCCAGTGCGTCACCATCCTCACTGTAAAAAAAATTTCCCTTATATCCAATCTTAATCTCCCTTCATTTAGTTTAAAACCACTTTCCCTTGTCTTATCACAAAAGACCCTGCTAAAGAGCCTGTCCCTTTCCTTCTTACAGCCCACTTCCCTTTAGATACTGAAAGGCTGCTATCAGGTCTCCCCAGATACTTATTTTCTCCAGGATGAACAACCGCAGCTCTCTCAGCCTGTTCTCATAAAGGAGGTGTCTCATCCCTTGGATCATTTCTGTGGCATTCCTCTGGACATGCTCCAACAGTTCCATATCACTTCTGTACTGATAACTCCACATCTGGATGCAGTACTCCAGGTGAGGTCTCATCAGTGCAGAGTAAAGGGGCAGGATCACCTCCCTTGCCCTGCAGACTGCACTGCTTTTGATGCAGCCCAGGATACAGTTGGCTTTCTGGGCTGTGAGGACACAGAGCCTAGATTTAGCAGCAGGCATTTCAGACATGATTTAGCTGCAGACATTGCAGAAATAACCTCAGTACCTTAAAAGGAAGTATCCTTTAGACTAATTGCAAGTTGGGCTCCTGAAGAAATGACGTTACTCATAAAAAGCTTTAGCAAATATGAATGCTTTCAAAAGAGAGAGACAGCTGATGAAGAGTCTGAAGAGAATTACTGGACCAGTTAAATGTTGCTCTGAACTCTGGGTTTTGGCTAAATACTAATTGAATACAAACTTCAAAAAAAAACCCATCCTGGTGCTGAATCATCAAATGCAGCATAAAAGGCCTTGCTTTAGAGGAGGAAAGTGCTAGAACTATAGAGGCTTTCCTGTTTGTTGAGGCATAGGATGCTCTGCAAGAGCCTAGTGAAAGAATCATGATAGATAAATGCTATTCCCCATGCATCAAAAAGTTATATGATGTATGAAGAAGATTAATAAAGCAAAGTGAACTCCTTCTTTCAAAAGAAAAGATCCTTCCCAAGGGCCATAGCTTTGCTTTGCTTTGCTGTTTGTACATTCTGACTGCTGTAGCAGTTATGTAGTAAGATGTGTCAGCATAGATGTATTTCTTCTCAGGATGATCACAATAATCTCCTTCTATAAAGGAGGTCCTGAATGATTTTTTTCATTCCAATGAGAAGGGCATTTTGCAGATGTCAGCTTTTCTCAAGGCCACACTGCATCAGCATAATAGAAATCGAAATGAGATTTCATGTTTCCTCTTAGAATAGAAGCCCCATGTTGATTAGAGTATGTAATTTTTATTGAACAGAAAACATTCCGTCTTTCCCCTTGGCTCCTCTTGAAATTTCACATACAGAAAATCCAATGTTTCGTGATCTTTTTTGTTTGTTTGTTTATTTTGTTTTTCTACAGCAGTATATGTTTATAGACAGAGTTTTCTGGAAGTACCTCCAGAGGTCTGGAAGTCAATGTCCCGTTGCTAGCTCCTATCAACCTAAATCTCTCACTATGGAACAAAAGTTTTTACCATGCAAGGGTTTTTTCTCTCTGCCTAGCTGTACACCTGGTAGCTCAAAATGTACAGCAGTTTCTCCAGATGCTCAGAATTAGCTTCTCCTGCAATAGCCCAAATGTGGGTGGGGCATTCTCATTCTTGGCCTGCAGACCCATTTCTGTAAACTGAGCAATGGAACCTGCAGAATGACTCATCCATGGGAGTGATCCATAACATGCCCCTAAGCTGTACATTTGCAGACATAACCTTTTATTTGGAAGATATCCTAGGAAGTGAACATGCCACCTGGGTCCTCGGTAGAACAGTGCAGACATCTGTTCCCCTCTGTTTTACACACACTTCAGCAATAAACCACAAGTGCCTGGGATTTTCTGGAGTGGTGTTGATATCTGAGCAAAAATAAAGTCATTTGCTGATGAAAATGTGTCACAATCTAAGTAAACCCAAGGATCGTCGTTGTTAGTGAGGATGACTGAAAATGGTTCTGAGAGAGGGCACTTTACATGCCAGTGCCTTTGAGACTTCCTAGGCACTGTACAAAGCCTACATCCTTGATTAGCCATGTGACTGGTGGAGCTCTGTGGGTGACCTGATGGGGATCTTATGGCACACCTCCCCTACAAAGAGCTCCACTGAATCCCAGTTTGTCATACATGGGCAGGTGGCACAAAGTAAGGGTGAATTCTGGGTCTCAGGGCAAAATTGGATCTACAAGTCCTGGTTCTTATTACAGAACTGAGGTCAGGAGACTTTGGTTGCTGTGGTCAGTGATATAGTAATTATTCTATTATTTTTCCTATGTAGAACTAAATTATGGCTTTTATCTATGTGAAAAATTCCACTCATGCATTCTTTCTTGCTCCTTTCTAATTTTCCCACTGACTAGAACAGATGTAAATGCAGATCTCAGATAAGCTGTAGCTCTCCTGAATTCTCAAACAGCAAATGTGACACTTCTATTTTCCTTCATGAAGAAAAAATATAATGCATAACCTTTCACTGAGACAAATGATGATTTTCAGACATGTCAAGAGGGCATGAAAGTAAAGAAAAAACCAATCCAGATTCCAAGTGTTATTTCATAGAGTGTATGTCTATTCCTATCCTTTTTTTTCCCAAGGGAACAGAAATCAGATTGTTTATACAACAGATCAGCTATCTGCTGAGAATAGTACTCATAAGTCAAAGATGACTTCTCCCTAGGGTGAAGAGTAAAAAGAGAGCATACGTGGAGAGATTATAAAGTTCAAGTCCATGTCCTGGCATTCGTTCTATTAACCAGCCATGACCTAAGAAATTAGGAAGAAGCAGTTACTTTAATAATTACCGTAAAAGTCAAACCCACTGAAAACAAAACATAAATATAGAAGGCTGAGCTAAGAACAACAGGGCTTTTAGGCTCACTTCTATCTCCAGCTACAGAAGCAGTTGAAATATGGGTGGACTTATTCCCTTAGGGCTCTTCACTCCTCTGGGAACCCTGAAACAATCCTTGTCTCATATCCCAAAGGCTGCTTCTGTTAACCAGGAACCACGTAGTTTTCATTTACCTCTGCAGTGAGCCACTGGCCAAGTGACCTTCTTGGGTTCATGTGGCGTATCCATTTCTTCTTGTTAACCAAAACAGCATGTGAACATAGATGGCACCAAATTCAATGTTTTACAGTGTTTTTGGCACTGTCAGTTGAGTCTCACCCAACCCATTCACCACTCACATCCCTCCCAGGCAGATAACTTTAGTACTGACTGATTTTAACTAAGGAGTATCAATTCTTAATAACAAAACTCCCTAAAAATTCACACACATTCCTTTCCTGTTTTTTGACAAGTTCCATAAGAGCACTTGCCTAATGTTCCATTTTTCCTTACCTTGATCAAGTCTGGAAGTGGACATAGCGTTCTTTTGTAAAATAGCAACTTATTTGGGGTCATCTTAAAATTTCTACTGACTTTCAATTCCTAAGCACTTGTTTACAATCTACCATCTATATCTTCTTTCCTATGCATGTGATTTTTTATTTCTAGCTATAAATATACTTATGGCAGGGAGGATAGGAGAGCTCCCTTGTGGATTATGGCTTGCATTTGTGACACTTGTAATTTGTCAAATGCTGCTGGTTCAGCTGAGACTACTGGACTGCTATTTCTAAATAAATAAATAAAATTATAAGGGAAGAAAATGCAGCCTTAGATTTGTGCTTGGAAAAAGAAAGAGACAAATGAAAATCCTGACAGAATTTATTAATTGCCAACCCAACTTTCACAACTTAAACTGAAGAGAAAGAGGAGGGAAAGAGAACTGTCCTTATTGAAACTGAAAATATACAGTGGAACTGGGAGCCAGAGTTTGCACTGGAGATTGAATGATTGAGTGTTTCTATGAAAGTGATGTTCAAAATAGTCTTTCTATCCTCATTCTCCCTCATATCCTCATGGCTCCCTCATGTAGGGAGCCACTGCCAGAGGAGAATAGGTGTGGCATCCCCTATGGCTTTTATTAGCAGATCCTTTTGATGGTCCAAAAGGCTGTGGAAGCATGCTCCTCATCAGAGGGACTGAAAAACCCATCTCTAACACTTGTGTATATGATGTTTATTGCAGTGAGTGCTAAGAATAAAAAATCCAAAAGTCTACATGCTCTGAAAGGTTTATTGTCTTCTCCTATGATCTTTCAGGTAAAGTGTGCAGTTTCAATCTCTCTTGTCGTGACACGTACAGGAGCAGGTGTGCAAAACCCTGCCTCATCACCTGCCATCAGCAGCTGCAATCTCATGAAATAAAGAACTGATCTTATTTACTATGTCTCCAAGTTGTTTTTTAGACATTTATGAGCTAACACACACATGCTCAAAAGTACTGACACATCCGCCCAGGGTTAGCAATGAGAAACGGATGCAGGGTTCCCTTTCCCACCCTTTAGAAGTGGATGCTGTTCAGGATCTTTCGCCTAGTATGTCATCTCACCCGTCCTAAGTCTTGTTTCCTTATCTGGTTCCAGTCCTGTTCTTCATCTTTATGTCAGCTAATCTTAAGATCAGATTGTTCATCCTTTTCCTTTGAATAAAATCACACACACAGAGATATTAATCTTACGTCTCCTTTTAAGCCTTCTGCTGTTTCATCTGCTGCTTTCGCACAAGCATTTCCATTCATAATTAGCTCATAGCAATCTTAATATCTTTGGTACAAATTTCAACGGAATCACACAACTGCAGTTTGAAAGCAGAATTTGTGTAGGCAAATGACCCACAATTAAACGTAAACAGAAAGTCATATAAAACCATACTTGGATTCAGATGGTTGTGAAAAGCTCTGAAGTCAATTCACAGCTGCAACAGAGAAAAAGCTCATAAAAATATGTCTTGTTTGATCCAGCGGGTGAAATGTCGCAATTGACCATGCACTCTCCTTCAGTTCTTAAGCAAAGCTTGACTATAAGAGGAAGCGCAATAAAAACTAACATTTTTTTTCAGAAGAACATCCTTTAAAAGATTCTTTCATGTCTTTAAAAGTCAAAACCAAGGCAATGAAATTAGAAACCTGTAAGTCCCAGTAAGAAATGCTGTGCTTTTTACCACTGCCATGCTTTTATCAGGAATGTTGGGGGCAGCGGGTAAACATGAATTTTCATGCTGTTCTCACTGTATGCACACAACATACTCAAAAGCCCTTTGGCCTTTAGTTATATATTTACTTACTGCATCACCTCAAATGACACTCATTTGAGAGCAGCTCTGAGGACAAATGAAAACAACTCACTTATCATTTCCCTTGAAGTCCTTCTCTGGATTTTCAAAGCTGAGGTTGTACTTAAGCTTGAGACTGCACACCACAAAAGAAACATATTTATGTACTCAAAAAGCCAGCATTTTTAAAACAAAAAGTACAATAATCACTCCCTGTGAAAAATAAATAAATAAATAAATAAAATCCATCAAGAAAAAACCTCATTCATATCTTCCTGGATATTTTCTCTCCCAACTATAGGTTAGCCCTTCAGAGAGCAGATCACCTTACAGCTAAAGCAGCACATTGGGAATGGGTTGATTTCAGTTTCCAGCACTGACAGATTTCCAGCCTTCCCTGGCAATGGATTTACCTTCCCTCTAGGTGCTGCAGTCCTTCCCTAGGTGCTCCAGATGTCCATGTTTTCCCACCTAGCAGGGCAGGGTTGAGGAGACGGCTGATGCCAGACTGCCCCCATTAGCTCCCCCATGAACCCTGCTTGTGGACAGACATCAGCAGGCCCCATCCCAGGGCTGCTGCATGGTTCTTCTGCCTTCACAGTGGGTAGGAGACAGATAGATCTGGCAGTTTATCTGGGTTGTAATGGCATGGACTTTGTCACAAATGTGATCTGTGACAATCCCCAAAATAGATGAAGGATTAGCAAGATACAGGGACTGATGCTGGATTCGTTAGAAGGAAAGTGAATTTATGTGTATAAACTTCACAGTGTTTCAAGGCTGAGAGCTGGAGAGAGATACCTGATCTGTGTGAGGTTTTGTTGATGTTGTTATATATTTTTAGTTGTGTGTTTTGTTTTTTTTTTACTGAAAAAGAAGAAGCAAGAAATACAGATCAGCTGCTCACAAAATCTCTGTTATTTCCTACCAGAATCATGTTCTTAGCCCCAGCTAACCTGTTATTATACCCTGCCCTGCAACTGTTCTTAGCAGCAAGTAGCAGAGCTGAGCAGCAGCAGTGCAATGGGCACCTCTGTGGTGAACACCTGCATGAGATGACCTGGTCTAGCATTGCCCTCCAGAGCTACATAAGCTGCCTAAGGCAAAAGCAGCATAGGTTGAGATGCGAGGAGCACTAAGGCTGGCTCCTTGGCTCCTTGGCTCCTGCCTGCTGCAGGGAAGAGCTCCATGCTGGTCTCCCCTATACCTTGGTTTCATGTGGAAGTGTCTGAGCTGGTGCTATTTGTCTCATGTTTCCTTTCCCTCTGTTGAGGCATGAGAATTGCAGCCATTTCCTTACATGAGAGAGGCACTTTGTGCTTTCTAACCACTGCTGTTGTCCCACTGAAGTCACATTGAGGCACATGGTGAAGGCAGACAAGGGAGACTAAGAAAGATCAGTACAGACAGGTCTGGCTCAGAAGAACTTCCTCCACTGTGCAAACACCTTCACTGGAAGGCATTGAAGACATCACTCTTGCCTGACGTTAATCATGTTTACACACAAAAAAATCAAAGGTAAATAGACCAAGAGAGTAAATTAACCTCGCTTGCACAGCTAAATTCTTCTAATTGATGTTCACATCATGTGGAATTTTGCAATTTGCAGGACAGATGAGCATAAAGAGAATGCTCTTAGAAAATATTTCTGTAATATGATGGAAGCATTCTCTCTAGCTTAGTACATGATTTCCAGGCTGAAAAGTACTTCGAGTTAAGAAGATTAATAAAAAGACAAAGCATGAATGGTTTTAAATGTTCTTCATTACAGATTAATTCAATTTTGAAAAATAGGTACCCTCATTATGTCATGTAGTGCCTATCAATTACATAGTATGAAGAAAGCACATTATGAAATATTTATGTCTTATAACTAATGAATCCAAATATTAGGCATATGTTATCACAGCATTTCTGCTAATTAGCAATATGTTGGTCTGTTTTGACTCTTTCACTGATATAAGAGCTGACATCTGAGCTTGAGGACTCATGTAATCAAAAATGCCAACTATTTTATCTCCCTATTGTGTTAGGGCAACATTTCCGGTCTTGCTTGAAATCATGCTCCCAGATCAGTTCAAAGAGATCAAGATGAAAGAAAGAACAGCTGGACCAGTAAGATGTGGTTCATCATACTTCACTCACATTAGAGGAGAATATCAGTAAATAAAGGTTTTTTATTCTTTTTCTAACAAATTATTCTTTGGAAAACCATGAATCTCCATCATCATAAAATGATGCTTTAAAATGTTACATTTAGAGTTTCATGATTAAAGCTGGTTTAAAATAGAAGATCAAAGACAAAATGTGTGTAAATATATTGAAACATTCTTGGTTAGCTCTTAATATAAGAAATTGCTGGTAGTATCATAATGCTAGGGTCAAGTATGGAGCTCAGTGAGACTAAGGTGTGCTTGTGCTTTGTTTTGAACTAGGCTATTTTTTTTCTTCTATAAAGTAAGTGCCAGACATAAAGAGATGTGTTACAAAAAAGAAAGGAAAACAAGGGAGAGAGAGAGAAGGAGAGAGGGAAAAAAGAGACAGAGAAAGGAAAGGGAAAGGGGAAGGGGAAGGGGAAGGGGAAGGGGAAGGGAAAGGGAAAGGGGAAGGGAAAGGGAAAGGGAAAGGGAAAGGGAAAGGGAAAGGGAAAGGGAAGAGGAAGAGGAAGAGGAAGAGGAAGAGGAAGAGGAAGAGGAAGAGGAAGAGGAAGAGGAAGAGGAAGAGGAAGAGGAAGAGGAAGAGGAAGAGGAAGAGGAAGAGGAAGAAAGAGAGAGAGAGAGAGAAAGAGAGAAAAAGAGAAAGAGAAAGAGAGAGAAAGAGAAAGAGAAAGAGAAAGAGAAAGAGAAAGAGAAAGAGAAAGAGAAAGAGAAAGAGAAAGAAAGAGAAAGAGAAAGAGAAAGAGAAAGAGAAAGAGAAAGAGAAAGAAAGAGAAAGAGAAAGAGAAAGAGAAAGAGAAAGAGAAAGAGAAAGAGAAAGAGAAAGAGAAAGAGAAAGAGAAAGAGAAAGAGAAAGAGAGAGAAAGAGAAAGAGAGAGAAAGAGAAAGAGAAAGAGAAAGAGAAAGAGAAAGAGAAAGAGAAAGAGAAAGAGAAAGAGAAAGAGAAAGAGAAAGAGAAAGAGAGAGATAGAGAAAGAGAAAGAGAAAGAGAAAGAGAAAGAGAAAGAGAAAGAGAAAGAGAAAGAGAAAGAGAAAGAGAAAGAGAAAGAGAAAGAGAAAGAGAAAGAGAAAGAGAAAGAGAAAGAGAAAGAGAAAGAGAAAGAGAAAGAGAGAGAAAGAGAAAGAAGGAAGGGAGAAACGGAGGGAAGGAAGAAAGGGGGAAAGGAGGACAGGAGGAAGAAGGGAAGGAGGAAGGAGGAAGGGAGGGAGGGAAGGAGAGAAGAAAAGGAAGGAGGGAAGGAAGGTCCCTCTAAGATGTGGTTTCCCGTGGTTGAGGAAGTTCACCAGCCTTTATGCTCACTTGTGACTTTGTCTTCAGGAGGATATAAAAATACACACAAGAAACCTTGTCATGCTCGTACGTGAAGAGTTTGTGATGTAGAGACAAGTCTTCCAGTTGGGAGCTGAAACAATGTGAAGAGGCTCCTGATTCAGTGCACCCAGGAAGCCACAGAGATCCTTGTCCTCCCCACACAGACCACAGCATTTACTCAGTCATCCAACATCTTATGAGGAATAAAAAAAGAATATTTTTCATCCTAGGTCATATCTGTTTTTTTTCCACTAACTCATTAAAGCACTGTCATTTTTCACTTAAACACTCATGATGGGAATTCACTGACCAGAACTTTCACTTCCTCTTTTATTACCACTGCTTCTGCTCATGCTGAAATAAGTTGCTTGAGGGCATCCGGTGCAAATTATTTTACAATGATTATCTTCCTAAAGTTTCTACAATTGTGCTGTTTCTTAGGAAACCAGGACATCACGTGCTATGCATGGCAGATGTACCTAACATGCTCCCCTCACTTTCCTTATTGTTGTTTTTCTCTCCACACAGCATTATGAAGAATTTTAGGCACTATACTGAAGTTTTATCCCCAGTCTTAATTCTCTATGTAATAAGATATATCTTTCTATATTGCTCATTGACCCTGAGGTATTGTATTATCTGAGCACCTCAGAGAGGTCTGCCTAATTAATTATTTTCTCCGAAATCCACCTTTAAGAACAAAGGAGATGAAACCTGAAAATGTTCAGCATGCTCAGATGGGACACATGGAGAGATTAGATGGGGAGATCATTCCTTCTTTGTAAAGCCACAAATGCCACATGGGTGTGAGGAGATAAACTAATCTTCAGGCTCAGTTTTGTTCTGATATTTCTTCTGACATGACTAACAAAGACACCCACCTGGCAGTACCTTTGCAATATGAACCACCCTTTCTCAACTACTGGCATAGCATTGTCAACTCCTTTTAAATTACTATGAGGTGGTAATATTTTGTAGTTGCCCTGAAATAAAGTGAAACCTTGAATTAGTAACACGTAGGTCTCTGCTAAGACCTGGCGAAACAAACAAAAAATACTATAAACAACAACATCAATAAAAAAACTATGTCCAATATAGGTGCACTGCTTTCAGCTATTTGTCTGCCTACCACTACAATCAATGAGTTGTCTTTTGCTCAGCATATCAATGGAGATAATTTGTCCAGTGAGATGTTGACATTTCCATATGATCCCCGAGCTCCAAAAACTAGTTTTTCCTTTTCTACTAAATGATCAGTTCTGCTTAAATGGAAACACTTGCATTGTTGGTGCACTCCGGCACATGGATTTAACTTTTGTGTTGTTCAGTTTTGATACTGAGCTGCTTGGGTAGTAAATTTATAAAGGAATGAGAATCTGTCATCAAGTTACACTAAGCTTCTCTCAGTGATCTCTGTGAGGCAGAGGAGTGAGTGCTAGTGGCAAATCTTATCGTGCTGAAAGAGTGAGTCAAGCTGGGATTCTTCATGGTGCTTTGGATCTCCTCATCTCCAATGTGATGCATTTAAAATACACCTTCTCTGCAGAACTGCCATAATGGACTTTAAGAAAAGGAAGTGAACAAAGTCAGAGCTCTGTGCTCCTTCTCTCAACTTCTATTTAATTTATTAAAGTTATTAACTGATAAGCTTCAAATCTATCAGTTAAGAATATCTATAATCATATACTGGAACTCAGGGCTCTTGAGGCCATGAACTCCATTGTCATGGTGAACTAGGCTGTTAGAGATACATGACTAACTCCCTGCTTGTATCTTCAGAAAAAAGAAAAGCACAATATTGTTTGAGAATTAGGAGTATATATAGAAAAACAAATGAATCCCTTCATTTTGTTTATTATTAACTGTATATAATTCTTTATTGCCCTGACCTCCCTCACAGTACTTGGAATACTGGAGACAGTAGGACTCCAGAAGGACTGAAATCCACATGAATCTCCAAGCATTTTACTGAGCTCGATCCTAGGCATTTTCTTGCCAATATCATTAATTATCTTTTTATTACTTTAGTGGCTTGTGTTACACTTGGAAGCCTTCCTTTGCTCCCATGGAAACACTGTCACATTCCACATTTAGGAAATACTACGGTGGACATTTAATAATGCCTCATTCTTTTCTGGAGAGAATTACATGAACTAAGTGCGTGGCAGATTGGTCTGATGATTGGATTACCGCCTTTTTCTGATCTCAGCAATTGATAGAGTAGTTTCTTATGACTGGCACCTTCAGTATTTCAGAGGATGCATTTGTCCATGGCTACTCCAGTCTGCATAGGTTTACTTCATAACACAGCCCACTTTACAGCGTGCCAAGAGAAAACACTTGCAATCCAGTTAATTACTACTTGCCACTACCTTGCACAATTGGTATTCCTGTTAGAAAATCATTTGAGCTGCCAGTAGGACAGATTTTCCTTTTGGTAAAGAACGTTACAAAGTTAAATATCTCCTAATCCTTCCGGTTCTTTATCTGCTGCCCTTTGCTTCCACAATATCTCCAACAGAAAGTTTTCTAAAATAGTACAAAGTCTGTTGTCTTTTTGATTGGAGACTGAGACAGCTCCTAGGACATTTAGTCTGTCTTTATCACCTCTTTCACCTCCCTGAAAACTCTGTGGCTGCCCACATTTCCCATGGGACATCTCCACATTGTCGTGGCCAAGACCCTGCAAGTCATGTGTTGAATAATGAACTTGAAGAACTCTTTGGACAGTACTTCATATGTATTTTTTATACAGAACCTGGCAGCTAGCACCTCATCAAAGAGATGTTAGAGTGGAAATGAACTTCATGTAGTTACATTACCCGGAGATAAGAGGCTCCTTCACTAAATACATTACAAATATCCCACAATTTCACAATGAAAAGCATCTTGATGCTTTCAAGTGAGCTTTATGCTGAAGTATTTTTGTTTGCTCACACATCAGTTTCTCTCTCTCACAGTATTCACAGTATCCACAATATCCACTTTCCTTCTTCCAAGAGGAAAATGAACATGGAATAGAAACCCCATTCTGCTGCTACTCCTGAGCTTCTTATCTTCACTCCTTCTGCTGCCATCAGTATGAGGGACAGGAGAGGCTGTGGTAGGATCAGTCACAGCAGCAGTAGTAGAAGACGCCAGGGTAGCTTCTGTGCCAGCTTCTGGTTACCTCTTCTGCACCTTCAAGAATGGGCCTCATGTTCTGGAGAACTAACTGGTTTGTAACACCAGTTTTGTCATGTTTTGCTTCAAACATGTAGAAGCCAATGGGCCACATGCAGTCTGTATTTCCAGAAATTCTTGAAAATGTATACCAAGTTTGTGTGTAGCACTTTTTATCCATTACCCTCAACCATAGATGGATAACTCAGGCACCAGTAAATTAGCTTGATCGGTCCTGGGTAAGGTGCTACCATCATGTGGAGGTACAACCCAGTGTCCTGCCAGCGCTTGCACCTTTGTAAAGGGAATAGACAGTGGTAAGCAGTCATCAGTTGCTCTCCTTCTGCCAGCTCTCCTGAAGAGGAGGGAGAGAGGCTGACACAAAATGGACCAGAAATGGCAAGATGACTTCATCAGTAAAACAGTCCACATGATGTCATTGTTCAGGTTACTTATGCCCTAGGCTTGTTCTATAGCTGTTTGGGTTTTTTTGTTTGTTTATTTGTTAGATTTTTTCTTCACAAACTTCAACTGAAAATTCCTTGGTTCAAAGGCCACAGCTCAATGTATTTGTGTAGCACTGTGCATGTAATAAATAATAATAAAAATCTATAACTAAGAGCGTTAAGTTGTGCCTACAGCAGTATAAATCTCAGCTATTATACAGTAGTGGGCAAATAAATAAAAAAAAATCTTGGTCTTGAAATGATGTTTATGTCAAGTGGGACAACAAAGAAGAAACACAGTCTAGTAGGTCATTAAGAAGCCGAAATGAAATTTTAATGTGTGAATCCTCTTCCTTCAGCTTTGACTGGGCAGCACTGCTTGATCCACAGCACAAGTAAACCTCATTAATCTGGTTAAGATTCATGAGCCTACCATATTTGTCCTGGAACATAAGATGTTAGAGTCCTAAATGTATAAAATACTGCCGTGCAAGGAGGAGTGTGATGTCAGTAGCACTTAATTCTACTGGAACACAATCAATTCAACAATGAACAGCCATGAAATGGTAGTCCTTATTTCTGATATCAGAAAGTATTACTTCCTAATTCCTGCTTATGCAATTGTTAATAGTGTTAGTACTTTATAGAAGTCCTCAATGAAACACAACTGTTCCAAACTGGTCCTGGGAATCACTTGATTTGCCATGAAATGAAAGGGAAGGTAATCTTGCATTTAGTTTGTCAGTAAAAAGAAAATTCGAGGCAAGAAATATGAAAATGACCTTCCACTGATCCTGACAAATTTTCTTGAAAGCTTGGAGCCTGAAAACTCCTTTGCTTGCACAGCAAGCAAACGTTCCTTCCCTTCTCAAAACACAAACAAACAAACAAAAGAAAAAGAAAAGAAAAGAAAAAGAGAAAAAAGAAAGGAAAAGACTCCTCTCTGTATAGGTGAGAAGAGAGCTTTGTGCTCCAGGTGTCTCCTCACAGCCTTCAGAAGTGGAGAAACCCAATGGACTGTGTCAGGAATTCGGCTAAAAATGTCCGTATGAAAACCTAAAGCTAATTAGCATGTAAACTATCACTCCAAGCAAGTTAGTACTAAGACACAACAAGCAAAGCAGTAGTACAGTGTTAATGCATCAGTTCAGTACTATTCCAGTGCTATGTGCAGGACCAGGAGAGGCAGACCCATGCTGGCTGGCTCTGACGATGCTTGGTGGAGACCAGATATTATTGCCGTTCCCTGGCTTCTTACATACCAGCAAATACCACTCTGTGTGATTTACATCACTTTTGGTAATTTCTTGCCTTTTTCAAGACTAGCTGGACCTGCTCTTGTGTGATGGTTCACTACCAGAGCCAGCCAGGACTATTCCCTGTGGAGCCTTCCCTGGACCTTGAAACCCATTCATTTATGCCCTGTAATTCCTCTATTTGAATAGTGAGTGCACTCCCAAAGAAAAACCATGACACCATATAATAACAAGAACTAAAGTTCCAAACAAGTGCTGTAGCGTGCTAGCTTCCTTCTGCCCCCTGGTCTTCTAACGTCTTGCACAGCAGAGACTGTACGGCTGAAGCTCACACCAGCACTCTTTAGAAGAGGATGATAAATTTAATTAGTCCTTTCTGTAGAGGAAGAACTGAGGTTGGGACAACTGTGGGAGTTTACCTGTACAGTAACTACACAGCTCAGCTTTAAGATCTAGGTTCACTTCCCAAGGCTGCATCACCAGGACCTGCCCTGGGATGACAACCAGTGTGTAGCTTCTGTCCTCTCTGTACCATGGTTTCCTAGCTGGAAAAGAGCACATGTGCACTTCAATGAGGTCTTTCAATAGGAACAATAGGAAATTGCTGAAGACAAAACCTTTGCAGGACTGAGTCCACATGAATTTGTGTCTTTCTGAAGACTTTGGTCTTTATGTGGTAATGCCAAAAAACAAACAAACAAAAACAAAAGCAAATAAAAAACCCCAAATTTTTCCATTTGCCTGTAATTTTTAAAAGAAATGAATTTTAAAAAGCTTTTTGGAGCACTTACCTTTCTTGTTTAGAAGAACAGCATCTTTTCTATCTTTTCTATCATCACACATGCTCCACATTTGACATCCAACTACTGAAATTCAGCATCTCCAGGAACACCAGAGTGTAAGCTCACTTGTTCAATATGGGTTTTCATAAGAGCTTAATGTTCTCTTCCCTGAAATTATAACAAGAATATCAAAAGTCCAAGAAGATGAAAGAGTGATACTTTGTGCATTAACCATACTAATGGGCTGTGTGTTCTTTCTTCGGATGTGTCCTTCCTGCCTGACATGTAACAGAACAAGTAATTTAGATTTTCCTCCTCCTTAAAATCATGGAAATAGCCTATCAGAGTTCATGAGTAAATGTTACATTTTGTAAGATACGTGGAGTATCACCAAATATGTTTCAGGTCATGCAAATCTAATCAAGTGAAGAAAACAAAATACTTGTCATCAAACGTATGCGAGTTTATTAGAGCACGTTGCCATATTTGAAAGGTGTCATGGTTTCAAATACAAGCTTCTTGTATCCTTCTGTTCTCAGTGTGCCCTCATGAGAACCCAAAGCAGCTGTTAAAAAAAGAAATAAAAGCATCTGTACTGATGAACAGTTAAAAAAACCTTCCAAGGTTACAATGATGTGAAAACAAACAAAAGAACAAACCAACAAAGAAGTTGATATTTACAAAAACTCCTGGAATTCAAACAATCCAAATTTGTTTTATTGATTTAATTACAGCAATTGTAGAACACTCATGGAGTACGCTCACATCGACATGCCCCGAGTATAAGCACAGGCTTTGTAACTTACTTGGATCTACTAGTCATTACCCAGCCTAGCTTAATAGTCAATATTACTGTATGTTTGTTTTCTCAGTCTTCTCTGCTTGAATAAAAAGTGTAATACAAAAACATCTCCAATCAGCAAACATGAAAATCTTGTTATTAGAGCTAATTGTTTTATATTTTCTGCACAGACCATATGTAACACAAATATAAAACCAGGCAAAGAATGTTGTACTTAACTTGAGACATCTGTAGTTCCAGTAATTGTGAATTACCCACTTGTGAAGTATAGGCAGTACATATAATGTGCACAAATACACACACGGCGCCATTGCATGCATTTTTTTGGAGGGACTGAAATGGAACTTCTTTTTCATATACCTTCACCCAAAGCTGGTGAGAGTTGCAGCCATATCTGTGTCCTAATGGTGACCAAAAAGGCAGCCCAACAAGTATGAGCCACTCCATCACACTGGCCTTTGGGTTCTGGTGTTTTAGTCACCACCAAGAACAAATCAGAACAGACTGTTCCCCTGGAGTGCAGAAAATACCAAGAAAAAGATAGAGAAAAGAGATACAATTTTCTTTGGTGACAACAAAACCTCACTAATTTGTTATGTAATTTCTTATTTTTGAGGAATATTCTTCCTTTTTCACTGCCCAGTGATATAACTGGGAGATTGTGGAGTGGATGATGGGTTGAATATGATCTTATCTGTCATCCAGTTCTACTGATTTCTGCTACCAGTACTGAGAGATGCATGGGACCAGCATCATCCTCTCTGAAAGCTACCATTGCGGCCCCATTATTTTTTTCTCCTCAAGCAATTAGGAAAACAATCTTGATTGCCTGGGTTTGGTGAGGAAAAAAGGAACGTGTTTTGAGATTCCTCCCTGCCAGCAGAAGTGCACACATCAATGCAGACAGATGGAACCACATCAGAAGTCCCATGTGGTGCCAGGGGAACAACTGGATGTCGGAATCCCCACAACTGAGGAAAGTGGAGCAGATGAGAGGAATAGAGCATCACACAGATACTGGCTGAACACCACCAGGTCTCTTTTTTGTTTCACTGCTGTAAATGCAGGACACATAAATGAGGTCTTCAGGATTTTGGTAACACAGCAAAAGCTACTCAGGGACCTTCAAACCAGGTACAGCACACATGCCACAGAACAGGACTAATTAGAAGCAGTAGGAACTACTTTTGGCTTGGCATGCACAGTAGTGGAAACAAGCTCACCTTGAGTGCTTGACAATGAGTTAATGTAGTGTGGTGACTTTATTGTAGCTTACTGCCATTTTCACAGCCCACACTGCCATCATCTGCCACAAATAAGTAACACTGGCAATTTTTACATGTATTCCCAGCAAGCTGAATTCCCACAACTGTGTCTTGGAATGTACTGATACTGCCATCATTACCAAGTTCTGGGAGTTGTGATGAGTTCTCTTCACATACCTGTTTGCAATACTGCTGAGCTAATTAGAACATACCATACCAACTCCCTGTCCCTCAGACTCAGATGCCATTGCCTGCCTTACATGAACTTGGATGCTAAGTGGTGTTCTGGATCTCATTTTAATTCTGAGAGATGATAGTGCCAAGCAATGGGGATTGCATCCTTTTGTCTACAACATCCTCAGTGTTCACTTTTAAGGGAAAGTGTTGGGAACTGAATTCACTGTGGTATCATGGTGGTCATGCATTGGCAGTTGGACTTAAAGGTCTTTTCCAACCTCAATGATTCTATGATACTGATATATCACAGTATTTCTTTAAATTAGTTGCAGAAATTAAACATGGGTGCAACAAAACAAACAAAAATGCTGTGTAACCTCCATCAACATGGAGAGGAGATGTCACCCTAAAATTCAAACACCTCAGTCCACACACATACATGGACAGCAGCAAGGATTTGCCTTCTCAAGGCCTGTTAAATTTGCCATTAAATTGTCCTAGTCTGGTCAGTGAGGACTTTCTTCCAACTCCTACCTGGTGGTGTTTCAGACCAAATTGTGATCCTGCTTTCCGTGAGTGAGAAGTTTTAAATGCTAGAGAGCAAGGTGACCCCAGTGTAGGCCAACTCTGCTATTTGTACTGCTTGGCATGAGCAAGTAGCACATGTATTACTTCAGAAACAAAAAAATAAAATGAAGATTAAATTCTATTTAGAAAAATAATTGCTTTATTATTGTCACGCCTTCCTGATCAGTTGCCCAAACCCCAGATACCTTTCACACAACAACCTACAGGCTGCAGAATAGCTCACCGAGCAAGGCAACACATGTCAGCCTGTGGCTGTCCTAGTCCCTCCTTGCTGCTAAGGCCAGTGCCCAGCCCTAAGTGCTCAGGCCCACCTACCCAGGCTTCAGGTGGGCATGGGAATGAAATTGGTGGACTTAGAGTGGGGAGACTCCCTCCAGGTGTTCAGGCTGTGCGTCGGGCTCCGGTTGTTGGTGAAAGAAGTCTGTCTCCTGCTGTTGCTGTTTGAATCCTCCTTGCTCAGCGTCTGCTTTATCTTTTGGCAGCAAGGGAAGCTCTGCACGCAGTCCTGTAGGAGGTGCCCGCTGAAGAACATGTAGATCCAGGGGTTGCAGCAGCTGTTCAGGCTGGCCAGGAGGGCAGTGACAGTGGTTGCAGTGTTTTCAGAGTCTGTGGGGGGAAAGAAAGAGGTTTGGCCATCACTGGAACATTCTCAGACTTGAGTCAACTGCTTTCTTAACTCTTTGATATTTGCTGAATAAACCCTCTCCTACAAGCTATTGACTTGAGCAGCAGCACTTGAAACTAATAATGAGGGTGTAATAAGGAAAAGTTCTTACTTACGTACAGCCCCTGCTGAAGTCTATAGGAATCTGTCTGAACAGACTGCAGGAACCTGACACAAGTACAGAGCAATCCAGTACAGCCCGCAGGCACAGAATAATGCTTCAGCCCACTTCCACCGATGATTAGCCGCATATTGATAAGTTTGGACTTAATACTGAACAGTTTTTACTCTGATTTTGGCTTTAAAAATTGGCTACCTTAGGAAAATGGCACAGTCCCCACTGATTTCCCACTGCTTTCAATTATACCAGATTTTCCCGTGCACTTTTGCATGCTGGAAATTGTTAAGTGGTCAGTAAACAGCAGCTTCTGAGTCAAATTCCTGTTTCAGAGATAGAACAGATTTTACTGAAGGAACAAATGGAATTGAGCACCGTATCACCAGTTACAGCCTTCTGCATCCACTCCTCACTTAAACTACCAAGCACTGTACATATGGTCTAATCAGTTCCTCCCTCTGTAAAGACCCCTTTTTGTGACTTTGGAAGTTGAATAAAAGACACAAAAAACCCAAACAACAACAAAACCAACACAAGTCTCTATTTCACTGCATGACCCCACATCCCTGGTGTGACTTGAGTCCCACTTTAGTGGCAATCAATGCCCTCACTACAGCACGTGACAATTTGGAGATATTAAATAAAGAGAAACTTACTTCCAACATTTTGATTTGCATCTTTCTCAACGTGAGGAAATAGGCTTTGTGCTCCTGGGCTGCCTGTCACTCCCCACCTAACAGTTTTAAACTCAGCAATTATTTCCAGCTGGAATTAACAGAGGGATGTCCAGCTCCAAACCTCGGAATTCCGTGTTTCTCGGGCACTGGGGGGGGGGCTGGCAGAGATGCTCAGTGCTGAGCACTCCGGGGAAGGGCTCAGGATGTGCTCAGCCACATTATTAGACAGCAGAGAATGCACACCGTGAGGGAGCTGCCTGGGAGCGGGCGTAGAGCGTTCCCCGCTCACACTGGCACCCCCGACGGTTTGTACAACGCAACACCCACATCACACCCTCCTGCAGCCTCCACCCGGCCGCACAGCACCCTCCGGGAGCCCCTCGGGCCCCGAACGCCTCTGCAGAGCGGCGCCGGAGGAGATGCCGCGATCCTTCCCGAACCCCGACGGCTGCTGAGCCGCGATTCCCGGCGGCACCTACCGACCCAGGGGAAGTGCTGGTCCCAGACGGACCACATCTGGATGGTGAAGAAGGGCGCCCAGCAGACGACGTAGGCCGAGACGATGACGAAGGTCATCTTGACGGTGCGGATCTTGGCCCGGGAGATGGTTTTGACGCCGCTGACGCAGGGGGCGAGGAGCAGCCCCCGTCGGGGGCCGCCGCTCGCAGCCTCCCCGGGGCGAGCCCGGCCGCGGGCGCTGCGCCAGATGCGGAAGCAGATGAAGCCGTAGCAGGTGGCGAGGATGAGCACGGGAGCCACGAAGATGCCGCCGGTGATCCAGGTGATGTAGGCGCGGGGTCCCCAGGGCATGATGAAGTGCGCCCAGCAGTCGTAGACCCTCGAGCCGCGCTCCACCTCGCTGAGGCTGAAGATGAAGTACTGCGGGGTGCTGAGCAGCAGGCTGAGCGCCCAGGCGGCCGCGATCATCGCGTACGAGCGCTTGGTGGGCTGCTGCAGCGTCTTCAGCGGGTGACACACGGCGATGTAGCGGTCGGCCGTCATGGCCACCAACATGTACGCCGAGGCGAACATGCCGAACACCTGCAGGTGCTTGACGACGCGGCAGAGCCCGTCGGGGCCGTGGAAGCGGTGCGTGACCTCCCAGCAGAGCTGAGGCAGCACCTGGAAGAAGGCGACCACCAGGTCGGCGAGGCTGAGGTGCCGGATGAAGAGGTGCATGCGGGACGCCTTGCGCGGGGTGCGCCGCAGCGCCAGCAGCACGCTGCCGTTCCCCAGCACCGCCACCGCGAAGGTGACGGCCAGCACGGCGATCTCCAGCTTGGCCAGCTCCTCGTCCCTCCCGAACGGGTCCCAGTCGCCCGCGCTGCCGTTGGGCGCCCGCGTCCAAGCCTCGGGGCTGGGGCTGCTGCCGCCGCCGCCCTCCGCGACCCCCCGCCAGCGGCTGCCGTTCCCGGGGGGCCCCGCCGCCCGCGGGCTCCCGCCGCCGCCTCCGAGCCGCATGGACGGCACCGCGCGGCGGGGCTCTGCTCGCCCGCTGCCCGCCGCGCTCCGCCGGCTCCGCGCCCGCCGCCTTTATCCCCGCGGCGGGGGGCGAGGCTGGGGGGAGCTCCCGTGCCAGTGGCTGCCCGCTGCCTGACGCAGCCCTCCGCCACGCCTCGACTCGTCCCCGGGGCCGGCAAAGGGTTGTCGGCTCGGACCTCCGGACGGGACGGCGGCCCTTCGGCGGCCTATGATGTTACTTCGGACGATGCGAACTTATCCTCTGGAATTAAGGAACCTGCTGTAGTAGATAGGTCTGCAGGAGTAGCCCACGGGATTCGGTTTTCAGTTGCCTAATTCGTTGTCTGGAAGTATAGAAAAGTGGTCAGGAAACTCGGACTCTTAAGATTATGACATCTTTTTCCCTTCCCTTCCCTTCCCTTCCCTTCCCTTCCCTTCCCTTCCCTTCCCTTCCCTTCCCTTCCCTTCCCTTCCCTTCCCTTCCCTTCCCTTCCCTTCCCTTCCCTTCCCTTCCCTTCCCTTCCCTTCCCTTCCCTTCCCTTCCCTTCCCTTCCCTTCCCTTCCCTTCCCTTCCCTTCCCTTCCCTTCCCTTCCCTTCCCTTCCCTTCCCTTCCCTTCCCTTCCTTCCCTTCCCTTCCCTTCCCTTCCCTTCCCTTCCCTTCCCTTCCCTTCCCTTCCCTTCCCTTCCCTTCCCTTCCCTTCCCTTTTCTGGTATTAGCTGAAATCACATCTAGATCCAAACTCTAATACTTGTTGCACTCACAGCACTGCATCTGCCCATTCCTGCTGTCCCTCTTCATAGTGAGGGCTGTCTGTGATGCCCGATGCAGCCCTGCTGAGCGACACGCTCGGCTCAGAGCCACACAGAAACAGCGCATTGCCTTCCTCGCTCTCTTTGCTTCCTCGTTTCAGTCTTGCTGACCCGGCTGATGGCAATCAGCATCCCTGGGAGCAGCGAGTTCAGCTGTTTGCACAGCAGCTCCCCGTCCTGTCTGAATTTCGGGGCAGAGAAGAAAACGGGCATTTAGGAACCCAATGGGCCCTCACGTGTCTGTAACCACACGCTGGAAAATCGCAGTGCAAACACTCCCCGTTCTCCACTGCGTCAGGCTCAGCCCTTCAGCACATCCAAGGGACAATAAAAGCCATCAGAGGCAGTTTAACGAGACCCTCAGCCCTCTATCTCCCCTGTAATCTGAGGGATTGCATTCTCAGGGGCATAAATCCACTGAGTCATTCAATGCTGTCGTTGGCAGAAAAGGAGAATGTAAAACGGGGTTTTCTCACGTTGCCTGAGTATCCACCTTGTGAAACGGTACAACCTCAGCCTTTCAGACCTGAGAGATAATCAACAGACGTACTTTCACAGGTTCTGCATCAGTGTTTGCGCTCTCAGTGCACAATCCAAGCTTTTATCTCGTAGTTTTCTTATTTCAGAGTTCCTCCTGGTTTTATGGATGCTTATGGGACATCCACTTTTCCAGTTTGTGCCTGACTATCCTCTATGCACTGGTCACCTCAGCAGGAAGCACAGTCCTCTCTGGAGCAGAGCTAGCGAACAGGTCAGGCTTGGAACTGACACCCCAGGGCAGTGGGCTCAGCCCCAAGCTGCCACACTTCAAGGAGCATTCGGACAATGCTCTCAGTCATAGGGTTGAATTTTGGGGTTGTCCTGTGTAGAGCTGGAGTTGAACTTGATGATCTGTGTGGGTCCCTTCTGGTTGAGGTTATTCTGTGAGTCTATGACTCTAAAAAGAAATGTTAGGGAGTAGAAGGAGCTAGCAAACCAGCTAGGATGGCAAGAGAAGAAATACACCCCCATGAGATACTGCCAAGCTATAAGCCAAAGTGCTTAGTTTTGTGTCCAGTGGATAAACATTTTCAGTGGTTTCTTAGTATGCTTTGTCACTGCATTGCCAACAGCAGGCCTGGTAGTCCATGTGAAATGATTTGTTTGGACCACATAAGGTAGGTTGTACAGGGAGAAACAGAGGTAGGTGTATGGAGCAGAATAGCCAGAGCAAAATCAGAGGGGAGAAAAGTGCAGGAAGTTTAAACCAATTCTAGGGATACTGGCAGCACATATAGGCATTTCTTGACATTTTCTTAGGCTTTTGGCAGGATTTACATACAAAGGTAAAAGAGAAGAAGATTTGAGTTGCATTTGCCAGAACCATAAATGAAATCTTCATGTTTCTTACTGCTTGTGATTTGCTCTGAATCCCTTCCAGTGTGTATGAAAATCACCGTGTTCAACACTTCATGGAGGGAGGTCGAGGGAATTGACAACAGAGAACAAATAATGAAGTGTGCAAATACGTGAATGAGTTGCAATGTCATCCAGAAGCAGCCTTCAAACATTGCACAAGTTAATGTGATATAAATCTGATCTCTTTGTGCTCACATTCATGCTGAGGTCAGAGCCTAAATAGATTGGATCATCCAAATGAGAAAAAAAACGAACCTTATGGACCTCTTGTTTAAATTGGCTGCTGTTGCTTTATTTTGGTATATCTCTGCCTATAATACTGCAATAGAGCTGTAGATTTTATTTTTAACATTTATGCCTTCTCTTGTTAGAATCTTGATTTTCTCTCCTTCCAACCTGAATAATATGGGTCACCTCTATCTTTCTTATCTTAAGTAAGCTGAAGGAAATGCTTGTTCCTGCTTTGAACAAATCAGTATCCTTCATCCCTTTCTGTTGTCACGGCTGCTGCCACCACCATCACCATTATGAGAGGAGATCTGGTGAAAGAGAGATGATATGATCTTCCCCAGGAGGCTGAGTCTGCTGTTCTGGGGCTGCTGGAGTTCCCTTCCACAGAACACTTCTGTTCTCCAGACTACTGCCAGTAGAGCAATTAGACTGCCTATTACATTAATAGTTTCAATTAGAATTGCAATCTGTTTCTTCTTAATATTCGCAGTGGTTTGTATGATGTTACTTAGTTATTAATTCCCTGAGCTGATTGGGATGAATAGGCTGCCATTTTCAGTTCTTGGATGTGGTACAACATCCTTAGCTCTTGTAAGCTCCTGCTTGCACGTGGCTCGGTGCAGTGCCCATTTACCAGAGCCTTCCCTTCTGGTGCTTCATTATTGCCTTGTGCCTAACAACAATTCCAGAGCTACAAAACCTGGAGACACCATGGCAGCAAAACTCAGCAGCTTTGTAAAGAGATTTGTTTTGTCTCACTCCCCAGGGAAGCTGGAAACTCTTAGATAGCTACATTAGATAACAAAAATCAGCAAGCAGAAAAGTTGCTTAGAGGGGGTTTTCAAGAAATCTAGAAATGCCAAGCTGCCACCTTACAGACTGAAGCAATAAGATAACTGTGATCCAAATTAATTTGGTGTTTGTGTGGCAAAATAATCTGGCCCAACAAGTGATGAAATGATTTAAGTTCATACCCTGTTGCATTAAAGATTAGTGAAGGGCTTTAGAAGAATTATTATAATTATTTTTTGAGTGGGAACAGTTACAGCTTTGCTTTCAAAAGGAAGCCTTGGAGAGCTTTCTGCAGTTAGCTAACTGAGGAACCAATAGCTGATAAAGCAAAGTACAGATGAATTTACCAAGTAGTTGTATAAAAAAGTTTTGGCCACCCAACTCACAAGTTATTACATACATGCTAAAGGTTCAGGAAGAATAAAAGCTCAAAGAAGCATAGTTCCAAGTTCAGGAAGGCTTCCATGGTTTATAAGATAGTCTAATGTTGTCTCAGTCATTAATGTGGCCATAAAATAGTAGCTGAAGTCCTTGGAAGATGTCTCAATGAGACTATATTGTGTAATGTCTACTTACCCATCAGGTAAGGTTCATCTATCATAGAAAGGGACATTTCCATTTGTTGTTAATTATATTTGATGTTTATTATTATATTTTGGTCATTGCATAAAAAAAAAGTTGTTTTTTTTTTAATATTTAAAGTAATTTAATGCTTGTCATTGCTCCATTGGCAGGTGCTGATGTAGGTAGCTGTGTGCAGTGCTAAAGGCTGTTGCTGAAGCTCTGAATGGGAATATATGCTAAGTTCACATGTACAATTCATGAAGAATTCTCTTTAGGAAGAAGATGGGACCTTTTCATTGAAATATTCTGTGGTTTGGTGTCAGACCGTGGGCCATTTACTGGGAAATGTAAGCTCCTGATGTGCGTCTAACTCTATTTTTCCTGCTGTCCTGCAATAAAGTCTTCAAATGCTTGAACATTACAACTTGCACTTCATGATTTTTGATAGCTTATTTAATGTCAAGTAATTCCAAAAACTTTTAGCTTTGTATTCTACTAGGATGAGCTAAGTATCAGGAAGGTAACATTTCCTTTTCCCATAAAACTCATTGACGTATACACACTTTAAAATCAGCTTTTATGACACATTTTGATGTTACTTTCCATATCGTACTCTTTTATGGTATGTTTAGAAAAATATATTGGTAGAGAACATTGGTTTCATAAAACTAAGGGACATCTTAATTTGCAAATGGAATCAATCTGCAAGTAAGCAGTAAATCAGTTAAGTTTGGTTGTATTTGAGAGGTTTTCTCTGTCTTTTTTTCTGAATGAAATATAAAATGTGTTAGGAAATGAACAAATGCTTTAGAAAAGCCTTTAGTTTCTGGAAGATTACGGGAATAGAGGACGTTTTTTTTTTTCCCAAACTCAGATGGATGACAGCCAGGGCTGCATGTTCAAAGGCTTTGCAAACCTGGAACAGGAACAATGGTTTGCTTAGTGTCCTGATTTCCCTGTTGCATGGAGAAAGAAATATATCCATTAAGCAGAGTTAAAATGAAAAGTCTTGTGAATACACAGTAACAGACTGCATATATTCATGAGCTGAAACTACTCGTGGCTTCAGTATTATGTCATTTTTTGAAGCCAGATACAGTACTGACTTAATTGGAATAATTTTTTCAATGTGTCTGGCAATAAAAGGTCAAGGAGAAATGGATTTCCCTACCTGAAATGAGGTGTGGTTAGAAGGAGAAATAGGATGGAACAGAAATACCTAAAATAAAGCTAAGATAGGTGATAAATATAAGCTTCCAATTCCCAAAACAGGGTGAG
Source organism: Coturnix japonica (assembly GCF_054131305.1). Taxonomy (NCBI): domain Eukaryota; kingdom Metazoa; phylum Chordata; class Aves; order Galliformes; family Phasianidae; genus Coturnix; species Coturnix japonica. The sequence goes on from NC_140663.1 coordinate 29,933,627, forward strand.
AAGAAATACTCCAGAGATAAAAAGTGCTGAAAAGAAGTGCTAAAAAGAGCTACAAAGTGTCTCTTTGAAATGCTTCCTCTTCACTCAGCACGCCTCTACGAGGAATCAGGAGGAGCAAGGATGGCTATAAAGCATCATGATGAAAGAACTACTTAGGCTGCCTCTACTTCTCTGCTCAGTTTCCAGTTAGACCGCAGCTTCTTAGATGGATGTGCTGAAACAAAGCACAGCAATCAGGTTAAAGATCTCCCTTTAGCATCTGTAGAACGATATATAACTCTATAACTTAAGCGTGACTGGCAATGTCCATTAACAAAATTCTCTTTTGAAATCTGACATGAATCAACCTCAGCAGAAATTAAATTCTTAACTACCATTAATTTGTTGAATAAGCTTTTTGAAAGTCTCCTTCTGAACGACTGACTTAAACAGTTCCATCGATGCTTTGGAGAGCACTACTTACAACTAGCAGTGTGATAGACACATCCCTGAATAGACAGACATTCAGGGAGATCATTAAGATTTGGTCAGTTCTGCTGTACTTCTCCGATTGCTGCTGCTGCTGCCTGTGCTGGGAATAGGATTAATCTCACTGCATTAACACCTCCGTCCAGTCTGGCAGCCCTAATGCAATTCCTAGTGCAATCAGCTCCGGATAAACTCAGAATGTGCCATAAGTACTGGCTTAGTCTTTGTAATTTTAGCTTCTTTGATTGTACTGTAGATGCTCTTTGAAGATAACAGATTGCCAAATTAGTATTGTACTGTAGATTAATTAAACAATGTGGCATTATTATGGACTTTTCCTTCATGCAGTTCATCTCATCAGTGTGCAAAAGGTTTGATTCTGAAGTGTATCTGGCAAAAACATGGTCTGATTGCTTTGCATGCAGAGGAAGATTCTCTCTCAGGTATCTGTTGTGAGGTTTGTTCAGTAACAAGAGCATTTTTCTGAAATGATTTGGTTTATCTGCAGAGTGGGGTTATTTATTAAGTAGTAAGAATAAAAATATATAAATATATGTTGGAACATACAGATATCTTTAAACTTTCTGGAACCAAATGATAAAACAATCCCCAAAGAACTGTCATCCAACTTGCACACTGCAGAGAAGCAAGCTGATACAAGGCCAGAAAGAAACAGAATGCTTTTTAATATGAGTTAAAGACTTGGTGATTTTGTTCCACTTTCTGAGAAGAAAAATAATTTGGGGGGGATCTTTGGATGGTACAAGATACAGTGCTGAGCAGACTGAGCCATCCCATGTTTGTGCCATCCATATTTTCTAAGGAATATTGCAGATTTTCTTGTGATACACTGACAGCACCGATAGTTTTGCATGGAAACTCCTGAGGATATTTACTTCCTCAAGCAAAACTCATAAATGCATCCAGTCTTCCAACAATGTCAGGCAGTGTTTTCTCTTCTCCTCTGATTTCCTACCTTCCTGGTTTTGTCAAATGACATAGGAAGACTTGGAGCAGCCTCCCCGTGTGCCGCAATTTGCAGAATCAACCAAGAGTTTGGAATTGTTTTCCCTTGTTCATCATTTGTCCCCTGAGAAGGCACTTGGACTGATACCTAAATACTCCCATAGTCACTTTCCCAAGTTAGGGACAATGACAGTGAACTCTTACAAATAGGCTGTTAATTTCTAAACCGACTCTGCAACAAATAAGAAGCATTGCAGAGATAAGAGATGTGAACAGTTTGCCAGAATGACACATGTCCAGCATGCTGAGGACTGAACCAAATTTAGAAATATAACGTCCTAATTCCTTTCTTCTGCCTAATACATTGGTTCAAATGTGAATTATATAAGCAAATGAAATCTGGCCCATTTGTAAAATACAGCCTGCAGTGTTCAAGTTTCATTTGCAAGCAAAGATTTCATGTATTATGTAGGGTGTATAATATATTTTATTGGGGTATCGAAGTTATCTAATGAAATAATTCCAGAGACAACATGTGGCAATGGATTTGAGACAGTAGAATCTCTATTTAAGGACTCCAAATCTAAAGCCTAGTTATGACATCAAGAGACAGCATGCAAGTATTTCACTGCTGATCATTTTAATAAGGGATAACAAGCTGCTTTTGATGAAGCCCATTTTAGGAAGGGAATGAAGAGTGCTGCAGCGAAGGAAATGTGGGAGTGAGAGAGGAGAAGACAAGACATAGGAAAGAGGGAGGCAAAGAGAATAAGTAAAAAGATGGAAGATCAAACACCAACAGAGCATATTACCCATAATGATGAAATAGTCATGCTTTTGTAGCTATAATGATCAGAGGATACAAAATAGGCAAGATTTGCAGATGATATAATTACTAATGATTTGTATCAGTTGCTTTAATGAAATATATTAGTTTTGCCTATAAACATGGCTGGCCTCTAACAGCCATCAGAGGTAGCTGAAAGTCCTCTGTAAGAACGTTTGGCTGGTTTGGGATTTTTGTCTGTTTTGTTGTTTTTATTATTTTCCTTTTCCTTTTCCTTTCCTTTTTTCTGTTGTTGAAAGTGTATTCAGGAATTATTTGTTTCCTTTCCACCCCTCCCCACCCCCCGAAGGGTTTTGTGGCAAATAAGGAAACCTAGACCTCTCAGATTTTACATTTGTTCTGTGAAAAGCAGTGCTAGCAACAAAAAGCATCATGGAAAATTAACATTCTGTTTGGCTGAGTGATACCTGCAGCTTCCCATCGAGTGTCATTGAACACAGTAAAATTTATTAAGCAAAAAGTTGAGAAAATCAGCAATTAACTACATTGAATCAATGGAGGTAATTTTTGCCCAAAAACCTGCCCTGGCTCACATTACCTCCTCATTCTCCTCTTATTGCCTAATTGCTGTAATAATCTGTGACTATTTCCTCCCACCACACCTGAAGACAAAGAGAATGGCACAGACATTGTCTCCTGTCCACATAGACAAAAGTCACTGTCAGCTCCTTCTGGTTACTGGTATTGTGCCCTTGCAGTGAAATAATCAGTCTTCTCTCCACTACCTGGATGATTATGGCTTTGGCAGATCCCTGCACTGCTCTGTCTCTCCATACACAGGCCTTCAAGCTCATTTCTGTCATCTCCCATGAAAAGAAGTGTTGTCTTGAACTTCTCATCACCTTTGGTCCTTCTTTAGAAGTTGCAAGGAGTTAAATGTATTTTAGCTTTTTCAGAGACTGCAGACTCTGTTCCATATCCCATTTGTGTCAGTATAGAGCTTGGAGAGAAAGTGACAGCAGTGTATCTACAAACAGTGTTAAACTATTACAGCAGTAATCATACCAGAAAGCATTGCCTTACACCAGATCTCCTTTCAGATCCTAGAAAAAGCACAGAAAAATTGAGAGAAAAGGAAATTCTTTGTGACCAGCAGGTGAGGGTCAGCTGTACAAGCACTCAGTATATGCCCACATACTTTCTTTCAAGTTGTTGTCTCTTCTGCTTGACACTCTGATCATGAAAATGTGTGTAGGGCTCAGCTCACAGAGAGCGACTCTGCCAGATCAGAGGGAAAGCACTTACACCAAGAACACAACATTTTATCTCCTTTCTTTGCTGTTCAAGTAGGATTATGACAGCTTCTCAACTAGCATTAAAATAAACTGAAATAGTTCAAGTCAGTGCTATTTAAATTAAATTTAATGTTATCCTCCTGCACCGTAGAATAAAATAAGTATTTTTCAGTGCTCTAGGTAGAGAAGAGCTAAGATTAAATGTGCCCTTTGGGTGTAGAAACTTCTTTCCACATCAATAAATACAGAAAATTCAATAATTGTAATGTACCAAATTCTAACACTGAATCCCTCTCTTCTAGTCATTTTCTACAGATTCACTGGTCCCCAAATGCCTTGTTATGAAGATTGATAACTGATAGAGTAGTTGAGGCAGATCCATCCATCACCCAAATAGCTCAGCAGACAAGCACTAAGTAATATTTTAATTCTCTTATCAGTATTCCACATCATCTTCATGTTCTGCATGAGCATCCGCAGTCCGAGTGAGACACACTTGCAGTGTCTGGAACATTAATACTTACATGCAAGACTTGCAATATTTGAAGTGAAATTTTCTTTTAATAATAGCAGAAACCTCCTGGTTTGCTACTGAAAGACAGATTATTTCATGTATAGAAACTCTTATATTTTCCTCCACTAAATTAGTACTCTTCCTTTGTCAGAAGATAATCATTTCTCTGAACTGTTTGCTGAGATCTTTGAAATAAATGATAAACGGAAGCTTAAACCCAACACTTGTCCTTTTGGAAATAGCATTTGTAAGAGCTGGCTCTCATACTGATCCTGAAGAAAAAGAGGAGTTCAGTCTGTGCCTAGCACCATTACCAGCAGATATCTTCATGTGTCAAAGGCTAAGCACAAAACATGGTTAAATCGTGGAACCCAGAGAATCTGCTTGGGGCAGAAAACATCTGGACTCCCGTATACCTGGAGATTTTTGCACTGTGCATTTCAGATGGCCAGAATCTCAGGAGCCCCTAAAGGCCCCGTGCTGTACTATGGAGAGACAGCTGAGAGAGGCTCTTTCCTAGACAATGTGCAGCATCAGAAGATCTGTTGAAGAAACTGCTCATAGGGTGCAAGGGCAACAAAGAAGAATAAAAGGAGCATAAATCCAAGTGTTCCTTCAAATGCTCCTAACTTCCTTCTAGTCCAGCTGGGGCCTGTACATAATGACCCTCCTTGATATCACCTGGGGCTATGCCTGTGGCCAGCCAAGCATTTGGCAAAGGTGTTTCCTGTTTGTGATTAAGGGTATTATGGGATAGATCTTTTCAGCTGATTTGGTGGGACTTACTTTCTTTGGTGAAATCAAGGCTTCAGAAGATGATTTATCACCTTCTTCTCCAAAACCAGCTTTGTCCAGTGGGTCTGTGTTCTGCCCCTTGCAGTGAAGTTTCTCTATGTGATCAGAGGCAACAGATTTAAGTTGGACAAAATTTAAGAGTAGGTCTAGAAATGCTAAACCATTCCCCTCCTTACCACTTTTCCTTCATCCAGGATTTTATTAGAATACTCAGTTCATATCATGTTGCCTGTCGGACCTGAAGGTTCTGCTTATATACCCGGATATCAAAAGGAAAAAGTAGAGCACCAAGCACTTGTAGTACAGTGCTGCCTCTCTGTATTTTCAGTTTCCTTTCACTTTTGTGGGAAAACTGATTTTCTTTGTACCCTTTCCAATTGATGACACCACAAATAGTCAAAGGTCTCTCAAACCCTTCAATAAACTCGTACCGTTATTTCAAAGCCTGAGGTAAATGACAATTAATTTTCATATTTTCATCAGAGCATTTGAGAACAAGGTCCTTGCAGCTTCTGAAAAATGAACGGGACACGAACTCCACTTTGATTCCATGTGACATTCAAACGAAAGGGTAATACAACACTTTTTCTGCAGATAATACCACACTCTGGCGCAAAGGACAACTTTTGTGTCTGAGGTACCATATAGCAGAATGTTCTAAGTTTTGCCAGTACAGGACAACTCAAGAGAAAAGAACATTGCTATTCCTAGGCTGAGAGTGTTTTTGTGGGAGTTCAGCGAAGAGACTTAGAAGATAAGACTTGGCCACTGGAAGAAAGAGTTATGTCTCTCTTCTGTGTGAGTTTACTGCTTGAATTTGACCTCAAGTTTCAGAGGAATTAATCTACCCATACACCTCTGTGTACTGAGCTGGCAGTGGCAGAAGCAAAAGCAGCACACCACAGCTGAATTTCTGAGGCTGTGTTTCAGAGTGGTTTAAAATGCCTGTTTCACAAGGAAGCACTTTTACATCTGTGTGAATGTTCACAGCAAACCATAAATGGCAGCAGGTTTCTACCCTCAGGGCAAAATAAGAATACTTTGCCATGAAATGATGTAATGTGAGCCTGAGCAAGAACTTAAACCATTATGCCAAATAGTACTGCCTTGACTGTGCTGTGGGTGAAATTATCGCTTTGACTTTTGTTATCAGTGCAAGGAATCTAAGACAGTAGAGTATATCACTAGTCATTCCTGCTACAGTCATCACTTCTCTGTGCATTAGTTTCAGCAGCGAAGGAAACCAAAACTAAATATGACTTCATAAAATGATAACATTCTGAGAGAAAGAAGATCAACAATTTGCTAATGTTCATGAGAATCTTGGGTAGTTCCTCCTGACTGGGAACTAGCCATTACACCCATTTACAAAAAGGGCATGAGAAAAGACCCAAGAAACTACAGAACTATATGTCTAACCTCAGTATATAGAAAAGTTATAAACACTATCCTGGGGTTATTGAAAGTCAGTTAAAGAACAAAGCTACTATCAGGCATAGTCAACATGGGCTCATCAAGGGAAAGGCCTGTCTTAGTAATTTAATCTCCTTCTCTGATAAGGTTAACTACTAGGGGATGAAGGGAAGGCAATAGAAATAATCTTTCTGAATTTCAGCAAAGGCCTTTGATAATGTCCTTCATAGCATCCTTCTGGACAAACTGCCCAGCTGCAAGATGAACAGGTTCACACAATCCTCGTTGATGAAGAGGCTCAACAAAACAACTCAGATGGTACATGAATACAACTGGTGGTGGATGGCCACAGTTCTAGGACTGCTTCTGTTTAACACTTTTATCAGTGATCTGGATGAAGGAGTGGGATGCATCCTTAGCAGCTTCATTGATGTCACTAAACTGGGAAGCACTGCTGACTTTCTGAAGTGTCAATAGGCCTTGCAGAAGGATAGATTGGAGGACTGTGTGATCATCAGTGACATGAACTTCAATGAAGGAAAATACCAGGTTCTGCACCTGGGGGAGAATAATGCCAAACACATGAAGAGGGAATGCAGAGGGAGGAGCAGGATCTGCTCCTGAAAACGGATGGCAAGACATGGAAATGAGACAAACTCAAGAGATCAGTTAGACTGGGCATTAGGAAAAATTTCTGTGAGGGTGGCCAAACTGTGAGTGTGGTCAAACACTGGAACAGGCTTTCTAGCAAGGTGGTTGATGCCCTGTACCAGTCAATGGCCAAGTGGCATTTGGTTTATGTCCTCATTAATGTGCTTTAACATTTGGTTAGCCCTGAAGGGGTTAGGCAGTTGGACTTGATGGTCTTTGTAGGTGTCTTCCAAGTGAACTATTCTATTCTATTCTATTCTATTCTATTCTATTCTATTCTATTCTATTCTATTCTATTCTATTCTATTCTATTTTTTTTCCTACCTAGAATACCATGTATATGTCAACCTCCAGAAAAAAATGAATGATATAAGAGAAGTTTGGAAATAAGGTGGTAGCCTATCCACCTGGAGTAAAAGTCCCAAGAGCTTCTTCTCCAGTCTGACAGCTTCCTGAGCTGTCTACCAACAGAGCAGTTGCTCACCTACTGCTGGAAGAAGCACGCAAGAGCTAAATATAGCTCAGTCAAAGTGGTCACATTTGAAACACCTGCACAACTGGTTATATATTGAAAACAAATGTTCTCCAGGAGACAGACACAAAACATACAGAGACTCATGACTAGAAGCTACTGCCGGGGGGTTTTCTGAACACAATAAAGTTCTATTTTTACTGTGAGTGTGGTCATACAGAGAGGCTGTGACGTTGCCTTTGTTGTAGTTCAAAACCTAAATAAACACAATCCCGAGCAACCTGCTCTAAGTGGCCTTGCTTAAGCAGTCAGGTTGGGAGAGATCATCTCAAAAGTCCCTTTTCACATAAGTGTTTCTGATTAATTTGTATAACTGCTAACTCCTGCAGTTCTTTTAGGAGACTAGTGGGCTCAAAGTTCATGCCAAGTCTGCTCATAAATACAAAATAACTTAGCCTTCTGCCTTTGTTTATCTATTTTTGTTATTAATTTTTCTTCTAATTTCCTGAACTGACTGAAAAAAAAATAATAATCTTGAATATTAAAGGTAACACTTTGCAGTAATTATCATTACTGATAACGCTTCATGTGGGGACTGTGTGCAGCTGCAGCACTGTGTGGCATGGTAGGGAAGGGCATGCTCACTAATGCTCTCAGTCAGGAAGAAGGCACAGGCAATCCACGGTTTGTTAAATCTCACATTTGCTGTTAATACTTTGGGCAAGCCATCTGCAATTTCTTTTTACTTACAGGGAACACATCACAGAACCAGAATCACAGAATCACAGAATGGTAGGGGTTGGAAGGGACCTCTAGAGATCATCGAGTCCAACCCCCCTGCCAAAGCAGGCTCCCTACACCACGTCACACAGGTAGGCGTCCAGGCGGGTCTTAATTATCTCCAGAGAAGGAGACTCCACCACCTCCCTGGGCAGCCTGTTCCAGTGCTCCGTCACCCTCACCGTAAAGAAGTTCTTGTGCACATTTGTGCAAAACTTCCTATGCTCCAGTTTCTGGACATCATGTTTTCTTACCTGTCACACCAGGTTAGTTACAGAAATAACGTACAGATGAAGGCTGGATGAAGCATTAATTACCATTTCTGATGACAGACTATTCCAAAAATCTGAAAGACCCAACTCTAACTCTGACAAGAGATTTTCTGATAGTGGCAAAGGGACTGACTTTTATTGTTCAAGTTTGTTGGCTATGGTTCCTGCTGGTAGGCTCCCCTCACTACTTACAAGGCTGGGTAGTTACAGCTAGGAGTACATTCTATAATGATCTTTTCCCAGTACCTATTTGTCATTTCCATTGTGTGTGACTCAGACCTCAAACAACTTTAGGCAAAGCTTACAAGGACCTTAAACAGTAGCTATAAAATAAATCATTCTTCTGAAAATACATGACATTCTGAACATTTATCAGTACCCATAATTCCATTCTTCCACTTCAGAATGCTGAAAGTCTGAGTTTTTAATTCCTCTTCATGGCACTTCTAATGATAAATGGCTTGCTATTCACAAAACACCTTGTCGTGTGTAAAAACAGCTTATGAAGTGGAGATTTCTCTCATGGTAAAAACAAAAACAAAACTAAAAAACAGATTGCTGTCATCACTGAAATACAAGATGGTTCATGTAAATAGCTCAGAAAGAGAACAAAGCCATTCTTGTTAAAGGAGATATTTCATGCCAGCTTGCTGTCTTTTCTTTATTTATGCATTTATATCTAATTATTGCATGGAGAGATGGGAGATATCTTCCCAATTTCCAGGCAGATTCACCTTCCCTCCAATGGATGTACAAAGAATCTCCACTGATTTCTCTTGAAGGATCTATTTCCCCAGGTGAGATAGCCAGTTTCCTTTTTGTTAGCTAATCCTTCACCCTTACAGACCAAGACACCAGAATAACCTTAGGTTTTCCAAGCAGCTTCTAGAGTCCTGCTTGCTCTGTACTTTCCTCCTTGCCCTTCCTCTGCTGCTCCTCACACAGACCCTCTTTGCAAACAGGCTCTTGTCAGGATGCCTCTACTGTTCTGTCACTGTTAATTGTCAACACCCAAAGAATATTAAATGTGTAACTTACTTTCCAAGCATTTTGCCACCCTGAAGCTGTTTGAGGAATAAAGACTTGCTGACTAAGAAGTGATGAGCACATCTAATGGCTCTTCCTCCATGAGTTTAGTCCAGCCGCCTTTTGAACTCTGCAAACACCTGGAGAGTCCATGAGAGTGTGCTTGCCACTTGCTTACATGGGAATAACTAGAATATGGGATTCTCTTTTCAGTGGAATAGTTTCCTTCAATGCCTTTCATTGTTGTAAGACAGACACTGATCAACTGTTTCTCCAATGCTACTCATGATTTCAGAAACTTCCATGGCATCTCATTCCCCTGAATTGCCCTTTTCAGATCAGTTTGGTCATTCCTTGTACAAATTGCATTCCATATATTTTTACTAATCTTGTGGCTTGTGTCTGGAGCTTTTCCATGTATCTCACACATTCTGAAATAGAAGAATAAAACAGTAGTGTTTCAGATAAGAGCACACCATCAATTTACATGGTTGAGTAACAATTTTGCTCTGTTTCTTTTCTAATCACCTCTAACATTCAAGTATTTTCTGACTTTTCCTGACTGTTATGCTAATTGTTGTCTGGAATCACTGTAACTCCCAAACCTTGTTCCAGTTCACAGCCCACCACAGTGTATGCAAATTCATTATTATTTTTCCTGTGCGCATCTGTATTGGATTCTATTTGCCTTTTTGTCATTCACTCACTCAGACTCACAAAGTTCTTGTGGAATTCCTTACACAAAGTCTGTCTCACAAGGTTCATCTCACTACTTTCATTCTTTTCCTGTTTGAGTGTGAATATTGAGGACAATAAAGGTATCGATGGGACTGCAATGGTATCTTCCTGTGAGATGACCACTTATTCCAACCCTCTGTTTCTTATTTTTAACCAAGTACTAAAAACTCCCCTTTTATCCATCAGCAGCTTAGTTTTAAGTCCTTTTGGAAACACAAATTTTCACTCAGTTTCTTCCATCCCCAAGGCAATGGGGTCATTCAACAGAAGCAGCAAAGGAATTTTTCCCTCTGAATTTTCTTCTAGCCCCATCAAACATACGCTGATTACATGTGTTTTCATGAATGTTAATGACACTGAGTGCTTCCCTGTGCTTCCTTGAAATCATTTAAGACCCATAAGCATTTAACTTGGTAACAGTGACATTTGATAGTCTATGTATGAATTTGTGACTACCAAGGGAACAAGTTTATCAACTGACAGATGTCGTTCCTGAACTGACACTGCTTGGGGCAACGCTGCAGTAGGTTTGCAGGGAACTGGAAAGAACAGAAGCATTTCTTCTGAATATTCTTGTATCAGCTGCTTGGTCTTCTGTCCATTTATTGTGCCATTTACCATCCCAATGACAATGCTGTCATTTTTACATTTATTTTTCTTTTCACAACAGCTTTTCCTCCCAGCTCCATTCACTAGGCAAGGATGCTAGATGTAACATTTAATCTACGTTAGTGACATATTCTACCTAAAACCATTCTAGAGAGAACATCTATTTTTTATTTTTATTTTTATTTTTTGCAGTATGAAGAGGACATTCGTGATAGAAAAGAATGGAGGTGGGAGCTACAGACACATAATGCTTCCCAATGAAGTGCTTCAATTATTTCAATTAGTAAAAAGAAATTTCAGAAGATCAGCCTGAAATGTGAACGTGTTGGGGAGGGCAGGTGAGAAAGCTTTCAGTGGCTTCTTAGGGAAAGGCAGTGAATTTTAAAAGCAACAATAACACATAAGTAGCTCAAAATAGATTGAAAGAAGCATAACATTGGGAAAAAAATCTTTGGCTAAAATCTGTCATTTGATTTTTTTATTTTATTTTTTTAACTCTAATGGTGGCTTGGTTTGGTAAAGATCACCTCATTCATAAAATCATAGAATCATACATAGAACTGTAAAATAGCTTGGGTTGGATGGGACCACAAAGATCATCTAGTTCCAACCTCTTGCCTCAGGCAGGGTTGCCAAACAGTCCCAAAGGGTTATCATAATAAAGCATTTAAATCAAACTCCACTCCCCAAAATAGAGCATCAGGAAAAATGGGCAATTCTATGACTGATTATTAAACTCAATGCCTTCCTTAGCCATACTTGGAATTGTTGTCTGCTTGCCGACCTTGAATAACCCAACATATTATGCCACTTTACTCTCTGCCTGTCCAGTATTTTTTTCCTTTTGCATCAGCATTTTGTCATATCAAGCATACAGCAATAGCATGGGTATTTATCTTGTTGAGATCCAGCCAAGCCACAAAGCACTGCAGAAGTCCTCCAGTGCTATATATAAGTAACATCTTTCACTGGCAGGTGAGCTTTTCCTTGTCTGGAGTTTTGCTTTCAGCAGTCAGACTCACTACAGTGGCTTTGGCCCAGCTTATGCGTTCTGTAAAAATTCTGGCATCAAGACAAGCATTTTCTTTCTCTGACCTATTGCAGGGGAACTGTTATGTAAAGGCCAGAACTGATGGTTGACTGAGCACCTGGTGAAGAGAGTGGTTGGCCCAGGAAGCACCAGTGCAAGTAATTCATCTGTGCTTCTCAGGTGATCAGAAGGGGTAGACCCTGGGCTCATTTAAGGGCTAGCATCTCAAGGGAGAACATTTTCTGGATGAAGGCTATTTTTTGAGAAGGAATGTTATATAGTTAGAGGCTCTCCTCACCAGTTGGGTGAGTCTGCTTTTTCCTTTATGCTGGTAATAATGATACTTTGCCTGGTATTGCAAAGAACTTACCAGAAGCAGTTTCATTGCTTCCAAGGATCAATGCCAACAGAATTAGAAGAAGGTGAAACACCTGCAGTGATACCACTGCACTTCAGATAACTCTGTGCTGGCTGAATCAGAAACTTCATCTTTACCCGTGTGGCATTTGTTTAGTTTAAGTTCCAGGCTCAACTCCAAAATGTTATAAAAAGGATCATCAAAATATGTATTAATGGCAAAAGGGCCATTAGTTCAGGTGGAACCCAGTGAAACCTCAAAGAGAAGAGGAAAAAAAAAGAAAGGCAGGTTCTCAAAAAATGTTCATGTGTTTTCCCTGCTGTTCAGGAAGTGACATGCACAAGATCCTGTTTGGCCTCATCTGTCAAGGCAGGAGTGAGGATACTTGCTTGTTAACACATTTCCCTCCCTGTTCTAGGGAAAGCATGATGCCAGAACAGACTAGGTTACTGTGATAAGGGCAGCCCACGGAGTCTCACTGTAGGAGGGGGATAATCCTGAAATCTGTTGGTGGGTTCATGGGGATGGTTTCCAAGGGCTGCTGCAGCAGGAAGAACAGACCTACATGAATAGGACAGTTGTATTGCAGAAGGGTGCTGTCAGTACAAGGTATTTTCACTTTCCCACTTTACCAGAAGCAACTAGTCTCCATAGCAATTCAGGATGGAGTGGTTTTGGATAAGCTCAGAAACAAAGAATTAGGAGGATGCCCCTACGTTTCCTACAGACATGTCAACTGAGGCTGTTGCAGGAACTGCTTGAAACTCAAAGAGAAGCAGGAGCTGAAAAAACACTTCAGTGTTTTTTAAAAGAGAGCAGAATGGAGGCTGCTGATGTGTAAGGTTCCTTGCTAGAGCCATTTAGAGGCATTGCTGTGTTTCAGTGCCTTCACAAATTCAAAAGGACATAACTGGATCACTTATCTGTGTCAAGGGAATGGGTATGGGTTACAGAAAGAAAACTGATTGGTGAGTAGAAAGAGAAATGTAACCAAGGGTAGTGGATAAGAATCTGACAATACATGCTTAAAAGCAGTACATTTCATAATTTTGTTTGTCAATTGGGCAAGAAAGTCACAATACAAGCAATCAATCAGATACATCCCCCCAGGCTCCCATGTTAGGTGTTCTGTACACCATCAGATATGCTTTAGTATGGTGTCAAACAGCATAGTTATAACTAGGCAGCTATGGTCATGAGGGTCATGGTACTTCTGGTGGAAGTCTATTGTAAAGAGTACGGAACAGGATCTCTATATTAAGAGACGAAATCCAATAGCTTTTTGGGAGACCTTGCTCTTCCTTTTGAGAGAAGACAGACCTATAGTTTCAAGTGAACAGAGTTTCCCACTTTTTTAGTTTAATACCTTTCTTAACTAAAGCAAACCAAGAAGTTTTCATAACACTGTAGTTCTTAGTTATATAAATTCACAGACACACACCAGCTATGTTGCTAGAAATACATTGCTGTGAATTAAAGATGACACCTGCCATTTAAGCCAACTGCTCTAGTGTCTACTACCTTTCATGTGGGATTCATCATCAGTTTGAAGTTGGCTGTCTATTGGAAAAGCATTCAATCAGCAACTTAAATTCCTAAATGAGTATTCTGTTTCTTCTCCTCGGTGCCGCTGCATTTTCCATGCATATATAGGTGGTTGTCTATAGTGCATCATTCAATTAATTCCCTAAATACTCCTTCAGAAAGGAATTCAAGCCTAAATAATCCTTGTTGTATCAGGTGCCAATGTCTTTAAAGTACTGAAATTCTGTAATGTATTTTAAAGTATGCACCTCCAACTGTGTCAGGTCATTTACAGGTTTTGCTTAAGAGGTCTCTATTTCATGAAGCCAAGATTCAAACAGATGTAAAACTACAGTTTATGATGTGCGTATACTGTCAACCATAAATTCTGTTGGTAATAAAAAGTAATGGTGTGTCAGCTTACATGCCATAGAAGCAGGCATACCATGGATAGTATGCACGTATTTATTATGTGAGAGAAAGAAAAGTAGGATGAATAAATCAGACAGCTCATCATCCTATTTCCTGTAATGCTGGAGAAGTGCTAAGTGCCAGGGGAGTACAAGGTCCTGTGTCTTGATAACTCTCATCTTGGCATATATTTTCTCAGCGTCCTGCTCATACAACAGTCAGTTTACAAGCTAGAGTGACTATCAGAAGAGGCACAAATACCTTATTTATTTATTTATTTATTTATTTATTTATTTATTTATTTATTGAGGATAAGGTTTATGCCTAGTAGTGGACAGATTTAAACTGGTGCAACTTAGGCTGCCTTTTGATCTGAGTACTCAGGGCAGATCCTCTGGTTCATGTCCTCCATCCCCAGGGCACGCTCCTGTGTCCAGCATATAATTTGCAACCATTGGGAAGGCACTTAAGTACATCAAGTCAACAGCCAAGGGCTCCAAAACTCAAAGGAGCATTGGTCCCAGCACTGACAACTTCCAGGAGGTACGGCAATCTGTGGAAGGGTGGAAAATAAAACTGTTGAGGTCCCTTCCAATCCAAGCCGTTCTACGATGATTCTGTGCAACAAGCTTTATCAACAATGATACAGTGTCTAGATTAAACCACTACTTGGAAATAAAGCACCAGCATTCTACATTTTTGTCATTACTTGGATTACTACAGGTAAGCAGTTGTGTAGACTGAGAAATGAGATGTGCAGAAGACACTCAGTACTACATTTGCAAGAAAATGCTGAATTAGTAGGAAAATATTTCTCACCTAGAGGGGTCTTCCAGTTTTATAATGTATTACCTCTATGAGTGCATTTTTCTTGGTCTTCTTGACTAACAACATGGGAGCCAACAACTTCTCTTGGTGCATCTTTTATTGCATTTCTGGAATGTCGATTAGCAGGACGTCAGTGAAAAAAGACTAACTCTGCCCTACCCTGCCAAACATAACTTCTTACTGAAACAGGGAATTTACAGTTGGACTGTGTCACTCCAACAAGGCTTTAGCTTCCATTTGGGATGACGCAGTGAGATCAGCCCCCATTTAATGCAGAAGGTGTTCTGCTGCAGTGTGACAGGATGGCTCCTTGTGACCTGTATTGCATTTCCTGGAGATGCTGTTTTATCTTGCAAGGAGGAAGTCAGAAAGCATTCAGTCAGACTTCACATCAGACTGGATTGAAAGATTCAGGCTGAAAATGAATCATGTGTTATTTAATCATACCTTATAAAATACTTAAAAAAAAACCACCTTTCCTCTTCAAGTTTTTTGATTGATAGCTAAAATCTAACTTTGCTCTTCTCTTAAAAGTCATAGCTTTAGTCAGCTCCTCACAAAAAACAGTGGGAACTCAGCATAGTTTTGGGGAAAGTTACAGAGTATGCAAAGTGTACAAAATACACTTAAAATGATGTGTTTTATAAGAATAGAATTTATAGGAAGATAAAGTCAAATGTGTAAGCATTCAACTGTTAGCCACACAGGCTTGCATTAAGTGCTTTTACCTCTGCTAGCCAAAAAATAGCCATTTACAAATGGCAGATTTTAGCTACCCTGCTTTGCACTTCAGCTACAGATCCAGCATTTTAAATTCTAATTTTTTTCTAATTCTTTATTTTTTTTCTTAAAGAAAAATCAGTTTTAATTCTATTTGGCAGACACAATGTAAAAATAAAATAAAATAAATAAATTCATATGATCACTCATTCTGTCTCCATTGTATAGCTGTGATAGTTGGCAAAGGATATTTCAGATACAACATAAAAGTAAAAGCTGTGCTCACAGGCAAAATAGACGATGTTAAAAATCTCTTAAGGGACATCACTAACACATATAATTAAACAGGAACTCCATCTGTGATAAATGGCACATAGATAAAAGAGTGCCATTAGAGTTTTAACAACATTCAGTATGATGAAATATCCATGCAGTGTAAAAGCACTGAGAGTTATCCCTAAGCCTTGATGTTAGGCCAAGGAGACGACAATTTGTTTCCCTACTTTAACTTGCCACTTGCAACATTTAGTCTGTTAATATGTGGCTTCTCCATCAACTTGCAAAGCTTATTGTTAATGTATTTCAATCACAAGGTATGTACTCAAAAAATATTTATGAATTAATTTCATGTCAAAGTGCCAAATTGCCCACAATAATGTACAGAAAGTTGCTAAATCCAATATCCCTGTGGTGCTGGGGCTCATCTCCATAAATAAGACTTTGTTAGAGAAGTCTACTGAGGCACATCGTACAGTTCAATGCACAGGATTCAAAACAATTTAAAATTCTCTTCTGTGCAAACTGATGCACAATATGTTAAAATAATTTACTCCACTTCCCCCAGCATGCATATTTTATGCTGTCCTAATTGGTTTCCTAATGGAAAAATCACTTTGGTTTAATTACATTTCAGGAACCATCTCTGATTTTATTTTTTTTCCCCCAAGAAAGCGAGGTTCAACATAACTGTTTTTTTGATCTGAGATTTCTGTTTTTCCACAGAGCCTTCACTTTTCATTGCTGTGGAGTGAACTCTTGTAGCATTTTGGTTGCCAGTGTCATCTTGCAGGCTCTTACTCCTGTCTTTTACTTGCCTACCATTTCCTCCAGCATAGTTACAACCACTGACTGACTCTGTGGGCCGTGAGATGTGCTGCGTATTCGTTTTGTGGTATCAACCACAGGGATCACCACTATTCTATGAACAGCTGCTACAACTGTACCAACAAATTCTTCTAGAGCTGGAAAATGTGTCAATGACTGCAGATGCAGGATGAGAGCATTACAGAAATGACTGTTTTATGGTGGCACATGAGAGGGATGTATTCTCAAAACTACTATCACTTTGGAGCCAAGTTTTATCTATACAAATTTTATTGATAGCTATTGCTGTATCCCACTCAGTCCCAAGAACTGAGTAACAATTGACATCACAGACAGCAGGTTTTTTTATCATGGTCATTAATGCATTTGACTGTACTTACCAGGTTTTGCTACAGTTGATCGGCTAGTAACAGAAATAAAGCTAAACACACAAAAGGTGTGAGTCATGCACATCTCAGTTGTGCTTAAATGGATATTGCAATCATTCCTTTGTTGTATGCACCATTTCAGAAGTCCTCACCTGCATTTAAGTAAGGAAATTATTTTAGTTTGGATGTCTTGCAGCTTGCAGGAGAAACAGCTCTACTGCTATTAAATACTTGCTCTACTTCAGTGCACAGTAAAGTCAAGTAGTGAACAAATAAAAGATTCCTTAGTCCTTCACATCTGTAAGTATTCTGTTCAACTCTAATATGTTTCATAATGTTTTTTAACAAAAACAGGTGAATTGCTGGTTCTTGCCGAGGAACATTGGGTATATACAAAAAGCTGAGGTAATTTTCTTCATAGTGTTTGGTGTGATGTTGTGTATTGGATTTAGGAGAAAAACAGTGTTGATAAGACAACGTTTTAGTAGTTGCTGAGCAATGCTGCACAGAGCCAAGAATGTTCCAGCTTCCCACACTGCACTGACAGTGAGGAGCTGGGGGGCACAGGGGACTGGGAGGGAACAGAACCAGGGCAGCTGGTCCAGGCTGGCCAAAGGGGTGTCCTAAACCACATGGCATCATGCTGAACAATATATTCAGGGGAGCTGTTCTGGAGGAGCTGCCACTGCTAAGGGACCAGCTGGGCATCAATCAGTTGGTTGTGAACAATTGCATTGCTTGTGTTGTACATATCACTTGTGTTGTACATATCTGTATGCGTATAATTTTAATTATTAATATTTTTTTTCCTTTTCCATCCTATTAAACTGTCTATAGTTTTACCTTTTCCCAATTCTCTCCCCAGTCCCTTTAGAGGAGGGGTAAGCAAACAGCTGTATGGTGCTGGGATCAGCCTCAGCAACTGCTTAATAAGACCCTTGCAATGCAGATGACCTTTGCAGACAACATTTTTTGTGTTAAAAGTTATGATCATAGCTTCTTTAGTTGAAAATGCAGGAATTACTAGACCTTGAAATACACAAATTTTACTTAATGTACCTATGTTCCATAGAAATGTGTGGGTATGAGGAGGGGTGGGTTTTTGAATGTGAATTTCAATGGAGTGAAAAGAGGAAGAAATCAATTTTTTCCAAGATTTTTAGATGGGATAAGCCCAAAGCATGTATCATTAGAGTAGCTCTGTACAGACGTATATCAGATAGGTCATGCAGGACTGCTAAGGATGGCTCGCATATCTGAATCTGACTGTTTCTTATTGAATGTATGGCTATCTTCATATAGGTGGCCAATTCTACTCTTCCCTGTCCCACCATCCCCCTACCCCACACTGTGCCCTGCTAAGGAGATGATGAACCCCAGCTGCCAATCAGGACCTCCTTTGGCTTCCCCCCCTCTCCATGTTTAGATGGTTGGCTGAAAGCCCTTTTGCATCCCTCTGTCAAGAGAGGATGGTTTGCAGTTTTGTGGTTAACATCATACTAGTCACTGCTGTTGTGTTTAAATGGGGCTGTTGCATTTAGATGGGACCGTTGGGTGAGCACCATCATGAGAAACTCTCGGGTCTGTGTTTCCAGACATGATAGAGAACAAAGCTCAGAAAGCCTGTGAATGCCTGATCAGAGGCTGTCTTTTACAGTGGCGGTGCTGAGTCTTGTGATGAAAATGATGTAGAGATGTGTGACGTGTCCATGTGTTTTGCCCACAGGTTTTGTATCTCAGGAGTTCTGCCTCTTCTCTGAGTCTTTCCCTTGATTCTCCTCTCCCTCGCCACCCAAATCACCTATTCCTCCTCCCTGAAGTCTAGAGAGCACATATAAGCAAGTAATTTGGAGAAAAAGTGGCCCACTCTGTCTAAGCAAATGACAAAACAGACCACTAAGAGACTTACTTGGTCAGAACACTTTCAATACTGCAGACAACCACAATCCTCCCCTAGGAATGGAAAATTAATGACACTCATTGAATGCAGAAAAATGGTTTTAATATGGCAGAAAGATTACTGAAAGCCAAAGGAAGCTGGATATCAACGCCACTAGAAAATAACACACTTTAATACCTTAACTGTAACTAATTACCCACAAGTTATCTCTGTATCTCAAACTAACCTGCTCTTTACAAGTCCATACAAGACATTAAGAATTATCTGGATGAAGTGGCTGTGCCTTGAAAGCTGGGAGAAGTGGTGTGGAAAGGCATCGTTCACTGTTAATGCCATAGCAGATAAAAAGTCTTCCTTGTGGCTGCATTTGAGACAGAGCTTTTTATGCTACGTGATTCTCTGCAAAATTCACTAAAACTCATAAATGTTTCTTCTTTCCATTTCCCCACAACAGCTGATGATCCAATATATTCCTGCTGATGCTGTTTTTATCTTAATCTTTAATTTCAAAGATAACAACATCCCAAATCTGCTGTAATGAGGAGTGAGAAAGGTATTCAGGGCATGAAGACAGAGGAAAAGAAGGGAAGGGTTTCTTCCTTGTTCTTCTATAAATTGAGTATATTGTGGCATCCTGAAGCGCGCCAGTGCTGTGTGTGACAAATGAAGTCTGTACATTCAGTACAAAGCTGTAACAATTTCACTTGCCCCACAGAAGAGACTTTTAAGAACCTTTCTAAGTCTGTAATGCAGAGTCCCATAGAAGTGAGAGACAGGTTTTATCTATTAACTGAAGTGAAGCTTTTTCACTTTTAATGTGGTTTGTGGTTTAATAAAGGTCTCTGATTCAGTATTAATATATTCTGTGATGCTAAAAGGTAGATTTGTATCTCCATAGCCTGACATCTGACAATGTCTAGACAAACTTTATGCCCTTGTTAGCTTTTTTCATTCAGTGACTGGAATTTGATGCTTGTATTGAATTGATTTCAAACTAATTGTGGCCCATCATAACTCAATTTGTACTTGTTTACTCGGTAGCTTCCTATAAGGTAAATGGCATATTTTTTTTTACTGATTTTAATAAAACCTTTATTTTTCAAATCTTATGGTTCTGCAAGATGTTTTTGTTTTCGACTGAGGAGAGAAAAGTACCCAGGAGGCTACTGAGAGAATCTTGGAATTGGAGTGCAGCTGAAGAGCAGGTGAAGGGGGGCCTCAGGTGCAGCTCTTCCAGGAGGTGAGAACACAGGGCCAGCTCTTTACCATGTGTGGTGTAACATGATGAGAACTGGTGCAGTGCAGACTGTAAAGGATGGGGAAAGTGTGAGCAGAGGCAGGTAAATAATGTGTTGCTTCCTTTGAACCCTCATCAGCATTTCAGATTTCAGTGTTCTTTGATGGACTGCTGTGAGAATGGAGCACATGGCAGCTCTGTGCTGTACTGACCATGCAATAGTAGAGTTCACTAGAGCCTTTTAGTATCGAATGAGGTGCTATAAAAAGGAAGGGGACAGACTCTTTATCAGGGTCTGTTGTGATAGGACAAGGGGAAGTGGTTTTAAACTGAAAGACAGGAGATTTGGATTGGATATAAGGGAAATAATTTTTACAGTGAGGATGGTGAGGCAGTGGAACAGGTTGTCCAGAGAGGTGGTGGATGCCCCCTCCCTGGAGACATTCAAATTCAGGCTGTATAGGGCTCTGGGCACCTGATCTGTCCTTGGGTGTCCCTGTTCATTGCAGGGGAGTTGGAGTAGATAGTCCATTGAGGTTCCTTCTAACTCAAAAATTTCTATGATTCTCTCTCATTTGCCAAAATCCAGTGGGCAGCTTGCTGTGCAAGGGAGACAGGAGAAAAAAATATTTTATCTCTACCTTGTGAATACAGCTTATGCTATATGGGAGCTGACTTCATGTTTCTGTGTGTTGTGGGAGCCCTGGAGGAACATATGTGCTGTGCAGTTGCCTCCACAGCCAAAACCCAGATGCAGTGCAGGCAGGGTAGTCTAGGCAAGTCCAGCAGCTGAGCTTGCTAGTGCACATTGTAGTGGGAACTGAGCAGAAACAAATATCTTGGTGAGTGTTTTAAGCAACTCCACTCAGGCTTGGCCAGTGCTGTCACAGCAGGGAGAAATCCAATGGGACGTACACATTTAAATCTTCACTCAGACCGAAGATATTCCCTCTAGAGAAGAAAACAGGGAGTAGATGGTCTTGGAGAGGACAGGCAGCCTAGACTGCATCCAGGGAGTACAGCCCCAGAAAGTGCTTAGGATTCATTTCTTCACTATCTCAAACTGCTGTTCAGCATTACAGCTTTTGCTGTATGATTTTGAAGATGTGAATAGTTGGGATAAAAGACACAGAACTCATCTAGTTGCTGCATTCCTGTGTCTTGCCTGAGGATTTGACTGAGCTTTTTTTTTTTTGTGGTAGTCACAGTTGCTGTTCTTGGTCATGCCCTTAGGGCACTAGCCACAATCCTATATAGTTTCAGACCCCATAGACCTCCGCAAGGTGGACATGGTACTGAAGTGGTAGAGTCTTAATCACAAAGGAAAACATGATGGAAAGATGCTTACTATGCACTCTGAGTAGGTCCTTTACTCCTTTTTCCATCTGGGAGGTCAAGTGATGCTATCTGAGAAAGATAATCTCAAACAATCGTTCACCTAATTGACAGTGTCATGCTAGCTATTGGATTTGATTAAGATAAACTGTTCAGTGCTGGGATGATTGGGCCAGGTAATCTGAAAGTATGGTAAACACAGGTAAGAGTGTGCATGAAGCCTAGAATTATGCATGAAAAAGGATAACAGCATTCAGGGAAGAATTCATGCACAGACAAACAGAGGGAGGTTGAGTAAAAGAGCAGAGAGGACATTCAGTCTCTGGTCTGGTATGAGCTACACTGGACTAAATATGAGCACCCTTCAACATGGGAGCTTCTACTCTGTATTACAATACTGAACTCATAAATATCTCATTATAACTTCATGCCCTGATTCCATCAGCGGCAGCTTTATAAGAACACTCCCTTCTTTGCTGAGTCAACTTCACTATTTTGTGAAAGATTTAGGGGAGTGGTCAGTGATTGTGCAAACTTCTGTATATATAATTACAGTGCAACCAGTTTTACACTGCATTTATCACACATTTTGTAGATTAGCAAGGTTCTGCAGCCATCCACCATGCTCAGAAACACTTAGGCTAGCTGCAGCAGCTCCTGCATTACTGAGGTAATTTATAGACAGTTTGCCAAGTTACTCAGTTTGCTCAAGAGGAAAGCATTTTAGAATTTATTCTTGAGGATGCAGTTTTAGAACTGGCCTAAATTAGTTTAAGACTTCTCTGCTAGCACAGGTGGGAGGCCCATGACTAGAAGAATTGAAAAAGGGAAAACTGCCCTCATTTATGGCAGAATGACTCAAGACAGGGTAGTTTCATCTCTTCTCTATGCTCTACTGGGAAGAACAGATTTGCCTTGTTTGGCTTTGTTTACACCATCATTCACAGTCAAAGCACGGGAAGGCTTCGTTGACATTGTGTTCTACAGACATAGAAATAATGTGCACTTTTTCTGTTCTGTTTCTTTTCCAAGCTTTCAGGTAGAATTTCATTTTATTATCGTAAGTGCACTTGATATAATATCTTGATATTTTGCTACATTGGTCTTTGTCCCAGAGGTTCTTTTCTGATCAAAATTCTGCATGAGGCAAGCACTCTTTTATCTATGTGCCATTTATCACAGATGGAGTTCCTGTTTAATTAGATGCATTAGTGACGTCCCTTAAGAGATTTTTAACATTGTTTTAAAGGAACTGTGATCTTTCATTTTTAACCTGTTAGCTTTCCAAACGTAATGCTTTAAATTGACAATTTCTGTTGTTCTTAAAGGATGCAATTTATCTGCAGAGGTGAAGCTTGAACACCCCTTTTAAAGGTGCAGTTGAGTACTCCCTTACAGTGACCAAAAAATAACCTATAAATCCTGAGCAGAAACTGATTTTAATCACAGTACATCTGATTTAAGGTAATGCCTTAATTTTAGCTGGGACAAGATTGTTTTCTTCAGAGTGCCTGGTATGATGTTGTGTTTTGGTTCTAGGCGAAAAGCAGAGTTGATAGCACACCACTGTTTATAATTGTTGCTCTGCAGTTTTGTACAGAGCCCAGTCATTCTCAGCAAAGGGCCCAAGGAGCTGGGAGGGAACATAATTAGGACAGCTGACTGGCCAAAGGGATATTCCATACCATATGACATTAATGAGTTTTGAATGGAGTGGGCATTCATCTGACCCTCTTCCACTGCTTGGGGGCCTAAGTGGACATTGATAAGGGGCTGGTGAGCATTTGCTTGTGCATCATTTGTTATGTGCATACATACATACATACATATGCAATCATAACAATTTTTCTTTATCTTAGTAAATAGTTTCCTCTCAAACCACAAGTTCTACATTGGTTTTTTTTTCCTGATTCTCTCCCTCATCCCACTGGGAAGACTCTGTGTTGCTCAGCCACATGCCAGGTTAAACCACAACAGTCATTTTGTCACTCAATGTGGGGCACAAAGGGATAATAGCAGATCTGACCAGAGTGTGTTAATGCAGGGTATTGTGCTGCTTTGATAATTGCTGGTCACTATATTGACTTTTCCCCTATTTTTGGAGCTCTTCAAAAGTCTTATCACAGAACTGTTTTGTGTAGCATCTTGCTTACTGTATATTTTCCCTACTGTAGGTTTTGTCATCTCTGGGAGTTGGATTAAGGTTTTCATTTTGCTATAGGCTTTGGCTTATATCATGATAAAATTGGCAGCCCAGAAACAAATGAATTGCTGGCTTCTCATCCAGTGTTCCCATCTCCACCATCTGCTGGTAGCTTTATCCAGGTTTGGTCCCAGCCTTCACTGTGAGCATCACATTAACTCCCTCTGAGGCAAAACCAAGACAGGCAGCCATTTTGATTTAAACTCCCTATGTTGCATTTCTGGCCAGAGTCCCATACCTATTTTCTCCAGAAAGTGTGATCTTAAATAGTCATCAGAGACTGAGGAAGCCAAATCAGACTAACCCAAGAGCACCCATGAAGTGATCTCATCTTCCATTATCTTTTAGTGAAGATGGGGGTTGCATTCTAACTAACAAGATGGAGTGGCACAGAAGAGACAGCAGTATGTGGGCAATTCCCTGAGCAAGAATTTCCTGAGGGACTCTGTGGTCCACCAAACCCAGTCATCTTTGAAGTTGTGTAATGGCTTGAATGCTTTCCCTGTGCATTAAGAATGTGTGATTCTTGGCCCCTGATCATCTTCAAGATGCTTGTAGTTACTTGGAGCTGCCAGTGACTATTTGAAGAGGCAATGCCACAAGGATTAGGCCAGACCAAGGACCTTAGTCTGTTTCCTATCACATACTGTCTATACTAAGAGAAAGAAAAATTGATTGAGATTATACAGCTGGGGCTTTTTGTCTGTCTCCTGATAATAAGAAGCCCTATTAAACAGGAAAATGGTAAAAATCAAGCTTTTCATGTTAATTGAGTCTACGGTTTTCAATCATTAGTTTAATGTCTGTTACATGATCCTCAGAAGAGAAATATGAGAGGCACTTAGCAAACGGCAGTCAAATGGCAATCAAATTACACCCAGAAGGGTTGATTTGGAAATCAACTACTTTTTAAGGTCTAGTCTGGGGCTACATTTATGCAAATATTTGCATTTGATGTTTGTTAATATGGAGACAACTAATAAATAACAGAAAGCATAGAGACAAGACATTAAATGCTGCACTTTTTGTTAATATTTAGGGCAGGCGAGAGGAAGTTTCATCTCATAAAGTCAAACCACAATATAAGCTGAATGAATATGACTGATGTTTGGTCTAGCAAAGCAGCATTCTCACCCACTAGTAGACAATAATGTATCTGAGTTGGTTTTGCCAGTCAGTGGTTTAGAAGCTTAGCACAAGTGTTGCATTCACTCAGGCATCCCAAGGGAGTAATGGCTGCAACCTGAGATCTGTTGACTGAAAAAAAGATGGAATCCACATTAGGATGTGATGTTACAAAGTGATCATCACCAGAGAGCAGACTTTGGATCTGAAGATGAATTGTTTCCACTAGTTGCTCCTGGGTCCCACCAGAGCAAACCAATTAGCTGTCAGAAACATCAAATTTAGGGATCTATCAGGAACTGGTGTCTTTGAACAACACAGTCAGGATAACAGCAGTTTGGCCTCTTCCATGAAATGCAGAACTCCAAAACTTTCCCAAGGTACTCTGCATGTTTGCACGCTCCATGTGCCCTCAAGATGTATATATGACACATCCAAATCACACATACTCTTCACAGTCGTGTAGTTTGAGAACTACTCCTAGGGCTGGTTCACTCTGGCATGAAGACACCCACCCTCACTTGGGAATCCAGCTGATTCAAGTTTTGGAAGCCAGCATAAGACTTTGTATCATTTCCTAACCCCTGGACAGGCAGGAACAGTCAGTTCAGGATCTGTGCATTTATATACAAAAGAATACATTTCTAGAAACCATAGTTCAAGGGAAAGGCAGTAAACCATGAAAACTAATCATCAAAGGGAGAATTAAAGAGAATAATGCCTACAGCAAGCATCAGGGCCCATACTGTAGGCTCTTCAGAGTTCTGCAGGGGACTCCAGCCATACCCTACATCTTCAGTACGCTGACTGCTTCAAAGGGATAAAAGACTGCTCTTTGCCTAGGCATCAAAGCGAAAGTGTATACAAAGAATGCTAGCTGGGTTGAACTGATGTTAATATAATTTACTAAGAATTGAATCACATTCCCAAATCCTGCTAAGATATGAGGTAAGTTTTAGTCTGCTCAGAGAAGGAAGATAAATCAAATGTTATACATTTTCCTTTCCTAGTGATTAAATTATCATTAGTAATCAAATTTGAAAAGAAGGGCTCCACACTGATGTTGAACTCTGCTCTGTACTCAGCCTTCTGTGCTCAGGTCTTTGCCTATTCATGCAGCAAAACCTTTTCTTCTTTGCAACTTGTCACCTGAAGTTTGGGTAGGATTTATTTTCAATATCTGATGGTTCTCCTTCAACACCTTTTTAAGAATCTGGAAATCCCGATGTACAACTCTTTCACATTTATAATTATTTCATTAGTTATGTATCACTTTCATGCAATCTTCACACTAAGTTAAAACCAATTTGATTGAGCTCATTATTAACATTTTCAGCAAACTAGTTTTGCAAACCAATTCTTCCCAGCACATGTTTTCTTTGGAGTCAGGTATTTGAACACTTTAGGGTTCCAGTTCATATCAGGGGTTCAGCAAACTATTCTAGAGAAATACATTTTGTGAGAAGGAATCACTATAAACTCCGTGTTTTCCCAAAGCCTTCTGATTTCAGAAACATGGAACAGGTCAAAGCAACATTACTTCTTTGATTAACACTTAAGTGCTTGGAGTAGAGGTCACGAACTATTAGGTGACTGACTGCTTGAAACATCTTTTCTGTCTGACTCAATTTCCCTCACTGCTTAGAGCACTGCACATTGTCTGATGTTTGGATGTAGTTGTGGTTGCCACTTCAGAGACAGCATTCAAAACTCTGAAATAAAAGCATTTTCCTGTGCAAGACTACTCCATGAATTATCAAGTGGGAGGAAATAAGAGGAGAAAGAGGATTGCAGAGGGAGAGGGGTCCTTGGGCTATTAAAATGCATTCATGTGTGCTATTACAAGCAGGATATCCCCAGATAATAATGGAGAACAAACCAGGATAAGTTTTACAAGACAGAAACATACACTGATGCCTGCTTGTCTAACCTCAGGGAAAACCTCTGCCCATATCCCAAACCTGCCAATTAATTTAAACTGAAAGCTTGTGGCTAGGCCAAACGAAAAAGCATTTTTGAGACTCCGGAATCTCTTGTCACTGCATTTTTTCTTGTAGTTTCTGAGAAACTTTTGCTTCCTTCGATGAAGAAGTAATAATTCCTAGCTTCTAAGCTGTGAAACTGTCCTTTACAGCTGATTTTTCTCCCAATTCCTACTTCCATCTGCACAAGAACTAAATGTTCCCAGCTATTCTATTGTTCCCTCCTCCACAAATTCATTCTCCTCTCTACCTGAAGCTCTTCATTCATTTGGTCAGACATAATTCCTGGAGAACTCTTCCTCAGAGATCTTTCACCAGAAGTGAAACTTGGGGAGCAGATATCCCCAGGTCTTCCTGAGATCACCTGAAGGAGCCTGGAAACAAATTTGCTGTTAAAAACTGCCTATGAG
This sequence comes from Coturnix japonica, assembly GCF_054131305.1. Lineage (NCBI taxonomy): Eukaryota > Metazoa > Chordata > Aves > Galliformes > Phasianidae > Coturnix > Coturnix japonica. The sequence goes on from NC_140663.1 coordinate 29,960,948, forward strand.
CTCAGTATGATTATCTGTCTTGGTTTGATTTGCAGCAGTAAAAACTGGTCATGCCGTTACCTCCAGCGCATAAAATTCAAAGGTATTATTCAGCCCTTGTTAAGAGTTCATGTATCAGTTCTCTACCTGATATTAAATGATAATGAATCAGAGATGAAAGAACTTTTGTGCTAGATGATGTATGGAAGTAAAAGTGTACAGTGCTTTTTAACCTGATCAAACTATTTCACACCTACTTCTAAACTCAAAAACAGGATTGCAGCTCGAATCTTCTTAAACTGTTAAGTCATATTATGAAGACCCATGTATGTTCACAAAAAGATTCCAGAAGTATCATCAGACAAGAGCATTTTAATTATACACACACACACACACAAAGAGCTGGATGAGTTAAAATGATGAAGTTCTGCAGTGCATATGCTGCGTTGCTCATTCTGCAGCTGTAGCAGTAGTTTTGGACAATTCTGGGCTATTGAGATTGAAGTCATCAGGCTTAATTCTCCAGCATTTTCCAGCATAAAATTCAGAGCCCTTTTGAAAGCAAAGCTTATGCAGTTATGTTCTTACATTTCCCTTTCTCCTGACTTGCCTCCAGGTCTTTGGTCTCTAAATGCTTTGCCAAATGTCGAGGGGCAGAGAAATGCTGGTTGTAAAATGACAAGCTGTTCTCATAGCAGTCACTGCACAAACAAAGAGATATTCCCTTTAGCTCATCTAATGAGAGAGAGGAGCAAGAGCACTCCTGAGCTCTGACCAACATCCCTACCACAATCCTCAAACATCCTTATTGTACCATTTCTGCTTACTTAGATGCTCTACTCACTGCCTTTCTCCTCTTTTGCCTACTCATAGCTCAGCTGTGAAGAAATGTGGCTATCCCTGAGGGATCCTTGTTTGCCTTTTGCTTTTATGGAAAAGACATTTCCAGTATATGAAAAATGCTGCAATCTTCCACACAAAGAGCAGTGTTCAAAATGGAAAAAAATAGGATATTTTTTTCTTATATTATTCTTTTTTTTATTATTATTCTTATAAAAATAAGAATATGAGGCGGAGAATCTTTCTGCATCACTGCTGTACCTAATTAGAACCTTCAGTCTCCATCACACATCAGTATTAACCTGCTTTGAATGGCACACAGGGAGGCTGCTAAAAAAGAGGGTATCTGCAGTGGGTACTGAGGCTATTGTTCCTCTACTGCACAAAATAGATGCACAACACAGCTGTTTGTAAGTTCTATGGCCAGCTCCAAACATGAACAGCTCAATCCAATTCATTCCATCACCAGTTTACATGGCCAGATTTAAAGAAATAATTCAAATATTAACAAAAATATCTTACAGTAATGAACTACATTAGTAGTCCAAGCTAGCACATACATCATCAAAAACCTGTTTATATCACCATAAAAATCACCTCTAAAAAGGACGTTGTGATTATGACGAACACTTGCTTGTTTAGCTGCTATAATCCTGCCAAGGTGATATCATGTTCCAGAGGTTCATCCTAAGCATTCTTTATTTTCTCCACACGGCCCCAACCAACCTCTCACTCCTTTATGACCATCACCCTCTCCCCAGTACTCGGCACACCTGATTCACAGTATAAACAGTAGTTTCATATTAGGCTCTTCACCTCCAACCCACAAGATGTGTATTTCCTTTCTTGCTGCCTTACAAGACTGAAATGCCCACCCAACATCTGTTCCAGTTGTATGAGTCATCAAATCTTCTGCTCTTTTCTTAAATTATCAAGCTAGTTTCTTGTGTGTGGTTCAGGTCTTGAATAGTTTCCATACAGAAGATGTCCGTTCCTTTTGTATGCTCTGAGAGAGGATATTCCACGCCACACCAGCTCCCAGTCCAGTGTGGTCATGATCCCCAAGTGGTTTTGCAACTCCTGCACCAAGGATGTCCCCCAGAGCTACCCAGCAAAGGGGAAAAAAAGATGTCTCAGATTCCAGTTCTGTAAAAAGCTCATAAAGATTATATCTTGTCTAGATAAGGTGGTACATGCCTCGCCAAAGCTACTCTCTTTAGCTCTAAACAGAGTAAGGAAACGAGGGGTGAAGGATCATGGTGCTTGTACCACTACCTGTTTATCTCCCAGATGAATTAATGGGCTAATTACAGCGAGTCTGGCAGAGAAGTAGGGACCTCAAGGATACCACTTGGTCCTTCATTTCCTATAAATAGATATATCTAGGTATTTAAAGCAGACTGAGTGGAAGATGGCTGAGATTCTCTGAGAAGTAATCCATTCAGGAGGGAGATGCTATGAACAAGTGCAGAAAAATATTCTCTTGGACTCATCTGCAGAATACGGTGGAGAATTTGAAGATAACAGGCTCATCAAAAGGAAGCTGGGCATCCTGCAGCATCACTGCTAAACCAACCGTTTGCATACCAAGAGAAGAAAAAAGAGCTTGATCTCTTCTGAAACCTTGCCCAACAATTATGTTGACAATAAATAAAGCAAAACAAATCAAGATATAGAGGAGGCTAGTCTGCCAAATAGAGCTGATATAGGCATTGTCCCGACCCCTAGCAGTTCAGGCAGTTCTCAGTGTCACTGTGAACAAATGCATTTCATTTCCTCTCAACCTCCATAGTAACCTGCTCTTAAGAGTCCCTTCAGCAGCTTACCCCCATCCATATTTCTTCCTGCATCATTTGGAGGGTGGAAGATGCTAGGTTAAATGCTGCATTATCCTTCTAGTAGCAAGATTCTTCAGTGTTAGCTCCGTATCTAGAACTTTACCACTGAACACCAAAAGTTTTGATGCTCCTACTTGGTTAGATAAAAAGAAAAATGTTTCAGTGCCACATTGTCTCACTGAGAACAGTCAGAGATTTTGTTGAGTTTCACAAAGCACTTCAGAAATCCCCAAAACAGCACCAAAAAATTTCAAATTTTTGTGAAAAAATATGTCTAAAGGGAAGGCAAATAGAGACCACGTTTGTCTCTGCCCTCTAGGGCTGGACATGATAGAGTTACATATAATTCAAATAGTTTGAAATGTAATTATTACTATCATCTACTTTTTTTATTGCTCCCTTCCATTCATTCCTTTGTCTCCCCGTTGAGCAACACTACATTAAAAATACACAACATCATTTTAGAAAAATCTGTTATTATCTTGCCCCATTGAGCTAATTATTAAGGAGACTTGAATTATGGCTTTAAGGAAAGGACTTGAAAAATTAATCTCTGCTGCATTTTCAGACAAGTTCTCCCAGGTGAACCCCAACTGGCTCTGTAAAGAAAAGCTTCCACACAAAAAAAATGTGGGCTGAACCATACTTTTCCATGTAATAAGTGGGGGAGAAGGAGCAATATCAGCATTCCCAACAGACCCCAAACATTTTGACAGTTGCTTGTATTCACCAAGATAGAACTGATACTTACATCCAGAAAGCGAAAGCTCAGTAAATGCCAATGCAGTGAGTCAGCCAACATACATTTATTTCTATAAATGTTAAAGGACCAAGGGATCTTGTCAGGAAGTAAGATGATTTCAAAATAATTGTATCATAAATAAAAGCAAAGATAAATATAGCAGTAACCCATTACAATAAACTGATTTGCAGCCCAGTGATGGAAAATACCTTAAACCACAGACATGGCCCTTACTGTCCTTTGCTCCTCAGGACTGTTAGTAGGAAAGGGGCAAAATTTCTGTTATTCTGTCATTCATACTTTCTTATAGAAAACAAACTTTAAAATAATGAAAGATCTATGAGTGTTGCTCCAAAAGCACTGTCTTTTGTATATTAAAAGTGTCAAAAGCACTGTCTATTGTATATTATTATTATATTGCCCCACAATATCAGAGATGGATGTTGGTGTTACAGCAGTAGAGGTTGAACCTTCCCACCAATATCCCATTCCATTTTGTTGCCACATGACAGATGGCAGCAGAGGGGCACTCAGATACAATAGTGTCTGACATGGAAGTGTGCAAAAGCAAAGATATGTCACTCAGTTCCTCCATGCAGACAAAAAATGGCACCCACTGATGATCATGGAACGTTTCTGGAGAGCAAACAATGGATGTGAGCACGGTGAGGTGGTGAGTGCTGAGTTTCAGCAGTGGCAACAGGGACAGTGGGTTCTCTTCATTGTTGCAGATTTTGATGAGCATGACATGCAGGCTCTTCTTCATTTCTGGGGAAAATACAGATCTAATGGTGGTGACCATGTTGAAAAACAATGTTTTGTAGATGAGAATTTGCTCTATCAAATGGAGTTGTTTCCATGAAAATAAAGGCATCGCTTTTGGAGCAACTGACATATTCATATCAAAGGTACGATGATGGAAATGTTAACAGTAACCTCTATATTCATCCTTACCCATATAATACTCTCTAAATAATTTTATCCACAGAAAGTTTTGGAAAAAGAGAAGGAAAAGGAAGAAATTCATTATCAGTGGGGCCATAAGGGTGCACTTTGATTAGCAGCAGCTTGTTAGGACAGCATCTGACTGGTGTACAGAGGATGAAGGACTTTGAACACAAGCACTGCATTTGCCACAGTACAACTATATGGCAAATATTCTTTGGCTGATATACCCAAATTTCTTCAACACATTTAAAAATAATCTAACTGTTTGAGTGAATGAGCTGATGTAACTTTCCATCGCTGTACCTGGCCTTATTCCGCTGGGAGCTGACAGGTTAGTTAAGTACACTTAATAACTTCTTAGGCCAATTATAATATCTGCAGAAATTTTTAAATGGCCCGGAGAAAATTTCAAGATCACTCATGAAATTGAGCCATTGTGAAGAGAAGAGCTGAGAACTTAAGCATACAGCAATCAAAGTCTCATAGGATGACACTACCACAGGGATAAGGGAGAGCTGAGAATTTGTTCAGAAAAAGAAGAGAAGGTTTTTGGAAAACTCTATAAAAACATGGATATCATGTAGTAATACTCAAACCAATAATAGGATAACAAAGAAAATTACTACCTCAAAGCCCTCTCCTTTCTTTATTTAAAAACAGAGAGTAGACAATGCTTGGCAGTCTCACATTGCAGAAAAGTAAAGGAAGGCTTTTACAGGATTTTTAATGTGTGCATTCACTTCATTTTTTCCCCCACAAAATCAAACAGTGAGAAATAGTTCTCACTGTTTTTAAGAGGAGTTTAAGTCCTCTTAAATAGCAGCATGTGTGGTTCAGATGCCTAAAGAGGGGAGAATCTGCTCTCAGCATGAGCCGATTTTATTAATAAATGTTGACACAGGGATTCTTGCCAATATGTTTGGCAAATAAAGAAAAGTGAGTATATCAGGGTTACATGCAGCCAGATAAAACACAATCTGTAGTTTCCTGACTTGCTGCAGAGTGCAGTAAGAAGACCCTTGGGTGATACTTAGTATTCAGAAAAAATAACCTCTCAGGGTATTTTAGACTCTGTATACATGGCTACCTCCTCTGTTGTTATGCACTGAGAAGAGAGTGATAAGCTGACTTTGTGGTTTAGGTCCTAGATACTCAAGTCATATTGGCATATGCAGAGTAAACACCACTCTTGCCTAAAGCAGATAAAAAATCTTTTGACCGGGAGAGCTGGCACAGAAGTACATGGACTGCAGAAAAAATATCTCTCTGAAGTTATGGTGAAGATTTGTATTTCTGCCTTAACAGTTACAGAATTTCTGATTTAGAGAGGGAGAATATTTTAAATAGATTTAAGCATACAGAAAGTACCTGACAGGTTGCTCTCTGTCCCCCTTTGGGACATATATCTAGAATCGTAGAATCATTAAGTTTAGAAAAGACCTCTAAGATCATCTCCAACTGTCCACCTACCACCACTATTGCCCACTAAACCTTATCCCTAAGTACTACATCTCCAGAGTTTGCGAACGTGAATCTGAATTACAGACTCTTGCCCCAGAAATATCCTAATCATTCTTACACAAGGAACAAATGTCAAGTCAGACCCAGATCATCGCTTCATGCAGACAATTGCTACTTTTTGTACAGCACTCTCTGTTTTCATTACAAGAAATACTAGCCTTGATAGATCTTAGCTTTAATTCAGTTTCTATTTTCATTGCAGATCCAGTGCCCAAGGAGGTTGTGGATGCCCCACACCTGGAGGAATTCAAGGCCAGGCTGGATGTGGCTCTGGGCAGCCTGGTCTGCACATAGCAGGGGGGCTGAAACTGGATGATCATTGTGGTCCTTTGCAACCCAGGCCATTCTATGATTCCATGATCCCCCAGTCATCCACTCTACCCAGATTCTCTCAGATATGGGGTTAACCAGGCAGTCTCTGGCAGGGAAATATGGTGTTTGAGGGTAAATCTGAACAAGTTTTGCTCTACCACTTGAGGTTGTCCTCTGGTATCATCCAAGGAAGTCCTCCAGCTCACAGGTCTCCTGCCATTGGCCAACGTATAGTAAGCATTTCTGAATTTTTTGGAAGTGAAACATGAAAAATAAATGTGTTTTATCAGTTAAAACATCACATTTTCCACCTGCAAAATGTTCTTTTAAATTCATAAAAGATAGCAATCCAAGGAATGCCAATTCCTTCTGTGTCACCATATAAGTATTGTGCCTGACATTTTGAGAACGAGTAAGTAACCCCCCACGACGGAAAAAAACAACTGTTCTAACAGCAGTTAAGCATACTTATTCTGCCCTAACATTTCCATGCATGGGAAACAGGCACAGCTATTCTGTTTCTTTACTATTCTTGCCTGTGCCCCTACCACCAAGGCAGCAAATGTACAGTCGATTAACTTACTGAATTGTTAGTCAAATTTATTCTGTTGATTTCATTTTTTGTAATCATTTATTCCATGGCACAGATGCTCATTAAATCCTTCTCCTGACAAGGGATGGCTGCAAGCACAAGATATTATTTAATGACCCAATCTTCCCCTCCCTGTGAGTATCTCAACCATTACCATTCCAGTCAGAGCTGGAGAGTACTTCTGACAAATTCAGTGGATTCACAAAGAGCATATTGAATTCTGTTAAAATGACATTTGACATTACCAAAATGTGTTGCCTTTCTTTAAACAAATGTGCAGGCCAGGTTCGGTGAGAACAGAGCTCTGATACTGCATCTATCACACAAACGTCAGCCTGCAGGAGCCTGGGGATATTGTGCTCTGCACTCAGTGCACATAAGTCCCCATCAAGCCAAGTAGCATAACTACTTGGTTGGGACAGAGGAAGGTGATCTAACAAGTCAAGAGCACTATACTGGAATGCCATGTACAGGGGTGGCTCTCAGCATCTCTGTACCCACGTGAGCAAGACAGACAAGAGGCACAGCATGTCAGCATAAAGACAGTACTTGATGAGCACCACGTGTTCTTGATAGCTCAGGTGAGCATGATGGTAATGCCTGATGTGCATGCATGCAATGCAGAGGTTGTGGTTTGCTTAAGACCACACTAGAGAGATAGATCACAAAGCTGAATCAGATAGCCCTTGGAAAAAGTTGACCCACCAGCCACCAGCTCATACTTCTTTCAAAGCAGAGTCATAACTTAGGGGGTCATAAACTATCATGAAGGTTAGTGAGTAGAGCAGAACCTTGCAAAGGTACTATTTTATCTTTGGGACTGGTCTGTTAAAAGCAAGGACACTGTGTCATTCTGTGGCACAACTCAGTAACAGTAGGAATAAGAACAGACCAATGCTGAGCATTTGGAGAAATTTAAATTGAGATTTTTAAAGCAAAGCTTAATATCAGTCCATTCACAATCAAAGATGCTTAGAAAAAATAAATAAATACAGTAACCTATACAGTGACATCTCTTCTGTTACAGACTGACTTAAGCCTCCCGGACCATGGTTTTGCCTTTTTGCATCTATGCAAATGTTATTTCATTAAAGGTTTCTGTTTACTTCTACCATCGTTTCACGTTAAGCTTTAATGTTAAATTAAAGTGGAAATAACGGATTTGACAAAAAGCTGATCAGGTCATTGTCTTTAGTGAAGCCATGAAGATTCACCCCAGGTATTCTTTAAAATTCCAGGCTCTGCTGGCTGCTATCAGTGTCAGCACAGAAATTTCACCACCTTGCCTGGAGAACATTTAGTTCTTTTATGAGCTTCTACTCTTGCATATACCTTGCCCAGCTCCATCTCCCTCTTTTACTGCTGCATTCTGAGGCAGTCCGAATTACTGGAAAGATGGGACTAGCAGAAGGTAGTATCACATTTAGCAATTGAATAACAGATTAAAAAAATCAGTAATTTTTCAGTAATTTCTTTTCAGTGAGCAAATGTTCAAGCCTTTACTTTTCAGCGAAGATTTCTTTTATCTACCACTTTAGAAATGTTCCACTTATTTCATTTAAAATCATATTTGGGCTATGTAAAATACAGCCTGAAAGCTTCACATAAAATTGCCGTGCTCATCTGAAGCATTTTCTTTAATCATGACCAATGGCAATAATGAAATTTGGAAAAATTCTTTAGGAAATGACAGTGAATAAAATCATGATGCCTTCCAAACCAGTGCAGAGCAGCAGACCCCCTGCCCAGCAGTGTTACATCTCAAGTAGGAGATGTGAAGCATTTTTAAGCTATTCTTCACAACCACATTAAGAGAAAGTAATAAAAACACAAAAGGCACTTTCACGATTTTGTTATTCTTGCTTCACATTCCAAGAAAGAAACCTAGAAAATTCTTCAGCCCAGGCTACATACAAATAAATAATATACATAAGATATACCAGACACGCCAGAAGCAAGCCAGAGCTGCTTTGTGTCAGAACATTTTTATTAACCTGATGTACAAACATTTCTCTTTCCCATCATGATCTCACATCATTCCAGTACTATAAAGCAACACATAAAAATGACTGTCAGAAAGATGCACTGGGGGAAATAAAACCTTTTTGGGATGACATCCTACCTACTGCACCAACCTCATTTCACTGAGTTTGGGGAGGTATGTGTGGCATGTGTGCAGAGGAATCTCTTTTCCTTGGTGCAAGCCCGGGAGGGGTGTCAGGCGGTGATAAATCTGCTCAGAGTCAGAGCAGGAGGCCCATCCCTGGCACATACCAAGGGGAAAAGACTGTGTATCTGGGCTGGGAATCACCAGGGTCTGCTGGTTCAGGAGGATAAGGCTGCATCTGCTTCCCCTGTGGCTCCTGATGACTGGAGTAGATCAAGGAGAAGAGTAGCCAACCCCTAAACAGTGGCTGTATCCCTGGCCATCTCCCCCAGTTTCATTGTTCCTCATGATGCTATGGGGTATTTCTCCGGCCAGTTTGGTTTAGCTGTCCTGGTTCTGTCCCCTCCCAGCTCCTTGTGCATCCCCAGCTCCTCACTGGCAAGACGGCATGAGAAGCCAAAAAGTCAAAGCATTGCACTGCTCAGTAACAACTAAAACTTCAGGGATATCAACATTACTTCCATCCTAAATACAAAAGCACCATAGCATCTACTATGAAAAAAGTCAACTCTATTCCAGCTGAATAGGAAGTAAGTATGGCTATTTGGTTTCTTACTCTGTTCTACAACTTCTAGTTTTGCAAATTTATGTATGCAAGCCCACCTGTCTGCTGACTGCTACGCTACAGTTGTTCCAAACTGATCCCGTGGTTAAATCTGAAATAAACACTTTAGTTTATATGTGCAATAAACATAGAAGCAGTTCCACAGTCAGTTCTGTATCTGTGAGAGGCACAGCCACAGGAAGATTTTGAAGAACTGTAGGTGGCATTAAAAAGAGTTCAGAAAAACATTAAGGTAGAACAGTAACAAAGATTTTGGTGCAGAAGAAGGTCATAAACAGGCACTTAGTTGTGTGGACTTAAGTGGTGTTATGAAAGTGCTTAAATTTAGGCATATTCTTAAACATATTTCTCAGTGCGCCAGAATGGAGACTTCTTCTATATGAACGTTAAATCTCAGACGCTTATATAAAAATATTATCGCCCCTAAGCTGCTGGGTATTGTAGCTTAATGCTTTCTCTTCTCTTTGAAATACAGCTAACGTGCCTCTTGTCTAGACGCTCTGTGGAGAACCCAACCATCCGATGAGGACCCTGTACTGAATTTCACATCTCCAGCCCCAGCTCGCTGTGCTTGCTGGAATCTCTGTGCAAAAGCACAGCTGAAATGCAGATGATCTTTTCAAAATCTAATTTTATACCTCTGTTTTTGTAATGGAGTAGTTCCTCCTACAATCAAAACGACACCATTCTCCTTTATCTACAGTTCTGCTTGGGTTATCCATAGAACAGTTTCAGGATCAACCCTAAAAACGTTTTTTTGTGACTGCCCCTGCTTTCATACACAAAATATCACAAAGGTCTATGTTGACCACTCACCTGAAGAAGCTTCCCCATGGAAAAGAGCAACAGGGTCTCAGCATAGTTAACAGAATGGACTAGATGGCCCAATATTTTGGGGCCTGTTTTGACAGGTGATTTTATTAATCAAAATATAGCAGACTAATGCATTATACACTGTGAAAATATAAAGATGGTGCTGGAAGAACAAAGAATTGCACTAAAAAAGAGCTTTGCTTTTTTTTTTTTTTTTTTTTCCCTATTAAAATGTGTATTTAAATGTGAATCTAAAAAGTAATACCCTACAGCAACAGATCACATTGGAAATACCATGGGAACTGTGAGAAGGTGTCTCAACCTGAGCTGCTGCTGACAGGCAGCGCTGCAGGTCTGCCATCCTTCCTGCCCATCACCAGAGATCCCCAAGGGTGGTGGAGACTGGGAGAGAAATGCTGATACTATTGGGTTGTCACAGCTGCTCTCCTGCCACCACCCAGTCCAACCAGTGTGAAAGAAAACCACACTGCAAAAACAGCTCTTCTAGTTAGCCTCTGTCCTGCTTCACCAGCACCTCCAGTGGGCAACTCGTAATGCTTCTCTACTGGACTTCATAAGCTCTGTTTTCACAGAGAGAAACATCCCTCGCTTTACAATCATGATTTATTTATGTCATCACTTTTTGTCATTATGCATATTTGTGAGCAACTGTTTTGAAGGATGAAGCACAGGAAAAATGAAATTTCATCTAAAAACACCTTGAGACTTCACTAAGAATTGAAGCCACTGCCACTGAACCAGCCTGATGGATTAGTATCACAAAAAAATGATTAAATAGCCCACTAGCTGTTGCTCTCTTTTTTATGTTTTAATAAAAAATATTTTAAATGAAAATGTTTTGTTATGTAAGTACATTAACTATATTAAATGTTTTATGAGGGCAGCTCTGAAAAGTAATGCCTCCTATTTTATTATGCCAGTCCACAATGGCAGATGCTGGCAGTACAGCAGTAGAGGTTGAACCCTCCCACCAATATCCTGTTCCACGTTGCTGCTGTGCATGTACAGCAGAGGGGCACTCTGACAGAATGACATCTGACATGGAAGTGTGTAGGGAGCAAAGGTGTGTCACTGAATTCCTCCATGAGGAAAAAAATTGCACCCATTGGAATTCATTGCTGCTTGCTGTATGGTTTTGGAGACCATGGATGTGGTGAGGCACAGTGAGGCATTCTTGATGTGGTGTGTTTCAGCACTGTCAACTGAAACAGTTGCATGGCGATGGCGTGCAGACTTTTGTTCATTGCTGGTGGAAGTGCAGAGCCACTGTGGATGATCAGCTCTGGGAGGTTCCAGAAGGTTCCTGTATTGCACTATCTATCTCTGCAATAAAATACTGGTAAATATTATACTACCAATTAAAAAGTTCAAAGCCCCTCTAAAGAAGGGTGGAGATATTTTGTCAGATATATCACTAAGGTCTGTGGCTTTTTTTAGCAACAGACATTTGACATCTCACTCAATGCTATTTCATTCAGACCTCAAATACAGATTTGCTGTGTCTAAATATAAATATTTGTCATTCTGCTCTATATTTCATTAAAATAATGGTAGCAAAGACCTCCAGTGTTTAACGTGAACTGTCTCATCTAAAACATATTCATGTCTGGTCACTTCTGTTTGTAATAAATAAGCATCTATTTCAAATTCAGATGACTCTGGTTTGCTTTGCCTAAGTGAAGTACTTGCGGGATGTTGCTGTAATCAATACCAAAGCCATAAAACTTTCCATGTTCCCTTCTTAATTTCTGTATCATCAGCTTTGTTTCACAACATGATTTCTATCAGAGTGCCCTCAATTCATCCATTCAACAGACTCATAACTAACTTGAACCTCTGGCTCAGTCTCCTACAAAATGTCATGCAGTGTTATTCTTTGCTTCACAGACACGCACAAATCAACCTTCTGATGCCTCCTGCAAAAACCTTTTTCCATTAAAACACACTAAATAGAAAAATATCAAAAGTTTGTGGAATCGGATCAATTGTGTCACAGTGTGATACCTGTGAAATGAAACACTGATTACTTTTAAACAAGTCATTAAGGTTTGTTCATCCAGAAGTCATTAAAGAAAAATAGCGTAGGGACTATCATAACATGTTTTTTAGGTTTTTTTCCCATCAAATTCTGCATTGCTGAGTGATCAATAAATTTGATTACTACATTCTGATTGCTCCTGATTTTGAAGAGGATCAATGAGGAACAGCTATTAACCTGCTGCCAATGGGGAGAAAATAATAACAGAGAACTTGGAGAGCTCAGCAGCAGCCAAGGAAATTATATTTCTTACTGGATATAAGCTTTCTGAATCTGCCAGGGATCACAGCTGGTAGAACAGCTTTATGTCTGAGGCTGCACATGAGTGTGCAGCATCAGTGCCTTACACAGGGTACTGCATTCAGCCCCCTCAGGGGTCAGCTGGCCTCTGCATTGTGGGAACCAGAGCCCACCACCCAGCAAAGCTGCAGCACAGGGACAAGCGCTGATGGCACCAGCACAGAGCTTTATGGATTCAGGTTACTATCCACTGACAAAGAAAAAAGAAGCAGTTCTGGTGAAAACCCTTTCAAAGAAACTCAGTGGAGAAGCTCATGTAGGTCATGCTGACCTGGGAAGAGGGCAGAACCCAAACTGTGCTGCAGCAGTAGCAGTTTGTGCCTTAGCCAGCATGAAGGAGAACTTCCCTTGCATCCTTCCTCACTTGGTTTGCTTTAGCTGCTCTGATATCTCAGCTGCGTGAAGTGGCACAGAGCTCAAACTCTTCCATTCTGGCAGGAGTAATTACCTGAAAGAGTAATTACCTCCTTCATGCAAGGCAGCACAACAGGGCTATGTAATACCTGGCAATGCATGGGTCCCAACAGGAGTGAAATATTTGGGAAAACTGTCTAAAAAATTAAACTCCAGTTATTTACTTGGTATTACCAGACTTCTCTACCACAAAGCTACAGCTTATATTTTGGTGACAAAAGTGAACAATGGAGATCATTTGTTGTTGAACCAAGGAGTGTTTGCTAAGCCAAGACATGGTGTTCAAGCACATTCCTGAGCCACAACAATACAGACTGAGCCAGCTGCATGCCCAGACTACTGCTGTGACTTGCTGCTACCCCAGCAGTCCAAAATAAGTTGACAAGAAAACCCTGATGACAGAAATTCCTTAAACTTTTTTATTCTCCTTCTCAGCCTTCTGCTGAAATAACATGTGTTGAACAGTTCCTTTGTTAACATAAATGTTATCTCCATTACTGAATATGTGTAAAGCAAAGTGGTTGATATGGTCATGCCTTTAATGACCATTAAACTATGTGTGTTTCATAGGATTAAAAACTGGGGCATGTGTCTCTGGAAGGCTTCTATACCACAACGTAAAGTGATAAGTCTACATCTTGGACAAACTTTTTGGAATCCAAAACCAGGTAAAAGCTTAGTATACAAATATTTCTCCCAATACATTTCCTGGTTAAAATACAAAAAATAATTTCTAAGTCTGAAGTTGAAATTTTTAATTTGATCGGTGGACTTTGCAGTAGTATCCATAACTATAATAGATGAGTTCTCTTTTTCAGTAGATTTCTGTTTGAATAAATACATTATTTAGGAAACTAATAACTTCAGTGTAACGCTGTTAATCTTGAAGTTGGATGACTATAATGGCCTCAGCTCCAGTTCTAGAACAAAAATAGCTGTGAGCTCCTAACTATAAGTCCTTCTCCTTTATTTTCAAATTCTATTAAACACAAGGAAAGGTTATTGTGTTTAGCTTGGAAATATTGCACCCAAAGGAGAGGTTCTAGCAGCAAGAACAAAACCAGCAGGGTGCAAGCTAAACACAGATATACTTTAAAGCAGGCGAGAGATTATTTTACTGTGACCAAAATGTTATGCAATACCTATTTGTCTTTACAAGTAAGTTCATAGGGCAAAAATATCAATCAGGCTGTGAGTCATCAACTGAACACTGAGCACGATGACTACAAGGATTTCATCTGAATTAACTTGGATATGTTGTTCATAGGAAACTTTCAGTTACTCTCAAGAAAAAAAGTAATACTAAACAATTGTTTTCTTTTATCAATCCTAGAATATGCACAGAGGGCTAAAGCAAATACTCCAGTCAATGAGATGGAGGAGAATTGCACAACTGCTTGGGCTCACTGACCCACAGAACAACACCTCCATGGCCAAATGCCTTGCCCTCCTGCTGGGGCCATGCAAGCCAAAAGTAGATTGAGCTTGCCAAGTTATCCCAAGGAACTGTCACAGACACAGTGACATACAAAGCAACTTCAGAAGATACTTAAAGAAATCTCAGAGGAAATGAAAAAAAAGAAAAACTTATTCTTGCTTCTGTGAAGAGAGCTTCCTTGAACAGATCAACTGCAAATGGAACTACTGACAGGTAATTTTGTTTTCATTTTCTCACCAGCAGCTTTTTGATTTTTCCTATCAGAAAACAGGTCACCGTGGTTGCTCTTTTCCAGAGATTGGATGCTCTTACCGTGCCCCAAAGATCCTTCTCCCTTCAGGGAGCAAATGAAAAATCAGTTTCATTGCACAGTCATGGAAAGTGCACTGAGATTCTTGGTGGCGTGGCTGCACTGTAGATTTTGTTTGTAAACCAAAGTTCTTTGGCATTCAGTCATTAAGACAGTGGAGGTTAAAACTGTGTGGAGGTTAGTCACTGAACTGCTCCAACTAATATATCCCCCTATCCAATATTATACTGAATAAAGACTTCCTGTTTTTAATTACTGAAGAGATTTAATTACTGAATTCAATTTATTTAATATTTTCTTACAGTCTTACGCAGCTATTCATTGAGATGAATTGTTTCACATAGAGATATTCCAGAAAATTGATCTGAATTAGAGAATGGGCTGATTAAACTGCACCAAATCCTCTTGGGAGGCTGCGCTTTTACTGGGAAATAAAGTGAACAGAATTAATTTGCTTCTCACTTTGGAAATAGAATATAGCTATTTCATTTCTGTATGACAGGATACAAGACATAATGTAATTTAAATGATCTTCTGTTAATTCATAGTTACTTAATGCAGGGAAAATTTTCTAAGTTTCCATCCAGTGTGTAGACTCAAATTACCTGCTGCCTATGCCATTAATCACCAAAAGCTGTGTAGTACTAAAGCCAGCACACAGGCACTTTGTTAATATGTCACCTTTTATTTTAAGAAAGGTGGTAAGAAGTACTAAAAATACTAACATTTTCTTTTCTCTCATTGATTTGTCTAAAAATAATCACAATAATGCATGCAACTTCTTGGACCCTTCAGAAGCCGGCTTCATTTTTCTGCTACTTGTAACTGTAGTAGCTTAGTTTTTCAGCAACTATATAAGCCACCAAGTACTGACTGCACATAGTTATTCTCTAAGAGAAATCTGCGCTTAAACCTCAATACTTTTTATAATCACTAATACATTGATCCCATTCAGTCTAGTTACTTAGCTGTAAGACATTTTTGAAGACACTATTTTCTAATTATTTTGTGAATTAGACAGCCTGTACCTGAGTGGCCCCCTGATGTGTCTTGATGACAGGAGTTGTTCCTCCCCATGCACAGGATTCCACTCTTCATGTTGAACTTCACAAGATTCTTGTCAGTCCACCCCTCCAGCCTGTCAAGGTCCCTCTGAATGGCAGCAGGGCCCTCTGGTGACTCAATGTTCCCCCTAGTTCTGCATCATCTGTGCATTTACTGAGGGTGTACTCTACCCCATCATCCCAGTCATTAATGAAGATGTTAAAGCATAGTACCTTGTCAAAGTTTGAGCTGTGAAACCATGACATATCTATTGCTACCTATACTGGTATGTCAGCCATTATGGTCATTCTCTTATTTAATCACATAAAGAAAACAAAAGAAATATCTCACAGAGTATTTAGAAATTGTAAATATAAATATTCAGGAAACTGATACTGTATGCCTAACCTACAGGTTTCTTAGACTGGGTTGAGCCATTTTTACAGTAAATACAAATAATGAGGTTGGCACTTCCCCGTTTTATATTGATTTAACCTATCAGTAGATCCTTGTGGGAAGTTAAGCTGTCACCCTCTGAATGTCAGAAATAAATGCAGCAAATAACCAAATGACATACTGTCACTTCTCATCAATACTCTGACTCACTTGCTCCCAAGTTTAGATCAAATCAAACTGCAATTCGTATTCTTAATTTTGAATCCAGTGGGACTGTGCTCACAGGACAGCCACTTGACCTTTCCATTATGAATGTCAGAATGAATTATATCTCTCAGAGGTAAATAGCTGGGGAGCTCCTATAGACCGCCGAGCATTCATGGGAGTCCTAACAAACCTAAGGCTATTTCTTCCTGTGAACATTTCTAAGAATGTTTCTGCATACATCATAGATCCTGATGTAAAATTCCATTACAGGAACAAATCATTACAATTTTTATGTCTCCTATGACTGCATGGAATTCATGCCTTAATGTCTATGACTTTACCTAAAAAACATTTTTTTTCATTGAGTAAGTAGTCCTAGATTAATGACCTTTCTTGTAGGTGGGGAGACTGAACCAAAACAGTAAGGCAGCCCAGGAGTGTTCCTCTGGAGAAAAGGTGATCAGGGACATGATTTTGTGGAGGGTTGTTAGAGTTGTATGGTTGGGTTGCAGTTGGATTTAAAGAACTTTAAGGTCTTTTTGAACCTGAGCAATTCTATGATTCTCTGATTCCATAGCCACAGGCAGAGACATTCAGAGCCTTCACCAGATGGAGGCAAGAATGAAAACAGTTAATAGAAAGGTGCTTGTTCTCACAGGGCACAGCTTAAGAAGTTCTGCATTGCAGCAATGTGCACTGATCTTCTCTCATCAGCCTCCACCCTATGTTTCTCTCCAGAAAATCCACATACAGAAACATGCTCATGATGGGAGCCAGCTATTAGCATTCATTTTGTGATTTTCATTGGAAGTTTCTCTAAATCCCTCAGTACAGCCCACATATAGGGCTTTAAAGAAGCATTTATCTGATTCGTTATATAAAGTAATACGACTTTTCTTGTGAATGTTCAAATCCAATTTATTCCATACATCCTTAGTTTTCTGCAGCTGGTGAAAGGCTACAGAGCAAGTTGTAAAGACCCAGCAGCAAATTAGCCATTAGATGGTTTTGCAGATTTGCTGGAATTTCCAGAACTACTGCTAGCAGTATTATTTGACAAGCCCAGGAATGATCAGTGAAGTCTTTATTAAAAAATGCAGTTGGTTTTTCTAGTATTTGTTCGATAGTTCCTGGCATGGTTCATTTAGAGGTAGTTGGGAGATTTGCTATTAGATCGGTGGCAATAGAGAACAAATATTAATGGTATAACAAGAGGCATTTTCTACCTTTCAGAGTATGGATTTCTCTAAATTGTCATCTGCCCTGTGTTACATCCTATAGTGTCTGGCAGAAGCCAAGAAGAGTCACTGACAAACTGAACTTTCCAGAGTTTCCTCTGCTCCATTAAAGCAGCTTACAGATAGTTTTTGTCCTCAGAACTGCATCCAAAATAAATGTCCTTCTTTTTCTTTATCCTTTTTTCTCTAAGGAAAAAAAAATAAAAAATAAAAATGGGTCATGACTTTACTGTTGAGAAGGATAAAACTTTCAGTCCTACCTACTCATATTTATTCTGCCCATGAAAAATTCAAGGAAATTGAGCTTAAAAAGAAGCTTCCATTTGCTTATGACTTCTTCCCCTTTTCAAGAGGGAGATTATAAATCAATAAATAAGAAAAGCCTCTACAGGTAGGAGAAAAATCCTCCCCTTAAAAACACCAAGCCTTGAGCACAATGAAGATGGGTACTTCATGGTTTCAAGATATGTTTTTCTAATTCATACCGAGAAAATTCTTGGTCTCATAAAATGAGGGCCTAGAGAGGGTCAGAAAAAAAGAAAAATGGTCTTAACTTTCTTTTACTAAGAATTATTTTATTTATTCCTGGCCAGTTTCTAAGATGGGAATATTAAGTACATAGCAATCTGTTGCAGGAAGTAGGACAGTGGCAGAAAACCTTGTATCTTGAGAAAATTAAACATAGAAAACACAATTCTTCTCAAGCAGTTTCTCAATATGGAGGAATCAAGCTGCCAATGCAGGTTTTTTTAAGCAGAAATTCTCAACCATCCGACTGGAGAAGGGAAGCCTGTCTAGACAGCATCTAGAGCGGCCGAGTACCTGGAACACCTCCTTTGTGTCATGAAGATGCAAAGCCTTTCATGGAATCATAGAATCATAGAATCACAAGGTTGGAAGGGATCTACAAGATCATCTAGTCCAACCATCCTCCCATTACCATTGCTATCACAAGCTACTAAACCATACCTCGTAGCTCCTCAACCAGACGCCTCTTGAACACTGCCAGGGATGGTGACCACCTACTTGGGCAGCCATTCCAGCACCTGTCCACTCTCTGAGAGAATAGGTTTTTCCTTATGTCTAATTTAAACCACCTCTGGTACAACTTGCAGCCATTTTCTCAGCTCATTCACTAAAATACGCTCCTTCATTACAGCCATCTCAGCTAAAAAGTACCTCAAACATTAATTTCTGTTGCATCTTATTTATCTTGTTGGTTTATTTCTCATTCAGAAATCAGCACTTCTCACCCAGCCTTGGCTAACTCTTGGAATACTCTGATAGTTGCCTTGCTGTAACAACCTTTGAGATGTATTAGGATGATACCCCAGTGTTGGGCACTCTGTCATGGTGAAGATCTTTAGACACAGCAGCATTTTAAGGCCTTGGAAACACCTGGGTACTGCCTTTTCATGTGCTTCTCTATTCTGAGTTTCCTTTGTTCTTTCGAACTGTAATACCAATGTATATGTATACAAAGCTACTAAATAAGACCTAAGGAAGTAAGGAGCATAGTAGTTTCCAGTTGTCCTTGGAAGCAAGGGCTGAGCAG
This sequence comes from Coturnix japonica, assembly GCF_054131305.1. Classification (NCBI taxonomy): domain Eukaryota; kingdom Metazoa; phylum Chordata; class Aves; order Galliformes; family Phasianidae; genus Coturnix; species Coturnix japonica. The sequence goes on from NC_140663.1 coordinate 29,980,226, forward strand.
ACTTCCTGGATCTCACACCTGTATTGACTATCAGAAGAAAATCACCTCTGGTTGTGGAAATTTCTGCTTTCTGTTTTCCTATCTTATCCCTGTCTTGTGCTGGTAATTGACAGTGTATCTGAATCTGCATCCTATTTCATCTGCTGTATAAAGAGGGCAATGGGCGAAGAAAAAGTTATGTATGAATTTCTAGCATATAGCAAGAGTATTTTACATGCTCATCAAGGAAGAAATGCTATCCCATCATGTTATGTTTTCATACTTTTATAACTAACCCTGCTAACCAGACTGAGCTGACTTCAAAGAGCCACAAAATGGTCCATTAAAAATGCAAAGTATTGTCTACATTTGAGCTGTCAGAAAACTTCAGATCCATCCAAACAGAAGTGTTTTGAAGACTTTTTTTTCTATGTGCCTTTTTCTTTTAAATTGTTTTTCATTTAAAAAGCAAAACAAGCAAACAGAAGAAAATGGTGGAGAAAAAGGATGCCAGAATGGAGGCTAAAGGATCTATTATTTTGAAGTTCAGTGCCTTTGAAGTGGCACTAAATAACACAAGTTCATGCCAGTCACTTAAAATTACAGTTATTTAACTGCTTATGTGGAATTTTACTTCCACTAGCAACAATAAGTATAGAGTTTGAGTCAAGAAACATTCTTGTCAATCTGTGTTGCTAAGTATGGCTCTATATATGTTTTGTCCCATCTCCATTTTTCCTAAATTCTCTTTTAAAATATGAATTATTCTTGCTTTTCCTAGCAGCTTTAATCATTTAATGTGGCAAACATGTACCTTTGTTTCATTTCAAAAGAAATCAACATAGTTCTTGTTTGCTTATTTCCTGGTTATCTATCAATATTTTGAAGACACTGTATTTTTTACAGCCAGAATTTTCCAAGTAAACTGATATGTGTTGAGTTCTTATGAAAGTCTTTATGAACTGCTTAGAATCCTAATCTTGTACCAGAGCAGACCAAATGCAACTTATCAGATTTTTGTGGCAAAAAAGCAAATATAACTTCTAATACGCTAAACTTTTAATCACCATTAGCAAGTTTTCTTCTCACCATTACGTAAGAAGAAACACTACAGTGGATAGAGAGCTACCCTGAACTTAAAGGACTTTATTCCTAGAACAAAATGTACAAAGAACAAAGGAAAAAAAAGAAAAAGTGGGTTTTAATTTTCATTTCTAAGGACTTGTTTCTGTAAGTAGCATCTTTACTCTTTCAGTAACCCCACATGGTCTTTGTAAAGCCTCAGCTGTTAAAAGACTCTTTGACAAAGCAGCTATGACCAGAAAAGAATATAATACCAATTTTACCTTGTGAAGAACATATTATTTGCACAAGATAATTTGCAAATATTGCTATGTTGTACCCTACTTTCTCAGAAACCCAAGGAAACAAATTGAATCCCTCCTTTTTTTTTCTACTCTGCACCTCAGTATATTAGTCCAGTCTCAATCCATCACCAAGGAGATAGATTGTATTTGTACTACAACATGGATCTTTTTTCATATCTTTTGAACCTAGTAATATACTGTTTAGTTCTGCATTAAACAAAGCATGAAGAGCTATTTCAGCTTCTTGATTTAAGTACCAGTGATGGGGAAATTTCCAGTGTTGCCCAACCCCTACGTATCCATCTGACCACAGATGTTTCTTCACTTTTCTTATCAGATCTTTTCCTTGGAGGCCACATCCCAGGCATGGAGCCCAGAATTCTGCATTTTCATCTCTCTTCTCCTTTCTCTTTTCTGTTATCCAGTTACCAGGGAGCCTCTCTAGTTTGCAGCTACAGACAAGAAATGAACTCCAGGTTTACAAAAAAAGCTGAGCAAGTTTAGTAAACAAAAGGAATTATTTATACTGACTGCACCTTAAATGCCATTTTGAATGTCCTGGGAAAGGTCACCTAAAACTCATAGCCCAGTGCCAGCACTATAGTTACTTCGGATTTTACTGCATTTAATCATGGGGTGAATAAAAGTTGTATTATCCTACTTCATATATGCAAGACATTTGTCATTGTTTTTTTTCAGACCATTCAGCATGAGACTTTCACTACTTTAAAGTCAAATTAATTTTATCATTGACCTGTAGAAGAAGTGCTAACCAGTGGTTCCTCAGAGCCACTATGTTTCCTTATCAACATTTTGCCTATCTTAGCTCTGTAAAAAAAGTGTAACTCATGGGTGAATCCAAGTATGTCATATGATCTCTTTAGGAGAGGCCATTTTTAAAACACACTGTAACATGGGACAGAGATTTACTCTTCAAATAAACCTGTAGTACACATAGGTATGAACCCAGAAAGGTTAATAAGCACTTGGTTTCTGCAGTTTGTCCCTGCAAAATGTTTCATACAAACCTTCTGCAAGAGCTACAGGAAAATGTATAAAGTTGAAGAAGCAGACTTCATGTTTCATTACTCAGGTACATCTTCAGATGTATGGAATGTAATTATAGGACATTCAAATGGAAATGAGAAACATAATTTTAGTTTGTGAAAGATACTAGTAGCATATCTTATTGAGCGATAATATGATCAGACTCTCTCAGCCTCAAGCTGTTAAGCTTATGTCATTTATTTTCTAAACACAACAGAGTGACTTCAACTGTTGCACTTGCTTCTGTTGGACCTTCTTTTTTATCCCGTAACACCTATATTTGCTGAATGACAATGTGATCTTTTGAAATAAGTGCATGTAAACAACTCATTGCCATCCAGTCAATGAGACCTTTAGGTGTTACCTTAATAGAATAAAAATATTTATAGAATATATACAGAAATATATCATTGTAAGAAAAATTATCTCAACAAAATATCCAAGAGGAACTGGAGGAAATAATCCCAGATATGAGAACTCAGATCTAATAGTCACTGAACTCAATAAAATGCAGGGAAAATAAAATGAATATGAAAGGTGATAAACTACCATAATCTCTATATACGGTTTTGTGTCTATAATTCTTCATTAGACTTTTGGAGGCACAACTGGCAGAGTTTGTTATTTATGTTTCTCTCAAACCCAGAAGGTTAAACATTACAGCATATGACAAGCAAAGGAAGAGGAGAGATTTTTTTCTTCTATTCTTAACAACAACTTTGCTAGATTTTCAGTCCTAAGCACATATCACCACTTTGCACATTTCTCTTCATAACACAGTTGGTGCCTTAGCAATGCTAAGAAATCAAATGAAAGTAAGGAAATCAACTTAAGTACAGGCAGTATATCAACACAATTACTGATAACAATGACACCAGATATACCACACTGGTTATCATCAAAAAACACTGTTCCAAACCACACCAACTAAAGCACAATAAACTAATTGTTATTTTATTCTCATGATTAGGAAAAAAAAATAAAAAAGAAAACCAGAAAATAACATTTCCGCTAAGTTAGAAGTATTCCAAATCAGTGTGCATTATTCTTCAACCTACATACTTCAGCAAGAGTTGCAAAATGTCCCATCCTCCGCACAATATCAGGACACCAAATATACATGACCTTGAGTTATCAATTCTATGTTCTCCAGCCTGAGACACCTGCCAGATGGAAGGATCAACTTTCATCTTGGTTTTTCCCCAGCAGTCCTTTCTAGCCAAGCAGTTAAAAACAGTATCTAAAAAAAAAAGTAGAGCCAAAAAGAGTGCTAGGGCATTAATGTGGAATGAGAGGGAATAACACCCTGGAAAACCTGCTCTCAGAGCTTTAGCGCGCAAATGCACAAGCACAGATATGTTGGCAGAAGAAATCAGTGAGAGAACAGTAGCAGTAAACCTCTCAAGCTACAAAGGGAAATGACTGCCCTGATAGCTTTTCTCAGAGCTGCCCAGGCAGCCAATCTAATACAGTCTCAGCTGCAACTTCACTCAGCACAGAGAATTATCCCTGGGATGAGCCCCTCAGCCATCCCTGAGACAAGCAGCAGCAGCTCCAGGCAGAGGCACCCAGGAAAGAGGTGGGGTTGGGGAGAGAGGAAGCAAAAGGATGGAGAAAATTGAACAGATCTTTTTTTGTAAATGACTTCTGCCCAAATTTGTAACAAATGAAACATTACACAGACCCTTGCATTGAACAGAAAAAATAAGAGACTTTTAAAAGTAAATATTACTGAGTGCCATCAGCCTTAGACAATCTTCCACAGAGCATCAAGCAAATACTCTTGTCCTTTCATGCTGGGATCGTGTATGGTAACCCAGGACCTACAACCACTCATTCTTCATCCAACCTTCTCCCTCCTTCCTTCTACACCCTGCAGTGTCTGCCTTTGTTTTATTAATTATGTGGTGCTGAATTAATATTAATATTATTATGACAAGAGTATTCCTTCCTACTTCTCTCAGGAAAAAAAAAATAAAAATAAAAATAAAAAAATAAAAAATAAATTAAAGAAATAAATAACAAGTCCCTAAGCCGGAAATCTCGATCAATATTACCTTCTCTCACCTCAAACCTAGCTGGAGGCCTGAGTTCAAGTTGGCAAAATGCTCTGAAAATTCATGGAGCTTTGGTGTTAGCATCACATAGAAGTTCCATTGGTTTGCCTTCTGTTTCCTAGCAAGATTCAGAAATACTGTATAGAATCATAGAATTATAGAATTGCTCAGGTTGGAAAAGACCTCAAAGATCATCAAGTCCAACCACAACCCAACCATACTACCCTAAGTAACAACTCTCTGCTAAATCACATCCCTGAGCACCACATCCAAATGGTTTTTAAACACATCCAGAGATGGTGACTCAACCACCTCCCTGGGGAGCCTATTCCAGTGCTTAACTACCCTTTCTGTAAAGAAGTTTTTCCTGATATCCAACCTAAACCTCCCCTGGCACAACTTGAGGCCATTTCCCTTCATCCTGTCAACTGTTACCAGTGAGAAGAGACCAGCCCCTCTCTCACTTGTAGGCACCTTTCAGATATTGGAAGAGAACAATAAGGTCTCCCCTCAACCTCCTTTTCCCCAGACTAAACAGCCCCATTTCCTTCAGTCTCTCCTCGTAGGGCTGATTCTCCAAGCCCTTCACAAGCCTCGTTGCCCTTCTTTGGACCTGCTCCAGCACCTCCATGTCCTTTCTGTACTGAGGTGCCCAAAACTGAACACAGTACTCAAGGTGAGGCCTCACCAATGCTGAGTACAGGGGCTGGATTACTTCCCTTACTTCTGCTCACCACACCATTCCTGATACAAGCCAGGATGCCATTGGCCTTCTTGGCCACGTGGGCACACTGCTGGCTCATATTCAGCTGACTGTCCATCAGCACACCAAGGTCCCTTTCCATCAGGCAGCTTTCCAGCCACACCTCCCCAAGCCTGTAGGGTTGCCTGGGGTTGTTGTGACTAAAATGCAGGACTCAAAATTTGGCTTTATTGAAACTCATAGTTTACCTTGGCCCATCAATCCAGTCTATCCAGGTCCCTCTGCAGTACCTTTCTCCCCTCAGATAGATCAACACTCTCTCCCAGCTTGGTGTCATCTGCCCTGTAAAAGCACTTATTCCAGGTTTTATGTTCAGTAATGGATGTAAATAAAGGTATTAGTAATTCAGAACAAGGCATGCAGGAATCTAGCCAATGAAGTTCAAATGATGAGAACATTTACCACCCAGTACTGGAAATGTACCCTCTATATCATAAAATGTGGCCGTTTTCAGCATGATCACGAGAAGAAAATCATTTTGAGGACTGGTATTTTTATGAATTTCAAATAAAGGTGGTGAAAAACTCCTGTCAGCTCATTCTAGAGATGAGCAGAAGGGCTGTTAATTGATGTCAAGGAACAATCTCCCATAAGGAGAGGTTTGTTCTCAGTAAATCTAGGGTAATCCAGAACACCTTATGGCTTCATATCATTACCTGAATGTGTTCATTTGAAAAGAGTTCATTGCAGCTAACTATATTAAATCCACAAGTTTCAGCCCAAAGACATTCATTTAAATATAATGTGCACTTACTGCAAGGAAGGCACATGCTGGAGGTTTTTGTTTGTTTGGAAGTTGTTGGGATTGCAAGGGAGTTGGCAGATTTTCCTTTTATCTTCCTTAAAAATGATCAAACAGGGGTTAGAGGCGCTTTATAAATAGCAGCAGAAAAGCATTTGATCATGGCATCAATCAGCTGAAATGTTGCTTTGTTTGTCTTGGGAGATGACAACATCATTGTTTCCAAAGCACGAGCTTTAATTATTCCGTCACAAAATAGTCATTTTTACTGAATTTCTCCTGACATTATCCAAAGAAATTTATATTTTCTGAAACTTCATATGTGAACCAAACCTTTCTAATTGCAGCACCTCGCGTTTCACAAGCCTGCTTTAAATTGCCTGACACAGATCCAGCAAAGCAAAGGAGAAAGTGTCTCCTCACTTCTTACACTCCCATGATATACGTCCAGAGACTATTTTCTTCAAAGACATTGGAGTACTAATGTATGTTATATTTCAAACATGTAATATTTGTATTTGCATTACTATACATACGATATTTCATGCACTATACATCGATCTTTAATAAACATTTTCTTCCTTAGGGTCACACCAAAACTCAGCAGCAAGTCACTGGCAGTAATTTTGCAGGGGAAGGGCATTTTACAGGCTGCGAAGTTAAGCAAAATCATCAGATTCAAACAATTAAAGTCTTTCTCTGCCACCGAAGTGGCAACTACCAATTTCTTACACGTTTTTCACTGGGATAGATGTGCCTAAGAAGAAATGGACACGTTAATTAATAATGGTGAGTGATACACGGAATTGGATGTCACAGGAGCTGGAAACCTTCATGCAATTAGGACAGTGACATGCATTTGTTGAGCTGAAAAAGCTTCAGAAAGTGCTCATTGCCATCACTCTCAGGAGGTCACGCTTTTTAGGTCTTGCACATCTGTTTGACAGCATTGTAATGCAAGCTTCCCTTTTTTTGTTTACTTTTCTATCCATACCACAGTGGAAGCTGCCATGCAGGGAATTAGTGTGATTGAGGCACAGATTAATTTAACACCAAAGGCTGTATAACTGTCAAAGTGTACATCTGCACCCTTGTAGAGTTACCCAAACAGAACAAATCTCTTGATGGAACCTGCCAGGTCTGACATGGGATCTGTCCTTTGCCTCCTCTGCCCTGAGATCACGCTACGGGATCAGCTGATGCCACCATCAAAGCAGTGCTGCTCTGTGCTGCCCTGGCAGCCCTGAGCCCGTCTGAACCGGCATGAGAGCCGGCCAGCACCCAGCTCTTCATGTTGAGAAAATAAACCCAAACAAATGGAGTGAACGGTTTTCCTTAGCTTGTATTTTATTTATAAACCATGGAGCAAGCAGTTTTCCTGAGGTTGTTTTTTTTTGGGGGGGCAGGGGGTGGCAGGTTGTCTTTTTGACTTGTCTTGGTTTGTTTTTTTTTTCCTTACTTGTATTCTGTGCAGTTTATAGATCTCCTGGATTCATTGTGTGTGTCTGTGTATGCACAGAAATACACTGCAGCCGAGACAGCAGGCTGCTGTCAACTAGTGTAACCATGTAACTCCTGCTGAAATCAAGCAACGCAGCAGCCTGTGGTTCTCCTGCACAGCACTGCAGGACCATCTCAGCCCCAGCTGCTCAATTAAGTTGCTAAGCACTGTCCTTGTTTGCAACTGACCAGCAACGCAAAGGGAGAAGCAGAACGTTTCAGCAGACTTTGACATGCTGGGTAAAGCAAGTGCTAAGTACACAAAGAGCTTTTAGGCTGGGCAGTGTGCTTGCTGACAGGTTTTCTCCATCTCTGTTGTCTTGCTAATGGATTATACTGTCAGTGCATGGCTAAATATAAATACCGTGTGAGCAGCAGCAGCATAAGTAGCCAAGGTCCAGAGAGAGGATGGGGAGGGGGACAAGGAGGCCACCTGGCCGCACCCTCCGGCTGTGGCCTTTGTGCTGGGCCACATCCCCTGCTCCCTTGTCCCACCACCCATCAGACACGCAGCTCCACGAACCCCATTAGCCTTACACATAGCTCTTATTAGCACTGTCAGGATCCACCTGTATATAACTGAATTGGGTGTGCCACCCTCACCGGAGAGCAGGTGCTCATCAGCGCTGAGCAGTCAAAGTTTGCTGAGGGACAGCCTAGATAGAATCTCATCCCATGGAAGCAGAATCTATAGGTGTTTTTCTCAAATGCAATTGAAGCAAAGCACTACTTCTGATGTAGAAAGTGAAACTGATCTTTGCCTTTGGCTGCATGGCTCCATCTCCTGGCTTTTGGAAGATATTTACAGCAAAATGAAATTGCTTATCTTCTAAGAATGTAAGAAATGAGGAAATTATTGATATCCTGGAGAGATACCAGTTTACTGGGTTAAAAAAAAAACACACATTACTCTGTCATTCTGAAGTAGTGCAAACACTGTCAAATTTTTATCATAATGTATGTTGCTGCACTTTGTATCCTTAGTTCTGTTTCTTTGAGATGAAATGAAAATCTTTGACCACTCGGTTTATTCCTGTTGATGCGATGTGTCAAGACTGGGAAGGACTGCTCATCAGCTGTAGCCTTTGACTAGTTGTTGTAGATCCCTGACTCCCTCTACATTGAATTCAATATGCCTAGTTGGTTTTATTTCAGCCCTATCATCCTCAAAGGATATAATGAGAGTAAAACAAAACATGCCATATCTCAAAGAGGAGTTTCACTGTGTTTTCCCTTTGACAGGGCACGGTCACAGGGGACATCACTGTCACCCAGCGGTGAGAGGTGGAACGGTTCCTTGAGGCTATGCAACTTTCCAGATCATCTTCCCATGAGCTCCATCTAGATGGTACTCCCAGCTCTGTCCAGATGTGCTGGAAATTCTGGCTTTCAGCATGCCAAGTGTCCTTACTAGCATTCACTTATCAAACAATTATGAAATACACTCTCTTTGAGGATTTATTTTTGTCAAATGGAAAGAATGGGATAATCCTTTTATGCATTTATCATCCTTGTGCTACTCAGAGGCACATTAACATCAACACATTCGGTTCATAGAACTGAAACATGGGGACTTGCCTTTGTACAAAGGCTGAGCAAGATCCAGCTTTAGTCCCCAATACTGTAGTTCAAAAGCAGTTTTACAGATCCATAAAACATATCTGAATGTCAGAATGAAGGGCAAACCTTGAAGCGGACTGCAAAAACACTGTCAGTGGAGGAAATGTAGCATTAGCAGTGAAATGAATAAGACAACCTGGTATATAAGAAAAAGATAAGCTTCAAGGATATCACTCAAGGTAAAATTCCTGCCTATTATTTTTAATAATTGATGAGAAAGATTTTTTATTTCAGGTTTTGTATTATTAATGATGACTCACAGCGCAGCATCAGAGGGGGGCACTGAGAAAAGTCAGTGCTCATCACAGTCGTTATTTGCAGATAATATTTGTTCATCAGTCCAAAAGGCAAAGCATGTCAAACCAACACCAGATCCCTATATCACAAACCTTGCAGTCTCACTTTCTTTCTTTTCATCTGTCATTCACACAGCTTTCAGTTCTTCCTAGACAATATTCTAAAGGGCCTCTCCTTATCTTCCTACTCTCTCTGAAGTCAATGGAAATTTTCTGCTTTTCAGCAACGATGCATCTAGTTCCATCTCTTTAAAAATATCACTACCCAAAGGAACAATGACTGCTCTTCACAATAGAATACGCTCCACATGGATCTGACATTTTCAAAGACTGGGGAGGTAGTTTCATTGGACTTAAAAACATCTGATGCAAATTTCATTTTGCACTCTCCTTCTCACAGTCTTATTGAACATCGCACATTTTTCATACTGCCGTGGATGCGAGAAAAAATTAATTTTCTATTGTGAGGTGCTGTTTGTACTATGCTGCCAGGCATCTATTCTCCCCAAATAATACTTTGTATGTCAATGGATGACATGAACGTAACTGATGGTGTGATACTGAAAGGCAATTTCAATGCAAATGAGCTACATGAGAATGAGATTTCTAATGTTCCTGCGTCTATAATGTGAGACAAGTTGCTCTGCCCACTGTTGTTACTATGTGTTGAGGAATGTTGTGGCACTTCAATATGTCCAGATTTCAGGCATTCTGCAATGTAGTAAAGGGACCATTAACAAATATTCAGCAAACCCTTTGGACCTGACTCTGGTGATTTGATCAGACTATATGGTGTTTTCTTCTGCACCTTACCATTGAAGTATTAAAAAGCATTGGAATGAGCCACTGTATTGAACCTTTTAACTTTTCCTTTTTTTTGAAGAATAGCATTTACACACAGCCCAAGTTACAAATGCTATTTCACATCACCAATATCTGAAAAAGTATTTTAATAAAGCCATCATTGTGTTAGGATAACTTAGACATAAAGAGAAACGGAGACAAGAATTTTATTGATATCTGACTAGTCTTAGATCTGCCTGCATTTAAAATGTCAAATGAGCCGTGGGAACTGAACCTTCCCACCTTTACCATGGCAAAATTTTCATTAACTTCATCCCCTATGCAGCTTTTACATACTACCTATGGCATATTGCAGACAACTACTGTGCTCCTCTAACAGACACCTTTAAATGTTGCCCAAGGCTCTGTTTTCTCATGTCCTTCTGGAAATTACATCAAGGCTAGCTTCAGTAAGCATATGGCTGAGGGCAAGGGAACAGGGCACTGCAATGCAGGCCAGCTGTGTCCTTTCCCACTATCCAGGCTGTGTCCTGTACAGGTGATGCTAATGGTAAAGTGAATAGAGTCAGCCTCTACCAGCAGTCCTTTCATTCTGAATGTTAGCCAAGACCAGATCTATGATAATTAAAATCGTATGGAATTTGGTGTCAACTTTTGGTCAAGGTTCCTTGTGAACTACAACTGTTGGTGTATCAAAGTGAAGCGAGTATTATGAATTGTGCAGCACCATCCATGATGAGAAAAAAGGGAATTGCTGCCAAGCAGAGAACTGGAGACTGAATTCTGAATTGTATGAGAGCAGGTGGTCCACACTCCAAGCAAGAAGTCAGACGTTGCATGACAGGAATTCTCCCACTTCATTGCCTAATTAAACTCATGACACATAAAGATGAATTGTGGAAGTGATGGCAGCAGTGCACAATACTTCATACTTCTGTATTCTACACTGTTTCTTTCAGGATGTTTGTTTCTTTGTTTACTTTTCCTTCTTTTTTTTCCTTTTCTTTTTTCTGGTACACAATTTTGTATGCATCGTTTTTCTTTGAACAGTTTGGAACCGCATAATGAGATGCCAAAGTGCAACTAGATCACAGAATTATAGCCTCAACTTTCCTGCTTTTATTTACTATTGAATTTCAGAATGCACATTTCCTACAGCCCTGGGAATAATGGAACTCAACAGAACTATTTAAAAAAGATGAGAAAATCTATACAGTGTTCTGGTTTGTTCTTAAGGAAAGCAGCATCTGTGAATCACTACATTTCCATTATGTCCCCAGACCAACATTACCCAACTGTGTATTATTCTCTGACCTCTTGACTATACCATAAGGATTACTATTTGTTTCCTGAAGGCAGGTATGACCTTTTCATTTATTGAAAGGGACAGTGTGTAATTCATGTCTGCATTATCTATTTCTCCAAAAGCTGAGAGGGCCTGCTACCAGGATGCAGATAGCACTATGTGGTAGCAGAAGCCTTTGAGTAAGTCACCGAGTATTTCAAGGCAGACACCAGGCTGCTTTCCCAGGCAGAATCCCTGAAGTGTCAGGTTTTGTAAATAAGGTTTGAATCAAACTCTTTACTTTTGTTCCCTGTCTCAAAAGCATCGTCACTCTGAGAAGAAAGGAGAAAATACTGCACAGGTCACATCCTGTTTGTGTTTTGTCCTGGCTAATGTAACAGTTCTTTTGTCTAATTGCACATCTAATATGGTGACATACAGAACTCAGAAGCAAGCTTCGTGCAGCCAATTTTCCTTCATTATCGTATTTTCAAATGATCATTTTTCCTTCACTATAGAGCAGCTGTTTGCAGGCCTCTCCACTTCTCAGAGCAGCAGAAAGCACAGGGCACAGGGGTGCCACAGGTTTATTTTGAAGGTAGTGAGCAAGCATTAATTTCATAGCTGACTTCTGCCATAGTGTGGTTAAAGTAAGCCATACATTACTATTTTAGTTTCATGAGCCCCAAAACTTACTGCTTTAAATATAGACAATTTGGTTGTTTCATTATACCACCAACATTTACATAATGTTTTTTGAAACTGATTGACTCACATAGAGATCTTAGGTATGCAGGTATGCTCTTATAGCCCTTCCAGCAAAGAAAGAAATGATCACCCCAGACTGAACTGTAATTCTGCTCAGTGCACTGCCAGATCCATTCAGGTGTAAAGCTGCAAATAAGAAAATCATTAAATTGCTATATCTTTTTCCAGTTCTGTTCTATTCTTGAAGCTTCCCAGAGCTTCGATTGCTTTGCTCAGGTAATTCTGTCTCCGGGAGAAAAGGATGCAAGGCAGCAGACAGCGGAGACACTGCAAGGACTTTTATGAGGTGAGGTGGCATCCCCTAAATGCCACAGTAGCTTTGATGAAAGGCAGAGCATAGCAAACACAAATATAATTGAGTTGCAGCCTTACCACAGTGCATTTTTTATTCATACAGTATACTAAGTTGCTTGCTTTTTTTAATTGCTTCTCATCATTTAAGCAGGTTTTGCAGGGAGAGACATTATATTTCTTTCACAATCAGCTGATGTACTTGGAAAAAAACTGGACAAACTTACTCCAAGTTCCTTCATTAGCCATGACAGGCTGCAAATCCCTGCTATTGCTTGTTCAAATTGCTTTCCTTAACAGTGAGGGGAGGAGAGAATAAAGTGGAGAAAGAAAGGTCATGGAATGACAGCAGACAGAAATACATGCCTATTTCCATTGTGCAACCTCCTCAATTCCTTGCTATCTATCCACGAGAAACTGTCTTTTCCATTTTTTCTATGTATATATGATAATTTCAGAAGCCTCGGGAAAATATTCTCATTTGATTGGAGCTGCAGTTAGAGGAGTTATAGGAAAGCGTACAAGAGTATACATGGAATGTGTATGATCTCCTGGCACTCCTAGTTCACCTCTAACCTCAGATTTCCAGGAACATGCAGAAAATGCTGCATTTTGTTAAACACAATGTATGTCTGGATGCTCACCGCTTCTCAGACTTCAGAGAAGTACACTGCATCATTGCTGTCAGTCATTTTAGGGCTAGGAGGTAGGTCTGAATTCATGCTCTTCCATTTAGTTTAGTTTAAATCCCTAGATTAACTCCTGCTGACTTCAGTGGGATCATGATCCAGCCACTGCAAAGCACATACACTCACTACTCCCAGCACGGAGCAGGGCTTGGTTCTCCAACCATAGTTACAACACAAGGCAGTACTTTAGAGAAATGGGGAACAGTCTTTTTGCTCCCAGACAAGTTTTCCAGCAGAATCATTACGATAATGAATAGTACCTTAATAATGACTGGCAGATCCTTCAAATTTGGACTTAAATTTAAGTAGAGCCATACAAGAAGAGTAGAAAATGTGGACTATTTTGAAACTGACTTCACTGAGGCTTCTTATTTATTTCAGTCACACTGTGGGTACTCAGAAGAATGACTTGCCTCCAATTATGGCATGTAGATGTAAACTTCCAGTTGTCTAAACAGCCTGTATTCCCTTAAAGTAGCAGCAGACAGAGGGTGATTCAGTCCTGGTGCCTGACTGCTGTCAAGAAGAAGATACCTTTGTGTTTCTTTGAGATGCCCATTCCAAGAGGCTGAGACATATCTAGGCCTAGCAAGCCTAGGGCCCAACCTACGCAAGACCTATGATGCCACGAGCAGCTGCTGGTAGACAGCCAGGCACACTCATGCCTTGCTAGGGACAATAAATGCCCACAAGAGGACATCAGTGGCTTCTTCATGGACTGGCTGACCAACAGCTACTGACTGCTGACTGGGACCTGTGGCACTTCCTATACCTAGGGGTATGAATCTCAAACCGAACATCGCTTTGCTAGATATTATGGAATGTTTTCTATGTCTCCCTTTGCTTGATTGCAACTCCATTCAAAGGGAGATTATCGGTTTTAACTAATTTGTTAATTATTTTTTGTTCATTGGGATTTCTGAGGTAGATCAGCTATCACCGCTACCTACACCTTTTTATGATGGGAAATTACTAGAAAATACTCCTACTGTAGGACTTTCTCATACCTATTTGTTAATGTTTAATCCAGTGTCATCTTCAGGTTACAAAATGAGCTAAAATATGTTGTTGTAGGAATACAAAGGAAATGGCACAGTCAGAACTAAGCTGGTAACAGGAAATACAAAGTGCATTCTGTCGTGTGGCAAAAAGCAGCACATCAGCTGCAATTCCAAAGCTCCTAATTACAGACACAAGTTAATAGCTTCATCTGCATCTTCTGCTCCCCCGCCATCCTGCTCACGGGACTGAGAAAGGAAGGGAAGTCAGCTCAGAGCGCTTTCTTGAGTCATCTGCAAACACAGCTACAACATGATGCTCAAAGTGTTAGTGCTGTCTTGTAGAACAAAGTAGCTGATGAAGTACAACAGGGCTTTGCACTACTCATCTCCACAGCTCATAAGCCATAGTAAGCTAACCCACAGAAAGGCTGCTGTGTAGAAACAGTGGCCTTGAATTGGTTGCCCAACTTCAGTGGATTATCTGTAGATTTGTTCATGGCCAAAAGAGCAACTGGAGATTTTCAAAAGAAGAGATGAGTGTTTGGGTGAGCAATGCCCTTTTATAACACTGTAGCTGAAGTGAGAACTTCCTACTTTTTGACAGCTGATAACACATAAGATCAAATCCTCATTTATGTTATGAATTGTCTCAGTTGAGCAATACTTTAAAATGAAAGGAACGTTCATAAAATTCATTTATTTCTATCCGTGCTAGCTTTTAAGGCATTAGAAAAGATATTTATGACATATTTCTGGGTACCACATAAATTCCTGTTAGATTAAAATAGCACACTGTTTTATTAAAGAGTGACTAGTTCTGGTTTAATAGAATGAAAAGCACCTAAATTCTTCACAAGTACATAAAACTGAGAACTCCAACACCATCGTAGCACTTGCAGTTTGCAGAAGCTGAATGAAAACATAAATAACATACACCGTAATGCTCAAAATAACCCTGTTGCAGCTATCAACATCGTCAGTGCTTTCCATTTCACAAAAAAACACTACTGTTTTTCTTGATATTTGAGGCACTTTCTTCTTTACTGTATCAACAGTGGCTAGACGTAGATTAGTTAAAAGGTAAATAAACTTTCCTCACAGGCTTATTAACTTCTGTAGGAGAACATCAAGGAGATCAATGCATCTCCGCACTGAAGTATTACACATGGTAGGCTTGTGCTGTGATGGAAAGATAATCTGCAGTAGAACATGAGAACATTTCAGAACTAATGAGCAGCTCCATATAATTTTCTATGCATTAGATGTTTGCATGCAAGATTCTGTTTCCTCCAAAGAAAGGCATGCTGAGGTATACACCTTTGCTGCATGAGTATTCAGGAGTGATGAGATTCACCTTTTGACCTCAGTCCAAGTTCATTTCATCCCTGGCTGCCAGATCTATTTTACCAGATCATGCATTAAAAGAGTCCAAAAGGTCACAGAGAAGCTACTTGTTTCAGTGAAGGCACATTGTTAGCGACATGGAACATGCAGAGATAAAGGTGTTTGCATCTTGACCTTATTCACGATTTTACCTCTTTCTTCTGAAGCCAGATGAGAGAACTTCCAAGTAGCAAGCTTGGGGGGTATTCTGGTGGTATATCACACTTAGCACTGTGCACACCTTCGGGTAAGCTGCTGTAATGATTGTATCATAAGCAAAACACTGAGTTTAAATTAGAATCAAATGATGGTTGTATCAAACATTTAATGTAACTCCTCAGCATTCCTTGTCAAAGCTTGAAAATTATAACTTGTTTTCTCTTTGCATTTAAAAGCTTGTAGAAAGCAAGTACTCTTACTCCTACTGACTGCCTTATCTAAACAAAGGAATGGAAAAGCCTGAGATCTTTTCACAGACCTCACCATCAAAAACTCTGTTATCTTCTTCACATCATTTATAGACTAATTAGAAGACCGTTAGTTCTAAGCATGTGTAAAGTAGCAGTGCTGAGATGAAGAACCTGACTGTTATATTTGAATTGAAAGAGAAAAAAATCCATAAAGTTCGAAAAGTTTTAAATTAAGTTCTAAAAGTTCTTTTCAACACTATTTTCTCTTCCAAATCTTAATGTATTAACTTCTTTTAACATTAGTCTTCAGACATGTGAGAGAAATGAACCTTAATCAGTTTCCATGGCGTATTATCCAGCATTCATATGCAAATGTTGTCATTTGGATCACTTCACCAAATGAGATATTGTTCCTTAATCAAGCTACTGAAAACAGGAGCCCTGCTTAGAAAAAGGAAAATACCAGCCCCTAATAAGGCAGAGATATTTTCAAATGCCTTTCTCTCTCTCTTTTTTTCTGTTTTAATTTCAACAAAGAATTTTTATGAGCTATCATAACGAGTTATTTTTATAAGATATCATATGGCCTTTGGAATTTGTTCCTAAGGTTTCTTTTAACCTGATCATTCTTTTCTTTGGCCAATATTTCTGAATGATCATATGGAGTTCACCCAATGCTGCTCCCCACCTGACCTATGCCAAGGAGGTTAACAGAAACAACCTTATATTGTGGCTAAATTTTACCATCATTAATTGGCTAATCAAGTTGTTGAAGAAAGCAACTGGTGGATCAACATATAAATTGCTGTTCAGTAAAGCAAAACAATCAGAATTCTTATTTAGTTTCACAGAATCACAGAATTGTAGGTGTTGGAAGGGTCCATAAAACTGAATTTATTCTCTAGACTTATCAAAACAGAAAACCAAAAATAAGAATGGAAGTCAATGAGATTTCTTTGGGATTCATCTCATCTTACCTTTGCTATCTCACAACATGAGTTTGTGGTGCAGCCTCTCTCTAGCAAGTAGCAAGAAACATGCCTTTAGGGAATGCAATATATGCAGTCTGTTTTATACATCTACATTCAGATGAATGAGCAATCTCCCAGAAATGCTTGTTTTCATCAAACAGGTAAAGGTGCAGGCTGCATGGCTAGCTCAGCTGTAAATATTTTGAGCTATTGGGATTACTCCCCGTAGTTTTTGAGTATAGCAATATATGCATGTACATGCACACAGACATAAAGAAGTCTTTTAGATTATCCAGCACCCAAAAAATTTAGATATATGTGGATCACAATGGCTTCAGCATCTTTAATTTGCCCATCTTACCTATATGCATGGTGGTATAACCTTTAATTAAAGCACTCTTTCCTTTTTTTCCCCCAAAAGATGCATCCTTCACCGTGTGCATATTAATGGACACTTGTTCAGTGACTGAGAGAGGGAAGAGTGATTATAAGTCAGAATCTTTTAAACTTGGCCCTATCCAACATTCAGGTAATTAAAACAAAAGCAATGTGGTACACAGAAAATGAATTTTAAAAAGGTGTTGACAGGTCTCAAAATAAATGTGTAAACAGTGAGGCCTCATTAAGGGCATGTGCTCATAAAGGCCACATTCAGGTCAGTTTTTGGCCTTTATATTTTGATTAATGATCTGGAAGAAATCAGAGAATCCTTACAGATTAAAGCTAACTGGAACACATAGAAAGGGTGCACTGAAACAAGTGAATTTATAAGCAGCTGCAAGTAAATGTGAATCAATAGGGATAATTGTAATTTAAAAAAAAAAAAAGTAGGAATTATGCATATAAGGAGATTCTATCTTGGGAACAGTGACTGAAATTATTGGGTCATCATGTCAGTCAGCTGGAGACAAATTCCTTGTGCAGGAAGGAAAGGAAAAAACAGCAAAATGAAAATTCGGTCCTGGGCAAAATAATGGGCAAAATGAGCAAAATAACATCGAAAAGGGTTAGAAAGGTTATGTAACTTGGTAAGTTTTCCAATGAGATGCTGAGTGCAGTCCTAGCCCACAGCTCAAGGAAGAATAAGCTGGATCTCTCGGTTCAGAGATGAACCAGGTGAAAGATTAAAAAGGACAGAAAAGCGTGTCTTAGTGGAAGAGTGAAGTTCAGCTTGTTTACCTTCATAAAAAGGCTAAAATGTGCCTTGATCACAGTTTCTAATTGCCTTCAGGGGGAATAAAAATTCAATAATTGTGGGCTCTTCAGCCTGAAAAGCACAAAACATAACGAGATGAAGAGTTTACAGGTTGAAAGTAGAGACATTCAGAAACAGCAAGCATATGCATTAGTATTTTGAAAATTAACCATTTCAATAATTTCACAAAAATAACGATTGCCTGTCCAAATTGCAAATATTTGAACTGAGATTTCAAAATACTTTGTATTTCTGATCACTTTACACATTCAAAGCGCAGCTCTTCCTGCCATCACAGACCTGTGGATGTGGCTGCCGAACTGACTGGCTCTGCCACCATAGCCTGACCCACCAGATGCGTTCTCTTAACTTAGCTGTTTTGTTCATAGCATAATATTTCAACAGAGTCATGGTGCCTGGGAGGAAGAGACTTCCCCTAAAGTGCAGGGAGTATGCTCTGTCCTGCCTAATTTTATGGGTCCCTATCAACAAAAGCCTTTATCTTTGCTTACTATCCAATCAGCTATAAATCTCTGGATTTCTAAGTTTTGACTCTTGGGGACCCATATAATTTAGTTTGATGAATGATTTTGTGGTTTATGATGAAATCTTTTGGTAAGATGTAGTATTTCATTTCCTAGTAATTAATGGGTGGCAGACAACACAGAAATTACATATTGGATAAAACAAATGCATAAATCAAGGTGAGTCAAAGCCTGTACAAGCTGCCTTTTAAGAAACAGAAAATGCCTTCGCAACAGGGCAAAATCCAACACAAGGTGTAAAACAGAATCATAAACAATAATTGCAGCAGCATTGGTATCAAAGACCTACTGATGCATCATCCCCCTGAGACTGCTTCCCTTCCTTCTGTGCACAGTGTGGTACCACATACAGTCTGCATGCACTCACTTCACTACAATAAAAAAAGAAAACACACCAAAAAAAGTCTTAAGGAGAAAGATGTTAAAATCTGAGAGATCTGTTGCCAGTAGTGCAGCCCTGGTTAACAGTGACCCAGAGAAGCTTGGCCATGGTGTAGAGATGTGTAGGGATGTGAGTGTGCAGTTCTTCAGGTTACTTCCCTGACAGTACTGCATGTCTGTGCCATGAAGTATAAGGCTACATACTCTACCCCAGAAACATTTCTGTGACTTTTTCTATCCATTTGATTCCTTCAGTATTTCTAGAAGCTTCTATTTCAGTTGCCAGTTAATGATTGAATACTCTCTCAGTTTATTATCAAGAGATTTTTACTTTCTACATAGAGGCTAAATGAACACCTGAATGAAAAAATGAGGGGGAAAAAAAAAGAGTAAAAATATTTATTTCCATTAAAGCACCTTAATTTGACTACTTATGAGAACCACAAGATCAGTGAAGCGTATAGGCTAGTAATCTCCTTCTGAAGTTACGTGGCAGTAGCCAGACCAAATGACCTGCTGGTCTGAAATCAGACAGCCAGGCCCCTGCAGCAAAGGTACCCAATTTCCATTCTGCTTCTGTGTCTCTACAGAACTGTTTTTCTTTTGCAGAATGGTGGAGGTTCATATAGCACTTCAAATGCACGTTAACACTACTGGTCACATTAGCAGTTTGTGTTGATGTGCCAGGTGAGTGTCTCTAAACAAGCATCTGAAAATGGTGTGAATATAAAGGTGAAGAGATGCCCAGAGAGGAATCATGGTAGACTCCAAGTGCCAGATTTCTTATCATTAATGATTGAACTGCACAGACTATTCCTATGAATGTATAATTTATTTATTCAGTGGCATAATGATGATTTTGTTTTGTTTTCTGTCTCTTCCCTAAAAATCTGACGTGAGATCTTTCTGACCTTTTCAGATCATTACATTGATTTTTTTACTGTTTTGTTTTTGGGTTTGTTTGTGGTTTTTTTTTCTGGAGTACTAGCCATGGTAACTTCAGATCTCTTTTCCTTGAATCATAACAAATTATGCAGATAATCATTATGTATCCTTACAAAAATTCTATCTTTTTCAAACCAAAAGCATTATCCGCACTCATTGGCACTGAAATTCAGCTGCCATATTGCTATGCAGTGATTTGGGTGAAGTCTTCTCTATCTTAAATGAGGCACATTGCAACACATACAGCAAACAAACCAATACTATGAAACTTCATCATACAGACAACAAGTGAAACACAGCAGAGCCGAAGCTATGACATTGCATTCCCAGTTCAAATTACAGCCATTCAAAGGACTGAACTGAAATGTGAAACCCAAAGAAAAAACCTCTCTTATCAACCTGTGGATTTCTTTTTCACAGAATAGTCCAGAAGAGCATCTGATATCCAAGAACCTTGCTGAACTGTATTCAGCATTGCCAAAGGAAGGTTTCATATTTAACATATGCTATATTTTTTCAGTTTCTTTATATAACAATAAAACTGAAGCCTCCTCTACTCATTTTATAGTTAGAACAAGCATAGATAGCATTCATCCTATACTATATTTACTAATAATTCTCAGTAGAGTTCTCAGAAAGCTGTGTCTTATTCAAGACTAAGATAAATAGTGTTGATTATAACAGAAACATTCAGAGCATCATTTCATTGGTTGCACAAGTTTTTGTGAAGAATTGCTGTCCTGAAAACAAAAGTTTTTCCTCAACATAACAGGAAAATAAGGGAACAAGCATTTAAAACAATCACAGCAGTGACTGAAGGACACTATCAGCTGACCTTTTACTTTTCCGTCATATTCAGGCTGAAGCTTCTGCTTATGGGCGGCACTGTTTTCAGCCCTAGTAAGTCAATATGCAGCAAATGACTTCCAGCTATCGTGCAAAATAAGAAGAGAAACAAAGCAAAACATACAAGAAGCTATTTTCTAGGATATTCTAAATAAAAGTCAATTCTTGCAGCAATGCTTAATTGCTAATTAATCCCTGGCCATGAGGTCCTAGCAGGTAGATCAGACTTGCAGTCATGGTGTAGGGGAACTGTTAGGTCAGGGCATGAACTGGTTATTGAGCACCTACTGAAGGGATGTGGATGGCCCAGGGAGCACAGGCACATTATTTGCACCTGTTCTCTTTAGGTGACCAGCAGAGGTAGGCCCAGGGTGGAGCCACCTTGGGCTTATCTAAAGGCCAGACACAGAAGGATACCAAAGCAGCTTGAATGATAGGGTAGATCCAGCCTTCTGCTGGAGCATGGTCCACCTGATGGACAAGAAAAGCTTCACTTCAGTTGCATTCACTTAATGCAATGTGGCTCTTCAGCACAGGCAGTTCTACACGAATGCGCGCAAGAACTTCTTTATGGTGAGGGTGATGGAGCACTGGAACAGGCTGCCCAGGGAGGTGGTGGAGTCTCCTTCTCTGGAGATATTCAAGACCCGCCTGGACGCCTACCTGTGTGACATGGTGTAGGGAACCTGCTTTGGCAGGGGGGTTGGACTCGATGATCTCTAGAGGTCCCTTCCAACCCCTACAATTCTGTGATTCTGTGATTCTGTAATTGGTTCTTCTGTTTCACTGACTTTTATAATGCCCCTTCAAAAGCTGTTTTTCCCATCTGCCATGTTAAAAGAGAAACATTCTGTTCTGATCTAAATAGCTTAACGTCCCCCCCATAACTTAATCATTAGGGAACTGTGAGATTACACAAATAGATGCCATTCAGAATATAAACACTGGAATTGCTTTGATTTGTCCCCTTTGGGCAGAAGTATATCTGCAAGGATGATAAGCAGAGATAGCGTATCTTGAAATTCCATCCTGGCAAACAATAAATCATCTTGCCAAAAGCAGAATCTGAAAGTACTGTTCATGCTATTTCTCAGCCCAGCACACAGACAGATGCCTTGAGGCCAAGACTCTTCAGAAGTGGCAGTAAATGACTGGTCAAGTAAATGGACAGTGAGAATATCACATGAATCTCTGAAAACTGTAGTAAATGAATTTCACTACAGATTAATATTAGAAGTTTCAGAAAACTAGAAGTTCTGAAGCTAAATACTAGTATTAATAGTCTTCCTTTTACTATCTCTCCAAGGGCTCTGGAAGAGTTCATTGTGTAATTAAAACCTTTCAGTTGGATGAAAATGTTGAAGAGGGAAAAAAAAAGATGTTCAAAAATAAAGTGGCATCTATGTGTGCCGCTCCAAAAGTAATGCCTCCTGTTTATTTCCAGGGAAACAACAACTGCTATGAAGAGCATAATAACACTGTTTCATAGAGAAAATTCTGAGCTACAAAACACCATTTTTCAACATAGTCACCACTCATTAGTTATGCATTTACACCAGTGATGAATAAGAACCTTTGTGCTGCACTTGTCAAAATCTACACCTGAGTAAGTGCCCCACTGTTGCCATTGCCCCTTTGCTGCCACCTGTTGCATAGAATCATAGAATCATAAAATTACCCAGGTTGGAAAAGACCTTGAAGATCATCAAATCCAACCGCAGCCTAACCAGTACCCTAACTCTAAAATCTCTACACTAAATCATATCCCTCAGTACCACATCCAAACGGCTCTTATACACAACCAGGGATGGCAATTCAACCACCTCCCTGGGGAGCCTATTCCAGTACCTAACTACCCTAACATTTAATGCATGGCAATAACATATAACAGGATACTGGTAGAAAGGTTCAGCCCCTTCTGCCTTACCACCACCATCTGCCTCTGATGCTGAGGGCCAATGTAATAAAATAGGAAGCATTACTTTTGGTACAGCCCTCATATAAAATCATAGTTTGTGACAGTCTTCACAATTAGCTGCTTTTTTAAGCTCTATTAACTCATTTCTTTCTGGGATTTGTTCAGAAAGCCTGGGGCTTCCATTGTTTTTATATCCAGCAGGAAAAGATACCAAAAAAGTAGGAAGATTAAATAGACACAGCTGCATGCATAAAGAAGGACACAGCTGCAATTCCTTAGGTAATTCTGGAATAAATAACTGAGAGCAATGCTCTCAGTCACATGATGCATTAGTGTTTCCAAAATCAATCTTTTCTCTCTTGAAAACGGCTGCTTCTCAGCTTAGGAGAGGAAGGATTTGTGTTGGTTTATCTCAAACATTCTTCTCTGTTTTATTGCATTAAAAAAAAAAACAACAACCTTCTATAGTTTCTCTTCAAAACAATTTTCTTATTGAGCCCAGAATGAAGTAATCTTGTTCCTAATGGTAATTTACTTTATTTGCACTGTTATGTTGAAAGGATGAAATCAAACTTTTCATTAAAAACACATCAAAATGTTCACAGTGTTTTACCTTTTTAGAAACTGTTGAAGTATTGGTAGGCAGGCACTGACTCAGCTTCATGAGCAGTTTGAAGTCAGACGGACAGTTCTTAACTAATAAAATATCTGAGTAAAAGATCATCCATGTGTAACATCTTGACTGTTCAAAAGGCATGAAGGTGGGCTTGAGTAGACAATGCAAAACAGTAATTCATGCCATGGTAAGCAGCAGAAAATGAAAGCAGGGATGATAGTTGATAAGCAGACATTGTATGGAACCATTCAAAGGCATGACAAACAGGAAAGCACTGCTCTTGCTGCTCTACAAAAAGGGCTACGCATTGGAAAGGAATATGGTTCTTATTTTCTTCCCTGATTGAAATCATCATTCTGAGAAAGATGTTAGAGACTGAAGAGAGGTTCACAAGTGAGAAGAACAGCCTCCTTGGGTTTAAAGAGGAGCAGGAGCCTTTGTACCCTGAAAAGGGAGAGATCGTGAACCAGAGCTGGCAGAAAAGGGAACAGCAGGAGATCAGTGATCACAGGCACCATATTTAGTGAGCCCTTTCACAGACTGTATTAGGTGGAGTTTTATCCTTTTCAATTACAGGATCTAGATCAATCCTTTGCTATCCCTTGTTCATTCATCTATGAAAGACTTACGTGTCTGTAACTTCTACATTCTGATCTTATGGTTTGGTCATTTTCTGTTATATTTCTAACTGATCGTTGTATTACCATTTTCTTTGGGGTTGTTCTCTGTGTAGATTTCTTTCTACTTGTCATGGAATTCACTTATCAATGTATCATCATTAATATAACACTTCAAAAATAAGATTACAACTTCTTTCACCCAAAAAGGAGAAAGGTCTTAGTTCAGTAACTGCACTAGCTGAGTGAGCTGAAGGCTTGAACTTCCAGAGTCAGGACAGAGAAGGAGACAACCTTTCTCTTGCATCATGATAATGCCAGGCACCATCCCAGTTTAAAGACTGAAGGACACACATTCTTATATAGATCATGTGATGGAAAAACTCAACATGACACCACAGTCTGCTATGCCCATATGGTTTTATTTTAAACTGTGGTCAAAATTTCTGTGAGCAAATAATCTCCTACACTTCTTCCTGCAAGAATAAATTATATCACTAGAAATTTGTTAGATGGATGTGATATATAAATATGTTTCTTGATGCTATTAAAACATGACTGGGGGAGGGGGGTTATAATCCCTTCTATCCACAAAGCAGCAATTTATACTATTGAAAAAATGTAGAGATTTATGCAAATGGAAAATGTATTAGCGATAGTTTTATAAATATTTTCTAAATATTTATGTCTTAGATTTGTACTTAAAATAGCAAGAGACTGCACAAAGCATGTTTTTTGGAAGAGTTTATTTAGATTATTGTGACAGCAAATCGGGTATAAAGCTCACTGCAAACATCAAATCTTAAAGGAGCAGGGAACTGACTTTACTGCCTGCTTTTGTTATGCATTAACAAAATGGTGGCAATGCAAGAATTGCAGAACAAGGGAGACCATACTTGAAAGTGTTGTTGGAAAGGTCTACCATGACACAGCCTTGGAAGCAGCAGCCATGAGCTCCTTCTTTGTGCTACTGGTAGAGACACAACATTTCAAACAGATTTGTGCTTTGTCAGTCTATACAGGCAACAGCCTGGAGATACTCCAACATAGTGCATGCAATGCAGGACGACAAACCATGTTCTAGCTAAAAACACCTCCAGGTATTTATGTTTTGTACCTGAGAGAAACACAGACTGACAGTTAGGTTTGGCTTTTTATTAGAATTAAAAAAGAAAAATAAGAACCAAAAACCTCTTTTGCCATACCTGCAGCACATTGGTTTCTCAAGAGGGAGCTGTTCTCATTTTAACTAAGAGGCTTTGAGGCCAAAGATGGACTCCCTCCCATTGATCTTGCTGTAATTATATAAAAAGAGAAAGAAGAGAAAGAAAAGAAGTCACTGCCATTAATCCCTCACCACTATCGGCAGTTACTTACCATCACTCTGCCAGAGGGAATCACCCCATCAAGGGAACAGTACAGCCAGGTAAAAAAGGCCTCAGTCTGCTTCTGCCTGAAGGATGATATTAGTGTGTTCTCACATGGCGTACAGACAGCAATGTTTCCATTAATGAGCAACAGGGCCTCTCACTTCTCTCTCCACAAGAGTCCTATCTAGAGGAGAATCTGTGAAAAGCCTCAGAACAGGCGCTGTGATCTGCAGCTAGAATGAAGGCCTCTTTCTATCTGTGTTTCTTTAATTGCCTCCTGCAAACTTTTCCCTTTCTTTCAGCCTTGTACAAAACAGCTTAACAGATTTGGGCCCTTGCAGAAAATAATTTTCAATAGCAGCTGCTTCCTACATTCTGCAGATGGCACTAAGATACCCTACAGGCTTCTTAACTGATGGAAACCGGACTAGAGCAGTAATCATACCAAAAAACCTTTGTAGAAAGATACTGACAACAAATGCCTTCGTTCCATATTATTCATTTCACATTAATCGAGTATATAGTGATAGGACAAGGGAAAATGGTTTCAAGCTCAATGAGGGAAGGTTTAGTTTGGATGTCAGGGGGAGATTTTCACGGAGAGAGCGGTGAGGTGCTGGCACAGCTGCCCAGAGAGGTTGTGGATGTCCATCCCTGGAGGTGTTCAAGGCCAGGTTGGATGGGGCCCTGGGCAGCCTATAACATAATGTAACAACATATCTAGTTTGTTATAGAGTACTAGGAAGTTAGCAGGCCTTTGTAGGCTGCCACGGACACTTGTGTAGGAAGCATAGGCATTCCTTGACTTTGGCATTTGCTGCATGGTCTCCCATGGTTTCAAGCAATCCCCATGGTTAAGATGGCTTCTTCCAGTTTTACCTTCCTGTTAGTTTTACCACTGTTTAGTCCCTAGACAAAGCTCCTGCTCTAAGATCCTTGCTTATTAGACATTCTGTTAATTCAATCCCTCTCTTCATGTACTCTTAGCACTAAATGTGTTTTTTAATATGTTTTCTTAGATTAGTCCTTATTGACTTTTTTTTAAAGCCTCTCCCTTTTATAGGAAGTTAACTGCATCAGTGAGGGAAAAAAAAGAATTTTCTAACTACTTTTACAGTTTATATTACTGTATTGTTTTTCATTAAATAGTAAACTCTTTGCACATTGATTTCCTATATTTTTTTTGCAGCTCGGCATGTGAACCCAGATACAGATACAGCTTAGAAAACAGGTTGCAGTTAAGAGCTGAAAATGGCTTAATATCAGTCTCTATAGATATCATGTCTCTGTTCTCAGGGTTTGGGACTATACCACCTCACTGTGCATTTATGCAGCAATAAGCCAGAAAGCCAAGAATAAAACCCAGCCATCATTCTGAATGCTTTTTTTCTGGCACTTTTGCCAGTTTAACTATAAATCACTATAGCCAAGATCAAATGGCCATGATGCCTAAAAGGAACTTCATTTCTGCAAGAGTTCTGTTAGCATTGATAAGTGTATTAGGTAGGTTTGAATTGGCTGGGATAAAAACCAGTTACATTCAGGATTAGGAACTGGGCTGGAAAAAAACAAGTCAAGCTAATGCAGACCACCAGAAAGGTTACCCAGAATAAAGGAATTGCTGTTATCGGTGTTGACCACCAGGATACACTTCTAGTTCTGGGAGCATGTATAGGCCACTAAGTTAGATCTGAGATATGGCATCTCCCAAAGCCTGCTAAGGCAACCAGGTACCATTTGGTGTAATCAGGGGCCCCTTCTGTAAATTTTTGGTCAGTGTAAGAGCAAATTTTCGTGCTTGAAAGGGTAAAATGTTTGTCTTTAAAAACAAAAAAGATCCAGCAGAAAGAGCCAGAACAGGTTGTGGTGTTGTATGTTGTGTTACGATCTGTACTGCTGCAAACCCTCTCTGTGCACAGGGTGGGTGAAGATCACTGGGCTTCAACTACCATTACAGAATCACAGAATCACACAAATGACCCAGGTTGGAAGGGACCTCAAGGATCACGTAGTTCCAAGCCCCCTGCCTGGCAGGGCCACCAAACATACACCTTTACTAGATCAGGTTGCCCAGAGCCCCATCCAACCTGGTCTTGAACACCTCCAAGGACGGGGCATCCACAACCTCCCTGGGCAGCCTGTTCCAGGACCTAACCACTCTCCTAGTGAAGAACTTCTCCCTAACATCCAACCTAAATCTTCCCTCTTTTAACTTAAAACCATTTCCCCGTGTCCTGCTATTGTCAGCCCTTTCGAAGAGTTTACTCCCCTCCTGGGTGTAAGTTCCCTTCAGGTATTGATAGGCTGCAATGAGGTCACCCCGCAACCTTCTCTTCTCCAGGCTGGACAAACCCAACTCCCTCAGCCTGTCCTCATAGGGGAGGTGCTCCAGCCCCTGATCATCTTCCTGTCCCTCCTATGGACCTTTTCCAAAATCTCCATGTCTTTTTTGTACTGAGGGCTCCACACCTGGACACAGTATGAGAGATGGGGACTCACAGGAGCAGAGAGGGACAATCACCTCCCTATCCCTGCTGACCACCCTCTCCTGGCTTTTTTGACCATTCAGGTCAAGCATTAGAAACAAGCTGCTAGTTGCTTCCCAGGAATGTTAACATCTAGCTTTAGTACAGACTGATGGCTCCATTTCCGACGTGCATACACCTTTCTATGAGGTAAAACCCTCACTGCTTCCCTTCGTTGCTCGCAGCGCTGTCACTAACCCCGGCACGCTGGGACGCACACAGCGCCGGGCCGCGGCTGCAGCTCCTCCCGCCGCCGCCTCACGGCGCTGTCCCCGCCGGGCGGCATGCGGGGCGCTCGCAAGCGGCTGTGCTCCGCCCTGCTCGTGGCATACGGCCTCTTCTCCCTGTACGCGGCCTACACCGTCTTCCTCCGGCCCCGCCGCCCGGCCTCCTCCCGCCCGCCGCACAAGGACCGCCGCGGTCCGCGAGGTGAGAGCGGCAGCACAACGCGACGGGGAACGGCGGCCCGCGCCCGTGAGGCCTCGGCGTGAGCGAGCGCAGCGCCCGCAGTGCCCGCATCGTCCCCGTTGCGGGATCACGGGCAGGGGCGAGGGGGTGGCCCCTAAAGGGAGAGCGGGGCCGAGGAGCCCCTCATGCCCACAGCTATCCGCCTGCGCTGGCGGCCGCCATCTTCTTGCCGCCGTTATTGCTGGGGCGGGGCGTGATGAGGTGCCTGGGGTTCCGTACTGACTTCAGTGTATATGCACTACATATACACTGAGCTGGGGGTCTTATGTAAGTTGTGTGTTTGGGTATCGTAGGTATCGATCATGTTCCTTTGGGAAATGAAGAGTGGAACCCGTGGGAAGCTGATGAGAAAAGCGAACAGGTTGCTGCTCAGCAGAGATACGAAAGTGTTCTTAAGCTGGTACACAACGCAAGGTCTCAGCTAGAACAGACCAGTCTTAGAGTGCAGATCTGGGGAAAAGCAGCGATTGGTAAGCAGATATAGTGAGAACTTATTCATCACAACTTCTCTGATAGACCACTGCTTTTCTTTAAATGAATGTTACATACAAACAGATATACCTCCCCTGTGAGGACAGGCTGAGGGAATTGGGTTTGTTCAGCCTAGAGAAGGTGTGACCTCATTGCAGCCTTTCAATACCTGAAGGGAACTTACTCCCAGGAGGGGAGTAAACTCTTTGAAAGGGCTGATAATAGCAGGACACGGGGAAATGGTTTTAAGTTAAAAGAGGGAAGATTTAGGTTGGATGTTAGGGGGAAGTTCTTTACTAGGAGAGTGGTTAGGCCCTGGAACAGGCTGCCCAGGGAGGTTGTGGATGCCCCATCCTTGGAGGTGTTCAAGGCCAGGTTGGACGGGGCCCTGGGCAACCTGATCTAGTAAAGGTGTATGTTTGGTGGCCCTGCCAGGCAGGGGGCTTGGAACTACATCATCCTTGAGGTCCCTTCCAACCCGGGTCATTCTGTGATTCTGTGATTATACGTATGATTGAAATCTGTGTATACCTGTAAATGAGAAGTATTAAGGTGGTGGTAGTTATTCAGAATTACATTAATAACAGTATAAAAGTAGCTACATGTATCAGCTCTTTTCAGTGCTGCTTTTCACATCTGTCAGAGAGCTGCAGTAGTGGCCAAGAAACAGAATCACATTTTGAATCCCACATAACTTACAGTGCAACAGAAGATAGGCATCTTATTTGATTCAAACAGGATTCTTGTCATGTTTATGCTTTATGAACTAAAGCATTGTGCAGTGAGAAATAGAGCATTTTGTGCACTGCTGCTCCCATCCATGAGTTGGGAAATTGTTCTATCCTAGAAGACATTGAGTTGCCTCTCTGTAATTGGACTTTGGCTACTGTTGAAGACATTTAATTGTTCTTATAGAATCATAG
This sequence comes from Coturnix japonica, assembly GCF_054131305.1. NCBI lineage: Eukaryota > Metazoa > Chordata > Aves > Galliformes > Phasianidae > Coturnix > Coturnix japonica. The sequence goes on from NC_140663.1 coordinate 30,010,019, forward strand.
AATTCTCAGAATTGGAAGGGACCTTTAAAGGCGGTCTAGTCCAACTTCCATGCAATGAACAGGGGCACCCACAGCTAGATCAGGTTATGGCTCAGAGCCATATCCAGCCTGACCTTGAATGTCTCTAGGAACAGGGCATCCACCAACTCTCTGGACAACCCATTCCAGTGCCTCACCACCCTCACAGTAAAAGACTTTTTCCTTATATCCAACCTAAAACTCCCTTGTGTAAGTTTGAAACCATTTCCCATTGTCCTGTTAGCACAGACCCTGCTAAGGAGTCTGTCCCCTTCTTTCCTGTAGCTCCCCTTTAGATACCAAAAAGCCACTATCAGGTCGCCTTGGAGCCTTCTTTTCTCCAGGCTGAACAGCCCCAGCTCTCTCAGCCTGTCCCTGTAGGACGTGTTCCATGTCAGACATGATAGTTTTTGTGGCTATTGTTTTTAAAGTTTCTTTAGAAATGTCGAATTTCCAGCTTTAGTTAAACTTAGCACAGAACACACAGTGTATTATGTGGTGATACGTTCTGTCATAAAATTCGGGTATTTCTCAAAAGCTTTAGAGAAATATGCTTGTGCTTGAAATGCTGATTAATATGTGTTAACTTTTAAGTGTTAGGGGTGCTAGAAGGAGATGCTAATAGAAGTGCTAGTGTGGTATATTGTCATTTAGTGATGTTTTGTCAGCAGGAGAATCTTTTCAAATGCCCTGATGTGTGAAAAAGTTCTCTTAACTAATTGCAAGTCTTAAAGATTATGGGGGTGCAGTGTCCATAGAAATTTTGATACTTCTTTTCTGAGTACTTATATTGTTTTCATTTTCTATAACTACTTTTTTTTTCCTCTTTTTTTTCTTGCTGGTAACGTAAAGATATGCATTAAAATTTGCCATCATACCTTCATCTTTTATGTAGGTCTTTACCTATGGCAGCATATTTTTGGAGGGCATCTTGAGCCAGCTGATGTGACTGCACAGTGGAGAGAAGGAAGCCAAAAAGCAGGAAAAACACATTTCAGGTACTAGCTGGCTAAACTAACAAGCCTCCAGCTCATTAATTTTTGCTTTCCAATGCTGAATTTGTTAAAGAGCGTGGTAAGATACAGAGGTACATAATTTTGTCTATCAAAGTTGGAATTGTTTTAATGTGAGTTGGAAATACTGTAATTTTGTGGTGTGTGAACAACTGAGGACCTCACCAGGAAGTGGAACCAAGCCTGAGAAACATCTAAACACTGAGGCACCTTAACAGTTTTATATTATGCACTTTTTAATACCATTTTTGAAGGCTTTCAGTAAAGGTACAATAAAAGGAGACTAGACTGGCTTGGGTTGGAAGGGGCCTGGAAGATTACCTACTTCCAACCCCCCGCAATTGGCAGGTCTGCCATCCACCAGCTCAAGATGCCCAGTCCCTCATAGCCCCTGCTGTTCTTCTGTCCACTCTTCTGTCCTCTTTGTGCAGAGTGCAGGAATCTTGATTCATTGCAGATAGCTGAATGAAAGCACACTCAACAAAATGAAGCAAAGATTTCTTTTCCTGACAGACAGTTTCACAAAGGATCACTTGTGGCAATGTAGTTTCCTTAATAGCCTTTGGTGACACTTTTTGAAAAGCCAGATATGCTGTAACGTCCCTTTAGCTGTCTGTATTCCCTTATCCCCTTATCTGATCCCTTTTATCTGTATTCTTTCTAACACTTTCATAGGTGCAGGGCACATTAGTGCGACAGCATTTCTCTGTAGGAGCCGTGTTGGCTTCTACATGATCTTATGATCTCATAGGTCCTTTCCAACCTTGATGTTCTATGATTCTATGGTAGTAGTGTGACATCCATGAGTGTGACCTTACCAGATCTGATAATGTTGTCTTCATTGTAGGTTCTTCAGACAGGAAAGTCATACTGCCTGCTCTGTAGCTCTCAGTGTCCCCTCAAGTTGTTTTTGTAGAAGGGAATGATGCTAACAGACGAGCTTTTCGTTAGGTGCAGTATCTCTTCATACTGACAGCCACACAGACCTTTACCAGCAGTGCTGCAGTTTCCATGTTTGAGTTCCGTCAGAACTCACAAGTGAAAACCATCCAGCTCCAGTTTCTTCACTTGATATAATAATGTGTTTTGATTTGTATTTCCTGCTTCAGAGGAATGAGGTAGATGTGGAAGCGTTCTCTGCTGGGCTTTGATATCTCTGAGTATGTTTTCCAAACCGTTGCCATTAAGAGATCCCACTAGTTCTGTACTTGCTTTTATTACATATTATTTATATTATATATAATTTATATATATTCACATATATATTTTTATATATATATATTCATATATATTTATATATTTTTTTCATATATTTTGCTCTTTGTATATTTAAAAGCCTTCTCTAATCAGCCTGAACTTCTTTTTATGAGGTGCTGTTAATGTTACTTTTTAGCCTTGATCTTTTGTTTACATTTTATCTGCAGTATTTCATGAGCTTTGCTGCCCTCCTTTATTAGGGCAAGCTTCTTGGTTTTTTTAGTGGTGACCTTTGCCTTTTCATAGCTTCTAACTATTCTATTAAGCCTGGTGGTGGGTTTTTTTCTGAGGTACTGCATTGTTTCTTATTTGGGTCGAGGTGCACAGTTCATGTGGACTTTTTATACAGCGTTTCTGTACAGCCTACAGGCTGCTTTCAAGCTTCTTGTTATTTGGACTACTGCTTTCAGAGCTCTGCTCTCAGTTCTTCTTGCTCTTAAGTAATTCCTTTATTTCATTTGAGGTATCTCCATGGTGAATATATTGGGCATCTTTTCCTCTGTTAAAATGTTTAACCTAGTTATATTGCTGTTCCAGAGGGGCTTTCTGACCGTCACCTTTGTGACTAGGTCTATTTGTACCAGTTTTCAGACAAGTAAGGAAAAACAAAGACTTCATTTGAAGCAAGGTGTTTACTGAGTCTAAAAATGCAGACTCCACATGTCAGTCTGATGAGGTATTGTTACAGTCTATGTGAATAGTGAATTTACAGCTTCTGTAACCTCCTTTATGTTTCATAACAGCTATTGTATTCTGACTGGTATTTCATAGCACAACCTTAGTACTATGTTTTTATTACTGAAATGTGGTGTTTCCTTGGTCTTCTCCCTCCAGCACAACGTCATGCTGCAAATTCATGTTTCCTTTCATCTTTGCTTCCCCAGCTGTACATCGTGTTAACTCCTGTACAACTGGTAGCCTCACAACACTGTCCATAGATAAAACTCTTTTCCCCCAGGTCTCTTTTTCCAAAGTATTATCTGTATATCCTATTTTCTGTATCAGGCATTATGATGCTCAGGATATTCTCTCTTATGAATCTCAGCGATGAGGTTGTCACTGTTCTTGTGCATATTAAGTCATTTCTCATTGTATGTTTAACTTTGGATTATGTCTTGGCCTGATTTACATTAACTCTTTTAACAGTCTTAATTCCAAATCGTGATTTTTCTTGGCTCCAAAATAAGGCACTGAACCAGCAGCATGGCATATTAATTCAGGTTTAGAATATACTTAACCAAAGGTCAGCCTGTCTCAGGTATGTTCAATGAAGCCATCTGTACAGCTTTGCTGTGAATTCTCTTCTCATTAGGCATGCTTGATTTGAAACTGTTAGTCTCAATATTTAGTGCGTTACACCACACACTTATTCTCAGTTCATTAAAATTGATGTTTCTTTTAAATTAAGAGTATCTAGTAGTTATAAAACTGTAGTAATGCAGTATTTCAGTCTAGAACATGAACACTAAATTGATTTCTGATAGGAAAAAAATAACAAAAAACTTAGCCTTTTTCACTTCCACTCCTTCCCATGGTGTGTAATCACTAATCCTTTGAGATCAGTCAACACATTGTTAACACAGCAGGTGACTGAAGAGCAGAAGCTGGCAAACACTGGTTTGCTTCGTGGCAGTTCATTCAGGATGGGATGTTTATGTACTTGCACTTCCCATGCTTGTTAATGATTGGTGATGTAATGATTTTGCTACACGGCTGCAATTTCAATATTCGGAATATTGTGATAAATCTAAGAATGCAGTTTCATACCTAAAATGTGCAACCTGACCTGTATCAAATCCTGTGGTTTGACCAGAGTCACACAAGCAGCATGAGTTTCTCGTTAGATACCTATCTCTTGCCTTGTAGATTCCACTCAGTATCAGATGATGCAGTCTGGTTATTGTACTTACTTTAACATAACACTGGAACAGGCTGCCCAGGGAGGTGGTGGAGTCTCCTTCTCTGGAGATATTCAAGAACCACCTGGACGCCTACCTGTGTGACGTGGTGTAGAGAGCCTGCTTTGGGAGGGGTTTGGACTTGATGATCTCTAGAGGTCCCTTCCAACCCCTACGATTCTGTGATTCTGTGATAACCAAAATTTAAGGGAAAAACAAACACCAGAGCAGCCTGCTGTCCCTTAATAAGACGTCAGTTTTAGTAAGCTTCTACAAGTTTTTCTCTCCTTGTTCTAATGCATTATTCATTGGTTACTACTGGAATTAATAAAAAGCTTTTTTCCCTAAATAAAGCTGTGTTATAACTATATGTATTAACAACAGAAGTGGTTGTTCTCTCATAGGTATACTGCATTTACTTTACTGAAGAAAAAAAGTCTCTTGTGTGCGGTGAGGATGCTTAGAAGATCAAGGTCAATAATTTGCCTTAAGGGTATTTACTGTTTGTATTCTGGTTTTCACAGCTTTATCACTGGTCCATCTGTAGTTCCTGACTACTTCTCAGTTGAAGCTGAGAATGTTGTGCTAGTTCTGAATGGAAGAGAAAAAGCAAAGATCGCTTACGCCACTCAGTGGTTGCATTATGCACAAACATTGCTTCAGACTCACAAGATACGGCATGTAGCTGTTGTGCTGCTTGGAAATGAGCAGTGCAACAACGAATGGATTCAACCATACCTGAAAAGACACGGAGGATTTGTTAATCTGCTCTTCATAACGTACGACTACGCATTGGTAAATGAAGAAGATATTTTCCAGTGGCCTTTAGGAGTAGCTACGTAAGTGCTATAGGCACAAATTTACATTTGACATGTAATTGTTCTATACGAAGGCTGGAAATTGAATTGGAATTGTACTGCTGATATCCACAATGAGTATAGTAGAACATGGTCCTATTTATGATTTTCAACATGATGTGTTAGAATCTTTCAAAATTACATCTGTCAAAATAATAACATAGCAGAAGAAGAGTAGGATTTAGGCAGCTTCTAAACAAAATCAGCTTGTGTCCAGTGGAGTTTTCTGTTTGTTTATTTATCTTCAGTAGGTTTTCTCTTGAAATTTATGATAACTGCTGCTGCAATACATACACAAGGATTTAAAAGGTCTGTTTAGGACAGGAATGGGGTACTAATGGGGTACTATTGGTGATACTTTTTTTTTTAACCCCTCTCAATAATAAATTACATGCTTCTCGTTTGGAATTATTGTATTCCAGTATCAGATTAGAATAAGCTGGCTTAACTGCCTATTTACAAAACCTTTTTGTTCTACATAGTGCTCAGGCAGTGTATGTGAAGTGGATATGTGTTTGGTTCAGTTACATGTATTTTTTTGCAGTTTAATCCTTATTAACAAAGTTATAGTGTTTTAGCTGTGTATCGTGGTAATACAAGAACAAAAGAATTCAGGATTATTTTCATAGCTTTGTGTTACACTTGAATTTAGCATCGTGTGTTGAGCCAGTCTGCAAATGATATGTAGCTTTATACACAGTGCAGCTGAAGTATTGGATTCTTAATAGTGTCAGAGAATTGATGATATTGGGAGCTCATGAGCAAAAAGAAGTTGAGTTTTGAGATGTCAAGATTAAGGTGACTAAAACAGAAAGAAACAACAGAGTTGTGTTGTGTAAAAGAGATCAGGAGTTAGGGTGGAGCTTTGCAGCCAGTTAGAAGACTTGTTGTTAAAAGCAAGTATATGGGCCAGATTTTCCAAGAGAAGAAGGGAAAGAAAGATAAATAGAATAGTGTAATACGGTTTGCCATGGGGAAAAAAAAAACAGTTCTGTGAGAGTAGATGAATCAGGCTAGAGATGAACTTGGAAAAGGCTGCTTCATCCAAATCTGGGAAGGTGGGGAAAATCAGTGTAGATATTCTAGACTATGAGGGCTGCTCTGAAAGTTATGTCTCCTGTTCTATTACGTTGGCCCATGCTTTCAGAGGTCGGTGTTGGTGGTACAGTAGTAGAGGCTGAACCTTCCCACCAATATTCCATTCCATGTTGTTGCTCTGTGATAAATGGCAGCAGAGGGGTGCTCTGACTTGGCAGTGCATATAGAGAGCAAAGGTATGGCCTTGAATTCCTCCACGTGAAATAATGGCACCCATTGACATTCACTGATGCTTGCTGAATGTTTCTGGAGACCAACTAGTAAATATGAGAATGCTGAGGCCCTGGGTGTGGTACATTTCAGCAGTGGCAATACTGACATGAAAGACAAGTCACTTTATGGATACCCACACATTTTTATGTGGTGGCGTGCAGGCTTTTGCTCATGTTGGTGAAAATGCACAGCTAATGGTGATGGCTATATTGAGAAATACTGTTTTCTAGCTGATAATTTGTTACATCAGAGTATTATTTTGCTCACTGTTATAATTTCTGAAGGAGTAAATAGGAGGCATTACTTTTGGAGCAACCTATGTATTAATGAGAATGAAATCATTGCAAAGTAAAATAGAGAGCAGATGCTTTGGGGAAAGTGTGTTTCTAAAAGGTATTTGTAGCACGCATGCACAGTTTCTGTGGTGTCAAAACAGGACAGAAGACTGTGGAGACATTCCAGAAGGGAGTGGTCATGACAGAGGGGAAAAAAGACCAACTTTTAGGAGAAAACTTGTACTGGTTTGCTTATGGTTACAGTGCAGGTTGGTTTAAAACATATATATATTATTATATATATATATACACTATATATATATATATAGTGTGTGTGTGTGTGTGTGTATATATATATATATATATATATATATATATATATATAAAGGGGGTTTTAATCTTAGAATATGAGATAGTAAACATGAAATGATGCAAAGTGTATTTTCTTTTAGCATAAAGCCTGTAATTATCTAATGTGTACATTCTCTTTACAGCTACAGAAATTTTCCGGTTGTAGAGCCCAGCTGGTCAATGCTACACGATCCAAGGTCGTATCTCTGTAATTTCTTAGGAACAGTTTACAAGAACTCTTCTAGAGAAACCCTGATGGAAATTCTGAAGCAGGATGGGCTTGATAAACTTTGCTGGATTGCAGCCAGAGAACAGTAAGACACTGATTCACTTCTTGAAAATACCCTGAATTTTTGCCTGCTCTTATTACTACCAGTCCTTTCTTGAATGTTAAAAAATGGAACAAATAATGATAAAAGTCATGATTAAAGAGAACACTGCTAGGATTCTTTGCGTAAGGCTTAGTAACATTTTAAATACCTAGAAAAATCTTGTATGTAACCCATATGTAATGACATCATTTTTTTTTCCTTACATGATTATAATGTAACAAGAAATACTTAAGTCTTGTGTGTGTTAATCTTTCCAGAAGAAAAAGGCAGCAGTATTTTGTTGTGTTCTATACAAGGGTGGGTTTAATCTGAGCAGCATAACTTTTTTGCTCCTAATAGGTAGAACAGATCTTCTGGCTAGCAGAAATGGAGTTCTGATTGCTTTTCTTAATTTTGCCAAGCATCACCTGTGAAATGATTGCTAGTAGTCAGAGCAGTGCTTTGGAAGACCTCTGCTACCCTGATCAAAAGCCTCAGGAGGTGAACAGTATTTGTGGCATAACTCTTATCTCACAGACATGCTGAGACACTCCAGGCATACTAACAGGGTTAACAAATTGCTGTACATGCTAGAGCAGAGGGATTTAAAGAGTAAGTCATCACCAGTCTGAAGGATTTCAAGCAAAAAAAAAAGGTCATTGGGAAGTCCATCAAGTGTTTCGCTGTCTCTTTCTGAACTCAATTGTGGAATAATTGGACATACGCATCACCCGAGTCATGCAAAAGATTTAAAATGGAGTTTCAATCAGCACCTTATCCTTCTGTATGCTACTAAAAGGTCCATATCTAAAAAGGGTTGTAATCTGGTTTTAACAGTGGTATTTCAATAATGTTTAAGATGAAGTTAAGATGAAAAGTAAAAGCTTTTTTTTTTTTTTTAACATTCACATTTTCAGTTCTGTAAGCAACTGATATTAAAGCACATCTCTGCTTTTCATTGTAATGCACGTGGGAAAGTTGTTAATTTTCAACCTCTTTATGTTCCTAGGTGGCAGCCTCAGGAAACAAATGAAAGTTTCAAAAACTATCAAGATGCCTTGCTGCAGAGTGATCTGACATTGTGCCCAGTGGGAATAAATACTGAATGTTACAGAATTTATGAAGCTTGTTCATATGGATCTGTACCTGTTATAGAAGATGTAATGACACTTGGTGACTGCAGAAATTCGTCAGTGTACCACAGTGCTCCATTACAATTATTAAAAACCATGGGGGCTCCGTTTATCTTTATTAAAAACTGGAAAGAGCTTCCTGCTGTTTTAGAGAAAGAAAAACAAATGAGCTTACAAGAAAAAATTCAAAGAAGAAAAAAGCTTATGGAATGGTATCAAAACTTCAAAGCATGGATGAGACAGAAATTCATTAATACTTTGGAAAATTCATTTTTGCCCAGTGATAAAGGATAAATGTTCCCTTTGGAAAATCTAGAATAGATCAAAAACTTAATTTCATTAACCTTCTGAGGAAGCTTTTATACAAATCAAAATCCCAAAAGGTGGGTGTGTTCTGTTTGAAGTCAGCAGATTTGGCCTAGCTGAGCCATGAGCTACGTTTGGCCTTCCAGCTGTGGCAGATTTCAGAGAGGACATTGATTTAGAGGGATGGTAGCCTGTAAGGTTAACAGCAATTTTAGGAGTGTTTTTGTAAGTTCCATGTTGATATGTGGACGTGGTAAATTTTTTTAAGGAAGCCGTCTTTGAGCATGTGAGCTTGTTAAAATACAGCATGAGAACAACAGTTGTTTGTGAAGATAAGGGAAAGCTATGTTGTACAGAATAATGTGTTATGAGAACTAAAAAGAAGTATGGCTGTAGCAAAATGGCCAGGTTTAGCAGTCATTGTATCTCCTGGTAAGTACTGACTTTGACAATGTGAACTGTTTACTTGATTGATGTGTTTCATTTCCATGGAAGTGGTCATAAAGCTGATTAAACACTGTGGAATAAAAACATATATTTCCAGGTGAAAGTAGAGAACTATTTCTTGGAAATATTTCATAGCAGTCTATTTCCTGCTTAATTTCAGATACCAAAATATCTTCTGTTTCCAGTTAGTTTTAGGACATACCTTTCTGAAGCTCGGCTGAGAGAGTATTCGTTACCTGCTGTTACAGCTGCACATCCTGAGCGTTTGGCCTTAAACATGAACCTGCATGTTGTTTATCTGGTTGCTAAAAGTCTGCTGGAACTTGTCAGCTCCAGACAATGGCAGGAATACAGCACTGCATGTTTATGACGCCGCGTATACAACAAACAGATTTCATTAAATGTAGTGAAAGGGATCTGTTGTGGTTGTGTATGAGAAACAAGTATTTGCTGTTATCTTCTATGTGTTTGGCTGTGCTGTTTTTCTGCATCACGGCATTGGCAGATGTAGGGTGGTGTAGTTTTGTGTCTTTGAGTGTTGGTATGCCATATCAGCTCATTCTCAAGTAGCGATTCAAAAGCCTGTACTGGTGAATAATATTCACTAGTATAATAATACTATTTAGTTCTGGATTGTGTCATATGAGTGCATTTCTGTGTTTCTTTTCAGGTTTTCTTGCATGCTTTCTGTTTGTAAAAAGAAAACCATATAAAATCGCTGGCTTCACTGGCAGTGGGTGATACAGTGGCTGTTCTAGATCTGCAATTATGCATGTTTCAGGGCACCTGGATTTTGGGGAACTTGCATTCCAAGTGCAGTCAGTAGAGAAGCAGATGTTCTCAGAAGACAAGTGAGTTGAATCCAGGTGACCTGACCTGTATGTCTAAAATAGATTTCCCGTGACTGTCACCCTCCTATTCTGTCTGAAGCACTGTGCAATTGCAGTACAATGCAGATGAACTCCTTTCAGCAGAGACTGGAAATTCAGCAGTCACCATTCAGCACAGAGTTGATGAACCCTGCTTAGAGGAAGAGCCTGGAAAGCCAACGGTATTCTGAATTCCATGAGAAGAGGAGTGGCCAACAGGGACAGGAAAGTGATTGTCTCCATCTGCTCTGCATTCATAAGGCCCCATCTGTGTCCAGGTCTGGGGCCCCCAACACGGGAAAGATGCATAGCTGTTGGAGAGGGTCCAGAGGAGGGCCATAACATGATCAGAGGGCCGGAGCATCTCTGCTCTGAAGATAGACTGAAGGCCATTGGCCTGTTCAACCTGGAAAAGAGAAGATAGCAGCCTTCCAATATTGAATGGGAAATCTTTTTTTTTTTTTTACAAGGGTAGATGACAATTGGACAAGAGGGAATGGTTTTAAAGTAAAGGAATGGAGATTTAGATTAGATGTCAGGGAATTTTTTTACTGAAAGTGCTGAAGTGCTAGCACAGGCTGCCCAGAGAGGTGGTGGATGTCCCATCCCTGAGCTGTTTAAGGCCAGGTTGGGTAGGGCCCTGGGCAACCTGATATACTACTTGATCTAGTGACTGGCAACCCTGCCTGTGACAGGGAGGTTGGAACTTGATGATCTCTGAGGAGCCTTCCAACCCAAACCATTCTGTGATTCAAATTCACCTCCTTCTGCCCAAAAGGAATTAATGCTAGAAGTTTTTTCCTTTCATTTTTTTTTCTAATGTTAATGAAGCAAAGAGAGACTTTGAACTTATGAGAGAGATGCATGTTCTGTTTTAGGAATTAGCCTTCTGGTTTGTGATTGTGATGGTGAAGTATGGCTTTGCAGAGTGCAACCAAACATCCCATTGCATCAGATAGTGAGTGTGGAGCACACTCGAGCCTTTCTTAAATCAAGGATGCTGACTGTAACATCACATACTGTATAGATGACCAAGTTGGCAGTAATTTGCATAGTGCCTAGATTTGTGTGCTGAATACTGGTAGCTCTAGCAGTTTTGTTATCAGAGATATTCCATGTTGATGAAGACTTTACAAACTAATCTGGATTGCCTTGCTATAAGAGGAAACAGCTAGCTTCTCACGCTTTACATGTTCTTCTGTCTCTCTTACATAATTCTGAACCCATTAGGAATAGCTGTGAATGTACAGTGTAAGCTGTTTAAAAGGTCAGCTCCAGTGCAATGTGCTTCCAGAGAAATGTTTCCAGTCCTTGTAGCTGTTGATAATGCTGCAGATAAGGCTGTGGCTGCAAAGAGTCAGGATCCTGATTATTTACCATTCTTGGACATTAAAGTTGCATGTGTTTCAATATTTAGGTATTTCTATGTTTTTAGGCACTGTCTTTCAATGACTGAAGGTTATATGAGTGGTGCCACTAAAAGTTTTGTAGAAGGCTTTCCCATAGGAATTACTAACCGTGAAATTGCTCCTATCACCATGTTCTCTCTTGGCCTTACCAACACAATCGCAAAACCACAGAAATAAAATCCTGTTGCTTCCTGGGAAACGTTCCAAGTTAATAAGAACCTCCAGAGCTGAGCAAACTCAGCAGCTGTGGCAGCAGCTTCCATTCTGCAGTCCTAAACTATTTCCAGGCATTCTTCCTACAGCGATGGGAAATGAAAGACAGCAGAAGAAGATTATACTGATTTTGGCATGTTTGTGAAGACTAACGACGGGAGAAACTAATCTTACTTCAAATCCAAATCCAACTGTGCACTGCAGAACTTGCTTCCAGGAAAACTGCTACCATAAAGCATGTTGGGACTGCCATTTTCCAATAGCTAAGAAGGAGTCCAATGTTTATGTAGTGATGTGAATGGTACACAAAGGATTTGATGAATCAGCCAGAGAAATAAAGCTGATCTGATGAAAATGTGCCTGAAGGGATGACACATCGTTGACAGAGGATCTCAGGACTTTGTGTTGGTTTTGCTTTCTGTGTCCACAAAGTTAAATAGTTTGTTTGAACAATGAGCCATCCTGGGGTCAGTCCAAGAGTGATGCTATAAAAGCCATGCTGTGCAGCAAAAACAACAGTAGTTCCACACTCTTGTTCTTTCTTCTCCATCCAGAAACTTAAGCAGTCACAGGGAACTGCATAGATTTCTTGTTAATTACCAGCCTATAAGCCACAACTGCTAATCCTGATAAGGAAATAGCTTGCAAGAGGTTGTACTACTGATTGACACCTGAATTCTTTGGGTGGATAAAATTTTGGGATTTGTTCAGGGCCTCTCAAACAATAAAAACTAGTAAAAAGACACATACTTTTATCTTGCCAATTTAAGTACTTCTCCCATCTTTACTACAGATCTGAAGACCACTTGAATATTAAAAATCTCTCCATGTGACTTCAGTTCTAAAGAACTTAAAAGCTGAAAAGGCAGAAGTGCAATCCAAGGGCTGAAAGAAACACATACCAGCAGTAGGTGAATATGTATATGTATTTCTGATGCATTTCATTCAAACTGCAAAGGAAAATGCATCTGAGCACTGGAACTACACATCAGCAAAGTGGTGGGGCAGGTATTATCTCAGCCAGCCCCTTATCAACCTAATGGCAGAAGGATAAGTTTAAAAAGTCTCCTATTTGATATTTTCTGCAGTTCAATCTGACAATCCAAAATTCCTGATTTTTAGGTGATATTCCTGTGATCTTTGTGGCTTTTTAATCTTCAGGAATGTGTTTTTAGCTTGGGCTGCATTCTGAAAACAAAGCAAACCAAAATATTACACACAGCTTCCATGAAATGTGTATTTTCAAATTATGAGATGCAAAATAAATGCTTCGAAGAGAAACGAGCCATTCACTAAGATCCAGATGAGGACACAGCATAGAAGAAAGTTGTGCAGGTGGCTGCATACAAAGGAAAACAAGTATCTGAAAGGCTCAAATTAGCCCAATTCTTCCAAAGGAAGTTATTCATTCAAGCAGTAGGAAGCTGTTAAATGTTGTATTTTGAAGTTTGTTGTATCTGAGGAGTTTGTTCAGGGCCCAAAATGCAAAGTCTGTGTGTAAGTGAATCTTTTTTCTTCTCCAGCTGATACTTTTGCTGGGAGGCACTAAAGCGTTTTCCTCCATGGCTGCTTATTTAGAACCAAAGAATCGTCTAGGTTGGAAAAGACCTTCAAGACCATCACGTCCATCCATCATCCTGACATACCAAGTTCTGTTCAGAATATTAAAGTATTTGTGTGATCATGGCACCTGACAACTCTCATCAGTAGTTAGGCTGCTGCAGTGCTAAGGCACAGAATACTCTTAGAGGTGAGGAGCCCAGGTTCAAGCCTTGGGGCTGGACTGGGCAGAACAGGGATGCTGTTCACAGTAGCTGATGTCATCTACTTGGACTTGCGCAGGGCTTTTGATATGGTCCTGCACCACATCCTTATCTCTAAATTGGAGAGGTGGATTTGAAGAGTAGATTATTCGGTGGACAAAGAAGAACATGGAGCTGTTGGAATGGGTCCAGAAGAGCGCCACAAAGATGATCAGAGGGCTGAAGCACCTCTCCTATGGATAAAGGTTGAGTGAAATGGCCTTGGAGAAGAGAAGGCTCTGGGGAGATGACATTGCAGGCTTCCAGTACTTGAAGGCAGCTTACAAGCAGGAGGGGGACTTGTATGGTCCAATACTGACAGGACAAGGGGGAATGGCTGTAAACTAAAAGAGGAGGGATTTACGTTAGATGTTTCTATGCGGTAGAAAAAAAAAGAATAAACCATCTCTGCTCCAAGAAACTAAAAAAAAAACAAAAACGAAGAGTTCAGACAACCTGGGTGGGACTTTAGCAACAAAGGAGATGGTTTTTCTCCTCTCATTCATTTTTGTTTCCTCTTTGTCTCCATTTCCTGTCAAATGGCATGTCATCTAAACCACGCTGTGATGAGGTCAGTTTAATTATCCAAACACTAAAGTCTGCAGTGTGAAATTGGGAACTGATAGCAATGGTGGAATGTAGCAGCTATGTAAGGACCTTGATTTGATGGAGGGATTTTACAGGAGAAGCAACAGTTTTATTTATAAAAGTATTCCCCGTATTCAAGACAGGATCGAATCTCTATTTAGAAACTTCTAGTCATCAAGAAGTATGAAAGCATGCATCAAGAAGTATGAAAGCATGCATACGTTACAAAAGGTGCCTTTTGTAATTTCCTCTTGTTTTCCCCACACTCCAGTGGTCTTCTGCTCATAGATTCATATTTTTAATCCTGTGGGGGAAAGAGAGAGTCGAGGACAACTGTGTTTCCCTTATGAGAGGTGGAAACGTACTGATTAATTTCTATAGGGGTGTTAATAGTGCTTTGCTCTTCTTTCAAGTGCTGGCAGAGATTTAAGACAGCCAGTGACATGTCCTCTCTGCTATGCAGCCTTTAATTGTATATTCCTGTTGCTGGAGGGTTCACTTTATTCATTTAATAGCAATTTATCAATCGCAATAGACTTGCTTTGCTATTGACTGTACATCATGGTTGTTTTACCATAAAACTTGAGCAGCCTGACTCACACTACAAGTGAAGTCAGCAGACCAGCTGGGGAACGTACACATGGGAATCTGCAAATTACACCAAGTTGTACCAATTTTCTTCCACTGTCTAATCAGACACTGATTGTTTCTTCATGTACGTCTCTTTTCTTTCTGTGCCCTACAAAATGAACTGCGCTGATTTTACCCAGATGACCCACTTTTCCCGCTGTTATTTTAAGATTATAGCAAAGTGCCTTCTATTTAGTAGAAATAACATTTTCTTGTCCCTGTGGAGGTTCTCTAGCAGGCACCCAATCCCAGCATAGACATAATTAGGCTTTTACTGAATTTCTGCCTCAGCAAAGCTCTCGCTGTCACACAGTGTGCTGTCCAAATACCTCTCTGTAGGATATTACCTCACCTGAGTGCCTGCGTCTTAAACCTTTATAGTCTTTTGTTCAAGATTTTTGGCTGTCACTGTATTAAAGGTTGAGTGAAAAGGATTGTGCTTCCAGGAGCAGAAGAGAGAGGTGAACTTCAAATGTCTCCTTGCTTTCCATTTTAGAGCAGGAAATGCTCTTTGTTCTGAGCGAACTTCACATCCAGCTACACATAGCTGCACATTTTATGGTGTTTGACACCACCTTTGACACTGGCTCTTGACTTTCGAGGTCTGACTTCCACTCCCCACAATACAAACTGCCTGGGGCCAAATCCACCAGAGGATTTTCACATCCGGTTTAAGACTTGGGGCAGTTGAACACAGCTTAGATGGGTTGTTAAAAGGATTGATCCTTTGAACTACTTAGAGGCAGCCTGTGGTGCTTGGCCACCTGGTGAGCTCAGAAACACCACAAAGGGTGCATGAAATGATTCCTTCTTTTGGCCCTCAGCTGCCACGCACATTCCCTACATGCAGTTCAAATACTGCTGCCAGTATTTTTGGCAGAAAAAAAGACCGCTTTGCTGTTGATTTTCAATAAAGCTTTTACGAACATGAAATACAGAGAGGCCTAGATAATGTTTTTGATGTGATGAGCATTTTAGTACTATTTCCTCTATCATCAAAGCATGCTGCGAGGTGAGATGAAGGACAGTCTCTTCCCCATTGCCAGCAGTGCATGCTCCCTCACACAAAAGCTTGCTGTATGTTCCGGAGCACACACACTTCATCAGAGGAAACCCCTTCCTCTCTGCTCCTCCAGCTCTGCTAGAGTCCCTGGTCAGGTCAAGGATGAACGACTTCAAGCTCATCTCCAGCCAAACATCTCAGACTATGTGTTCTGCTGTGTTTTTCCCCCAGGGCCCATTACATGTCTGCAGCATGCCTGATGTGCACCTCCTAGGATGGACCCTTCAAAGAGAAAAGGCAAACTGTTCTGTTCAGACAGCAATGTGTAAGCAGGAGTGGATTGTGCCTGTTGTTTCATGCCATGTGGGGGAAGAGCGCTTTCCTAGTACATGTAAGAATTGGGCTTGGTTCCCTGCTTCTCAAGTGAGAACTTGAACCTGTGTGTTCTAGCTCCCAGATGAATAAATGCCAGAGGTATCAGTGTGGAGATGGCCCACCTCCGTTTTGAGTCATCCCAGCATGAAACCTTTCAGTATTCTCAGGGACAGAAAGTCAGCGGTTCAGAGAAGGTGATACCATCTTACTGCATTATACCATGTGCAAATGCCTCTGCCCCGCAGGTCCAGCAGTGAGTCCATGACAGCTCCTACATCCCTGACAGCACAGGAACAACAAGGGAAGAGTGATAACAGCCATTGTATGGCATAAGGCATTTGTGGACTCCAGTTTAGACTAATCACTCCAGATTATCAGGACACCAAACAGACGGACCATTTATCATCTGGACAGCACTGTAGTCACCACATGCTTATATGCCCATCACTGTAAGGAGCTGAGGAAGTAATACGGGTTCAGGCATGACACCAGCTGGGCAGCTGCATCCCTTCCACTTGTATCCTGGTTGGTCTTTTAGATTTTCCCTGGTCTGCTTTGAGCAGCTATGACTGGCCGTACCATTATGCTTCAGTAAGATCATGAAGACAAAAAAGGCCTGAATTTACACCTTAGTTTTTGATGAGCACAATGCCTTCCTCAAAGCAGCAGGTGGCTGGAACCACGTACACAAGCTTAGCCCAGTAATTTCCCTCTGATAGTTGCATTTACTGATATTCAACCCCTGTGAAGCTAACAAGGTATGGGCCCACAGCACTGAGAGCACTCTGCAAAACGTTGGGAGAAGTGTTCTCTGCCTTCATAGTTCCCATATACAGTGGGGTAATCTGATGAGACAAATGGAGCAGACCTACTAGGTGGCTCATTGATGCTCAAGATTAATCTCTGACAAGGAGTTCAATTAAACAACACTGAAGCTGGGCACTGGTCTGTTTAGGGTAGTATGGGTAGGTCATGGTTGGACTCTGTGATCTTTAAGGTCTTTTCCAGCCTGAGTGATTCTATTATTCTATGTTACTTACTTTATCTTGACCAACCCTGTTAGCAATCCCCAGCTCCATATAAGGGATATAAGGAAAAGAAAGGAACTGATTGTCTGTGCTGTGTGATCAGCAGCAGAAGCTACAAGGCTCCTTTAAGAACATAAATTCTGCCTTGCTTGGTGATTCAGTCAATGAGGCTATTAAAGCCACAGCTTACAGCTTGCTTAAGAAATACAGAGACAGCAAGGAGGAAAATGGGATAGGTCCCTGTGTCAAACATATCACCAGCTCTCTGAGTCACTAACAGCTTGAAAATAGATTGCCATGGTGACATCTGGATGAGTGCTCTGTACAGACAGAGATTCACAAGTTGATATTTGCCACAGAGTATCAAATCACTTCAGTAAACACAACAACCAGCACATAAACAGCTGTCTGTAACATGCAGGGGGAAAATGGAATAGTATTACTGGAAGGGATTTCAATATGAGTGATTTAAGAATGAGACTCATAAAGCCAGAATGAAATGTTCTTGAAACTATTATTACAGACGATGCTGTGCTAACTAGTAAAATACTGCATCCAATATTGGGGCCTTCTTGTCTTGGAAAAAAGCATCTTGGAAAATGAGCTGTGTGACGAAAGAAGCCATCATTGTTTGCATTGTGCTGATCATGTTTCAGTACTTGCTACAGAGAAGAACCTCAGCCAGTGCTGCAGGTTTGGTAATTACCCACTGAAACAACTCAGTCAAGGTTTTCACTTTTGTTTTTGGTATATTTTGAGGGTGGGGAGGAATACATTCCAGTACAAGCATTAATATAGGCTAGGGGCGTAGTCCACTGCTGATGCCAGATGCCCAAGCACTTGGTATTCTCAGTGCAAAAGCTGTAAGCTAATAGTTAAAAATAAATATGTTGTAATGTCTAAGCTTCTTTATAACATTTTGTCTTCAGTAGGAGGCACTGGGTTCACATTTTCCTACTTATGCTATATATTACTTAGAGATCAGTAGTATTTCCATGAAATATCATAAGATTAGCAGAGTAATTGTTCTTGTTTTGCAGGTAAAACATGGCTCCTGTACCTATCAGCCAACCGGATCAGTTAATCAAAATGCCAAATGGTTTTAATTTGCATGTAACTTCTGAACCTTGCTTTAGAAAAAATAATACAATGACACTGCTTGTTGTATCCCTCGGTCTATTTGCCACAGGGAATTGGGCTTTGACTCTTCTAAAAATACCCTATCCTAGGTTTCTCATCAACTGTATGTCCTCAGGCACTCTTATTTTAATCCTGTCACAGGAAAAAAGAAGTAAAGCAAAGATTTCTGCAAAACACCAGTGTTGAGTTACTTTGGAATAAGCAGGAGTATGTTGATAAAAGAATAAAGGAAGGGAGATTTAAGATAGGACCAAAGTGCATTCAGACTTGATTCGTGCTCAGCAGGGCTTCTGAAATGACATTTGTGGGAGGGAAAGGAAACTCACGCTGAAGTGGAAGAAAAAGGATTTTGTCTTTTCTGATAGAAACAACGCACAGAAGCTTTTCTTGAATCCTAGTGACAGTATATTTAACAGTGCTTTTATTTGTGTTTTCATTTTAAACCATCTTCAGTAGTTGGTGGTTATGGGCTTCAGCTGATGAGCCTGACTTGAACTGACTAATCTGTTGGCTTTCCTCACCTTAGAAATATCTCTCATCTCAAGTCTTCTTCAGAGATTAATGCTCCTCTTTAAACCATGACAGGATATAACATGTCATCTCACCATGACACACCTCGGTGTATTTACCCCACAGCCCAGGCCCATGGATGGCAGCACCCCAGGCCGTGCCCCTGGCTCACCCGCAGCACAGGCCCAAATCCACAGCACAGCCATGCAAGTCAAAGCTCCAGCCTTAGCAGTGTTTGCAGAAGGAGCTTACACTGTGGAGATGTTTTCGTATCTCATTTGGTGAGCACAGGGTTCAAGTAAGCAGGGGTCAACAGCTGTTGGGAAGGCTGGGCTAGAGGACACAGTGAACATGGTGGCACTGCTACAGCCTGGGCTGACATGCTGAAGTGATTTGACTGCACCAGCTCTCTCTCTGCTTCTATTTTCAAGGCAGCTAAATCTGCATTCACGCTGTAGATGTTATTTCACGGAACAACTTTCCACATGGCAGGTGGTTTTCTAGTGAGATGACATTTTGTTCTAGTGAGATGACATTTTGTTCCTAATTAACGTACGCAGTTCTTTGCTGAGGGTAGGTGATCAAAACAAGCCCTGCCAAGAAGAAAGGAAAAAATCACCCGCAGCTCGAATGCTGAGCTGCCTTTCTTAACTGCTTCAAACAATTAATTCAGAAGATTACATAAAAGATATCCTTCCTTCCTATTTCTTTTATGCCTGTTAGACTGTGTTTCTACCATAAGATGATGGACAAGGTGAGACCATCGGTCAGCACACTGCTCTGAAAGATTTAGAAGGGCAGCAAGCCGCTCTGATCTTCCCTGTTCTTCCTCAGCATTCCTGTTTAGTGAAAATTAATGCTGAGTTGTTTTTTATCATCAGAAAATGTACAAATCCATCCACAGAAATGAGATTTGGAAGAGGATAACCCCTACATGCTCATGATCCCCTCCAGAGAACAGAAACCAGAAGACAGCAGGTGGCAATAGGTGTAGGCTAAATTAGCAGAGCTCTGTAAAACCACTGCACTGGAAATAAGGTAAGGAGACTGGGTCATTTACAAGAAGGAGAAGAGGTGGAATCATTTATTTACCAAATCCTGGCTTCCAGCCCTGGCTTTTGAAAGGACACTGCATGGTCAGGAGATGCTCCTGCTCAGCACTTGCATTCGCACCCCAACAGTACCGTGCAGGGTGTTCATCAGGAGAAATGCTTTAATTATCTTGCCAGAAGCTCAACTTCCAGCAAGCTGGCTATGAACCGTATGCAGACACAAGACATGCTGTTTTTAAGTTGAAGTACAGGTTAGTCTGCGCATGTGGAGACTGCTAATTTTCACCCACAAGCATACAGCAACTTTGATACAGGCCTGTCTATAAGCTCTCCGTGAATGGCCCATGTAAGTACTGCAGATACTTAAGCTGTTGAAACCTTACATTGAACTATTTCTCAGATGTGAAGTTAGCTTCAGTTGCCTGCTTTGTGCCATTGTCTCTGAGCAAATACAGTGGGCTGTGCGTACCCTGACATCCTGCTGATGAGCAAAAGGCCACAGATCATATGAGGAAAGCCTGTGCTGCTGCATCCAAAGGTCTGTGACTTTAGCCTGACATTTGGGGATGCTTTGGGTACATCTGCATTGTCATATTAGCTCAGAGCACCAGCATGTAGTGAGCCAGAGCTCCCTGATGCTCCATACTGTGTTATGCCTCACTATTGTGTCCTATTCTGAAAAGAACCAACTACTGTATCCCTAACATGGCCCCTTCCCTCCTCCCACCACAGTCCTTTGTGACACCTAGCAAGAGAGATGTGTGGTGAGCCAGACACCAGTTTGCTTCAGGAATGGTCAGAAAAATAGAAATTCCAGTCCTGGAATAAACAGATCTGGAGAGTAAGAGCAGCAGGTATGTGCTCAGGGAGGTGCAGCCAGCTATCAGAATGGAAAATCCACAGTGGGCAGGAGAAAAGTGTGACCTGCTCTTGGGACAAAGAGGAGCAGTTCCTCATCTAACTCATGAGACTCAAAGGGGTTTTTTATCTTCTCTCAGTCTGCTACAGGGGGAAGTTACTAAAATAGGACAAGATGCTGGGATAAAGGATATCGCTGTGTGCTCAGCTGGGAAATCCACACTAATATCCTAATGAACTTTTAGCTAAGACACAGCGGTCTCTTTTTCTTACCTGATACTGTGAGGAAAATTATCTTATTTGTCCCCACAGTATGAGTCAAGAAAAAGGAGCTTACTGCATGCGTTTGCAATAATTAATGATACACACATAAAATGAGACTTCTACCCCTTCTGTGAGCAAAAGCTTAACTTGCAGAAGGGTCCTTTTGAACACAGTGGCACTAAACTTATCAATAGCTTAGCACAAAGCCTTTTCCCATTGCTTTGAAGCTGTTTACGAAGGCCTTGCAGCAGCAGAGTATAAAGTCACCTTTCTCCTCTCCATGTTCCTTCATTACAAGTTCCCCAAGGACCACAGAGAAGCAAAGAAAATATTAAACCCTCCTTTCAAAAGGTTAATATTTGTGCACAGAGACTTTCAGTGGGTCTCTGCAGAAATGTACTGAAGACTTTGCTGTGTTTATGCATATAAACTTTGGAATATCACCCACTTGATATGCCTTCTCTGGGTTCTCTCATGATCTGGAACATTATACCTACTTATTCTTTGCTTCCTCCCCAAAGTCATTTCTAGTTTCTTTCTCTTGAGGGATAAAATAAATAAATAAATAAATAGGAGACTTCAGTTTTAATCATCCAACCTGCTTTTCTTGCTTTCTAAAAAGCACGCAAAGAGGCATTTTGACCTGGACATGCTTAACCCCATCATCATCATTCCCCCTCCTTATCCTCCTCAGAAGACTCCTGAAATCCCCAGTTGGAATCCAGCTTGGAACTCAGCTCCTCATTCCTCCCAGACACAGAGGAGCCCTGTCCCTGGCTCATGGTCACAGGATCAGAATGACCGCTACCCCAGGCTGAGCTGGAAGAAGCAGGGGTCTGCAGATAGGGCAAGTCTAAAAGACAAGTTTAGAAGGCAGGAACCCAGGGGGATGGTGAGATCCACTCTGGCTCAGCGATGGGTAATTTGTTTGGGGCACAGTGTCAAAGGAAGATCTAAGGGAAGCAGGACTCTATGCCTATGGAGTGCCACTGCCAACAGCACTGGAAATCCCCCACACGAGTGCTGCAGTCCCACGTTCTGGTCTGACAGTAGGGTTCAGCTGGGATGTTATGGTTACCATCTCATGTCTGGTTTGATATCTTACTGAACAAGCTACTGACAACAGAGGTGAGGGGTGAAAATCTGTTTTTCCCAGCAACGAGGATACAGAATATTGACTGTTTTCATCAGAATGTAATTTCCTCCTCACCTCTGAGTCTGCTTCTGTGAAAGGCATTTCCTTCATTTTCCCTTGGCCAAGGAAACCACAACAAACACCTACAGCTTGAGCTGCACAATGTGTCAATTTCCAAATGATAATTCCACAATCACACAAAAATTGTAGCTTCCATACTAACAACGGTTAATGAAATGAGGTTTCTGGCAGTGAGAGAAATACTTCAGGTTAAACGCTTTCTAAACACTGCATGTAGGTTTATTGAATTCCTTTCTAGAAAGGAACATCAGGTCAGAATACCTTCCCTTTCTTCCCACTTCAGAGTAAGTTCTAGTCACTCTCTCAGGGTGTTTGTAGATTGACTCATCACAAAGTAACATAAGAACTCCTATAAAGTGACAGGGGGCTTTTTCATTATCTCTATCTGTTTTGATGAGATAATGGAAGGCAAACTAGTTGAAATTCTGCTAGCCCAAGGCAAACAATTTATTTTGATGTGTGAGTAAGGTATTATTAGTTCTTTTCATTATAGAAAACATAGGACAAGTAGGACTGTGTGCCTAGACTTGTAAATTTTCATGACAGGTTTGCATACTGGAATGATTCATGTAATGAAATAATGCTGGAAGTTAATAAAAGAAGTGCAGCTTCTCACATTATTCAGATACTCAGAAAGATACAGAGATCTATTTCTTCCTCAAGCCAGCGAAAAGGTGCCAAATGACTTCAGAAGCTTTGGAATACGTACCTGGAGATCAATGCAAACTGCCCTTCCCCATTATTGCCTGCTTTGAGTGCTGATTTATCCAGGGCGTTTTTATAGAAGAAGGTAGGCAAAATACTTAACACAAATGTCAGAAGAATCATTCTTGTATTTCAATAGCAAAGTAATGTAAATCGGGAAAAAGAGAGTCTTGCCCTAAACAACAGTCTGGGCTCAATGCTGTTCTTACAGGAGGATCCATGCAGACAACAGATGCTTGTATCTATAGTGAATATAAACATCCCTAGGAGGTTGGCCAGACACCTATCTTGCTCTGTACACACTTGTCTGCTTGACGTAGCAGTCCCGTCAGTTCCCACTTTTGGGCATGCAGAGGATCACACATTGGAGCAGCCGCCCAGCTGCTCTGGCATTATAATTAAGCAGAGGCTGCTTAGCCAGAAAGAGAAGAAAAGGAAAGAAAAGGTTTAATGTCTACAATTAATATAATGAACTCAAACTTAAGCACGGCAGGGCTTAGTTTTTGTTGCCTGGGCCCCAGAATGTTGTCTGAGCTGTCACTGTGTGAGTCGGCAGGAGAAGCTGAACACAGAAGTGCTTGTGAAAAGCTGATCCTCTTGGCACCAAAGTGCCCCCCTCCAGGCAGGACCCAGCCACTCCTGGGAGCTCAGCCAGGAGCTGACAATGAGCTATGGGCTCAGCTTCCATTGCTCCTTGCGGATCTTACCATAAATATAACTCAGTGATCAGCCATGACCTGCCTTTGGGAAGAAAGGATGGAGGAATAAGAGAGGATTTCATCTTGCATCCCAAACAAACTGACATTGGTGCCAGAATTCTCATGGTAGCAGCTCACCCACCCTCCCTATCTCCTACAGTGCTGGCCACATTGGCCTGTGTACATATCAGTTTTGTAGGTCTCCATTCTGATATTATTCTTCCCCCCCAGGGGCTGCACAGCCTCATGCCTGACTTTGTATGAACTTGGGAGATGCCTGACGCAAGCTCTGAGACTCTGCTTTGCATGCCAAATCCCTAAGGCCATTACATCATCTGACTCACGGGCACTCGAGTCCTCTGTCAGGTTTAGCCAAAGGAAGTAGCAGCTTAAATCCATTAAAGAGAAAATTGGATATGAGATGAAAAAGTTTGATCGCATGGATAAATGTCAATATGCTGTGGGGCGTTTTGAGGAGGTACAGCTGCTGATGCTCTTGAGAAGTCAGCCAAAGCTGCAGCTCTGCAGAGTGAACCTGATCTGACTTGCTCCCTACAGCTCCCAGGGCTGAGTCATACTAATCAGCATGTGCACTTTGGGCACAAAACCTGTTCATTACATCACCTCCAGATCAGCTATGCAAGTAGAATGGACCTGGTGCTCATTTTTGACTGGTAATGACTGTCTTTACCAGCTCTTCCTAATTAGTGCAGATTGTGTCCATGACCTATTTTCAGGAGCTGAGCAGTATGTCAGGATTGGCTAATGAGAGCCTGCACTTCTGCTTTTGTAAAATAATGAAAAGCTTGTCTGTAACTTCAAATTTCCCTTTAGCTACTGCAGAAAGGTTACAGGTATAAAGCAGGCTGCATTTTTTCAGTGTTAAACAAGCCATCCTTAACACTGAAGTCCTTTTTAATGAAAAAATCATTTAATTTCCACATTATCCTGCAATCTACATAGAGCAGATGGAACTTCACTTCCTTGTCAGACTACAGAGTAAGACTCGCACTCATCTTGTGATCTTGTCTGCCTTTCAGTGGATCTTAGCAACTTCCCTGCCCAGCCATGGAGTTTAGTGAGCAGAGCAGAAACTGCTTCCCCAGCCAGCGCTGCTTTCAGTCTTGTGGGCTGGACAATTTCTTGGGCAGTGAGATACAGGGGTGAACCCCTCTGGCTATGGCAGGCATGCTTTCTGGTAGAGTCCTCTATACCAGCAGGATTCTACACAGTGAAAAAGGTTCATCTATAGTCTGTTCTCTAAAAGAATAAGTGTAGGCATCAGGAGCTATCTGCCCCATATGGCCAGGATGCCCAATTCCATGCCAGAAAGCTCAAGAGGAAACCCAAGCTTATACCCCAAGCACCCAAGTCTTGTGCCCTGCACAAGGCAGTTCCTGGACAGCACATAGGATTTTCTGCTCTGTTGCTTCTCCACACGCTCTATAAAAGAGAAGTAAATAGCTAAGACTGCATTTGGCATTAGCCATTGTAGTGTTTGATTTACTGGGACTAAAATCTTAAGCTGGGCCAGTGTGATGAACCTAAAAGGCATTCTCTGAAATGCACCCTTCACTGAGGCCCCCTGCCTCACTAGAAACTTGCCCGTGCAACTTGACAATACTTGATTGATATAGCTGAATTACCACATCTATCTGGGAGTTCTTACCTTTGAGCAACTCAACATCAACTTTTGTCTAAAATCAATCAGGATTCAGAGAGAAAAGAAGTCAATACCAAAGTTTCTTAAGAGGTCCAGACCAAGAGTTTAAGATGCTCAAACAGACAGAAGTCCACAAAACAGGTATGTGGTGAAATCACAACAGTATTTCCATCACCCATGGGGTCCAGAGGAGGGTCCCTAAGATGATCAGAGGGCTGGAGCACCTCTCCTATGAGGAAAGATTGAGGGAACTGGGCTTGTTTAGCTTGGAGAAGAGAAGGCTCTAAGGAGACCTCATAGTGGTCTTCCAATGCTGGAAGAGTGCATATAAACAGGAGGGGAAATGGCTGTTTAAGAGGGTGGATAGAGATAGGACAAGGGGAAATGGTTTTAAACTGAGACCAGGGAGGTCTAGGTTAGATATTGGGAGGGAGTTTTTCACACAGAGGGTGGTGACACACTGGAACAGGTTGCCCAATGAGGCTGTGGATGCCCCATCCCTGGGGGCATTCAAGGCCAGGCTGGATGTGGCTCTGGGCAGCCTGGTCTGGTGGTTGGTGACCCTGCACATGGCAGGGGGTTGAAACTGGATGATCATTGTGGTCCTTTCCAACCCAGGCCATTCTATGATTCTATGAATAGAAGAGCTATTTCTAATTCACCCCATCAAAGTGGGCAGGAACAGCAGGGTGGCTCTCACACTGCTGGGTGTCCTGCCAGCGTGGTACAGGGAATTGGTGCCAATACAGTGTCACCCCTTCCTGCTGAAGCTGTGCCTGTAAAGATCCATGAGATTTACAGTTCCTTCTCTGAGTGTGTTCTCCAACGTAGGCCAGCATACTGAAGACCACAGACTGGAGTGTGCAGCAGGTCTGTGATTTTTAGAAGTGTTTTACTAACACGTCCTATTCTTCACCTTTCTAAGTAATAGTGCAGGAGCTAGTTATAGTTTACAGAAACCTGGCAACATAGTATATATTGGATATAATTTTCAGAGCATATTTAGTTTGCCTAATCCATATGAAGCATGTTGTAAATGACTGATGTTTCAAGACAGCCTGAGTATTTGTAGCTTCCCTTATGCAGAGCAAAGATCCAGGGAACAGGAGAACAAAATGCCTCAATTTCTTGTCTCTGTGGGCACAGAGATAAATGAACAAACTGCCAGAGAAAAAAAAAGCATCCTTTTATTCCATGAAGGATGTTTTATAAATCCTATAAATCCTGAAAACTCAAGGGAAAGAAAACTGCTTCTGTATAATTATAGCTGAACTGCGATACTGTAATGTGTGCTTAGAAACATCAGACACACAAGATGCTTGATTAAGACAAGGCACACTGATGACTGGGGAAAGGAACTTTATTTTTTAATTAATGCCATTTTAAAAGTGATTGTGCAGAGCCAGTTTTCTAAATTCCACAATCACGCAGTATCAGAGAAATAATTAAAATCACTTACTTGCAGAGCAAGGACACACACAGTTGCCAGGCAACATCTTACGTACCTTGAGAATGTATAACGACGCACATGATTTATGTCGAGCTGTTGTTGTATCTGATACCATTGTTTCTGATGTGGATCCTCATAGGCTGAGCCACCATCAAACTACAGCCACCATGCTGACTCTTCTCCTTGGTTTACAGAGCCATTCATCTGCTGCCAGCACATTTTCAAATCTACAACTTGAATCGCTACTTAATATTGTCAACCATATAAGAATAAGTTGGTTAGAAAGGAACATTAAATTCCATTAATGCATGTTCTTCTCGTATGAGTTCATCAAAGTAATGACATTAATTTGTCGGCCTAATAATTACTAACACACGTGACGGCTGTAACCATGTTCAGGAAAAGTAATTTAAGATATTTATAAAGTGCATGTCACAATGTATCATTTCCCCAGAAACAACAAAGATTTCTGGGATATGAAAGCTACTGAAAGAATTACAACCAGAATTAGAAATACTGGAAACCACCTGAATAATTGTGCTGAATAACTGTGAATGTGATACTCAGCCTGGGTTAGACTTCATTACCCATGTGGGCACGTCTTTGATCACTGTTACACTGGAAAGCCTGTAAAAGGAGGCAGCAGCTCCGGTAGATATACAAAGATACTGCTAATCTGTGTTACAACATCAAACCTGCACCAATTCACATACATTTAAACAAATGGCTCGTATCTTGTGTTGTATCTGCTGCAGCTGTTCGATCTCAGAGAATGACATCGACAGGATGTTAATATAACAAACCTTCCTCGTGGTTACATAATCCACGCCGCCCAACTCAACACCAACAAATGTCTGCCATAAATGTTTTCTTTTTGAGTTTTAGAAGCTTTGGTAGGTCTGTAGAAAACCTCCTCGCATCACTTTGCTTTCCTCATCTTTCCACTTGAGGGAGCTCCAACATCTGAAATGTTTTAAAATTCTCAAGGAGGCCCTCAAGAAACCTATTCTATACAGCTCTGCTCCCGGCGGATCATACTTCTGAACACTGGGCTTTACGCTGAACAGACACTGTCTTTAGTAAAAAATAATGTTTTGAAGCAGTTATTGTCCACAGGAAGCTTTGGGTTGTATGTGTGCATGTGAGAAGCAAGTGACAGAGACATATATAAACACACTGTTGTACATGTGTATGTAACATATTGTATGGGAAAATGCTGATCACAGCCTGAACCTCTGATTAACCACCTGAGGCAAGCAATGAGTCAGCTGTGGGAGCACAGGGGAAGGCAATTCAGCTGTGCTACCGGAAGGGGTGGAGCTTGGCTCCACCTCTCCCAGATCTCATTTAAGGGCTTACTACAACTAAGGCAGGATCTCTTTCTTTGCAGATTGCTCCTTTGTAGAGTTTCCTGCCAACCTTCAACATCAGTGAGCATTTCCCATTTATCATAGATTATCTTTCTATCATGATAATCTTTCATTCAAAACTTCTGTTTAACCTGTTTACCTGTTGAGTGTATGATTGTATAACTGTGCACATATTTATACATTACTTGCTAAGAAAAAAGAGTGCATTTTGTAATATTTATGCAGCCTGCTATTGTGACATCGTGCTACTGAGTAAAGAAACGCACCCCTCACAAAAGGAAAAAGAAACAATAACTCAAACTCCCTGAATTCCCTGCCAATTCTCTTTAGTAGAGGATGTCTTCCTGGACAATAGGATGAGAACTTGAACGCTTCAATCTGAAGCCACAGTTGTGAAGCTGAGGTCATTATATTTTACTTTAAAACCTCTATGTATCTCTGGCTGATGAGAACTGGTGGCCCAAATGTGCAGAGGGGGTCAGCTGCAACCTGAGAGTATGACATGATAACAGGTCCAATAGGAGATGTGCATACCACAGCACCCCCTGCATGCCCAGCCCTTGCATCTATGCCTCTGCTGCAGGGAAGCGGGCATGGCCTTAGGAAAACATAAACAACTCTAAATTCACACCAAACCTTGCATGTTACGTGAAGAGAGCCTCTTGTAGCAAGGCAATAAGAAAAGCTAAGGACAGAAAAATGCATGAAGTCCCCTCCGAGCCCAGGGCTAGGTCTTCCATATTTTGAAGGGGAGACTGCCTCAAGGGCCACCTTCCCTTTTGAGGACCACACTAGCATAAGGTGTTTGAAAAAGAGTTACCGGGTTACCAAAGTCTTTTAAAACACAATGGTAGGAGAATGACTTCACTTTACTTTTTAATTCAGTGAGCAGCTGTCCGTGAAGTAGGAGGTCTCGATTCAGCTCATTCTACAGCCTGAAGCTTTTCCAGCTGCTACCACCCAGCTCACACTAACAGCTGGGTGCAAAATGTGGAATTACCAGGTCTCAAATGCATGTCAGGGCCTGTATCCCTCCCTACTTCCACTTGCCTGGAGATCTGGCCATCTGACACCCCCCTCCGTGATCCTGGTTTGTATTTTTGCAACAGAGAAGCTAGAAGTACCTGGGGGGGGAATAAATCGAGCACACTGCTACTACTCATAATTAGAGAAAATGTTACAGAAATGGCCTTTCTTTTTCCACTCTTGTTTCTCTTTACATATGCCTTGCTCTTGGAGAAGGGCACAGCCAGAGGGTAGGCCAAGGGGCTGAATCAGGGCAACAGCAGCATCCTGGGTAGACCATTAATAGCAGTGCACTTTTTAGCCTGATAGCTGCAGCTGTTCCCACCCTTCTGGCCCACACTAATAAATATGCACATTAGATGGATGTTTCTGCCAAAAAGAACAGGGCTGACATTTGAAGTGTCATTGCTGGGTTTCAAAATTAATGCCCTTCTGAGACAAATAAGGGCGGTTCACAACCTTCAAGCTACTGGCACCGACAGAAGCAGCCCCAAAAGCTGAGATTCTGAAAGATCTAGCTGGCCTATCTCGGCCATATAAGGACAGCAAGACTAGGAGTTACATACCCCTATTAAATGCCAGAGGTGCAATCCAGCAGCTTTATCCATGTAAGCATTCTCATTAAAGTCAGTCAGCAGCAGCATGATGAAGGATATGGGACTAATTTTTAAAACTCAATTCTTCTCAGTTCTTTGCTGTTCCTTCGAGCAGTCTCCTCTTTGAAATTTACTCCAACTTTTAATGTTCTCCATTCAGAGTCATTAGCATGAGAAGGTCAGGAGTAATGAAGTGGCAGAAGTACTTCATTTTTAGCTGAGAACTGATTGAACAAACATAAACAATGCAAACGGAAAATTTAAAACCAAAAGCTAATTATCAGAGATGCAATTATCTGCTCATCAGAGACTTCAATTGGCCCCTCAGGCTCACTCGGAAGAGCTCTCCAACACACCGTGTTCTCCCACCAGGCTTGGAAAGAAAGGCTAAACCATAAAAGTTCCTGACGCTATTCCGCACAATGCGGCGGTTAAGTTTAAGAAGCAAGATAAAGATCCAGAATAATGCTGGTGTTTGTAAGCTGGCAGGTGTAAGGCGCGTGCAGCTGCCTAAATTCAGGTGTTCAGTGCTTACAGATTGGACGTTCACATCATTATTCTGAGAAGAACTGGAATACGGAGGATTCAAAAGCTACCAGCAGGATGAAAGTAGCCCTACAGATAATGCAGGGCCTGCTCTGGGAATGCAATTACTCGGATGTGTCTTCAAACCAACAAAGTTGCCTCAGTCTCTTCTCATTAAGTGACAAAGTTACTACCCCAAATTCGTTCCTCTTTGTAATTGCTAGTTGGGAAGAAAATAGCAACACCGCGGGGAAAAGGATAATGTTCCTAACAACAGTAAAAGGCACAAATTAGCCTCATAACTTTCCATGTATCAGTTCTGTCATTAGTCCTAGTAGCACCGCTCAAAATGAAGAAATTAACAAGGAAACATTAAACTGCAATTCATGATGCTAAAGCAAGGGGACTAAATATTGACATACCAATTACTGCTTTAAGTCTCATGAATTTCTTCAAACAAAGTAGCAACTAAACTAATGTCAGGAGCTTTGGCTTTGGTACTTCTCTTTTTGTTTTACAAGAAATACAACGATTTTTCACATACCAGACACTACCGGTCCTCTGGGGCTGGAATCTTCCCTTACCTTATTCAGACAGAGGGCTCTCTTTCATTTCAAGCCAGTGACTTTACCTGGAAGATATTTTTTCTGTGATATCAACAATTCCCCGCTGGATTCAGATCTATGTATTCCGTGCTGACAAAGCTATCACACGCATTTGAACACGGCCAGCTTGGCTGCACACAACACATATATAGAACATTACCTAATTGTATTTTTCCTGAACCCTCCTTCAAACAACAGGCCAAGAGGATTCCTTTCCAACATGACTACAAGTAGTAAACAAACAAACAATCTGCAGATGCTTATCTGTGCATTTTAATTGGGAGCGAGGCACTAAAATTAATACCTATAATTCTAAGAGGCTGTTGTTAACATTCAGCACGTTACATTCAGGTTTTCAAAAGAGGACGTCCCTCCTGTCTGCTATGAC
This sequence comes from Coturnix japonica, assembly GCF_054131305.1. Classification (NCBI taxonomy): domain Eukaryota; kingdom Metazoa; phylum Chordata; class Aves; order Galliformes; family Phasianidae; genus Coturnix; species Coturnix japonica. The sequence continues at coordinate 30,041,179 of NC_140663.1, forward strand.
TCCTGGTTAGGACAGTAAGGAAAAGTGGAACAAAATCCATCTTAAAATAAGCATCTAAAATAAGTGAAGTGCAGTAATCACCACCAAGGACGTGCCCACATCTCCTGGCTGGCTTCTGAAGGAGGTTAACTGACACGTCTGGAACAGGCACGTGCCTTTAGTTGCCTAAATTTAGGTGTGTAATGCTAACAAATTGGGCATATGGATCATTGTGTCTGAAAGAAAACCATCAATTTGGCAACAGACAAAAACAGTAATCCAAGGAAGTACACATTAAACCCCTAAGGCTTCGGTTGCAGAAGAGATGGTGTGCACAGGACCTCACAAGCAATGCTCCTACACCAGTGGTCAGAGTAGCATTCCTGGAAATGGAAGATTAGTCACAGCTTAGCCTCACATAGAAGCTTAGGTGAGAGAAATGCCTTTCCTGGACTGCTGAAGTTCAGACAGCACACAGAGCCTCATTTCATAGCTGCAGAGATCCATCTGAACGCTTTAAAGCCACTCACTTTCAGGTCAGACAGGGTGAATTCCCAGCTCTTCTACAGGCAGTGACAAACCCCATTATCCCAGATTTTGTCTCCATGTCTCAGGAGTTTATGAGCACAGAGCAGCATTAAGTGCTGCGCTGATTGGGAGGGAGAAAAAAAGCTTCACTGGTTTTATACCTTAGATAAGCAACTATATTTACTACAATAATCTCATTCCTGAGCAAATAGATTTGATTCTATAGAAATGTGCATCTTATCAGTGACAAACATTTGAACAAGCTCATAGAAAGCAGCTTCTTATTGTTTTTTTCAATGACAATCAAATGTTTCTTTGTTTCAATTAATGCTTGGCCTTTCATTTAGAGACTTACTGCCCAACAGTGAAATGACTGATTGACTGCAATTGTCAAGCATGATGAATTATTTCTGTCTTCTTTTCAGCCTGAAGGAAATTAGTGTAGGTTTTTGTTGTTTAAGGCTGCATTTCATTATGTGCTCACAGAGCTCGGTGATATTCCAGCCATCAGTTTCATACGGTCTATTTTTATTAGCAGCACAAGAAATGAAATCCCGCACAGCTCATCAGGCTGTGTAAATGAAATGCAATAACGAAGTCCTCAAGCAAGCTGAATCCAGCTTGCTCATGTTATTCCTTTTTTTGCACCGAGTGCATCAAGTATTGCAGGGACTGCTCTCTGTATAAACACATCTCTGCTTTATCATACATAATTCAGGATCTCCAGTTCCCTGATGGAGTACATTATCTAACTGCACAATGAGGTATGGTTCACAAACTCTGCTCCTGTACTGTACAGCTGCAGTGCCCAATTGCACTGCATTTTTTATACAGCTCTGCCTCTTCCAACAACATATGTGCTCTCAGTTGGCTTTATGCAAGTACATTTTAAATGTCCATAGCGTCCCCCCATGACAAGACCTGAATATGCTCTACATACACTAATTTAGAGTTCACAGAATTACATCATGGATAACCAAGCATTTTGAAGCACCATCTATGGATACACGTATATCAAGACTGTTCCACACCTCTAGTGCTTGCTGCTCTTGAAATTGATGGGAAGTCTGCAGGGACCCTTTTGAGACAGAAGACAGGAATTTCTGTAATAATCTCTGTCCTGTAAGTCATCTCAAATGTGGTGTCGCAGAGCCAGGCAGGGTCTGTTCCTGTGCAATCACCCTCCTTGCCATGGGATTGCAAGCTGTGGAAATTAGTGCGGAATTGAGTCCGGAGACTTGAGCTGCCACGAACATCTTCAAAGAAGATTACCACCATGTAATAACGCACAATCCTTTGGCAATCCCTAAAGAAGAGCAGGGGGTGTGGGAGGGTGGAAATCAGATTTCTCAACCAGCTCAATCCTGGTAGTCCCGGAAGCCAACCCTAACTCAGGGATCCAGAGTATGCACAGCTCAAGCCATCTGCGAACATGAGTCCATCCCTAGCTAGGGATCCTGCCATGGACAGGCTGAAAGCACCAACAGAGGAAAGCAATCTCCAAAGGCAAACCATGGTTTCTGTGCCTTCATAGGCAATTACATAGAAACAGGAATTCCCTCCCTGCTGCTCCACAGATAGCCACATCCTCTGCCTGCAGTATCTAGCACAGAAGGAAAAGGATGGTATAGACATGGAAATCCAGTCCCCATCTTGCATTGGGTAGTATTTCCCATCCTAGGCCTGGCTGCAAGAGGGATCTTTGTTGTTCAGCCTTCATAGAGGAGAAAGCAAGTAACTTCACATTCTTAATCCGTGCCACATTTTGGGTATGGTTTGTACACTCAGCTCCCAGACCAGAGAGCTGGAGACTGGCCTGACCTAAGACAATGTTCTGCAGAGCCTCGAGTCCAGAAACAGGGGACAGAGTGGCACTTAATGATCTGAAAAGGGTATGTACACTTACTACTAATATGTTGAAGACATGGTAGAGGTGTGGAAGTGATTAGCTGCAATGCTAAGGCAATGCTTTACTAAGATTTAAATACAAACACAGGCTAAAATGTCAGCATTAACACAGTATGTGTGCCACCTCCCTCCGAAGGCCAGATCCCCATAGCACTAGAGCTCAAATCAAGCCAGATTATTGTGTAGCTGGCTTAAGCCACTCCAGAGCAGAGGATCCCACTGCTCACTCCAGTTTGTCCTGAAGGGTCAGGCCTGCCTGTCCAGGACAGGATCTACAGGTATTTTATTTCTCTGGGCACTACCACCACACAGGAGCCACCTTTGGAAACTCCTTGTCTGCAACTTTGCCTAAATGCTTCTGGCTATAATTGAAGTTGGCAGAGCACTCCACATCTCCATAACTCCATTGCCTGCTTTTAAACTCCTCAAGGCTGATCTCCCTGCAGCCCAAAGTCTGCATCTGTAACCCTGGAATTTCATGTTTCACTTTGACTTCAAGAATGACAGCCACACTCCTTGCTCATCAAATAGTAGCAATACCCATCATCCTTTGCTTTTTACTTCCCAACTCTTTTCAAGCAAAGGCTGAATTTCAGGGCAGCCAGGGGACAAGGAAAAGGGTTTTGCACCCTGAGACACGTCTGACTCCTTCAGTGGGTGACACCAGGATTGGAGTATGGGACCTACAAGCAGCACGGCTACTGGCTCTGCCAACTGCAGCGCTCAGCTCCTGGCACATACACCATCATCTCAGCATGCAGCACTGGCAGCTCACTCATCCTTCACAACCCAACAGGGCTAAGCCTGGTGCCAGCTCTGCAGGCAGAGTTGGAGGCTGACCCCACACTGCTGGATTCACCCCAGAGAAAGGGCGTGGGGGCTGCACTCCCACCCACAACTCTTTCCGCCCTTCCGAACGGCCTTAAGCTCACAATGTTTGCAGGTAGGGCCGTGAACCACTGCCCACCGGCCTGGCGTCCATCCTTCCAGCAGGACCTTGTTCCCCATGTGCCACGCACAGCACTTCAAGGGAGCACGATTTCGGGCGGCCTCCCACCCTGCTTTGTTTCCTTCCCACTATTAGTGCCGTGACGGGCGGTGTCAGCCCTCGGGACGAGCCGCAGCGTTTGCACAATGCCGCCACGCCCCATGGCGGTGCCGCGGGCACGGGGCAGCCCTACAGCAAAGCGGCGGCGAAGCAGCGCACTGCCCTGAGGGGGAACGCGGGGTCCCCAGCGGTCACCTCTCGCCCCGGCCCCTCCCTCCCTCCCTCCCTCCCTCCCCCCGCAGCTCAGCGGAGGCGGCGGTGAGAAGCTTTAACTTTCCCCGGCGGATCAAGGCCCCTCCGTCACCTCGCGGCCCCTCGCACGCCGCTCCCCAGACGGCACCCGGCCGCCATCTGCTCACCAGGGCCGGCCCCTTCCCTCCCTCCGCCCGCCGGGCCTTGCTGGGCCTCCCGCCTCGGGGCAGCGGGGCACGGCGGGGCTGGACGGCCCGGCCGCCAGCAGGGGGGACGGTGCGGGAGCAGAGCGAACCACCGAGGAGGCGGGACGGGAGATCGACGGAGGGGAGGGGGAGAGAGGCGGGGAGAAGTTCATTCTCGGAGACACCTCTCGGGGCGCGGCAGGAGCCGCCCCGTGCCGGGGCTGGGCCGTGCGCTGGGCGCCGCTGTGCGGGGATAGCGGCGGCAGGGCGAGCGCCGGCTCCGAGTCCCCACCCAAGCGAACGCGGCGGCACTAAGCGCTGCTTCTGGCGGACCGACCGAGCGCAGTCAGCTCTCCTCACCACTCCCTCCCTCCCCTTCCCTTCCTTTTTCCTGGGTGCGCGAGGAGCGCTAGATAACAATGGTGGGGCGCAGCCTCCGGGCCCCCGCCCTCGCCTAGTGGGAGCGGTGCCCCCCGGCAGCCCCTCCAGCACCGCCCCGCCCTGCGGCGGCCCCGGGCCGCGGAGCGCCCTGCTGCTGCCGGCGGCGCTGCCGGAGGCGATGGTGCCCGCGCCGGGCTTGCTCTGAGCACCGCCTACCCCCGATCCGCTGCCGCCCGTCGCTCGGGCTCGAGTGGAGCCGGGGCAGCTGGCGAGTCCGTCCGGAAAATAATAGCAATTAATAATTAATAATAATCGAAGCAGAGGAGAAGAGGGAGAAGCGGAAGAAGCGAGTGGATAATGTCAACCCCGAGCAGATTCAAAAAGGACAAAGAGATTATAGCGGAGTATGAAAGTCAAGTGAAAGGTAAGCGGCGCGGCTCCCGGCCTCGGGGCTCGGCCTGCGGAGCTTGGCCCGGCCCGGTGCCTGTTGCCCGAACTTCGTGGGGCGGCGGAGCACCTTCCCCGGTACCGCTGGGGGAAGGCAGAACGCCTCCGAGAGCGGTACCGAGGCGAGAGACAATGGTGAGCCGGTGTCCCTTCCCCAGGCTGCCCCCACCCAGCCCTGGGGATTGTGGCTCAGAATGAACCATCGCCGGGTATTGAATGAGCCTGTCCAGCCATCCCAGGAAGTGTTGCAGCCTCGCACCGCCGGGCTGCGTCGCATGCGGGCGTTGTGCCGGAGTAGTGCCGGCTCAGCTCCGGCTCCGGCTCTCCTGTTCTTTGCGCGGCGTTTCCCCGCTGCAGAGGACGAGAAAGTAGCGGGTGGCGGCTCCTCGGGGCTTTTCTTCCCGGTACTGTCTTACATAAGGCACAAACGGCAATAAATTCGTACTTCGGAGATGGGTGTGAACCTGAGACGCAGCACCCACAAGGCTGCGATCCGCCTGGGCTCCGGTTATACAGGGTGTGAGATATGCAGGGACGGAACGAGCCCCACGCAGCGCCCGGGGCTGCGGGCCTTCAATGGGCGGGAGGAGCCCGTCCGCTGCTCCGAGCTCTGTGGGTTTCCTGTAACCCCGCGGTCGTTTTTCTCCTCTTATCTCGTAGAACCGATCTTGCAGGATCAAATGATTCCTGCGGTTTTGTTGTTTTACCTGAAAGTGGTAGGTTTTTTTTTCATTCGTCTTTCCAAGCTTAACTTTGTGTGTGTGTGAATACCTGTCAGCTATGAAAGGCTTTTTGGGTCCGGGGTGAGATTTAGGCTTAAAATAAAGAGGTGAACTGCCAGACAGAGGGGCGGTGGGCAGCCTGGGGTTGCTGAGCTGGCTGGCACGCTGTAGCTTGGGTGCCTGCTGGGAAGGGCTGAAGCAGATGAGCCTCTGGAGATGGATCGGGCTTGTCCTGCTCACTGAGCAGGAAAAACGCTCGTGATCCAAACCCTTCTGCAGGGCGTGCAGGCTGCTCTTTGCCTCCTTCTAATATGATTGTCACGGGCTCACGGTGTTTATTATTATGGCTGGTTGCTCTGTAAGCCATTCTTTTCTTCTAAATAAAAATACTCTTCCCTCCAGCTAAGTGCATTGGCTCATTTCATGAACAACAAAGACTCAGGCAGCAAGCACCTCTGATAACCATTGCCTCCTTCAGTGTTATGGTCCCTCATCCTAATTGCAAAGGGAAATGGCATTTGTAAACATAGCTTGGGAGGAATTCTGACTTGCTTTGCTCCTCCATGGGGGTCCGTACAGTCTGGTTCTGACCATCCAGCTTAGGTTATTGGTGAGCAGCTGTTTGGTAAGATGTGCTGGGCTGGAAATTGTAGCCAGAACTGCTCTGTCTTCAAGCAGTATCACTACAATGCTCTTTCATGTCACAAGAACTCTTTGTATTAAGGGATAATTCTGCTTGATGTTAGCACAGTGATAACACATCAAAGTCGTGATGCCATTGTGTGATACTCTGCAAATCTTTTTGATATTGGGAAGCCAGGGGCTAAGGAATCAGTCCTAATTAGCCAGCTAGGTGACTTGAAGAGACTGTAAATGCAGGGAACCCAGGTCCCTGCATGCTGCCAGGATTTCATGCATGAGGAAAGGAGAAAGGGTGTGGCCAGAAAGCTTTTGCTGTTTGTGGGGTGCACCTTGGCTAGTGGTGTTCTTCAAGTAGCTTATTTTCTCATTACTGCTTCGTACTAGAGGAGTTACAGATGTTAATTGTTCTGTCTAGTCCCTGGGTGGTGTAAACTGGCCTCCTCGGGTAGCTTAGGCACTCCTCTAGCAGTACCAGTAGGTTGGCTGTTGATTTAATGGATGATATCCATCCTGGGGTTCTGAAAGAGATGGCTGATGTTGCCGAGCTGCTCTCCATCACATGTGAAAAATGATGTCTGTCTGAAGGCCCCGGTGACTGGAAAAAGGGAAACATTACTCCTGTTTTTAAGAAAAGGAGAAAGGAAGACCCAAGGAACAACAGGCCGGTGAGCCGCACCTCTGTGCCTGGGAAGATCATGGGGTAGATGGTCCTAAAAGTTTATTAGAGCACATACGAGACAAAGAGGTGATTCGAGACAGCCAGCATGGCCTCACCAAAGGCAGATCTTGCCTGACCGATCTGGTGGTCTTTTATGATGGAGTGATGGCTTTGGTGGATGGGGGAAGGGTGATGGATGTCACCTACCTGGACCTCTGCAAAGCCTTTGGCATGTTCCCTCACTACATCCTTCTCTCTAAATTGGAGGGGTGTGGATTTGAAGGGTGGACTGTTCAGTGGATTAAAAATTGGCTGGCTCGATGCAGCCAAAGTGTTGTGATAAATGGTTTTGTATCAGGGTGGAGGCTGGTCACAAGTGGTGTCCCTCAGGGCTTAGTCCTGGGTCTGATACTCTTCAACATCTTTATCAATGACATAGACATTGGCAACAAGTGCACCCTCAGCAAGTTTGCAGATGACACCAAGCTGAGCCGTGCAGTCAATACATTGGAAGGACGGGAAGCCATCCAGAGGGACCTGGACAGGCTGGAGAAGTGGGCCCATGAAAACCTAATGACATTCACTAAGGCCAAGTGCAGGGTGCTGCACTTGGGTCAGGGCAATCCCAGGTATTTATACAAACTGGGGGAAGATCTCCTTGAGAGCAGCCCTGCAGACGTGGGGGTTCTGGTGGATGAGAAGCTGGACATGATCCAGCAGTGTGCACTTGCAGCCCAGAAGGCCAACTGTGTTCTGGGCTGCATTAAAAAAAGGGGTGGACAGCAGGGAGAGGGAGGTGATTGTCCCCCTCTACTCAGCTCTTGTGAGGCCCCATCTGGAGTACTGCGTCCAGGCCTGGGGCCCACAGCACTGGAAGGACGTGGAGCTCTTGGAACAAGTCGAGATGAGGGATGGGGCACCTCTCCTATGAGGAAAGGTTGAGGGAATTTGGCTTGTTTAGCTTAGAGAAGAGAAGGATCTGGGGAGACCTTATTGTAGCCTTCCAATATTTGAAGTGTGCATATAAACAGGACAGGAAATGGCTGTTTATGAGGGTGGATAGTTATAGGACAAGGGGGAATGGTTTTAAACTGAGACAGGGGAGGTTTAGGTTAGATCTTAGGAGGAAATTTTTCACGTGGAGGGTGAATTTGTAAAGTCAGAGAGGCAGATGGGAAGTACTGCTTGGTTCTGAAACTCCTTACTATGTGAAAGTGAGCTGTCTTGAGATACTTCTCTTTCAGTCTGAACTTGTTGCTTCATAGTCTTGTTGAAGCACCTACTTCTCAGCGGTGTTCCACTTCTTAAGCAAAGGCTTTGGAGGAAGCATCAAGAGCTTCTTTTTTTCAAGAATATTTTGACAGTTTGGAGGAATGACTTAAATTATTTCTAAAGTGGCTTGGGCTGTGTGCAGCCTGTATTGGATTACTGAGTAAAATAGCTTCTTAGAATATCTCTGATCATCTAGACTGTCAATTGCATGTGATTTTTTTCTAAGGAAAGTGGTAATTTTATAGGGCTTCTGAAGTTCTTGGAAGCACATTTCTTCCCAGCCATGAAGCTGAATGGAGGTAGGGAGTGGTGGTAGGCCTAGAGCTAGGGAGGAAAGGGACCTATTTAACTAAGCAGCAGACTGGTGTTATAGTTTCGAATATTACCCTTCTGATACGTGACCCTTCTTAGATTTATTCACAGCATATCTTAGTTCAAAGCTATTCCGTGACTCAATGATCTGGATTAGCCTTCTGTTATACTATATTATGCTATCTTTTGTATTCTGTGGACCAACCTGGTGCTGTTAATAATGTCAAATATTATATATTAGTAAACTTAACAAGCAATCTGTGGCAGTGAAGAAATACAAGAGTGTCTACTGAGGTCTTTGTGAGTGTCTCAGGTATGGAAAGTGGTGAGCTAGGGAGATCTTGAATACCTGGTTCACTACAGAATTGTATTCCTCCAAAGAAGAAATGTATGGTAGCAGAGGGGATTGGAGCTGCTCCTCAGGAGCTTACAGGTGATTCAAATGTTAAACTGGCATGTTTATTTTTTTTTAAGACTTAGAACTGGCTACCAGAGAAATGTTTTTTTTCCTCCTCTACTTCCTACTGGGATCTTATCATCTACAGGATAGAAATCTCAGTTCTTTGGGTAAACATCATTGAGTCTGTAGTTGGATATGCAGCTGAAAGAGATACCTGCAGGTTTAAGAAGTTGAGTCACAAACTGAACAGGCTTTGTCATCTGTGTATTTGGTACTTTTGTCTTTCTCATATATGTTTTGGAATACAGTCCAAAGAACTTGTATTAGTTCTGTGCTGTGCAGCAAATCGTTTGGGTGGTGTGTAACCCTGAATAGAGCCTCCTTCCCAAAGGTCATGAAGGAATGATTTCAGATATTTAGATCTCTTAGTTTTTCTTTCTAGTAGTTAAGGAACAAATTATTATTATTTTGTACCTTTTTGGAAAACATGACCAATGATCAGGAAGATAGATACACTTATTTTTTTCCTGGTTTGACTACACGCTGCAGCTTCTGTTCCCCAGTCCTGCAGTGAAACTACATTTACTGTTTCAATTGAATTTAAAGGTGAATGAAATGCTGTAGCACACATGACAGGACAAGCAATGAGTGGGTTGTCTGACCAGTATTTCTTTCTGGAAAAAATGTTTATCACGTCTGACCAGTATTTCTTTCTGGAAAAATGTTGATCATAACATATACTTAATGTGTAAGATTTTTCTGTACCTGCACTTCTTTTTCCATTATTCTAAGAAAGGTTTAACTTGTTTCTGCATCTGTAGCAGTTTGGATGCTTCTTTAGGGTTTTTTTTTCCTTTGCAGATGTACTTTCTGTGCAGTTGCACTATTGCAGAATAAGGTTCTAAATCATGCTAAGGTTCATTTAATTTCCTGCCATTATCTTTTATTGGTCACTTTTTTATGAACTGAAGTACCGGTTGATAATAAAATTAAACTTATAGCTTTGAAATGGCTGTGGTAAGACGCAATGGGGTCCAGATTTCATCTTATTCTCTGCCTCAAACTTCTCTTGGGCTGGCTCTTGCCTTTTATTAAAACTGTTTTCCCTGTCAGTCAGAGCTGATGGATGGTAGTATTGGAAGGAAGCAGGTCAGTGCTGCTGTGGCTCCAGAAGTCCCTTGCTGACCATGATACAGCCTATTGGAAATCACTGACCGTGGCCTGACAGTGTGTCATGTCTGATCTCCGCTTTGGACAGGGCTGGACATCAGGGAGAGCACAGATGGATCTGGACAGGTTGTCATTGTGTGTGTGTGTGCTCTTGTGGTGGTACTTTTCAGATCCCCTTCAAGCTGCTGTTACATCTTGCTGGTGTAGTACTCCACACATAACCTTTCTGATCTCTGTAGTGGAAATTAGTGCTACCTTAGCTTTTATTAATCCTTATTAAAGTCTAATCTGCTCTTACTGCTTGGCTTTCACAGGGCAAAAAAGGCTTAGGAGTTGTGTTTGGGGTTGCTTTCATTCACAGGCAGTTTGTATTGCTCTCTTTGCTCCCCATGTGCCGCTCCCTCTGCTTTTTGGAGATTTCATTCTTGTGGCAGCATTTTCCCTGTGACTTGCTCCTTCTGCTCTGCCAGCTTCTGAGCTGATGACCTTTCTGAGACTTTTCTGGGACCTGCTGTGAGCCTCCCATGCAAGGCCACTGGGCCTGGCTCCTTGCCTTGCAGTCCATGAGCTGCAGGTGGCCCATGGCCTGGCATTCCTCACACTTTTTGCTTGTCCCACTGCCTGTCTCTCAGGTAACTTGAAGGGCGAGAGGTGGTGGGGCTGCATGTGCTTCAGGAGGAGGAGAAATGCCAATACCAGAGGCAGTGGTTGGAGGCAAGAGTGCTGACAAAACTACTTTGTGCTAGCATAGATCTGCAGGACTGTGCAGTGAGTGTGACTATTGTGAGCATGGGGCTGTGTTCCTGGCAAGAGGCTGAGCTGAGCTTTCTGCACAGGAAGGTTGCTTGCTGCATGTCTTTTACATTACCAAGGCTATGTCGGGGACCAGAACCAGAGAAGTTTGTTATCACTGCTGTTTTTCCTTTGTTTCCAGGATTTAAACAACTGTAGGTTGCTGTAGCAGTTTGTGTGATGGTTTGCTCCTGTGGGAGTACTCCAAGGCAAACAATTCACTTTGATCTGTTGTAATGGGAACAGTAATCCTGAGATACCGCTTCCTCAAGAATCTGCTGTGTTCTGCTGCCTGTGGGACATGCAAGTATGTCACAATTCAGTTGTGGCCAGCAGGCAGGCTGAAGGTGATCTGTTACGTTTTACCTATGCTCTGCCCAGTGATTCAGAGCAAAATGTTCGTACCCCAGAGCTGTTTGCTGTTGCCTACAGCTCAATAACCAAAAAAGGAAAATCTCTTCAGTGCTCCCTTCCCTCTCCTCTCTCTGTTCATGTGACTTTTTCTCAAGTATATGTTGTATGAATTTCAGGGTGCAGTTTTCAATCTCACATCGTACAACCTACTGAAAACCTTGATTTTTTACCTTATGAGAAGAATTAGGCGTCCAATAAATCTTGAGGTGGCGATGCTGTCTTTTTGTGGAAAGCATGATAATGTTGTGCAGACAACCTGAGCCAAATCTAATGCTCTGTTTTGTGTATGGACCTGGCCTTGGTTTAGTGTTGCTCTGCTTGTCCTTGAGAATGGACGTTGTAACCAACAGTTTGCCTTCAATAGAATGGAAAAAAAGCCACTTGGTTTAGTTCACGATTGGCATAATCAAATCATCCCAGCTGTAGGTGTGCGTTATTGATACAGACATTGCAGGTAGGAAAAGAAGGTGCCCTTTGTGGTCTCTCACTTGAAACATTTGGGCAGAAAAAGGACCCAGCCTCCTATGTCAGACAGAAATCTCGAGGAAATGAGCATTAGCAAAGCAAAAATGCTCTCAGAAGGTGCTGTGGAGGAAATGTGTGCTTTATGACCTGACTGTAACACTCATGTCTGCGGAATGGGTTCTGGATGACCTGTATCATTAATTTCTAACTCTGTACAGTGCAGGACAGCGCAGCTGACCTGATTTTAATGAATACTCTGTGCAGGCATATGGATCTGTGTTTCCCTTGATCATAGTGTTCATGGTTAGGTGGGGCTGAGGGTTGCTTTTAAATCAGAGCGCTGAAAAGGGGGAGGGAGGAGGGAAACACTTTTTTTATCTTTTTTTTTTTTTTTTTAGGAGAAATTCCAGTAGAATTTGCTTAGAAGTGCAATCATGCATTCATCAATTGAACTATCCCTGTTAACTTTGATGTGTTACTTATTATTGAGTGATAACACAAATGGAGACTTCTGAGCCTTCTTATTACGGGTGTAAATGAAGGGAGCTTTTTAAATTGTGAAATAGAAGTAAATTCCAAAAATTATAAGAAAATACAAAATTATATAATGAATACTGTAAAAGTGATAGAGGAATACTGCATCTGTAATGTACCATTTCTTGTTAACCATACTGAGAATGAGAAGCAAGTACAGCTGACTTACTGAATGATGACTTCCAGGAAGTAATGACTGCAACCCTTGACATAATTGGCTGCTGTGGGAAACAGAAATGACTCCTGCACATTCATGTAAACGGACTGTCCAGGCTGCTTAACTGACTCAGGGCTTACTCATCTGAGTTGCTCCGTGTGTAGGATCTACCAGCAGTTCACTGGTGCTGTGTTCTGTCAGAAGTCTTCAAGGTGCTGCTTGGACTCATCACACGTAGATTAGCGCGTGCTTTTAGCATTGCTCTATCTGTGTGTTAGACTAAATAAGGAGATGTGCTGATTCACTTTCCACTGTCCGTACTTTCATATGGTAAAAGATCATTCTCTTGTGTGTTATCCAGTTCTGAAGTATCTGCTTCCTGAAAAGCAGAGGAGTCTGCTCATGTTTACAGAGTACAACAGAAGTCTAATAACATTCAGTGATAGCTCTTGTATGACTCTGTTCTTATAACAACCTGTCTTCTTTCAAGCCTTGCTGCTCTCAGCTTTTCCCCTCTGCTTCTTTTTAAGTGTAGAGAGGATAAACAATCCTAAGTGCTGGGTCAGAGACAAGATTTAAAAGGAATAAAAAAAAAGGTGTTCATTCAGTACCAAGATAAGCAGGCATCTGAACTGAAACTAACTCAGCAATTACTGAAAGTAGTAGAGTAAATGAACAGTTATCACTATTATATTCTATTTATTATTATTATGGAACAAGGAGACCTATTGCTGTTTTCTTCCAGGTTCCAAACACCTTTAGATTTGTATTGTTAACTTTAACTAATTGCGTGGTGCATCCAGTCATTCTTGTCCTTGCTTCTTAGATGCACTTCTGTACCAAAACATGCTGTGATTAAGCTGATAGGCAGCAAGTGACTCTTCATCCTTTGACAGTGTTTATGGAGACATTCAAAATGTATACTAAAGAAAGACTGTACCTTAACGCAGGTTACTTGACACAGCGAGATTGTAGCATTGCTGTTTGTGTTTAGATGGTGCTTCGTGGCAAATTGGTGTCTCTGTGTTCTTAGAATAAATGGCAGCTCCATGAAGATCTGGCTGTGTCACAGAAAGCTGGCTTGTCTGCTCTGTATTGCAAGTAGGTAGTGGTGTGTTTAAGAAGTTTATTTTTTTTCCTAATCTATGATGGCATTGCTTCCCAACAGACTACTTGAGGTTAAGAACCAGTGTAATAGGATTATATGTATTATGTGCCCTCTTAAGGCTGCTGTTGTGTATTGGTGCCTTCCTAATTTCCAAATAACAATGGATAAAATTAGTGAGATTTGTAATGTCGTGACAGAAAATAGAACTAAAGTGTCGATCTCAGGTTATCTCTCCTCAAAGCCACAGTGAAATGTGGAATAGGAGCAAATGCACTGTGCAAATCTATGGGGAGCCTGGTGTGGATAGTGAGGCCCATCAGTGCTGCTCCCCTAGAGCTGCTCTGGGGAGCCTTCAGCCAACACACACCCTGCCTCGGTTCTTCCCTGGGCAGCCTGCTGCCAGCAGTCTGTGCGCATCAGCAGCTCAGCTCATCGGATTACAGTGACTCTGTTGTAATCCTTTAATTGCCAGCCACTTCTGGTGCCATGATGTTGAGGTATGGGTCAGGCACTGCGCTGCTTGTACAACGCTGCTGTTACTCTCTTTAAGTTTACCTGGAGAAAGGTGGAATCCCCGTGCAGCCTAGATCATATGGCTTAACTGAGAAACAGCCAAGAGTACCTTGAACCACCCTGTTCCATATACCTGACTGAAGTTACTAAGTGAAATCCAAATAGTCATCTGTCTGTCAACAAACTGTTAACACTTAAAACTGTGTATCACAGAATGGTTTGGGTTGGAAGGGACCTTAAAGCTCACCCAGTTCCAACCCTCTGCTGTGGACATGGAATAGCACCTCCTGCTTTGCCAGGCTGCCCAAAGCCCTGCCCAACCTGGCCTTGATCTCCTGCAGGGATGGGGCTTCCACAGCTTCTGTAGGCAGCCTGTGCCAGTCCCTCACTGTCCTCTGAGTAAAGAATTTCTACCTTTTATCAGATCTAAACCAGCTCTCTCAGTTTAAAGCCATTACCCCTCGTCCTACCACTTCACTCTCTAACAAAATGTCCCTCTCTAGATTTAATGCAGGTTTCCTTTGGATACTGGTGGGCTGCTTGAAGTCTCCCTAGAACTAATAAAATGCTCGTGTTTCTGTTGAGCCTGGTCATACACAGTTACAGAAAACTGAACCATGTTTTTGTTATGAGACTAAAAAATGTTTTAAAAAGAAGCTGGTCCAGTTGATGCTTATCGCAGTAGGCTGCAGTGAGGCATGGAGCGCTTCAAGGCTAGTGAAAGAATGTAGGTAACTGGGAAGTGAAGAACAAGTAGCTAACACATGTAACATTTGCCTGTCAGTTTTTGCCTCTATCTCAGTATCCCTGGGAAACCTTTCTGGACAGACAATGGTAACTGCTTTATAACACTGAGCAAAGAAACCCTCTTTCACATCAAGAGGGAGGAAGGACTGAAAATAAGAACCGAGGGGTAATTCCTCCAGCCTGTCCCACCCTGGCTGGCAATGCAGCAGATTACTGAGGAGAACGGAAGGGAAGGCAATGGGACAGGTCAAGGAGATGCAGGCAGGCAGCCGGCCAGCTCAGTAGAGCTCTGTGCTGCTTCCTGACGGCTACAGGATGGCTGCTGTGTAACTAGGGAGGTCTTGGCTCAGGTTGGAGGGAGCAGACTTTCAGGCTACTGCAGCAGTTTTCACACTCTTCCATATGGGCTTTGAGAGGCATAGGGTGGAAAGTATCCTGTGGGATTAAATCAATAAAAGAATTTTTAAATTTTTAAAAGTGTTTGTGCTTTAGTTACCATGGTTAGTTTTCCCCTTTAGCTGCTGTCTCACTACAGAGGTGTCTGTGGGTATGTGTATGTGACCATGTATACAGGCCTATGTGTTTGTTCTGTGCACTGTTATAATTTGAGGCACAGCGCCTCTCTAGGGTAGCTCCCCTTATTTATAGACCAGAAGCTGCTTTGCCTCCAGCTGGCAGAGGGAAGAGATAATGCTGGCCCCATCCTGATGTAATCCGAGTTGCCACCAGTGATGACCTGGAACGTTAAAGTTTCTTTTGCTGAGCCATGTGGAAATCTATATGATACTGTGATGTTAGGAGCCTGATCAGTGCATCCTTCCTGGTGATCAGAGCATTCACATACAGAGTCTGCCCTTGTATCTTACTGCCGTTATCTTAGTCAGTGTTGAGCCTTGAGTCTCATATCTCCCATCTTGCAAGTGACTGCTCCAAGAATGAGGTAACGGAGTATTTAGGGACAAATCTCCTCCTCTTTTTGTGTTTGGTGAAGCTGTTCTGCTTTTCCCCAGCCTTAATGAATATTTAATTATTTACAGGGTGAACGCGAATCCATTGCCTGGTGGTTAAAGCACTCACCGAAGAGATGGGTTTCACTGTGTATTCCAGCAAGTGTGCATTTCTCTTCTAATTTTTTTAAAGGGATGAAAGAAGTGAAAGGGGGAACAGCTATAAAAGAGATGTTTGCTGCCTCTCTGAAGTGAGAATACTCGTATTATTAATCTAGAAGGGGGAAGTATTCAGAGTATACCTTGTTCTTTTGTTGCACACGATGGTACTGTATCCAAAAAACAAAACCAAAGCCCAGCCCTTTCCTTTGTATTGATTTTTATTTTAATGCCTTGCAGGTGTGTAAAGCAATCACTGGGTTAGTGACAAGCTGAATGGTCATAGAGCCGTTAATACAGTTGTAAGAAATGCAGTTAAATAGCTGCAAGAAGAAGAAAACTGAACGCCTCTTTATTGGTCATGACGGTTGATCAGGTTATTTCCTTTGCACTGTTATGTGGGACAGCAGGCAGGCAGCACCTCAGGCAGCCAGAGCACCTGAAGTCGTTGGGCTTTATGTGGGTATATTAAAATGCCAGTTCTTTACTTGTGGTACTTCAGCTGCCTGTGATGAAGTCAGGTTGTTTGAACAGCTGTGTGCAAAGCACTGTAACTCGGAATCAGCCAAGGAGATGGAAATGTCCACATTCTTTTTTATACTTCATTTTGGAAGGGAGTTTAGGGCAACCCTTTGGGTATGTTTCTGAATCTGTGCACTGGAATATATTGTGTTGTATTTAGTTCTGTCCTGCGTGCCACCAAGTTTCCAAGTAATGTATAGAGTTACTCATTTGATTATTTTTTTTTTTTTTTCATTTTTTCTCCAGTTGTAATTGAATTTTGTTTTAAATGAGGAGGCCTGAATCAGTAACAGTTCCTATGGGATAAGGATTTTGCTTACAAGCAAAAGAAAAACAAGACAAGAAGAAGATAAATGGCTGTCCTGCCATTGAGAGGGCAGTGGGGGCACAAGGAGCTGGGAACAGAACCAGGACAGCTGACCCAAACTGGTCAGAAGGATATTCTGTACCATATGATACCATGCAAAAAAACTTGAAAATGGTGGGGAGTCAGCTGGGGGAGCAGCCACTGATCAGGGAGTAGCGGGGCATTGGTCAGTGGATGATATACAATTGTTTGTGCATCACTTGTTTCCTGAATGTATATGTATATATCATTATCATTACTATTATCTTAGTAATGGTTTTTCTTTCAGCCTATGAGTTCTGCCTTGTTTTCCCACTCTCTTCCCCCATCCTGATGGTGGGGGCCATGTGAGCAAACATGTGAGTATGGCGCTTAGCTACTTATTGGGATAAACCACAGCACCTTTGTGAGTTGTATTTTGCAGTCATAGCTGGAAATGGCAGTTATGGCCAACATCTGGTAAAGAGTGAGGCCCTGTTTACTTGAGCTTGGAGTTTTTTAGCTGGTGGCCTGGGCACTGCTGGAGCTGTGCACCAACCGATGGACGGTATAGATATGTATAGACATCTCTACTCTCTGTAATAAGCCTTGCTTACAGGATAAGCTTGAGACCTGCTTCTCTAGTGTTGCAGTCAGTTAAAGCATTAGGCTTTGTAGTTCATTCAGTGCTGTGAATAGTTGCTAACAATTGCAGGGCTAGAGGAGTGAATGAAGTGGTACAGCTTTTCTAAGCAGTATAGTAGCTGCCGTGTGTGTCCTGTTACGCACAGCCTTGTTTACTGTACATGCATGAATCTGTTGACCTCACCAGGGCTCTTAACCTTCCCAGAGCCACTAATCTCCATAAATGTCTACAGGATTGGGCTTAATTTTGGCATGGAAATATGCAAAACAAATGAATCAAACTGTGAGTCATCACTTAATACAGCCAAAAGTTCTGACCTAGTCAGAAGTCCTGTGCCCATGTGCCAGCCTGGTGCTTGCGTGAGAGCTGGTGGGCTCTGTCCGTGCTTTGGGAATCCTGGTTTCGTGGGACTAGCAGTGGACTGCAACAAAGGAAGCATACTGAAATAGGTATGCTGAAGCAAAGCAAGAACTGTCAAGCATTGAAGGTGTGGCTCACAAGACAGAATTAATTTAGGCTGCTGGAGGGATTATACACGTGCTACGGAATGTTTCAATAGCATTCAGGATGCCTTTTGAAAACTGCAGTGGGGACTTACATTTGCAGAATGTTGTTCTCCTTTTTGTACGTCTAGCTCAACCAAAGTATGGTGTACTAAGGTCACCTTTAGAACTTACTGCAGGCAACGAATTGTTAAGCTAATTCAGATAAGTGATTTGAACGTTGCTTTAGTTCCTGTGCTGTAAAATGCAAAAGCACAAATGTGGTAACTACAAGGTACTTTTTGATATTTTAATCTTATAAACCTTTGAAATGTTGGTGTGCTTGAAAGGACTTCTAAATCCTTTGGATACTCTGTGCTGCCTCATATTGTGTTCAGAATCATAGCAGATAAAGGAAGAGTGATCAGAAAGCTTAGTGTAGCCAGAGCGTCATGACCTGTTATGTAAAACAACATTTGGCAGGGCCTTCCCAGCTGCTGTAAATGAAAGCTAACAGTATTTTATTGGCTGCTTCCACTGCCTTTATTGCATAACCTGAATATTTATGACCCTATTAATATGTTTAGCTGTGAAATTCCAATATTGATGGAATAAAGGTTCAGTGGAAGAGTGAATGAGCAGAATGATATTTGCATCATGAACAATAGATGTGTAAATATTAAAAAGCTTTGTGCTCATATCTGAAAAAAGGCTGCTGAATTGCTGTACAGATGTTACGTGCTATTTCCCTAAACATTTTCACAGGGAAAGCACTTTGGTGATGGGATAGTGTTGCCGAATATTGTGTAAAACAGAGATCGCTAACTGGGAAGTGGTAATTATTTAATTTTTAACACAAGTCCCTGAATCTGTAGGCAAGATGCTCTGTTGCTTTGAACAGACAGTGCCTGCTGGGTTAAAGCACAGCGCCTTTGAGAGTTTTTCCAGTCATAGCTGGAAGTGGCAGTCATGGCCAACATCTGGTAAAGTGTCAGGCCCCGTTTACTTGAGCTTGGGAACTGTAGGCCGGAAAGAGCTTATCAGAATTGCCTGTATTCTGAGAGTTGGTTTGTGTAGGATGTGGGGCAAGCTGTGGGCCAACTTGTTCTTCTGATGATTTTTTTTCAGTGACTAAGATTTTCCTTTCTGCCTTTTGCCTCTTTTCATCACAGCCCAGTGCAACTCCTTGCTGTGACCAGATGATGTGTATGGCTGGTGTATGGAGGCCTGACACTTGCAGTCAATGGAGTTTACAAATGTCACTGATTCTGAGCTTCTTTGTCATTCTGCAGGATAAATAGCTTGGTTAACTATAGGCTTCTGGAGGGCTGAGCTGGAAAAGGAACTTAGATTTTATTGTGGATGAGTTGGGGTTGCTGGTCATTTTTATACTGCATGTAGATGTCAGTTCTGCATGCTGTAATATGTCTAAAAGCTGCTGTCCTATCTGCCTTTTCCTCTTGTCTCTGAGTATCACTACTGAAGTTTCTGAGGAATAAAGCTCTTGGTGGAGGACAGTTCTGTTTACAGTAGCATTGTGGGTACTGGTACCAGCTGTGTCCTGTGCTTTTATACTACACCTGTTTCTGAATGAATATTTCTTATGGTTTCTACTTTTTACCTTCACCACAATGAGTACCAGGGGCAGCTGCATGCAAATGTAAGTGTACAGAACGTTGGAGAAGTAAAGGTAAATGGGTGCAGGGTGTGTGGAGTTTAGATTCAAGAAGAAAGTGTAGATTAACACATTTTTAAACAATATTTTGTCCCCAGGCCAGTTTGCTTTATCCACTTGGAAGCTCCAAATGAGCTCTCTCCCTTGTGGGCATTAGAGGTTTAAATGTGTATTGTTCTGGGTAATGGTATTGTGTAGTGGAGTAAAGTTCACAATAGAACAAAGAAATCTTGATT
Source organism: Coturnix japonica (assembly GCF_054131305.1). NCBI lineage: Eukaryota > Metazoa > Chordata > Aves > Galliformes > Phasianidae > Coturnix > Coturnix japonica. The sequence goes on from NC_140663.1 coordinate 30,060,745, forward strand.
TGGATAAGAGTTTCAATTGCATTTTTTGCTTTGTGTAAGAGAAATTTGCATTAAATAAGATAAATAAATAAGACAATGGATAGGGTGGAGGGAATTTGGAAGAAGCACATCTGTTTACAAAGTTAAGTGCCAAGTTTACAATAAACCAGTAATTTTTACTCTGGAAACTCTTAAAATAGGATTCTCCTTCTCCACGTACATTGCTCTCTGCTGCAGAGATCTTGAAGGCTGTTTACACAGTCTCAGCAAATTGTGAGCGTGCAATAAATTCTGAGCCTGGGACTGAAGGGATAATATTCAGTAGGTTCAGAGTTTTCGTGTCACTGAAATGACCTTTTGCAAAAATACAGACTGCAGTTGCCTCTTCATTTCAGTCACCGGTGAGCAGAAGCTTTCATGGTAGATTAGAAACAGTTTTTCTTTTGCATTTCAACACATTAATTTCCTGTCTTAAAAGAATTTTTTAAAGGAGCACCTTAAAAAGATGGCTGTGATGAAGCTTTGGCCTTCTGTGCTGTGCCTGCCCTCTGCAGTTTAGATGCCAAATCCAGCGGTGACAGAAGACAGCTGTTTGCTGGGATAGTTTTCTGTTGATTCTGTTCCTTGTTTGGGCAAAAGAACTCTCTGACATGGGTTAAAATGCTCCATTTTCCTGATTACCCATCTCTTTGGTATTGTACAGCCTTCTGCTCATTTCTATCTGGACAGCGTTTTCCAATGCAAAATCCATAGTGTTTCTGTGAAGGACTTAATAAAAACTCAGTAAATTCAGGAGAAAGCTGGCACTGATTTCCGTGGACTTTTGGCTGGGTTTCTGCAGAGGAAAGGCATAGTCTTTTGTATTAAGTAACTGATGTGAACTTCATTGGTCAAAACTTTATTCTGTGGGCTATTTAAAAAATATTAGTATTCCAGTTCTATGGAATATACAGAAAATCCTGTTTCAAGTTCAGAATGCAGTACATCTTACTTGTGGAGATGCAAAGGATATTTATCAATAAACTGAGAACTTTTAAAAATCAGATGCTCTGACCCTCATCTTGCTTTCCTTTTGCTGGATCTTATACAAGTAATTCATTAGCAGAATAAGGCTGTTGTCCTTCCTCCCCTTGGAACAACCTCAGCTGGCACTTGGGAGCCTTTACTTCTAAGAAGAGGCAGGGACATTTTGTTGAATTCATAGAATGTGCAGCTTAATTACTCTTGCTGTTGCCTGGCTTGACCATGACTTGTTTGTCAAAAGGGGGGTGGGTAAGGTAAGTAACCTCTGTGAGGCTGATGCTAGTAACTTGAGAGGGTAAGTCTAGAATGGGTTTGTTTGTTTTTCTTATGAATACCAGTTAGTGGCCATTGCCTCTTGTCCTTTCCCCAAGTGTTAATGAGTAGAGTCTGGTTCAGTCATCTGTGCTGCCCTTGCCCCCAGCCTCCATCACATGTTTATAGATGTAATTCAGATACATTTGAGCCTTCTCTTTCTCAGGACAAACATCCCATCTCTGTCAGCCTCCCCATTATGTCAGATGTTCCTGTGCTCTAGTTGTCATTGTGTCCCCATTGCTGGAGACTCTTGTTCTGGTATGCTGGTTGTACTGTACAGTGTGGGCTTACAGTCAGCGTAGTGTTCACCAGGACCCTCGAGATGCTTTTTCTCCAAGCTTCATTCTAGCTGGTATGTTTACTGGTGCCTTGGGTTATTCCTTCCCTGATGTAGGATTTTGCATTTGTCTTTGTAATACTTTGTGAAGTTCCTATCCATTTCCACAGCCATTCAAAGTCCCTCAGAATGACAGTACAGTCATGGTGTATCAAATGTTCTTCCCAATTCTGTGTCATCCGCAGACTTGCTGAGGGAGCATTCCGATTAAATATCCAGGCTATTAAGATATTAAACAGATCTGGCTACAGAATTACTCCTTGGGTTGCGTGACTGGCAACTTCATCCTGGTGATGTCAAGCCTTTGAGATCAATAATTCAACCAGTTTTCAGTTCACTTCGCTGTCCGTTCATCTAACTCAGACTTCTATCAGTCTTTCCATGAGGATACTGTAGGAGACAGTACTGAAAGCATTACTGGAGTCAAGATAATGTTCAGTGTTCTTCTTTCATCTGCCAAGCCAGTCATGTCATTTTAGAAGACTGTCAGATTGGTCAGGCCCGATTTTCTTTTTTTTTCATGAATACCCACTGACTGTTTGCAATTGCCTTCTTTTCTTTACTAAGTTTAGAAGTAACTTCCGGAATTATTTGCTGCTTCTCCTTCCCTGGGTTCAAGGTAAAATTGGATGAGTTGTAGTTTCCTGGATCATCAGCCTTTTTCTGCTTGAAGATTCTCCTGTTGCTTCAGATTCAAAGCATTCCTTGCTAGGTTTGGCTGGAGATGGTTTTGCCTCCCAGTGCTCTTGCCACCAGCTTAAATGAAATTGAGATACAGGATCCCCATGGTGGGAGACTTTAAATCTGTCTGGTCAACTTGTTACGTTTTTCGGTCATCCACGCAGTAAAGAAGCATTTTTAAGAACCTTTTTGTTTGTTGGTGGTTGTTTGTTTTTCTTCCCTTCTTGAAGACAAAGTGCAAATATATTTCCGCAGCCTTAACTGGTTAAAGATAACCCAAGTCTTTTACCAGCTGTCTTGAAGCCTTCAACCTGGGGGATGTTTTTGTACAAAGTGGCATCAGTTAGTCTCCCTACTGGAGAACATGGAAGACTAAGGAAGCTTTGCTGATGTCCTTTTGCATCCACTTTTGATTCATAGTCTGCTGATTTTTTTCCACTGCTCACCCATCCAAACACCAGCGGTACAACCTCAGAACCGATGTCTGGCGTATCTTGATGAGTGTCTGTTGCTCTTCTGGAGGCATTTTGTCAAACCAGGGCTGTTCTGCTGTTGGATCTTTCTGGAATGATTTGTGAAGGATTAATGTTGCTTGTAAAACTCCCAGTGACTGCACTTCAAGTCATCTGTCTAGATTAGGAGATTTGGTTTGGTTGGTTTTCCCTGGCTTTCCAGTTTAAAATCTGTTTCTCTCCTGGATCCAAACGGAACAGAATATGTGATGCAGATGTACCAGCAGAGAAACATGTGCTTTGGATGGATGGATATATAGAGCTAATTAACTAAATATAATACAACTTAGATTAAATATTGAAGCAATCATATAAGTGCTAGTCCATAGCTATTGAAGTCTGAACTGATACTAAAAATGTTGTTAATGAACCTCTTTAGCTAAGCAGTGATATTCTTCTGTAAGCTTTTTAAACTGATCTTGTACCGAATAATTCTGGAATGAGTTCTGCAAGGTGGGTGTAAGACAGGAGCATCCCGGTGACATGCACTGACTATTATCTTTGCAAGAATTTTCTCTGGGAGCAACAAGGGAATCTGAAAAATAATAACCTGTGCATCTTCCGTGTTAATGGAGCCCTAAGAAATTCATGCCTACAAACCAAATGAAAATGGAAACTTTATACATTTTATCAGCAAATAGCAAGCTATCAGTCACAGCTACAGATGAAAGCTAGCACGACCTACATCTGTCATGTTGTCACAATGGTGCCGGCATTACAGTTCCATTGTTTAGATCTAGGGTCAAGCCTGCTGAGACCTCTTTTTATTCAGCTTTGAATGTATCCATTTTCATTAAGTTTTTCAAAGCCGTATGAAAGACTCAGTGGGGTAAGATGTGGCGATGTTGAGCCTAAGTTAGTAGCGCAGCTATCGAACTATCTCATGGTCACAGATGGTCACTGCAATTGTCCACACCAGTCTACCACCGGAGCTGCTATTGAAAGGGCACAAAACTGGTGGTACAAAGGGATGCCTTTTTTTCCCGACAGTAAATGAGTCTACTGTTGCTCCAAGCTGGCATTATTGAAGGTTTTGTGCAGGAGAAGAATAGCTGTTGACAAACCAGTTTTCATGCTAAAAAATGCTACTCTTATTCCTAAACTTAGAGATCTTTCCTTGGGTAAATAACGCTGTCTGACTAATAGCAGAGTGGCATTTGCAAACTATTTTCATTGATTATGTGGATGATGGCAGTACTGGGAGTCCTAACTCTGACAGCAGTAAATGCAAGCTTGTTAACGTGCTAAACAAGGCATGCTTCTGTTCTGTAATTCCATTAGAGGAAAATCTCTTTGACTGTATACTGTTAAAAACATCAGGGACATTAATTGCTCAGTTTCTGTGTTTAATTCTCAAATGTTAAGGTGTCTTTACACAGACTGAAGGAGTTCAGCTGTTTGTCTCACTGAGTTACCTAATGCGACTGATGGGGTACCACAGGCCTTACTCTTCGTGTTGAGACATAGTCTAGACCTAGTAAATCTTCCAAGCCATTCTTACTGATGATGTGAATGTGCATTTTGTTTTGTCCTTAAACAGAGCTGCTTCTTCAAAGCATTAACTACCATTTTCCTCTTTTTCTGGTATGATGAGCTGAAAGCCTCCATACAAACAGTCTGTGTTTGTTGGCAGCCTGTGAAGGTTCTGGTAAGATTAAAATAGTTCTTGCCTGAAAGAACAATGAAAAGCAATAAAGCCGATTTCTCTTGTATAGGATCCTTTGTGGCCTGTGACAGATCAGTTTACCGCTGGCGAGGGAACCCTTAAAATTCAAGTGACCACTGAGATGAAATGGATGCTTGTTCCTGAACAGGAAATATCAGGCCTCTGTGGAGACTAGCTCAGTGATTTGCCTCCAGACATTTAGAATTTGTACTTTAATATTAGGATGTGAGACTAGGATGGGTTTTGTGTTGTTGGTGGTGTTGTTGTCCTCCTTATCCTACTAAAAGCTGCCCGTTGGTTTGTCTCGTGTGCTGTAGTGGAATTTTTCAGTCCCCGGAGGCCCTCCATGACTTCTGAATGGCCTGTTGCCCCAGGAATTTCATAGCTCTCTGAGTACATGAATGTTTGTTTGTTCGTTTTGTCCTTTCATCTGGCCCTGGAGTCTGCTGCTACATGAAATGTCTCAGCCAGGCAGGTTTAAGTTACAAAGAGTATATTGCTGCATGTGAGAGGTATTGAACCTGGTAATGTACTTTGGCTTGCAGTTACTAGAATTAAATACTCTTGTGCCAAAGATGGAACTGCGAAAGGAGAAATATTTTTCCCATAAGATGAAAATCATTTGCACAGGGGTGGGTCTGGCTGTTCCAGAAAGAAAATTCCAACTTTCTTCTGCTTGGATTATTCAGTTAACAGGAGAATCCAAAGAATGAGACTTCTTGCCTGGAGAGAGATGGATATTGATGATTTTCATGATTCTGAAAGAACGAAAAGGAATTTGACACTGACCTGAAGCAGGGTCACTACGGCAACCAGTCGTTCTTAATGACTTCAGTCAATGTCCCTTTGCTTCAGTAGTCATGGCTTTCTGCTGCCTTGTTAATGCTGTGCTCCAGTGAGTGTCACATCTCCCCTTTCTTACAGTGCACTGCATGCAAATGATCCCTAGGCAAACAATCATTTAAATTTGTCAGTAGTGACTTCCTGGAAGCTGCGTCCTGATCAGGGTTGGGGTGGGGGCAGCTTCTAGACTGGTAGCTTCCTTTCTCATAGCTGGTCGGCATTTAGCATGATGTCAGTGTACTTTTATGCTGTATATGACTCAGACAGAAGCTTTTCCCTATTGTTTCTTTTATAACAGGTGCTGCTAGACTAAGCAGTAAATGTTCTTGAGCCAAGCAATACATATTCCACAAATTTAAAACCCAGCACAGAAACCGCCAGCCTCTGTAGGCTGTGGACCTGTGAGGCCTGAAAGCGGAAGGCTGGGACTGACGCTCAGGTGACTTGAATTAAGACCTTGCTGCTCCACTGAGGAGTGGAATCAGCTTTTGGAAGCGTTGGGAATAGTCATAGCTGCTTCAGCAGCCCTTGTTGCAGGCAGTGCTGCCGTGGGTCATGTCACTTATCGGCAGCACTCAGACCTGTCAGACCTCTTGTATAGGTGGACTGTTCTGACTCATTTCAGCATCCTGGGACTGCCACTGTCTTCTGGAAATTAGGCCATCAGTGAACTGGTTGGGCACTGGTCGTGTTTAATTTCTAGTTTAGGTAATGCTGAAAGAGAACTACTTTGGACTTTTCATAGTCATTCATGGAACAGAAGTACCTTTTCAGCTACAGTTCAGCTTCCCAGGTGGAAAGGAGTTGAGGTCTCTCCCTGCCAAATGCATTGGAGTGAGGGAAAGGGTCTTATACATGTGTTCATTAGTAACCGTAAGTTTCATTATAAGGTGTTATTTTATCACTTGCTTTGCACACGTCAAATTTCTAAGCATAACTGAAGGAGCTGATTCTGGAGTACGGCAGGCTCTGCTGAGGAAGTAGTTCCTGGTGCACTTAGACCTGTAGGTCATTTAGACTAGAGGTGGTTCTTCCTGCCTAGTTTCGGATACGGCTGTAGTTAGATGTAACAACAAACTCAGAATGCTGCTCAAAGATCTAAGGGATCAAATGTAGCTTGTGTTGGTGTTTCCTTCTGTTTTCCAGCTTTACATTACAAATAAAGGAAAAGTCCATCCAAATAGATTGCCACAGGAAATAAAGCATTAAATAAAATGTGCTTACTTCATAAATTATATTGAGGGTTAAGGTAACAGCAGCTTTCTGAAATAACGAACTGGCTGAAGATTTGGATGCCTGGAGAGAAACCTTCCTACTTTGAAAGGAAGGACGTGAGCTGAAAAGCTACTACTGTCCATATTAGAGCAAAGCCAATATGTTGCTGTTTCTGCTGCAGAATGAACCTCATTTTCATTGCCCCGGTTTCATAGGAATGCTTAGCTACTTAGGTGTCTAATGTGATTCCGCATGCATATCTTTACTATTTTAGTGCCTTAAATCGTTACTTATCTAAATGTTAATCACTCAATTTTTTAGAATGTGCTTTTAAAACTGAGTTTGCAATTCAGTACGTGGGTTAACTTTTTGTTGGCTGTAAAATGATTTCTGAATATTTACCAAAAGCTGATCAGCATGGAATAATAGCTGAAAGCATCCTTAGTCTTCAGAGAGATACCACAGTCTATGACTGATTTTAAATGTCTGACAGCTTCTCTGTGTGCTGATTATGGCCATCATGATTTCCTTCAAGACACTTCTTTCTAGCAACCTATCCTGCATTATGGCTTTTCTTTGGATGTAGAGGAGAGATTCTGCCCAAGATAATTAGGTTTACCCAGACAGTTTCTATATTATCTAGGAGCCTGAGGGATGCTTTGGCATTCCAGCTTGGCATGAGGAATGGAGGATCCTGGAATTCATCAGCTTAGGGCTGTCACTAGATGAGAGCTTTCTGAAGGCTCCTGGGACTTTGTGAAAAGCTACTAAGGGTGTGCAGCCAGAAAACTGGGAAGACAAACCTGTTGACAGCGGACTTATATTTGCTGTTTGTACCTCTGCTGGAAAATGTTTGCAGAATTGCTCAGTTCACAGAACTGAAGTGCAGAGCAGTCAGGGTGCTGTGTGTCTCAGCCTACTATTTATTTTAACTGCTGGGACCGTTTTTTTTCACTGCTCTGTGATGTTTCTATTCTTTTATGTTCACTCGCTTTGAATCCTGTGTCTCAAAGATAGCTGTTGCTATCCTCCTGCCTGAGGAATGCTGGCAGAGCCTCACATCGGAGCTCTTCCACCTAAATTCTTAATCAGATAGTCTGCATTGCGAGACCAAGCGTGCTGCCTCTGCATCTTTCCCTGCCAAGAGCAGTGAACCGCTCTGTTTGTCTTTCTGCGGTGCTGCTGAGCTTTGCCTGCTGCCTCTGCCTGGTAGCAGTGGAGGGAGGGGTGTTAAGCATTTTAGTTTTAAAGGCCTTCCTGTGTTTTGGGGGTGTTTGGTATGTGTCACCAGTTAGATAGTTGTGAGTAACAAACTGCTTCTGCTTTTAATGCTCTCTTCTCCTCCTTGCTTCACTTCTTTTCAGACATGTGGGAAAAAGAAATGCAAGTACTTTAGGTACTGCGGTTATTATAAATGCAAACCTTTTTAAGGCTTTCTGAAGGAAATTAGCAACACCTTATTCATCAGAGTACTTGAGAGTATTCTCACGAGGCTGGACTGTCATCATTTGGTGCTTTGCATGCTAGTACAAAGAATGCAGAAGATCAGTCTCGCACAGTCTCACAGTTTTTAAGGTGAATGTTCTGTATGAGGAAGAACTGGAATGAACTTTTACTCTGTAAGTGCACAATTCCTTCATAAATTGCAAATGAAGTTCAAGACTAATTACAGTCGGACCTTTACATAAAACTGAGGCGTAGCTAAGAGCTGAGACTTCCACTAATACCTTGAAAGCGAAACGTTGCAGTGGAGCTGGAATTGGGCCCCTGCTTCCTGAAGCGATGGCCAAACCTCTGTGCTTGTAAGTTTGTCTTTCATCACCTTGACTCCAGAGGGACCTCATTTCTTTCTCCACCTTGCTGTGTGCTGCTGGCTGGCTCTTTTCAAACTAGCTTAAGGTTGATTTTGATTTATTTATTTATTTTGTTTCAGTGGAGATTAACCTTAAAGGTAACTCAGTGCATTTTAAAATAAATATTTTTGGAAAGCATGCGTTATAAAGCTCTCGGAACAGAAACGCACAAAGGATCTTCTAACTGCTGGAGCTGAATATGCTTAAAGTTTATGAAAAGAGGGATTCAGGGACAGGGTGCCGTGTTGTGTCTTGCATCCTCAACACAGCTGCTTAGCAGCGATAAGAAAGCAATGCTCTATTCATGCTGACCTTGTTTCCAAAGAAGCCTTGTCCTATCAACTACTGAAAATAAGGAAGAATTTCCTGTGACATGCTGCTAATGTTGGCTTTTAAAGGGGAGCAGAATGAAACCTCTGAGCACGACACATACTGTATCTAACCACACAGGATTTCCTGTGCTGGAATGGGAGCTGAGTGGAAGCCACGTTTTTCTCTTCCTCTTAATTCATTCAGAAAAATAAAGGTCAGCGTCATGAATTGATATCGCTGTAGTCCCTGTTAAAAGCTCAAATCAGCAATTGCTAATGGATATATTGCGATGCCAAGAGGACTGCAAGACAAAATTGTTTCCCTTTAGTACAATAAAGTCTACATGCCCCTAATGACATTTTTAAACCCTCATAAGAGAATAGTTGTACAGGGCAGAGCTCTCAGAGGCTAAGGATAAATATGTCACAGTAACTAAAAATTCCACCTCATTGCAGTAATAAAGAAAAATAATACAAACATTGCATTAGTCTTCATTGGTTTTGGTATTACGCTTTTTTTGTCTAATCAGAATGAATTAAACAATTGATGAACTGTGTAGAAGACACGGAAGAACTCTTCAGTTTTGACTCAGACACTGCTGAAACTGTAGAGGACTTAAAATACTTATTTTTCCTTAAATTAAACTTCATTTTTTAATATGCCGGCTAAGTAAACTTCTCTTTTTTTCCCCCCTTTGTTGTTGATTTGTAACGTTGTCTTCCTGATAATGTTTCCCTGGCTTTGACTAGTAAAACCAGAGCTTCCTGCCATAACAGTTGTGCAGTTTGGGGTTATGCAGCTGATTTTAATAGGATAAAAGGCACGTATTTTTTCTTCCTATTTAAAATCACCCAGTTTGCAGTAAATCTTCAGAGCATGGGCTAACAGTACGTGCCTTTTATTCAAGTCCTACCATGTAGGATAGGATATACTGAGTTGGAAGGGACACACAGGGGTTATCAAGTTCAACTTCTGACTCCACACAGTAGCACCAAAAATCAAACCCTGTGTCTGAGAGCACTGTCCAAACACTCCTTGAACTCTGTCACTCAGGGCTGTGCCCGCTGCCCTGTGCAGCCCATTCCATGCCCACTGCCCTCTGGTGCAGACCCTTTTCCTAACCCCCACCTGCACCTCCCCTCACACAGCTCCATGCTGTTCCACTTAGTCCTGTTGCTGTCACCAGAAAGAAGAGAGCAGGCTGTCACAGCACACCATTTATTCATCTTGCAATCAACCAGGACCCATAGATCCCTTTCCACAGGGCTGCCCTCCAGCCTCTCTTCCCCAGTCTGATAGCAGATGATCTAATGAGCTATGTTATGTACTGAGAACACACAGATTTATTTTTGCCCTAGACCATGCTGACAAAATGGACTCCTGACTATACTGTCACGGTTGTCAAGATGATGTTAAAGTTCCACAGCCCACCTAGTACTGTTTGTCTTGGACTCAGTGCTTTTAAGTTAACATACTTTTGTTCTTCTTTAGTTCAGACTGTAGTCAGATGTTATCCTGGAACACGGGTAGGAGTGTGCTTACTGTCTCTGGTCAGCTGTGCAAACTCTGCACAGGTCTTCTTCCCAGACATGTCATTCACGTGGGGAGAGATTTGTTCATGCGTAGTTTTCACTTCTACTCAAATGATGTGATCTTTAGTACTTCTATGCCATCTGGATTTGATTTGTCTGGTGAAATTGGTTTTGGACTAAGAAGTAAAAATTTTGTTACACCTGGACTGCTTTCACTTCTCTGGTAATTCTGAGATCTCTGTTTTAAGAGTTTTTGTCTCAAAGAGAAATGAGTCATCTCATGGCACACTTGAAGTGCTTCTACTTGGTAGGAGCACTTCATTTTCTTCCAGTGCATTCATAGCCTGGTCCTGCAGTCCTTCAGTGTCATGGAAGCTAATAAATAATATATTCTAAAGGCCTGTATGGATAGGCTCCACCTGCTTTTTAACACAGTCCCACTTGACACATTTTCATGTTACGCATGCCAGCCTGGCACATCAGCTGTTCCTACATTATGTCTGCAGTTCAATTTGTATTTAAGTCAGGATTTCCAGTTGTAAGTTACTGAGGTCTGGCTTGGATCTTGTGTGTCTCACCAATTTAATCAATTAAATGTTTTAATCTCAGAGCAAAATCATAAGGGAAAACCTATTAAGGAATTCTTGTGTATGCTTTACATGAGGACTTCCTTCTGTGCCACTTTACATGTATTTCGGTTGTGTATTTATCTTGAAAGAGCTGAACAGTACCCTGGAGCCACTACACACAGATGGGTATGTAAACAGTTTGAAGAAGCAAACAGAACTTGTACATCAGAACATTTGCGCTCAGTTGGATGATCTGTTAAGTAAGGAAGAATTTGAAGGCATTTCTAAACAGTACATAGGTTTGTTTTCTCTCTTTCTCTCTCTTTTTCTCTTTACTTCTGACCAGTATCTATGGATTTGCACAGCACAACCAATACTAAATTCCAGCGTATGTAGGTCTGCAGTGTGCTGTGTATCTTGCTCTAAATCTGTTTTGCTTTTGATTTACCTATTATAACACATATGAGTTCTAGTAATGGGTTTTGCTTAGTCTGTAGGAAAATGCCTATAGCATTTATGCTGAGTTTTTTGAACATTCATATTGAACAGAAGCTTAGCTGTACTAAGAGGTCACGTAGCCCACTTCTAAATTTATAGCTTCTGGTCTTCTGCTTGACAATTCCTGCATAATTCTACAGGCAACAGGAGGCAACACTTGGCATGCTCTTATCTGTATGATAATTTGACTCTAGTGAAGTTTTACAGCTATGTACCAAGATAATGTAGTAATTATGCTCTGTGCATGTCTTTGAGGAAGTACAATTTGCTGTTACCAACAATCAGATAAGGTACAAGAGAAGATAAAAGAAGTTATCCGAAACTGCAGAGTGTACAAGAATGTGTGTGCCCTGTTGGCTTAGAGGCAATTTCTGCAATATATTTCCTACCACGTGCACTAAATTTGTGTAAAATATCACTGCTCATTACTCTGCTTGTGGGCCATTCTGTCAGTGCTTCTTAATGAATGAGTTGTGAAGAACAGCTTTGCACCTGCGGGTTATGAATGAAACAGTGGATTACATATTAACACGATGGCCTTCCTGTGTGGCATTTCGATTGCTCAGAAATACTGACCACTATCCTTTTGATACCTGCTTTGAATGCATGCATACTTACACATATAGAATGAAAATGGCATTTTAAATGCATATGTCTGTCTCAGCTTGCTAAGTTTGTGTTAAGAATGAAAAACAGTTTTAAAAGAGTATTCTGCACTTGAGAGCCATGTTCTGACCTTGCTGTATCAGCCCCATCTCAGTGTCCTTGGCATGACTGTGTTCTGAAGGCTGAGTGCCTGTAGGTTGTGAAGGGGAAGATGGGATGTCCTTGGGATATCAGTGTTATATCAGAGTGCTTACCTTTCTTTGTATTTCTACTTTCCCTCACTTGTTGGAAAACAAATTTCAGTGGGAGCCCAAGAAGCCGATCTGTCAGTGACTGTTCCACTTGTTTTTAAGCAGTTAATCACTCTTGCCTGAGTTGTGTGTTATCTCTGAGTGCTGAGATAGCACAACTATTTGCAAGGGAAATAATTGCTTATCAATAATATAGACACAGTAGGAAGAAGGCAGTATATATTTTAAATTTAATTCTGAGTCTTTGTAGTTGGAAAATATAAAATCATTGCTTTTACTTTGTAGTGTCAGATTGTTTCATGCTGCCTGTAAACAGATTCATCAGTAGACATCAGTTGTTCTGCTAAGATAAGGGAACATCCCTGAACTGGCTTATAGGGATTAATAAAGACATGGTGCCAGAACTAAAACTGTTTTTTGGGTTTTTTTATTTTAGAGATAATAGATGAGTTGAGGAAGAGGAAATCTTTTTCTGCAGGCACCATCATCTCTGTGTTGGATACATCCAGAATAGGAAAAACTATACTAACAAACAAGGAATTTTTGTTTTGGAAGCGCTTGGTAGTAGTTTTAAGACTTCACTGGATTAATTCTTGCATTTTCTTTGCATGTCCCCTGAGTATTTATTGCTGCTCTTGACAACAGCAAGAAAAAGCTAATCTAACTCTACAGTCACTACTTTTGGTTTATGTGGACTGTGTTCATTTCCTTTCACTAATTTTGAATTTTGCCCAGCAAATTCTGCCTTGGAAACTGTAGGGTTCTTCTCTCCCCATGCACTTTGGTAAATAGTAAGCTGCAGGTGCATCTGGTCACAGATGTTTCTAGATTTGACAGTCTGGTCAGATGGATTATGTTATTCCTCAGCCATGACAAGAAGAATAGTGTTCCCTGTGCCTCTTCAGAGAGTTGGTGCCTGTCAGATGCCAAAACTTCTTTGGCAAGCTGGATTCACAAGGCACATATGGGCTCCTGAAAGAAAATAAAGTTACCATATGCATTTAGGAAGAATTCTTTCTTCCAGTGCTTTGCTTATGAAAAATAAATGCTAAACTTTTTTCCACAAACCCTCTGAATTAGGAATGTTCAGTTTACCAAAATAGTTTCCAGAGTCCAAGGCGTGCATCTTTCACCTTCTCTTTTTGATCAGGCAGAGAGTGGGCTGCAGACCTCAGTTAGTCATCACAGATCTCAGTGGAGTTCATTCCATCCTAAGAGACTTCTGCCAACAAAATGCCAAGGTCTACCATCGTGTGATAGACAGCTTCCTATTAAAAGACCAGATGTATGTGAAATAGACCCTAATTTGGACATACAGTAATGACAAGTAACTTTCAACTATCCTCTTTACACAGATGACATAAAAATAGATAATCAAACCAAGACCAAATCTGTCTTTCTATACAAACATCAATGTTAGCTAGCACAGATGTATTGGTGTGTGTGAATATTACTTAGGATACTTTTAATTAATTAGGACATTTCAGTGTGAAATATTAGTCGGTACTGCAAAATAAGAGTAGGTTACACTATTGGGAGAATTCATTCTTTAGGAGAATGAACTATTGGGAGGCTTCGTTCTTTGAGGAAAGCGACACTGCACTGCATTAATAAACCAAATGCATCAACAAGTGACTCAATCCTTATGGACAGAAATTCAGTGTATGCATAGAAATGATCTTGGGAGAAGAAAATTTAGAGGGAATCTTACAAGCACTTACAAATACATAATGGGTTGGTGTTAAGAGGATGGGACCATGCTTTTTGGTGGTGCTCAGTGGCAGAATAAGGGGCAGTGAGCACAAACTGCAACGTGGGAAGTTCCATATGAACATGAGCAACACTGTACTTACAGTGAGGGTGACAGAGCACTGAAACAGGCTGCCCAGAGAGCTTATGGAGATATTCAAAACCTGTGCAGCCTACTGTAGGGATCCTGCTTTAGCAGGGCATTGGACTCAGTGATCTGATCTTTAGAGGTCCCTTCTGACCCATATGGTTCTGTGATTCTATAAATACACTACCAGCTTCACAGAGTAATTTTAGCGATGTAGAATAAAAAAAGTAATTCGGATTGCTGCCAGATATGGAACTATAATGACCAGAGACTCTATTTGTTTTTGCAACATGAAGTTACAAAATATACGATGTGGAAGTAGTGGTCAAATACAAATGACTTTCTTGGAGAACCCACAAGAGAAAATCAGATTGTCCTGCATCTTTGTTCACAGTTGATCCACTGAAGAATTGTAATAGTCAATGTAATGTATTTGAATTCAATTTTCTCATTAAAAATGAAAAAGCCTCCAGAAAAACACTTCCCACTATAATGTTTCAGAAAGGAAGTAGATAAAAATGAGGAAACAATCAAAGGCATATTAAAAGGAACAGCTCAAAGGGTAAAATACATAATAGACTATGGATTAAGCTATGGATCAAACCATTAAACCATGGCTGTGGTCTAATGTGGTATCTGTAAGTGTTCAAACTTAATAGTATAGTACATATCAAAGAGCCTGCTGTATAAATCCATGATGCAGAACATCTTGAACACTGCAAGTGTCGCAGACACTTTATCTCAGAAATAAGGAAGTATAACAAAAGGAGCATAGAAGATTATTAGAAGCATGCGACCACTTTGGTGCAAAGATGATTCCAGATAGCCTGGGAAGAAGTCACTGGAGGGGGAAAGAGGAACTTGTATGCAGCTGTAAATCAGCAAAATAATATGGAGAAGGTGACAGGGAGTGACTGAAGTGGTGAAGCACTGGAGCATGTTTTTCCTTAAGACTGTGAGGGCAGAGTATGTATGGGATTAGGAAGGGATTAGACCAGTGATTAGCCTTTGCTGAAAGTGTTCTGCATGAAACATGGTGTTCTCTAGCTTGGGAGAGATATCAAGGGTAGCAGCACAACTGAGTGACTGTTGACCTTGTCATATTAAAAATGTTTCACAGAGCTTTAAATCTAGCCTAACACGCATCAAATAAAGGTAGACAGTTAACAATCACCATCTTTATCAAACTTGTGGTATTCTCTGAGGGAAATAACTTCACAATCCAGGTAGTTTGTAGGCACAGCAATAGCAGGTATTTTTGAGAATATTTTTTCTTGTTTCAAAGTGAGATTAGTGTATGATTTTTGCTCATTTGAACAGTTCTTACTCATCTCATGAACCATCTTAAAGGAAGAGTTCAGTGTGGTTAAGTTTTCTTTAGCCACTAAAGGGTAGCAAAACTGTTTATTGAAAACAAGTGTGGGTGAATGTATGTTCGCTTTACTGGTGAACGTGAAGATTGTTTTTCCAGTACCTGTACAGATTCATTATATGATTTAGGTTGGGGAGGCCATAAAGTCCAACCTGTTCAAAATAGCCCATACAGTCAGGTTGCCCAAGGCTTCTTCCACATATATTTTGCTTATTTCCAAGACTGAAAGTATTACACTCTTCCTCGGAAACCTATTCTTGGGTTTGACCACCATCACAGAGAAGAGTTTTTCCGTACAGCTTCTCAGAACTTCCTGTATTGCCATTTGTTTCTACTACCTCTCATTTTGTCACAGTACACCTCTGGGAACTGTGTCATCTGTATTCTGTTTTCCTTCTTACTGGGTTGAGCACAGCACTCATATCGCCCTTTGTATTTTAGACAGTCATTAAAAGTGGAAAAAAAAATCAAGTTACTGTTTTATTTTCATGTGGGAATTGTAATACAAATGTCTTTTGCCTCAGAACTCATCTATCAACTGAATTTTCTAATTATAGGAATTTTTCCCTTCCTTTTTAAAGGAGTATAGTTCAGCTGAACTTGTCTATTAAATAGTAATGGAAAGCATAGAAAGAACACTTGCATTACATCTCTCTGAGCGTTCCATTTTGAATGCAGATACGTTCAACTTGAAGTGTTTTGTTCTTTCAGGCTTTCTTCCAACAAAATATGAAAATCATATGTGTGTAAAGAAATCTTGTAGGAAAATTCTGAGCTTTGCCTTTTGATATAAAATTTAGTTTTGACTTAATTTTGTCAGAAAGCCTTTGAGCAGATGTTGAACATATTTTGTACATCTGGATGCATTTTTGCTGCTGCCGGAGGAATTGTATCTGAGTGTCTTCTGAAAATGGTGGTCTCAACTGTGTTTCCCAAGCCTTCTGAAAGTTCCTTTTTGTTATATTTGAAGTTGTGGCAATTTCTGATGTTGTACAATATGATCAAGATGTAAAACTTAAATCTCAATGTTTTTTTTTCTCATTGCATTCTAATAAATTATGACAGTACTAGCATTTTCTCATCGAGTATCTAATCATCTCTTTAAGTTGGTTCTTACACATTTTCAGAGCTCTGTGTTTACTGTGTCTTCAGGAGTAGCTGATAGTTTCACTTTGTTTATTGAATTCACTTAAGCTCTTGATAGGACTCTCTGAGGGAAAGAAAAGCCGGGGAAGGACCCCAGTTTGATTTGGTTGGAATTGCTTTCTTGTTTTAATAACTTATTTTTCTCTCCTGAGAAGCAGAAAATTAATGCAAAGTTAAAAGCTGATTTTACTTTTTGCTCTTTCAGATGTTAAATTTGAATTTCCCTTGGAACAGCCAGGAAACAGAACAAAAAAAGTCAGGAGGATCTGCTATATTTTACTGTGGCGTTTGGCTCTGACATCCATTCTGATGGTTTTAACTGCTCAAAACATACCATGCATAAGCAGGCAATCTACAGTACTTTGACCCAAACAGCTACCGCATCGATGATATGGAGCATGCATTGAATGAGATGACTGTACCTACTAAGATTCATTAAGAAGCATTGTGGCTAGGAGGTTTGTAAGATTTAAAACATGCAAAGTATTAGTATTTTCAAATCAATAGAAAGGGAAGAGAATCAAATATGAAGGCTTAGTGTTTGTTACCTTTTATACAGTGAAACTCAATTTGTTCAGTTGCATAAAACAATAAAATTCTTAGGGCCTGATTTTAGAAGCTGATGAGCGTAGATAGCCCCATAACTTTAATGTAGCTGGCATCACACCTGTTGAGCTTTTTAAAAAGACCTTCGCCTGGAGCCAGTTGAAGCATCAGCTGCTTCTTAAGCTCATTCCTTGGAAGGCAAGTTTTGGAAGAGTCTTTTTGTCTTGGAAGGTCCAGGTGGCTGGCAAAGACAAGTCTTTGTCTATTGCTCAGACTTGGACTCCCGGGGGTATTAAAATGAGTTATAAAAATTTTACAGCTTGTTTTATGGAGGCTGCAACACTGATAAAAGTTAATGCAGTTCTGATTAGAAGGACTCTGTGAGGGAACCGAAAATGTCTTTTTTAGTGTTTCTCATGACACACACTGAAAGTGCTCATAGCAACTATCACCAGGGAGACCAGTGAAATCCTGAAAAATTCCAAGGTCAGATGAGAGCACCAAGGGACATTCCATCTCGATTAACAGGTTTTTGGACCTCACAGTTCTTTTCCTCCTGCAGTTCAACTTTTTAATGGCTGAAGTAGCTGAAGTACACCGTGCAGCTTTGAAGGGCTGTGTGAAGAGTGAGGAAGAAGGAATTAGTTCAGAACATATTAATTCCGTATTGCACAAAATAGTTAGACACTATATTATGTAAGGCTAGAATGAGGCTGGTATTATAATGATATCAAACCTCAGAATGTGCTGTTGGGATACGAGATGGCTGTGAGAAATACTTGTGGTGGACACATGCTGAGTCATACGCATCAATCCACCATCTAACACCTTGCAGCTTCTTACTTTTTTAATGTATTAAAGGCCGCCTCCTGCAGGTGCTGACTTTTTTTTGTTGTTTGCAACTTAACACGAAATTTTTAGGTACCATCTACATCTTGACAAATTTCTGCTCTGAGTACCATGAAACACAGTTCTTAGATGCAAAGCTTGATGTTATGCCAGAGGATGTGTTGTGGTTGCTTTATTCTTAGATTGTAAGTTGGGAGGAAGTATTTCTCAATTCTCCTACTAATATTAAGCGAAAGGGATGCTGGAAATTCAGAATGTCTAGTTGGCAAATTCTGGGGTAATTTTTCCATCATTTGCCAAAGCACGACAGCTGGATGCAAATGTCCTGTTTCTCTTAGAAACACTTAAGTAGTGGATATGACGTATGTAGTTGTAGAGATTTTCTTGTCGTTTTTAGTTTCTTACAGTGCTTTCTCGAAATAGAGTGCCTTTGCATCTGCTTCTTCATACCTCTCGGTCATCTCCTTTCTCCCAAGTTCATTTTGCTGTGCTCAGGACTTCATTCTATCACATTACAATAGGTTTTAATATATGTTATTGGCTTGAGATGCATCCGTAACTTTTGTCAATTTTATATTTGGGTTATTGGAAATATGACGGCAGTCACAATCTGGCTTCCTCTCACACCAGTCTCTGTTCTCCAGTTATCTGACATCTGGTTTGTGGCCTTTTTATTGTTGTTTTTTAAATGGAGAGCATTAAATAGGCCATGTGGGATAAGAAGTAGGGATGGCTGTTTTCTGCTATTGATTACCTTATGCATGACCACACTTTTTAATTTGCGTGGCTAAACAAAAAGGCAACGGCACAGCCAGCAGCTCATCCTTATGTAACATTTGCAAAGAGTGCTCTTGGGGCTGTGGCCTTGATGAGTAGGTCGGGCTGGTATTGATGGAACCAGCCACTGGGGAAAGGCACCAGGGGCTGTGTTGTAGCTGGCTTTACTGGTCTGATGCTGGTGAGCTCTGTGCAATACAGGCAGGCAGAGACTGTTGGGGTTTATTCTGAGGCAGGGATCTCTTTAAATTCTGCAATAAATCAGATGCTAAGATAGTGACTGCTATTTTTAAGTGTCTTCAAGGTGACCTGTTCATTGAGAGCAGCCCTGAGGAGAAGGACTCGCGGCTGTTGGTTGATGAGAAGCTCAATGTGAACTGGCAGTGTGTGCTTGCAGCCTGGAGGGACAGCCTGGTTTGCATCAGAAGCGGGGTGGCCAGAAGGGAGAGGGAGAGTATGAGCCCCATCTTCACTGCCCTTGTGAGGCCCCCGTCTAGGCCTGGGGCCCCAGTGCAAGGAAGATATAGAGCTTCCTTCTTCCAGTCCAGAGGAGGGCTGGAGCACCTCTCCTAACAGAGAAAGCCTGAGGGAGCTGGTCTAGTTCAGCCTGGAAAAGAGAAGGCTGCAGAGGAACATCAGTGTGGCCTTCCAGTACCTGAAGGAGGATTTTAAGAATGACAGGGAGAGACTTTATTTACTAGAGTGTGTAGCACTAGGACAAGGGGCAGTAGTTTCACACTGAAAGAATTGGGTTGTGAGGAAAAATTCTTCACAGGCTGCCCAGAGAAGCTGTGGCTGGCCCATCCCTGGACGTGTCAGCGGTTTGAAATAGATGATCTTTCAAGTCTCCTCCAACCCAAGCCATTCTGTGATTGATTCTCTGATTGTGTCTGGCTGTTAGCAGACAAGTTGTGAGGTTGTAGGCTATGCTGTTTGAATCCTGACTGATGCCTGTCACTGCCTTTCCAGTACCCCTTCTATACCCTAAAGAGCTGGCACAAGACACGTGGAGGAAGGCCTAACCAGGAGCAGGTAACTGCCCACACTGTGCTCCTGAAGGGGTGGAGTAGATTTGCTTTGCTGCCATTGTCAGGAGAGTAAAACAAAGGAAAGCCTTAAAAAGTGACCTGGATTACTTGTATCATTTGCCCAGTGTCAGGATTAGGTGTAACACTAGAGAGAAGTAAGTACCTGTTTGAGAACCGTGACCAGCAGTGTCTGCAGGGAAAATACTAAAGGATGGTGTCTTTATGGCATTTCCCACTGCACTGCATGTTTATACTGATATACCTTTCATCTTTGTTAGTATACAGAAAATTCAAGATAGTTCAGATATGTCTTTGTTTACAAATTTTGTCTTCATTCTGACTTTGCGAGCTATTTCTGATGTTTTAAGTTTTCCCTTAGAACTCATAATGAATTGGTTTTAAGGTGCTACTAGCACTGTGCTCATTGGGTTCCATGGCAAACCTACCTGTCTGTGTGCTAGTCTTAGTTTCAGGTTAGAACATGTCTGCTGTTAAACTGAAACTTTTCACATTAAATCAAGCTTAATATAAGATTGAGAAGTTTTTGGAGAAGGAATTGATTTGGATCTGGAAATAAAAGCTCATTTAATACTGAACTTTCATGCTGCGCAAAAGAAGAAAATTGTTTGAACTTATTTTTTTATTTATGTTAAAAAAAACCCACAACACTGTATTTTCAAAACTCTTAACATGATTTGCAGAGCTTAGGAGTTTGTATGGGGGAGATTGTTTGGCTTGGCTTGGCTTGGGTATTCATAGTAGAGCTGCAAAACACAAAGAATAGGAAATATCTTTTTTATGCAATGTCCATAAATAGGTATAGTATGTCTTTATTTAATGGTATCTCTACCCATTGTAAGTAAATAAAAATCATTGCATATGCTGGAGAATGCATCCTGTAACGTTTCATGTTTTAGCTCTGCAACAAAATGCTCATAAAAAGCATGCAGAATTGCATAAGAATATGTTCTTTGCACAGAATAGGAGGAAATGCCTGTGACTTAAGAGACATATTTATTTTTCTAATCGTGGCAGTGAAATTATGTTATCAGAGACAAAAAACCTTCTCATAGAACACAGGAAAATAAATCATTCATTCTACTAAGATGCTTGTAAACCATCAGTTTGCCGGGGTTATAGGATTCAGGGAGTTTCAAGATAGAAGGAATTGGGTTGGTTTGTTAAGTTCACCTTTTAAGTATTTGTTTCTTTACTGCCTTCTTCTTATTAGGGAAAACGGTTTCAAAAAGAAACTGCCACAGAATGAGCATCCCTGAAATCCTTGCCATAGCCTGTGCCATGGTGACCAGGCATCCAGGCATTGCTGGGACCTCCAGTTGTGCACTGTCCCAGCCATACGCCTTGAGCAGTCCTGTCCCTGTGAGGCAGTTCTCCCACTCTTAGGCGGTGCCCTGAGTTTCAGCCCTCCAAATATAGATTGTGGTTTACTCACCAGGCCTAATTTATTCCCTAGACTGTGTAATTTGGTACTTTTTGAAGCGGCTCTCTGGATTTGGAACAAAGTCCATGCAAAAATAAGCTCTAGCTTTAAAAAGCAGAATGGTTTAAATGCATTTAGTGTTTATAGAGTACTTATCCAGCATAGAATGAGCTGAGGTCCTTCTCTCAAGCTCCCCCTGGCCCCAGCTGCCTTGTTTCTCTTGGTTCTGACTTTGGGGAGCCCATGGCAGCTCATCCTGCTTTTGCAGCAAAGGTGCTGTTCAGCCTGTCTGGAAAGTCAGTGGTCTGGTTGTGCTGGCTCATGCAAAGTGAGATCTGCACCTAACTGGAGAGAAAGGAAATAAATTCCTTGATGCTAAACAGCTTGGCTCATTGTATTTAAGGTGTCTGCCCCATTGTATTTGAGGTCTATGCTTTCACATTCTTATCTGGGTATACGTTCTGTTACTTCCACATTTGCTCTTCACACAGCCCTGTTAAGTTTCATCATTAAGCCATACAGTAAGTGGTCTGTTAGATAGTGGTATGCAATGGAGCATCAACAACTTGCTTGTTCTTGCAGTGTTATGAATATTTTTTTTCATAGCAGCTTTCATTATATTTACTGTTACATCGTGTATTACTGCTTCTGTCACAGCTTACACTGTACATCTTCTGAGTTATGGCTGATAGATTGAGGCATTACTCCAGAGGTGGAATATGATCCTGTTGTGGCATTGCTAATAAGCGTGATGGAGCAGTCACATAACACAATGTGCTTTAACTTTGCAAAACAGGTGGTACCTTTATCTTCAAAAAAGAGAATAACCATCTCTGTGCATTTTCTAATGACCTACCTACCTCTATGGGTAGACTGCTTCCATCAGCTCCAATGAACAGGACATCAGTAACCACTACAATAAGCCACTCAGAACAGAAAATTAAGCACTTGCAGCTGGAACAGAGCATGGCAAAATCCCAATGAAATGTATTATATATTAATGCTAACCTTGAGTGAACTACAGGTGACTCCAAAAGGACAAATACTGAGTGAGTAATGAGCATTACTAGAGGGTAGGCCTCAATTAGGTCCTTCTGGAGGAAGACATCATGTTGTGGCCAAGTCTGTTGTCTCTGATCTCTGCAGATCTGGTTTGCTTTCTCAGCTTTCCTGCTTGGCTTGAAAAAGTCCCTTCATTTCCTTTAGGTCTACTTCCACAAAGCAAAGCAGGGATGGCGCTTTCTTTTTCATCCTCCTGGTGGTAAACTGTGGGAGAACGTTGTCTGTTAACTCTGTATTTACACATGATTTAGCACAGAGGGGTTCCTTCTCAGCTGGGTTTTCTGGAAGCTTTTCTGCTTAAGGAATTGACTAATTTTATCTACCTCAATTACTACGCCATGCAGAAGTTCAGAAAAAGGAAGATGACAGCAATCTTTTTTATGCAGTGGAAATAAACTTAATACACTTAGCTTTCTTACTCATTTAAATACACACTTGAAACTGAAGAATATTAACCTTGAACAGAAATATCTCATCAAATTGTTCACACTCAAAACCTGCTTTGAAAGAAGAACAGTCCTCTGATGTAGCAAGAGTTAGATTATGAAGAGATACTCCAAAATCTCATTTAAAATAGTGTCAGGATGCTGTCAGTATCAGTGAATGCCTCAAGTTTTCCCATTCTTTAGAGGGGGCACTGATAATTCAGGTGACCTATCGGTTTCTTTTTCAGTTGACAGAACTAGGCAAAAACCTCCGTCCAGTTACAAAATAGTAGAAGTCTTCCAGGGGCTGCCAGTGAAATCAAGTTTCTTGGTTAACATCCTCTAGAAAAATCTCTTGCTGATTTGCACCAACTCATTTCTCCTTGTGTGTGATTTAGTTAATGAGATACCAGACTGGAGCATGGTACTATGTAACAGGAGTCCTGTACCAGCTCCAGATCACCATGGTATAATCTATCCGCTTTCTCAGAGTAAAGCCAGGAGCAGGTTGGATTAACTGTTACGATGAAAGCAACCAGCTCGTCCTCCATCATGTACTGGGCAGCCTGCTGAGTCTCAGCCTTATCCCAGTCACAGGCATGAGGTTGTGTTGATCTATAAGTGCCAGCTGTCCTGCAGGTTCAGATGTGATTGCTTGCATTACTCATGTTGGAAATGCATGCCTTCATGGGTTTGTGGCAGTGTAAGACGTTTTTATGATATACATAAAACTTGTTGGTGTGGTAACTGCCTGGAGGTTTGGTGGTACTGCTGCTGTGAGCATGAGAAAGAAATTGTGATTTAGAAAACGTGCATCACTTCAGAGTTTAATTTCATGCTTGCTTTTCTGACTTCCTCTACACATTGGGACCTTACTCACACAGTTGGTATTTTGAGAAGCTGTCTTAAAATTGTGACTTCATAAACAGACACGTTTGTTTCCATTCTTGTTTACCTCTCTTTTCCATCCAGCTCCCACTTCCCTCTTGAAAGCCTCAGAAAATAATTTGCTTTCTGTCAGAGCAAGAAGAACGTGCTCTACCCTTCAGACTTGTAACCTGTTTTCCTAAGGAACCAATGCTGCAAGCTCCTGCCTATCATCACTGTTCTCTTCTCTGTCACATTCTGAACCCCTGGGCAGGTCTGGAGCAGATTGGTCAGAGGGTCAGCAGTCTGCAAGGCAGGGTGCTCCTCTCACTCTGTAATATCTGCAGATCTGTTCTGTGGGTGAGAGGTTTCCTGGCTTTTCCTGCTGAGGGCTGTGCTAATTAGCTCATCTTTCATTAGCTATCAGAAGCCTCTGAAGGCAGGAGACAGAAGCAAACAGGTTTCATCACTTCCGCTCTTATTTTTTCCTTTCCTCTGTCCTTGTCTCTACTTTTTCCCGTTCGCTTCCCCTCTCTGAACAATGCTGCTCTCTGGGGAGGGCCTGCTGTTCGTCATCCTGTTATTTTGACCAGTGGTCTCGTCTTTGCTCTGCAGCTGCTTATCTTTTTAACCTTGCTTGCCTAGAAGTTGTTAGAGATGCTGTCGGGAGGCCAGCTGGGAGACACAGAACAAAAGGCATCAAGGCTGAGAGGTCTGTCAGGAAACAGGAAACTGGAGTTTTCTGGGGGGTGGGGGGATGTTTGCTTGCTTCTGGGCTGCTCTCACTGTAAAGCCTGATCCTGCCATCCTCTGCACAGTGAATGATCCTCATCGGTGTGCTCCGACTCTGGGAAGTGGCAGAGTCTGTCCTTGTGTGTAAGGAGCTGGATTGAGTCCTTATTTTGAGAGCCAGCTGAATTGTTTCTTGCCTTTGAAATTCACGCCAGCAGCAGCCTGCGCGCACTGAAAACCCAATGTACTCCAGTGAGTTAATCACCCGAACATTCAACAAATGGCTAAGTGGCAAACTTTAGGCAGATTATGTTTCTCTGAATTGTTTTCCCTGTTTGTTTTTTTCTAAATGTCAAATATATCACAGTGTAATTTATGAAGACATGCCTTTGAGCAGAACCACGAACACTTACAGGGACACTTCTTTCAGACAGCATATGGCACAACCTATGAATTATGCACAGCCAACATACGGAGAATGGAGACAGCCTAAGGAAACGATTAGACCTGTTATCGTAGCAGTAACTGTACATTATTTTCACTTGACTGGAAAAAATGCAATTTTACTTTAGATTGGGGCTGTGATTGTTGCTTCCAGGTGCCATATATTAGCAACACACACGAATACTTAGTGGTTGCTAGGAAATGCAGCGTTTTAGTTTTGGCTGCTGCTTTGGTTCATTGAAAGGCTGGTCCTCCCCTGTGCTCGGTCTCAGGCTGCCGAAGGAGTCAGTCTCTCTGCAAGCGTAGTGGCGTAAAAATAGGTTTCAATTTTTGTAACTGTATTATTGTAAAATGTAAGTTATACTCCAACAAATATCACACTCCAGATGGGCAGCTTTCAGCTTTTATTGCTTCCTGCTTTTCTTGGTCTGAATAGTAAGCTTTATCTTTTTAAACACAGGTTAATCTTGCTGTTCCACCAATGAGATCAGCTCACCCTTCATCAGGCTCACCATTAGCAAAATGCTTATAAGTGGAGTTTGGACTCTTCTGGAGTGAAAGTCCCAAAGGCTTGTAATGAAAATCCTGTTTCTGCTTCTCAGTGTTGTCAGATGCCTTCCATAGTGTTCACTTCCAGGAAAAAGATGTAAAACCGGTGTGTTCCGTTGGAACCTGAGCCACAGCATTTCCTTGCAACCATATTATTGTGTGTGGGTCACTGGGTGTGCAGAGCTGTACCAGTCAGCACTGGTTGGCCTTGCTGCTCCACAATTTCTGCTGTGGTTAAAAAAGTCGGGACATGATGTGCTTTAAATGCTTCAAACTCTTATTACAGAGGAGAAACTTCATCAATGTGAACTGGGTGTTGTAAAACCAAAGAAAAGGATGCCATGGAAGGAATGAACATCTTTGTATTTTAGGATTTATAACCAAGCCCACCATATGTGAGGAGCCCTACTGGAGCTTAAGCACCAGCTTTCTGCTCTCGAGTGTATCTGTAAAGCACTTTACAGTGTTATCTCCCCTTTTCTGCTAGGGTTGACTGTTAACTCTTCCCAGCTGACTGATAGCTAAGTAGGTGTTCTCCAGCCTCTTCATTAGATATGTTTCTTCTAGTTAGCCTTCTGGGAAGGGCTGTCTGCTGGTAATTAGCTAAATCAGAATCCCTATTCCACATTTGCAGTCTCACTCCTGCCACTACCATATTCATCATACAATGTATTACGTATGTATAGAATGTTAGCTAGGGAAAGCATCTAGTTTGCACACACTGAAAGTCCATAAAACTACAATGCTTCTAATTGCTGATAGTATTTTCTGGACTTTCCTTTCCTGAATACATCTGTCACCATATAATAGCCTTCACCACAGAGAATTTACAGACACTTCGCCATATTTATATATAAAATAAAAACATGGGATAGCTTCTACCTTTTCCATAGAGGGATAAGGGAAAAGGGCAGGAAATGTCTCAGTCAAATGATGAGCAGTAATATTAATTTTGGTAGAAGAAATGTATAGGTAAATCTCCTTGTCCTTGTGTCTAAGCTGTATATGGTGACATATTTATCTGATTAATTCTCTTTCTGGAAATCCAAGACACCTTCCCTTAAGAGAATTTGGAATGAATATGACTTTTCTCCTTCAGAGATTCTCCAAATTTAGAGCAGCACTGCCTTGCTCTGCATAGCTACAGGTTGAGGCAAGTATGCCCATAATGATATACAAACTTGATAGATTTGGATGTCACACATGCAGCTGTACATGATATAACACCAAGAGATACTGAATTTTTTCAGCTTCATGCCTCTAAAAATTGAGATTGAAGCCCGATCCTAGTTCTATTGCAAAGGAGTCCAGAATCCCAAATATTTTTCACTCGTGTCTGTCACACCAATATCCGTAGAAAGGATTATCTGCACTGCAGGAAGGTCAGGCAGTTCTGCTTTGCAGTGTATTGAACAGGGTCCTTACACAGTTGGTCAAAATTTGCCATAACATTCGTAAGACTTAAAATCAAAGCAGGGCATTTTGATAATGTCTTTTTAAAAGCTCCAACTGAGTCAGTCTGTGCCTGTGTTTTGTTTTGTGA
The DNA here is from genome assembly GCF_054131305.1 of Coturnix japonica. Taxonomy (NCBI): domain Eukaryota; kingdom Metazoa; phylum Chordata; class Aves; order Galliformes; family Phasianidae; genus Coturnix; species Coturnix japonica. The sequence continues at coordinate 30,087,555 of NC_140663.1, forward strand.
GGTCAAGATTTTCAAGGGGGAGATGTAGTCCAGGGTCATTTCAACCTTCTTGGCTTCTGTCTTGTACAGACACCCCTGCTGAGCTGTGAGTAGCCTCCAGTCGGGGACCTCCTGAAAAATAACAGCTTCTAAAATGGGGTTGTGTTTGTGTAGTAATTTGTCTTATTAGATAGTGTGCTAACTTGAAACGTGAAGATAAGTTTTAGGATGTAAAGATGCAATCTGCTTGAGAATAAGCAGACGGGAAGCTTATTTGTCCAAAGGCACTTCTATTAAGAGTTACAATGACCCAGGCACTAACTCAGCTGCTCTACTGCCAACTTGCGCTGCCATGCAGGTCACCAGCAGGCTTGTAACCAGAGGAAAATCCTTTTACTTTTGAAGCAAGTAAATTTTTCCTCTTTTGGATGCGCTGAGAGCGTCGCCCTACATTTGAGAGGTTCTTCTTCTTACTTAGAGACTCACGAGGCTCATTTTCTTCCAAGCGTGAGGATTTAAAATTTAACATAGGGATTTCTGCAATGTTTCCACCATGCTGCAAAATGAAGTCATTATGCTGAGTTTCTTCAAGCAAACTAAAAAGTTAAAGGGTAGATGGGTAGTAAATTTTATCTGTAAATCAAAATCAGGTTTAACTGCTGGATTTATCTTACTAGTGCACGTGTTCACTACTTTCAGGATCAGACAGTGTTTTTCAGATAGGAAGCGAAAAGTTATAAAGCAACTTCTTACTCTTCAAAAGCACTTTTTAAATTCCTTCAATTACAATCTTCGACTTGCAGTGAAAATTATACGGATTAGATAAAGCTTCATTTTGGAGCATTCAAAGGTGAGTAGATTGGTCAAAATATTGCCCAAAAATGTGCAGCAGCTTTTCATACTTCAGACGTTTTACAGCCTAGCGGTGTCATTCCCCTTTACTTGTTTTTAAGCATTTTGTCTTCCATACTAGAACTCCTTACACGCTCCTCAGAGCTCCTCTTCCTGCTAGGAGTAGATGGGAACAGCTGTAGTGCTCTCCTGCTTTACACTTGGACAATTAACTCCTTGTGACCACGCAGATGTTAGTTTTGCAGGCTGAAGGCAGCACTGCACAGTTTCCTCTCTTCATCCTAGCCACAGATGTCTGGATGCTCAAAAGAGTGCTCAAAAAGGGCTTCTTGACACCTAGAACAAAATGTTTTCCTTAGGAAGCAGGAGGAAGTTATTAGTATGCAGACCCACAACAGAACTCTCAAATGAGCTATTTCAGAAGTGCTAGTATGGGGGTAAATGCATTGCATGTACTCTGTACCAGAATTGTCGCTCTTCCTGGATTTCCTTTACCATCAATGACATCCCTGTCCTCATGGGTGTGTATACATGGAGGGGCTAAGCCTACAGCTGGTGGTGATCTGGGCATCTGGAACCTGCTGTCACCCCTTCCTTAGTGCTCAGCCATTTCCCTAGAGCTGTTCTTTTGTGTCCTGCTGTGGGACCTCAGATACTTCCTTCTGCTTGTCATAGCTTCCAGCTACTGCACAGGTGTGGTGACAACTATCTCACTTTATTCAGTGACTATAAAGGCAGTAGAGAAACTCAGTGCTGTTTTACTTGTGTGTTGTTTTAACAAGGGCTGCCTTTGTGAGTTGTAGCACACAAGTGCCTGTCACCTCAAAGCTCATGACTAGAAGAGAACTGTGGTGCAGGGAGAAGCCGAGAAAGGAGAATGGATTGCCAGGTCTGAGAATGAGATGTACAACAGTCACTGTAGCTCTTCGATCCCCTGTGTCCAACTTTGAGGTCAGGAGAAGTAATGAGGATAGTGTGATCATCTCAATCGTTCTATTGCAGTGGATGTAGAGTGGCGAAAACACTTTCCCCTCCTTAGCATGTGATGGCAGCAGGAGAAGAAAGCTCCTACAGCTCCTTCTATTTACTCCCTGGCAGTTCAAAGACAGGCAAATATAAAATGTATAAGCCTTCTCCCACTTTCTCTGTCCCCTGTAGCCTGAACAAGTCAAGTAGGAGGAAATGAAGGGAAAGGAGGAAGCATAAGGGTCTGAAAAAGAGCTTTTTGGAAAGAAAGACGTCTGTGTCCTTGAAGTATAGATAGGATAGGACACAGGGATAGAAGGACATGGGAAGAGTAGTGCAGCAGCCTGAGGCACTCATCTGTGTGGGACTGGGCTGCTTGGAGCTGAAGTCCCTTATGAACATGACTTCAAGTGCGAGCAGCTGGGCAGAGGTGTGGCAAACACCCAAGAGTGGCAGCGATGACTCCTTGAGGGATGAGTTTAACTCAGGGGGCTGAAGGGGAACATTTTGTTTTGTCCCTGGAGGTGTCCAAGGCCAGGCTGGATAGGACCCTGGACAGCCTGTTCTAATGGACGGCAATCTTGCCCATGGAAGGGGGTTAGAGCCGGATGATCTTTAAGGTCTCTTCCAATGCAAGCCATTCTGTGTTTCAGCGACCTGTGCATCTTGCACTTAGTTTTTCTCCTTTTTCCTGTAAAATTGATCTTGATTTTTTATGGGATTTTAGTGTAATGGTTTTAACGTGTCAGGAAAAAAAAATCATAGGGTTAAAATGACAGATCATAGCTTGTGTGACTCTTACCAATAGCTTAGAGATGAGCTGAGTTGGTGGCATGCCTTTTGGATTACAAATGGTAAGGGAAAGCTGGAGAGAGGCCATTCTGGGAAAATTTATCTCCTAGTTAGAGCTTCTTATTCTGCCATAGTTAAGGGCTGGTCATTACTGTGGTTTTCTAGAAATTATCTTACACCTGGAAATAATTAACACAAGATTGAGTTCCTTGTGGAATTCCTTCAAATGTGTTTGTTTGTGGAACTTATCTGTTGCACTCGATGTGGCATTTATAATAGATACTATTCCTTCCTCCTGAGACAGATCCTTGTTCTGTTCTTGTGAATGGCTTTTTGCCATAGCATTTCCTCTCTCATGTATTTTCTTCAGACTTTTAAGTCCCTTTGAACAAGGAGGTATTTGTTTTTGCTTTTTATTTGATTTCCATAACTACACTCTTTCCTGACTAGTATGTTTGTAGGAGCTGATAACTTCTTTTGTGTTAGCATTCCAAAATCTGGATGTCCTTAATAGGTGCCTCTGGTCCATAGTATGTAGTCATTGTCTTCTTCCATGGAGCTCTTGTGTCGGCAACCACCTTGTGCCATCAGATGTATTGCATCCTATCTTCCTAACCCAGAAAGCATAGAGTTGGAAGGAAAGGGAGCAAAAAGAAAAATGCTGCTGTATTTACAGAAGGTATCTCAGTGGTGAAGGAGTCAGCTTGCTGTGCACAAAGCAAAAAGGCATGTTTCTGCTCCATCAAAGAGGTCAGTACGTTTCCCCTATCTAGCATATCTGTAATAGCTGGCTGGTGACCTGGCCAAACTCCTGCTTGGCAAACCTGTCCCTTTCATCCATGGCTGATGTGGTATCCAGCACTTTGGAAAAGTGAGAGTCCTGAAGAGTGTCATAGTTTGGTGTGCTGTATCTGAGACAGATGGTTTTGGAGTGCCAGCTCCTGTCATGGAAGTCTTTTCTTCCTCCACAATAAAAATAACCAATAAAAATAAGTAACAGTAAAAATAATAATAATAATAATAACCTACAGAATAAGACACTTCCTTTTCCTCACTAGTGAGTAACATCCTGACACCTCCATGCTTCAGGCTTAACACACATGAAGAAGCAATTACATGAAACAGCACTTCCTCCCTGGCTTCCTCTGTGAATCAATTGCTTCACGTTCCCTTGGTGCCTCAGTGGATCTGTCCCCAGCACAGGTGTCTGGCCCCCAACATGGGCAACCCTCACAGGGCTGCTTTGCAGCCTTTGGGCATCATACCCAGTGTGTAGGACTCCAGGCTTAGATAAATGAATGAGGAATTAGATTCCTGAACGTAGATACCATGGTATGTCTTAGCTAACATAGGTGCCTTCACCCAAGATGTGGCTTCCTATGGATTGTTGCTCCATACCACTGAACATCCATTAGTGGGATGGATGTGTTAAATGATGGTTTGGTCTGCAAAACTAAAAGGAAATTCTTCCACAAGAAACAAGGTGAAATACATGGTCATGTGTGCTGAAGGCTTTAGGCAGCAGAGCCATTTATCAGGGAGAAAGCTATATCATCCTTCTTGTTAATGCTTTGCACATGCTTTTTTACTCAAGTGCTTGACAGTATCTGTTGTACTTTGTGGCTGACAGTAATAGAAATCGACCCTGTGCTGGAGGGTTTAGGCTGGAAGACAGTGAGCCTTCGGCAGTAGTGCCATTGCTCTTGCCATGTCGTTTTTTGGGAACTGTATCTTTGCAAGTACTTCACTGGGGTGTCTGATGCAGAATTGACAGACAAGACAGCGCCTTTGCCAGTCACTGCAGGAAATAATGGAGCCTGTGATCAGATGACGGCATGTCATGCAGGGCATAAAGAGCTTTTCTCGCCCCTTTTTTTTTTCTTAACACGTGACCACGCATCTGAAGTGTATTTTTTTCCTTATGCTGCTGCCATGATGTGCTGCTGCTCTTTCCACCCCACTCCAAGGTGCTGCAGTGTCAGGCACAGCATCCCCACAACTGCTGCAACTCTATGTGCTAGTGCACAGCCAACAACTTCTTTCTCTTCCTTGCACATACACGAACAATGAGGTTTTCATGTTGCATTGAGAGTCCATGCCTGCTCGTGTATGTGCAGCATTTGTCAAATGGTGGTTTGAGATTTCTGTGTACGTGGCTGATGGAAAGGTCTCTGGTACCTAACAGACAAGAGTAGGCACAGCTGGGTGTGAATGCATTTGATCAGTGCAGCTGCTGCTGTGAGCTGGAAATGTCTTCCTTGGCTAAATCTTAACAGTCTCATGCTGAAGGGGGTGTCGCATTCTGCCTTTGTGAGCAAGAAAGGTACAGCTTCATGAGGTGACCTGCCCTTTACTGTATGTTTTTTTCTCAAGGAGTACACCCATATTCAGCTGTTTATGTCTGTAGGCTTTAATAAGGAATGCCCTTAATCTTTCAGAACCTTGTTCTGTATTTTTAACAGAGTTTTTCTATTGCAAGATTAAATATCTTCTCGTGAATCCATCAGGTAGAATTCTCTGTCCTGCTCTGCTTTTCCAAATGCCTCTCATAATCTGCCTACAATAGAGCAAATGACTCCAGTCCTCCAAATTTCTTTTTAAAACCCTCTAAACATATGGGAATACCAAGGGAGCATATGTGTGCTGAGTAAAACATATCGGTAAATAGAGACGAGCATCCTGCAAATCAGTGCTTTACTCATCTCCATAGTGCATATGTGGAATGTTAATGGAAGGGCTTCCTTTTGCCCCTAAGCAGACACATTTGCCAGGCATCCCTCTACCAGGTATAGCTTCTGCAGGGCTGCTGCCTCTTCTGCACTGATGGTGGTGATGGTTCCCAAAGCTTTTATGTCTCCCCTTGAATTCTCTTTGGCAGCAGTTGTTTAATTCTTTTTACTGGGTGATTTAAATTCTAAAAACTCTTCCTAAATAACACTGGTTAATGACATTTTAGGGAAAAAATCCAGAGTGTTTCCCTTCTGCAGGAAGTAAGTGTTTGAACTTTTGTTTACATCTTAATTAGATGCTTGTAATAAATCAAAGGACAAAAACTTAGCAGAGGAGGGAAGTTTTAATTAAAATCATTAAGTTCTAAGAACTGACTTGGGTTTCTTGAATTAAAATGCTTGAGGGCTGTTCTGATTTATTGAGTTTTGTGGTCGTTTTTTTTTAGATGACCTCTACGCACCCTGTCCATGCTGCCATTTGGGCAGCAATAGGCTCTGAATGCATCTTTCCTTTTTGCCTGCACACCTTGGTTGATCCCTACACCAGCTGGGGTATGAGCCTGTCCACAGAGCCTCCCAGGGAGGGGGTCAGCCTCCAGACAGTGTGAGGGGGCTTGGCTGGACACAGCTGTCCCACTGGGAGTCCCAGCAGAGTCCTGGGATGCAAGTGGGCTGAATTGATCGGCACTCTTCACTACAGGGCAGTTAGGAGGGTTTTTGGATGGAAGAATCATTTCACAAAGCTGTAAGTGACCGACAATAAAAACGAAATCTGATATGTTTCTATCAAAATCCATTTTATATCTAGCCTTAAGGATGATGCAAGAAACAATTACTCAGAAGATTAAACTGTTGCAGATGTGCTTCCCTCTCAGAGGACGTGAGATTTGCCTCCAGTCATTTCCTCGCGTTGCTCCAGTCAGACTACTAACTCTGGGTGGTTTTTCCACCCACACTGAGGAGCTCAGCAGCTTGTTTGGCTTGAGTGTGAAGTGCTTGTAGGTTTGCTAGAAAACTTTTTCCTAGCAAGCTGGCTTACAGCCACCTCTTTTTGCTTAAGCTACTGGCTTTTCTGATCTGAGATTTGTGTATCTCCAGTGGGCAGAGGTTGAAAAGGAAGCAAGTCATAAAAGAAATTTTTGTGAATAGAATTTCGAAGCGGCTCAAAAATGAGACATACTTGGGCACCAGCCTTGTTATAGTTTTGAGTACAGGCTTGAATGATGCTAAAACACTCACTTTCAAAGACCAGTTGGACCAGTGACAATGTCCAGCTTTCCAGCGCAGTAACTGGAATGCTTGTTTGTGAAAAGGCAGCTCAGTTTTAAGTCTTGTAATAATGTATGTTCCATGATTTATCCAGAAGGAAAGACCTTCAGCTGGAGAGGCTGAGAAAGGCCAAGTTTATCAAGTAGCGCCATGCACTTGCATTTAGGACTTGTTCTGGAAAGCACAGTGCTGGTTCTGCAGAGGAGGCTGGGCTGAGCTGTCTGGCTGGTGCCACTTGCCATAGTCTCTCGCACCATATCAGACCTCTCATCAATTTTCTAAATCCAGCGTTAGGGAGAAAAGAAGAAAGTCTAATGGCAACTTCTCAGTAAACTTCAGTTAGATTTGCAGGACCTTCTTGGTGAGGGTTGCTGGGCCCATCCGCAGCAGTGTCTGGATGCTAAAGGCCCATCAGGCTGTCTGAGCAGCCTTTCTTCACATACCAGGCTCATCTGTTTTCTGGTGGGTTGAAATCAATGCTAATCGGGAAGGAAACTGTTTTTTACAGACAAGGACAGAGGTGTTCAGCACATCATACAGGCCTGACTTGCAGGACTCTCAAATACCATTGCAGCTCTTTCTGTCACTGCTTTCCACAGACAACACTGCCTATAAATGATGTGTCTACCAATGACCACCATGGATTCACCACAAGTATTTAATGGGTGTTGTATTACTGCCTGCAGTCACATCCGTGGCACTGTGCTCAGCACGGTGGGGGCATTCAGTAAGCTGGAAGTAGAAGCTGGGTTGCTGATGGCTGAGGAGGGTATAGCCAGCTGTGAAGGGGCCTCTGCATCTCTCAGTGCTTGCTGGCATATCTAGTTTGTCCTTTTGAGAGCTTTTGCTTTTTGATATCTGAATTTTGTACCTTTCTGGTATCTGGATTTACCAGATACCAGATAAATTTAAATTTCTTTAGAATTTTTCCCCTATTTTTTTTTTTTACTGGGGTCTGGAGGATAGGGTTTTACAGGACAAGGTTTTCTGCAATGTAGGGATCACATCTTTGATTTCTTCACTTGTCTCCCTGCTTTCTGTGAATTACCAAACTGTACTACTGCTGTGACGGTTGACGTGCTTCTCATAGCTGGCACTTTGTATGTATGTAGCAGCTCGGATTGAGTTTCAGTTTTCCAGAGGAAGGACTTGGTAGACACTGCTCCTGCTCTGCCTATTGCAGCAGCTCTTCTCCTTTATTTGCTCCAGCAAGGACTTTACTATCAGAATTTCAACTTCCAAGTTGCAACAGGCTAAAAATAGAGGCAATAATTGGGTTTTAATGGTCTTTTAATGAGGGGATCCTGCACTAAGTAGCACATGAAGGATTCCTCCCTTGGCCTTTCACTGAAAGTGCCCAAAGTGGCACATCTGTTTCCTACAGCTGTTCTCTGTGCCTTTGCTTCTGTAGAGCAGTGATCAGAGCCCCACTGGAAGCCATAACCATCCATATGTCTCTTGGAAAGAGACAGTTTTCACAATGAATGTAGATTAGGGAAGTGTTGCAGAAAGACAATGGAGATACTGAGTTCTGCAAATTATCGACATTTTGTTTTACTGGTTCTAATAATTTTATTTTTTAAAAAATCAGTTATTTTTAAAATTTCTAACAGGTTAAAATAGTTTTCAGAGGATCTGGTAATATGGAAATGGTTCTAGCCCAAAGATCCCTTACTAGTAGATACTATTCCTCATCTTAGTGTTGAGTGGGTGAGCAGCAGTAGATGTATTTTTTTCTATCCCCATTAGCATGAACCTTGGGGGAGCTTTCTTCTCCTCCAGCTATAACAACTCAAGCTAAATTTAATTAAATGTGGTCCACAATCCAATTTATACTTCCCCACAGCTGAAAGACAGAACAAAGAATCTGCTTTGTGACACTAAAGGATTTGTGTTTTTTTTTCTCACTGCTGGTAGTGAGTGGAAGTTGGGGCTCTGAGTAATTGAGTTCAGACTTGTCAGAAAACATTCCTTTGAGGTACATGTTTTATTTTCTCACTTAGAAATTATGTCTTTTACCAGATCAGAGCAGTACATAGACAATGTACTTGAAGCTTGGTAGAATTTGTATCATCTTATTAGTTCAATGACACATAAAAAACACCTGACTGCTATTACTGTTTGTTTTATAGTTACACTGAACCAACACTGCAATTATTTAATGGTTTTGTTGGATTCCAAAAGACAGAAGTTGTTCTTCTGTCACGATAGGGATTACTATTTTGTTTAAACTCCAAAAAATTTAACATTTTATGCTCAAAGTTTGTCATATGAAACTTGGAATTAATTCCCAGAATGTGATGTTGTCCTGTTTTATATCAGCTGTATTTTCAGGTAATATAGTCATGCTCAGAGGGCCAGTAATTACAGACTGGAAACCACTTCTTTCAGACACTTAGACCGTGTCTCCACTACAAAAGGATGTAGATCAAGGCCCGTCTGCCTGCCACCCAGCAGGGCTTGCATCTGTACATATATATCCCTGAAAAGGGTATGAATCTTGGGGGGGATATGGTTTAGCTCCAAGGTTTCTTGGGTGGTAGATGCCAGCCTCATCAGTGTTGCATGGTGAGGTTTGAGCTCCAGGCCCCAGCTGCCATGAAGACCCCTCACCCATGCAGGGTGTTGTAGACAGCTCCTGGGCCATACTGCCCCTGAGCTCTGCCCAGGTGGTGCCTGCAAGGAGGGGTCTATGGGCTGGGGCCAGTGCAGCAGTGAGCAGGATGTGCAGCTCCAACTCACGGCTGTGTCTCTGTTCTGTTTGGTTCACTGGAGTAGATAAGGCCTCATGCAACGAGGAGGATGCACTCAGGTATATTATTAGCATGGGATTTGGGCAGAATGTTTTAAGATTAGCACCAAAGGCATCACAACATCATAGTTGTCTCGGTGAAGAAAGGGAGCGTCATGGACATGTCACAGCAAAAAAGCACAAAATTGCTGTTTTAGGTAAGCAGTGCTCAGTGTGTTAAATTTACAGTTCGTAGGAGTTTAATGTGTAAAAGATAAAGGAGCAGCGGTGAAAGTATTTTGCTATGTGTTAGACAGGTTGAACTGAACAGGGATGTGGGTAGCAGCTTGGCACATGGAATACGAGTTGCGGTTTTCCTCTTGTCCTTAACTGGACGGTGACTTCACCTTGGGACTTAAAAAGCTGTCATTGAAAGTCATGGCTGGGTCGAATGTGCGGTCTGATTTACAGCATGCAGTGGGGCATATGTCATACTAAAAATGTTTTACTGACCTCTCAAAGATGTGCCATGCATGAGAAATCACTTCCAGAGGATGCAGAGAGGGCATTTTCTGTAGTTATTAATTCCTAAGCCTTATCACGGTGATAGTAATCAAAGTACAGGAGGGGCCGTGCGCAGCACGCTGATGGATATGCAGATAGTGACGCTGGATTTCATGGCTTTCCTGGTCGTTTGCTGCTCAGGAATTCCTGCCTGTGCTGCTACTGGCGTGATTCTCATTTTAAGAGCTATGTCACCTGCCAGAGGCTCAGGATAATTTGTTCTGTTGTTCAAAAAAGCCACATCTCTCAACATTTAATTTATAGAAAATGCCATCAGATGTTTTTCTTGTCAGCCATCTACCTGAGATACTAAGGAGGAGGGGTTCAATTGCTGTAGAGTTTAACAGAACAAAATGGTGGTCCATGCGGAGGGGAGGTTTCTGTTCTCCCTGCGGGTGAAGGACATGTCAGCTTCAAGCCTGCTGCCACTGCAGGAGCTGTCGGTGACGGATGGCACGGTGCTGTGGCGATGCAGACCTGTCTGCAGCCATGCAGGAGCCAGGACAGAGCTTTCAACACCTTCCTGATAAAGGTCATACAGGTTTCATCACCCTTCTGCTCTTGACAGTCCAATACAGATCTTTTTCTCTTCATATTTGCCTGCATACTGTATTCTGCATCCTGAAGACTTCGAGAGAACCTTTTGAAAGGAGGTGCTGCTACATCTACCGAGTATCTTTTGTGTTTATTGTATAGACTCCACAGCAAGAGCATACATGCACTGAATGTTGAAGCGGAGATGTCCTGAGTTATTTTCAGGGTAACTGAGAACTTGCTTTCACTACAAATCTCATTTTTTTTCTTCTGCAGTTGGATATTACTGTGAAAAGTCATAGTAAATGTGACTTCAATCAATTCTAGATTTTTTCCCCCATCTAAATCTAATTAGAGAAGGAATTAGTGAACTGAAGCACTAAAATAACTTCTGAGCTCTGGAGAGGGGTGGAAAAAGGGAAAAAGAGGACCTAAATCTGTCAAGTTGAGATAATAAACCAGCTTCAGACAGGATGCGAGGGTTCCCCAGCACTCTGTCAGCTCCTGCCTGCTCACAGTGCTGTCTCTAAAGTGCAAATTAAGAAAAAATAACAAAAAAACAAACAAACAAACAAAAAAAAACAACAAAGAGACCTCAGTGTCTTCTGTCTGCCTTACCATTTCCTCGTGTGGGAAAGAAAAGATGATACAGAAGTCTTCCAGGGAAAGAACGAGACTGTTTAACAGAAGTGCTTGCCCACATTTTAGTGAGAAGTTGATGATGGTGATCCAAAGGTATGTAAAATCTGCATACAACCATCACTTGCTTTTGTGTTGCACCATCAGTTTTAAGACTACCAGCTGCTGCTTCTTTTGTTCTCCCTTTCTTGCCATTTGTGGCTCTTGCCTGACCAGAGAACATCGCTTACCTCAGAGGTGCCTTTTAGATGGCAGCTTCATATTCATTCTTCAGTGTAACTTCTGCTGGGATCTAAATTTGCTGTAGGTACCCACTTTCAGTATTGTTTTGAAGGAGAGAGGCTGACCTGTAGTGGCGGTGACTTAAGTGGTCTGAGCTGCACCTTCCTTCTTTTTCCCTCATTTGACAATACCTTTTGAGCACAGCTGAGAAAACCTTTCATTTCTCCCCATGGCTTATTTGTTCTGTCTGCGGAGGTGCCAGTACTGAGGCACAATGACCTGGAAGGTTTGTGTAGCCAGGATATAAGACGGGAAGAAGGCACTGCCTCCTTAGAAAGCAGCATGTCTATTAGGTGAGCCTGAGCTTCAGCCTTGAGTTCAAGCGGAGAGTTAGGTAATAATCCCAGCATGAGTAAAGTTAGTGGCAAATCTCTACTGATTTCAGAAAGATCGAATTTATTTTTAAAGTCTCAATCTTTTGCTGACATTAATTTTCTGGGAGAAGTGAATTTCACCATCGGTCAGTGCTAAAACTGCTTGTAAAGGTCTAGCAATAAAAGGGTTCTTCTTTCTGCTTCACGAAGTGATAAATCTGAAATAACATTGCTCCAGGTGCCAGTTAAAATGTAGAATTTGCAATCTAATTTACAATCTAAATACAGGAGAAGCATGTAACAAGAATATAGCGTAATGTGTATGATGAATGAATTCTGTTTGAATAGATAAAAAACACTCTGTGTTCTGTAAGGAGAGCATTTTCTGTACAGAGAAAACAAGCAGAAGGGAGGATACATTACATCTGCTGTGATTAGAGCAATCACTGCAGCCTATAATAACTATATTAAATAGAAGACCTAAAGAAGTCTGTGGCCAGGGAGGGGCATGGTGGTATTTTTTTCCCCTTGTAGAGTGCCCTTGTCAACCCAGCATTCCAGACATTGCTGCAAAGAATTATTCAAAGGAGAGTCATGAATGATTTTTCTGTTCTGCTGACAGATACCTCATTGGTAAGAAAAGAAGAAAGATTTGGGCGTATTGAGTTTTCTTTTAATATTCTTCTGTGCCCAGAGTTTAGATCTGCAGGGAAAGGCTGATAGTATCTGTAACAAGCATTAAAAAACTTAAACCGTGGAAACCCTTTGGAAGCATCAGAATGAGCTGTCACTCGGACCTTGACAGTTTAGATGCCCTAAATGGGTTTTTAGACACCTACTGCATGATACCCTGTCTGCTTGGCAGACAGAGATGCCCACAGACTCTTTGTCTGCCCCCCACTTACTTTTCTATTTTTTTACTTTCCTTTGTAAGGCTGTAGGCCTTTGCCATGAATGCCCTGCTTGAGGCAGCGTCTGGTTTGTTCAGTTAATCTGAAATGTGTATTGTGACTTGTTTGATGTGGGTTCTTTCCTCTCCTTTTGTGTGCCCATGATTTGCAGAACTGATGCATTTGTCTGGAGGTGGAGGGCACCCACTGCCTGCATCACCATGAAGCCTGAGGGCTGCTGCAGGGCCCTGCTGCAAATGTTTCAGGCCCAGGAGGTGTCCTGAGATGAGATGAGCTATTGCTTTTGAGCAAAAGTAAGTCCCCTCTCCTCTGAGTGGGATCACAGGTTTTTTCCTTAGTCCCAGCTCTGGCAAAAGAAGGATGAGAAAGTTGACCTCTATTGTGCTCCAGTGTGGGTAGGATTCAGGGCCCATACCTTGCCGTGATGCGCAGGAGCAGACAGTGCCAAAGTAGCAGCACTTGAGAGGTGGTGCAGGCAGCCTGCCTGCCCAAACCCACAGCCACTTGGCAGCAGCACCATGGCAAAAGCACCCAGCCAAGTTGTGAGCTGGCGAGCTGCCCTCCATTCAGGCTTGGACTGCAGGCAGCCAAGTGACCAACAGCTGTGTCTGCGAATAGCAGGAGGGCATTATTCCAAGAACAACACGATGAAAATTTTCTTCAGCTATGTCTAGAGGTTTTTGTGGCTCATCCAGAGATGTGTCTGAAGGTAACTGGAAGGTGGAAGGGGCCTGGATGCAGCCACCCCTTTTGAACCCCGTCCACTGGGATTCCCCAGTTACGTGATTCTGGCTGAGAACACACTGCTCCATCTGTGGCTGCAGTAAGCAGGACTAGGGCAGTATTTGCTTGAATGCACTGCTTAAAGTTTTCAGTTACAGCAAAGAGAGAATCTGTTACTTCTCTGCTCTTTGTTTCTACAGCAGCATTTCTGCTAATGGCCAATCAATGACTGATCTTTATGGCCTAGGTGCTCAAATGAATTAGTTGTATGGGAGTAAGGAACTCAGATGTCAACAGGTTCTTCAGATCCCTGACCCTTTGTGCAGCCCTCCAGTCATGGTTCTCACTCCCATTCCAGCACCTACAGCCTGGAAACCTGTACTAGGAAGCAACCTCAGCCGCATCCCCACAATCCCCAAGCAAACAAAAATCCTGAAATGGATTTTTCTGGGAAATGGCATGCAACCAACAATATGTTTATAATTGGGGTTTGCACTGGGCAGGTTTCATTTTAAGTGTAAGCATGTGTAAGCCATGTCCTAAGTGAAATCAGCTAGGGAATAGAAGAAAGTCCCCAAAAATTCTGCCTTCAGAAGCTCCAGGTTGTCACTATCTATGCAGCCACATTTCTTATGTGCATGTTGAAGACAGGGAAGTGCTTATCACTCATCTGTTATAGAAAGTTAATGTTGTGGAATAGACTTATGATCTATTTAAAGACATTTCTGCAGCAACCTGTGAGAGCCTGACTCCAGCACCTCTCATCAGCTGTCAGGCAGTTGGGATTTCCTGGCTTTGGAAGTGCTTGTGGTCCTAGAAAATGGTCCTGGAGCAGAGCGTGAGCCAAGATCCCTGCTGACCACACTGCTTCTCCTATGATTTATCATAGAAACACTTCGACAGCTTTCTAGTTATGGCTCTGAGAAATAAAAGCTTGTCCAACACTAGTACCTTTAGGCTTCATATATTCCAGAGAAGTATCAGCAGCTGGGCCAGAAGAGGCACCATAGAGCTTGTACATCTTACAGTCTTTATCTTCTTGTCTGCTGAGAGACAGGATAGCATCCCAGACAGGCTTGGGAGTGCTGATCCTAGGCATGACTTAATCCTAACTGTGCACGGTGGAGCTTCCCTGGGCTTTTTGGTGGTTACTGCTGCTCTTTCTCTGCTGACACTCCACCTGGCCAGCTGGATCTAAGTACTTTCCTGAGAATATCTAAACATGGGAAAAACTGGCTCTGTAAACCAAGTTATCTGTGTTTTCATGGGGATGAGGAATGTCTGCACTGATGCAGCTGTTGGCCAGCTGTGTTCAGCTAAACCAAAGCTCTGCTCATCTCAATCAAGAAGCCAAAGGCAGATCCTCATAAAGACAGAAGATAAGGGTGAACTGGGAAATTAGATCTCTTGAGGAAGGAAATAAACTTTTTACACAGGTAGACAGTGATAGGACAAGGGGGGGTGGTTTTAAACTGAAGGAGGGGGGATTTAAATTAGATGTCAAGGAAGTTTTTCACAGTGGTGAGGTGCTGGCACAGACTGCCCAGAGTGGTTATGGATGCCCCATTCCTGGTGGTGTTCAAAGTCAGGTTGTGTGGGCCCTGGGCAGAACGATCTAGGTACTTGATATAGTGGCTGGCAACCCCGCTTGTGGCAGTGGGTTGGAGATTTATGGCCCTTGAGGTCCCTTCCAGCCCAAACCATTCTCTCATTCTTTGTAGTGTCCCAGCTTCAACCAGCAAACTTGGACATGAGCTGGTCTTCTATGAAATAATTGAGGCACAGCGAGAATCATGTAAGATTGTGTCTGTAAGGAGGAGCTACAAAACAAACAAGGCAACAATATCTCCTTAATTACAAACACATGCCAGCCATTAAATGGTATCTAAACTGAATTTAAGCTCTGAATCTTCTCCTGTGAAATACAGTCTGGATCACATAAACGTAAGAATGAGGAATATGTGTATCAGTGGTATAAAAAAATGGGTAAGTTGTAGCGGATTGAAAATAGAAAGTCTAAAACGGTATCAAAAATCACCTGAGTGCTTTTGATGAGACACTGACTGTTTTAAAGCTAATATGGAATGTAATTTTTTTGTGAGGAGGATATTTGAAATAGGTGGGTAGGTGATACAGCTTTCTTTGAAGTTACCAAGTGGATGAAGATCTGCAGAAAAACATGCCCTGTTAGAATGTATTTGTACTCTTAAATAATTTCGATGAGCTTCTTGCTTTTATCACCATTAGCAGGAAGGGGCCCTGGGGCTTTTTGCGTCATTATCCAGTGATTCTGCTGGATGGATGCATCTGTATGCTGTAATCACAACTTCAGTATGCGAAGGCAGCAGGTGGGAAGCTTGCAGACCCAGGGAGCAAACCAGGATCTGGTTCATGTAGCACTTTACAGGGTTTTGAGCAAACAGCAAAAGCCATACCAGTGCTGTTCCACAAGCACAGAAGTACTTCCACCCAGATAGAGTAGCAGGGAGTTGAGGATGGCAGGCTGCAGCAGCTCAGAGGGAGTTCTAGTGGAAAGTGTCCATATAACAGTGCTGTGAAGGGTTCGTAAGGGATGTGTGGGTTGAGTTTGGTAGTGAGGGTTTGCAGTGGTCTGGAGGTCTCGTGAGAGTGGTGTGGCTGGAGACTGCCTGACCACATGGGCAGTGCAGCATCACCTGTGAGGAACATGGGTGTTCCAGTGGGTTGTGAGGGTAGTCTTCATAGACTAAAATAACACTGTTTTGATTTAGAATCCATGTTAAATTTTAGAGCTAGAGAATGCTGTGTATCTATGAGATGTCCAGCTTCTTGCCTTCTGAAGTCAGGAGAGGAGTATCCACAGCTTTCCAGGATGCTTGATGGAGCGTGGTGGTGGTGGGCTGGTCATGGGGTTGAATGTGATGAGTTGTGTTCCCTGCTGGTGTGTGGCCAGCGTGATCACCATGTGTCACATCTATGTATTTCACTGCAAGTGCCTTTGGATGAGTCATTGGCCGCATGTTACTGCAGTGCTGTGTAAGTCATTGTAATGCTGCACTGTGTACAAGAGACAACTTTGATGAGTGTATTTCTGATTATGATTTGGAAGATACCAGTAGTTCAGTTCCCTCTACTCCATTCACCTCTAAACAGCTCTGATCTCATCTGCTTTTGTTTCTGTAGTGCACTGCTTTAATGTCTTGTCAGAAGAAAATATGCTAAAAGCTAAAGCAGTATCTTAAAGGCTCCGACAAACAAAACCAGTTTTTTTTCGTAATGCTTTAATTCTAGAGACATTGTTGAGTGGGGCATAAATTTAAACTGAGTTTTAATATGAAAATCTGCAGAACAAAAGTTTGCTCAGGGGTTGTGGGTTTTTTCCACCTGATGTGAGCTCAGTCTGTTGAAGCTGCATTGTAAATGGATGGGATTCCCTTTGGTTGGCCATAAAAGCAGTGGTTATGGCTGAAAATTGCTGTGCAGAGAAGGCGAAGGTGTTAATTTGTCCACAGTTTGACAATCATTTGACATCAGCTACCCCACAGAGCAGAGTAGGACAATGTCATTGTCCCTTACAGCTGGCATCAGTTCGACTTTTAATTTAAATGTGCCTGCAATACTGAGCAAGGACAGGCAGTCTTCTGTTGCCTGCTGCACCTGTCTGTGCCTTTATAGAGTTTGGGCTTTCTGGTTTTTACTTGGCACCCTCTCAGCATATTGGGTAGTTATTTCTTTGAATATAGTGCAGCTCTTTGCAGCTCTGGGGAAGTCACACATGTGGATTTGTTAAGGACAACAGTGTTGCCTTGGTGAATTTTTCCTTAACAGGAGGAGATGGACAGTCTGTGCTGCTTAGTAGTACTTGGCCAGTTAATTGGGATTTTGTGATGTGCAGCCACTCAGACTGGCTGGCTGTTGTGCCAGTGTTTGTTAGGTTTTCTTTCCCTTTTTTTTTTTTTTTTTTAATCTACAGTTGTCTCTTATCAGCAAGTGGAAATCACAACATTTCTTGTTCACTGCCATCTCCCCAGTCTAGCAGCATGGCATCACACACATTATTACTAGAAGTAGAATTAGAAAGAGCAGGAGCAGAAGGACACGAAGGGCTGGAAGGAGAATTGCTGTGCCACAGTTTCTTCTGAACAGATCCTGGTCTGCTGACAAAAACAGAACGTGCATCACCCCTTGCTGCAGATGAGAGGCATAGCCATGGGACTGGCAGTCTTTTTCCTTGCTGAGATCCAACCAGCCAGGAATTGTGAGACATCCTTCATGAAGCTGCTGTCCCACATCACTAACCTAATGCCTTGCACAGAGCTTGGAGCCCACCAGGCACCATCACCATCAGTGGTCATGATTCAGTTTTGGTTTTGAACATGCAAGCTTGAAGGAAACCACTGCTGTCAAGCAGCTTTCTTACATGGAATCTGTCATCCCACATTCCTTGTTTCTTACATCTCTGTTCATGTATTCCTTTTTCTACAATCTTTCTTCTTCTTGTTGCTATGGTAAAAGCTTGCCTAGAAAGGAAGAATTATAGCAGCAAGATCCACTGACCTACAAAATAATGAGAAGGTAGTTGTTCCGTACAGTGCTCTGGTTTTAAAGTCACTAGTGGAAAATCTCTGGTGAGAATGGGGGATGACCAAAGTACAGGGATAATGTGTGTGGATTTGGATAGAGTCAAAACTCCTGCTTCTGATAAGTGAATCTGTGCAACTGATATCCTTTAACTGGGAATTTTCTGTGATAATAGTGTCCACAAAGTAGTGGACACTCAAGGAAAAATGTTTGGTTTTTTTTTAATTATTTCTGTTAATAACCTTCCAGCTTCAGTTTGCTTTTCTCCTCTGTGTACATGAATGTCATTGGTAGGGTGTTGTATTACAGTGGCTCAGCCTTGCTGGAGGCATGGTCCTTTTCTGATGAGCTGATTTTAAATGAAATGAAAACCAAAACATGTATTCTTTGGTTCACCTACTAGAGTATAAAAATGGATGGTCTCATTAATGATTAACACAGCAGATGGTAGCTCAAGGGAGGTTTGGAAGAAAACACTGCAGTATCTGTCTCCTCCAGTAAATATATTGACTTAACAGCTTCCTATGCTCATCCCACCTTATTTCAGTACACACATTTGAGTCCCAGCAGACTGAATCTCTGCTGTTAGATCTGCTTTAAGATGAGTGAAGATGCATTAGTTCCTAGTTGCCTCAGATAAGCTTTTGCAATTTCATTGTTGCTTACTGATTTGCAGTTCCCTCTGATGTTAGTGGTGGTTTTCAGAAAGACTTTTCTACTTCTGTCCGATGAAGCATCTAAGATTTCTGATGTCTTTTCACCTACAGCATGGTTAAATCAGTAGAACGTGAGGAGGCAGCCCAAGGACATGAGGAAACAGCCCCAGATTGAGTCAGGGCAGCTTTAAGTTGGATATTTGGAAGAATTTCTATACGAAAAGGCTGCCCAGGAAAGTGGTACAGTGACCATCCCTAGACATATTCAAGAGGTGCAGATGTAGCACTAAAGGATGTGGTTTGGGGATGGGACTCAGTGACTGTGTGCTGAAATAAACATCCTCAATTTCATGAACATCATTTCTGGCATATTGTTTTATTACCAATATATAATTATAAACTGTACGTATATATATGGTGGTTGCAAAGTGTTTACTCCACAGTGTTGGATTCTAGTGTGCACGGGCAAATTCAAAAACTCTAATGAACCAGCCTCACAAAAGAGGTAGAGGGATATTTTTAGACCACGTATTTCCAGAATGTGGTTACCAACTTAGCACTAAAGAAATAGAAATGATTTGGGGTTTGTTTCTTTTTTAAAGAGACCTAAATAAAGACATGTAGTAACCGTACATATGGCAAACAGCACAGAATACAGTGGTAAGAGATCTGGAGGCTTTTCCCTGTTACTCCAGATGCTCTCTATAAGCAGACATTCTCTTCCAAATGGACTAATTTCGTTATATATTAATAAATGTACCACAGTGTCTGAAACTTTTTACACATTTTCAGATAGCTGCTTCAAAAACACAACAGCACTTGTTGCTCTAAGCTCACTGTAGCATATTGGTGAATAATACCACCAGTTCTCCCTCTGGTGTAGATGGGCAGCTGTGAAGGCTCATTGTGCACAGTCAGGGTAGATAATGCCTCCAAAGTTTATTGCAGAATTATTTCCATAGTGTGCAGGGTGATATGAGCTGGCATGGTCCACCTGGCAGGGAGCTGACTACAGCCCAAAGGATATATGCTTAGCCTAAAATTTTTGGGGTAGCAGAAGGAGCTGCTGCTCAAACAGTTGAACACCACCACCCCCCACAAGCAGATAGCTCTGAGCCAGATGTCTTGCTAATGCCAGAGGCTGGGAGAGGAAATGGGAGGCAGATCTGATCATATGAGCCCAGCAGATTGACAGTGGGTGGGAGGACACCGTGGCCCAATGATATGTGTGTCATGACAGAAATGAGGGCTACCTTGGCTGCATCCCACCACCAGACCTGAAAGTCAGGACCAGTTGGTGTGGATGCAGAGGCTGAAGTTCTCCAGAGTGTTTGTAATTTTGATTCATAATGCTTAGTTCTTGTTTACTTTCACTGACTTGATTGGCATGTGCTTCTTTTATTAGAGATCCGAGCTCAACTCATAGAGCAGCAGAAATGCCTGGAGCAGCAGACTGAAATGAGAGTGCAGCTTCTTCAGGATCTGCAGGACTTCTTCCGCAAGAAGTCAGAAATCGAGATGGAGTATTCCCGAAACCTGGAGAAACTGGCAGAGAGGTTCATGGCAAAAACAAGAAGTACAAAAGACCATCAGCAGTACAAGTAAGATATTTCTTCCTCCTCAACTCCATGTCAGCCTCTGTGGAGTAACTGGAGAGTTGGTTGGCAGATTTTAAAAGTGTCTAAATAGGTCAGTCAATATTATAAAAGCAACAGCAGCAACAACAACAACAACAGCAACAAAGGCCATGAATATTGACAAAAAGGCATTGAGAGAGAAAGCTGTTTTGATTTGCTTGAGCTTGTGAACTTCCAGTACCTCTTTGCCACTCTTATCCCTGGACAGGGATGTGAATGTTATGTCTTGCTTGCAATTTAATGTATCCCTCTGAAGGCATAATAACTTGGGGCAAAACAGAAGTGACCAAGTGGTATTTGTTAAAAAGCATTTACAGCATTTCAGAAAGTGTTTCAAATGCATTATTTGCTGACATGGTGTTACCTGGTTATCTTCCTGAGCTGAACTGATTAATGAATGCATCTGCCTGGCTTTCTTTTGTTTAGGATTATAACCCAAAAATGTGTTTGGATTTTTTTTTTCCACTATCCGGGTATTATGGTGCTGTAGACACAGACATTTTTGCTTGGGGACAAAAATCTTCTCCAAACACTTCAGACACAGAGGAGGTTAACCTGAGTACAGCACACAGAAGTCAAAGAACAGTGCTATATATTTGTAAAAATTCTGTTAAGTGACTCAATAGTTCTGTGAAATAACCAAGATGTGTATGTCACTGCTTCAGAAGGAGACCAGGCTGTTACATAGCTTGTGTCAAGATCCTTTTGCCTTCTACATACAAACATCTTTTCACATTCTTAAACAATAGCTAAATCCAGAACAGCCAATGTGCATGAGTGTCATGACTGAAGTCCTGTCTTCAACTTTGTTTTTGTCTGGCTGTTTCAAGAAGTGAGAAGTCACTTAAGATGGTGGTCTCCTTGCTTTTCCCACCATTCCCTCCCAGAACAGGCAGGAAGGTGGGAGTACCTTCCTGTGGGAAGGTAGAATTACCTTTGGGACACGTGGAAGCAGTGCAGACCAAGTAATGTCAGCATGGCACTTCAGGGATGCTTATGCTGGCTGAGCTATATGACAACACCCTGAAACTTGTTGCTGTGAGTAGCTGTGTTAAGATGTCCCACTCCAACAAAACAGGGAAGTTTCCTGAACACGCTTCTGATTCATAGCAAATCAGAGCACACTGAATGATTAAGAAAAGGCTGGTGTCTGTTAGTCATTCATTGTCGCTTTGATTCTGGGCGTAAAAGCTAAAGCTAGACAATCAGATGAGGAATTAAAGACACATTGTTAACAGTGGCTCTGGTTAATCATTAGAATAATTTACCAAGAGCTGAAGGAGTTTCTTCCTCAATTCATTGCCACCCATGACTGTTATCTCCATGTCTTGATCCTTATTTACAATATGAGAATCCCTATGCAAGAAAAAAGAAAGAGCAGCAGCAAGCTTTTAGACCATGTGGTTTGAAGGCAAACTTAAAGCTTCAGTAAAATCATAAGGCAAATATTACCAATAGGTTTTGTTTGTCTGTGAAACAGTTGTTGAATTACATACATTTCTATTCGTGTTAAAGAAATGAGAAGCTGTTTGTGATTTCACCATCTGCAACATTAGTCGCTTGGGCCCATAGCACAAAATTCTGTAAAGAAATTTCAAAACTGGATCATTGGGGAAAATGTCTGTACTGCTCTTGGCCCTGTAGTTGAACTGGCTGTGACTGGCAGCAGCAGTATGTTCATGAATGCTGTGGATTTATGAATGCTGAACACAGAATATAGATATGCTTGTGACATTTCCTTCTGATTGTATAGCTAATTACTGTTACTCTCAGCAGCCACCTTTATTAATTTTGCATAGTTATATTTACATGTACACAGTCTGTAAGCTTTGTGGCAAGACTTTTAAACTGTTGGCTGTCTTGAAGTGTTCCAAATTCTTGCACTTTTTTGGTATTTTTGTATCCAGGCCTCGTGGGATTTGTGAAATTTGTCTTAAAAGAATCACCTGAAACTTGCCTGATCTGAGTTACTCCAAGAATGGATAGGCTGAGTTTTCAGAAGTAGCCATTTTTGCACAGTGAACAAGTTATGAGTGTAAATATTGGGGGGGTGATTGTGATAATAAAGTAGCTTTTCCGTTTCTGTACATAACACATATTTATCTCCCCTTCTTAGAAAAGATCAGAACCTCTTATCACCAGTAAATTGCTGGTATTTACTCCTGAACCAAGTGAGAAGAGAAAGCAAAGACCATGCAACGTTGAGCGATATCTACCTGAACAATGTCATCATGCGCTTCATGCAGATAAGCGAAGACTCCACCAGAATGTTCAAGAAGGTAAAGCCTCTTCTGCAGTGGGGCCCTCAGATGCATGAGGAAGGCAAATGTGTCTTAATCAGTAGCATCTGAAGAGAAGGTTCAGCACATGTAGCATAAAATCTGTTGTAGCACACTTATAAATTCTTCATGACAGTTCTTATGGAGGAAGTCCTTAGCACTGAAGTGCCTGGAAACCTACTGTATATGCTGCTGACATTAAGAACTGAACTGCAGATATCTAAGAGGCAAGGAAAAAAGCCTGTTCTTCTTTCAAAAACACATTTGTCTACCCATGCAGATAGGAAATAGTTTTCACGTATGATTCCCAAAATAGCCATGCTGAATTAATGAGTTATTTGTAAAAATGGTATTTCATTGTAACTCTGTCATTGGAGAAACTTTGATTCAAGCCACATTAAGGGTGTGCCTTGCAGATTTGCCTTGGTGTAAATATTTTAGCATATACTGTGACTTCCTTGAAGGACTTTCCTTTCTTTCCCAATGTTGGGTATGAACATACATTTCTGATCGCATAACTACTTCTGTTAGATCATTAAGCATTATAGTACATGCCCATTGCATGTTTTTCATAGCCATATAACATATGAGGGCTGCTCCAAAGGTAACACCTCCTATTTTATTAAGTCAGCCTGTGGCATCAGAGGCAGATGGTGGTGGTACAGCAGTGGAGACTGAATCTTCCCAACAGTATACCACTATGTATTGTTGCCATGTGACAGAGGGTAGTAGAAGGGCAGTCTGGCAAAATGGCATCTGACATAGAATCATAGAATGGCCTGGGTTGAAAAGGACCACAAAAGGATCATCCCCCCACCCCGCCATATGCAGGGCTGCCAGCCACCAGAGCAGGCTGCCCAGAGCCACATCCAGCCTGGCCTTGAATGCCTCCTGGGATGGGGCATCCACGACCTCCCTGGGCAACCTGTGCCAGTGCATCACCACCCTCTGTGTGAAAAACTTTCTCCTAATCTCTAACCTCAACCTCTCCTGTCTTAGTTTAAAATCTTGTCTTATCACTATGCACCTCATAAATAACCTTTCCTCACAGGAGAGGTGCTCCAGCCCTCTGATCATCTTAGTGTCCCTCCTCTGGACCCACTCCAAGAGCTCCACGTCCTTCCAGTGCTGTGGGTCCCAGTCCTGGACGCAGTGCTCCAGATGGAGCCTCACAAGAGCTGAGTAGAGGGGGACAGTCACCTCCCTCTCCCTGTTGGCCACCCCTTTTTTAATTCAGCCCAGAACACAGTTGGCCTTCTGGGCTGCAAGCACACACTGCTGGCTCATATCCAGCTTCTTGTCCACCAGGTCCCCCAGGAAGTGTACATAATCCAAATGGACATGGGAGTGTACACAAAACAAAGGTGTTTCCACGTTTCCTCCATGTGGAAAAAATGGCACCTGTTGACATTCACCAAGGTTTGCTGAATGTTTCTGGAGACCAAACAGTGGATATGAACTCAGTGAGGCAGTGGATGTTGCATTTCAGCTGTGGTGTCAGTCACAGTGGGTCACCTCCTCTGGTGCAGATTTTTACAAGTGCAGCGTGCAGACTCTTATTCATCACTGGTGAAAATGCACAGCTAATGGTCAAAAAACAGTGTTTTGCAGCTGAGAATCTCTCTATCAAGTAGTGTTCTTTGTATCTGTTGTAGTTTCCATGAAAATAAATAGGGGGCATTACTTTTGGAGTGACCTACATATATATCTCAGTTTGGCTAAGCACTCTAAGGCATATTAGCTTGAGGTCTGTATAAAGTGTTTGCAGTCTTCATTGTTACTAGGTTATGAAATAAAAATAGAATGTAAATGCAGATCCATCAGTTGCAATTGTGAGGTTTGTAGGCAACAGTTGTATTTAGTACAAGAAAGAGTTCCAAGAATTGTACAGAATATAAAGTACATGACTAAACAACAGTGTGTCTAGCAAGGGGTAATCATCATAGAAGTATAGAATGGCTTGGATTGGAAGGAATCATGAATCTCCAGCCCCCCTGCTGCAGTCAGGGCTGCCAACCTCCACATTTAATACTGGACTAGGCTGCCCAGAGCCCCATCCAACTTGGCCTTGAACACCTCCAGGGATGGGGCATCCACAGCCCGTTCCCCTGATATCCAACCTAATCTTCCCCTCCTTCAACTTAAAACCATTTCTGCTTGTCCTGCTGTTATCTACCCCTTCAAGGAGTTGAGACAGATTAACAGGTAATAGGTTAATGCATTCTAAACATTTTCACATATACCTGCCTACAATCTCGACAGGTAACAGTAGAGTGGGAAGAATTATTTAGAGAATGCATAGGTTGTAGTTGATGGGAAAGAACTGAAAACATGACTCAATTTTATTGCTGTGCATTAAAACCTGTAGCAGTAATAGGATCAAAATTTCTAGTTCTTCAGTCTCTAATGGTTTGTGTTAACTTGCGTCTATATAAAGCTGTTATTCACAAACAAGTAAGTTTACTAATTAGGGGGATAGTGTTGGAATTTGAAAAGATGATGGAAAAGCAATGTGGAAATATTCCAGTATAGTCTGTGTGGAGATGTCTCAGACTTGCTTGAAACAGTAAAAAATTTTCAGTAATGGGTTTGGAATGAATGGCTTTTCAATTGCTTATGTTGCTCTATTTTGCTATATGTGCATTACTAGGCTGGCCCATAGTTGAGGGTCTCTAGTGCTAGAAATCTTTCTTTTGCTTTCCTTCTCTCCAGATGTGTTGTATAAAAATACCTTAAGTTTTCCATACAGAATCATAATAACTCATAATTCATAAATAGGGATTGCTGCAGCTTACCATTCAGAAGGGGGAAAATATGTGGACCTTTTTTCAATGTATTAACATTGACACAATGCCCCACTTGCATTTTCCTGACAGACTTTTGTCTTTCCTCCAGATCATGCCCAAGAACATGTAACACCAGGTTTTCTCACTCTAGCATAGCTTCTTGAAGAAGACCAAGAGGTTTTTCTTGCATCTTTATTCCTAACGTGAATGTTCTGCTGGGGGAAGAAGAGAAAAGAAATTGAATGTGCGTACCTTGAAGCACACATTAGTGGAGCCCACATCCTAACCAGCCTTATGCTACCTTTCAGCTGGGTTTTCTAGTTAACACACAGAGTGATACTGTTACGTCAAAAAGCTATTAGATATTTTGGAGCACAGGCAGGGTAAGCTCCCTAAGGGATGCATAAAGGGATGTGAGCAGGGCTCTGTGATGTGAAGGAAATGGTAGCAGGAAGACACATAGCACCTTGAAGTGATGTAAATGAGTTTTACAAGCATTTATCCTCAGTGTGGCAATGATTGTTCACCAGTTAATTTTGAGCACTTATTTTTAGGACTTTACTCTGTCAGGAATTAGTACTTCTTGGAGAAATTGGTCTTTCCAGCATGTTCCAGTGTAGACAATTCGTGCTGTAGTGCTTGCTGCAGAGTGCTACTGAGGTGGTTAATTTGCCTTTACTTCCCAGGTGCAGAACCAATTAAAAATCTAATGATGGCGAAGTTCCAGTTCTGAGTAAAAGGGAAAGCGAGTATGAAATGAGGTGAACCATGTTGAACAGAGAGAAAAACAAGACCAGTGCGGGAAGTGGAGCTATTAGCAAATTGTGTTGTTTTATTCATGAAGAACATAAGCTGTCTGCGCTTAGATTTAGTTCAAATGGGCAGCTTCAACCATAATTTCTGTCTGATGGGAATGAGATGTCTGACTTAAGGTACCTCACATCTCAGGACTGCTTAGTTGACATCCACCAGGAACCAGACTGAGATTAGCTGCAAAATGCACATGTTCACCTGACAGAAATTGCAAGAGCAAATAGAAGATACATATAGAATGAGAAATGTGACATCCAACACTTTTTCTCATTAAAATTATGTAATGAAAAAATCAAACAATATCTTCTTTTCCTGGCCGTACCTACCAGTATTGTTTTATTCCCTTTCCTGCTCATGTCTGTTACGTGTAGCAACCCCTTGCTCTAGTCCTTATGAACAAGATTTGTGTTGTACCCGCTGTTGTTCTATATGAAATGCAGGACAAAGATAGGATCTAGTTCAGAGATACTAAGGCATCTACCTGATGATATTATGTCAGGCTTCTTACTACCAGGGAGGCACTTCAGCTCTTCTATTTTTCAGTTGCTGGCATATAAAAGCAGTGCAGATTGCTGTTCATGCCTGCCTTCTTGTTGCACATAAAACTGCAGACATAAAGTAGCAGAGTTCAGATCTTGCATGCTTGCACATCTCTTCAGGCAGATGGGGTAGATGGCCTCATGGGGACAATTAAAGAATAAAGCAATAAGGAAAAATGTCAAGCAGAAGGGAAAAGTATTATGCAGAACATTTCATGCAGCGATTCTGGTTACCCCAGCATTAATAATCAACTGTATAAACACACAGCCACAAAATCCTTAAGCAGATTTGTATATTTATAATTTATAAAAATGTATTTTCTTTGGACAGAAACCATAACAAGGCAAGATGAACATATCTTCCAGTGTTTACAGTAAAAGATGCTGGAGAAGCCAAGTACAATAAATATTTTAGTTCCATAATCTGACTATTAGCAGGGAATATGACCACCTGCCAAATCTGTTTGGAGGTTAGGAAAATTGTGGCATACGTAGAGACTTTTCACATCACTTTCTTAAACGTTTAAAGGTTTAAAAGGATAGCAAAACTATTTGTTGCTATAAACTGGCAAATCTGGGACAGAACGTTACTGTGACACAATAGCTGTGTCAGTGTCACAGCAGCTTACAGAAGCTTCTTTTAAACACGGGTTCGCATATCGCTTCCCCCAGGGACCAGCAGCAGACTCATTTAAAAGAAATAGTCACAGAATATTTTCCCTAAATGATGTAACTGATAGTAGTACTGTGTGTGCTAAATACAGACAATAAAGAGTTCCAGGAACAATTCCACTGCCTAAAGTTTCAGTAAAAAAAACAACAGATGAGTAAAGATTGGGTTCCCAATGGACAGAATGGAGAGAAATTCCTTACAGACTCCAGAGAAAGGGTATTAATGAGGACTACAATTCTTAGCGTATCAGTTGTTATTCAATAAATGCTAATCTTGAGAACATCAGTAGGATCACTAATAGGATGAAAATTGGGCATATGCTGAAAGGCTGATTTAAGTACACTTGCTTGTGTCTGTTGCGCAGGCATGATCTATCCTACCAGTAATTTGGATATTAAAACAAAAACAAAGACAGAGCTTTCATATTATGACAGTTTCTTCAAAATGTGCTTTGAACCAGATTGGTTACTAATATATTTTTAACAACAATTTGTATGGACTCTAACATTTTTATTACCGTCTATGTTCTTTCGGTTAATAGATGCTAATACATTTCCCTAGGACACAGTGAATAAAGAAGCATCTCAGTGATTGGTCCTTGGGTTTTAATGGCACGATTAGAGCTATCAGCTTAACTCCACAAAAATGTGTGTTGCATCTTATGTTCTGTTTGGCTGCCCTGAGGAGAAGCTCCTAGACATGCTGAACTGCTGCGGGGAATAGGCAGCATCAAGGAGAAACAGGAGAGCCATTAACCACTGAAAATAAATGCACTTCTTATCTGCTGCTCTAACGCTCTGAATATCACACACTAAAAGCCTTGCACTTGAGTCAGTATTTCTTGATTATAAATGTTAATGTAAAAGGTGTAGGTTCCTGAAAATTAATCCTTTCGATGCTGATAATGCTAAGCAAATTTCCTGATTTTTATTGGACAATTCCAGCAAAAAGACAGAAACTGACATAATATCCTCCAGTACTGAGGGCTGAGTCCCCAGATGAATTGATGGGAGGATGACTCATCTGTGATCATGTGGCATTGCTAGTCTCCGTCTCCCTGATTTTTACTGGGTTTTATGTTTGGTTGGTTTTTGTTCGTGTGTTCTTCTTTTACAGCAGAGTCTGGGGGGAAAAGAAAAATCAAAGAAAACCTGCTTTTCTGTCTCACTTTCAAACAACAGCTTTTCACTGCACAGTTAAATCATGAAGACTACTTAGAATCCACCTTGCTGTGTTTAGGGCTTGGGCTGTCAGCAGCTTTGAGATGGTAGCTGCTGACCAACAGTTGGAAGGAATAAATTGCTCAGAGCTAGAGTTCATCCCTACTGGTTTTTTCCCTTGTGATTATGTTTACATCTAACAGTCTTAATGTCTGTCATCTTGACAGACATTTATCATCAACAGAGCATTTATCTTACTGGGCCTTGGTTACTACAGCTGATGCTGTTGGGAATAAAAGAATCTCTTAGAAGACTTTGTTAATTCTTAACATGAGCCAACAATGTGTATTTCCAGCCCAGAAAGCCAACTATATCCTGGGCTGCTGTCACGTCCTGCCCATCAAGGGTGGCAGAGGTGACCTGATTCACAAATCCCCCCAGTATCTTAAAAGTATCGATACTCTTACAATCATACCTGTCTAAACTGTGAAGCTGCATCAAAAGAGGGATGGCCAGCATGGTGAGGGAGGTGATTGCTCCTCTTTTCTTTACCCTTGTGAGGCCTCACTTAAAGCACTGTGTTCAGCTCTTGATCTCGTATCAAAAGAAGAGTACAGATCTGTAGGAGTGGGCCAAGAGGAGGGCCATGGGGACAATCAAGTGGCTGGAGCACTTCTCCTGCAAAGACAGGCTGAGAGTGTCGGGGTTATTAGCCTGCAGAAGAGAAGGCTCTGGGAGATGTCCTTCTAGTGCCTAAATAGAGCCCACAGGAAAGCTGAAGAGGGATTCTTTATCTCAGGGGGTATAGTGGTAGTGGTAGTAGTTTTAAACTGAATGAAGGTAGGTTTAGATTAGACATTAGGAGGGAATTCTTCTCTGTGAGGGTAATAAGGCACGGGCAAAGGCTGCCCAGATAAGCTGTGGGATGCCCCATCCTTGGAGGTGTTCAGGGTTAGTTTGCATGGGGCTTTGGGCAGCGTGATCCAGTGGGAGGTGTCCCTGCACATGGCAGGGGGTTGGAACTGGTTGGTATTTAATGTCCCTTCTAGCACAAATCATTCTATGATTCTGCAATTCCATGATTGTAATTCTAGTTTCTTGTCAGTTAAAAATCATGTTGCATGTAAGGATTGGTATGAATATCGTTAAGTATTAAGGCAGATTCCTGAACATACTGCCCAGAGTTTGGTATGACAATAGGAGTGGAATCATAGAATCATCAAGGTTGGAAAAGACCTCTAAGGTCATCTAGTCCAAGCGTAAACAGGAGCAAAATGTGCTAAGTTTTCTGTTCCAGCTACTGTATGTATGTGTTGGTTGTCCTTTCGGAAGACGTAGTGGATGGGATGTGTGCTGTGACTCCTTTTCATATGTGGGTGTCGCACTGGAAATTGTCATTTAGAAATGGTTCTTCCTGCAGGTGTTTTGGTGATGGCCAAGTATGTGTTAGCAGCTTTGGAGATTAGCTGCCCCAGAAGATTTTCCTTTGGCTTCTATCCAAATACAGAGTACTTCTCATAGCTAACGTTGTTATTTATTACACAGTTGGGAGTTTTTAGAAGTTGGGCTAATCATCAATATATTCACTGAGGAGAACAAAAAAAAAAAAGAGAGCATGTATGTTACAATTATACACTTTGCAGAACAAATGTAGCCGGGCTGTTTAACAAGTCCTGTAGTTCTGTTCTGTAGTTGTTTTCCAAAGGCTGTGGTACAAATGCCTTCAACTGTTGTAGCTGATTGAACTCTGTGGACAACTGACAAAGGAATATATTTGAATGAGACTCTAATTAAATGCTCTTATTTTGACATACTTGATTTTGTTAATAACTGCTGCCAAGCATTTCTTTTTTCTGGGTCAGAATGAAAGTAAAGGCAGAGTCCAGGAAAGCTAAACAAAGCTGTTTCAGCAGCCCACTCTGTGAAATATTATGCAGTTGAGTATCTGTTTCAGAGAGGAGCCACAATTATTTCTTGCATAAATATTTAGATAATTGCATGTGCTGAGAAACAAAGACTATTCTAGATCTAGAACTGGGAGGGATGTCCCACTGGAGTATCACATTCCATGTGGTTTAGTTTATGTATATAGCATAGCAATTTTAAAACAGTACACAGTCTGTTCCATTAAAAAGGCTTATAACATTAATCCCGACCTTTACCCTTTCTGTTGGCACCTAATCTCCTGATGCTTCATGAGAATATCTCTCTTAAATTGCTTCTGAGTTTCCCTCCAGGAGTTTTCTGTCCAGATGTTGTGTGTCTACCTCTGCTTCCCCGAATCTTTATTTATAGTACACTGTAATTCTGTCAGAATGGTGTCTATGTGAGTTCCATTACATTCACTAGCATGAACGATGAATACTAACAGTAAGAGAGAAGTTTATATTGCAGTTTTTGCATTCTTTTTTCTAATGATTTTCTTTTTAATTACAGAGCAAAGAGATTGCATTCCAGCTTCATGAAGACTTAATGAAAGTTCTTAATGAGCTTTACACGGTAAGTACAGTTTCTTACTTGCTTTATCTTATTCATATTCTGTATCGAACTTCTTCTGTAAGTGCTAAGTATCCTTTTATCTAGCAAGTTACCCCCAGTGGAGGCGCTTATTTTTGTCTTCTTACACAAGTCTAAATTATCTCTTGCAGAAAGACTACTCACTTGTTTAGAACACGTATGCTAAGGATTTCAGGATTAATTTTTATTTTCAGCCCCTTCTCCTCCTAGACTATGCTAAGCCAGTTTATTATAAGTTTCGTTGGTTATTAATGAGACATTTCTACCCAGAGCTTACCAGAGCAAAGCTTCTCCCTTTTCTACCTCTTGGCAAGCAGCTGCTAGTGGAAAATCTGAGGAAGGTTTCCTTTTTGAAACTCACCTACACAACTCATAACTACAGGATGAGGTCTTGTCTACCTGAAAACCATTTCCCAAAATACTTTTGGGGCAGGTACCAACAACGTTTTCTAAGAAAGAGCAAAGCAAGGATCTTTATTGTATTTATTTATTTTATTTTATTTTTAACATTGTTGTGCAGTGAAGAGGAAATGGTAATATCTACCTCTTACAAAAGTCTGTTGATTCCTGATTGTCAGGGAAATAGTATGTTTGAATTTTGTCTCCAGCCTGAAAGAGCTGAAGCTTCTATGCTCCTGTACCGTACATAACAGTCTCTGGATTGCTCCCATCCCTATCCATGATATTTGAGAGATCAGGAAGGCAAAAAGAAAAAACAAACCATCAAAGCAAAACCACAACAGCAAAAACATGTTATTTGTATTAAGAAACAATTTGGGATTTTAATGACACTTAGGAAAACGTCAGAGACCAGCCCTCCTGAGGCAGTGATTGGTGAAACATTATTTGAGTGCTTCTGATCTCCTTTTCTTTTGACCTAGGAAAAATTGTGCACTACTTGTAGATGGGCTGACAAGCATTTGAACAGCTTAGGTGGTTGCAAAAAAAAACCCAAATGAATGTGGACCTCTACCAGTGCCCTAGATTCTTTTGGACTGTGGTTCAGGATGCAAATTCCTGAAATATAGCTAAAACATCATTTCTTTAGAGGTCTTTTTTTAGGCGTTTTTGCTCTTAAAATAACCACTGATTTTGTAGGGTGTGATACCATAAAGCTGTGTTTCCTCAGGCCTTTCTGTATTCTTTTAAACATGCTAGAATCTGCTTCTGGAAAATAGTGGTAGCCTCGGACAATTCACACATCTCCAGGGAATCAGCAACTGTAGAAGCCACTGCACAAGCGGGACCTTGGCAGTGAATTAAGTCCTGAAGATACAGACTTGTTCCAATTAAACAGTTACATAACTCCAGTGCCTGGATTAGTGCATGTGCTCCCAGGACAGGGAAAACACTGATGCATGTTCTGAAATCCCTGGCTAAATTACCAGTGAAAATCTGCAGGACTGTGTTTTAGCAGTCTCACTCGTGTTCATGCTGCATCTTCCCACTGAGAGCTGCAAAAATTTATTCAGGTGCTGATTTCCATGTTATATCTTTCATATATTCTTTCTCAGACTTAAAGATTTTTCTTTACTAACTGGTTAGTTTTTTGAAGGTGATAAAGTACAGACTTTAAAGCATCATTTAAATTACTGATATACAATGAAATATTTTTTTTGTATCAAGTTAACCGCACCTAATTTTTACACAACTGCAGCGTAGATGCAAATCTTAGCTTGCCATCTGTATTCCAGTTATAGTCAGTAAAATGTAATATGTGGAGATCAGAACCCTTCATCTAATGAGGTGTAAGTGTGTGCTTCTGATGAAATTTACTACACTATTAGTTCTGTTGTTGTCCAGCTTTTTGCTGATTGCAGAGGACTTGATCAGCTGTAGGTGCCTATATTTAGCCGGATATAAGCCTTGCATAGAAAAGTGGCGAGATGGTGCTGAGTAGCATCTGTTCCACTATTTGCAGCATTAGGATGATCATCAGTTTATGTGCGATACATTTTTGTGTACGTAAAGTTAGAAGGATACTTAGACAGATGGAAGCTCCATACATAGGATTTTTATTCTGTGTAAGGTTTACTGTTTAGAGAATAAGGTGATAGTGGCCTTACATAAACAAATGTCAACAGTTTTAAACTCTGGGAAGTAAATTTCTCAGTCATTTACAAAGGGAGAAGTCATTTTTTTTGCTTTTCTTCTGACTTACGAAAAGAAGTAAAATCAATCTTACTGTTGTGACATAAATCTTTCTGTCCAAAAGAAATCCAAAGAATTTCAGGTTATTCAAATGTACGATAATATTGAAGTCTATGTATATTAATATGTTTTGGGGTGTTGTGGTTTTTTTTTTGTTCTTTTTTTAAGGAATGGTGCTTTCATGAAGCGTAACTGTTAAAATGTAAAACCTTACTGAAGTTTAAATTCCTCCAAAGCACAACCCACTGATTATCAGTATAATCAACTTTGGATCAACTATGATAGTCACCTGTATCATCGAAGATGCCAGACATAAAAGATGATTTCGTGACCCTTCTCTGAAATTATAGTCTACACTTGCACCTCCCAATAATTATTAACATCTTCATGGTTCATATATGAATATTGCAATAGTTAAGGAGTTCTGCCCGTCAGCATCAATGTTTTTTAGATCAAATTCATAGAATCATAGAATTACCCAGGTTGGAAAAGACCTCAAAGATCATCAAGGCCAACTACCATTCTTCTAGTCAGTAAGTCCTGCTATAGATTTTGCAAAGAAATTGTTCTAAGAGAATTAAAAAATAAAGCACTGAGAAGTACTTACCACCTTCCACTGAGAATGCACAGCGATTTCCAATTAAAAAAAAAACAAAGCTTCCTTCTGTTCAAAGATCAGTGAAAATTTGAATGTCTGCCTTTCAAGAAGCTACAGAGTGATTTGGCTTCTTACTGAGTGTGGAAAGCCCAGAACTGCAGTCAGATGTCCAAAACAAAACAGACCTCTGGGTCAAAAACCCAGATATTTTAGAACATTAAGTAGCTGTTCTTTAGAAGTGAACTCCATTAGGAGATCTTTCTTCTTGTGTACATTTTAATAATTCCTCTTTTCCCATTTGCATCACTACGAATTATCTTGAAAGTAGGAGATATCTGTGATACGTCTTGTATTTGTTCCCTGGGAGTATTCAGTGTGTCTTGTGCCATCCTAATTAAAATTATGCATCACGTACAGGATTGATGAAAAAATATAAACAGAAGAAGATGAAGCAGGGCTCCAGAGTGTGTACTGAGAACCTGTGAGTGAAGTAGGTTTACTTTATTGGAGTAATCAGAATTTTATAAGGCAAACTTTCCTTTCTAATTTCCATCTCTCTTCCATAGAGAAGGTTTACTTGTGTGCTACGTTAAATATTTGTATGTTTTCTTCGTTACTCACGTTATTAGTGAGAATACGTTTTAAAATTCTTTCATTTTTAGTTCTCAGTATTTCATGCTCTGGTTCTAATGTTATTACTCAAAACGCTGTGCTAAAAATAATTGAATAGCTAAGCTTCAGTCTGTATCTTTGCAAGCTCAGTAAATTATAAGTGGCAAGTACTTTTAATTATGCATGGCTTTACTGTGGCTTTGCCAGACAATCGGTATTTTCAGGTCTGCAACATCCTAGCAACTGCATTTATCTCTCTCTATTACTCTTTCAGCCAATGTTATTAGTCCTATATTTTACATAAGGAGTAAGCCAGTCCTTTGAGCAAGTGGGAATGAGAAAACAGGAGCCCAGTTAGTTCTGGGTAGTGAAAGAATGAATTTTTTTTCCTAGCAATTCCAGAACAAAAAGTGCAAGTCAAACAGAAGAGTGTAAGGGTTTAGGCTGGTGTTTTTCACGAACTGAGAGATTTAGAAATCTTGTTACATGTTGAATGGAAGAGGAAATAAATCGTTCATTTTACATCTTTGCTGCAGAGAAAGCTTCCCAAACTCTTCTTCCATTTCTCTTGGAAGCTACAATATCTTGTAATATCTTCATGCCTCCTACTTGGTTTTCCAGTTACACCTCCCAGCATTGCGCTTTTTGCAAGCAGTACAAATGTAGGGTTTGCAGAGGAATGAAAGTGTCCAAAGGACAATCCAAAAGAAACAATATTAAATAAGACCAGGGCAGCGGTGCCACTTGCATTTCCCATTGTTTTATCTCACTCATTAAAATTTTGGCTGTTTTGTTTCTGAGAGTCCTTGATGCCAGATTTTCTTTTTTTCTTTACTCATTAACACAGAATCTGGATTCTTTGTAGAAGAGTTGTGTTCAATTTATTGTAGTACATCAGGCATCTGAGATCTGGCGAAATCAGTAATTCTGCATTGAGTCAGCGGTTGTTCATGCAGCCACATCAGAGACTGTCTTGGAAGTTATAAGAATGCTGAAAACATTTAAATATCAAGCCTGCTCAACTGCTAGAGGCCAATGATATAGTGGAATTGGCGTAAGATTTTACTTGCTTCCTGGGGAAAGCACTAGCTTTAACCCAATGTAATGAATTCCTTGCAGCTCCTCTTTCTAATAGAATTCACTGCTTACCAGAGTTGATTCTGAAACTATTCAGACTCAGTAATTCCAACAGAGATGAACTTCTGCTCTATTAAATGCTTATTTCCTGAGAAATGCTATGAAAAAGCTATTAATTAGGCAATTTTATTACACAAATAAAGCATGTTACTTTGACAACTCAAGATAAATACGATGTGTTTTGACTTGGAAACATTCAGTCAGTAGTCTAGGTTAAGAAATTTTCTAGAAAAGAAGCTTGCATGTAAAAAATGAAGGCCACGGCCTTGCTACAGGAATATTCCACTGGTAGCCCATGAAAGTAAGGCACTAATTGCTGTCCTGTTGCTTCACATGTCCCAGTAATTATTGTGGGCTTAAATTAAATAATTTTCTAAGTGCTGACTCTAATGTACCTTTCCCTGTACTAAGTGCTATGTGCTGCCCTTTCTGAATTCTTAGAAATGATGAAAGTTTATATCACTGAGTGTACAGTGCGTCACCTACAAGTAGGAGGGTACATAGTTTGTGTAGCATCATCTTTTTTATTTACTTGCAGTCTGACTTAGTTATCTATCAGAAAGCTATATTTTACATTTTCCATCTGCAGTAGTAGACTTCCTAAACTAGTCAGAGATGAACTCACCATTTGATTTGAGAAAGGGACTAGCATACGTTTAACAATGCTTGCTGAGTACAGCAGAAAGCACAATCTGTCTGTCTTGATGGCAATGCAGCATCTGCAAAATTACAACCTTGTTCTCTTTTCAGTGCGTACCTGGTAGCTGATCAATAAGCACTTTGGAGACTAATGGAAGTCAGTTCAGTGATGGATACTCCCACATGATAGTCTATCAGTTCAACAGTTTGTTGAGCATTTGTGAAGCTATATCACTTATTTCATTACTTAATTTGTCATTTGAATAACAGATCTATGGATCTGTTACATATTTACAGCTCTGGGATCTGTGGATCTCAGAATTCTTCTTACAGTAAGTCTATTTTAAATAATTAGACAAGCATATTAGTGTCTTTTACAGAATTTAACACTTCTAAATACTTCTGAGAGAAAAGACGGTGTGATGTTAAGGGAAAGATTAATATATATGTTACTTAGCGTGCAAATTCTAAACTAATGATGGTGATAGGTTGATGGTTGGACTAAATGATCTTAGTGGTCTTTTCCAGCCTTAATGATTCTACGATTCTCACACAGAACTTGGCTATCAGTCAGGGTGTATGGGTATATTGGGTTTAGCGGCCTGTGCTATAAGCGAGCAGTGAGTGGAAGAAGTGATCTTCAGTGATGCATGGTTGGTGGAGTCAGCGCAGGCTTCTGAAACTTCTTGGTGAGATGTCATGATGTATTTATGCTCCTTCTCTCAACAGTAAGGCAGGCTGAAATGTCATGG
The DNA here is from genome assembly GCF_054131305.1 of Coturnix japonica. NCBI lineage: Eukaryota > Metazoa > Chordata > Aves > Galliformes > Phasianidae > Coturnix > Coturnix japonica. The sequence continues at coordinate 30,124,349 of NC_140663.1, forward strand.
CCACTGCAGAAAGTCACTTATGCCTAGTGTGCTGAGCTGTGCAGCACTCAGAAAAAACACTTCAGAAGCTTCAGCATTCACTGCTGCCTTTATCAAGGAGTGACAGTGCAAGGATTTGTTCTAAGGTCAAGTGCTTTGAGATGTGCTGTTAGGAAACTCAGAGATATTATTGTTTTGTCTTTGCTGGCAAACACACAAACAAACAAAACACAAGGATTATAAAATAAAGTAACTTCTCTAGATGGTAAGACAAATAAAGTAGCTTTGTCTCCACCAACTGAAAACTTCCCGGACATGACACTGAACAAAAAGTCGAAACTAAAAAGAAACACCTGTAGAATTCTGTAAATAAGCACTTAATTTGAATACAAATGCCAAAAGACAAAGGTGCAATCATTGTACTCGATTGCCTTTTCCTATTGTTTTTAATAGGGCCATATCACTTTTTGTGCCTTTTATTATTTATTTCATGCATAATTTCTTTAAGAAGTGCATTCCTTTTCAGTAATTATTTCCTTATGCCTATATGAATTAAGTTCCCTTAGAAAGGATTATCAGCACCATTAAAAATGCCAATGAAAACAGCAGATATAGGAAGCCAAGCATGGTATGTAGTTAACTGGAAAACAGGGCAAATCTCAGCTTTGTAGGCTTGCATCCTTTACCCAGCCCAGCTTGTTTAGTCTTCATGGTTGTGCCCCATCCATTTAGACTATGGTCACCAGCTTTTCACTTTGTGTGCCCTTTTGGCAGAGAAGTGTGAATATGGATAGAAGTCCTGTTGCATAGGACTTCAATTATGCATCTCCTCGCCACTCACCTGATGTGGAGTTCAACTGGTTTGTGCTGATCCATGCTAAGCTACATGCAGGATAGCTTAAAGGCTGACAAAGGCCAATTTACACCCTCTAGCTTTAGTGTTGCCAGTCTCTGGGTTCTCCAGAGGCTGCCCTAACTTCTCAGTTAGAAAAGTTACTTGTCTCATTTTCAAGGCAGTTCCCCAGACTGGTCTGTCTCTTCAGCAGACATGCAAAACCCTGTTGAAGGAGAAACAGCCCCTTTGATTTCTCCAGACTGCATCCTTTGCAGGAGAGGTGACTGTTTGCATGGCCTGAGCCTGAAAGTGACATCTGCTGGAGAGAGATCTCCAGCATGCTGTGAAGAAGAGAGGAAACCATTGTCCTCCTGGGAATGCCTTCCCACCTTGTTCCTAGCTTATAGCTTGTGTGTATTTGAAGTCTGGCAGCCCAGACTTCCTTTCTTTTCTTTCTGCAGATCAAGTGTGTGTGTGGGAAGGATGCTGCTATTAACTGGGGTCTATAGTGCGAGTATCTTCAAGGCTTATCTATCAAACTGCTCTTTCTCCAGATCATGTCTGGAGAGCTGGCCAGTTCTACATCATGGCTAATCTGCTGGCTGCATGGTTGAACACAGCTTATTTCCAGGCCTTCAATAGCTATTCATCTGATTAGGGATATATCGCCAAGCTGAAGCTTCTGATTGTTTTTGATTCCTTGCCTTGTCCTCAGAGCTAAATGGATCCTCCCATTCTCAAACATTTGATGTCCCCAGCTGGGCCATCGTTAACTAAATACTGAGGAGGTGAGATAGATTTGGCTCTGATATTCTGTTTTGTTGCTCATCATTTCTCATTTTTTACAAAGATAAAAGTCCTGAAGTATAATAACAAGGATTTGGTTCTTTCCTGACAGAGAAATGAGAGAAAAAAATCCTATAAAATATTTTTTACACAACTACTGACTGAAATATTTGATAGCTTTCTGCTCAGTCACCTACCAAAAAAATCCTAAGATACAGCACCTTTCTCAGCAAAAGTGAGATAGAACACAAGACAGTCTCATACGCTTATCATGATGACTAGTTCTCCATCATCTTCCTCTTTATTCACTGTGCCTATTAAAGCACTCTGAACATTTAGAATGTTATATTTATAAGTACCTATTAATTTAAAGTGCAGAGTGGCAGTTCTGGCATCATCTGAAGACATGACTGGTAGACGAAGGCCTATAGGTTCTTAGTATCCCTACTGGTTTACTATTGAATAAGTTGGTGAATATGAATACAACTGGAAACCCTCAGTCTTTGTTGATGAAGAAAATTACTCAGGCTCCATCTTTGTAAAGGAACATTTTACTTAATGACCCCATAATTTTTCTATATGTACATCTTTCTCCTAACTTCCTTTTCATTCTGTCTTTTGCAGGTCATGAAAACATACCACATGTATCATGCAGAGAGTATCAGTGCAGAAAGCAAACTGAAGGAAGCAGAGAAGCAAGAAGAGAAACAGATTGGGAGGTCAGGAGACCCTGTTTTTCATATACGACTAGAAGACAGGCACCAAAGACGGAGCTCTGTGAAAAAGATTGAAAAAATGAAGGAAAAAGTAAATAGTCCTTTTATTTTGCTACATTTGAAATAAATTCAATGCATTTCTGACATTCTTTAGCATGATGTTAGAAAAATCCATATGGGAAATAAAATTAAAGAAGGTACACAAAATAAACTAGAAGTGGGTTATAGACAATTTAATTGAGGTTCAGAGTGGGGAATACTTTATTCCCAGTACAATTCTTACTATATATTACATTCTTTATATGTATAATAGTCTGACTGTTAAGGTTCATTCTTGTTAATAGGAATGTGTGTTTGAACCATTTCTACTTTTGCTAGATGTCAGCAATTAAGTCATTCAAAGACATTAATATACAATCTCTTTCCTAGCGTCAAGCAAAATATTCTGAAAACAAGCTGAAATCTATTAAGGCCCGTAATGAATACCTGCTCACCCTCGAAGCAACCAATGCTTCTGTTTTCAAGTATTATATTCATGACCTTTCAGATTTAATCGATGTAAGTATTTGCACATTTGTTTTAAATATCTTTTTTTTTTTTTTCATTTTCAAAGGAGATATATTAGTCATATGAATCATCATTTATAATGTCGTATGGCATAATTTGCAGATTTTTCTGTTAGCTTTATATTTCACAAAATAAAGAACCAATAAGATGCTGAACCTTCCTTTAAAGTTAGAACATTATGTTTCTTCCCCATGTGGCAAGAACAAATATGTCAGGAATAACACACAAAAAAAGCTGGTTATTCCACTTTGTGCTTCAGAGGTATTTCTGGAGTATAAATATTTCTTAAGAGAGAAACTTCTAAAGTGGGCGTGTAATAACAGTATTCAACTCAGTAAGAAGTAATTTCTTTTGTATCTTCAAAATCATTTAGATTCATTCACTTAGTCATTGAATTGAATACACACTAGGTTTTTTTCATACATTTTGCAGAACACGCAGAATCAACTCTCTGTTTTAACAGAACTAGTTACTGATTTTCAGTAGGCCATGAGAACATCTAGGAGTATGAGGTGGAACAATGATGCTGACCTATGCCAGCATTTTGTCTGCAGAACCTGTATTAGGGACATTTCAGGTGATACAGAGGGCAGAACCCGCGCTCTGTCATGTCTCACCTTCTTTGCAAACTAATCATATATTTTTAAAGAAAATGTGGCTACAGCACATACAAGCTCAGGAAGCAACAACATGTTAAACGAGTCAGTGGCTTTACTACTGATACTTGAATGTGCTTTCTCCTGTAGCAGTGACATTGGTTACTTGTAATAGTAAACAGTCCCACTGTCATTTCTGGTGGGGGGTTCAGTGCAATGATAAGCCATCTGGGTTCTGGTTTGTCATACAGTATAAATTAATTTAGCATTTGACAAGATTTTTTTAATTTCTACTGTCTGGAGTAGCAAAGCTTTATAAAGGGAAAGATGCCTTATTGAGATGAATGGGCTAAAATAGTGGCATGCATTTTATTATGATAATGAGGGGACTGGAGCTCTTTGTTATTTGCTTTCTTCAGTAACGTGAGGGCTGCTCCAAAAGTGGTGCCTGATATTTTAATATGTTGCCCACAATGTCAGATGCAGATGTGGGTGATATGGCAGTAGAAAGCTGAACCTTCCTGCTCGTATTCCATAATAATAAAAAAAATTCTCTCAGAGAGTGGTCAGGCACTGGAATGGCTGTCCAGGGTACTGGTGGAGTCGCTATCCCTGGCAGTGTTCAAGAGACATCTGGATGAGGAGCTACAAGAGATGGTTTAGTGGCTTCTAGTAGCAATGGTAATGGGAGGATGGTCAGACTAGATGATCTTGTAGATCCCTTCCAACCTTGTGATCCTATGATTCTATGAATATTTTGTTGCCATTTGACAAATGGCAGCAGAGGGGCAGTCTGACAAAATGACATCTGACATGGAAGTATTTATGAAACAGAGGTGTGTCATTGAATTCCTCCACTTGGAAAAAATGGCACCCATTGACATTCATCAATGCTTGTTGTACGTTTTTGGAGACCGAACAATGGATATGAGCACAGTGAGGTGGTAGGTAGTGTGTTTTAGAAGTGGCAACAGTCATGTGAAAGACTAACCACATTCCAGATGGCCACACACAGCTGCCACATCATTAAATGAAGAGCGTTTCAATCAATTCATCCACAGGAATCAGAGGGTAAAGTGGTATGCACTGTCTTTTGGGATAGGAAAGGTACAATCCATCCGGATTTCCTGAAATGGGGACAAACCATCAACTCTGCTGCATTGTGACAATGGCTCTAAATTCCAGAGTCAGGACAGAGAGTTAGACAACCTTTGTCTTGCAAAACAATAAGGCTCCATGCCAGTTTAAAGACTGTAGAGCACATGGCCAGCCTTAGCATGACTGTCCTACTGTGCTCACCGTACAGTCTGGATTTGATGCCTTCTGACTGTGTGGGTAATGTTTTCCTAGTAACGGCACCATCATAGCAGCTGTGAAACCGTGGGTCACCTCCACTGGTGCAGATTTTTACAAGCACAGCATACAGGCTCTAGCATGGCAAAAATGCATAGCTAATGGTGCTGGCTATGTTGAAAATACTGTTTGCAGTTGAGAATTTGCTCTGTCAAATAGCGTTATTGTGCTCTTTGTATCTGTTTCAGTTTTCGTGGAAAAAAATAGGAGGCATTACTTTTGGAATGACTTACATGTATTGAAAACTTGTCCAATTTTGTTGTAAATATATCCTTTTCCCTTTCAACTTTCTTCCCTCCCAGTTATTTTATTGCTGTTTCCTGGTTGCTGGAAGGAAGGGAATCATAAAATGGTCTGGATTGTAAAATACCTTTAAAGGTCATCTTGTTCAATCCCCTACTGTGGTTAGAGACATCTTTCAGTAGATCAGGGTGCTCAAAGCCCTGTCCAAGCTGGCCTTCAACACTTCCAGTGATGAGGCATCCACAACATCTCTTGGCAGCCGGTTCCAGTGTTTCACTACCCTCCTAGTGAAGAATTTCTTTCTTACATCTAATCTGAATCTACCATCTTTCTATTTAAAGCCACTACGCCTTGTCCTGTCACTACATACACAAGTAAATTTTTTCCTCATCTTTCTTCTAGACCTCTTTAAGTACTGAAAAGATGTAATAAGGTCTCTATGGAGTCTTCTCTTGTTTAGCCTCTCAGCTTTTCTTTGTAGGAGAAATAGGAGAAGTACTCCAATGCTCTGGGCATTTATGTGGCCTTCTTCTGGACGTGCTCTAACGGCTCCATGTCTCTCTTGTGCTGAAGGCCCTAAAGCTGCACACAGTACTCCAGATGGGTTCTTACAAAAGCAGAGTAGAGGAGGACAGTCAGTTCCCTTGACCTACTGGTCACGGTGCTTTTTGCAGCCCAGGATACAGTTGGCTTTCTGGGCTGTAAGCCCACACTGCCCTTTTCATTACTGTTTTGTAAGACTTGGCTAATAAACGCGTAACTAGAATTTCATTCTGAGCCAACTTAATCTGATTGTGATCTTGTTTAAATGAAGTGTCTTGCAGGCATTTGTATTTCATCAGAATATTCTGTGTAAGCACTGGTATCTAGACAGAATGTTTACTACTTCACAAAGGAAACACTTTCTGTAAATGAAAGAGTCTTGGCAAGATTTTTGTGTTATATCATTGGAATGTGAGACATGCTTCCCACTCACCATATGTTGCAACAGTCCAGACGATCTCATTCTGTAAATCTATTAGTGTAATTGAACAATTCTGAGTTTTCAGAGCAGTGGTGATTTTACCTTTTCTTCTTTGTCTATCTGCCTTTCTTCTTTTCTGTGCTTCCATGAACTTTGTCTGTGTAGAAGGGGATTATTTACCCTCTATGTCTGAGTTCCAGCTAAGGTGGAAAAGATACAAATCTCTCTGAGCTGTTGGCATTGCCCATAAATGTTATTGAATGCTTTCCAACTTTACTGATAAATATATCTGATAAAATTAGATAAAAATATGGAGAACTTCAGTGAAGTATTCAGTATACTGTTTGCAACAAGACTGGGGAGGATTCTGAAATTTTCTTTTTTAATTTTTCTTTTAGTTTTTTTTCTTTTTTCATTGGGGTTTTTCTGTAGCTTGATTTGTGAGGCTCATGTGGAAAATCCTAAGTTGCAGCTCATCGACTGAGCTCGATTTGAACTGTTCAACTCATTCATTTCAATATGAAACACGGGGCTTCTGATTTAAAATGATGTGTTCATCTTAAGCTCTTGTGATAAAAGCAAGATAAAAATATTGCTGGAGTCTTAGCTGGATGTTTTAATGCAGTTAGTAAGCTGAGGGTTGTGACCATCATTTGCAAAGAAGTGGGGGGATGAGAAGGATTTGATATATACAGTACATTTCTGTCCTGTCCATATTGTTCTAGGGGAATATGTATTTTCTCTTGAATATTTCTTTTCTGTTTGATATGTAGTAGGTTCTAGTTCAAGTGAGGAATAGGATTAGTTTTACTCTCTATGTGAATCATGCAGAAAATAGCAGAGTGTTTTTTAGCTCAAATAAGCTTTATCTAAGATATAGAATTTTAAAGTCTGCATTTTGATGAGCAGTATTGTACACACCACTGCCAACATGACTGTTGGTGCCAACATATGTCCATATGTCAGAAATTATTATTCATTTATTTAAAGATGTTCATGTAATTGCATTCATTAGACTTATCTGTGTGTAAGAGGAAGGTAGGGACCTTTTTTCAGGCTAGCCGTGCACTTGTGTGGTCTGAAGGTGAGTGCAAGGAAACAGTGGTCAAAACTAATCTGTCTGTAGCTCTGCTTCTAGAATAAATACGGTGTTTTTGTTTTGATCTTCTTTAGAGTTAGAATTTCCAAATCTCTAATTGCATCCTGCATGCTTTGGATGGTTAGGAAGTTAGAGAATATTTCGCTGTCACAAACTTTATTGGGTAAAGATTCTTTGTTAATCATCGATAGAAGCAATTTTAAAACTAGGCTAGAGTTTGTGTAGCTCAGTCTGGATTGAAAGTTCTCATAAATATGACATGTGCAGTCAGATCTCTTTGATTTGAGTGTTGATGTCTATGTAAGATGAATGATTAGAATGTGACTTACTCAGAGGTTAAGACATTTTTATGAATTTCTCTACCCATGGCATTAAGTATTTTATTACGGTTACTGAAATGAAATGAAGATCATCTTGGATATTTGGTTGCAGCTCAGTGCTAAGCACTGCAGTCTGCTTTGTTCAAGCCTAAATATACTCTGGGGTGCAATAAAGACAGTAAATGCTCTTGAGACTGCTTCAGATTTAATTCCAAATAAGTATAAAATGCAAATTACAAAATTAATTTTTCACACATATCCTAAATGCATCACTCATCTCTCCCAACTTTGCCTCACCAAAAGTCTTTATGAATCCTGAAATGCAATAAAATTCATAGTCTGTGACTTCATTCTCTCATTTCTCATCTTCATTTCTTACTGCACCAACAGACTCCTAATCTCTCTCTTGGCTGTAGATTGATATCAGGTCTTACTAGCCATCCAGGCTGTCAGCTTGCTATGTTGATATTGTGATGAACAGTGTGGTTGCTTCTTTGATCTTTAAAAGTCTTTTGGATCTATTTTTTTCCTGAAAATTATGTATTCATGCATGAATGTGTGTATATGTGCATACATACCCGCTCATGCATGCATGCATTTATACATTTTTGCAACACCTGAAGGATTAGGTTTTTGTTATTGGTTTGGCTTTTTTTTTCCCAGAGCTGTGGGGATAGTGGTTTAGTAGCAGTACCTTACATCATTAGTCTTAATAATGAGCATATGTATCAAGCTCTTTCTCCATTGTAGCCATCTCTATTTCTAAAAAATCACTAGTAAAAAGAGTGCTCGCCGAATAGCTGTGAGTTGATACTGTTACAGAGCCGTTCCCAGGTTAAGGGTATCTTTGTCTCCATAATTTAGAGAAAATGAACTACCTTCTGGAAGAAGTAAGACTTGTGGTGTATCATGAGTGTTCATTTTGCTTCTAAAAATATAATATTAATCAGACAAATACAGCTTTCACTTAATTTTTTGAAGTCAAAATCCAAATCCAGGCATTTTCAGTTTGACTCAAGGAGCCATTGGTGATAAGGCATTAGTTCAGCTTCTAGATTTTGTGACTGTTTGCTCCACTGGCATTAGTTCTGCAAGAAAATGCCTTAGTCTGCAAGATAGTTCAGCTTCACTTGAAGAATCCATGTTCTTGGCTGAGAAGCCATATTTGTTATCCTGTACAGCTGTCTTTGCCTTCAAAAATAACTGTGGCTTTCGTTCATGAGCAGGTGATAGTCACAGAGTAGATTAAGGGTTAAAGGGAGAAGGTTTTGCATAAAGCTGCAAGGCTGCAACCTTATATTCCAACTTGTAAAACAGCTGCATCAGAAACCCACACATCTATAATTGTAAATCAATGAGCTTTCTGTTAATCCTCCAAAATTCAGGCTCGAGATGCCTGTAGTTTTGTAACACATGGGTACTTGGCCATGCTAAATCTAGCATTGCCCTTATTTTCTCTCAGTTAAATCTTCCACGAGGTCTCTCTGAAACTAATGCACATGAAATAAAACAGCTGGCCTGATCCACTTTCTTATCATCACTTTTAGTCTGTCTTTTTCATCCAAGGTAGTGAATTAAATATGAGATCCGAGTTGACACAGAACAAGAGAAAAACACCATGAGATTTTTTTCCTTTTAGAAACGGTATTATATAGAATGGATGTCTTTGAAATATAGATGGACTTTAGTATAAAAGCTGAGTGGCTCTTTTAGTAAATGTAATACACTTCTGTTGTATAAGTGCAAAAGAAAGAGGATAAGCTGTGTGCCTTTGATTGAACATGACATCTTTTTCTTTCCTGTTTTCTGTAAATAGCTCAAGAGCTAGTTTTTGGGTAGGCACTGTCCCCTTGGCAGTAACTACCCAGAATACTTGCTAAGCCCAAAAGTTTGTCTGGAAGTTTTGGCATCCATATTGAGCACAACAGCCTTCAGAGCAGTTTAATCACTCATGATGACTGTACGTAAGGGAAGGTGTGAGTGGTTTGTTTCTCTTGTACACATAGGTTTAGGTGTGGTAAATAGCTTGAAAACTTTCCTGCTCTTGTATGTGTGCATGTGTCTGTTTTCTGTCTTTCTTTTAATAAGAAAGAGGAAAGGAAAATGAAAAGGATTCAGTGAATCCTAAGGGTTTGTAACAGCTGGGAGGGAAGGCTGCATGTAAAGAGTGGACTGAATTCAAATTGCTTCTTTACCCAGATGCATCCTGCATGGGAGAATGATTTTAAGCTTTGGGGGATCACCTGGGAAAGAAGGAGGGTTCAGAGACAGTGTCTGACTGCCCCAGGGAGGAGGCATTGTCCTCTGACTGGGACAGATCTCTCCTAAAACTGTAGTGATTTCCTACATGTGCTCTATGAGATGGGAAATGCTGGATATTTTTGTCTGCTGCTGACTGTGTACCAGCAGATGTTTGGTCAGTTTCACTCAGGACTGAGCCAAGCCTAAAGACACATTTCTGGTTAACATTGCTTTGTATGCAACTGTTAGCGTATTGATCGAGTACAGGGGTGACATGGAGCTTTGCATTACTTCTGCCATCACCTGGAAGCTCACTAAGTAAAAGCAAGATACTGTTTACTGTGAAATTTGCGAGGAGGTTAAGAAAACAGCTACTTGATAACACTCCTGCTGTGACGTTTTAAAAATATATTAAGCTGTTCCTCTAAAATATTAACTAATCATGAATAATGCAAACCGGGGATACTTAACATTCTGGAACAAACAGAACTTTACATTTTACCAATTAGATTGCAATTATGTTCCAGTGTTATTCTCACCCCTAGAAAAAAAAGACATAAATTATAACTTTCTGTATTTAGTAATGATGTGCATTGCTGCTTCTGTCTAAGCATGGGGAAAAAAAGGTAAATATGCCTGTACTGCTGGGGGAAAGGATGTTAAATCATTGTCACTGCATCAAAAAGCATCTTAAATGGGTCACTAATGTGGGAGGCAGATATGGGGCTTTTTGGTTGGGCACAACCATTATTAGCAGGAAATGGTTTATGTGCAATTAGGTGGCTAGCGTTCTCTTAGATGGCAGAGAACATTCAAATGCGTTTGAATAGATGACCTGACAGGTATACTGAGAAGACCACTTCTTTGTGGAGTCCCAAACATTTTCTGTATAATGTGATCATAGCACATCTAAATCCAGAAGACAAACTGCCATACTTGTACACTTGATCTCTTTGCTAAAACGGTCCTTTAGTCTTTGCAGTAGGATGAGAATACAGAATACTTCCTCTCTTAACCCTAATACTAGAATTGCAAGGTATTTTGTAAAGTATTTTGAAGACAGAAAAGTTCCTGGATGTAATATTTTAGTGATAATTCGTGATCTGGGATATTGGAATGGTGTTACTGCTTTTTAATTTGTTTTCTTCTCCCTTTATTATGTTATTAGTGTTGTGATCTCGGATACCACGCAAGTCTGAACAGAGCCCTAAGAACGTATCTTTCTGCAGAGTATAACCTTGAAACTTCCAGGCATGAGGGCCTTGACATCATAGAAAATGCAGTTGACAGCTTGGAGCCACGAAGTGACAAGCAGAGATTCATGGAAATGTTCCCCACTGCTTTTTGTCCACCAATGAAATTTGAGTTCCAATCTCATATGGGTGACGAGGTCTGTATAGTGACAAGTATCCCCCCAGAGATTATTTCTGTTCCTGTAGAAAAGGAGATTTTATCACCTTTTACAAAGTCACAGCTTGGTAACAGCTGCTGTTGCTGTCCTGAAGCAAATGGTCAGCAGTAAGCACTTGCAAAAGTTGCAGCACTGTTCTTGAGTTCTAAAGTAAACACTGTTGTGTGTTATAATGTTCAGTACTACCTGCTATGACATACCAGAAGATTTTCTGGCCATGCTGTGCTCAGCCCAGTGCTGATGTACATAGTGACTTTGTCTTTAGTACCTGCCTTTCCTATAATGGCGCTTGTGATCGCTGTTTGAAGGAAACTGCAGATCTCCAAGCTGTGCTCACTGAAACGTAGCCCTTTCCCCTTCTTCCTCTCTCATTTTGTCACCTGATTATTGCTAGAATACAGTGCTCCCCAGCTCCACCATGTCCTGCTGTTTCAAAGGCCAGTAGTAAAGCAGAATGCAGAACATACATATTTAGGGGAAGGCAACTCCAGGGTTTGCATTTCTGTGTGACAGAGAATCAACAGCACAAGGCAGCCATGCAAAAAGGGCTTGTTTGCTGTTCCTAAGATGTAAATAGTTCCATACTCTGTAGCATACAAATACTTTAAATTTAGATGAATACATTTTATTGTCTGCTTTATTACATTTAATGGCTTTGGTGGGAATTCCATAGCATTAAGGAGAGCAACAGAAGAATTGATTTTGTTTTTCTTCCTTACATCTCACAGCTCTTTCTGATTGCTTGTTAGGTTTGTCAAGTCACTGCCCAGCAACCTGTGCAAGCAGAGCTTATGCTTAGATATCAGCAACTGCAGTCACGATTGGCCACTCTCAAAATTGAAAATGAGGAGGTAAGATCTGTGTGTGCATGTGCTGTGCATTGGACACCATTTTCAGGGAGGTGCAGTGTTTTCTACCTTGTCTGATCCACATAAATAATGGTAAAATGACATCAGCTATCTTAGTTTTAAATGAAGGAAAGTTGGAGATATTTCAGGGGATGTAGAAGTGCTGGGTTTGGCTTGCATTAAGCATGACTGCTTGCCTAAGCCTCGTAAACAGACGTGAATGAAACAGCAGTATATGTTGGCTACATATGTGTTGTTCACTGTCTTTTTCAGGAAAGGTGTGAGGTAATTCAGTTTTGGCAGACTAGAACATACAAACATTCACGTGCTTCTATACATCAGTCTCCAAAACAATTGTATTCTGCTTTCACATTTATATTTAGCAATTCATTAATGTGAAGAATTGTAAGAAGATGTGAAAATAAACTTTCTAGGCTGCGTAATGTCTTTCAGCAGAGATAAGTAGTTGTATTTTTCTAACTCTTATATTTACCTAACCCTGATATTTCAGAGAATAATTCTATTCCTTAAGGAAACTCTGGTATTCTATGTGGTACTTATTTATTTATTTTTCTTTTAACCAAATGTCTGGTTGTACACACTCGAATGTTAGCACTCTTTTGAACCACTGATACCCAGTTTTAGGGAACCACTGAACTGGAAAGAGCTGAAACATGCTTATTTTTCCTACATTCACGTGCCTGTCATCGTGCTCTACTTCCTTAGACCCAGTTATCCTAGTGAAGAACGTAATTTTGAAGGTCACTGGCAGAATGCTCAGTAGAACCTCCTTTTGTAGCCACCTTTGTGGATGTGATAGGCATGGAAAACCACAAAACCTGCACTTAGCTTTTTTGGTTATTCAACTCTTTGGAGATTGAATGTGCATTCAGATACAAAACTACCACTTCTGATGTCTGCTACAAAATGTTCGAATATGTTGGATTTGGGGGCATTTCCAGGGGTGTTAAGAGAAGCACCATTTAGGCAGCATCATTAAATGTCACCAAGGCCTACATTTCTGGAAGTCTTATTTGTTCAGCTGATACCTGTGTGATACATATAAAACTCTAACAAGACTCCTGATGTATCTAACTATGTAAAGGTACGTGTGTAAGTGCTTTGTATCATTTAAGGGCAGCTAGATCCTTGCCTGCTTTATAAATGTACGCATAATTTGTTCTTTTCCTGTGTATGCAGCCACAATAGTGAGGTCTGTGCTTCAGCGAAAACTTGTCTTTTATTTTTGCATCTTTGTGGCAGAAAGCTGCTGAGCACACTTGCTGTGTGTCGTCTGTGACCACCCTCTGTCTAGTCCCCAGATTGCAACTTCTGAAGGTCAAAGGAATTTAGACTGTCATTTGTGGTAGCTGAGTCAAAACCTGCTATGCTTTCAGCTGCAGCTATTTATAAACAGGAATACTGAATGCCTGTCATGGGAATAGCTCACCTAGTAAAATAGAAAACTCCTTTGGTCAAGTGCGAAAAACCAATGCTGTTCTCTTTCCTCTAGTCTAGTGGTAGAAAGAGGCCCCACCTTGGGTAGAAATTGAACTTTTTTTTCCAATTTAAGGCAGTGTTAAAAGTCTTCAGTTTCAGTGGGTATTTGTACCTAAATTGAATCTTAGGGGCTATTTAATTTTTTGGTGGACTTTTTTGATAGACTTTTGAGATTCAATTTTTTCTCATTCTATGTTATGTCCTGAATGCCTGGAACAAAATACTGATGTCTATAAGACCGGTATGGTAGTCTTAAAAAATAAACTTGAATTCAGTAAGTATCTCAAAGTAGCAAATACAAAAGGAAATATTTTTTTCACCGTTAAGTGTGAGGGCACCCTGTTCTATGGCATCCATCCCCTGGTTTCCGCTATGACTTTTCTTTGCAACTCATAGGAAGTTCTGTGAGTTTTCTTTCTCCAGTCCTTCGTTTCCAGCTGTGTATTGCACTTCTGCAGTGCAAACATCATTATGCTTCACACCACAGAACTCTACATAACAGTGCCACAGATTTTTATCATGGAAGAACATGTTCTTACAGCCAGATCCTCTAATGTCGATGTTCAGCCTGGCAGATGAGCCATATGCTGGAGAGTTGACCCTCCAGAACAACCTCTCATATTTACTGTTTGTTGTCCCAAAATAGGCACCATAATCAAATCATTTCACATTTCTAATTTCAGGAAACAAGTGTTTGAGAATGCTATGCAGTCATCAGTGTTTGTGGATTGTACCATGGCAAAGCAGGGAGCTAGATGTGAAATCTAATTATGTCGTTCTTCTGCTATGTAGATATCTGTTATAGAACATCTTATTTTTCATGTTCACATGACAAGGTTTGTTTGGAAGATTGTGCCAGAGGAGTGTGCCAGAGAATTAGTATGAATAGTGAACTTCCATTATAAGCTGTTCTGGTATGCGTTTATCTTCCCGTTTGGTAAGTTGTGCTTTTTAATACCAGGTGAAGAAAACAACAGAGGCTACTTTGCAGACGATACAAGATATGGTCACCATTGAAGACTATGATGTGTCAGAATGTTTTCAGCACAGTCGTTCAACAGAATCTGTGAAGTCAACAGTCTCTGAGACATACTTGAGTAAACCTAGCATTGCAAAAAGAAGGGCTAACCAGCAGGAAACTGAGCAGTTCTATTTCATGGTATGTTGGGTGCTTCCTCATTTGTATGAATCAAACACCTAAAGTAAAAACTGCAGAAATTCATGGAATTTGTGTCATACGCATAGTAATAGATTGATCTTCACCTCTACAGAAATTCAGAGAATATCTGGAAGGTAGTAATCTAATCACTAAACTTCAAGCAAAACATGACTTGCTGCAAAGGGCACTCGGAGAAGGTAAATATTATATAATATATGTAAATGTGATTCTAGACTACACGATGAACCCGCTGAAATGCAGGAGAGATTTAGGAGAAAATGAAGAAACTTAAAGCTTAATTGTCAACTAAGCATAGATTTTTAAAGTCAAAGTTTTGATAAAGTGGTAAGAATACAGAGAATAAATCAATTTTACTTGTTCAACAGATGTTTGTTTCCACTTTACAGTTGTTTAGACAAGTGACTATATGTGAAGATGGAACTGTTGAATGAAAAAATGTTGTGCATGAAAGGAGAGCTGATGCAATCAATGCAGGGAGATTTAAGAGCTGTAACAAATGCACTGCTTCTGTGTCTCAGTGATTTCTGTCAAGTTGAGTTTTTGGTTATTTTAAGAGTCAGAGGAAAGTGAAAAATAAGCATGCAAAATTATCCTGCATGCATAACTTACAGTGGAGCCAGTAATGCAACATGTCTGACAAATGGGCGTGGATTTCCTTCTTGCAGCCTTATAACTTGGTGGAGCATTTGTGAAAGGTAATAGGTGAAATCCGGACCTTACTGTATGGATTCAGTACATTCAGTAGTGAGACTCTCATAGACGTAATTAGTGTGGGATTCTACATAATATTTTATCTTAGTGAAGTGAAATGAATGAAAACTGAATGAATAGCTCTATACCTGTTGATTATCATTACTGCACGTAAAATTATTTGATTTTTTACAAATTGTGATGGCAGAGAATTATCCATTCTCCTGAACTTACTCCACAGTTATTAAAAATACATCCTCATAAAATATGAACCAAATCAGCAGATGCTCATGATCAAATGAAGTAAAGCTGAATTCGGACAGTACTGAATTAGGCACTATGTGTAGTTTGAGCCCACTTCTTACCAGCCCTCCCAGCAGGCACTTCCTCATGGACCAAATGGGAAAAGGAAAGTCGTCCCACATGCCTTGAGGACTAGCCACACAGGGCGTTACATACTTGAGAGGAAGTCTATTACACCACAAAGGATAAAAACCCTCTCCTGGAGGTTAAAGACTATAATTCAAAGATCAGGCACAAGAAAGGAAGCTTGTTCTCTGAAGAGTAACAGGATGTGTCAATTTATTTTCTTTCTACTGCCAAAAATGTGTTGTTAATCAGATATCTTCGTGCCTATAATGTAAAACTTCAGCTCCACAAATCCAGTTGTGAAGGTTCCTAGAGAGCTTTTAGCATTTCTATGGCTGTGACTCAAACAAAGCCCCTGTTCAGGGAGTGACTGAGCATGAAATAAGCAAGATTTTCTTTCAGGCCTACTATCAAAAGACAGTAACTGTTTTCAGACAACTAGCTATACTTTTACATGGACGTTTTTCCTTAGTAGGATTTTGTTATATGTGTTAAGCAGTTTGTTCCCATGAAACGGTATGCATCTATGTTGGTCAGAAATGAGGAATATTTACCTCAGATACTCACAGAGAATGTACTCCGAAAAATGAATTAAATACTTATTATTAAGAAGCCCGCCAAAATACATGAGGCAGGGAGAAAGATAAAAGACGGTAGAACTCCTTGCCTAATGCATGCTGGAAAGATACGAGGACAGAACCGTATCAAAGGAAACCCAAGGGAAAATTGCTCAGCAGCATGACGACTTAGGTGATAAATTACTATCAGACTCCAGGATGTTTAGCCACGCACAGACATGCTTGGACCATGAAGAGTTCCCTTTGACCCAACAGCTGTAACCCCAAGTTGTTTATCTTTGTTGCCCACAGTGTTTTTCCGTGTAGTTGTTTTTCTGTCGTCATGCTGTAGCACATACAAGTAGTATCTGAAATGTGTACATGCTCATTCAGAGCTGGTATTTGGAGCAAAAGCCGTTGTAGGTTAAAACAAACTTCAGTGCCCAGTTTTTTGAGGCATGTCAGTGAAGGAAGACCTGTATTCTGAATGTGCCTGGAAAGAGGAGATTGAAAGAGTAGAATTACTGTGAAACTAAGAGCGTGGCTACTGTAGCTACTATAGAAATGATTTCTTTAGGACCTGAGCTCTCCTTCTCTACTCAAACCACCTTTTCTGGAAACTTCTGTGTCAGCAAGACAGCTGACAAATAACACAGGGTGCCAAATGAAGGGGAGAACAGGAGGGAGAGGAAGACAAGGGAAGAAGGATAAAAGGAGGGGAAGTGGATGGTCTGAACTGGAAGTTTTTCTTGCTTTTATTCAAACCTGTACAGTGTAAAGATGTAGGCAGAATAAACCCAGATTTACATGTGATCCACAGCACTGACAGCATTTGGATTCTATTCCAGCCAGTTACCTATCTGCTACAATCTGTTGCTGTTCGTGGGCATCGTAGGTGCATATTCATGATCTGCATGAGGAAGACAGATGAAATTCTCCGTGCTAAGTGTGCAACTGCAAATATAGAAGAATAAATGAGAAATATTCAGACAGTATTAGTGCTAAACATGGGAAGCACGCTTAGCCATGTTCATTCAGACTCATGGCTTGTCTGTTGAACAATGCAAAGAAAAGGGCAAGGAAGAGAGTAAACAAAATTCAGTGGATCCCCAGCATTCTGGTATTGCGGAATGTACTTTCAGTGGAAAATTGTACCATGCAGTGTGTGAGCTGCACCAGGACATCACCGCGTAGCAATATTATTTTTGTTTATCACCAATTTTCGTTCTTTGTGCAGTTTAGGGAGCTTTTTTGGTATCACTTTGAAACTGAGCAGTGATTTTAGACCTATAATCCAAGTGATGCTCGGAGTGATTTTCAGAGTCAGTATAGTTACCTGTAGTTCTACTAGCTCCATGGGTATTTCTTCTCAGGTATCTGTCAGTACTGACTTTGACTTGTCTTTGTGTGTCTTCTTTAACTTCATTAAACCCCTCTGAAGAACTTCACAGTTTGGTCAGAACTTTATACGGAAGTATTTTAGTTACCTGCATGGTCTTTTGCCTCCTTAGCTGCCGTGATCTCCCTAGTAAATGCATTCTGTAAGTAGCTGTGTTGGGAAGGCTTGAGTAAATGGAAGTTACGCTTCTGTCATGATAAAAATAGACCATTTAATTCAATCCCGTTTCCTTTTTCTTCACTGGTTTCTTGATGAGCCGTATTATTTTGCCTTTCAATCCATGGCTGTGTAGTTACTTCAGTAGCTTCTGAAGAAATTGATTAGAGGACTTATAAATAAATTAATTCCACTGATTCTCCTTTGTCTGGTATTAAACTGATGTGTTCAAAGAGTTCCAGTAAATTAATAGAGAACAATCTCCCTTGGGGAAGACTAGACTGGTGGAACATACCTTATCATGACCTTCCTTCTGTTTCACTGTTTCGCATGTCATTATCTTACATTTACATGGGGCACATGCCTAACTTACTGATCTATTGTTCTACAAAGTTTAAACCTTTCTGGGGTACAGTATTTACTTTTGTACTGTTCTGTGCAATTCACTGTTCTTAAGTCCATACTGCATGTCTTGGTGATGATGCTGTACTTTTTTCCTACAGTACACAAATAGTGAAAGAGAGTAAAGGCTTTCAGCATCAAGCCACTGAGATACAGAGCTCTTTATTTGCAACACTGAACAGGCTTAGGCACAAAGCATAACAGGAGGTATAATCTAATACTGGCACGGCTCTATCTCCGTACTGATTTAGCCACAAAAGTAGATGAGCATAAGCAACATGTGTTATTTGGAGTTTTGCTTCAAATTATTTACAGTATCAAATGATCCTTTAATCTGTGGGCAGGCTTCTTACTTGCTGGTAACGTGGCTTGTGTTTGTATTCTAAATGTAACTCTGGAGTTGGTAGATAATTGCATTGCCTGTTAACTGTATAATTGTTTGTCTTTAGCTGGTAATATGGAAGTTGAGGTTAAAAACTATTTGTCAAGCATAATTTAGATGCAAAAAGCTAAACATGTACCTAAAACATGCAAATAATTGTTTCCTGCTTATTGAACTTCTCTAGGTCACAGGGCTGAATATATGACAACAAGGTAAGAGATTTTTATTTAACTGGATTTACAGAGCTACAAACGGGAAAAAAAAAAAGAAATTACAAATTTTAGAGCAACTTCCTACTGATGTATAACGCTGTTGTTACTGTTAACTAAACTGTGTGCAGGTGCTGTGTGTTTTAACGTGCAGCATTTTCCGCATGCTGGTGGATAAAGGGCTGCCTTCCCTGTTCTTGTGAGCTGCTTAGGCCAGTGTCAAGGATGGAAGAAGCGGGGAAACGGCTGAAAATATTTGTGTATTGGGGAACACATCAAATTTGTGAGTTGGAAGGTGATTTTTGGTGCTAGGAAAAGATGTTGATTAAGATGCTCAGCTCAGAAGAAACTGATAGAGACATGAATTTAGGGGATAGGCCACATCTTTAGTAACATACCTCTGGACAGGAATACCCAGTTCCCTCAGTATCTATGTATATGATGCTTAAAAGGGCCTGTATATTCCCAGAAGAGAAGAGAGATCATGTTGGGTCTCCCTTCTTTGTGCAGCACATAGTTTTTGCATTGTGTAATGCCACACCTGTGAGGCTGCCTCCAGACATAAACACAGACAGGCACATTACAGCCCCCAGGGCTATCAGGCTGTGGGGAGCAATGGCAACTGTTAAGGTCTGCAGCTGCCACTTGCCTGTATCACTGCTGCGCACACCACCTTTCCCACCCTTGTGAGAGTAGGAACTTCCAGCCCAGCCTTCTTGATCGCATTCTTCCTTGCCCTTCTCAGTTATCCCATCCCTGGTCAGTGCCTCCTCTTTCTGCTTTTGCTTCCCAAACAGTAATGGCATTGTCACTGCCCCTTGTCTTCAATTTAAAAACAAAAACATGGATACAGCTCTAGCTCTGTATCTGCCCAGACCATTTGGTTTTATATAATTTCTTCTGCCTGGTCCCTAGTATTCCTGGAGACATCTCTACAGTCTTCAGAGCTCCTTTCTTCCCCCTGATCTGTGGCCATTGTAGCTCCATCAGCTGGATTCACCTTTCTTCAATACGTGACTCCAGTTGAAAAGCATGACAAATCTGAGCACTCTCCAAAGGTGTTGGTGGTTGAATGTCGAAGGCTAAAGCTGTTTAATCTTACTGACTAGTTGAAGATGCAGACAGTTTGGTTTTGAAGCATCATAGGATTCAGCGGCTTGGAGTTGAATGTGAAGCTTCTCCAGCACTAAGGAACTTTCCTGCTTGAGGTGCTTAGAAGCAGAAGGAATTCTGTTCTGCTGTGGCTGGCAGGATGAATCCCAATGGTGCTGCAGATGTCATAGATGACAGCAACAAGAAATGGCTTACAGAAACTTGTACGGTGTTTGGAATAAATGTATGTGGTACAACTGCAAAGCGAGGATTGATAAAGAATGTCAGTATTTATGCATAAATAATACATTGTTAATGGAGGTGTTCTTCACGTGTTACAGTTAAATTTGTTGGAAAATCTGTATTTGATAATTACTTTGTTTACTTCTCCCTTCACAATACTCTGTTGTTTTGCTGAGTTTACAGACATTTAGTTTTATTGTTTGACTGAATTCTACCTTGCACAGTAATCATATTCCCTTCCCTTAGGCCTCCAAATGTTCCCCCTAAGCCCCAGAAACACAGGAGGTCCAGACCCCGATCACACTATAGTGCTAAGTTGTTTAATGGTGATTTGGAGTCATTCATTAAGGTACTGGCACCAGCCACTGGAGTGGCTGATCTCAACACTTCTTACTATAATGGTCACGGCCTCACGTGAGCTGAGGCAGATCATTATGTGTAAGTCTGTCCCGGGGCTCTTGTCTTTCCCAGTTGATCAATATAATACTTCCTGAAGTCAGAGGGAAAGAGGAGGATTCATTACTTAACCTTAGTCTTCCTATGATTTTGTTAATTAAGTAGGGTAGTATTGACAGCTTGGTTTTATTAGGGAAATGCAGTGTGATTTAGAAGATAGAATATAATGGTGTAACCCACACTTAGCACAGTTTCTGGCTTGTTCTTTTTAGATAGATTCAGTATCCAAAGTCTGCAAAGAAGCAGTATTAGCCTGGGTTTCACATCCGGCTTTTGATTTCCTGTGACTTTGGGAATTTATTATATTGTGTGAAATTGTGATCACCACTATTCTGGATCTTGTACCTTTGCTGTAATTACTATCTTCTTCTTTTTCATACTTTTATTTCTAATAATGCTTCTAGCCGAGGCCGAAGGAACTCTCACGCAAGACATCAGGTATAGTTCTGGTGGAAAGAGAACCATCTCTGCCTCACTGTTGGGCTTCATTCACCCCTGGCTCAGAATTAGTCCTTTCACTAAACTGAAGGGAAAAGTTTGCATTAAGAAATTCTATTGAAGTACAGCAGGCAAAACTGAACCACGGCTTAACTGCAGAGTGATTGTAGCCTTAAATGAGGATATTCCCTCTTCATTAACAAGCACCTACCCCTCCCAGTCAGTTTGTGCTTTTGGACAATAGCTGACAGAGCTAAAAGAAAGCAAGCTTATAAAAATATGTAGCAATACATTCATAAAACACAGTGAAAAGAATTCCTGACTGCAGGCTTTGTGAACTGAGTTAAAATGTTGCATGATTTTTTTTTCTTCCTCTGCAACACAGTTAGCAGAGTATTTTGCAGAACTAATTCAGTGCTGGTGGCACTGTAACTGTTTAGCAGCCAGTCTCAGTACCACTTTATGGAAAAGCTATTATTGTTATATGAGTGATGGCAGAAACTTTCAGGAAACCATCACATGATGCAAAAGATGCATATGACAGAGCTGTTTCTTGCTTAAGAAAGCAAAGAAACAGAAGATACACTACATGCAGGTGGGTGACAGAGCTTACTTGCAAGTGGAGGGAGTTCTACAGTCAGTCTTTCAAAAGGAAAAAGAAAGTAGGCAGCCTGATGACACATTTGGCAGTGTGAGAGTTAGCCCAATTGTTTTGTGTTACTTTTTGTATCATGAGATACGATAATTAGTCTCAAACTTGTATTTACTGACTGCACACATCAGATTAAACAGCCACAGTAGGGTCACACTGTTCTTGACATTTCGCCAGCCCAGACTGCTGTTTCATATCTTTTCCCTGTCATTGGATCCAAAACCCGAAGCTTTTGGTTTGATACTTAAAGGAATTCCTTCACTATGAAGCTGTGTGTGGTGCTGTACCAGATTCTCCAAAAATGAGCATGAAATTAATTTTTGGTTTGTAATTTCTTACTGCAAACATGATCTTTTCAGAGGCTTTACATTCATTGCATGAACCAGTGTACTAACAGGAGGTACGGGTGCATGTTGTGCATGTTTTCTAATACTCTGCTTTTTGGAGGACTAGAGTGCTCGATGTTTGTGAAGATTACAGTATTTCTGGTTTAGCAATTGACTTGTTCCATGTCTTTTTTATTCAACTCTTACTGAGTCATGAGACCACTCAAAAACAAAGTGCTCATCCAGACATTATTGGTTCTTGGCTATCTAGTTTTGCTGGGTTTTGATTTAAAAGACAAACAAGCCACAACTTAAATCGTGAAATTACTGTTGTGCTCTTTGTTGAGGCCCACTAAAACAATACGTAGGACACAGAAAAACAGGAGTTAGGCTGTCTCAGGAAGTGCTTGTTTCGTTGCTTCAGTGTATGTTATTTTTCAGCCATTTTTTCTAGCACTTTTTGTCTACTTGAGCTCAATTCACAAACTTCCCTTTAGTGTAATGTAGTACGAAACTGTGAAGGACTGGTTTGTAAGAGGAAGTGTGTGTTCTGAGTTACAGGTTTTGAATTCATGGTTTTGTGATACAGACTGCTTTTATGCTGAACTTACAAATGAATTAGTCAACTCCCGGAGTACTTGCATATTTGAAATTCATTTGGAAAGAAAAATTATAGCTTTTAAGACATGAATTTTGAAGGTAGTTATTATTTATGAAATAGTAATTTTTGCAGCATAAGCACTGACTTTTCTAAATAATTTTTAATCATATGATTCATAACATTAATAGGTAGCTGGTGACTTGTAGTCATTAATGTGCATTGGGTAAGACATCCATGTTTTAAGGTGCCAAAACACACAACTGAAGGACCATGACAGTTCTTTTGGAAAACAAGCAGCTTAAAGGAAAAAGACAGTTCGCTGCAAGTTGGTATAGAGTCATCTTCTTCTCCCCCTACCACCGCAAGCAATTCTTCTCTTTTTTAAAAATCATCTCTGTTCAGGTGAAGATGTGCATATAAACTGGCTGTTCTGTGATGGCTGAGGCCAATAGCTCTGATCCATGAGCGCTGCCCGCTGAAAGTTGTGAGGTGTAGACCATGACCTCCCTTTCCCATGCCCTCATTGTGCTGTAGAGGCAGCTGGGCACTGTGCTTGGCTGAAAGTGGCTTCAGTTCAATACCATGTGTATTACCAGGTAGTTTGTGCAGCCTGAAATAACATGCAGAACCATCATCCACTGTCTTTTACAGTACACTGATCAGGACAGGGTCAGGAGGGAGACAACCCCTTCCCTGTGCAGAGTCATTGGGTGACTCTTCTCCAAGAACTTTTCCAATAGTTCAGCAGGTCCAGAAAAGGCTTTGTCAAAGCTTTGTTCACGGTCATAACTTCTAGCCAAAGAAAAACCCCTGTGTAGGGCTCCAGAAATTAGGCCCTGTGTAATTAGACCTATGTAAGACTTTCTCCGTCAGATAAAAAAGATAGGCTAAATGAGTGCAGAATATTCATCATGAAGTATTCTTGTTAATAATAAACTTCTAAAAAGGCAAGTTCACTGTTTTAACTCATTTTGCTTCAAAAATCTAAACCAGACGCTTGAGCTTAGATGTCACTGTAGTGTTAGCCAGATACAATGGCAGAGGCAGAGAATGAAATCTATGATTTTCCTGATTCAATGATTTTCATTAAGAACCATAGTCCTTTCTCTTCACCTACTCCTATCCATCCCTCCCTGAATGATATTTTTGTATGCATTTTTTTGGCAGCACTGTGTGTCCATCTGGATTGAGAAAAAAAAAAAAAATATCTCTTGCTCGTATTTAATCCAGAGAAAGGAATGCAGTGTATTCTTTCTGCTCTTATTTTTACCAGGATTCAGGACAAGTCATTCCTCTCATCGTGGAAAGCTGTATCAGATTTATCAACTTATATGGTAAGCACTGAAATATGTTATGTTCTTGACTTATTGAACCTTTGAATGTATCTTTTCCATAAAGCATTTAGCACTACAGATTTGTTTTTAAAACAGAGATGAAAACTGTTTAACAAGTGAATTTGTTTCTCACCGCTGTCTCCTGTCTTTGCTGCAGGTCTTCAGCATCAGGGAATTTTTAGAGTGTCTGGTTCCCAGGTGGAGGTGAATGATATTAAAAATTCATTTGAGAGAGGTAATTGTGTTTTCATTTATTCAGGCACTCCTAATGTCCGACACATAAAGATCTTTTAAATTCTAATTACTTTCTTGACCATTTAAGCAGTTTGTATGCACTTTGTGCACTGCACCTAAGACTTTGCACCATCATGCGCATAATGGTGAAGTGTAATGGTGACATGAATGTGACTTTCCCCCAGTTATGTCCCAGGAGCTTGAGGTTGGTTTTGTTACAGTGAAATGTAAGGAATAGGTAGTCTTTATTTTAAAGCTTCTTAGAAAGGAAATATTATGTTTTCAGTTGGATTCAAGAGACTACTTAAAGCAATTTGAGAATGATGCTACTTGATCTTCTGGAATATGAGCGCTTAACTTTCTAGCCCATGTGCCAAAGTGACATCTCAGTCAAGGCACATACAGGTCAATGCAAATACAGGCTGTGGACGAGTCATTCCATTTTCAGTTTATGCTCCTGAAGGAATCTTCAGCTCCAAAGGAGGAATTACGGGAGATACAGCAGGAATAGATTTTTACACATGGATGGCTTGCAACAGCAGCCTTAGGATTCATAGGAGATAGAGTCCAACAAACCCCTAATTGTGTTAATACTAGTTACGATTTTATCTCTTTTTAGTCACATATTCTCTTTTCCTGGGTTTTGGAAGCTACTTATATAGATTTTTTCCATTTTCCAGAAGAGCCTATTACAGATCATGTGCTAATAAGAAAGCCCTTGGGGCAGTCAATCTTGTGACTAGAAGCATGAAAAAATACAGTATTTTTCTCCCTGGTGTTAGTTGCATATCTTGTTACACTTGATCTGGTCCTTGGAAAGATATGCAAGTAAGCTGTTTTTACGTGTGGAAGCATATTCTCCTATTTGCCAACTCCTGCATATGCCTTGTTTTTCACTGTTTCTCCTAGGTACTGTTATTCTGGAAGGCATTTAAGTTCTACAGTGTTTCAAAATCAAGCCTTTAGAATTAAACTCAGTTCAATCAAGGGCCTTAAAGAATTTCAGTTTCCATGCAGTGCTTTCACCAAGTGGTTGCATAAATTCCTGGATACTTTAATGTTTCAGAATTAATACTAATTTGCAGTTCAAAGAGCTATCTAATTCCATTTCTTTACGTGAACTCTCAAAAAATAGTCTGAGCAACCTTATTCTGTTAAGCACATGCAGCATTTTTATTTTACTAAATGTAAATAATAACATGTCCATAAATGCGTGGTAGGAAGTTCAGGACCTAAGAGATTGCTGGCTTATGTAATGTAAAGGAAGTTTTATTCAAGCTGACGTTTTCAGTTTAATCATAGCCTGGGATTTCTAAACCAGTGTTTATTATCTTGCATGCTTGCATTGCCACCTCCCACGTAGAAAAAACAGCAAGAAAGAATGTCATTCATTTATGAAAATGCTTCATGAAAGATTGCTCCTGCACGTGTGTTTTAATTCACTTTGTTTACTTTTCAAGGTGAAAATCCTTTGGCAGATGACCAAAGTAACCATGACATTAACTCAGTTGCCGGAGTACTGAAGCTCTATTTCCGAGGGCTGGAAAATCCTGTCTTTCCTAAGGAAAGATTTAATGATCTTATTTCTTGTATCAGTAAGTAGAAATCTATTTATTTCTCAATTGACTTTTGCTTTCATATGTACAGTAGCAGAATGAAAAAAGACCTAACTTCACAGGTTTTTTTCTCAGACAATTTGTTTGCCGTCTGTAGCGGTCTGGGTCAGCTATTAGTCATACTTGCAGCTGTGGTTGTTCCATTTTTCTAGGAGGATTAATGTACAGTACCACTCTTTGTTTAATAGGGCAGGAAGAAAATCTTCTGGTGTACAGGAGATAGTTAAATTTATAGGCACTGTTGTTATTTTCTTCTGTGCACTGAGGCAGATGGAAGGAGATGAAGTCATGATTGTGCAAACAGAATATGTTACTTTTCAGAAAGGTTTTCATGCCCTGCAGCTTGGGGTCAGTGCTGGTGAGTAAGTAACAAACTGCTCAGCATTGAGTGGTTCTGCTCAGCTTAAAAGCTCAGATTCGACTGTCTGGAAAACCATTCAGTGCAAGAACAGGGGGAAGCTACTGAATATTGTCTGCAGAAGAGCCCAGTGTGCCTTCCGACTCACAAGAGTTGTCAAGCTGTAATGGGATGCCCAAGGAGAGGAGCGTGTTAGTCTGTGTGCTGCTGGTATTCGTAGCTGGATGCTGAAAGCCTGTAGTAATTTAGGAATTAGTCAGTGGATGACTGAGTTGCTTTGGCATGCACAAAGCCTTTTCCAGTTCACAGATCCCTGCAGATATTCAAGAGGTGCGAGGCCCAGCCAACCATCAGTAGGCTTGCTGTTCCCTGTGGGTACATTAGAAGTAGTCAGAGTGGTCCCCACTGTGTGGGAGAACTTCCTTCTCTAAACCCTTTCTTTGTAAACTGCTTCAGCCAAATGGAGCCAATGAACAGTTTTGCAGGTAACGAGGGCTAGTCCTTTGGGGATATTAATTAGGACAGGCTCTCTCAACTGTGTTATTTTGGCAAAGGACACAGTCAGCAGTCAGGACAGCACTGATGTGTGCACAGTGCCCTGTACTGGTCAGCAGATGGGCTGTTCT
This sequence comes from Coturnix japonica, assembly GCF_054131305.1. Classification (NCBI taxonomy): domain Eukaryota; kingdom Metazoa; phylum Chordata; class Aves; order Galliformes; family Phasianidae; genus Coturnix; species Coturnix japonica. The sequence continues at coordinate 30,151,127 of NC_140663.1, forward strand.
GCTCTGTGCCAGAGGGAGCCCTACTTGTGCAGTTTCCTTACCATGTAGGGAGGATTGCAGTAATTCAGCCTGGAGGTTATGGAATACGTGGATTGCTGGGATCAGGACTGTGTGCAATGTTTTAGTTTTTGTCAAACAGACCTGCGCAATTTTCAGCAGTTTAACAATCTGATTCCCCGATAAGGAGGATGCAGAGAGAGCCACCATCTCTTTAGAAAGCATAATCTTTGTCCTGCCTGAGTTTAGCTTTATCCGACTGCATGCTATAGCCCAGAAAATGTCAGTAAGTTGTAGAAACTGAAATTTAAAGTGGGATCATTTTGACTGAGTGATTTTCTGCATGACAGGGATGATGGAACTTCACCTACTAATGCTGTGCAGATTTCCATAACTTCTGGATGAATTAAAGCGTATCTGCTGGAAAAATGTATCGGTTTAATAGCTTCAGTTGACAGAAAATCTACCACATTTGTGGATAAGCTGTTCAGATGGTTAATCACTTCCATCGTTAAACATTTGCTCAAGATCTCCTTTTCAAAATTTCTGCTTTCCGATTCTGGCCATTGGATCTCCTTATGACTTCATTATTTTTACTAAGAGTTAAGAAAAATGGGGATGGCTGTTCTTATATGTGAAGATACTGTATGCGTTATTAAATGGAGTAAAGTAAGTGGAATTGCACTCCACTGTGTTGAAGAGCTTTTAATAGAAACTTAGAATTCCAAGTGCTATTCAGCTTGCAAAGATTACAGAAGTGAAGTATTTAGAAGATGGAAAAATGTCTGCCAGAATCAATTGTTTAAATTAATTCTAAGAAGAGGAACCTGGATGGTTTCAGAGTAATTCCATTCACCATTGGTGCTTCTGAAGACAAGATAGGATATGTGGAAGGAGATCGGAAGTTCAGCAGGCTGAGCATGTGTACACGGCATCTTTGCAGTTGGGGGTCATTCCCCAACCTCTTACACAGCTGATGAGAGTGGTCAAGTTCAGTTATCTTAAAGTGATCTTCTGTTACCAGGAATTTTGAGAGAAGTAACAATGAATACAGTCTTTGGCATTAGGCCTTGGTTTCCTTAGAGGAGGTCGAACTATTATGTGTTTAAGGAATTGGATTGTTTTCAACCAAGAATTAACAGCCTTTTATTTAGTTAGTAGTAATAATCGATCAGAGCTTAGTTTTGATTAGTTTTGAACAAAGTCACTGCTTTTCCATTTGTGGGATCATTACTGGGGAAGAGATGTTGCCATCTGATCCCAGCTTAAACCAGCCTGTTCTCTGTGGCTGTCCTAAATCCAGATTATCAGCTCCAAGGCATCTTATCAGAACAAGGTGTAATGATGTTGTGGTTTAACCCAGCCAGTCCTAAAGCAGTGGCTGACTCCAGCCAACTCCCTACAGTTCTTAAAGTTGTTTTTTTCCCACAAGGTCGTGTGATATGGAACATCCCTTTGGCCAGTCTGGGTCGGCTGTCCTGGTTCTGTCCCCTCCCAGCTCCTTGTGCCTATTCAGCCCCCCTCGCTGGCAGAGTAGTAGAAGTTGAAATGTCCTTGGTTCTGTACAGCACTATTCAGTAACAACTGAAATGTTGCTGTGTTATCAACACTGCTTTTCTCCCAAAGCCAAAATATATTATCATGCTGGATACTATGAAGGAAAAAAGAAAACAAATTGCTGTCCCAGCTGAATCCAGGACAGTGACTGAATAGTTCTGCTGGATTTGACTTGTACTATTGCTCTTGCAGAAGATATTTTCTTTATGATAGTGTTTGCTAAGTGTTCTTGGCAGCTTTTGAAGGAAGGCAGCTATCTTCAAAAGCAAGATTTTGTTGATGTTGGATTTGGTTTCCTCAGGGTTATCTTTAGGGGCACTGTGAAGTAACACGTCACTGCCTCCCTTCAGCGAAGGGAGAAGACTTAAGTTTGGAATTTGGCTGAAAGAAAGGGGTTTTGTTTTTGAACATTGTGGGGTGGTTTTATTTGTGTTGTCACAGTGGGAGTCTTGAATGCGATGAGAGAAAAAAGCAGCTCTTGTGCCTTATATCCACAGCCAGCCCAGGGTCACACGCTGGGAATAGCGAGCTGTGTCTGCATCTTCTGATTATCTGAGAGAAGCCCAGGGTGGAGAGTTTCTATGGCTGTGTACCTGGTCTGCGTGCCTTGTCAAGTGGTGCACGACTTCCAGGGAACACAATGCTTTTTATCTGGAAAAAAAGAAGCATTTCAGGATGTAGTTACCTGTCACCATTGAGTTTAAATGGAACCTATGTGGCACATTGTATTAGAAACTGTCTCTAAGATCCTTTCTATTGCTGTCTTTCAGCACTGATACTTCATATGTCTTGCAATAAGGAAGACAGTCTAGGCAAGTTTTTTCTCCCACTTCCGACTTGGAACCTGTTGTAGTTGCATTAGTTTCTTTTTCTGTACTCACGTGGCCCTAGCAAACCCAACAGTTCCTTCACGTACTAAGTGTTTCAACCTTCATGTTGGTGGGAGCAGGGCCAGGCTCTGTTTCTTCCATGAGAACAGAAGTTTCTGTACCTTCTTTAGATCACAGTTGAGTATGTAAAGTCCAGGAAGCTTTCGTGTTTCTATTTAAGAAGCAGGTATTCTTAGTACTTAATGCATTTGCTTTCTGATGAACAGTGAGAAAAATATTAAACATTAGCTTGTTTTCAAATAATTTCTCGAAGCAGATGCCAATGTGTTTTTGTTAATTAGTCACAGAATCTGTTAGAAGAGTTGGGAGGGAGAAAAACAAATGAATGAAGTTAATGTTCATGTAAGATTTTAAAAGGGCAGAGTGTCAGGCGTTCTATATGGAAATGTGATGTTGCCAGTGAAAAAACCCTTGAATCTGAGGTGCTTACTTATGGATGTCAAGCATAATTGAGGTTACAGCTGCAAAATGAACCTTTCCTCAGTACTGCCACTGAGGAATTCCTTTGCATCTATGCATACATTTTCTAATGAAATAGAGCATTGTGATTTAATGCTTTTCCTTTTGGAAATACATTGGAAGGAGAGCAAAATGACTGGCTTTTAGGGCAATTTGTATTAATTAGTCATGAGAACGGTGTTATTCTGTTTGAGTTTATGGACCCTTTAAGTAAAATTGTGTCTAACTTCTCCAAAGCAAGCAAGGAAGAAAGGTAGGATAGAACATAATGATTCCTTTTCATTATGGGCCATAATTCTGCATTCTTAGCAAAAGCAGTGGCTACAATTACTCAGATCAGCACTCAACAATCCAGCAAGTAGAATGCAGTGGTGGGAAAGGGAGGAGAGCTGTGCTGTACTTCTGTTCTACCCCTTTCTGCAAACAGATTGGGCCAGACAAGCAAAGTTTTTGTAAGAGGAGTTATGCATAGGCAGAGGATATCGAAACTGTGTGGAAGGTTGGTCATAATTCACTATTTAAGGACCACAGTTCCTCTGCTGGAGTGAGTTTTTATACATGTGAATTATAGTCGACATCTACATACATAGCTGTGCAGTATGACAGCAGGTTCATTTCAGCTGCCCAGACAGCGTAGCTTCTACTCGGGTCATTATAGTTCTTGATTTCGTCTCGCATGTCCTAAATTTGATATATTGTGATACCAGGATGGATGAAAACTTTTTCCTTCAAATGTTTATCGTTTTGATCCTTTGCAGCCAGCACAGTGCATTTAGCTCCAGACGTGATCATTATGTGTGCATATTATTCACTGCTTTTCCAGGGCATCGCTTAAAAAGTAAAAAATTATGCTATGAATTGTCAGCTCTTCCTGAAAAATATTCAACCAAATGACAACAGCTGTTTTCTTCACCAAGTGACAGTGGATGCGGTTGTGTTTGTTTTCCTGTAATGCCTCCTGAAAGAGATTTGAAAGAGCTGTAAATGGCATCGCGGAGTTAATGTATCCCTACCTTTGAATTGGGTTGGACTCATCTGCTGAAGTGGAAAGGCGCACAAATTGCGAAGTTCAGCACTAATGCATATTCATGTAGATTACTTGTCAGCTGCAAATTGACCATAAAAACTACATCTGCGAGTGTAACTCAGTCCCATTTGATGTGCAGTGGATGTGTAAAACAAGCATTAGCATTCATTCTGTTAATACTAGGTGCCACTCCAAGTAGTGGGAGACCCCTGCTCAGAGCTACTGCAGTGGGTTTTGTCCTTCAAACCAGTGGTCCTAAAGGTGAGAGATGTTTTGTGTTACCACTGTTGCCTTTCTTCTTCACCCTTTATAGTGACTTTGCCTGTGAAATATGCTGAGCTTGCACAGCAGTGGCGATTAGGTTAGCACAATTCAATCATTGCTAACACTGGTCTTTGCCTCCCATATGTTCTAATCAGTATCTTGCCATTGCAAAATGTTTGCATTTCTTTTGTTACTACTGAGGTTGGCTAGGAAGTGTATCAACAGAGGGTCACAGAAGAGCACCAACCAGAATGCGTAGTTTTGGTTTGTGAGCTCCGACAGTTCCCAAGGCTCCAAGTTCTCTCTGTTGAACATCTCGCCACTAGTGAAGGAGAGGTCATATGTAGGACCATGACCAGGAAATGAGTGATGCTTTTGTACCATCTTTAACTAAACTCGGATGATAAAGGCATGTGGCCAAATGGCCCAGAGGATTTGGGAAACACCAGCAATTGCTGTCTTGAAAAAGCCATTTTGTTTTCCAAAGCAATGAATTTATATGTTTGAATGCATGTAAAATTTTACGTGTTCCACTACTTCAGGATTATTGCTTAATTAAACTTCAATTTGCCTTACGTTTTCTTAATGTTACGTAGGATGAATGTATCCCTGTCTTCATTTTTAAGTTACCGTTGTTTTGTTTGCATTTAGGGGGCTTCTGTGAGCACTTGTGTTTTCTTCTCTCTTGTGCTTCTTACTCTCTTCTGAGAGAAAAGTGCATTCACTGACTGCAGTAGGCAGAGGTGACACCACCTCTCCAAAACAGGCACCAGGGTTTTATCTTTCTTGGAGGTCAAAAAATCACACCTTTTATGTAAGTCTTGGATTGCTAGGGTTTGTGCCTATCTCATGCTATTGAGAAGTGCTCCTTTGTCTGTGGCTGACAAACCAGTGTTTGTAGTATCAGTATTTCAGTCTTCTTAGCTAAGGAATGGGCAATAGGTGGCTGAGTGTTGAGCTAAGGGTAATTACAGTTCTTTAAGATCAGACTAATGAAGAAGGCCTCCAACAGAAGCACCATGGGAATGAAAACACAGTGGCATATACACTTCAGTACTGGGAAAATGGTGTTAATATGCTCTGGTATTGGCACTGCATGTGGTTCCTTGCAGCTGCCAGCTTGTGGCCTGGATGACCATTTGGTCCAGAGGTTCTCTTTAGCAATGCGGCTGGTGGTGATAAGGCAATGCTTCCTCTTTCCCCCGCAGCAGAGCTGCAGACTCTTTCTTCCTGGATGCAGAAAGAGCTCTCTGTATTCAGTCCTTCTTTCTGACACATCCAAACACTCACACACTTCGGACTCAGGGGCAACTCTATAATTTGGTTCCTCAGTCAAAATCAGCATGCAAATACATGATATTACTAGATATCTCATTTATACCAAACCAGTGCTCAGAAGGACAAGCAAACCTTTTGAAATCATATGGAAAGCACGCAAACTTACCACTTGGCAGTGGTTTGGATTTTCAATAAAGAGGCTTTCATGGAAGCTGGGGCTGGGTTACCAGGAAGGAATTAGAAATGCTTGCATTTCAGCCTCATGTGGATAGTTTTTAACAGCTTCATTGCAAAGGAGACCTCCAGGTACCAGTAATGCCCCTGGTAGGGCAACTGAGGTAGCTCAGCACATGACCACACATCCAGATTCTCTGTGCCTCCACTGCCTTGTCTGTGCTGACTGTAGAGACCAGTTCCTGGTTCATAGATCCTGTAAACTATGTCTGGGAAGTGCTCAGAAGAGTTGCAGTTGACACAGACCAGGAGGATTCTATGCAGTACCTGCATGCCAGCATTCAAGACTGTGCTCCACCTTGGTTTTAATTTCCAAGATTTAACAAAGTTATTGCACACACATCAGCTGCTCGCTGCTGGAATATTGACCAGTAACCAGTAGCACATCCCAGAATCTTCTGCTTCCAAGCACATTAGTGGTGCTGAGCCAGTGGGATCTCCCATAAGTGCAGACGTAGGAACAGTTTTTGCCCTTCAGCTCACTGTACTAGGTAATCCTAATGATATACAGTGGAAATCTCATTGCAGATTCTCTTCTTACACTTAGATTTTGGTACCAAAATACTGATTATTAAACACCAGTTATTCTTCTAAGAAACGTATGTCATCGCACATTTTGCTTCTGCAAATGGATTCTTATTGGTAGAGCTGGTCATACCGAACAGCACAAATACACACTCGGAACTCTGCTTACAGTTAACATTTTAATGGAAGTAATTACTTTAAATTTCTACTGTTGGCATTGATGAACTGCTATAAAATCAACCAGGAAAGTACATGGGATCTTTATGTTTGTTGTTTACATCCCAAACTACTTAAGACCTTTGTTCTACTTTGGCATTAATAGAATTATAGCTGTTCATTAAGGAAGCTGAACAGACAAGCTCACTGATTGGAAACTTACAGCTGATACATACACTTAAATAGAGAGAATGGGTCTGGTTTTGAAACTGGTGGCAAACGTGTCTGCTTGGTTCCCTCATATTATTTATGTTCTGTTATTTTGGTTGCATGAACTGCCTAGCTCAGCAAATGACCCGAGGTTTGACTTTGGTGGTTTTATCACTTTCTATATTTAAAGATGCTATTTTTAAACTGTGTGATTTTAATGAGAGAAAAAGGAGACTTTCACGTCTTACTTTTCTAATAGCATAATATAAGAACATATTGTCCACAGGCATGTGGTAACAGAGAGTCGAATTAAATAGACTGACTGAATACTATTGTACCACAATATGGAATGTGATTTGAAGTACTTTCTTCTGTTTACAGGAATAGACAATCTCTATGAGAGGGCTCTTCACATCCGCAAACTCCTCCTCACTTTGCCCAGGTCGGTCCTTATAGTGATGAGATACCTCTTTGCCTTCCTCAATCAGTAAGTGCTTTATACTTCTTGGGGATACCCTGTCTTTATCTGCTTTCCTCTACTGGTATCAGTATTCTTTACTCATATCCAATGTACAGATTACATTCAAGTTGCCTTTAACGTGAAAGATAATCTTTCAATTGACAACAAAATTGGAGGAAAACCCCAGTTTCTGTTTAAATTAAAACTGCATTTGTCCTACAGTGAGCAGGATATAACAAGACAGATTAAAGTGATGTCCAGAATGGGGAGTGCAGTCTACAGCAGTAATGCAAGAAAAATAGCAAATACAAACTTCAGTTATATTTAAAATAATTTATGTAATTCAAAAGTAGATTTTTTTCCCTCATCTCAATCTGATTTTGATCTCCTGATGGAAAAATAAGCAGTATATTCAAACCGCACAGGCATTGCAGGCTATATGTGTGATGCTAGGCACTGCCAGAATGGAATGTGTATTGCCTCTTCTGTTTTCTGTTAATGGCACTACCAGTACATAAAACATGTATCATCTGTGTGTGCTTTGATATAAGCTGTTTGGATCCTAACAAAACACAGGCAGCATCTGGAAGGAAGGTTGTGTGAGGAAAGGGGAAAGGTCTTTATTATATTAGAAAAGCTACTTCATTCCTAAAGGAAAAATAAAACAGTTTGGGCGATTGCTCTCCCTCCGGTCCTTCATAGCCCTCTCTAGTTTTGTTGAGTATTTTCACTGCAAACTTGACTTGTTGTGCACTTTGCCCTGATTCTTTCTCTTCCTTCTGCTGTCATGATTGTCTGTTTCCTGTTATATCTGTTTTCCTATTGTCTTTTTCCTCTTTTCCTTCTAAATTTGCCCTCTGCTGATTCATTCTGTCTTTGCTACCTTCCCCATTTAATCCTTTCTGTTTGTTCCTATAGAAACAGGCTCTTTTCAGCCAGGTTGTGTGTGTGCTTGTATTAACAGCTGTTCCTGTTTCCTTTCTTCTAGTAATTCATGAACCACTTTCAGGTAATATTTAAAAGAGGGGCAGAGATCCAAAGTTTTGTGAAAGCAGCTATTCATTGAAGGCATTAATTCATCACTCAATAGTGACACGGTGTAAATATCTCAAATGCTTCTGTTGCAGCTTCTCCTCTGAATAGACATATAGACTGACCAGAGTTATACAAGGTTTTACTTGGTACGTGGTCATGTTAGCTGAATCTGTGCTCCCTACACTGGAATGCAGTTCAGAAAAAAGGCTAGATCTCTTACTGCCTCTAAACTGCTCGTTTCAGCTGCAGAAAAAAACATTCCCATAGTTTGACTTTCTGCAAATCCAGTTCTGCTTTTTGATTATGTTCATATGGCCAAGAAGTCATTAGATCTCACAGCTAGAGGTCACCTGGTCTGGCCTCCTGCTCAAAGCTTCTAAAGGTAGATCAAGTTGCCCAAGGTCATATCCAGTCAGGTATTTCAGGGGACAGGGAATCCACAGTCTCTCCAAGCCTCACAATGAAGTTTTCTTCCTGCTCTCAGCTGAGATGTCTCTTGCCATGCTTTGTACCTGTTGCCTCTCATCCCTTTGACGTGTACTTCCAAAGAGTGTCTGTCTCTCTCACACTTGTGATCTTGAATGTACAAGAATGCAGCTGTGTTTCCCTTTAGTCTTCTTAAGGCTAAACAAACACAGTTCTCTCTGTGTCGCTTTGTGCCCCTTGTGCTCAGGCTCTCTAACCATCTTCTTGGACTTGCACCAGTTCATCAGTCTCTCAAAACTAGACTTAGTACCTCCTGCTCATCATGAGTGCTGAGTAGAATAATGAATTCCCTTAACCTGCTGATTTTGCATGTCCTAATACAGCTATGTATGCAACTGGCCTTCAGAGAACACACTGCTAAACCACGACCAGCTTCGTGTCCAGCAAGACCCTAGTGTTTTCCACTGAGAGCTGCTACACAGCAGTTAACTCCAGACTATAATAGTATGGTCCAAGACATGGGCAGGACCTTGCATTCATCCTTGCTTTAACTTGACAAAGTCCATGTTAAGGCATCTCTCCATTTTGTCAAGGTCCTTCTAAATAGCAGCCCTACCCTTCAGTGTATCTCCAGCCCCCTGCAGTGTGGCATCGTCTGCAAGCACTTCCCATTCTTTTTAACCGATCCTGCACAGAACCACTCAAAAGCTCGAATGACCACTAGAAATTTTGATGCTCTTGAATAAAGGAATAAAGAGCAACTTGTCATTCAAAATAAAAATTGAAAACTAGTCATGTTTAATTTTCTGTAGGAAAGAAGAGCTGGCAAAAGTTGATGAACAAGAGTAATCTAAGCCTTTTCTTTAGCTGCTTCCAAAATGAAACTTCTGTGGGAGTATCTGATCACAACACAAGTGTTATGTAGTAAAAACAGAAACTAGAAGTCAGAAGAGTCTTTGTAGAACATGGAATTTCATTGCCTCCCTAAGACAATTCAGTCTGCTTAAGTTACATAGCGGGTTGTTGGGAGTCATGCATCAAGGTCAGATGAGAAATGATATGCCTCCGGTACCCACTTAGGATACAGTCTGCTTGGGCTTCCAGGGATAAACGCTGATGAGATGGATGCAGCAGCAGTCAATGCGTTTTACATTAGTCCATTAGGTCAGTGTATACTATATATAACAGTTCAAGAACACATGCATAAATGTACATGTATGTGCTACATACTCTGTAATGCATGTAAACTATTGAAGAAATTCCCTTTTTTGTTTTGTTGTGCTATGTAGAATTGTGCCAGAGAGCAGGAAATCTCTGCCTGGGGACGGAAAATTAAGTTTCTCCAGTTTCCCAAATAAGGTTAGTTACAGTGGAGAGAGGTCATTTGTTCTTGATTTTTCTTTTATTACAGCCTTTCACAGTACAGTGATGAAAACATGATGGATCCATACAACCTGGCCATTTGTTTTGGGCCAACCCTGATGCCTGTTCCAGACATACAAGATCAGGTGTCTTGTCAGGCACACGTGAATGAAATAATCAAAACTATCATCATCCATCATGAAGCTATTTTTCCGGATGCTAAGGAACTTGATGGCCCGGTGTATGAAAAATGCATGGCTGGAGATGACTACTGGTAAGTCAGAACACTATCCTTCTTACTCCTTAATAAAATCATTAGACTGGTTGTCTGGATAACTCCTGTGATGAAGAATGACTTTCGAAAAAGTATGGAGATAAATGAGAATATACTTTAGGTTCGTATAGGAAAGCTTTAGCTGTAAAACACATGAAGCAAAGACAGTTATGATGAGGTTCCCTACAAGGCTTTATGGCAGATGCTAGCCCTGTACTCAGCCAGATAATACCAGAATTCACAGTGTAATGAGCAGAGTCCACAGTCAGACAGGATAACAGCTGACTGGCTGAGAACCACCAGTTCAGAAGGGAGGTGAACAAATTTTCTTTTACGCTGCCTTCCCCCTGCTCCTTTCCTCTCTTAGTCACTCACTCTTTTCATAAGTGAGAGGATTAACAGATCCGTAATAACTGAAGATGTTCTCTGAATGAGAGAGATGTAGACTTCTTCTGTAATTATGTATTCATAGCATGCAGTCTGTGTTGCACATTACTTTATACACGATAAGAACACTTTTTAGTGATTGAATGGGAGTGGCAGACCATTGATAAGTGTGGAAGATGTCAGTTATCCCCAGTGGACTGAGGGGGAGAGGGGCTGGAGTTGAATGCTCGCTGAAGCATCCTTTTCATGGTCTAATTTCAATCTCTGCTTGACCTTTCATTTCCTTTCAGTGACAGCCCATACAGTGAACATGGTACATTAGAGGAAGTGGACCAGGATGCTAGTACAGAGCCCCATACCAGTGAAGACGGTACGGCCATTTTGTTGTTGTTTCTTTGATAGGAGTAAGTCTTACAGGTGTTTCATGCAGGCAACCTTCTTCCTTTCCTAGTTGTGTCTCATTTGAAAGAAGAGATTTTCAGTCCCGGTGTGCTGTAGCAAAGCCAGCGTTTTTAGTCCTTGTTTGTGTTCTTTTTCACTCTGATCTATCTGTGTTTAGCCAGCTGTTTCCTTGTCCTCTTCTGGTTTGCCCAGCAGTCACAGGAAGGGCAAGAGAGAAACTATTTCAGTCAGCAAATATTATTATACGATTTCTGATATGATGTAACATTTTTTGTGATTCTTTGTCTTTTGTCAGCAGAAGTTGAACTTAGCAAAAGTATGTCTTCAAATATTTTATCTAAGGGTTATTCGTCATTCAAAATACTTTATTTTGATATAGATGTAAAAACTGCTGCCTTCTAGGAGACTTTTAGCTACTGAAAAACATGTGTTTACTCCAAGTAAAACTTCTGAACAGGTTGTTCACAATATTGATCACAGACACTATGGAAGTTTCAGATATCATTGATATCCATGAAGAATTTGGTGCATCTTTGTTATATGAATTCTTTTTAACTAGATAAGTAACAAAGGTCTGTTTGACTGTGATGTACTTCAGTTGAACCATCCCTCCCATAAACTTCTGCCTGGTTAACAAGCAATTGTAACAGATGGAAGGAGGTGTCAGAATTGTTAAGTAGCCAGTTAGAGGAGAAGGATTAAAATATTCCTTCCTGTAGAGAAGAGCTGCAGTGTGAATTCACTGCATATCTGTGGTGTAGGCAACTCGGAGCAACAAGCACACCTGCACTTATAGCAAGTGCAAACAAAAGGTACCTCTTGACCATCTTAGAGGGTGTATGGAAGGAGGAAGAGAGGGGAGAGGAGGAAGGGAGCTACAACAGGAAAGGAAATTGTTTCTTTTTTTAAAAAGCAATGTATACGGGACATTAAATAGGAGCTGGGAAGACTGCCATAGGGAAGGGAAACATTAGGAGTTTCCTATAGGAAACTTAACTGCATTGGTCCTAATGCGCACCAAGCATGCAGGCAGTTGTTTAAGTGTAGCTGTGCCTGTCTGCTTTGTCATGCAGACAGGTTGCCTGGGACAGATTGCCTGTCTCTTCCCCTTTGCTGGGGTGAGGAGAGGCAGGCAGAGTCTCATCAATGCACCTGTTCAGAGAGGACGCACAGCTGAGTGGGTAAGCATCACATAGGGGTGGAAAAAGACTGAAAGGAGAATAGAAGTCTCTTGCTATTTTTGTGCCTGGGTTTATCCCATGCCTTCACTCACTGTAGGGAATATTGACAGCTTTATGAGACAGCCTGTACATGCCATCATCTTGACCACCTCTCTGTAGCTAAAAGCACCTTCCTTATGCAGTACAGCACCATAAAATGATGTGAACAACCTCATAAACACACCTTATCTTTCCAAGACAGCATAGCCAAACTTAAGGATACATCCTTGTATTGGATGTATCAGGCCAGATCAGAAGCTGAAGAATTCCATCTGCCTCTTGTTTAGAGCATAAATGAAGTAGGGAAATGCAGGCAACGCACCAATGCAGTATGTAAGGGCCAACTGTGCGGGCCCATGGCCGAAATAACAGAGAGTATTAAGTGGGCAGGGAAGAGAAGCGCAGTTTTTCATCAGTAGATGAAGGTGGTTACCTCAGAACCATGCTTAGGAAAGATTAAAACATTAACGGAGTAAGAATGTGCCCGTTCAAGCTATGAAAATATGTAGCGTGTCACCTGGGGCTCAGTAATTGTGTGCTCTACCCCACCATTTGTCCTAGGAATAATTTTACATTACTGTTCTGTTGCTACTTGTGTTACAACCCTGTCCTTGATGGAAACAAACCCTGAAGAAAAGATCTGTCAACAAAACAGGGAGATTGAGCTGCTGGATATGTGTGGTTTTTTGTTCACCAGATGGGCCAGCAATTAGTTGTCCCATCGCACCTTTTTATTCTGTTCAGTACTGAAAGGAAGCAGACATTTGTGCTTACAGCAAAATAGTTGTTAGCACAAAGAAATATTTCTAATCTAGAGAAATACTGTTGCAAAGACAAAGATTAGCAAACCTCCGGGTTGCACACAAAACACTGTTGGCCTTCTGTTCTCTCAGCCTACAAGCTTTAACTCCTTTGTTTCCATGGATAGGAGCTTTCAGTTATAATAGCTCATTTTTCTAATGTTACCTACAGGCATTGAATTAAGTGCATTTACCATTTCACATTTATTCCAACGTGCATGTTTTACTTATTTCTTTGGACAAATCTTTTTATTAGATGTTCTTTGTACCAAATGTGAGAATAAGTGAGAATTGTGCAGGTTGCATATCAAATCTCAGCGGGGGAGGCACTGATGAACCCGTGGTGGACCTAAAGAGTCTGGAGTATTTGGGTGGATTGGGTGTGACTGATTCATTGATTGTAGGCTGGATTTGTCACTGCCACTCACCAGTGGACATGGGGAGGCATGGCGTTGTTGTATTGACCAGACACATGGTACTCACCCTGCTGGGAGATGAAAGAAGCTAATTCTGTACATTTCAATTAATGCTAAAAATCTGATTAGGTTTATGCTGAAATGTTCTGTACATACCCGAGACCAAGGAGGTGACCTCATAGGAATTACAAGGTTACTGAAACATAATCCAGAGGCTATGACCAAAAGCTAAAGGATTTATTTCTCTGTTATTGTTGCTTTAAGAATTGCTTGAACTGTGTGTGAAAGTCTCTGCTCTTAGTAGAACAAACCCATCTGTATTTGCTACTTCAGCAGCACCAGGGGTGTTTAATTACCATTTACAAAGCAATCAGATTTTATAAAAATTAAAAAAAAAATAAAAATGTAATGCATCTACAGAGGTAACATCTGGAGGCTTGGGGAAAAGATGGCTGCAGCCTGTAATTGAGCACATAAATACTTCATGACTGCTTAGTTTTAAGCATATGAGTAGTCATTTTTCTTCCAAGGCCATTCGTCTTTGTTTATTTCTGTTGATCACTGGAAAGGGATAAGAAAAAGAGAAGGTGATGTATTTTACTGCAGTGTTTCTGGGTTTTTGTAAATGGGGGTAAAATATCCCTATTGAGGAAAACACGTACCTTTCTTTTCCTCTTAAAGCCAGAAATGAAACCTAATTTGTGACGTTTGGAACATTTGTACTCACATGTAGACAGTAAAGATTCAAACAATGAAGGACGTTGTTTATATTTTGCTCAAGCAATCTTTAGAATACTTCTTTTACCTTTAATTTGCTGGATTATTATTTTTTTAATTCCTGTTGGGGCGGATGGAAAGGCATGACTGGATTTGTTTTCAAAGGAAGTAAATGAGAATTTCCTGAGGAAGTCAAACAGATGGGTCATTTCTCCTGGGAAAACATGCATACGATTGATACCATGCTGTTCATAGATATCTCATAAACATAGGATAAGAACTGAGACGGTAGTTCTGCTGGAGACAAAAATTAAAGGGATGTGGAAGGCTCGAAGTTATTGTTGTGTCCCTGGCCTGTAATGTTTGTATTATTTTCAGTAGTTCATTCTGCTAAAACCTGTCCTACCAACAGCATGCAACATCTGTTGGCTTTTGTTGCTCTCCAGTCAGAGCACTGCTGTCCTGAGGACAAGACTTTTCAATAGCAAAGCTGCTTTTCTGTGGTGGGGTGCAGGAGAGGTGGAACAGATCAAGAGATAGGAGATAGCCTCTTCCCAGAGGATGTCAGGACACAGTGTATTCCCATCAGGCAGGGTACCCCCAGGGTAACAAAGGATGTATACAGCAATGACAGCCCTCCTGAAAAGTGCAGGGACCCATTGTCCCTCTCAGCCTCCTCATGCCCCGAGGTGCAGAGGGCAGCCTGGTGCCACTGTAATGCTGTCACCACTGCAGGGAGGCCAATACTGCATCTGGGACTGAGACTGCAAAGTTAAAATTAGAGCTTGTGTTTCCTATGCCTCTTCTGCTCTCGCCTGGAGAGATTCTGGCTTTTGACAGCTCTGCTTACTGTCCATCTGACCTTCACTTCTGAGCACACTACAACATAACGTGCCATCACATGATGGTAGTAATCATAACAGAATTCGGGATCATAAAGAAGTGAACAAAGCTGATTGTAATGAAGTCCCTAAAGCTTTTCCCATGGTACTTCAGTTTGTCCTAATTTTTCCCTTCTTTATCTTTGCCTGAATCACTGGAGATGATTGCTGGTGAGATCATACATGTCACCAAATGCTCATTGCTGCTGTAGGCAAATGCCCCCAGGTGTTGACAGAGCAGTACAATTACATTTCCCTCCAAGCTGTCAGTTTTACTGTTAGATGCTGCGGTTCGGCACCACGCAGAGTTTGAAATACAGATCCCAAATTCAGCTTTCATTGCCTTTGCTTTCTTTGAAAAATATTTGTCTGCCTGTTGGTAACCTTGGTATGAAATGGCTTAGCTTCTCAACAGAAGACAGATTCCCATCATGCGCTGCACTTAACATCAGTGTTATTCCACTAATGGAGATATACCTAACTCTAGTTCCGTCCATTCATTGTAAATAAAAAGACATTTAGACCTGTACACTCGAGAGTGGGATACTATACGGTCTGCTGAAATTAGCAAAGAAACAGGAAATCCCTTAATGAGTCAACTAAGGGGTTTATCAGTCAGTCAGGTCTCTATGACCCTTATGAGTTTGCTTCAGAGAATGTCAGAGAAAAACATGTCTGGGCAACTTGGGATCTTCCTATTTGCTGGAAAAATTGGAGGGTTTTTTTGTTTAGGTTTGTTCTGGGGGGTTCTGGGTTCCTTTTATGTTGTTGTTCTGTTGTTTTTCTAGCATTTCAAAGTATTACCCATTAGTGAACAAGTGACTCTCTGAAACCTGGGCACTTCTGCTTCTAAGTTCTTGACTCATTCTTCTATAGCTCCTAGCTTGCTTGTAGGCTCAGAGTCATATCCATACAGTCTTGTCCTTTGGAATTCTACCCGAGCTCAGTAACATCTTCATGTAATGAGCTACACAAGAAACATGTGTGACTTGTAAAAACTGCATTTAATAGAATCACAGAATGACAAGGTTGGAAAGGACCTACAAGATCATCTAGTCCTCCCATTATCGTTGCTATCACACACCACTAAACCATATCTGGTAGCTCCTCATCCAGATGCCTCTTGAACACTGCCAGGGATGGCAACTCCACCACCTCCCTGGGCAGCCATTCTGGTGCCTGACCACTCTGAGAGAAGAAGTGTTTCCTTATGTCTAATCTAAACCTCTTCTGGTACAACTTGCGGCCATTTCCTTCAGTCCTGTTTGTTGCCTGAGAGAAGAGGCCAAGCCCCTCCTCATCACAACCTCCCTTCAGGAAGTTGTAGAGTGCAGTGAGGTCTCCCCTGAGCCTCCTCTTCTCCAGACTAAACAATCCCAGCTCCCTGAGCTGCTCCTCATAAGACTTGTGCTCCAGACCCCTCACCAGTTTGGTTGTCCTTCTCTGGACACGTTCCAGGGTCTCGATGTCTTTCTTGTAGTGAGGGTCCCAAAACTGAGCACAAGACTTGAGGTGCAGCCCCACCAGAGCTGAGTACAGGGGGATGATCACCTCTTTGCTCCTGCGGTTTCCTCCTATCGGTGTTAGGTCATTGTAATTCAGTTTAACATTGCTTTCTTAAAACGTGATGCAAGATAAACAGGCACATTTAACTTCCTTTCTCTTCCCCTGGTAGTAATGCCTGCTCTGTCACATCTGTACTTCGTGTTAGAGAGATACTGTAGGTAGAATATCTAGAAATAAAAACAAGATTGTACGTTTGAATACAGCACTAACATACACACTAGCATTCGATTTTTCCAGATTTCCCAGAATGTTTCCATTGATGCCCCCTTTACTCTCTCTTTGCTTAAAAACAGAAGAAAAAGAAACCTCTCCCCACCCCTGGGGAATGCCTGTCATGGAGCTATACAGCAGTGCTGTATTTGAAGAATTAACCCTGTCATTGCCAAGTTCTTAGTTGCATTTATGTAATTGATTTATTCTAGTGTGCACTACTTTTGTGCTGTAGAAGTTATTTCTCCATGCCCCTCTACGCCACCTTAGGAAAATCTCTGGTGTTACAGCTCTGACCAAGCAGAGCACCCTGCAGTTTGCTACAGCGCAGCCACTCAAACAGCAAGGCACCAGGCAGCCTTCTGTGGGCCGGGCAAGTCATTAAGACAAATAGCTGCAAACTGTGGCCTCAATAAAGATACAGTCACTATGTTTGCTTACTGCAGGATGAAGTTAATTTTAAGATGCACAAAATGTTGTCATAAAGGGACAGTGGCTTTTATTACATGCCTGGCTCTTTGGGGAATTGCTACCTCAGCGATTTTAATTTGCATCAGGCAGAAAGTTGCTGCACTAGTCATTAGCCCAGGTGTTAATTTCCACCTAAATATTGTTCTGGTTCTATAAAAAAGACAGTTATTTCCATGGTCTTACTTGGAGTTATTCAAACCAACAGCATATTAATTTTTAGAATGGCATTTTGCAGGATTTTCTTCAGGCATTCTCATTGTCTTTATCACACTGCTTCCTCAGATCTCCAGTTGTTCAGTTGGTTCATCTTACATTACAAGGTCCTCATTGCCTCGCCTCCATCCCACACCCAGCCATGAAACAGCCCTTCATCTGTAGGTTTAGCCCTCCCTGCCAGCAGCAGCTCTTGTGCCATTGGAGTCTGCTGTTACATTTTCTGCAGCTTCCAAAGCAACCCAGATGTTTCATGCTTAGGGCACAGATCATGTAAGGAACATCCTACAATGACTGCTTGAAGTCTGCCTTAGCTCAGCTGATCTCTGTCAGCTCTTCTCAGTAAGAGTGAGCATGAAGAAAATGCAGTAAGTGGGTTTGATGAAGCCAAAATGCAGATAGGCCTTCATGGAATCTGATAACCACTCTTTTTCCCTCCCTATCCAGAGTGCGAGCCAATAGAAGCTATAGCCAAGTTTGACTACACTGGAAGATCTGCACGAGAACTCTCTTTCAAAAAAGGAGCTTCCCTTCTCCTGTATCATCGAGCATCTGAAGACTGGTGGGAAGGAAGGCACAATGGAATCGATGGCCTTGTCCCTCACCAGTACATAGTGGTGCAAGATATGTAAGCAGTGTCTCGTGCAACAGGGCTCTTGGTGGGGTGTAAAAGCATACTGAAGCAATTAACAAGTAATTTCCAAATGAGAGAGTGCTTTGAAGGTTCAGATGGGTCAAGCATTTCCCTTTTAAGCAGCATCCTTCTGTCTTGATTATCTCATATTGGTAGCTCTTGATCAAAAGCCACTGCTCGGCTAAGCGAGTTTGTGGATGTGTTCACAGTTCATTAAGAGATAGATAGGTGCTACTGCACCTCTTTTAATCTGCCTCTCTCTTTCTAGCAGTTGATAATAGTTAACCTCAGAATAGCAAGGGGTGGAGAAGAGCAGCCCTGAGCTCTTGTTTTGTAGTATCAAGCATGTGCATTGCCAAGGGTGACAAAGTTGTTGTTTGCAGAAAGGTTACATGCAAACAGAAAGAGCTCGGTAATCAGAAGGATTATAAGTGATTTTTGGAGACTCAGAGGGGCTGCAATGCATTATAACATGCTTGGAATTCCTTAAAGGGGATTAACACCTGGGAGTACCAAGATGCTCTCTTGTCACACCTGATTTTCTGACCTCTAATCTCACTACATGTGTTCTGCTCAGGGATGATACTTTCTCTGATACACTGAGCCAAAAAGCAGACAGTGAGGCCAGCAGTGGACCTATAACCGAGGACAAGTCATCATCAAAGGACATGAATTCTCCTACAGATCGTCATTCTGACACCTATTTAGGAAGGTAAGTAAGTTAGAGCATAACAGGTTTTTGCCAGTACTCAGCTCAGGTAACACACCAATTCTTAACGTGTTTATGGTGGATCACTACAACTTGTACTATGACTGCTTCTTCATTCATACAGGCAAAGAAAGAGATCAGAACCACCACCTCCTCTAAGACGCCCTGGAAGAAGCAGTGATGGTCACTGCCCAGTACACCCCCCTCACCCTCTCTCCAATTCATCCGTGGAGCTGGGATCCCCCAACCTGGCAACTCACTGCAGTCCCAGAGCCCTCCTTCAAAACCGCAACCTCAATGCAGACAGCCCTGAAAGGAGACGCAGGCCTGGGCATGGCAGCCTCACCAACATCAGTAGGCACGATTCTCTGAAGAAGATTGATAGCCCTCCAATCAGAAGATCTACATCGTCTGGTCAGTACACAGGTTTCAACGATCATAAGCCACTGGATCCAGAGTCAATAGCTCAGGTTTGTGCCTTCTTTTCCCCACTCACTCTGCTTTTAATAAGGGCAAATTTCAGTGAACAGCATAGTGGGGCATGGGGCGGGGGTGGGGGTTGCACTAGTATGAGTGTGCAGGAGAATATCCTATTTAGTTTTCTAAACAGTGCGTGTGAAGGAAAACGCATTAAGAGATCCTGGATGGAGAAGCACAAGGGGAATAGATGTTGCAGAAGCAATAAAAAGAAATTATTTCCCGTTACACCATAACCAAATTGCCTCTGCCACACTCTCTGCTAGCACAATAAATGATTGCAATGGTTACGTTAAGTCTCTGTGCTCTGATGAAGGCAAGCCTAATCTAACATGCACGTAATTAGTGTTCAGTTATTTCTGAGTATTATGGTGTGCACAGATATTACTGTATCTAGCTTTGACTGGCTAGGAGCGGCCTTTGTCGTTCAAAGCACAGATATACATTCTGGAGTCTTGTGAAGTGTAAATCATATTTAGCTTTCATATAGATCATATGTGGTTTGTACAGTACAATTATGTGGTGCTTGTAGATGTTCCTTAGAACATAAAATGCAAGAAGTTGCCCTGTTGTAAATCCTGGGCCATATGGTTCCCATGAGAACCCCTCAACAGGCTCATTCCTATCAGTGAAGTGATAAGAAGGGTGGAACAGGAAACACCCACTCATCACATTGGTCATTGTGGAAGTAGGAAGAAGTGCTTTATGGTGAAGATGGTGAGACACTGGGATAGCATGTCTAGTGATTCTGTGAATGCCTCCCCCTGGAAGTATTCAGTGCCAGGCAGGATGGGGCTGTGAGCAACCTGGTTTAGAGGGAGGTGTCCCTGCCTATAGCAGGGGGCTGGAACTAGAGGATCTTAAAGGCCCCTTCCAACCCAAACCATTCTGTGATTGTGCAAAACTGGTAACAGGGAGCTCTTGAACAACTTAATACTTCTGTCTTCAAAACTCAGGTTTTGTCTAGATAGTATAACATGATTCCCAGGGGCACCCTGTGGGTACAGTGTGACTGCAGAAGTATTTTCCAATAACACTGGCACTCATGATTTAAAATTTCATATACTGACAATGCTTGCTTTCAAACTCAGCTTCCAACAAGGGACACAAGGGACCGTCGTGGTTGGGTCAGAAAGCTGAACCACTACTAGAGAGTTAGAAAATCTAAATGTTGTTACTGCTTTGTTTGACTCTAAGTTGTTTATTTACTTTTCTTGAGCCACACATAGAGCTGTTTGGCTCAAGCTATCATTTTTCATGCCTAGACTAGTGATAATTTGGCTGTGTAAGAGCCTGAACTTTGCTTAACCTATGTGAAAGTTCTTGTGAGTAAGCAAGGAACGTTAGATATTTAACCTCAGTTCTGTCTCAGTACCACTGAAAAGTAATAAATCAGTGCTGGTTCTTTCTTTCAATATTTGTGCTTGAAAACCTAATGGAAAAAAAATAGCTCATGGAACAATGATATGTTGCAGTTTCTCTGCTTAAAATTTAACTCAGAGAAACAAGAGTGGAGAGCCGACAAACATGCAGGCACAACTTCCTTATAAAACATGGTTCGTAACCCCTGTCTTTCAAATGAACTTGGTGCAACTTGGCTTTAACACTTTAATATTCATTAAGGAGAGGATAGTTGGCAAGTTAACTCATGCATTTTGCACCCCTCCCTGGTCCTCCTGCCCTGAGTGTTCAGTAGCAGCTCCAATGACGTGCCGCTCTCTCTGTGCTCTGACACAGGACATTGAGGAGACGATGAACACGGCGCTGAATGAGCTGCGGGAGCTGGAGCGGCAGAGCTCCGCCAAGCACGCCCCGGACGTCGTGCTGGATACTTTGGAACAGATGAAGAACAGCCCCACCCCCGCCACCTCCACGGAGTCACTGAGCCCTCTGCATAGCGTGGTTTTACGGAGCTCTGAGCCTCAGATTCGCCGCAGCACCAGTTCTTCCAGTGACACCATGAGTACTTTCAAGCCCATGGTGGCCCCTAGAATGGGAGTGCAGCTGAAACCTCCCGCTCTTAGGCCAAAACCTATTGTTCTTCCAAAAACAAACCCTAGCATAGGGCCTTCCCCTCCTTCCCAGGGTCCGGCAGACAAATCTTGCACAATGTAGAAGCTCAGCCACCCACAGTGCCCGGCTGGAGTATGCTAGGGAAAGAAATGGATTAATGATAGAAGTCAGGGCTCCATAACATCATTTGTTCATGTTTATAACTGGAGAGGCTTTGTTTTTCAGTGTTTTTGAATGTATTGTCTGAAAGTAGCTACATTAACATGGGCATTTGTATTTTGTATGGTTTCAATTAAAAGAAAAACTGGACAATTGTGCATCATTTTAAAAGAAAACAAACGTAGACTTACTTGAAAACTTGATGCTGCACCGTTTGTAATAAAACCAACACGGATCACAAACAGCTTGCCACGTTGTACCGTATTTCACAGTCTTACTGTAACTATGTAATAACAGATCCTGCACAAAAGTAATGGGCAGGGAGGGGGGTATCAGGGAGGTGGAACCTCTCGTTTCCGGGTCACCAAACCAATTCTGAAGCAAGTTAGGAAGAGCTGAAATATAGCATGTGAGGGTTAAGTGTCTGTGTGAAATGTCTAAGTCATCTCAGGCCACAGTTGCTATTTAAGACACACACGAAGAAAAAAAAAAGCCACCACAGCTCTCACAATTGGCACCAGTTTGTAGCTTCTTGTTGTCAGTCGCACTTTGGGATCGGTGCTGAATACATCTGGATCTCACAGTGCTGTGCTCTCACTGATAAAAAGCTGCATCCCAGGTCACAGCTAACGCATCTCCAGGATAGTATCAAGAATCTCCTCCTTCCACCACCATAGACCTTCATTCCCTGATACTGCATTTCTCACAAAAGCTAACTTCATTTAAAGTTGCTAGCTGGGCAAGCCAGGCTCTGGGGAGCGTGTGACTCTGCCGGTCCATTTGTCAGGCTGGTAGGCAGTTAAAAGGACCAGCAATGCAGTCATTCGGCAAAGTATCCCGTCGACTTTATTGCTCAGTGGCCGATTAAAAATGTGATTTGAGCTGCAGCAGTCGGAGTTTGAGCTGCCCCAGTGCTGCTGGTTGTCTCACAGCGCTGTGCTGACCGCAGCCCCAAAGGGCGCACTGCAGGCAGGCTGCCCCACGGGACAGGCAGCTGTTCTGCCACCTGGATTCAACCTGACTCAGGTTTTCCGTAACCACTTTTTCCCCTCTTGTGTTTTGTTTTCTGTTTGTTTTACTACAGAAATCAGTACCTTTCTTATGCCTCTGTGTAAGTGAAGACTGTCAGCTTTGCTTAGCACCCTGTTGTTGAGCTTTGCTCTACGTGAACTGCTCAGAACATTGCAGCAGTAAACCATCATATGATTTCTGTGTATAAGATTTCCAACACCCAACCCATAAAATAAGTTCTAGTGAAGAGGATGGGAAAAAAAGCACCCATAGTAGTCCAGCTATGGGAGCAGAACAGGCTTTGAGTGAGATGTCTCTTTCCGTGCATTATTTAAGACCTCACCAATAGAGAGCTGTAAGTTGCCCTGCTCACTACGTATAATTCAGTCTGGGAGAGGAAGAATGGTGACAGCTTTTGATACAGACAGGTACTGAGGTGGTGTCATTTTGGAGCAATTTAGTTCTGCTGTGGTTTGCACTCTGGAGAGAGACAACGCAAAGCCCCAGAGAAAAGCATCCCATTAAATTCATTCGAAAGCCCACCTGTCTGGGCTCTCCCACCACTCCCACTATGTGCAAACCCATCATCAGCCCCACTGCAGGCTGTCCTCTGTCCCACTGAGAAGCAAAGTCCGGGTCCCCAGAGCACAGTGCAGGCAGTGGCTTCCCAGCCTGGTTAGTGCTGCTCTCCAGGGTCTGCACACTCCTTTGGGACCGGGAGATAAATGCCAGTGGTTCCTCCGTTTACTAGAAACAGTGAAGCAAACTGGAATTCCAGCTGTCATTGACATGCAGTTGTAGTCTAGCGTTCTTTAAAATAACCAACCTGGCATAATTGAGATGGATACCTGTATCTTTAAATTGCATAGGGAATTTTGTATGTTTAAATAACTGTACTGAACTCCATAATGCTTATATTAGAAATTGTTTAGCAAAAGAAAATATTAGAAACAGTGCATTTAGTGAATGCATCCACTTAGTGCATTCACACAGTTAAATGTGTAGTTCGATGGTAATTATAGATACTTAAAAGTATAGTAAGTGGATATGTAACAGGGAAGACTACTACAACTACAGGCGTACTAAAGGGTAACTCCTGCACACCTAATCGAGTCAGTATTGTCCTTTACTGTCAAGTTTGATGAATTGCAGTACTGGTAGCTTCCTGCTTGTTGACTGTTACCTACTTGTGTCAATGTACATCTGTAGTATGTACATGTGAAAGTGCCTTTAAATTTTAGAGGAGCTTTAGCCTTGCTCTTGTACTGTTGCATTTCCATTGCATCCTTCCCTGTTTGTGTATGGCTGCATTCCCATTGCATTCCTTCCATTCTCGAAGAACAAACAAAAACATGGATACTTCACGGTTCTGGAAGAGAAATGCACTGTTAATCTGTTGTGACAATGCACTTTTATGTATAGTACTGTACATTTTGGCATGTACCATTACAAGCTTCAGTATACATTCAGGTTTGTTCCTCATAGTGTTATCTTTATAATAAAGAAGTTAGTTCTGTCTGTGCGTGTAGTTTTGATGGGTCAACCTCCGTACTGTCTGGTGTGGGTTTCTCATTTATCCTTACCTTCCCCATGAGAGAGTAACCAGCATTCCCTCAGCACCCACACCCAACCGGCGTCCTATCGCCATCCTGGCCTGAAGCAGTGCTTGTTCCCAGACAGGATGCTCCCTAATTAACGAGCACCATCCCTGTACGCCCACCAAAGCCCCTCTGACTTGAAGGAGGAGAAAAGCCATTTGGAAAAGAAGCATTTTGAATGCTTGCTTAAACCCAAGTGGGTGAGGGGAGCCATCTTGGGCTGTGGAAGCCATCTTGGGCTGTGGGCTTCTTGGGCTTGTGCCGCTGCCCACAGCACCGCTTTCCATACAGCTTCTGGAAACCTGCAGGAACATTCTTGATGGGCCCATCCATCAGCCTGCAGTGCCAGCCTCTGTGTTTTGGCACCCAGTGACCTACTTTAGGTATTTCTGCTTGTCCTCTGCCACACAAAAGCTGTCTCAGAGCTGCAGGAAGGGCCGGCACAGGTCGTCCCTCACTCAGGGCCCTGCATAGCCCAGAGGAAGCGTAACCTAATTCCTGCAGTCAGCTGCCGAACAGAGAGGTTTCTGTGGCAGCTTTCAACCTATTTTAAAACAAAAGGGAAACCACGAGTTGAGGAGTACCCTTCCCTTGTTTCACTTGTTGCTGAAGCCCTGGTGCTGCTTTGCTGTTCGCTCACAGGCCTTGCGGTGAGAGCAGGCCTTGCCTTCGTGGCATTTCAAGTGTGATATGAGTGGAATCTAAGATCCTTCACAACCTCAACCAAGGCATGCTGAGAACCGTGGGCCCATTCGCCAACCAGTTCAACACATCAGACTGGTTCTTCACTACAGTGTTTGCAGAGAGGCCTGTTATGATCATACGGCAACTCCATGGCCAGCAGCCAGCAAGGTGCACCTAGCAACTGCCACCAATACCCACATCCCAGAATTTCACCACAACTTTCTCAGCTTTTCAGATGTTTTTCCCTTGGTGCTACTATAAGAGCATGTCCAAAATTAATTCCTATCATCGAGACCTCTCTTCTAAATTTCATGTACATCACGGGGCTAATTTTGTGCTTACATCCCATTTATCCTGAACGAAATCCATTTACACACAAGATAAAAATAAGGAACTGAAACGCAGCTGATCAGGGATTGGCAAATCACACATAGTTAATTCTAAATTATCTTCCATTCTCTTTCCCACCTGTGGTCCCCATCGGTGTGGATGCTGCCAGACCAACCATAGTGCTGCTCCTCCACTACTTCTGCAGCTGAACTGCAGTCTCTGAGCTGCTGGAAGTCACTCCCTGTGCAGGGCAGAGAAGGATGGTGAGCCCATGGCATGAGAGCACTCCTGGGGTTTTGTTTCTCTTCTGGGACTCCAGCACCATCTCTGGTGTTCACTCACTGTTGTTCAGCCTGGAGAGGAGAGAGAACAACTCCAGGGAGTCTTCCTTGCAGCCTATGAATACATAACATAAGAAAGATGAAGATACTTTTTACTAGGGCGTGTAGCGATAGAACAAGGGGTAATGGGTTTAAAGTGAAAGAGGGCAGGTTTAGATTAAACATTTGGAAGAATTTTTTCATGGTCAGCATGGTGAGGTGGGAGGTGTCCTGAGGTGTGGGGGCCATAGTGGCGAGGCTGGTCTCTTTTCAGTAGTGTGTGGGGACAGGACTAGGGGTAATGGGCTTAAACTGGAGCATAGGAAGTTCCGCATGAATGTGCACAATAACTTCTTTACGGTGAGGCTGACGGAGCACTGGAGCAGGCTGCCCAGGGAGGTGGTGGAGTCTCCTTCTCTGGAGACATTCAAGACCCTCCTGGACACCTACCTGTGCGACGTGGTGTAGGGAACCTGCTTTGGCAGAGGGGTTGGACTCAATGATCTCTAG
This sequence comes from Coturnix japonica, assembly GCF_054131305.1. NCBI lineage: Eukaryota > Metazoa > Chordata > Aves > Galliformes > Phasianidae > Coturnix > Coturnix japonica. The sequence continues at coordinate 30,177,009 of NC_140663.1, forward strand.
AGGTCCCTTCCAACCCCAACAATTCTGTGATTCACCCAGAGGCTGCAGTTCTGTATTTGAATGGGTACTTGGGTACCCTGTGGCCCCATGAGTTCCTGAAAACTTTGTTCCTTAGGTCAATGAGTTTGACACAATTTATGGGGGTAATTACAAAGCTGTGGACAAGGGAGAGAAAGAAAACAGAACTATTATTTGTAGATGTCAAAGTGATGCTGTGAAAGCTGGACTTGGTTCTGAGGAACTACAACAAGCCCTCCAGGACGTGGTGGCAATGAGAACTCACACGAATTGTATGCTGAAGCACACAGGGATCAGTGGTTTATAAAGCAAAACGAATGCTAAAAATATCACTGCGATGACAAAGATTTAGGAGTGCCAGGAACAACCCAGATTCCCACCCAGCACTGTTCAGGTCCAAATCCTAACACTTTCCTGAACCAATATCCTTCCTATGCTTCCTGTCAATGAGTGTCAGTCTACCGACCCACAAACGACTTCCTGCTAAAAAGCACATAACAAAGCATTGAAGACATTTATGAGGTATCAGTGCTGTTATGTTGTACACCTAATTTTCTAATTTTCCAAAGGTCCAAAAAACAAGAGGAAACAGTCAATTTAAATAGGACTGCATCAAAAAGATGCATTTCCAAGACTACATATATATATATATATATACACTGTAATTTACTAAAAGGGAGAAACCGGAGCAAATTTGCTTCAGAGATCAGCTCAAAATAATTTTTCAAATGGGCACCTGATATCCCATCGCATCACATCCAGGTACAGATGTGAATAGCAGGCACAAGATTAAAGAAGTGCCTGGAAGCAGCCTTACCAGCAGAGTTATATTTTATTAACACACCTTAGGCAGTAGTGCACGTAACTATATTAGGTTTAGCAACTTATAGTTCACCAGAGGTTTTCTTTTCTTCCCATATGTGAAAGCAAAATGTATCCTCAGGATGCAAGAAAACAAGTAGTCCAATGGGAAGGACATGCACTGTCCATGGTGGGTGTGAATATTTTTGTCCAGGAAGAAATGAGGTGAACTGCCATGTCCAGAGACCCCCTCAGATTACATCTATCACTCCCCAGTACAAAGATGACAAAAAAATCTGCTCCATCACCATGACAACTCTTGCTGCCTCATTGCCATAGTAACCAGACGAATACTGTGAGTTTTTAACCAGACACGTGGTGAGCAGGTGGCCAAAGCACCAATGAGGAAGAGCCACTACTGCAGCCACCACCAGGGTGGGTGCTCAGCTCTGTGCTGCTGGCAGTCCCACCCAGCCCACCTCTGAGCTTCATGTCTATCTCTTTCTGTGTTTCCCAGCCACTGGCTGAGCTGCCCTCCACTGACCGCTCTCCAAAACCGAGCCCATCGTCCTGCTGGAGTGCCACAACTGTGCATTTGACTCATTTAACTGCGTGTTTGTTTGTTTTGCCAGTGATTTATCAGGCTAAGATTAAACATGACTAGAAAATTTTCATCTTCACGCAGAGTCAATGAAGATCTGCTCTATTAAATCCATGCTCCACGGGGTGGCTGTACACACTGCATTTGCATCCCGTGCACGCAGTCACATTATCAGCTCAAAGGCGCCGTGCTATCCCCTGTACAATCATAATTTCAACACAGTCACATTGAAAGATGTGTTTACTGTGCACCGCCAAAACCCTCATTATGATGACTACTCACACCGAAGAGAAGCAGAGAATAACCCCCCAAAATAAAAATATATATATATAATAGAAAATCTTCCCAGGAGCATGTTTCAAAAGATGATGCCTTGGATAGATATGCCCCACTGGGGAGTCAGGTCTTGACCAGTCCTTGAGTAGAGTTTGGAGCAAGCTGACAGGGGGTATTACCCAGCTCCCTCAATGGGCTGTAACAGTCATTAGCTCATGTTGTGATACCGCGGCAAAGAATAATTTAGCTCCCCTACTGTTTAAGAAGAAAAAAAAAAAAGTTAAGAATGAGGGAAAAAAATCTATAAAATGCAACACAATTTTCAATGAATTTGGTAGTTTTCAACAGAAAAATCATAAAAGCTTTTTAAGTGGGATTTGTTTTTTTCTTTCCAACTCAGTGAGAAGCCCCTCGTGAAGATGAATGAAACAAAATCATTTTAGTGCCCGCGTACATATTGAGGAATGAAACAAGATACTTGCTATTGCTGTTTACAGCTAAAACAGAGCTCCATAAATTGCTCAATGGGGAAGCAAGCCAACAATACTAAAACAAATCTGCCTAGAGCATTAAAATCTATCACGTTCATAAACGTGTAGGAGAGTACAAATAACAATTCTATCCTGGAGACAAACTGAGCTCAAAACCACTTACATTTTATATTAACACCACCCTCTAGTGGTAGTTTTCCTGTTTTACCAAGGTAATAAGGTAATTAATGCATTGCCCTTATGCATGGGAAAAAATGGTATAAAAATTGCATACAGCTGGTTCCTTCCCTGAGCTGGACAGAGCTCTTACATTTGGCGTTCCTTAAGGAGTGCCAGCTCTGGGAAAAGTTCTACCTGGTTTATTTCTAAAGATACTTTCTGAAATAAGCATCCGAACAAAATAATAAGCCCCTGTAGAACACAGCTGCGGCATAACCTTTCAGATGAATACGTAAGTTCTTCCACGCTTGGTGAGCAGATTATACTCTGAAGCACGAAAGCTATGCTTTTAACATATGATTATCGTATCAACTCTCTGAAGACATTTCAGCTGACAGCTTTGAAGATACATATAGGAAGAACTTGAAATAGTTCTGTTTCTTGAAATTTCACCTCTTTCTTGAGAAGCTGGTTATACTACAAAGCCATCAAACTACAAAACCATGTGGTTGGGGTTTTTTTCCTACGTTCTTCCCCAGGAGTTGGTTGGCCATGTCTCTAGAGAGCTTAAGGGCCCATGAGAGCTGGTCAGTTTTCCAGAACCACCTTTTAAAAGCTCAGGAGCAGACAATCCCACTGTGCCACAAGTTAAGCAAATGGGCTAGAAGACCAACTTTGCTGAACAGGGAACTCTGACAGGAATTAGGCTTGAAAAAGATGAAAATGATCTCTGGACACAAGGTCTGTCTTCATAGGGAGAGTATGGAGCTTCAGTTTTAATCTACAGGGAGAAAATGAGAAGAGTCAAAGCCCAGCTTGAATCGCCACTGTGGTGTCAGACAACAAAAACATCCTTTTCAAGTATATGAACCACAATTGGACTAATACTTGGAGTGGAGATCACCTAATGAGGAAGGAAGAGGAAAAAAAAAGGAGGAATTTAATGCTTTCTCTATTTTTTTTTTCCTCGGTATTTAACAGTACTGACAGTACTGACAGAGCCTGGCCTCAGAACTGTGGGACTACGACTGGAGGAGCAATGACTGTCCATTTGTATATATGAAAGGACTATGTGAGCTCAGTGTGCCACAGGTCCAGTGAGAAGCTCATCAAAGATAAATGCCAGACACTCGTTGTGGGTTAACCCTACAGGAAGCATTGCACAGCTGTTCACCCATTCTCCCACCCTGCCACAGTTGAATGGGGAAAGAAATGGAAAGAAGTAAACCTCACAGGTTGAGAAATAAGACAGTCTAGTAGGATTGAAAAAGAAGGAAAACTAATAATGATAAAAGAATACGCAGAACAAGTGGTGCACAGTGCAGTTCCTTGGCACCCACTGACAGATTCTCAGGCACTTCCTGAGCAGCAGTCCTGCTCTGTGGCCATCTCGCCCCAATTTGGTCCAGAGTGACGCCATATGGTATGGGATATCCCTTTGACCAGCCTGGATCAGCTCTCCTGGCTTTGTCCCCTCTCATGCATCTCCCCAGCCTCCTTGCTGGCAAGCTAATGTAGAAAGCTGGAAAGTTAACTTAGAGTGAGCACTGCTGTGCAAAAACTAAAATGTTGGCACATTATAAACATTATTTGTGATGCCTCGTGCCTCTCAGTTTTCAATAAATGATTGGATAATGCCCTCAGTAATATGTTTTAACTTTTGATTAGCTCTGAGGTGATCAGGCAGTTGGACTAGATGATGTACAAAGGTCCTTTCCAACTGTTCCATCCTGTTCTGTTCTACTCTACTGTTCCATTCTGTTCTATTCTACTTCTCTCAGAAGTAAGTAGAACAATCCCTTATTAATCTAGCTGCCATCATTTCAATAAGTCATCCCCAATTAGAGATGAGCCCAATGGACCCAAATCACATTGTCCTGAGACAACTGTTGTGAAAATTCAGCATGTGAAATTTTGGAGTTCTCCAGATAAAGATATCCTGCATGCAGACGGCAACTTCAGCATGGAAATGGTAGATTCACTACGCTTAAGCATATTGAATTTGCAGGCAAAACAGTGTAGATAAATTGCTTAGGAAGCTGGGGTGGGAACTCCATTTATCTCACTTATTCCACTCGTAAGTAACAATAAAAAAGGACAAGCTTTTCCCAAATGCTTATTATCCAATAGAAGTCAAAAATAACTGGCTATTGCTCTCTCTAGATAGATACATATGAAGAGAAGAAGAAAATAACTTTTACTGTTTCTGAATCTTTCCTTCAGCATAATTTCAGGAAGAGGTGAACTCTACAAAATGATTTCCATACCTACACTGGGACTTAAATGGTCAAATCTGTAAATCATGCAGGCAGATTTGGAGCATCAGATTAAAAGCAGAAGACTGAATGTATTAGTGCTCGTAACTCCCCACCCCATCCCTCTGATAAGAGCTCGCATCTCCCAGAGTGGAGGTGCCTAATTTACTTAGGGGAATATTGGCAAGCTGTATGAGGGCAAAACCAGCCTCAGATGCCCCGCCACAATTCTAAGTGAGTTTTCAGATACAAAGTGGAGTTGCAAAATCTAACCTTTAGCCCTTGGAGTGTTCCTAGAATTTTACCTAAAGTCTTGCACAAACCCTGGAAGACCTTGGAGAAGCACTGCCCCATTCCTTACCATGGATAGCTCATCTCACAGGAAAGTACTGCAGGGGCAGACAGAATTTGTGCAACACTTTATTACACCGCTGAAGACTAGGAATCAGTTTGGGTGGCAGCTTCTTGTCTCTTACTCAGGCTGAGGAAGTCAATAGCACGACCATATAACAAGGTCACCATGTGAGAGATGGTAAGCACGCAAAAGACAGTATTGGGAGCAACATTATTAGAACCAGGTGATGGTCTGCTGCTGCTGGTGTATTTACAGCTCCTTTTCCAGTTTCTTGAAAGTCTTAGGGGTGATACTGCAGCTGGACTAAGACTTAGGAAAAAGAAGAAGCACAGCTATTTACAACAGACCAACATCTGATTATAGCCAAATATGGAGACTCTCTGCGGCACAAAATGCTAAACTGAAGCTTACACTTTGAGATGAGAATGTGCTTATGTGACTGTGAAGAAATCAGTACTTGCAGGAGAGGTGAGACAAGCTACCAAAACCCTCTGCAAGAGAGAAAGGTACTCACTAAAAGCTTAATATTCAAGGTCGTCTGCTCTGCTTCAAAGCTTCAACAGTGTGAGCTAAGGATCTAACTTGACTACAACAGCATACACTGTATGTCAGAGCCACATCCTTCCCTCCTGAGTTCCCATACAAGGATCTGTAAAACTGCATAGTGGTCAGAAGAAACACACACAGCAAGAGCCTGTAAGCTGTGTGTGATGGGGGGAAATATGGACTCTCAAAGCAAACACAGCACTTTGAGGATAACCAGAAACCTCACTTCTAGCCTCCAGATTTGGAGAAACTAAGTGTAACAAGTGTAAAATAACTCACAGAGTGTATTTCCTCCTGCACGCCTGTCTAAAACGTAGCTGAACAAAAGCACAATTTGAAAGAGCTTTGCTGCTTTTCCATGGAGCCATTCCAATCCAAAGCACCTGCTCAACCTCCTCCAGCTTCAGTTGGAGCCAGTGCTGGTCCCACACACAGTCACCACACTGTGGGGAATGGTCTATTCCCAACACACACTTCAGCTTGACTTGATTTGAACCTGCGTTCTGAAGCAGCTTTGTGCTTCAGGGCTTGTTCAGAATCAACTGCTGCTTACAGAAAGTATCAGCCCTCGACCATTTCAAAAGTGTTTTAAACAGGGAGCTCCTTTGTGATTCATGTATCTGATTTATTTAAACGGTGCTCTTGCAGACCCACACCTTTTAATATTCCCTTCCATAGGTGTACAGATCCCAGAAGTGATTCTTTTCAGACAGTTTTTTGGTTTTCTGAAAATACACATTTTCCACCCTCATCGCATGTTCAGTCATCTCTATAGATCAGACTACAATAAAGTGCATATATTATATTCCTCTGGTATACAGGCAACTAAGTTGGGGACTGAAAAAATAAATCATACTGCAAATTGAAAACCACACACACACAAAGAAGCTCTCAGTGCTGCCATTTAGCACCCTGCAGTTCAGTTACCCACTGAATACTGCCAAAAATACTTTTTTTTCCCCGAGTCAGTTAGTTGTTTTTTTTTTAACAGAACTTATATCATTAAAAATAATGGTTCCTTTTCAATTAGACGATGATAATCATGAGTTCATGTAATCCTTGAAGCTGCGGTTACCCCAAGGCCAGCAGTCTGCCTTGATAACTTGTTTTATTTACTTATTTTACCCTTTGGATCCAGGCTTCAAACTTGCAAAAGCTTTGGAGTTCTTAAGGGAATGTGAAATTTCATTGAGAAAAGAAATAAAATGAGAATCCCTTTCTGACTTCTTGGACTCAAAAATAACTACAATGGTGAAATGAGGTTCAGGGCGAGTCAGAAAATAGGTGCTTTGGACTTTGTCATCGTAGAAATGAACAACCTTCTCCAAAGTGTTGAGGTCAGAGGTTCTGTCAGTCATAATCATGATTACATTGGGCCAGTGCATAACCGGCCTGTCACTGGGCAGAGACACCACTGCGGGATACTGATCCACTCCTTTGGGAGCTTCCCTGTAAGAGTGGGGATGATGATAACCATGTCCTTGAAAACTCTCCGATCCACGATTGTCAAAGATTAAGGAGACGTTGACAGCGTCGTATTTACGAATGAAACTGGAAATTTTCCCAAAGTAATCAGGATTGGTTTTAGCAGTCAGAGTTTTCATTTCAGAAGCGGTCGTTTGTCGGCTAAGGGCCTCGTGAAAGTAAAAGCTAAACTTGGCAAGGAGAATGTTTTTGAGTTTCACCAGCCAGAGGAAGAGGTGAGGAGGTTGCACGGCTTTCTGAGACTGCCCCCCAAACAGATGCTTTTTGGTCTCTCGTTGTTTTTCGAATATCTGGCCCCACGTCTGTAGCTTTGTGTGAGCGCTGTGCAAGTTGACCAGGGATGGAAGGAATTTCCACTCTGAGATCTGAGCCTGAGCCTTTAAGAGGTGCGCAAGCACATCTACTTCCAGCTGGAAACTGCTTTCAAGAGGACTGAGGATCGGGTGATGAAATCTAGAAAACACAACATTATTCACGACATGAGAAATGCTATATGCAACAGTGAGGTTATCAGCTAGTACTTATCAATTCACAGGCAGAACACAAAACGCCAAGGCAGGCTGAAGCCAACAAGTTACCCTCTTAATCTAAGAACTGCTACTTAGCACAACTATGACAAACATTTTAATGAGAATACAGCATACCTACATCAGCCTATATTGATTCACAAGCTACTACAGCAACATTCCTCTTTACATTCAAGTGGCTTTGGTTCAATTTTAAATGTCTTCTGGTGGCAATGTCTTGATAGTTGTCAAATAGTACTAAGATATCGAGTTTAAATAAAGTTATCTTACGTTATAAATATCCTGGGTCTGGATACTATAAATATATATAGGAATATATATATATTCCTAGGGGCAACAGACAGCGTAAGGGTGAGTTTATCTGACCTTTCACTTGAGAGAGTCAACTGACTGACAGAGAAATACTGTATGGGAAACACACGTCAACATTAACAGCCCTCAGAAACTGCTCTGAGATATGACCCAACAACAGGAAGGAATAAAGGATGGGCTTTGTTTCAGAAATATCCTGCACAATACTGGGGACAACCAAGCTACCCAGACAGCTCCAGGAGCATCGTAGAGTGTCTCCATCTTAGGAATTGCTTATTGTCCCAGAGCAAGATTGTCGGTGTTTTCCCCAATGAGAAGATATTGCTTATTTCTTTAATGAGATTGTAAGAGTGACTTAGAGTTCTTAATGTAAGAAACCACAAAGGCAAGCACCAAAGACTCGTGCCCCTTCTGCTAATTCCAGTAGCTCTCAAAACAAGTGATAACACCATAAAACCTTTCACGGAGGATCAAAAACAATAATAGTCTATACTAAAGGCTAATACTATTGGGAAATCAATCTGAAATTTACCCAGACACGGGCACATGCAGACTAACGCATGGCTTTAGAATGTGTCTGCTCAGTTCTAAGCTTAAAACTAAAATCAACACACAAAGATCTGTTCTGTTCCTACCAGTTTCACTCAGGTCCATATGGGATTAAGTCATCGTTTCCCCTACAAGCACAGCAGTGGATGAAAGAACTGAATTCTGGCACCTTTCCCATAAAGAAAATTATTCTCTGCTCTCTATTGAGTATGAATTAAGGAATAGGGAAGATGGCTCCTATAAAATAATGAATAGAATTTTATGGGTTGTTTTTTTTTTTTTTTGAGAAGTCTTATTTTGAGCCCTCAGCTCAAGGGTGGACATTGCTCACCAACATTCACCTCATGCATGAATTCCTGCAAGGAGCCATGCTTTAAGCTTTCATCCTCAGTATAATTTATGACAGACCATATGCCCGAGTACTTACTGCCAGAAATAAGCACTGACCTTGAGCTATATTTCTTTAGGATGGATTCCAAAATGTTTACCAGTTCCTCAGAGTTAATGAACTTTTGGGTGCTGAGCGTGTACATTTTTTCATAGAAGTCAGCAATTTCCATCCGAGCCTGAACAAAAAAACAGAGCTGTTCAGACAGGTGAGAAAGCAGCTCTTCCAAGTGAGGAGCTGTTCCTCCTAGTGCATTGCGACCCGTCGCCACCACCTTCTTCAGCTCATTATGCAGGGATGTGTAGATGGTTCGGATGGAGTCCTTTCGGCTGAAGAATGACTGACCACCTGTTCAGATAAATATGGAGGTATTACCAAATTCCAGGGAGAGCAAAGACAGACAGCAATACTGGAAAGCAAAACCACATTTGTTTCTCCCCAGGTGTTCCTAAGGGTTATTTATCACAGCATTTTTCATCAAGAAATAAGTTTCAGCCTATTCTGCAAGAACGAACTGCACATAGAAGCACTCTGCCTAATGTGATGCAAGTCGTGCCTGCCCCGATTCATATTTCAGCAGCCAATGACTGCTGCAAAATTTCCTCACACCTGTGTTAGCTGCAATTTGGGCTTTTTAACAAGGGTTTACTTAACTTTGCTGCTATGATACTCGACTGGAAATACTGTTATCTGTGGAGGTCATGAGCCAACACTAGGTTTTCATAGGCTCCGCTGCTGTTCATAACTCTGAAACTTTTATGGTGAACTCCCTTAATAACAGCTCCTCAAACACAAAACACTCGGACTGCAAAGCAACCATTAGAACAACCTAGCTCTCTATAACTTCCTGAAGGGAGGTTGTAGTGAGCTGGGGGTTGGCCTCTTCTCTCGTGTAATCAATGACAGAACTAGAGGGAATGGTTTTAAGCTGTGCCAGGGGAGATTCAGGCTGGACATTAGGAAGTGTTACTTCTCAGAAAGGGTAATCAGGCATTGGAATGCACTGCCCAGGGAGGTGGGGGAGTCGCCGACCATGGGGGTATTCAAGAAACAACTGGATGTGGAGTTGATAAATATGATTTAGCTGGCAAGTGTCAGGAATGGTTGGACTAGATGATCTTCTAGGTCTTTTCCAACCTTGATAATTCTGTGATTCCTTACATGGGAAACATGATATCTGTGTCTACAAACACACAGTTTCCAGTCCCTACCGTACGTTAACATCAACCAGAACTCCAAGGGACAACAACCACAGTTTATCTCAGTGGGGCCACAGCAAAGGTTAATTCATAACTAAAACTGAGAAAAAAATGAAGTCAACGCTTCCCTCCCTCCATGTGCTTAACATTAGGATTAATTTAAAACTGAAATAAAATAAGCCCTCATTGTGAAAAGGTTTGGGTTGGAATAGACCTTGAAGTTCAGTTAGTTCCAACCCCACCACCACCAGGGACACGGACAAAAGATATTCCAGTATAATGTTACCAAAAGACTGCACAGAAATCATACAGAATCACAGAATGACCCGGGTTGGAAGGGACCTCAAGGATCATGTAGTTCCAACCCCCCTGCCTGGCAGGGCCACCAAACATACACCTTTACTAGATCAGGTTGCCCAGGGCCCCGTCCAACCTGGTCTTGAACACCTCCAAGGACGGGGCATCCACAACCTCCCTGGGCAGCCTGTTCCAGGGCCTAACCACTCTCCTAGTGAAGAACTTCCCCCTAACATCCAACCTAAATCTTCCCTCTTTTAACTTAAAACCATTTCCCTGTGTCCTGCTATTATCAGCCCTTTCCAAGAGTTTACTCCCCTCCTGGGAGTAAGTTCCCTTCAGGTACTGAAAGGCTGCAATGAGGTCACCCCGCAACCTTCTCTTCTCCAGGCTGAACAAACCCATCTCCCTCATCCTGTCCCCATAGTGGCGGTGCTCCAGCCCCTGCTCATCGTGGTGTCCCGGCTGTATTCCCGCACTGTTCCGGTACCTAGCTTCTGGCCCAGGAACGTCATGCTGTGGTAGGCCTTCTCGGCGGCCGCCAGGTGCGCCAGCCCCGCCAGCAGCGCCAGCCAGCTGGCACCCGCCGACTTGTTGGCCTCGCGTTCTTTCTCCACGTTGTCCTTGGCCTTGTCGTACGAGAAGATGCCCAGGTGGGAGAAGAACGTCTCCAGCACCGCCTGCTCCACCGGCACCGGAGCGCCCAGCGGGATGGACTCCCCCATCCCGGCACCGCTTCCGGCTTCCGCTCACAGCGCGGCGACCGGCACAGCTCGCGCCGCCGACCCCGGAAGTCCCCGTCACGTGAGGCGGGCAAGATGGCCGCGGCCACGCGAGATGCGGCAGCCCTCCCCGTCACGTGGCACTAGGAAGGGCCGCTTATCTAGTGCTGATCCCGCCATGCTGCCAGAGCAGAGCACGGCATCAGCTCCTGTGTGCTTCCTCTGAGCCTTACAGCATTAGCACAATTCACACTACACTGCTGCTCGGCAGAGAAAGACCTTGGGGTCCTGATGGACGAAAGACTCAACATGAGCCAGCAGTGCGCTCTGGCAGCCAGGAAAGCAAATGGGATCCTGGGCTCCATCAGGAGAGGGGTGGTCAGCAGAGATAGGGAGGTGATTGTCCCTCTCTACTCTGCTCTTGTGAGGCCCCATCTCTCATACTGTGTCCAGGTGTGGAGCCCTCAGTACAAAAAAGACATGGAGATTTTGGGAAGGGTCCAGAGGAGGGCCACGAAGATGATCAGGGGGCTGGAGCACCTCCCCTATGAGGACAGGCTGAGGGAGTTGGGTTTGTTCAGCCTGGAGAAGAGAAGGTTGCGGGGTGACCTCATTGCAGCCTTTCAGTACCTGAAGGGAACTTACACCCAGGAGCGGAGTAAACTCTTTGAAAGGGCTGACAATAGCAGGCTGCCCAGGGAGGTTGTGGATGCCCCGTCCTTGGAGGTGTTCAAGACCAGGTTGGACGGGGCCCTGGGCAACCTGATCTAGTAAAGGTGTATGTTTGGTGGCCCTGCCAGGCAGGGGGCTTGGAACTACATGATCCTTGAGGTCCCTTCCAACCCGGGTCATTCTGTGTGATTCTGTGTATACTATTCTATTAGCTGTCCCAACACATGGGCTTCTAGCCCCGTAGGAAGGGAGCTGCTCCCACAGCAGTACCTGTAGCAGCTCCTATGGAACATCAGAGCCCTGTCCCACCCCCTCCTACTTAAAAGTAGCAGGCACTTCCCCCTGCTGCCGCCCCACAACAGCAGCATCCCCACCTTCCCATGGCCACTATCTGTCCCTACAGCCTTCAGCTGGGCTGCAGATATACAGAAAACAGGGGCTTCCTAGCAATGAACAGAGCTCACAACGAGGCCCAGGAGTGAAAGGTTCCAACAGAGCTTTATTACACCGAGCCGACAGCACCTTTTGTACTTAAAAGAAAGTATTTGGTCTCTTGGTGGTGAAACGCGGCTTGTGCTGACGGCGCAGAACTCTGTGCGGCAGAGGGAACTTGATCTTAGAATCCTGCAAGGAAAATAGCAGCGTTGAGATACTCTTGCCCACAAAGCAACCATCATCACAGTATCAGTCTCATGCGGGTTGGAAGGGACCTTCGAGATCATCGAGTCTAACCCCCGGGATTCGAGCCTCCTGTGTAGCAGAGCGGCACTTCTACCACTTGCACCACAGGGGGATTTGAACCTGGGCACCAGTGTTGCAATGCGGCAACCGGGGCACACAGCTCTGTCCTGTCCCTGCAGCCTCCCATCGGCCCAGGGCCCAGCAGACACTGCAGTGTTACTTACATGGAACTGCTTGACCGCTGGCCGGCGGCACTTGCTAGCAGCGATCTGCTCCACCTTCATGATCTGAATGGAGTGAGCACGGGCACGATGGCGGGCTCCCATATCACGGTCTGCAACAAGACAGCTCATAACATCACCAAAAGAACGGCAGCTTATTCTGAGTTCGAGATACGCACTTAGAGAAATAACCCAGAAGGGATTGACCTTCTTAAAACAAGGGAGCTGATGGAGAATCAGCACTGAAGTGTTATTAATGGACAAATATACTTAGAATTCCTGAATGATCGCGACAGGATACTTAGCTATCAGTCAATGCATTATGACAAACTTAAGCCTGAGGCCTCTTTTCAGTGCATGAATTAACAGAAAACACTCTATTTATGATCATGTAGAACCTTAAGTTTCACTTTCAAGAGCACTTCAGCTCCAGAAAGGCGACAAGATGCATTTAATATCTGCACACCCGACAAGAATATTGTTATGAAGAACAACATCCTTTGGGTTTTTGTGTGCATTTTGTACGGTTTCAAGTACAACTATCGACAGAATCAGCTATAAGAGTGGTCTGCTCCATGAGTACTTCACATAACAGAAACCGAGATATGAGATCTGAAATATTCCTTCAACAAGGCCATTCTGATACATTATATATAGCAAACATCTCCACCCAGAGCACCTGAAAGGCAAAGAAACTCAGCCTATATCATTACCACAGCTACAATGAGTGTGAGCTCACACCTACAGACCCCTCCAGCAGCTTCCTGGTTTAGTTTCCTAGAGCTTCATTCTTTCTACCTCGTGGTTTAAGGCAGCATTCTTACCTAAGACTCAGTTTAAGACTTAAGGTTATAGAGGTTCTACCTCAAACAGTGACATGAACTTACAGCACTGAGTGACGGCACCAGCAGTGGTCAGATCCCTGTACTCTCTGTACATGTTGTGAGTCCCACTACGAGAATCGTAGCGCAGCCAAATCCCAAAGTTCTTTACCCGTAGGGGGGTCTTCTCATACACCTGGAATTAGAAAAGGGGGCAAAAAAAGGATAAACACATCATTAGTATTTCAGTTTAACTACAGTGAAGCTCTAATGAAAGCACTATGGGAAGTTTTAGTGGAAGATATTGTCTCTTCTCCCACACCAACACAGCTGCATTCAAGCTAATAATTCTCTGTTAACTTCTTAATTCTGCTTTACATCAGTAAGGAAATACATGGAAAAGGACATTCAATAAGATATGTAAGTGTATGTTCTCCAAGGATTATGGATGTCCACATAAATCTTATGAGGTATAAGCCCAACAAATGAGTGTGAGGCCCAGAAAGCAGCACAGAGTACAATAAGAACTTAAGTCATTATGGTTCCAGAAAATTAATCTTGGGCTTTTTTTTGACAATTTGTTGTTTTCTAAGCTCCATGGGTATACGCTGCCATTGTGACAAGAGGAATGTGTGGTTAACTCAACAGCATTAGGATGGTGAGCTGAGCTTCAAGTAACTTTATATATACCAGTGAGAATCACAGAATGACCCAGGTTGGAAGGGACCTCAAGGATCACGTAGTTCCAACCCCCCTGCCTGGCAGGGCCAACAAAGATGTATGAAATTCCCTTCAAAATCCCCCATATCATCGTGCTTGCCATCCCCCACCTGACCGCAGTACACAATCTCTCCAGAAGACTTTTTCATCTTCTTCAGCTGAGACACGAAATACCAGAACCGGGACTTGGCAACAACGTGGTTTGGAGCGAAGATCCGCATCCTGTAGAGCGGCGGAGTCCTGCATTTCGGCGTGGGCAGACTGCGCCCGACCACCTTGTACTCCCGCAGCTGCAGGGGGACGAAACACAGTGAGTCGAGCGGCGAGAGGCGCAGGGCAGAGACCCGTAGCCATAACGGCGAGGAGCCGCACGGAGCCCGAAGAGCAGCCGAGCCCTGTGAGGCTGCCGGCCAGGCCAATGGCGCCTCCCCCCCTCACGCGTCGTGCCGCAGCACCGCCGCCATATTGGCCGCTCGCCTCCTTGCGGGGCCCAACGGGGCCGCCCAGAGGCGCAGATCCCGCTCTGGAGCTGCTCCGCGAGCCGTCCCCGCCGCGCTCCCAAGGCCCGGTGCCGGCCCGGTGCCTGCTACGAGACGCGGCCGCGTTCCGAGGCCTGCACTCACGGTGCCCGACGCCTTCATGCTGCCGCCGCCGCCGCCCGCAGGAAAGGAAAGGAACGGAAAGGGAAGGGAAGGCCGCACGCGGCCGCCTCACGTCACCCGCCCCCCGCGGCACCGCCCGCTGTCCCGCCCGGCCGTTGGTGCGGTTGGCCGAGGCTGCTGTCAGTCTCCGCCCTCCCCTGGGCTGCCTTCTCGGGCCGCCTCCTTCTCCTTCTCCTCCTCCCGCCGCCAGCCGAGGCGGCGCGGCCTGCGCGGCCCGGCCCGCTCCCTTATGCTCGTGGCGACATCGCAGCTGTGGGGCGGGAGCCGGCACCGCCGCCATGGAGGAGTGACCGGGAAGGTAACGGCGGCCGGGAGCTGGGCAGCTCGACGGGCCGTTGGCGGGCGGGGGGGCGGCCGAGGTGGCGGCGGCCTCCGCCTCTTTGCCTGCCCGGCTGCGGGGAGCGGCCCCGACACCCCGCGTTGCTCCCGAGGCCGGCGGCGGAGGAGGCCCCGGTCCCTTGGAGCTGTGCCCCTGTGCGGGAGGGACCCGCGGCGTTGGAGGGGGAAGGGGAAAGCTGGGACGGGGGGAACTTTTTAGGCGATCGGAGAAGTTGTGGGAGCTGCCCTCATTGCGGCACTGCTCGGACATGTGTGAAGCCGACGTAAAGGCTTTGGGTCCGAAAGGACCACGTAGGGTTAGCGAGAAACCTCAGGCTCTGCCTGCTGACATGACCTTGTAAATACCCCCCAATTGAATGGTGTAAATGAGGCGCTTTAATCGCTAATTGTTCTGCTGCTCATCACCTGTAGTGCGTGCTCTCAGCACTTTTATGGCTCAGCTCTGCCTGCTGCGTGGTGCCGCACATCTCTGACCATATAATATGTCCACCTCCCTCACCCCAGCTGTGACTGCATTTATTTCTTGTGTAACTGCCTTCTGAGTGGGCTAGTCAAGCTGGAACTCTTAGAGCAGGATATATGTTGGAAGATCAAATGTTAAACATGCTTGTGTAGCACATGCAGGGGTAGCAGAGCTGACTGGCTCTGCTGTGAGCTGAACATGTGAAGGGAGCACATCTCTGAGCCACGTTACTTTCAATAGTGAGGCCTGTCAGCAGTGTGTAGGAGATTACTACTTGGGGACAGAGATTCTAGTGATAATCAGCAGGAAAAATAAGCAAAAAACAGGCTGGTGTATGTTAAAACAGTTTTACGTGTGTAACTGTGGGCCAGACCCCAAGTGGAAGAAGCCATTTTTAGTGTTTGTTCTTGTCTGGCTGCTCTGGATGTCAGTTATGGGGAAAACAAGCTGGGGGTACAGGGGGAGAAACGTGCTTAGAGCAGCTTTAATCCCTGCAGGTTCTGACCCCCAGCCGGGCGGCTCAGTGTTGTCATGCAGAGCGACAAAGCTTGTTTTGCCACCACTCATCGCTTTGTTCCAGACTTTCTGGTTCCTCTGCTGCCACAGTTTGCAATTTTCTTTCCATTTTGTATGAACTTGTAAAAAATTCTCCTTACTAAACCGTCCTTCGTGTTGCATTTAGTGACAGTGATTCTGTAAGGAACCTTACAGAAATGCCTGCCTGAAGTCGTGTTGATTGCTGAGCTGTCCCTTTCAGGCTTGCTTCCTTGGCTGTCACCGTGCCACCTTTCTTCCAGTGGGGGAGGGTGGAAGGCAGCGCCTGCACCGGGCACGTAATGCTCAGAAATGGGAAATTCTACCTGCAGGCAGATTGAACCAGCAGTTTCTTTGCGTTTTGTCTCTTCCTCTTGTGTGCCTTCTTTCCCCTACCTCCTACGTACTTATGTAACCAGTCCTTCCTTTGGGCCTGAGCGACTCTGTTACAATGTGGGCGCGTGCTTTGATGGCCTGGTGGATTTTCGATCTCTTTTGCTGTTTAACAGCATCCATGTGTTTAACAAAGATTTTTTTACCCACTTTTTTTATCCAGTGTATTGCAGAATGGCCTATAGAAACACCTGATCTTCACAACTCTCTTCCTTGTTAGCTTTACATTCATGTATCTAAATAGAAATCATCACTAGTAAATTATCATCCATTAATAGAAGCAGAAAACTTTGTTAACAGCTCAGTATGATTTATTCTGTGGTCAGTGTCTGATACTTCTCTAATGTGTACTTGCTTTAGAAGAAAGGCCTGGGAATGCTTTTGTTCCCATAGAGGAGATACTTTATAAATGATTTTATGAAGCACCTTAACAATATTTCAGAGCTGAGGAGCTGCTTATTGTTGCAGTTGCTAAGCTGCTGTCTATCATTTTAGTAGCTCATCTATGCTTACGTCATGTCTTACTGGAACAACCTTGATGTGCTTGGAATTTGACTTCAAACCCATCCACAGAACAGCACGTATTAGACTATTTTCCTGTTATTGAAAGTGGACGAAAAGGTGTAGGATTGTGAGATCTGTATCAGAAGCATTCCTTTTGGTGCAGTGCATACAGTGTGTTTGGGATCTGTGCACAAAATTCTGTGCTTCTCACTGTCCTGCTTTTAGTTTTCATTGCTGTACCGAGCAAATAAAATTTCTTCTTCTATTTTCAGATGATCGTAGTTTCCACTCTGGAAGAAGTGGGCAAACCTGTTAGCAGGACTAGGAAACGGAGAGTATAGCAATAGAGATGGATGAGCAAGCCCTGTTGGGGCTGAACCCGAATGCTGATGCAGACTTCAGACAAAGAGTACGTTATCAACTTGCTTATTTCTCTAATAGATCTTATTTCTCTAGTAGATCGGGGCTCTGCTTCAATGAAAGGGTCTAGTAATTGCTTTCTCGTTGCTTATGCACCAAGGGTTTGTGGTGGAATGTGCCAACTCATGTTGCAAGTGTGTATCTAAGCTGAAAGAAATGTTGCCAATGCAGTGAAGCTGTGGTTAACTTGTATACAATTTGTTTCTCTGGGCTCTGGCTTTTCCTGTCCTCTCAATTCTAGTCCTTGTTCAGCACCTTAAATGGGTTCCTGTGGGGTGGAAATCGGCCACTAGAAATGCTCATGATTTCCCTTTAATACTTGGGAGGCAGTTTAGAGGCTGGGTTTTTTTTTTATTATTATTTATTTTGATTTGTTATTTTGAATGGATTACCTGCCTTGAGAGCCTTTTAATGAAACACATGATTTTGAATGGTGGTAGAGTAGTTTAGAGTAACTAAACGTCGCGGTAAGTGGGGACTTAAATGATACAAGAGATGCTCATTTGGAAAGGCATTTCTAGTTTTATGACTGTTTGATGAGTAAATGCTTACTTATCAAATTGATTCAACTGCGTATAAGATGACATCCAGAGAAACCTTTCAGAGATGAGAATACAAGCATCTTCCTTGGGTGTTCGTAAAACAAGGAATGTATAAGGGAGTTTAAACTGCAATTTGCTGCATCCTGGCATTGCTAAGCAGCTCGTTATATCTGTTTGTTGGGGGTGCTTGTCCTTGAAAAGATGAGTATGGCTGAACTGTAATGTTTTGTCTAGAAAATGTCAGTGTACATTTGAAGCTCACAGATCTATTGACCATTTAACCACACAATCTGCATACTTCTAAAATACTTTATGGTGAAAGGTAGTTTTTTACTCCTCGTGCAGGAAGTGACATTATGCAACTTGACTTTATTAAGTATCAAACCTTAGCTACTTGAACCCTTCACTGTAAGGAAGTTAGTGCGAGCTACAGTGATTTCTTGTTTCAAGAACTTAATTGAACTCTCTGAATAATTACATTGATGAATGTAAACAATCAGAATACTTAGAAAAACCTCTTGAAATACAAGTCTTTATAGGCTTAAAATGATGTTGTCAATCCCACCTGAATTTCAGAAATTATTTACTGATTTGTGTAATGCACCACACTAAATTTGAAGGCAATTATGTCAAGTTAACTGTTTTTAGAAGTGTCTTAAAAGATCTGATAAGCAACTTTGGTATCTAAAATCTGGCTGAAGTATGAATTCCTTAACAGTCTGCAATGGGTTCATTGACTGTTGTCAGCTGGTCAATGAGAGATTGTGTTTGCTTGGAATGTACAGTACAAGCAAAGTGGTGTGACAGAAATGGGCTGTTTTCAGTGAAAAAGACCAAGTCTCTCGCTGTGTAGAATTTGTGGAGGGAATTTATAACTTGGACTTGAACTCCCACCCTTGGAAGTTGTATTCAGCACCCAAGTGAGCAAGGCCCTGAACAAAGCCCCATAGCTGCCCATGCTTTGAGCAGGCAGTTTGGGCTATCACCAGAAGTCGCTTCCAACTCTGCCAGTTATGTGATTCTGACCTTTTAATATTCAAGTAACAAAATGTTAAGTGGAAGTGAGCAGCTGTGGTGTTTGGATTTGGAGGAACAGTTGCATTGTGTTAATGAGGGAGCCAAACAGAAACTTGGAAGCTTCCAAATACCATGTTTTTTGAAGGAGAGGTGTGTCTAAGTGTGAGCAAGATGTTTTGCTGTGTGCTTTGGGTTTTGTTTTGTTGGCATTTTCTGTGTAGGTTCTTGACCACATGAAACTTAATTGGATGCTTACAGGCACTGGCCTACTTTGAGCAGCTGAAGATATCTCAGGATGCTTGGCAAGTCTGCGCAGAAGCATTAGCTCAGAGTATATACAGGTAACGTAAATAAAAATCATTGCTTATTTCCATTGGTAATACAGACTTTATATACAGTAAGCTCAGAAGTACTTCTACTGAGTAAACCATTCCATTGTTCCATATGCAAAGACTGTGCAGTCAGCATTAGTTTTGCACCAAGTTGTGTATTCAGATCCCAAATCATAGGTTGTTGCTGTATTGTAGAATAGTGCAAGTTGGAAGCAAATTCAGGGGCGTGTATCTGTGGAATAACAGTAATGGTTTATGGTGAATACTTCTTTTTTCTTTTGCAAATGATTTACCAGAGCTTCTCTGATTGCACCACATAGTACACAGTCATTAACAAAACTGTGTGACATTTACTTGACAGGGAAGCTTACCACACTTCTATCACTAACAGAATTTTCTCTTCTTTTCTAGTGATGATCACATCAAGTTCTTTTGCTTTCAAGTTCTGGAACATCAAGTTAAATTCAAGTTAGTAATCTCTTTCTCAATGCCAACCACGTAAATCTATTTTGTTTTTCCCTTTTTATTCTGCTTGCAAATAAAATGGCGTGTCACTCCTACTATTCCCAAATAAAAGTTGTCAAAACCCTTACTCTGCAAACTGTTCCCTCCGTGTTGTTGATGAGCTTTAACTGAGCCCACAAGGCTTTTTTATTCCTTCTGCTTTTCCTGGAAGAGGGGTAGTTGGTGTTTAAGCAGTGCACTTTACTTAGCTAGTTGTAACAGCTGTGTTTGGCCCAACACAGACCTGGTCACCAAGTATGGAATGAAACTTAGCGCTTACCTTCAAGCCTTGCTCTGCGCTATCACTGATTTTCAAAGAAGAGTTTGTCCTGCACACAACAGCCTTGCTCAGTACAGAACCCTGGACTTAGACAAAGCCCTGTTTGTGCAGTAAGCGTGGCAGAGATGTTGTGATAAAGTCGTATTTTCACTGAGTTGTGTTTCCGTAGTGTCTTAATTTTAGGAAAAAGTTAAAATAATGCAAGTTTCATTGCATAGAACTGTATTTATTCCATGCTTTGGACTCCTTTAATGTGAGCTTGAACATCATGGCAGAGGTGTCTGCCTCTTGGAATATCATTACAACTGGTTGCAGTACGCTGAATGTTTGAGCCAGGCTGTACGTAGGAATAAGATGTATTTTGTAGCTGGTGATAACATAGAATTCTGCCAGGGGTTGTGTATGTGCCACATAAAGTAGAATTCCTTGTTTGTTTTGTTTTTCTTGTTTTGAGATATGTTTGATAGTAAATGCGCTGTAGGATCAGATCAGTGAAACTCCTTGAGATCTTCAAAGAGTGTAGAACTCAGATTTTAGCATATACAAATGTCCATCCTTCTCCCCATAGTTTATGGTCAAATGTGCGTTAACGCTGTCTTAAGATCCTGTCCTTAAAGCAGGGCTGCCTTCCTGCAAAATTTCAGGCTGCTTAGTGGAGGCTCCAGTGCCTGGAAATGTAACTCATGAATATATCTTTTGATTTCTTTATGCTTTGTTTCAGATACTCTGAGCTTACTGAAGTCCAGCAGCAGTTAATTAGGGAAACGCTCATAACATGGCTGCAAGCCCAGGTAAGTGTATTTACAGTGGTTTTGCACGGCAGGCTGACATAATGCATTGAGTGCAGGCTGAATGTTTAATCTATCATTCGAGTTTAAAATGGTTTCCTGAAGATATGCATTATCTAATGGTGAAAAACTACTAATGTGCTAATCATTATTAGAAATCCTTTAAATTGTTTGTTATAAGAAAGTTTGTGCTTGAAATTAATACTAAATGTAAAACTCTTACATCAGATAATGATTGTGGTTTAATCCGTTGTGTACGAAGTAAGAAGCATTAACAGTTTTCCTGTAGTGAAGTATCATCTAGGTTCCTGATATTTGTGAGTACCCAGAATAGGAATGGTAATTTTGTTTTTAAGGCCCTCCTGGCCTAAATCCATTTTATTTAGCATAGCAGCAGACATTTGGGAATGAATGGAAAAGACTTTTTAAATAACCCCTCTGGTAAAGTTATGGCAGTATATTGGCTACTCTCGCAGAGGTAGTTACTGTAGCTAAACTTGTAGTAACAGTTGGACCCAAGAGTTTGCAATATGCAGAACCATCAAGCGAACTGATACAAATCTTTTCCTCTTCCTGCCACAATCTAGTTGTCATTCCAGTCCTGTATCGGCAACTGAGATACCTGCTTTGTTTGTAGAAATTCAAAAGTTAATAGAACATATTACAACTTGAAAAAGAACAGGTAGTTATGAAATGGATTACAGTGTTTTTAGATTTTTCCTTGGTGTCCCATTTCAGAGGAATTTATGTAAAAGAGGAGGGAGGGAGAGAGAAAGATTGATAGCGACAGCTTCCGTTTTTTCCCTAAAGAGATGAGATCTAGAAGAACTTCATAGCATTCTTACTAGCATCTAACTTAGGTAAAACTAAAACTTGTTCTCAGCCAGTAAGGGAGAAGAAAGGTACCACACATCACTCTGCAGAGATCAATGAGCATATGTGATTTTCCTCTACTTAAGAATAAACAAATATAATATCTTGTTTCTACCAGATGCTGAATCCCCAGCCTGAGAAGACTTTCATTCGCAACAAAGCAGCGCAAGTCTTTGCATTGCTTTTTGTTACTGAGTATCTCACAAAATGGCCCAAGTTTTTTTTTGATATTCTATCAGTAGTTGACCTTAATCCACGAGGCGTAGATATGTACCTCAGAATCCTGATGGCTGTTGATGCTGAGCTGGTAGACCGGGATGTTGTTCATACATCAGAGGCAAGTTATTATTTCACATTCATATTTGTTTTAAAGTTCCAAAAAATTCTCTCTTTCATTTACAGTAGAAGATTTGCAGAGAGGTTTGGTGGTTGTTTGTTTTTTTTTCCTATGGCAACTCTGCCTTACAGTCACTAGGGGATTTAGATACAAAAGCTGTATGTTGTTTAATGCTTTTAATGCTTTTATACTTATGAGTACATTATTTATTTTTTTGTTTTTGCTTGAAGAGCTAGCAAACAAAAACTAATGGGCTGAGTTAGCTGACTTGGTGTTAGACTGACTCATTTCAGAATGGTAATATCTTCTAGTGCATGTTGAAGGAGTCCTAACAACAAAAATCCATTTAATCACATAGAGAACTTTTTTCTCCCTTGCCTTCCTTTCTTCAGTGCCTGGACATCGTGGTAGGAAAAAAGAAGGAAAAGCTGTGCTTTGGTTTGGTTTGGTTTTTTATTTCCTGCAAGAAAAATAAAGGTGCTTTTTCTGGGTTTTTGATTTGAATTGTTTGTCTTGGTGGAACAAGTGGTTTCTGGTAGTGGATACAAGAACGCTACTAGCTTGAAAAAATGCTACTAGTGAATGACAAGATTGATTTATTGTTTTTGTTGTGTTGACAGGAAGCTCGTAGGAACACTTTATTAAAAGACACCATGAGGGAACAGTGCATTCCAAGTCTGGTGGAGTCGTGGTACCAAATCTTGCAAAACTATCAGTACAGTAACTCGGAGTTGACATGCCAGTGCCTTGAAGTTGTTGGAGCCTACGTATCCTGGATAGATTTGAGCCTGATAGCCAATGAAAGGTATGGGCTTTTTGATGGAATATTTAGGTGGGAGAGAAGTCATCAACAGCACTTGTTAGGATGCTGCCTGTATTTCCATGAAACTACATGAAAACTTTTCTTAGAATAGAGGCTTTAATTACATGTAAATAATTGAGACTTCTGTTTTATTAGAGTGATTGAATTTGCAAGCGAGCTGATATAATGACCAAAACAGACACTGCACCATTTGCTGTATTCTCCTTAAAATATATCAAGTACTGCATTTAGTCAGTACAACAGACTCTATAATGATTTCATTTATATAAGGCGTTTTTAATTTTGTGCATGAATAGTACAAAGCTTTTGTATGATGTTACTGTGGATTTTTAAGTATAAACTTCTTTTTTTTCCAAAGGTTTATAAATATGCTGCTAGGTCACATGTCTGTGGAAGTTCTCCGGGAAGAAGCCTGTGATTGTTTGTTTGAAATTGTAAATAAGGGAATGGACCCAATTGATAAAACAAAATTGGTTGAATCTTTATGTCAAGTATTACAGTCTGCTGGCCTCTTCAGTATTGATCAGGTTTGTAAATTGATTTACAATAGCAACAAGTTATAGGCTTCATGCGGTTCTTAAACAAGCAGATTACAGAAAACTGTGAAAATAAGTGCACGGATGTAGGGAGAATCAGCTGTTTTTCATCACTGTTAAATTTCTCATACTGAAATAAAAGGTGGTTATTACTATTCTTTATTCATTTAAATCACAATTTATTGCATTCTGTGTGTCCTCAGTATGAGGGTATTCTGAAACTCCTAAAGTATGTTTCACATACCATTTATGCTGTTCCTATGTTTTGTTCCTTTGTATCCTTCCTTAGGAATTGCTTTACAGCAACAACTCAGGAGTTGTTTCTCTAAGAATCTTAATTCAGTCTCAAACTTGATTAACAAGTAGCACCATCCTTAAGTTCATGCCAGGTAGACCTGAGTTCTGCTAGTATTTTTAATCAGGTATCATTTCTTACAGGAAGATGATGTGGATTTCCTGGCCAGATTTTCTAAGCTGGTCAATGGGATGGGGCAAGCTTTAATAGCTAGTTGGACTAAATTGATAAAAAGTGGTGATATGAAGAGTGCTCAAGATGCTTTGCAGGCAATTGAAGCAAAAGTGTCCCTAATGTTGCAACTGCTAATTCATGAAGATGATGACATCTCATCTAATATCATTGGCTTTTGTTATGACTACCTTCACATCTTGAAACAGGTAAGCATGCCTGACTTCAGTTAAACATTTTATTGATATATTATTTTCTTTGATTTTGTTGGAATATATGAAGCTAATGCTTTGTGTGTGTTGTCTTGCAAAATAGTCTTTTGACTAATCAGCATTCAGTATTTTCACAGGCTGTGGATGTACTGTTCGTAGTTTTGTTTAGAAATCTGTAGGAACTGTGTTAAATCCTTTGTTAAGTGGAAAAGAGGCCTGCTTTGTATGGTTGTTAAGAAGCAAACCTGTATTTTGCTATTGGTAAGAAAGAAGTTGCTATACAAGAAATAACACTTGAAATTTCTTTTCTAGCTTTCTGCACTTTCAGACCAACAAAAAACTAACGTGGAGGTAAGTATTAACTTTTTTTATTAAGGATTCTTATTGACATTTAGTCAGAACTATTCATTTTGTTGCAACAAATTGTGTACAATTTTATATGCTTTAAGACATCCACGAGACAATCATTAAAATTAACTTGTAAACCTATGTT
The DNA here is from genome assembly GCF_054131305.1 of Coturnix japonica. Taxonomy (NCBI): domain Eukaryota; kingdom Metazoa; phylum Chordata; class Aves; order Galliformes; family Phasianidae; genus Coturnix; species Coturnix japonica. Next base: position 30,201,623 of record NC_140663.1, read on the forward strand.
GAATTGTATATGAAGATGAAAGCTATGTAAGTGCTTGGTCTACCCAAGCAACCTCAGTGCTGTAAGCCTGCCTTGCAGTGCTCCTTGACAACTTTTTTGATAGAACGTTTTTTAACCAAGACAGAAGATGTACTCCTCGTAAGTAAAACTTACGGAAGAAGCTGCTGATCAGATGTGACATTTGTACTTAAGATGAGCAGCTATGTGCTAAGTATATATGAAGCTGTGCATTAAGCTGAAGTTTATGAGCTTAATTTTATGCATTAAGCATTAAGATAAGTCAATATATTTGTGTCCAGTTTTGGAAGCAGAAAACTTTGTATCTTCTGTTCAAGTCAAATTACTACAGCAGCACACTTAAGACTCTTTAAATCTGAATGTGTTGCTATCTAGATATCTATGCTTATGTTGAACTTGTTTTTCTACTGAACTTCTTGTTATTTCTCAACTGTACTGAGCACATCTTGAGGGTTTTGTTAGACTGAGAAATTGTCATAGCAACCTTTCTTCATTCATTCAATTCGCAAAAAGAAAATGTTTGGAAACATCTTTTGATGAGCCAATTTATCTTTCTAACCTGGGGAAAAAGTAAAAACAAACCCAATCCCATGTCTGCTTTTGAAGATGCTGAGCTGCCAGAGAAATAATTTTATGATGAAGCTGACCTTCCTCTTTGAAATATAATTTCAGACAGCCTGTTTAGCTTCCTATGCCTCATTCAGTCATCTCTAATTGTTCTTTTTAGTGTGAACTGAACTGCGCAGGTTAGAAGTAGGAAATAAAGACAGATAATGCTGCTAGATGGAGGGCTCAAAGTCATTTATACCGTGTATCTAAAATTGCATGTCTGTAATTTGGATAGAATCTATCTGTTCCAATATGCACAGTTAATTCTTCAAAACTTCTGAAAATAGTCATTCAAATGGGATGTAAATGTTTACAAATCTTTTAACATTTGTTATGATGTTTCCTTTTCAGTAGGATTTTGACTATTGCTTCTTATTGCTTGTCTGCTTCTACACTTACAGTTCTGTTTATCTTAGGCAATCATGTTGGCTGTTATGAAGAAGTTGACATACGATGAAGAGTATAATTTTGAAAATGAGGTACTGTATGAACAAACAGACAAATGCAACTTGAATTGCACATCATAAAACTTTCTCATACTCTAAAAATTCCTGTCTTTCTTAGGCTAGGGATTTGGATGTACATCTGTAGACAGATATTTTCCTGTGGGAAAGCTTTTGTTTTATTTAAGCTTAAGAGCATGTCTTCATAGGGCAGAGCTACACAGTAAAAGGATGTACAAGCAGTTTACTTAAAATAATAACTCTGTTTTTGTACAGGGCTTTTCCTAGACAAATATGACCATGCTGTTAGTTAAGCATAGCTGTTGAGCTGGCTTATTCAGCATGAGTTTGCATATTTCTGCTGTTATGCAAAGCCATTTGAGAACAAACATTTGAGAAACACTTAAGAAATACCTCTCAACCTATTTTAGATGGAAGAGGTCAAACTTCTGAAAAAATAAACTAAAAGAGGAGGACAGTTTTTGATTTCTTTCTTCCCGTTGTACCTCTGTTAGCCAGCAGTCGTGGCTGAATGTGTTAGGCAGTTCTGCTGTGGGCTATTCAGAGAGCTCTGATCTTGGAGGTGAACTTGGACTATATGTAGTACATGTTAAATGTTTCTGTCAGATTAATTTAAAAAAATCAGCTCGATGCTGAGGGGCAACATCATCATGAGGAATGAGTCTATTTTCAAGAACTGGGTCAGAAAGGCTTTTCTAAGAACGTTTTCTTTCTTGTTGTTCACTCTGAAAGTAAAACCTCCTGTTTATTTCTGTGGAAGCTACAACAGATACAAAGAGCACAATAATGCTATTTGATAGAGCATATTCTCAGCTACAAAACTATTTTTCAACTTAGTCACCAGCATTAGTTCTGCATATTTGCCAGCAATGAATAAAAGCTTGCATGCCAAGCTCATCAAAATCTTCCAGGCTGACCAGAAAGTGGCTTGTCTTTATTTGACTATCAGCACTGCTGAAACACGCCAGCCACCACCTCACTGCACTTGCATCCACTTTTTGGTTTCCATAAAAATTGAGCAAGCATCAATAAATGCCAATGGATGCCATTTTTTTTTATTTTTTTTTTATGCATAAGTGACACACCTTTGCTTCCTGTGCATTTCCACATCAGATGCCATTGTGTGAGATTGCCATCATATTGTCTGTCACATGACAATGTGGTAGGGTACTGGTGGAAATATTGAACCTCTGCTGCTGTATCAGCCTCTGATGTCCTAAGCTCACATAATAAAATAGGAGACTTTTGAGTGCTCTTGGTTAAATTTCAGTTTGGAAAGACTTTATGTGTTTCTGGATTGAATGCAGTGGATCCCAGTGTATTGCAACCAGACAATAAAGGAGCTAGCTGCTATGTTGCAAGGTTATTATTGAATTTTCCAATAATGAAGTATTTTTCTTGCATATACATGTTTTTGTTTGGGGTGCAACTGTCTAAAATGGTTCTGGATGTGTTCAAGGGTGAAAATGTGCTTCACTGATGTGAATGTTTTGCAGGGTGAAGATGAAGCAATGTTTGTGGAGTACAGAAAACAGTTGAAACTGTTGCTGGACAGACTCGCTCAGGTCTCACCAGAGCTACTGTTGGCATCTGTCCGCAGAGTTTTTAACACTACACTTCAGTAAGTTTGTTTGTTTACCTAAATACAATTCCCATAGCTTTCTTGTGTTTCCTTCTGTCAGGCTTTGCACTAACAGTAGATGTGAAGTAGCACAGCAAAGCCTACTGATAAAATAAGCTACTAATGGCTTTGGTAGTATGACTTTGTATAGCTTTGTGATAAAAATCTCACCCAGTTACTTAAGAAGAAGCAACTTTCTTTTTGTAACCTTGTTAGTAGCTGGGTTCTTTTGTTTGTTTGTGTTTCTTCCGGTGGTGTCTCTTCATAATCCACAGTGACTAACAGGATCTTCTCATTCTTTAGGAACTGGCAAACGACACGATTTATGGAAGTAGAAGTCGCGATAAGGTTGTTGTATATGTTGGCTGAGGCTCTTCCTGTATCTCATGGTGCTCACTTCTCTGGTGATGTTACAAAAGCTACGGCTTTGCAAGACATGATGAGAACGGTAAGCAGGTGTTACTTGGGAACTATTTCAAAATGTTAACATATACTGAAACATTTCAATTTGAATGGCTTATATTAATTACCAGCATTTCACGTGCATTGTGGTTTGGTGTTATAAATGGCTGAAGTACTAACTTGCTAATGTTTTTTGTTGTTTCTTCTTTTGTAGCTAGTGACTTCTGGTGTTAGTGCCTATCAACATACATCGGTGACCCTGGAATTCTTTGAAACAGTGGTTAGATATGAAAAATTCTTTGCTGTTGAACCTCAGCACATTCCAGCTGTTCTAGTAAGTTTCATTTCATTTACATATTCACCTAGATAGGCCTTCATGTGTTGTTTTGGCTTAAGAACTTATTTTCTGAAGGTCACTAAAGAAATAAACCTATCTGAAATAGTTGGATGATTAGCTTTCTCTCCTTGGTTAGACTGAAATACTTTCTGATTGCAGATGGCATTTTTAGATCACCGTGGTCTTCGCCATTCAAGTCCAAAAGTACGAAGTCGAACAGCTTACCTTTTTTCCAGATTTGTCAAGTCTCTTAAGTGAGTAAAACATGTACAAATGTATTTGTATGATGCAAAAAGCACATGTACGGTAAATTCAGTGCATCTTTGAAACAGGCAGGGTTTTAAGTGGACTGCTGTGAAACAAACTAGTGTCCTTACAGAGGTGTCCTGAATAAAGAACTCGAATGTATATTCTTAGCTTATTTTGACAATATGTTAAAACTGATCAACTGTGCAAGTATCTGCTTTGCTTTTCGTCAGTTAGCACAGTTGAGAGTCTTCAAATCCACTGACTATCAAGTGTAACTTCCCTGTACCTAACCAAATTCTGAGTATTTACAAAATTTATATTGATGGAGTTCACTCAGACTGTTGTAGCCTTTCAGATAGTCCCGTCTTGTTGGTCTAATTTAACAGGCATATTTGGATGTAGAGGCAGGAGAACCTCTGAGGTGGTGCAGATTTCAGAAAGATCGTATTTCTTAGTGAAAATACTTTGCTCAGAAAAGTGATGCTGTTTATGCCATTTTAAAAATAATTAGGTAGAGAAGTAAATGTGTATTTTTCACCCTGCCATGTATCTATTTTACTCACTGCAAGCACCATATGCATAACTCAGACTTGTCTACAACAGTGTTCTGATACGTTAAGGGATGTTCTGTACTGAGTAGGTAGTTTAATGTTGAGATTTACAACTTAAGGAAAATGCCAGCAGTTTTGTAAAAACAAGGAAAAAAAAAGCCCAACCCACTTGTACATGGTGTTTTACTCTTGTGTTTTACTCCAGTAAGCAAATGAATCCCTTTATTGAAGATGTTCTGAATAGGATACAGGATCTACTGGAACTCTCTCCTCCTGTGAGTACTAACAGCAGGTTTTTGTAATAAATAAGGCTTGTGCTTATTCATCAGTGTGCCCAAATAGTGACTGAATTGTGAGCGTAGTACACGAACATTTAAATACAAATGATTGTTTGATTTATTTTTTTTATTATTTTCTTTTTTTTAGTGAGATCTCCTGCTTGTGTTCGTGCCTAACTTTTAATAACTTCTGCTTATTTGGGTTTCTGTGTATAGGCTAAAGAGAGATATATAGAAGGCTTTTTGAATTGTATCAAAATACTCGTTCTTTCAACAATATTTTACCATCTACTCAGTAATATTACTTGGGCAGGAAGAGAATAAAGGTATTTGTATTATAAAGATAAAAGAAATGTGTGATTAAAGAAAAAGGAATAATTTCAGCTTTTTTATCAGCAGATGACTTTGATAGAGGACACTGAGTGAATTATGCCTGTTGTCTTCCATCTTAGGAAAATGGTTACCAAGCTCTGTTAAGCAGTGATGATCAACTTTTCATTTATGAAACGGCTGGAGTGTTAATAGTTAACAGCGAATACTCAGCAGAAAGAAAACAAGCTCTAATGAGGAATTTGTTGACTCCACTGATGGAAAAGTTCAAGGTATTGTTAGAAAAACTGATGATGGCACAGGATGAGGACAGACAGATGGCACTGGCTGACTGCCTCAATCATGCTGTTGGGTTTGCGAGGTAGGTGCTGTACAGTGTCTGTATGTGTGTTTCTGACTGGAGTAAAATGGAGTTTATTTTAAAGAATTTAAATTGAAGAGTTTACTGGGAGGAGAGACTGAGTATCTGTAATTTATTGACCTAGAAAATCTCAGCAGTTGTAGAATTTCAAAGTTCCCTTAAAATAATAAACAAACAAAAAAAGAACGAAAAGGGTGTAGATGTAGAGAATAGTGCATAATACAAGCTTCCTCTAGGAACTGTCTGGGGCTGTTCTGATCATGTGTTGTTGTGGTACATTAGAATTTCATTCTCCAAAAGTTGCCAAAGCGTAACTCCTTCTTATCAGATAATTGCTATTTCTGTTGTTTGGCTCCCACTCCACAAAATATGATGTTCTAGTTAAATGTCTGGGCTTTAAGTGTACATTGTTCTCAGTTTTTTTGCTTCTCCATTCTATTGAGTCTATATAAAACTTGTTGCATTGTTTTTACAGCCGAACCAGCAAGGCTTTCAGCAATAAGCAAACTGTAAAACAATGTGGCTGCTCTGAGGTATATCTGGACTGCTTACAGACGTTTTTGCCGGCTCTCAGTTGTCCATTACAAAAGGAAGTTCTGAGAAGTGGTGTCCGGACTTTCCTTCACCGTATGATTATTTGTCTAGAGGAAGAAGTTCTTCCATTCATACCTTCTGCCTCTGAACACATGCTCAAAGATTGTGAAGCAAAAGATCTTCAGGAATTCATTCCACTTATAAACCAAATAACAGCTAAGTTTAAGGTATGATATTGCTAGTAAACAGTCTTCAACCACAGGCACGTGTTGCTGGACTCACAGTACCAAAAAAAGTATTTTTCCATGATTTATCTCAGAATTCTGTTGTTTCTAAACTTTCAAGGTTAGTATTTGAAAATGAAATGTTATTTGCAGCACAAAAATATCACCATGCACCACTGAAGAGTCTGGAATGAGTCTATCCTCATATCCATTGCTTGATCTCCAAAAGTGTTCAAGTGTCAGTGAATTTTAGTGGATGCCATTTTTTCACATCAAGAAATTCAGTGACTCACTTTTGCTCCATAAGTACTTCTGTGTCAGACATGGTTCTGTTAGACTGCCCCTCTCTTGCTGTCTGCCACGTGGCAACAAGATGTAGTGGGATATTGGTGGAAAGGTTCAACCTCTACTGCCATATCCATCAACATCAGCTTCTGGCACTGTGGGCTGCATAATAAAATAGGAGGCATTACTTTTGGAGCAGCCCTTGTGGTATAGGAATCATTGTTGTATGAGAAGGTCAAAAAGTCCAATAAATAGGTTTAAATAAGTCTTCCTGCAGAATGCAAAATTTAGATTACTTCTAGGAAGGAGAAATGTGTTTTGTGAGCAGTAAAATAGAGCCATAATATGACTTGTGTCAAATTGGTATGTGGACCTTTGGAATATACTTCTACAGAGTGGGGGTAAAGGAATTTTGGGAACAAATTAAGTATTTCAGAGATGAGGAATATACTTCTGTTAGTGAAGTCCTTTTCACAGCTCGCACTACAAGCGATTCACAGTGGATAAAGGGAGTCTCAGGTGAAGAAAATGTAAAAAGTAGTACGCAGGAATGAGATTTGATGACTACCGTGTGTTCAAGTTTAATGCTTAACTTCTTATGGCACTACTGTTCTTATTACGTGCTGAAATAAATAGCCTAGCTTCATTAGGCTCACCTTGAAAGACAGGAATTGGAAACTAAAACTTCACAGCTTGTTACTAGTGTTCATTTTCTGTGGCTGCTTGAGCTCATACCTTCTTTCAATTTCCACAGACACAGGTTTCACCTTTTCTGCAACAGATGTTTATGCCACTACTTCATGCTATTTTTGAGGTGTTGCTTCTTCCAGCAGAGGACAACGACCAGTCTGCTGCTTTAGAAAAACAAATGTTACGGAGGAGTTACTTTGCTTTTCTGCAGACAGTAACTGGCAGCGGAATGAGTGAAGTCATAGCAAATCAAGGTGAGTAGTTCAGTTTCTCAAAGGATGTCACCATAGTTGCTCTCATTTAAGTTTTGTCTGCTAAAATCGTTAATCTCCTTCCATGTAATATTAATTATGTTAATATTAGTTCGTTCTATAGAAATTTACATGGGACAAGTGATAAGGTGGAATGGTTTTCCATAGTCAAAAGTCTAGTTTTGTGATTATTGTTTTACTGAATATCTCTCTTAGTCTGTATTCCACAAACGTGGCCAGGGACTTGAAAATCTTCAGGGTGACTCGTGTGGAAGGTAGAGCTCAGATTTACTCTCCACATCCTAAAATGTTGGTGATACCTGTGGGGGAGGAAAGGATGATGTTAAGAAGTGCTAAGAGGTTTCTTAAAAGAGTCATCTTGGTAGTTGCAATAAGGCAAGAAATTGTAAAGAAATCAAGTGGAAATAAGCAAGCTTCTATGATGCTTTTGTGAAATGTGATAAAAATACATTGTATTGTACTGGAAGTGAGCTACTTGGGTGCTGCTGAGTTAACTAACCCCATCAACAGTAGTGCAGAACTACAGAAACTCTTACGTTGCAGGTTTGAATGACAAGTTCGTTTTAATGTGTTTAAGGTGCAGAGAATGTGGAGCGTGTGTTGTTCACCGTCATCCAAGGAGCAGTGGATTACCCAGATCCTATTGCACAAAAGACTTGTTTTATTATTCTTTCTAAGCTTGTGGAGCTTTGGGGTAAGGCTGTCTTTCCATAATTTCCATGCAGCTACTACTAATTCTGAAGCACGGGTAGAACATATACCATGTTATTTGTCTTTTCAGGAGGGAAAGATGGACCAGTAGGTTTTGCAGACTTTGTCTACAAGCACATTGTCCCTGCATGTTTCTTAGCACCTTTGAAGCAAACGTTTGACTTAGCAGATGCCCAGACAGTATTGGTATGTATTACCATTGGGCTTTTTGCTGTTACTGGTTGTTGTTGTCTTCCTATCATTGCCACGTGGCAGGTTCAGTAGAAAAAAAGGAAAAATGAAATGGCCCCTTGGTATTAAAGGTTGTCTCATCTTAGAAAGAAAATATCTTATGTTTTTTTAACGGGGTACCTTAATAGCTTGCTCTTAGATGTTATGGTGCCATATCCTATAGTTCAGCTCTGCTGAAAATCAAGCTAGAGAGTTGCAGGTTTGAGTATTTGATGCTGATCTATCTGCCTTGCCTATCAGCTAATATTCAGTGGAAGCAAACATGCACAGATCACAGCTGTTCCTTGGTTTGTATTGGGTTTAGTTGTGGCAGATACTTCTTTGGTAAGAAACAAAAACTGAGGGGAACAAAAAATTGCAAGGAAATATTGAGGCTGACTTAGCATGGGATGAGGAAAAAGGAAGGAACAACTGCATAAACTAGCCCTTGCTCTGGGAGTTATTTTAGGATCTTTGGATGGAAATACTTAACCAGCAGACTGACTGAACGATCAAATGTTATCCATTACATTACAGGCTTTATCAGAATGTGCAGTGACATTAAAGACAATTCATCTCAAAAGGGTAAGCTTCGTAATACTTTGCAGGGAGTAACTCTTGCAGGTTTCTTTCTAATGCTTTTATCTGTTTCTCAAAATCAGATGTATTCTAAGATTCATTACTGTTGTGCTTTTATATATCTTCATAGGATGGCTATAGTGCATTGTTAGGAACAGACAATTAAGAAGTTCTACTTCTTGATAATTTATTGCAAAATATTGACTCCTTAATTAAGGGAGAAAAATCTGATCGCTTTACTTTTTAATGTACTACATCAACTAACCTGAAAAAGCAATTAAAGACATATGATAAAGCCCTTCTGAAAAAAATAAGGTTATTTTTCAGATTTTGAGACTAGATTGAGAAACGTTTATGGAAGAAAAGAATATTTCTTTGGCCACTGACTAAAGCACTACTACATATTTCAGTTTAAATGGAAAACCAAGTAGTTTCCGTGTTCCATGTTACTGTGGCCTTTAACTTGATGGCTAATTTCTCTCTCTCAAATGTGAGTTGAAGTCATATCTAAATAACAAAATAGGAGAAATATAGATCTGTTTTAAAACTCTCATGTGCCATACAGTGCAGGGCTATGACTTGCTGTAGAGATGTACAAAACTACACTTGAACAAACTGTGCTGCTTTTCTTTAGGGTCCTGAGTGCATTCAGTATCTTCAGCAAGAGTATTTGCCTTCTTTGCAAGTAGCTCCTGAGATCATTCAGGTAGGAGTTCCTAAATGAACCTTTGGAAAACTGTTAAGATGCAGAAATCTTAAATGGGAACAAAATGCTTACCAACAAAACTGTTCTGTTGTCCCTCAGTAAAAACTGGTCTGATATTGCACATTGGAATAGAATTAATTTAGCATAAAGAGTGAAGTCGTTAAGGAAAATACGAACTAAGATCAATAGTTGTATGTACAAAGTATACGTACATAGTGTATCTCAGGTTCTCTTGTGCTTCATGTGCTTATTCTTCCTTACAGGAATTCTGTCAAGCACTTCAGCAGCCTGATGCTAAAGTTTTTAAGAATTACTTAAAGGTAAAGATTTTGTTTCATTAAATCACTTTTAATTGTGTGAACACTGACACATAATTCAGTCAAGGTAGTGACCTGAAATAAAACTGAAATATAGAATGCTCTGGCATCAGACTCAACTGATAGATAGATAAGCTTTTAGCTGTTGGAAATCTCCAAGTTGTACAAACAGTTACATGTAAGGAAGGAGCAATAACAATAAAAAACCAGCATCAGTAGAACTGCACGTATGCTTTGCACGCTGCCATTTCTTCAGTAGCTCAGTATTGCTGTGGCTTGCGTTGCTTATTAGTTGAAATAACAGAGACAGATGTACTGTCATTAAAGTCAGTGTGTAAGAAGACTTCATTTTTGGGGCTGTGAATTTAATCAAATAGTACAAGACGCATCCTTGAAACTCTTGGTTCATTATGTTAAAGAAATTGAGCTCTGACAAACTATCTCACACCTCAGCCTTTCCGTGTCTTAAATTCAGATTTCCTTCTTATTTGTTTAATCATATATTTTAACAGGTGTTCTTCCAGAGAGCAAAACCCTAAGGAAAGGACTGGAATCTCATGTATCTGTTTCCATAATCAAGAAGTCTGGTTGTTAATTTATAAACAATGCTAACTCTTGTGCCATTCAAACTGGCTTTGTCCTTTCAAAACGTTGCTTTGTGCTCACATCCAGTACATATTTCAGCCTTTGCATAGAAAGAAAGAAAAATGCAAATACCCCACTTCTGTGTCTCAAACATGAAGGTATGTGACAACATGTAAAGTTGCCTGTATCCCTACACAACACTTCTATTATGTATAAGATGATTTAAGCTTATGCTGTAACGTGTATGGCAATAAAATGACACTTATTTTTTTGAAATTAAATATAAAATTCCCTTCAGACCATAGAAATGGTTATTAAAATATGTACATTTTTGATACTGAGTAAAATGTTTTCATAAGACATAAAATTCATCTGTTCATGTACGGTGACATGAAAATAAAACAATCAAAGTCATTTTTGTAGATAGTCATTTCATTGAAGTTGTCTTAATGATAAAATATATATATATACCTCCTATAAACAGATTGGTTTAATAAATGAATTCATTTAAAAGTAGCATCTGGTTCTATCTTTTTTTTAATTTAATAAAAATAAAATGTTATTCACTGAGATATTTCAATACCTGAAGGGAACTTACTCCCAGGAGGGGAGTAAACTCTTCTAAAGGGCTCACAATAGCAGGACACGGGGAAATGGTTTTAAGTTGAAGGAGGGAAGATTTAGGTTGGATGTTAGGGGGAAGTTCTTCACTAGGAGAGTGGTTAGGCCCTGGAACAGGCTGCCCAGGGAGGTAGTGGATGCCCCGTCCTTGGAGGTGTTCAAGGCCAGGTTGGACGGGGCCCTGGGCAACCTGATCTAGTAAAGGTGTATGTTTGGTGGCCCTGCCAGGCAGGGGGGTTGGAACTACGTGATCCTTGAGGTCCCTTCCAACCCGGGTCATTCTGTGATTGTGTGTGACTCTGAATCGTTTTGATTCAATCTGTAAAGCTACAGCATTTAGGTGTTTGGCTGTTACATTTAAATAGAACCGGGCAATTTGACTTGGATAGTAAGTTGTATTAGTCTTGCGTGTGGAAGATGCAGGCAGAAAGACAGAACCGCATCCATGAAAATATGAGGGCTGCTGTGAAAGTAATACCTCCTGTTTTGTTATGTTGGCCCACAGTGCCAGAGGTGGATGTTGGCGGTACAGCAGTAGAGCCTGTAGCCTGCAATATAACTGAGTTTGTAATTCTCTCTGCTTAACGGTAGTAGGTTCTTTATCCAATTGAAATGAAAAGCAAATGAGGAGATGGATCACAAGCAACAACCTTGAGTGGTGCGTGGTGGTGTTTTAAGGATGCTTTTTAATGTATGATATATCTGCCTTGTCTAGACTAAAAATGTATAAGCATCACTGTGGTATTAACTCCTCCTTTTGTATACAACAGTACTTCCCCCTGAAGAGTAAAATGTTATTAAGTAAGGAAACAAGGTTTACAAGTCTTTAAGATAAAAAGCGTGCTTTGGAGATAGAATATTTAATTTACAAGCTGGTGTTGTTATTAAAGGCAGTCAGCCTTTTCCAGGTGTGAATTAACATCAATGAATTCCATGCCAGGACAGGTGAGAGATGCTTCCTCTCACAGAGTGGCTCATCAGTTGAGGGAAGACGCTTCACCGACTGGTTGCTGCCCAGAGAGTCAATCTGCCCATATACCCTCTCAGTTCAGCCTTGACTTGTCTGGTGCTGTAACAAGATTATTCACGGTGGAAAGCTAATCTTGAGAAATAAACACAATTTGGTTTTGTGTCTGTATGTGCCCACAGACTGTCTTGGGAGATTACATTTGGTATTAGTATCACATTTGATATTTCCTTTTTGCAACGAGGTGGGTTGCTGTAGATCAGACAGATGATGTGTGTTACACAGGCACGTGGCAGGAGAGTGCCCTGGCACACTTCTTGCATTTATTACTCTAGTAAGGCTTCTTCCTCCCACCTTCTTTTCTCTGTTCTTGCTTAATACGTTCATTACTCACTATATACCATGCAGTTCAGAAAAGTAGGAGATGGCAGGCTCTGGAACAAGCCTATATATATTTTTTTAGCCTAGTAATGTCACTGACTGTCAGCACTAGCCTCTGTACCACTGAAATCTAGAGGCTTCTTAACAAGAGGAAGTCTATCATTTGTAGACTACTTAACATAAATACTTTCGGACTAAAATTTGCCTGGGAGCATCAACTTGTACTTCTGATAAATCGATTTGAATGACTTCTGTGGTGGCATGTTGGGAAAAAGGCAGAGCTAATGAGAGCTGTCAGACATCATGGAATTGTTTCCCTTCCCTCTCTACAGAACTACAGAAGTGGAAATGGATTAAATGATGTGGAACAAAGAAAGGTAGTTCCAGATGAAGCTGACTGCTTAATAGATGTGCTTACTCTGATTTAGTTGCCATGCCTCCTAAGTATTTAAATCAGATGCAGAAAACAATTTGGCTATAACAATAAAATAGCTCAAAAGCTTCAAAGGAATATGCAGGAGAGGCAAGACAAAACACTTTGTGGGAGATGAAGGCAGGCAGTAAAAGCTTTGTCTGCAAGGCTGAGGATCTAACTTGCCCTTTCCTGAGCCAGAGCCCCTTCCAAAGGGCATTTCAATTAGTCCTGCTTCTTTGCTTCCTTTCTTCTTCTTCCCCACTTTAAAAACAGAGAAGCTATGTCACGCAAAGCACACAAATGGGATCCGTGTGAAGAATGGGCAGGCAGCATTCTCCAGGAAGAAGTCCCGGGATGTTGCTCTCTATCAGCCAAGTTCCACAGGATGCCAGAGGACGGAACTCCTGTGAACACTGTATCGCTTCCAGTTTCACATCAAACAGGCCAACAGCCAAGGACAGGAACAGCTGTCCCCACAGAAGCAAATACCACCTTCGCCTGGGCCTTCCCAACTAAAAGGTCAAAAGGACATTGCAGATCAGCTTCAGCACTTCCTCTACCATTAGCAGGTCCTACTTGGGTATCCACATCAGTGGAGGGCACAGCTCCAGCCCTCGTGGGATCTCATCTCTAATGACCAGCACGCAGCTTATGGCAGAGCTATTTTTCCCAAGGGTCCTTCAGAACAGCAATACATGCTTGACTACAAGTGTGACTATTCCTCTCATGCTCAGCATGGAGTGCGCCCTGCTCTCATCACTTTAACAGCTGCAGGCCTTCTGAACACCAGGCTCAATTTTCCCATCAGCAATCCAGTCACACCAAGGACTGACAAGCACATTGCTGGTGTGTTCAATTGTGCTGTACAGAGAGTCGTGAAAGACTTAGAAGAGTCTAGAACTTAAGTTTCCTCAACACGTAGGTCAAATGCTGGTGCCTAGGCCACAACCCTGCCTATGGAAAGAATCAGAGAATGGGTTGCAAAGGACCATAATGATCATTCAGTTCCAACCCCCTGCTATGTGCAGGGTCACCAACCACCAGACCAGGCTGCCCAGATCCACATCCAGCCTGGCCTTGAATGCCTCCAGGAATGGGGCATCCACAGCCTCCTTGGGCAACCTGTTCCAGTGTGTCACCACCCTCTGAGTGAAAAAATTCCTCCTAATATCTAATCTAAACCTCACCTGCTTTAGTTTAAATTCAGATTAGGGACTACTGTTGGGGTATTGCACATGCTTACCAGGCTTCCTACCTTTTGGATCCATCTTGTGGCTGAGGCAGAAGGTAGTGAGTGCAATGTGTCTGGGGCAATGTGTGCGGGAGCTGCCTCATGTTTGCAGGGTCACGGACCTTGCTTTGTGTAAGATTTCTCTGGGGTAATCTGCAATTCTTCACTTGAGTTATTATAAGTTAAATAGTCCAATCTTTGTTGTTGCTTTCCAGGCGTGCATCCACAGCAGCTGGTTTCCACTCTCCCCTGTTACTGTCTCATTGATGGGTTGTCCAGAGGATCCCAATGACGGGAGCAGATGCTGAAGAGATTTAACTGCTCTCAGCTCGATCTCTCAGTTTCACTCTCTCCTTTGAGCCAGTTGCTCAAGAAAATAAAGGGGCAATGAATCTACGAACAACATGAAGGCCTGTGACGCTCCTCAAGTGCGATGCTGAACTTTACCCGACGTGTGGACACGTTTAACCCCGTCGCTGTGTTCCCGCGGCCCAGCACTGACGGACCGTCCGGCGGCGGTGACCGAGGCGGCGCCTCCGTCAGTCACGCATCGTCCCGCCCCGCCCCGCCCCGCCTCCACAGCGCGGCTCCAGGAAGCCGGAAGCGGCCGGTGGGCAGGAGGGAGAGCGGCGCTGGGTGCGTGGGGCCGGGGCCGGTGGGCTGGGCTGGGCTGGGCTGGGCAGTGGAGAGGTCAGCCCGTGGAGAGGTCAGCCCGTGCCGGGGGGCGGCCGCGGCCCGGAGGGAGCAGTGATCCCAGATTGCCGCTCGGGAAAGAAGGCTCCGGTTCGGCGGGGCGGAGGCGGCGGGGCCTTCCCGGGAGCTGCGGAGCCTCGAGGAGCGCGGCGGGCACGGCGGAGCGGGGCGACCGCGGAGCGGCCCTGTGTGGGGCGAGGCTTGAGGCCTGGGCGGCTCAAAGCCTCAGTGCGGGAGGCTCGGTGTGAGGATGGGGCCGCCCCGAGGCCGCCGCCGCCTCCAGCCCCCGAGGAGCGCCCTGCTCCGTGCTCTGAGCGCCGGGCCAATGCGGGAAAACCCCAACGAGGGGAAGCGAGAACTTGAGGGGAGGAAACTTCCTTCCTGAGAGATAACAGGAGGGGACTGGGCCGAACGCTGACGTGTTTACAGGGGGTGAGGAGCCGCAAAGCAGCCTTGGTGCTGTGCGGGACCTTGCGTGCCGCCTGCCCTGCCCGGCACACTCAGTTCCGTGCCCAGCTGCTGTTCGCTGCTGTTCGCTCAGCCATCCTGCAGGATGAGCAGCCAACCCGCGATAGTTCGCAGCAGCAGCAGCAGCAGCAGCGCTCTTCTTGCTTCAGAGCGTGGGGAGCTTTCAAAATCATATCAGCAGTGCAGCTTGTTCTGCTGCTGCCAAGTAAAGAGACATCGAAGAATATTCAAGTCACTAAAAAGCAGCCCCTGACCCAGCAGCCTGCTAACAAGTCGTGGGGAAAGTAAATCAGCACTTGGTAGGAGACTTTAATGCCCATGTGAGGAACTTCTGACTCATTTGGTGCGAGATTAAGTGATAGTGAGCACGAGATGTGAGGAAATAGAACATTTGGTGTTGAATCTACTAGTAACAGGACTGGTCCTGCAGGTAGAGGTGCAAGGGAGAGAGCAAACCTCATATGTAAGCTGCCTCATCTCTTACTTTGGGCAGAGTCTCCATCTCTAATGGGCCGCTAACAGTTCTAGTATTGGAGTGGATATCAGTGAAGAAACTCGAGTGTTGATTTGACTCATCTATGTACTATCTGCCTAAAAAGGATTCATCTACAGGAGTGCTCTCTGGAAGAAGTTGGTACTCAGAACTAGAGATTGTCTTAGCAGAAATAACAGAACTTTAAGGTTGTTGTGTGTGTATAGAGATCGATATTTTAGTTTAAACTCAAGATATTTTTGTTAAGATTTGAGAGAAAACCTTTCTTTGAGTGTAAAGAACTATGTTTAGAAATGCTGTTGCTGAATGATTCTGGGCTTAATGTGGAGTAATGGCATGTCTTCACATTGTATAGTTGCACTCTGTGCACTCCATGATATTAGTTCAGTGTTCTGGGGCAGCTGTATCCAGAGCTCCACACCTTACATGAGCCAATAGCTAAATAAAACCATAAAATCAGTTGTGCATGGAGACATGCCCAAAGCCAGAGAACACTATGGTCTCCGTGCACGGCAGGAGTCTGGCCTGGAGCAGGGGCAAGGTGGGCACCTCAGCATGCTGTTGCTTACTGACTGGCTTCAGTCATTGCTATTGGGATGCTCTGGTGCAGGCAGTGCAGAGAGGCTGCTACTGAGGGACCTTACACTGCGCTGGTCTGCATCCTGCTGCTAGGATTCTTTAGGTCTGGCCTCTTTAATCTTTCATCTTTTTGCTCAGTTTAATGGCAAATGTAGTGCTTTGATTAAACCAGAAAGGTAAAGGTGCTCAACTGCAGCTCCTGCTGGTTTGGCGAGGGGAAAAAGCTTGTGCTTCTGTTTTATTAATCATTTTTATTTGATCAAAGTTTTCTTTCTTTCGAATCTGTGACTTACGTGTTTGACACCTTGTAGTTGATGGAGGGTGGGGAAGCCCGGTGGTATTTAAAAATGACATGATGTACTAAATGTGAAATTTCAGAAGTGAGAAAAGCGTCCTCTGATTTCTTCCTGCACTAATCAGTGGTTTCAGCAAAAAGCTGGTAATAGTTGCATTAACTGTGACTGTAACCTAACTCATCTCAGAAGAGCTTGTAAGTTGCTGGTACAGTCTCTCTATAGCTGTACTCAAGTACAAGGGCCCCATCTTCCATTATCTAGTTGTTCTAGGACCAAGTTGATCTAAAAACATGCTTTTATCTGCCTTGTTTTCTCATCTTGTGTGTTCTTTGGTGCTATATGCTGTAGCAATTGGACAGGTCAATACAATGGGACGGGCATTACAACAAAGGAATGATGGTGGAAGGACTAGCATGACAAAAAGGCGTTACAAAAGAAGACAGTTGCTCATCTGTATCAGAAGATTCCAGCTTCACAGGGGAAAGCTTCACCAAGGAGGGATCTCCAACCAGAGGTCTCTCCCTTGTGGCAGTCAGGCCTTAAATGGGGTCTAAGAGAGGCACAGCCAGGCTCCACCCCTTCCAGTCACACAGCTGAATTGCCCTCACCTGTGCTCCCAGGGCTGACTGGGTCTTTCCCCCTTGTGATCAATGAGTGGTTCAGGCCGTGACTCAGCAGTTCCCATATACAGACTGAATAATAGCTTGTCCTGCTGATCTTGGTGCATCATTTTGACTCTTTCTTGTAGTTTCCATTACTGTGTGATTTAAAAACATATTTACAGTAGAGCAACGATTGTATGGTCTTTGCTTTTGCAGCTGATTCTTCATGTAGTTTGGTAGGATTGTGTCATAAGCGTTTGTTTTGATTTGTGATAGTGTTGAGCTTGGTTTTGGTTTTGCGTTTCACTTCTTAATTTTATGTCTGCTTCTTTTAAATTGTCTTTGTATGTTTTTGCAGTTGTCTGTGAGTTTTTTGGCTTTTCTTATCGAGTTGCTTGTGGTTTTTGTTTTTTTTTTCTTGTAATTATGAAGTCCCAATTGTGCATTTTACTAAAATATTTTGGTATATTTTACCTTCTTGTTTTTAAGGTCAAAGCCGAGGCTGTCTAGTAGGAAAGTAAAGATGCAGAGCACCTCAAATTACCTCTGGCTATTATCTGACATTCTAGGACAAGGAGCTACTGCCAATGTTTTCCGGGGGCGACATAAGGTTTGTGAAGAGTTACTAATGGTAATTAGTAATTAAAGTCCAACCGCAGCCTAACCAGAACCCTAACTCTAAAAACCCTACACTAAATCATATCCCTGACCGCCATATCCAAACGGCTCTTAAACACATCCAGGGATGGCGATTCAACCACCTCCCTGGGGAGCCTATTCCAGTACCTAACTACCCTTTCTGTAAAGAAGTTCTTCCTAATATCCAACCTAAACTTGCCCTGGCGCAACTTGAGGCCATGAATCCTTCCGTTCTTGGAGTTTATGAATAAAACACTCCTTGCTTAAGAATTTAAATAGGAGTAAAAGTCTTGTCAGTTTGTCTTTTTAAAGTTTTCATATTTCTTTTTTCTGATCTCGTACAATCAGTACAATATTTGTAATGTATTCTCATCTGATTAAGCTGCTGTGATGCTCATCCTTACATCAGTGCTTCCAGCATATGCTGGACACTGTCTTTTGTGGTGATGTGCCTTGAGTAATCCTCACACTGCATCTTTGAGCAGTTTTACCATATAAATGGTGTTCTGCTGTATATGTTGTAACCCAAGGAGCTAAAATGACCTTCTTTCTGTAGGTCATTCCATTCCAATGAATTCTATACTATGTCTCCCCAAATGAAGAAAAGCCTAGTTGTGAAAGTGGCATTCACTTACATAGTAATAATGCCGTCAAATGACTATAAAATTAGATGTAAGCTACAGAGTTTGCTACAGTCCCCATCTATGTGAAGCAACACTGAGCAGTATTTTAGCAGTTTATGTACTTCTTTGGGTGAGTGAATTTCAGCACAGTGGTTCCGCTAAGTCAATCAATATTTATTTATTTATTTATTTACTTATTTTTAGGAGAATCTTAAATTTCATCTTAAAACAAGATACTATTTTGAGGTATTTCTAGTCTGGTTTAGCTCAAACAGCGAAAGATATGAGAATGCTTGAATAGTGGATATGTGCATATTTACAGTCTTAGGCTTCTGGTTGATTAATCACTCGTTGTTTGTTTTGTTTTTAACAGAAAACTGGGGATTTATATGCTGTCAAAGTATTTAACAGTATAAGTTTCCTTCGTCCCGTGGATGTTCAGATGCGAGAGTTTGAAGTACTGAAGAAACTGAACCATAAAAACATTGTCAAGTTGTTTGCTATTGAGGAAGAGGTAATGAATTGTAGTTGAGAACCAAGGTACATGGTAGTAACCAGAGTAACTTGTCTTTTTGCTTTATCTTCACTTAGAAATGATAAATTTGAATTTTTAAGAACAGTAATTTATGTGATAAGATAAATACTCAGATCCCACTATCCTTCTTCTCTTTCTTTTTGTTATTCTTAAAATAATAGGCTTTGTTTCAGTGTTGAGATACAGGTTTTGTTTCTTCAAAGCCACCCCAAGAAGGTGCTGTCCTAAGAACTGGTATTTTTAAGTTATCAATGTGTATTAATATGTAATACATACTGATAAGATGTAGAAACATTAAGCGAAGTGAATATAGATAAAATACAGTAAACATTCAGAAATTGGAGATGTTTTGGTAACTCTGGATCTTGTCTTGTAATCAACTCAAACAATGATGTAGTACATGTAGAACTTCCTATGAGTTTGAATTACAGTGCTAAAACTTGAGACCGATTGGTTGAAATGACCCAGATGCTGAGACAGCTAAATAAGAAAGGAGAATTGCTACTGTCTGCTCTTCTGTTCTTCAGTTCTTTGTTTGCCCACCTGTTAATATTGCTGTGTACCCTGTAAGGACCCAGAACTCGAGGCTTTCTTCATGTTAGAATATGTGAGATGATATTAAAAATGATCTGGCTTTCTTTTCAAGATCTCTGGAATGATATTTGTGATTTTACCACTGATTTTCTTCATTGTTGAAAGTAAGCTTCCATTGTGTGTGTGTTTTCTGACACTGTTTTCATAGTATTCATGAACTTGTCCTTTGTAATTGTTTTCCAGACAACAACTAGGCACAAAGTGCTAGTTATGGAATTTTGTCCATGTGGAAGTTTATATACAGTTCTAGAGGAACCATCCAACGCCTTTGGTTTACCAGAATCAGAGTTCTTAATTGTGTTAAGAGATGTAGGTACGTAACCTTTGCTCTTCAGCCTTATTGAATTAAACAGACTTGCACGTGTTTTGTTGATCTTTGAATAGCAAGAGATGAGAAGTTTAAATTAGTTAAGTAATTCAGCAAATTAAGTTGGCCATGTGGAGTCATGGAGTACGTGTCATGTTGGTGTAGATGGCTGAATTAAGAAGCAAAGCTTTAAACATTTTTACTTAAATAATTGCCATTTTGTTCGCCAGTTTTAAGATTATTTGTCACTTTGTATTTGAGTGATTTCTAGTGATAATTAGTCTCTGAAGGGGAAATTAGGAATAAAATGAATTTTACCTGTGTGTGCCTGTCATTAGTAAGACATCTGCCAGTATTTAATGGGAAGGGTGCTACTGAGGGCAAGAAATAATCTAAGTTAGCAATATAAAGAAAAAAGCAAAAATGCTAAGAAATTTTTCCAGTCTTTTTGTTAATTGTATTCCTCTTCTTGTTCTCATTTCCCAGTGAGAAAGCAAACACGCATGTATTCTTAGCTTCAGTTTCAGGTCAGCATTTATGCAGTAAGTGCCAAGATACGTGTCAAATTCTGCTTTTCTTTTCTTTTTTTAATGAAAGTGGCTGGGATGAATCATCTCCGGGAGAATGGAATAGTGCACCGTGACATCAAACCAGGCAACATCATGCGTGTTATAGGTGAAGATGGTCAGTCCGTGTACAAACTGACAGACTTCGGTGCTGCCAGGGAGCTTGAAGATGATGAACAGTTTGTTTCACTCTATGGCACAGAGGAGTATTTAGTAAGCCTGTGTGATTTTACTTTCTGATGAAAAACTGTTTAAAACTTAGGACCCTTTGGGACAATAATTGTATAGATATAGTTCAGACTGTTGGAAATTAATAATGAAATCCTTGTATTATACTTGTGTTTAGATTTTCCACCTTCTTAACTGAGTCACGCCAGTTCTGACGTGGCAGCAGAACTTTAAATAATTTCCAGATCTAATTTGTGTGGTTTCCCATGTTTAGTATTGTAACTGATACTCTCCTTTGCTGTGGACTTTTTTCCAGTTTAGCTTTTGTTGCTTCAGTATCATCTGGATGAGTAAAGGTTTCCTTCTTTACTTTGGGGGTGGCAGAGCACTGGGGCAAGTTGCCCTGAGAGATTGTGCAGTTTCCTCTGGAGATATGCAAAACTCAGCTGGGTGCTTTCCTTTGCAACCTACTGTAGGGAACCTGCTTTAGCAGGGGGTTGGACTGGGTGATCTACAGATGTCTCTTCCAACCCTTGTAATTCTAGGCTGGATGTGGCTCTGGGCAGCCTGGTCTGGTGGTTGACAACCCTATATGTAATGGAGACTGAAATTTGATGACCATTTTCAATCCAGGCCATTCTATGATTCTGTAATTTTCCTCTCTGGTGCTGTTATATTCTAGTAGACTAGTTCTGACTGAATTTTAACATACTATTGTCAAAACTAGAAGTAGCTATCGTATACATAAGAGCACCTTGTGGTAATCTGTTGGAATAACTTAAGCAAATTCTGTGATACCAGCTACCTTTGATTTTTGATTAAATAATTTGCTGTGAATCACAGAATCACAGAGTGATCCAGGTTGGAAGGGACCTCAAGGATCATGTAGTTCCAACCCCCCTGCCTGGCAGGGCCACCAAACATACACCTTTACTAGATCAGGTTGCCCAGGGCCCCGTCCAACCTGGCCTTGAACACCTCCAAGGACGGGGCATCCACAACCTCTCTGGGCAGCCTGTTCCAGGGCCTAACCACTCTCCTAGTGAAGAACTTCCCCCTAACATCCAACCTAAAAAAAATATTGAAATTATTGCGGTTTTGTTCTTAAAATATCATGTTCATAACATGATATTATGTTTGTTTTATCTATTTTTTTTTCTTGTTAGCATCCTGATATGTATGAGCGAGCAGTTTTGAGGAAAGAGCATCAGAAAAAGTATGGAGCCACAGTTGATCTGTGGAGTATAGGGGTGACCTTTTATCACGCTGCAACGGGGAGCTTGCCTTTCCGACCCTTTGAAGGACCTCGTAGAAACAAGGAAGTGATGTAGGTAATTTAGAAGGTTAATTTTATCTGCTCATAAATAAAAAATCAGTACATTAAATGTTTGGGATTTTTTAAATTTTTTTTTTTAAGAAATCCTACATATTTACAGTAAAATAATGAAAATATTTAAGGCATAATGTTCTTCAGAATTCTCCTTCAACAAGGATTTTAATGTGTGGAACCTCTGGACTTGAATTAAGCATCAGAGCTCCTCCAGAATACAGATGTTTTTCCACACACCTTTCCTTCACCATTGCTGTAGGTTGGTCAGTTGCAGTGTGTGTAACTTGATTATTCAAATGAAGTTGCAGTATTCTGAATTTTTTTCAGTGCTGTAAATGTTTGTTGTCTTTTTATACGATTGTCTCTCCAGGCTGCCTTGGAATGCATACACTATGCATGAGGCTGACGTGTTTTGGTTTTTTTTAGCAGATGACTGTTTTGCTTATTTCATGCAACCAGCTAAAGACAGCAGGTAGCTCCCAAATGCAAAACAGAACTTGTGACAGCAACATGCTGGTTGGAATGGATTTATTTTTCATTTTATTCTGGTGTTCTTTTGTATGTTACATTTAAAAAGCAAATCAAGGTGGGAGCTGGAGACTCTGATACTTGTAGAGCTCCTCTGTACTGGTAATGCTTGAGGCTGATTCCAGTTTTCTTAGTTTAAAGAACTACCCATGCTTTGGTTCTCCCACAGGCATTCTCATCTGTTTCATGCTCTCAAGCAGACAGGAGTACATTTTGTGTGTAGTTCATCCTCTGAGAAAAGAGAGCACAGATGAAATTCTTGCTCTGTAATAATCTATTGCTCCTGGTTTATTTCATGAGAAGC
This sequence comes from Coturnix japonica, assembly GCF_054131305.1. NCBI lineage: Eukaryota > Metazoa > Chordata > Aves > Galliformes > Phasianidae > Coturnix > Coturnix japonica. Next base: position 30,224,296 of record NC_140663.1, read on the forward strand.
TGGAGAAATACCAGCCTGCTACGTGCAGAGTTAGATAGTGCTGAATTGCATCCAAATTGATGAATAATTTCATGTTGCAGTAATTTCTCATAGCCCACCACCTCCTGTTCATTTTTTGATCCCCAGGTGAGTTTTTTGGTAGCTAAATGTCATGGCTTGCTATGGAACATGCTGTGAGTTAGTCAAGTAAATCCCAACATTAGAGGCTTGGCAATCTGATTTTGATTAATTAATACTTGTGAACAAACTACTGTTTCTTACAGTAGTAACTGAGATTTCTCCTATTTCTTTTCTCACATCCAGGGTAGAAATAACCTGCTTTTTCAATGTAGTTCGAAGTGTTTCCTCTTCATTAAATAGGGTTTATTTTAACACCACTTGGTGTCAGCTTGTAAGCGAAGTTCCCTGACTATTGCACCACCTCAAAACAACAAGTTGGCCTAACATTTACTCTTGGTTCAGAATTTATATTATTGATTTTATCTTGAGGGTCAGTTTGCTAGACCTGCATATAAGAGGTAACAATTTGTTAATGCTGTATTGATAATGTGTTGCAGGTATAAAATAATCACTGGGAAGCCTTCTGGTGCTATTTCTGGAATACAGAAAGCAGCAAATGGTCCAATTGAGTGGAGCTGGGACATGCCTATTTCTTGCAGCCTTTCAAAGTAAGTTTGAACTTCTCACAGAGTGTTTCAGGGCCACTTAATTGTGCTTTTGCAGTTATTTCTCAGCACTGGTCCTTTAGAACAGAGGTCTGACTGTTGCAGTTGTTTTCTTTGAACTCTTCTATAGCTCTACATAGTGTACTGATTGGGTCATTAAATGTCTTTTTTTCTTCCCATCTATCCATAATATTTCTACTATTGCTAATTTACAAATGAGCACCAAAGAATTTGAAATGGTGTGAGTAAAATAAAGATGATTACTATTGTTATCCTCCCTCAGAAAGGAGTATGAAGATTTAATAAACCTTGAATTTGACGTGCTCTGTTTTGCCCTTTCTGAAAGGATGTGATGTAACACATCCCAAAGATTAGACAGTAGAAAATGGTACGGAAAAACAGTTCCAAAATGTACATTAAACATAACACACAAGTAGCATCCCTAATATTCTGTACGTGTCAGATTTTCAAAGTAGAAATGCAAGAAACTTAAATTGTCTTTTCATAGAATAGCAATGGCTGTAAGGCAATAGTTTCCCACTTTCCTCTGCAGATGGTGAGCTGCATGTATCAAATGCTTGTTTGGCCCCATCTCAATCCAGGTGTGTTTTTAGCACTGGCAATTCACAATTCAAATAATAAATGTTTGCTAACCAAGCTGATTGTGACTGAAAGCAATGCACAAAGCAGCTGGGTCAGCAAGTTTCACTGGCAGTTACCTACTTAGACTGCTCTAAGTGTTGGTGAGAGCTCAGTAAAAGATCATTCCCCGCAGTGGTGGAACATTAATTTAGCCCTAAGATGCAGACTTCTTAAATTGCTTGTCATTTTTTTTCCAGTGACTATGAACTTAGTTATATACCAAGGAAAAATATGTGATAGTCAAGCCTCAAATGGTGTGTTATAATTAAACAATGGGCATTGCCATTAAACATTTTGCTTTTAAGCAGAGGAAATAAAAAAAACAGTGGGATATTCTACAGGGCATAACGGGACTGACTTATGTTCATGAAGCAAGTCAAAATGTGAAAAGATCTGTGTAAATCCAAGTTGTTTTTCTCTCTCCCTGGTGTCCTGCAGGGGTCTGCAGGTACTTCTCACACCTGTCCTTGCAAATATTCTGGAAGCAGACCAGGAGAAATGCTGGGGCTTCGATCAGTTCTTCGCAGAGACAAGTGACATACTGCACCGAATCATAATCCACATCTTTTCACTGCAGCAGATGACCTTGCACAAAGTTTATATTCACAGCTATAATACGTAAGTGTCATGGTTTTAAGTGTTGTTCACTTCATTTATTTTCATTTATATTCATTTTTTTGCTCTTACTCAGGCAAACCAAATCCTGACCTGAGAGTATCAATGTTACATATGTAACATTGTACATATGCCTTTCCTTGGTGGTGTGCCTGAGAAGTGTAACCTTGTAATTCTTCTGTGTATTCACAGTGCACAGAAATACCTTGATCATAAAATATTTCTAACAAAAATAAAATAATTGAAGGTTGAATCAGCAGATTTTAGATTTGGTCTTAATCAGTGACACAGGCTTAATTTATGAATTTTTATAGTGTTTTAGTGTTTGTAGTAGATGCCAATGAAGCCCAGGTTTCTCTATGCTAAGTTTTTCATGCATACTATTTACAAAGTAGCTTTTCAGAAAACATGTTCAGTTCTCGCTGTGCTTATTTTGTCATCAGGAAAACAAAACGTGCATAGTCTCTGTGTCTGACATACAACTTCCAGGCTTCTGGAGTTGTATTCATAGAATCATAGAATTACCCAGGTTGGAAAAGACCTTGAAGATCATCAAGTCCAACCGCAGCCTAACCAGTACCCGAACTCTAAAGACCCTACACTAAATCATATCCCTGAGCATCACATCCAAACGGCTCTTAAACACAACCACCTACCTGGGGAGCCTATTCCAGTACCTAACTACCCTTTCTGTAAAGAAGCTCATCTTAATATCCAACCTAAACTTGCCCTGGCACAACTTGAGTCCATGTATTGCTACAGTTTAGGATCCTGAGTGATACAGAGTTCACTTCATCACCGTAAAGCACTGATATTAAAAGCTAAAAAGTCTGACTTATAGAATGATACAAAAATAAATTGCTTTTCCCTGCCCTACTACAGATAATGTGAAGAATGAATTATTCTTAAATAAGAGAACAGATGCAGTTATTTCATCAAATGCGTACATAAATTTCTGGCCTTTTCTACTTCTTCTTTTCTATTCAGTGTGTTGTATTGCCTGAGTGCTATTTTTGCAGTGGAATCTTGCTTGTAGCAATCATTGCTATTTACACTTTATTTTTCACTTATTTTATAATTATTTACCTTTATAATTATTTGCATGCTATCTGTAGTATTAAGAGGTGACACTGCCTCCTGTGCAGCACTGGAACAAATTGGTCCTTCCTATTTTATATATTTTTTTGTTGTTGTTGCTTTTTAAAGTTGTACATTCTTATATGGTATCCTTTGACTACTGAATTTAAAACACCAGAGTATTCTTGGTTGTCTCAATCTCTGCTGTTTCAGGAAGTAAATCTGTCTATCTTTTAGCTTCAAGGCTGAATTTTGGGTGTATGCTTTTTGACATGTATAACTACTTGATCTTTCTCTTTGGGAGACCATCCATATATACTTAAGAAGTCAGTGTGCCTGAAGGGCTCATCCTTCCTTTCCATTTTTACCAATATTCAGACTTCAGGGCAAAGCAGGTTTTGTTTACATTCACAAAAGGTGGAAAATCAGAGAGAAATGCAGAAGTTTGATGTTTTGCAGGAAACTGCATCTATTTTTGTAACAAAGCAAGCTGGAGCTTTGGGCAGTTTTGTCTTCTGGGTCAGATGCCTTATGTATCGAACCAGTACGTAATTCAAGACACGTAAAAAGGATTTTTTTTACTTATTTTACTTAAGTAATGTAATTGGAGTTGTTGAACTGTTGTACTGTAGTGACTCGAACTACTACCGTATGTATTTCTTGTATTGTAGAGCTGCTATATTTCATGAGTTGGTCTACAAACAGACAAAGATACCATCTCAGAATCAAGAACTTATATACGAAGGTCGGCGTTTGATACTGGAGCCTGGCAGACTGGCACAGCACTTTCCCAGAACTTCTGAGGAGAATCCTATATTTGTAGTAAGCAGAGAGGCTGTGAACATCGTTGGATTAGTCTATGAAGAAGGTATATAATGGCTATTTCCTCCTTCTTATAAGTACCCTAATAGTTTTATTTTATGTCTGGTATGGCTAAGAGTGTTTTGGAGATTTATTTTTGTATATCAGAATTTCTAAGTAAGCAATCCAATTAAAAATAAAACTGAGTATCCAGCATATTTTTACAGTAAGAGTAGCCGCTTGCAGTATAACACTCGTAACAAGCTGAAAGGAAGTTTACGGAATGTAATTCACAGCTGGTTCTCTTGTTACACTTCTCACCAAGTGGAAATTCAGGTTCTGCTCTGCTTTATTCCTCGTGAATGTGGTTAGTCTTAATGTTAAGGTGAAGGTCTTAACAACTTAGATTTGCTTAGAAGATAATGCTGAAGAGGAAGAAAACAGAACTGACTTTTTATGTTTGCATCTTTCACTGAGGCTTACAGTGAGCCTGTGCCAGAGCCCTTCTTTATGAGGGATGAGCTGGAGGGCATGCCTTCAGCTGAGAGATCAGTGCTGCTTTTGTCGGTATGTCCTACATACTGACTGCTGGGGCCAGCTGGTGCTCACACGGAGGTGCTGAAGAGTGTGGGTAGGAGTGCTGTCTGCAGAAGGGTCAGCAGGGCCTTTATATTGTGTCAGAACTCTCTGAAAGAGTCCATGAGAGTGAGAACAAAGGAGGTTCAGCTGATAGAGGCTACACTGGGTTTCAAAAAGGTATTCAGTAAAGTCCAGCCCTTCGGACTCTCCATGAATGTAAGCAATCATAAGATAAGAAGGAAGGATCTCCCACAGGGCCAAACAAGGGACTGAGGAGCAGAAGTAAGTGGTTGGCTTTCACAGTGGAGAGCTCATTAGTGGAGATTTGTGTGAAATCTGTGCTGTGCAGCCTGTTTAAAAGCAATCTGAAAAAGGTAGTGAAGGGCATTTTGCTCAAGGTTCCACATTAAGGTGTATAAGACAAATCTGTTCGTTCATTAAGGTGTGTGTGAGAACCATGTAGTATTTAAAGGCTTGGCAGTAACAGTGTAGACGAATCTCCGTGTAAATGCATATGAAAATAGTGGGCAGGGTGGGGAGGGGAAACAGCTTGAGCTTAATGGAAAGACTCTGCTTTAATGTTTCCTACCTTTCTATTCAGGAAGATCTTAGAGTTTTAATGGATAGTTCAATGCAGTAATTTGCTTAGTGCTTTGCAGTGGTCAAAACAGCAAGAGGAAAGCTGGGAATGCTCAGTGAGGCTTAAAAAAGTCATAATCCCTCAGCATCAACATACTATGTGCCATTACTTTTGACCTTTGAGTTCCTGGGCAGTCCCAGGCCCTCCTTCCTCCTCATTCAGTGGTGGTACAGAAGTAATAAAACATATTCTGACAAAAGCATCAGGAAAAACTTAAAAATGAGTGGAATATATAAACTTTCAGCTAAGAGAGAGGTGATGGGGGAGCAGAGGAAGATGCCTGTGCAGTTTGCATAGGTATCTGAGCAGCATATAGAACCTTTGTAAGCACTGCTTACTTTCTCTTCCAATGGAAGAACCATAACATTCCAAATTCACTTGTCACAATGACTGTTTTATGTGAGATGAGACTGTATGTGAGATGCTTCAGTTGCACAAAGCATACTTAGATCGCAGATTTTTTGCTGTAGAATTTGAATGTGAAAGCTTTTAATGGTTTCAGAAGGCTCCTGTTAAAATAATGGAAGAAAAGGAATATTGGGGGTTTCATTAAACACAAATTTCATCACATCTCAGGAAGACCTTGAAACAGATAGTGTGAGTCTGGGAGAATTTGAGGGAAAACTGGATTTTTGTCCTGTTCTTACATACTTCCTTAAGCTTCTGCTGTTGTCTGCTGTGGGAGAAAGCACACTGAGCTGGATAACAGAGTAATGCTTTTTGTATGGAGGTGCTTGATGTAAGGGTACAAAATGGGATACTTTTCGAGTTCCTTGCTTCTGACTCAGTTGTGCTTTTGAGTTTCAGTAATAAATATTTCTTAAACATATTAGCTTATCTGTTTTATTAAGGCTTTTAAAGTCTATTGCGGACAATAGGAAATACAGATGTTTGGTTTGTGTTTCAGTTTTGCTTCCTAAAGTGCATCAACGTTATGACTTGGATGGGGATGCCACTATGGCTAAAGTGAGTAACGACGATTTTTAATGTATACAGCTGTCTCAGATTATCATATTGAAACGAAAACTACTTTGTTCTCAGATGAATAATGTTAATAAAACTAGTTTTATATGGTGGTGAGAATTCTTACTGGCAGAAGTGTATTTGCTAACAAGGGGCTCTAGAATTATATTTTAATAAAGTCAGAGTTTGTATACAAATTGATTTTGCATTTGAAAAACCAAACAGAAACAGCCTTTAAAGTTCAAGTTCTTTGCTATGCCATAGTTTAGTGATGTGAAGAAAGGAACTTGCCAATTTCAGATCTTCTATAACTAGTGGATGTGTGCATTACCATGCCCTGATTTTGTTACAAACACTTTTATGCTTTGCCTATAAAATGTGGCTGCTGAGGAGCTTTATTTTTCCAGTTTGGTAATCCTAAAAGCACTTGTCTCTTCAAAAACCAAACATCTTTACAATAAATTAACAGAAGGACAGCATTTCATATTATTTAGGATATTTTTAACTGTCTTTTATGAAACTTTGTTCTCAGTTCTCAGTGATAAAGCAAACTTGTAAGGTTGAAAGAGTCCCTAGCCTTAGAATTGTAAAATAAATCGTTTTGATTAGTTTCTTTTAGTTTATTTCCTAAACTACTGAGGAAATATACTTGTCCCTTTACAGAAGTTAAAGTAGATCCCGAGAGTAAGTGGTGTGATTTTGCTTATAAGAGCCTTATTGTCATCCCTAACAGATATTTTAGCATAACTGGAAAAACTCGCTGTTTACTCTGCCTCCATAATGAGTATTCCATTGTTTCCTGACTAAAGTTTGGGCAAAATTATTCACCTTCTACTACCAGCTTCATGTTGCTCTTTATTTTATTAATCTTTGTTGCTTTGTTGTGATTAATTGACCTGAAAGAACTGTTAAGATAATGTCAGATTAGCACTAATATTGTCTGTGTTTTCCACCAGGAAGTAACACGTATCGTATGTTATGCCTGTAGAGTTGCCAGTTCTTTGCTACTTTACCAGGAGCTGATGCGAAAAGGAATACGATGGCTAATGTAAGCAACTGATTCAATTGCTATGAGCATGATTTATTTGTTTTCAATTGAGATATTGAGATGTACCTTGGTCTTCAATATGTGATTTTGGGATCTGCTGACCCGGGAGTTTTCTTTTTTTCTTGCATCCTTCCGCTTCTTAGATCATAAAGGAAACATATATATATATATATATATATATATATATATATATATATATATACACAACAGCTTTGGGAGATGGAAGCTTGTCCTCGAGCACTGAGGCTCCTTTATGTTTGGGTTATGGGATTATTATTATTTTTTAAATTATATATATATATATATAATATATATATATATAAACATATATATATATGTTTCCTTTATATACATATATTTGTTTATATGTAGTAATATTTAAGTATTTGCAATTTCTCTTTCTCCCGTGACTAGTTAATTTTCAGCCTCTGATAAGGTGCATGTACAAGATGGTTTTGTATGAGGATTATACTAATGTGTCTCTAAAGGAAAGCAGTTCTTAGTAGCAGTTAATTACAGTAGGTATATGACTATATAACTTGACTGCTGGTAAGGTGGCAGTTGGATGGCATTTGTTATAGACTAATGCTTTACTTTTTTAGTGAAATAATCAAGGATGATTACAATGAAATGGTTCATAAAAAGACCGAGGTTGTCATCAGACTGGATTTCTGCAGCAGAAACATTGAAAAAGCAGAGAAAATGTGAGTAGAAGCTGTACACCAAATGCATTGATTTTTCATCATTAATAACAATGATATTTTAAGTTATGAACATTTACAGGGTTTTGCATTTACAATTAAATTGGAATTAGTATAGCTGTTGTGATGCATTGCTTTCACTTCAGCAGGTTTAGTAATCTGTTCTACTCAAATTAGTATTACTTTTACTCCTTAATTTAGTGGGTGCAAGTAACTGCTGTTGAATAGTAGTTGCACACATCCTTTTTCTACTTAGACATACTACTTAGACATAGCTCATTTACTGCTGTAGTACTGCTTTAGTGCTTTTGTCATTGAGTTTGGTTTCATATGTGAAGGATGGCTTTGAGCACTGCCACATTCACAGCGTTAAGACCTTTGCATTTTCATGTTGGAATACAATAGCCAGCTTATGGTAGCTAACAGCATTGGTTCCTGTTCACTCTGTTTGGCTCAGACATTTTCCAGTATTCAGCCATGTCCTGCAGGTGAATGGCACTCGCTGCTCAGAAGAAATCAGTCATTTCTGATGTACGACTCTGTGGTATTCAGTCGAATCTCAGATCAACAGTTTGAACACAGATTACATTCTTTTGCAGACTGGAGTCTTGTGAATAGAAATTTGCTGTGTGTTTGGATGTGTTTTTTCAGCGGGCTTTCAGTTTATTTCACTTTAGAGGACTTTCTCAGAGTTAGCAAAAGACAAATCCTCTTGTTCTACTTTCTCAAGGCTCTGCCACAAAGCCTGGCAATGCAGGGCTGTTATTTGAAAGGCAAACAGAGTATTCACCTTGAGCAAAGTATGCATTGTTTGAAAGTAGCTGAGCTGGTTCCCAGCAAGACAAATAACCACCGGAATGATTTATTAAACACTTGAACTGTGGTCATATGGAAAGTATCAGCTCTTGGCCTGGCCTTTAACATTTGGTAACCCAGCCTCTCCAAGTATGTTTCTGCATTAAAAACGACTCGGTGCACTGATCTGTTGCACCATTAACTACCTTAAGAATCTGTAGTTTGGTAACTTTCTAGAAGTGACGTGATGAGAAAAATAGTTTTCTGCTGCCCGCTGAATGCAGGTAATGGGAATACAATTAAGAATTTCTGAATAAATGTTTCAAATTCATTTTTAACAAATGAAAGGTAGGAAAATACTGAAGGAATTATTATTTTCTTGAGAAAAAGGTTTTCTTTTCTAATAGCTGCTTTAGGTTGTCTGTCTTCCATGGTTGCTTGATTAAAAACTGTATTTCATATAAAAGAAGTGGTAGCTATTGTTAATATTTAGTTTCAAAGAAAATATGGAGTGAATGCATTACTCTTTTGGTTATTTTTTAATAAATATTCTGTTTGTCATGGTCAGATATGAGAATTTGATGCAGATCAACTTGGAATCGTCAGAAGTGGATGAAATTTCAGAGATAAACACGAAATTGTTGCGGGTGAGTATTTGTCAAAGCCCATGTTATTTTCAGAGCAGTGGTCTACAATTACAAACCAGTAACTCAGGGTTTTCTGTATTTTCCAAGAAATCTCTAGACTGCTGAAGATTGTTAAGATGCCTCTGCTGAGATATGGATACCTTTCTGCAAACACTAAATCCTGGCATTAGTCCACTCTAATGAAAATTGTGTCATCCCTGACAATTCAATTCCATTTACTACACTTCACTTAAGTGAAAAATTATAACCACTAAATGTATTTTTCTGTTTCCTTAAGTGATTTTAAACTGTTCTTTGGCTTTCTGAAGCGATACACACACAAACATGCTTCAGAGTGTTCTGTTTTGAAGTTTGTATTAAGTTTCCAGACAAGTGAGGGATAATTGCAAATAACTTCAGACCTTTTCCCAGGACACCCGTCTATTAAGTTCACTATTCTAGAAAGCAAATGGTGCTTAGTGCATTTTTATTTTGTTTTTATCTTTCTGAACTGCGGGGAAGGAAATGTATGAACGACGCTTGTAGTCATTATGTGAACTCTTAGCAAACCAAAATAACTAGTGGAGAAGTAAATAGGGAATTTAGGAAAGGTACAGTCTTACTATTAAAGCCTCAAACGAAACTAGATATTAACTAATAGAAACACCAGCTTCAGTGGAGAAAGCTTTGTAGTTCTTTAATGAAGGTCAGTTAAACAAATGGACATTGATGTTCTCAGCCTGTTTGCAGTGTAGATTAATTTTTCCCTTGGCCCAGCAGTAAGATCGCTTGAACTTTCTTGCTCTTACTTAGCTCTCCAGCTCTCAGGGCACAATAGAAACAAGTCTTCAAGATATCAAAGCCAAACTTTCTCCCGGTGGTTTACTGGCTGACACCTGGGCCAATCAAGATGGCATGCATCCGAGAGACAGAAAGTGAGTAACTGTATTGACTATTCTAATGTAGATTACTTCTACATTGTGTTGTAGTTCATAAAGCTCATTAATGGCTATTTGAGTTTGTAGATGAAATGTTTTATTATTTTTGTCATTCTAGTTGTGAAAGGCTGCAGACACTGCTATCTTCAATCACAGATATTTATTATCAGTTCAAAAAAGACAAACAAGAACGAAGTAAGTCACTTATTTCATTCATTTTTAATGTAAGCTGTAATATAAATGGCAAGTCAGTCCTTGTTCTACATGGATATTTGTGGTAGCAATGAGGGTTAGTCAGCAACAGTGAATGTGTGTGTAGGCCTTTCTTAGTTATCTTCTTAATGCCTGTATGAATGAAATGCTGCTAAGAATCTTAGAGATTTGAATTGCAACAAAGAGGAGGAAAAAAAAAGTAAATTGCTGCTTTTACTTAACACAGAAGAAAAACATGCTGAAAATGGGTCATCTAAGTGAAGTCTTATGTAAATACAATTAACGGAATTAAAGTAGTAATGTCTCTTGTCTGCTCTGACCATAGGGCTTCCCTATAATGAAGAACAGATTCACAAGTTTGACAAGTAAGTTTTGAAGTTAACTTTGGGAGACAGTTGCTTTCAGGTGCTCTCCGTGTTAACCTCTCCTGTTGATTATTGCTGCAAATTATATCTTCTTTAGAATTTCTGTCTTACAAAGATATATTTTTAAATATCTTAAATATAGAGAGTGCCAGCATCCTTTAATGTGGTGCTTTCTGGCAGTGGAGTTCCTTCACATCCATTCCTTTTAAATGCAGATGTTCTTCATCTGAGCATAACTGCCTTATATAGAACTCCTTTTTGTCCTGTTTGCTATTGAGATGGAAATATCCCAGTGGTTATCATGCAACAGTTAATGAAGCAATAGAAGCAGCTGTTAGACTGTACCTACTCCCATACCTACTCCCATACCTACTCCCATACCTATTCCCATACCTATTCCCATATCTATTCCCGTATGCCTTAGTTTTACTTCCTAGTGCAATGTGTAATACAGTATGGCAGTTCTATGGAACTACTGTCTGCAGTGCTAACCAGAATTTGGGTTTGTTTTGTTTTCCTGTCTTTATATCTACGTGCTGTTTTTCTCGTTGTTACCTTAACCTACCACAGAACTCCAGCTGCTTTCTTCCAAGGATATTACTCAGCACAATGGATTATTTATGTATATTGGATGTTCCAATTATCCATAGAAGGCAACTAAATAATAATGGATTCCGTCCTTTCCATTCAGAGCCGCTTTCCTTTGAATATACCTGCTCAGATAAATGCTGACTACAAAAGCACATTTGATCAATTATTCATATGCAAATACTTGCAATTTCTCCCTGCCAAGGATTGTTTTTGAGATAACCTGTCAGTTCAGGCAGTTTTTTGAGTTCTCATACATTACAGTGGTATGAATAAAGTTGATCTGAAGGGGTTTTAAGTCTGCATACCTCTTGTTTGTTGTTTTGAAGGAGGCTCTGAAAGCAGCGTGGCACTCTTAATTGTTTCTGTGTTGCAGGCAGAAGCTGTATTTGCATGCTACCAAAGCCATTGCTCTGTTCAAAGATGAATGTGTCAGCAAGTACGATGCGTTTCTGGACAAGGCTGAGGACTGGACAAGGCAAGTTTTTTATTTTCTTTAGTATTTGGTAATGTGTGTCAGTTAAAAGTACATATATATATAATTATATATAATTAAAAGAAAACTGCTACGTTTTCTCATTTAGGAAGATGCTTCACACAAGGAAGCAGCTGCTGGCTCTCACCAACCAATGTTTTGACATTGAAGAAGAAGTATCCAAATACCAGGATTATATAAATGAGGTAAAATTCTTCTAAATTATGGAAAGGCTTTGCAGAAATAAATGCTGTTTATAGTGAGCTGTACTTAATGCAGTTGCATTAAAATGTAGGCATGCATGGATGTAAAGTTTGGTCTAGAGTAGCTTCATTGATGATGTAGGAATGCCATAAAGGAAAGCCTCATTTACAAATGCCGACTTGGTGGATTTTTTGTGTTTTCTTTTGAGTGTTCTGTTTGGTTGCATTTTTTTTTTTTGCATTGCTGGCACTCCCATAAAAATCTGTGCTGACAGATGTGGGTTCACTGAGAGGTTTTCTGTGCAATTACTACCGTAATAGTATGTGAGCGCCTAGAGGACTGTGTGAAAACGCTCATGGAGCATAAAACATTACTCACGTTCATGATCAGGGAACACACGCTCAAAGATACACGCTAATGTAATGCTGCTGGTGGTGTGAAAGAAGTTCCATTAAGATTTGGACAGTGTCTCCGTTGGGTGCAAACTCATCAGAATTACCTCAAAACAGAGAGAATGAGAAGTACCTTTACTCTTTTCTGTGTAACCTTAATGAGACCTGAACATCATACTTAGTACGATGTCCCCACATCAAAACCTAATCTCAGTCTAACCTTAAAGAGCATCTTCTTGCCATCGAGTTGTTATTCTTTATGAAGGAAATATAAATGAAAAAACACTTGCCATGAAGCAATTAAGAAATAGTGAAGAGCAATGTTTTACTCGTTATTTGCTTGTATTTTAGTAGCACCGTGGAAGCCATTTATTCATTATAATCCTCTTCCCTTGGGATATCTAAGAACATAAGAAATAGATAATTCTTTCATATGAGTTTATTACAAAAGCTTGAGGCACTTTAGATGGAACACATCAGAAAACTGATGGTCACGTCTATAAAGATCTTGCCACGATGACCTCATAGCTCACTACTGCAGTGATTTAGTAAAGCATCTCAGCAACAGAGAATTGAGAAACGGTGAACGTCAAGAAATATATCACAACTTGTATTTTAACTTACACTTCCTTTTTATCTATTGCAGTTACAAGATGCTCTACCTCAGAAAATGTTTGCAGCTTCCACTGGGATGAAACATACCATGAATACAGTTTATCCAAGTTCAAACACATTAGTAGAAATGACTCTTGGGTGAGAACTTATTAATTGAATTGATGTCATATGCCGTGCCTATTAGACAGATGGATTGGAAAGAATGCTTACAGTTGGCTTTGTGTTTGCTCCGCTAAGGCTAAGAATGATATAGGCTTCCCAGGGAGGTGGTTGAATCGCCATCGCTGGATGTGTTTAAGAGCCGTTTGGATGTGGTGCTCAGGGATATGATTTAGTGTAGGGTCTTTAGAGTTAGGGTACTGGTTAGGCTGCGGTTGGACTTGATGATCTTCAAGGTCTTTTCCAACCTGGGTAATTCTATTGTTCTATGATTGATTCTATGATTCTATGATATAATTATTGCAGAAAAAAGCCTTTGTATTGCTGAAGCGGCAGTATGGACTTGGAAGCGAGTAAAGGGCAACATTAATGATCATCCATTACTTTTAGTAAATAACCAACCTGATATGTGTCTCTTATTTTGCACATAATGACAAGTTGCTGAAGGCTTTGTGATGGTGAGTGATTGCGCTGTCTCTATAACAATGGTGACCTGTCTTTGGCTTATTCCTACCACAGTATGAAGAAACTAAAGGAGGAAATGAAAGGGGTTGTTAAAGAGCTGGCTGAGAACAATCATATTTTGGAAAGGTAAGCATTTGTTTTTCATTTTTCATTTTGGGGCTGTTAGTGGGAGCAAGCTTTATTTTCTACCTTTTGTAGATCAGAAATGCAAACTAAGGGACAATTCTGTGATCTAACAGCAAATACATCTTGACCTGCTGATCTGAAGTGCAACAAAAAGCCTTTCTTTGCAACTTTGAAACATAACTGTAACTTCATTCTGACGTAGCGATTGGGACTTCATTTTCATGTCACATAGGTTTAGCTGATAGAAATACTTGTTGCACGGGGGGGTTAATTCCAAATTTACACGTAGTATTTTTGCAGCAGTTCAGTTTGTTCTCTTAACTTTTCAATGAAGTAAGGATTAATTGATTCTGTATTTGATCTATTAAATCACCTAAGAACACGCTGCTTTTTCCTTTCAGATTTGGTGCTTTGACTGCGGATGGTGGCCTGAGGAACGTGGACTGTATCTGACTTTTAAAGACCCTGAAGATTTGTACATTTTTCAAAGGGAAAAAATACTGATGGGACATTTAAAAGCAGATAATAAATCTGTATCCAGTTTGGTTTTTTTTTCCTCTGCAACTGTAGTATTAAAAACAATGTAAATATGTATAATATGTAAATACAGAAGAAATATATATCTTTTTTTTTTTTTTCTTGGCAGCATTTAGGGCAGAATTAATCCTGGCAGGGAATTTAATTCTTGGAGGATTTCTGACATAGTCCTGAAGGCGAAAGTGTTGTTGATGAAGTTGACATTTGTTTGGTTTTAATACTGCCACCTTTTTCAGGATGCAATTTATTTGTTATTGCAAGAGTAACCTATAGCAGTCTAAAAACGATGATTAATCTTTAAAGGGTGTCGTGGAGTTCCTTCACAGCAAGGAAGACATTGAGGCCCTGGAGTGTGTCCAGAGAAGGGCAGTGAAGCTGCGAGGGGCCTGGAGCACAAGTCTTACAGGGAGAGGCTGAGGGAACTGGGGTTCTTCAGTCTGGAGAAGAAGAGGCTCAGGGGAGACTCTATAACTGCCTGAAGGGAGGTTGTGATGTAATGGGGGTCAACCTCTTCTCTCATGTAACAGCAATAGGACGAGAGGGAATGGCCTCAAGTTGTGCCAGGTCGGACATTAGGAAATACTTCTTTGAGAGTGGTCAGGCATTGGCACAGGCTGCCCAGGGAGGTGGTGGAGTCATCGTCCCTGGAGGTGTTGAAGAAGCATTTAGGTGTTGCACTGAGGTACATGGTCAGGGGGAAGTACTGCTGATAAGTGGACGGTTGGACTGGATGATCTTAGAGGTCTTTTCCAACCTTGGGGTTTCTGTAATTCTGTGATTCTATTTGGAGACCAGCTGAATGACTCTAGTCAACCCAAAACAGGGGAGCTGTTTTCAGTAAGCTCTTTAAATAAGTGTGAATGGAGACGAAAAGCACAGACAGGACAGAGTGGAAACACATTTGTCTTTTCTTCATGTGCATACTGTTAGTTCTATGGGAAAATAAATTCAGTGTTTTCTTAAAGTCCTTGCCCATATTCAATGCCGTATTGTCTGCTCCGTATAAGGAAGTTTGGCACTGCAGGTGTCAGACTGAATGTAGAAACTCCTTTTGTAGAGTTACAGCACTTTGGGAACGTTCCTGAAATCTTGTTGCTCACTACAAGAGAATTGGGTTCTTAAAGTAAGATCGTTTTATCCGAAATCCTTTTTGCAGGCATAATTTTTAGAGGTTAAAAACTGATCTTACAAAGGTTTTTTGAGCAGTGAGCTGAAGAGACAGCATTGTGCCTCCTCAGTGGCGTTAGAAAAGTAATGTAACCAGTCCTGATCTTGGAGAGGTGAACCACAGCCACTGCTGACTTTATATATAATTTTCAACATTACGTTGGTAACCCATTGCTATTTCAAAGGCTCTGAATTTTAAGAGAAACTTAGCGTGAGTTGGAATATGTGATTTTCAACGTCCTTTATACCGAAGCAATCTGAATGGGAAAGTTCATTGCGATTATATTGTCTGTATATGGAAATACGTGCGGCATTGTTTTTCATGGTTGAAGCTGATTTACGTTCTGTTATGTTCATTTTAAACATTGCTGGTTTTAATGTTGCTAAATACATCAATGATCTTAATCTTGTTAAAATTACTTGAGGGAAAGTAATTTTAACTAAGCGCTATCTAAGGATGTAATCAGTTCACGATCTGCTGATTGCCTTCTTATGAAGTCAGTATGTTTTTCCTGTTGAGGTGCGGCATGTGATACCATGGAGCTCTTGGCTCATGCTAAGTGTCCCAATGCTATCAGTCATGCCACTGATTTGCCAAAAGAAGTAATAGAAAGTAATATATGGTTCTTCCTCCTGAAGCTGGTTTGCCGTTTTGGGGGGTTTAGCGTAGTATATTAATTATCTGTTACTCAAACAAATCTGTTGTCATATGAATTGTGAAAATGCATGAGTGAATGACTTAAATACATCACTGACCACTGACTGTGGGCTGTGTCCTTTCTTCTGTCTTTCCAGTTTTGTTTTTGGTTCATTTCAGTAAACTTTGTAATACTTATTTCCCTGTACGCTCCTATGAAATAAGCTTCAAATCACACAGAATTACACAGAATCCACAGAATGACCCGGGTTGGAAGGGACCTCAAGGATCATGTAGTTCCAGCCCCCCTGCCTGGCAGGGCCACCAAACATACACCTTTACTAGATCAGGTTGCCCAGGGCCCCGTCCAACCTGGTCTTGAACACCTCCAAGGACGGGGCATCCACAACCTCCCTGGGCAGCCTGTTCCAGGGCCTAACCACTCTCCTAGTGAAGAACTTCCCCCTAACATCCAATCTAAATCTTCCCTCTTTTAACTTAAAACCATTTCCCTTAGTCCTGCTATTATCAGCCCTTTCGAAGAGTTTACTCCCCCCCTGGGAGTAAGTTCCCTTCAGGTACTGAAAGGCTGCAATGAGGTCACCCCGCAACCTTCTCTTCTCCAGGCTGAACAAACCCAACTCCCTCAGCCTGTCCTCATAGGGGAGGTGCTCCAGCCCCCTGATCATCTTCGTGGCATCATCTGAAGCAGCAAAGCACAACATTAGTTGGTGGTGTCCCAGACAACTGAACACCCAGCATGGCTGCCAGTAGAGCCACTCATCCTTTCTGCTTTAGAACTGATACCCGTTACGATGAAAATGAGCTCCCTGTGGGAGTGCTGGAGTTCTTGGGCTGTGGAGGAGTCCTCTTGTCAGCGCTAATTGAATCCAAGTGCTGTCATAGTGGTAACAGTAGTATAATATTGGATATAGTGCCGCCATAAGGGTTAACAAGGCCGGATGGAAGAGGGTGGGCATTTTGTTGTTGGCTCGTAGTTGTCCGTGTGGGGTCCTTCTCTTGCCCCCTCCGGTCACGGCGGTAACTCGGAGGAGCTCTGAGGCACTGTGGAGCGCTGCGGGTCCGGGCCGCTCCCGCCTCTCCGGAACCCTCCCGAGGGAACCCGAGCTCGAAAGGCACGGTGTCTAAAAGCGGCTTATTATGGGATGCTCATTACGCTCCGCAGCCACCCCCTGCGCGCCGCGCGGTGTCACTGGTACCGGGCTGAGGAGCGCCGGGCGGCGCCTCCCGCACGCAGCCGAGCCCCGGGCACGGCGGGCAGGGCCGCGCTCAGCGGCTCTCCACAGGAGCGCGCATGGCGGCGGCCCCACAGGGACCCGGCCCCGACCCCGGCTCCGACCCCGGCTCGTCCTGCTGCCGTCCGGCTCCTCCGAGCGCCCCGCACCGCTTCGTGCCGGCGGCGGCGGGAGCGTGGTGCGACCTCTGCTGCCGCTTCGTCGTCTCGCAGGGCCTGCGCTGCGCCGGTGAGCGGCCCCATACACACACACCCCTCGGCCCTTCTGCCCCGTCCCGTCCGTGCGGTGCCGGGTGGGGGCTCGCGTCCTTCGTGGGAGGGAACGGAGCGGCGGTGATGTGGCAGCCTTAGGTTGTTAGGAACTCTTACCAGGTTCCTGTCATTACCTCCCGCAGCTCTATTCTTACAGTTAATATTCTGAAAGGAAATAAATACTAGCGATGTGAAAATACGATTTTTAATGATTTCTTATGATTCAAGTTCTTGCACCGTTGCGACAGGACGTGTAAGTGCGGTTATGGGAAAGTAGACCTTAAGAATCCTATTATTTTCTTTTATGGTTGGCTGTTCTGTGGCAAGAGCCCTCAAGTGTCATGTTGGATTATGCATCTCCCAGCAGTGTTTTCTCAGCACGATTACAGCTCGTGCTGCTTTTCTTTCTCCTCCGTGACAAGCTCCATTTTTATCAGCCTTAGTCCTCGTGGCTGCTCTTTGGTAAAGTAGCACAGGGAGCATTCAACATTTATAGCCTAGCATGGATGTAACATTTAAAAGCCATAAAGCGGTATGGAGATGAGAGGGAGTGGGAGCGAAGTCACGCACAGACCGCTACTGGAGCCCAAGTGCTTGCTGGCACCCCACGGTCTGAGTGGATGGACCCAAATGGCTGAAAGATTGGTGCAGAGCGGCAAATCCCCATCTGCACCAGTGCAGTCCACACTCTTCATCTGACCCGGCTGCAGGGCTGCAGCAAGGCTGGTGACCCCCGGTGGATAAAGCCATGGTCCTTGTCAGCACCCCTTGAGAAGCAGAAGCTACAGCAGGAGTTACAGTGCCAATTCCTGGCAGAGGCTTTGAGCTGCCTGGCAGGCACAGCAGTGCTGGGAGGTATCCAGGTAGTTCTGAGCAATGGTAGAGAGCTTTGCTGCCTCATCTAAAAAGCAAAACGACAGCATCTTCCAGGCGGCCTGCAGCAGGTAAAGAAGGAACTGCGCACTGAATTGTCACGAGGATTCTGAATCAGAGAGATGGAGGTATTACTTGTACTTGGGTCACCCTGTTGGAGTTGGCACTCAGTAGCCAGCTGCCCTCAGATGAGACCAGAGTCAGAGATGCTGACCTGCATGGTGTGCACTAAAAGCAGTGAGGAGCTCCCCTGGGACGGGGAGGCAGTCAGAGGGGACAGCAGGGGGAGAATGTGGAAACTGAGGTGAACAGGGTTCTGTCTCAGCAGAAAGAGCTGCCATGTCCCTATGGAGTGGTGGCAGAATGTTATGGCAGGGCTGGGCTGTGCCATCCTTGTTTCACGGGTGGGGGCTGTGATTATCTCTGGGGTTCCATGTTGTCCTTGGTACGTGTGATAAAGTGAGGTGGGAGGATGGCTGCAGTGAATGAGGAACCACCAAGGGAAGGTTCCTTCTGCTTTTCGTGCTATTCTGGTGTGGAATCCATCGGTTGGTTTTCCAGCTTCTGCTAAAAACTGGAAAAATACTTTCATGTAACTCAGGGAAGAATGATCAGAATGGAAAAAAAGAGTTCAAGGAGATCAGTGACCATCTGTTAAATGCAGTGCACAAGGTGCACATTATTCAAGCAATATATTTCTTGGAAAAAATAAGGCAATACCGGAATTTCTGGACCTCAGCCCAGGAAGAAAGCCAAGGGTAATGAGATTCCTCTGAAAAAGATGCTTGGTAGTATCTGAGCTCTTGCTGTTATTCTGGATTACTTTTCAAGGGGGCCTTAACTGGTGCGGTGCTCCTGACTTGCTTGGCCCTTCGCCTTTTCACCTCTATTTTGGGGGGAAAAGCCATTCATCTGTGCAGGCACAAACTGCTGCTGCCCAGTCTGGCTGCTCCTCACAGAGCAGCTGGGAGCAGACACAGCCCAGCTTATTCTGGCTTAAACCAATGAAATGATGTGCAGGAAAGAGCAATTTTCTCTTCTACTATTCTGATTTTCTTTCAATCTGAGAGTGTTGTGTAGTGATCAGAGTTGTGATCTGATCACAACAGGACAGTTGTCAGCGTCCTACATCACGCTGACGGCTTGATGGTATGTAGCATTATGTAGCACAGCAGCCCTGGAGTAGTTGTGTTGTTTGCCTTATCATTTGGCATTTGGAAGATGAGGCATTTCTAAGAGTTTTAGATAAGTGGGTGTCCTCTGGTACCAGCCTGCAAAGGGAAGGATGGAGGCTTTACAATCACATGTGGTGAATCTCCCTTATTACAAGACTTCTAAATCATCCTTTAGAAAACCACAAGGCCCCTTAGAACAAATTATGGTGCGTTATCTAAATGGCTCCTAATTAGCAGCACTGTTAAAGAAATAGATTCCTCCTTACAGAAAGAGGTAAAACGTGGAGGAAAGAAGGAAGTGCAGGTATTAGTGATTTTTTTTTTCCTTCAAAGGATATTTTTTTGCAAGCAATTTCTGGAATATACGTTTTAATGCTTTTTGAAAGGGAATAGACCTTGTCAGCTATCCTGGCAGCAGGAGTTCATTCGTATTTATTTCCATGTGATGTAGGGTTGTGTTGCTGGAGCTATGCCTAGACTTACCATTTGTATCACCAAACATTCTGTGTTCCAGGGTTGGCTTAAAGTTTCATCTAACGAGTGAGAACCTTGGAGCAGATTGGGGGTAAAGCTCTTCTTTCCCTCCCCGTTCTTTCTGTGGGCAATTTTCTAATGACTTGCCATTCTCAGATTTTCCTTTATTTTGTTTGAAGCCCAAGATTACCAGAATTTCTCGGGCTCCGTGTGGGCAGGAAAGGCATCACACTGCAGCCCAGGGTTTGTGTTCCCATGGGTTTGCTGTTCTAAGCCCATTTTCCCACTCATCTGCAGAGAACAGTAACTCCTCATCTGGAAGAAGCAGACCCTGCTCTGAAGTGCTGTGAGTGAACCAGATGCCAAGGAAAGCACTGAGAGGTGAACTCGCTTTCTTTGTCACTCAACAGTGCACTGGCCAAGCCTGAATAGGGGCTTAGCTCATATTCAGCACTCACAGTCATCCCTTCCTTGGCCCTGCCAGGCAGGGGGGTTGGAACTACATGATCCTTGAGGTCCCTTCCAACCTGGGTCATTCTGTGATTCTGTGATTCCTTCTGCTGCAGCATTTACCAGAACCCCTGGCATGAATGGATGGAGCTCTGTACCCAGACAGTTAACTGCAGGTCAGCAGTGCGCACAACAGAAGGACAGGAGTTATGCTGCTTTTAGCCAGATGGCTTTATGAGCTGCAAGGCATGTCTGTTGTCAGTACTCAGTGCAGCACAGAGACAAATGCCTTGCTGATTTTTCTCCATAGAGTAAGAGCACGTCTTGTGTAGTAGCCTGGGTGCAGTGCCCTGACAGTGAGCACAAGAGCCTGGAAGTATAAAGGGATACAGTGAAAGTTGGGCTCTGCGACATCTCTTTTTCTATTGCACTCCAGTTTCTATGATTCAACAGCTGACATGGCTAAAATAAGAAATAGGGGATGAGAAACATCCTGCTCTTCTGGGAATATGCATATAAGGGACATCGTCAATCTCAGGTGCAAATAGCATGTGATCACTTGTACAATGTGCAGAGATCTAATGAAGGATTCCCAAAGTGCTACTGTAGCCTAAAAAGTAGTCAGGCTTTTGATATAAACAGACCAGGCTAAGATGAATAAATGTGTTATTTTAACAATATTTAATGCACATGTTTGTTTTCCTGCCCTGATTTCTGATTTGCCTTAGAGATGCTTCCGTGCAAACTCTCAATGAGAAGTCTACTAATCTTGGCACAGTCACCCGGAGCTCACAGGCATGTTTGTCTGTCATCCCCTGAGTCAACTTCAATGTGTCAAAATGACTTACGAGGAGACTCAGTATCTTCAGTTCTAGCTGAACTCTATAGAGAAAATAGAGTTTTATTTTCTCTATATTCTGAAGTGAAACTGTGTGTGTATAAAGGCTCACTTGCAATACCGCATCAGTCGCATCAGGCTCTGCACATTTGCACCATCAGGAAAAGTACATAAAGAAATTACAACAAATGTTACGGGCTGAAGTGTTCAAAATGAAACAGGGCTGCACTCAGCGAGTTCTTCTCTCAGTCTGTACATGTCTGGAATTAGCCTGACCCAAGTGCAGCACCTTGCATTTCATTTTAGAATACATTAAGGCCTAACAGATGTGAGTAAATGTGCTTTGACACCCCGATTTCTGTCCTTAGATTCCTGGCCAGGATGAGTTCTACTGGAAGTATTTCTCTGAACTTCCTACTCCTCTCTCCCTAAGGGCAGAAATCCAGTTGTTTTCCAGCAGAGCCTATAGATGCAGACAGTTCTCAAGGTTTTTCAGTTAAGATGTTCTCAGTGTGCCACAGAAAAGATGGGATGCTGCTTTTTGTCTCCTTACAGCCAGCTCTGAGGAGGCTCTCACAGCCCCTCATGTGCTTTCCACAGTGGTCTCCTGGCTTCTTCAGAAGCTGTGCAGACCACAGTTCGTCTCATGAGCTGTTTTATAACTTCACTACAGGATGGGAATAAATATACCCAAGAGGCTCCGTTCTTCCTCTGCCAACAAGAGGGGAGCCATGACGACCATGGCAGCGGCAGACAGCTGGATTCAATTAGACAAATCCCATCTACCTGCTCATCCAGAGAGATTTCCGTAGGGCTGGCAATAAGGGTTGAAACCGCTCCTGTTTGCCTAATGCTCATTTGCTTTGGAGAGGTTTAATCCCAATTATGTGGTGTTTTACTCAAAAGTCATTCTCACCACAGGAAAAATAACTGCTGGATGGGAATATCTGGTGGTGTAGGTGTGGGAGTGGTTCAGTTTGGTGTGCAGTGACTGTCAGGTGAGGTTTGGGGAATTGGATGTGTTATGTTTTTATTCTATTTTTATTGTGCACCTGTAGTGCATTACATAAGGTTTTCAATATATTTCCCCTTTTGTTGTTTTTCTTTATTTCCATATCACATGTTGGTGCATATTACCTATTGGTGTATAAATGGCTGCAAAAATTCCCAAGAAAGGATTAGATGCAAAATGCCTTTGACAACTAAAAGGCTGTACAATCTATTTTAACTTTATAGATTTATTTCCAAAAGAATAGATCACGATATCTGAAAATGAATGTGTTTTACCCCAGTTTGAGTGCTGCAGTTCTTCAATTTCCATCTTTCAAACAGGGGCTTGGGAGCTGCAGATTGTCATTCACTGCCCATTTTTAATCCCTTCTTTTTGTGTATGTGCAGCTGCTGAGAATCAAAAGTTTTTTTAGAAAGCTCAAAATATAGCTCCTTATTTGGATTATGGATGGATGAGCAGCTGAGCTGGAAATAGGAAGTATTATGTTAGTTTTGCTGAACAAAGCTCAAATGCAGCAGATTTTTGTTTCTTTACTCATAGGAAATGCACTGTGCTCTTTATGAGCCTCCCAGCAACACCATTTCCACACGATGATGTTATGATTATGTTGTAGCATGAAATCTGTGGCGCTGTGTCTTGACACTGCTGTGCAAACGCAGCAGTGCTGAAGCACGAGACTACAGAGCTCTGCAAGTCTTTGTCCTTGTCTGGAAGTTCAAGCTCCATTGGCATAGAAAATACTGTTGTGAAAACTGACTTACAAATACTTCTCCACTCTGTGCTCTGCTTGCAGGTATTGTACATAACACTGTGCCACATACCCACGATGACATGGGTTTCCCTGTGTGGGGTGGGCTGTGGGGATGGCACTGTGGAGGATGAAATGTCTGCCTGGCTCTGGTGCATGGCCTAGAGAGCACCCATGGCTGTGGAGCCAGGTCTGTGTACCTACAGGGCTTGAGGTGTGTGGGCCAGACATCAGTATGCTGCAGGGAGAGCCTTGCAGGGGTTGGGGGTGAGACTGACCCACAGTTCAGCAAGCTGGTTTGTCACACAGCGTAATCGTCTGGTTTATTTAACTGAGGATTCTGCATACTAATCGAATTCTGTGTTGTTCCAGTAAGGCATGAAGCACTGCAAGGCGTAATCCTCCATAGGTTTGTTGTGCCTACCAGCAAAGTCAGTTTGCCTCCTTATGTTTTTATACCCTGACGTGTTTTACTGAGCGCTCTTTTAAGCCTCATAAAATACCGTCGTAACAAAAATACAGTATCAGTGTTTTTTGTTTGGATGACAAATGTATGACCCCGCCCTTCATATCCTGCTAAAGATAATACATACTTCTTCATCAATTTATAAACTTACTAGTCCTAGCATATATTCCCTTTTAGTCTGAAGTATCAAGTATTTTTGTATAAGCCACTTTGGTTTTCATTCCATTTTGTGCAAACCCATTTTAGGAAAAAAGCCTTAACCATTCAACTCAGCTGCACTTAAGTGCTCAGAACCATTCCAGCTCCCACAGTGGTGAGTTAGCTGCTGGGCTCCAGCTCTGCTGTTTGCTGAGCAGGGTGTCAGAGCTCTGACTTGTGCGGAAACCCTCGCTTTGCTGTGAAATTCCTGCTGGCATGGCGGGGTGGGGAGATGAGTCTGGCAGCTCCAACTCTGCCGTCTGCTCTTCCACTGACACTGGCTGAAGAATTGTGGCAGATCCAGCTGAAGTGGAAATGTTTGTTTTTGGAGACATAGTGAGCAGAGGAAATGCAATCTATCTAACTTGGACTCGAGAAGTTATCAGTATGTTAAAAATGTCCAGTGTATAAAATGGGGCTAAACACTTATTTTAGCGTAGAGAAATACATAGTGAATTCTAGAAAAGTTATTAACTGCATACTGTGAATGTAGCTCATGTAACAGAGCCCTTCCTTACTGTCATTTAAAGGTTGAGATAGAAGGATCTTTGTTTAATAATGACATTAGTTTTGGTATTCAGTGTTTTCTGCTGTCCAGATTCAGCAGAAGAAAAAAAAAATCAAATTAAATGTGAGAAGCTGAAGAGAAGCTTGTGACACAGCTGAGATTGTACTGGGCTTGGGAAGCAATCGAATTGTCTCGCTGTTAGAATGCATATGCCAGAGTTATACAAATAAATGTATATTTTATTTGTTTTAAAACAGTTACGGGGGGTATATTAATTCATTGCATCTCCGGGTTTACAGTTCAGTATATATCTTGCTTGAAGCATGCAGTCTGACTACTGACATACTGGTAGTTTGTTTGGATAACTGAATGTTAATAGATGCTTGATTCGAACTGTGGCAGTGAATGATGTGACTGTTGCATTTACTTTAGAATCCATTATGAGTAAAAGTTGTGTTTTAAAAAGCTGTGTATCTATAGAAATCTGTTCAACATGTCGCTAAAAACTTTCAGGTTTCCAAGGTACTTAGATAAAATCTTGTTGGTTTAAATAAAGGGCATTTAAAGGGGACTTAGGCTATCAGTTTTAGAATTGATTTGCTTACAGACTAGAAGAGGTAGCTGGAGATGAACCTTCCAAAAACCCTCTGTGGAAAAGAAGTCCTCTTTTAACATCACTGAAAGCACAGGACCAGGTTAAGGCTGTGAAGCGTTGGTCTTTCTTTAGCCAGAGCATCTATTAATATAGCTCTGCTTGTCGTAAAGAGGGAGGTCTAAAGGGCTCTAAACTGAGTGACTGGGAGGGAGGGGATTTAGGACTAACAGGTGGTCTCGAGACGCAGTGGCTGAGGCTGAGCTCAGAGCCGGCGTGCCGCGTGCGGGCATTCGTGGGCTTTCCTCTCGCAGTCTGGCTACGTGCTCCTGCTCTTCCTGATGTAGCCGTGGAGCCCTTTCAGACATGGCCATAAGAAGCGACTTCAGCAAAACCATCAGAAGGATAGCACGTTTCTTTTACCGGTTTCCCAAATCACTGGGCAGCTCGAGGAGAAGGACAGTAAAACTCCTTTGGAAGTCTACTGGTAAGTCTGCTGCTATACTTCTTAAGGCATTCATTTTTTTCCCACTAGAAAGAAATTCAAAGAGAAAACTAAATTTCTTCCATTCAGCTGGTTAACTTTCCCAGTCCAGCACGGTTCTGCATTTTCCCGTTCTCCGAGGCCCATTAGGTAAAACTGTAAAAATATTTTGCAGATGCAACAGAAGGTTTGTTAGGCTTGCTCAGAAGGAGAATCCTCTCGCAGCCTTGTGATTTATTCATATTAGCAGTCATATTGGAGATATTCGGCATCCCAGTTTTACAGACCTTGTTTCTCACTCACACAGGAATTCTGATATGCCTCAAATACTCGCCAGAAAATTATTTCAGAGTGCCTTACCTGTTCATTTATCTAAAAGGCTTTGTGAAGGTAAAGGTGACTAGATAACTTGGCGCTTTGTGTCATTGTTCACAGAAAGCAATGAGGAATGGGGGGAGGGCTTGTGTTTGGCAGTGATGCTCTGTCCCTAATACTCCTTTTATCAGCCAAAATGAAGTACCACTCAGCTCATCAATTAGCAAAAGTTATTACTTCTAAAGACAATTCAGTCTTTGATCCTTGTCCACTCCTAATGGGAAGGTGTTTGCATCCTCTTAAATAGTCCTAAAGCCCAAAGATGGCTGTGTCCTTTCAGAATTGCCTAAAAGCTGGGGTTGAGGTGTGTTCTCAGGGAGTCGGGAGAAATGGGCACTTTTTCAGCTTAGGAAGCTGAATTTACTCTGTTATTTTTAAAGGTCTAATTATACGAGACAGAATTTCTTTTGACAAGGACTGTTTTGATTGAAGTGGTCATCTTGTCAATTCTGCAAGTATTACAGCATTAATAAAACATTTCTGTTTGCATGGGGTGGGATTCGGAGCAGTTCTGCAGCTGAAATATTTGTTGTTGTAGTGTTGCGCTCCATATCACAGATTTATGAACCTGAGACAGAAAGGACAAGTTGAACAGTCTGATATCCGCCACAGAAATGCTGTTGGACTACATGCCTAAATGACATATCTAATTGACATGTGGCTTTTTCCCACTGAAGGTGTCTGTGGTTTTCAGGCATCCAGAGGGAAATCCCACTTCACTGAAGACTGTGGCAAAGTTTTCCTCAACTAAGGCTAGAATTGTTGCCTCTGTTTGAATATTGGTTATCTCCAGTCCTCCTAACACATCAGCATAATAAATGGAGGCTGAAATCTCAGTGCTTCTGTCACAGAGGAGTGGATACTGATAGTGTCTACACTGATGATTCCTTTTTGGTCTTCACAAAGCCACTATGTGGTATGAAACTTTAGCTGCACCAAAGTCCATGAGCATTTCTGCCTTTATTTAGTGCCCAGGGCCACGTCCAGGCAGCTTCAGAAGATCCCCAAGGACACCACAGCCTCAGGGCAACCTGTGCCATGGCTCCATCACCAGCATGGTGAACAGAGTGCTTGCTTCACTATGCATAATCCTAGATTTTTCAGCTTTATCTCCGCCTCTGTGGTTTTTCTGTCAGCGTTTGTTTCTGTGGTGGCACTAACAGGATTTTCCGGTTAGGTCAGCCAGGATGAGCCAGCAAAATAATTGTGCTCTGCTAGCCTTGTTCCACGGATGAAAAACCCAGCTAATAATTAAAGCTCACCATAAGACTCACTGATAGTTCTCAGACATGCTTTAACAAATAAATTAATGTCTTAACAACAAGAAAGAAACTTTCACGATTTGCACGTGTAAAGAAGAGTAGAGATGGCATTCTGTAGTACATCTTGCCATAGACACTGCGATATCAACTGTCATCTGAGTCAAGAGATGGGCAATGTGCCTCTTGCTGAGATTTGTTTTCATTCTACTTCAGTCACTCTTGTCTCCTTTTCCTGTCCAGAAACAAAATCTGCTGACGTACAAAAACAGATTCTAAGTGTGATGGTGAGTTTAGTACTGCTGTACATGATTGTTTGCAGAAAGCTGTATTTGGTACAAGTTTTATCTGTGAAAGCAGAACTAGATTTCTAATCCTAAAAGTCCTTTGTTTCCAGCCTCTTTGGATGGATGATTTGGCTATGGATTATTGCCCTTTACGCATCATTAAAGATGGAAGAAAATTCTAGGATAATGCTCAGTAACTATTTTTGATTTAATTACTTACCAAAGGTTAAAATAATATCTTAGATGTAGTTCAGAATATGCTACAAGGGATGCATCAAGAATAATGCCTCCCATTTTGTCATGCTGGCCCACAACATCAGGGGTGGGTGCTGGTGGTACAGCAATAGAGGCTGAACCGTCCCACCAGCATCCACTGCATGTTGTTGCTGTGTGACAAGATGGCGGCATTAGAGAGAGCCTAGATAAAACTATGGAAACCTATGGTCAATGAAGACACAACAGACAAGTTGCTTCTATTCTCCCTATTTTATAGCAGAGGGTTAAAGTGATGGGTGACAAATTTAAAGTAGGTAAAAGGAAATTTCTTTACTTTTTTTTTTTTCTTTTTTTTCTAATTCAGAATGTAATTAAATTGTAGAGCTCATTACCAGGGGATGCTGCTGAGGTCAGGAATGTAACCAGATTTAAAGAGGATCTGGAAGAATAAGAATATTCAATCATATGAGAATTGAAGCTGTAAGAAAAGCTTT
The DNA here is from genome assembly GCF_054131305.1 of Coturnix japonica. NCBI lineage: Eukaryota > Metazoa > Chordata > Aves > Galliformes > Phasianidae > Coturnix > Coturnix japonica. The sequence goes on from NC_140663.1 coordinate 30,252,285, forward strand.
GAAAGAGATGTAAATCATCTTGCTTCAGTGTTTAAGTTCATTATTACCAATTACAGATTAGTTTGACATAGTTTCTGGCTCAGATCCCACAATTGTTTTTTGTAGTTTCTTTGGAAGCAACAGATGCCAACCCCAAGCAGAGACAACCTTGTGATACCCATTGACTTAAACCCTTACAATCTTTTTCAGTCCTGTGCAGAAAAAAGCAGATTTCAGACCTGTTCAGAAAAAAAAACAAACTTGCCATAATATTCTGTGGTAATGAACATGAAAAGATGAAAAATGCTTCCTATTATTTTGTTAGATAAAGTAGCCTGACATGGAAGACTTTGCTGGCCATTTCTTGCCAAAGCCAATATGTGAAAATCTTTATTCTCAGCTCTTGGACAGTGATGATTCTCTACAGTTTGAGCTAGTGAGCATCATTTGAAGGGTTAATTAACTGCATCTGGGAGTGTGGGCAGAACGACACTGTCTCAGTGGACATCTATGTGTTTGCAGATCAGTTATATTGAAACCTAATGGAGCATCAGACAAGGTGAACTTCTGTAGCATGAATCCAGTAACCCAAGGTCATATCTCCTTAGGACATACTAGGGTGGGGGATCAAAACTTTGGAACCAGCTTGTCTGGGCTGCTGTGTTTGTTTCCTAAATGCCTACTTCAAGGCTATTACTTACATAGTGCTAGGGATGGAATGGCACTGTAGGTTGGAAGCAGGTAGAATACATTAGCCTTTTACAGTCGGATCATGCAGACAGGTTTTCTGTCTGTGTTAGGACTGGATGCAGTTCTTTCAGTTCCTATTTGTTCATCTGCTCTGGACACTTCAACTCATTTGATCTGAAGGTTCCCAATCCTCATTTTATAGCCTGTGTTCATTTAAGTTCGTATAAGTATACATAGATTATTAATGGAAATATGCCATTTAAAAATCACTTGTGTTGTGAAAACATGGTTTTAGTTTCTGGTCCTCTTTTCAAAACCATCTCCGTATGTACTTTCGCTACCTCTTTTTATTTTAAGTATATGTGCAATTTTTCTTGTACAAATTGCATATAAGTGCACTTACCTGGCTTCAGAGGAAACTGTGAAACTGTTCCAAGCTCTATTTTGTACAAAATATTTAATGCATATCAGCAAAGCGATAAAGAGGATGGATGCCAAATGTTGGTATTTGCAGGTCATTGGGATACTATAGAGATGGCTGCAAACGGCTGTGGAAGAAACACGTCATGCTGAGTGATGGGTCAGTTAAACTTAATTCATTGTTGATAAATATGTACAAAAATATATAAGGAAAACACTGTAATTGCATATTCAGAACAGTAGCTTATAGTTTAGTATTCATCACTTGGAAAACTTGGTTGACACTCGGCTGAACATGAGCCAGCAGTGTGCCCAGGTGGCCAAGAAAGCCGATGACATCCTGGCTTGTATCAGAAAGTGTTGCCAGCAGAAGAAGGGAAGTGGTCATCTCTCTGTACTCAGCCTTGGTGTGGCCACATCTGGAGTACTGTGTTCAGTTTTGGGCCTCTCACTGCAAGAAAGACATGGAGGCACTGGAACGTGTCCAGAGAAGGGCACTGAAGCTGTGAGGGGTCTGGAGCACAAGTCTTATGAGGAATGGCCGAGGGAGCTGGGATTGTTTAGTCTGGAGGAGGCTCAAGGGAGAACTTATTGCTCTCTACAGGTACCTGAGGTTGTGGTGAGGTGGGGGTTGGCCTCTTCTCCCATATAACTAGCAAGAGGACAAGAGGAAATGGCCTCGAGTTGTGCCAGGGGAGATTCAGGTCAGATGTTAGGAAATACTTCTTCTCCAAGAGAGAAGTCAGGCAATGCAGCAGGCTGCCCAGGGAGGTGGTCATCAGAAGTCATTACCCCACCATGAACTGGCCACATGAGAGGCTTAGAACAAATTACTTTTTCACATACGTGCACATAGACGTAATTCAATTGGAGAGCTGACTAACAGGATGTTTGAGAGACCGAAGTGTAAGCGTATTCAACAAGGGATTAGATAAATTTGTGGAGGAAAGAGCCACAAAGGGATATTAAATAAACAGATGCAGATGCAACCGCTGGCTCATTGAAGTTGCAGATTGCCGGAGGAAAGCAGGTCATAAAGAGGAAATGTCATTCAAAATTCACTTTATTTCTCATGTGTGCTCCCTCTGCACCTACTCACAGGCTCTTCCCAAGTCAGGATAGTGGCCTGGGTGGCTCCTTGCTCTAATCCAGCTGTTCTTGTGTTCTTCAGCTGAAATACCAATACAAGCTGCAGAACAGGACAGCCTCTTTCACTATTCTTAATTTCTGGGTGTTCTTCCATCCATTAAATAGTTGTTCAGTTTGCTTCATATTTGTGAGTCTGTACTTTTTCAGGCAAGACCCATTCTGTTGGAGTCCAGACAGTAATGGTACATTTTTGTCTGTAATGGTCACAAGTCACAGCACATACACGTCACATGGCATTTACTAATTGCATCACACATTGTTTTATCCCAATTATCAGATAGTTAGATGAAGTGAATGTGGTGTCTCACTAAACTCTCTTTTCCTTAGCCGCACCAGTTTTAAATGGAACAAGAGAAACCTCAGTACATGGTTTATAACCCTGCCAAAGGAAGGTCCTGATTGGTACCCTGAGATTTACTAAAGCCTTCATAAGTCTGTTACAAATGCAAAGTAAAAAAAAACAAATCTCTTCAGGGACTGAACTTCATCTCACGGGCATAACCTCTGTGTGGTTCAGGACCAGCAATGTGAATATCTGCAATGCATGAGGGATGTTAAGGTCACCGGGAACTACTGTTACAGTCTGTGCCTGGTGTGGGCTTTGAGGTACTTTGGAAGATTTAATTTTACTTTCTGTTTTTCTACTGCTACTTTTCTTTCCTTTGCCAATGGCAAACAATAGCAGTAGGAAGATGTCATTGCTCTTTGCTGCTTTGTCTTTTTTGCTTCTGTGGTAGCTTGTAGTAAGACAACCAGGAGAGAAGAGGATGCCAACTGTGTGCATTAAACACAGTGCCTCCCCAAGATACATGTCTCAAGGTCCATTATCAAGGTGGGAATGATGTCCCATAACAACTGAAATAAAAGCTGTGAGCTTGTCATTTTTGCAGAAGAACATTAATAAATTAGCAGTGAGGAATTTACTCTTTTAAAGAGAGAATGTAACAGTAAAGCCTGATACCTCAGCATCCAGAAACATGCTTGGAGTTGGGCTGCATTCAGTGTTAAGAAATGACCAACCACTACAGAATGCTCCACAGGTTTGCTGAGCAAGCATAACAATTATTTAGTTAGGCTTCCTGTTGTTTGATGGGTTTGATTTTTCTTTTTCCCGATTTCACATTGCACCAACTGAACCACATAGAGGGAGTTAAGTAACTTGGGCCTGGCTGTGAGCTCATAGCTCCTCGGCAGGGTGGGTAGCTACACCTAAGCCACACTTTTCATACCAACGCATATTTTTTGTCAAGTTTCTTCTAATAGAAAAGGAAAACAAACAACAACAACAAAAGACAATTTGCGAATTAACTTTATACTGTGCATTTTGGGCGTTCAGCAATAGAGGGCACTAGAGTAAACGCTTTGTTTTCAGATTGAAAAATGAACTTGTTTAAAAATTTTTGGATGTTGAAGGTTTTTTCCTTCCCATTATTTTTCTCTTTCAGTGTTGGAAATAGACTAGCAATCACAGCAAAGAGAAGTCCAGAAATTCCAGCATGACAGATATTGGGACTGCATAAATACTTTGGACCAATTTCTTACCTTTTTATCTCATTTTCAGTTCAGAAACTCACCCAGCCAGGTACTCAATGAATGTAAAATTTCATGATTTTTGATGTCTGTTCTGAGAGAGATGCCAGAGGAAATGTGGCTTCTGGGATCTGGAGTGCCTCATCTGCCTGTTTATCCAGGCCGCACTGAGTGAGGGACTTCAACATTGTCTTTGGTCTTCCTGGTTTTGGGAGCTCCATGCATAAACTTATGGATAAGTATGAACTTATTCACCCTGTCTGGGGAGGTAGGAACTAGATGTTCTTTGGGGTTCCTTTCAACCCAAGCCATTCTGAGATGCAGTCATTCAGAGAAAGGTACTGCAGAGGGACCTGGATAGACTGGATGGATGGGCCGAGGTTAACTGTATGAGTTTCAATAAGGCCAAGTTGGGTCCTGCATTTTAGTCACAACAACCCCAGGCAACCCTACAGGCTTGGGGAGGTGTGGCTGGAAAGCTGCCTGATGGAAAGGGACCTTGTTGTGCTGATGGACAGTCAGCTGAATATTAGCCAGCAGTGTGCCCAGGTGGCCAAGAAGGCCAATGGCATCCTGGCTTGTATCAGGAATGGTGTGATGAGCAGGACTAGGGAAGTCATCCTGCCCCTGTACTCGGCATTGGTGAAACCTCGAGTACTGTGATCAGTTTTGGGCACCTCAGTACAGAAAGGACATTGAGGTGCTGGTGCAGGTCCAAAGAAGACCTGCTCAAGGCTTGTGAAGGGCTTGGAGAATAAGCCCTACGAGGAGAGACTGAAGGAACTGGGGCTGTTCAGTCTGGGGAAAAGGAGGCTGAGGGGAGACCTTATTGCTCTCTTCCAATATCTGAAAGGTGCTTACAGCAAGAGCAGGGCTGGTCTCTTCTCACTGGTGACAGGTGATAGGACAAGAGGGAATGGCCTCAAGTTTTGCCAAGGTAAGTTTAGGTTGGATATCAGGAAAAACTTTACAGAAAGGGTTGTTAAGCACTGGAATAGTCTCCCCAGGGAGGTGGTTGAGTCACCATCCCTGGATGTGTTTAAAAACTGTTTGGATGTGGTGCTCAGGGATGTGGTTTAGCAGAGGGTTGTTAGTCAGGGTAGTATGGTTGGGTTGTGGTTGGATTCAGTGGTCTAAAGGTCTTTTCCATCCTGAGCTGTTCTGTGATTCTGTTTTTGAACAGTGTCCATAGAAGGGGATGTCAGAAAACCAGCCAGGTACGTGGGGAGGAGCAGGTTCTGTGGTTGAAAACCCTCAGTCCCCACATCATCATTTGGTGCTTGGTTCTCAGAGCTTACTGCAGGAGCGTTTCGAGCCCATAGATGTGTTTCTCAAGGCAAGCAGCTGGGACCATTCCAGCAGAAGGCTGAAACAAGAGACGCAAGCTTAAAGCTGCAGCATGGAAGTTAAAGCCAGATTTCAAGTTGGCTGTGATACTAAAATAGATCAGAGAGATTTTGAGTAGTAAATATAATCCAAGCTTGTATTTTCTTGTTTTGCATTTTTCTTTTAAAGTTCTTCTGCTGTTTAGAATTTATGTTTTAAGCCTTCCTTGATTGAATGAAGTGGATGTATTCCGTTCTGTGTGGTCTGGCAAGCATTAGGAGCTCTGTTGCAGCTGGAGTGGTGGTGGTTGCAAATAGGACTGCACACAGAGCGTTATCTGCTCAGAGCAGGCACAGGAATTCTGAGGAGCACTGCTCTGTTTGTGGGCTGATAATATGGAATCCCAGCTTTGAGCAAGAGCTTCATATGGCAAATCTTAGCAGGAGACTTTGGGGAAGCACTGGGAAAAGGGGGAGGACCCAAGACTGAGATAGCCATGTTGAGAAAAATACAGATGATCTTTGCATACACATTAAATTGACTTTGCCAGAGCTATTCTTTAATAGCTCTGGAGTAAATCATTAGGGTTTGTGTTCTGGAATCGCTCAGGAATCAATGCTCAAAGACTTGAAATATTGAAGAGCCACTGTAAAGTTTAGTATCTCAAGATAGGCATTAACCCTATCTCACACATTGTTTTTACGTGCATGAAGGTGTGCAGTCCTCCCTCAGAGGTCAGTGGCTTTCTCTGTGGCTGCTGCCAACGCTCTTACCTGGTAGCTGTGACCTACTAAAGACACTTCATCTATTCAGAATTCCCCTATCCCAGTTCCACAACATGCAGCTAGATGGCAACGTCCGCTGCCAGTTCTTGGGTGAGCTGCCCTGCCATGGCGGTCCTGCTCAGCATGCCCCCAACTTCCAGATGGCCGTACCCACGCAACTCCTCTGTCTGGTGCTGACCATACAAAGCTAAAGCACAATCCAGGCTGAGATAAAATCACACACATACACACACTCAAAAAGACATTTAAAGCTCCAAAACAGACCACACCATTGTTTATAGAGGTACCCGTGGCAGAATCTGAAGAAACTCTAGCTTAGCTTGTTTAGTTTGAAACACCAGTCCCTCCTTCCTGTTTTGCTGTTGAGAGGCTGAATTAATGTACTACCAGATTACTTGCTACCTGATGCATGTGGTCAGGGATGTGCTCTGGGTGTTCACAGATTGCAGGGCCATTGAACAAATCCAGGCTGATGGATGTTGTTGGCCTCCATGGCTCATCTGTTCCTGGAGTTTTCAATCTGGAGTTTTCATGTCTTCTCCCCGAGAGGCCTATGATTCCTGCTCCACACATGTCATGTGTGGCAAAGTCAGGTTGGTTACTGCCTGCCCAGGTGGTAAACAGTTGTCTGAAAATTCTCAGTCTTCTTTTTTTTCCTTTTTCTTTTTCCCCGCAATAGCCAAGCTCTACTTTGGAAAAGCACTTTGCAGACAAAAGTCAGGTGAACTTTTAGAACTGTTTTGTTAGAGTTAAAGCACCCCTTTTCTGCTGAGGCCCAAATGTATGCAAATACATGACCGAGCAGGCCTGGCCTGTAGTCACTGGGTACCACAGTGAGCTGGTTACAGGAGTTCGTCCTGTTCCCAGGCAGAGTTTCTGACCCTGGATGGGGCTGTGACAGGTCCAGGTGGGGCTGCAGGCCTGCTAGGTTCACTTTTAATCAGTGTATATGTAAATGTTTGGGGTTGCACAATGCTGGAACATTCACAGCCACAAGGAAGTGACAACTGTTAGTAAAGAGACCTTGCAAAATTCATGTGAATGTTACAGAAGAACTTCCAGAGTGCTCATTTTGACTCGCTGAGAGCACTGGATAGAAACCAAAGTTCAAGTATCTCCTAATAATTTCCTGTTTTGGAGAGGAGCCTTGAAATGCTGATATATTGCTCAGGATCTGGAGTTATTTCTGTGATCTAAAGTAGGAAAGATATAAATCAAACGATGGTATCAGATATGAATTTTCAGGAATGCCATTATTTTCAGATATTCATTAAAACACTGGAAGTAACTTTGGTGTCATACATAAACATGTCATTTTTTTCTCTTCATAGAAGCCAATTAAACCGACCATGTTTTGATGTATCATGTCTGTACTGGATTTATGCCATAATATAAGACTTAGATACTGATATATCCCATGTCATCAAGAATTATGCTGGTATAGTCAGTAACTCATTTTAGTTTTTCAGTATGACCTCATTTGTTCAAAATGATCCTGTTCATTGAGTCAGTATTGAACACAAGGAGTAGTGTGTCAGATGATGAACTCTCACAGACTGGTATTGACACAGCGTCATCCAAGTTACAAACAGATCCTGGTTTCACTCTTTTACTTCAGCTACCTATTTGCAGTCATATTCCTTTGATTTTTAGCTTCAGTTTTAGTGTTTTACAACAAGTAACACTTTAGAGATTTAACTAGTAGAATGTGTGAATATATTAGAAGTACCAATGAATGAGTGTGTGAGAGGCTCTTGTTTGTGGTTTTTTTATTCCTTGACAATGGAAGATTGTAATCCAGATGGTTTTTTGCCAGCTATGTGAAAGCAAAAGATGAGGATTCTAGAATAGCTGGAGAAAAAAAAAAGTTATATAAATGACTTAAATTCTGAATCTTGAAGCCTATTTTTAGCACCAGCACTTTGAAATTGTTGTGTTGTTTGGATTTGTGCTTGCTGCCTACTATTGCCAAGTGGGGCTGTGACATCTGTGTGAAGCAGGAATTGGATGAGAGAGAATGTCTGCTTTCCAGCAGCACTGTTTGTCTACTTGAAGGAGAAAGCCCATCTGGTTATATCTTCTGGTGTTCTTCAGCCCCCTGGTGCCACTCCAGCAACAAGATGGCTCCATTGTCTCATTCTTGTAGTAGCAGGTCTCTTGGGCCGTTGCCTTAGGGAGTTAGTCAAGTCAGTTTTATGGTCTGTCAGTGCCTGGGAAAATTGCTGTCTATGGGATGTGTGTAGGGCCTGGTGGCCAGTGGCCATTGCTGTGGCCCATGTGTCTGTTGAAAGCAGTCTACTGAGAAACTGTAGATTAGAAGAGCTTATGTAGAAAAGTAGTAATTGTGGATGGATACCACTTCAGAGGAGTTAGGAACGTGGGGCTTTTCTGTACTGCAGTGTGAAATGAGCCTTGTCTAGCTCCACAACAGGGAAACATGCACAGAGATCTGATGATGAGTGATGATAATAAATAAAGAAATAATCAGAAATAAAGAGAATTGCAGATGTATGAAAAGAGTTATAACAGATCTGCGCCAAAAGCTGGGGGGAACTCAACAATTTCAAAGGGCATTTTTGCAAATAATAATGCTGCTCATTCCACCGCAGCATCTAGAGAAACTTGTGTGGTGCCGACTTTCTTTGGCATCTAACTAGATTGAGCATCAGCAAAAAGCAGAACACAACATAGATTGGGTCCAACCCAAAGCGTGAGATGTGGATGTCAAAATATTGTAGAAAAATAATGAATTCTATCTTGCAGAAGAAATACTGATCTTTCTTCTCCTTCCTTATGTGACCTGCTGGCTGCAAACAGATTAAGAAGTAAAGCCGTAAGCATCTTACGTAGTTTGGATATTTTTCCAAGAAGCTTTACAAGCATAATTTCTGTGTGCAATCACAGTAGTAATGTCTCCTCTGATAGCTGGGAACAAAGCCACAGGCTATCAATTAGAGATAATTTTACTGTCTAATCTCCCATCACACGCAGTAGCAGAACCAAGCTGTGCACTCTCCTCAAGCTTTCTAGTAAAGACTTCTTCAATTTATTGCAGCTGATAAGTAATACAAACCTAAACATAAATTCAGCTTTGAACTTGTGATGTGTCACTGTGGCATGGCATACATTTGCATACCTATTTGAAAGTCAAATTTGTCTGGGCTGTCACAGAACTTGTGTGCACATGCACACACTTTCTGGGCAAGGGGAGAAGACCATAGCAGGAGTGAGAGGCTTTGCTGCTGAACCTCTGCCTGACCCACTGATACTCAGTTACAGGGGCTGATGCTGGAGCAGCCATTGAGCTGCCTGCCTCCCCGCTGTGCAGCCTGGCACAGCCACTCATACAAACATCTATTTACAAGCTATCAGGCCAAATCAAGTGTCAGATGAAGAGAACCCAAACATCAGGTAGGGACCAATCACATAAAATGGATGCGTTCAGCTCTTACAGTAGACCCTTATGAAGGCAGGATATAAGCAGCCTTCATTTCATATAATTTTAAAATTTTCTAAGTTATTTTTTTGCTACAACTCTGGTAGCAACGTGGTAATAAATACTGTGTTCCTTTATGACTCAGTAGTTGCCAACGCAATCTTAAAAATATTTGTATGTTTAATAAATACACGCTTTGCATTTATAAAGGATGCAGGATAATTACACATGTTCACTATGCAGCGTTATGGCACTTTAATAAATAACTTAAGCATACAGGACAGCCTGAGCATTAGTAAAATAAACCTGTTAGCTTTTCTACATGTCTGGGGGTGCTTTTATCAGCTGGACACAGTTTAAACCCCTGTACACCTTTCAGTTCAAAGGACTGCATTTGTTTCAGGCTGCGTCAGGAAGCAACACCTGGTTCCGATTGCTTTCTGAGCAGAAATAATATGGCAACTCAAAATCTGGTGATCAAAACAGCATTTTCAGAATAGTAGCTGATTTTTGAACTGATGGTAATTTTGAGAATACTCCAACAAAGGATTACAAAAAAAGGAGGATATTAGTCTTAACTTGATGCTACCTGGACCTTTGTGAAATGTTGTATGCCATGAATGCAGTAAAATAGTGTGTTTAAAGCTAAGATAAATAGTAATAAAGGCTGTAAATATTACCATGCTAGGAAGAAATATTTATTTTTTCTTGACTTGCTCATTGAACTTACAGTCATTATATTAAAATCTAGTTTATGATCAAGAGTTTCAGAGAAGAAGCTTTCACATTTTTTTGCAATTATGCCTATAACAGCCAGCAGGAAATTATGGGCTTGTCCTACAAATGACATTACGGACTCACAAATTAAAATGAATATAAATGACAAACAAAATAGCATTGAGAGATAATGTTTCTTAACTTAATTAGTAATCCTGGTTTTGAGCGCTGTTTAGCTAGGAGATTTTTTCCTAATATTATTTGTGAAAATGAGCCTTCGGAATAGGCACATGCTCTTTGTATTTGTTTGCATGACAGCAGAAAGCTGTTGGAGTAACAAAGCCTGGTTTCATACAGATTTGTGCCCTGATCCTTGCAGCCTCCTCCCGAGCCAACATGAGGCACGTAGGAGTTGTTTGGCCAATGTCTGACACCTGCATGATGGTTTTGCCAACCTTGCCCTGAGCTTGGATGTTAGTTTGGTCTCTCTTCTTCAACCTGGTGATGATTTCCATGAAATTCATATAACTATAATGGTCTTTTAGACTGTATGTAGTTGAAACCGGTCAACTTCAGGGTAGAGCCTTTTCTCAGTATTTTGAGTAATGCTCCAACAGGGCCGTTCTTGCCCAGTGATTAGCTATAAACCATTTGCTGATGCCCTAAGAGTCTGACTTTTGTGCTAAAGATCCAGTCCATAGCCAAGAAGAGCAGCATTGCTCCTGCAATGCTCTGTTGACTTGCCCTGTAGCACTGCTGCTGAGTATTGATTGTAACTGACAACCTAGAGGGATTTATCCTTCAAGAGTTGCAATGGGAATCTATTATAAATATATATATGGGAAACAGATTTTTGAAAGGGAACAAGGGAACAATAAAAAAGAATCCCACCCAGAATTCATCTTTTCCTATAAACAAGAATGGTATAAAGCTCTGTAAAAAAACCAACATGTATTTGCATGAGTAGTTTATTTTTGGGAAAATCAAAGCATTTCCTCCAACAGTCATTCTTGGAAATGGCTGAATTGTTTTAACCAAAATGTCCTAAACCAAACAGCGTGATATTCCCCAGCATGGAAACTTTAAGGACAAGTGGTTCCTCTTTGGCAAAATTATAAACAATTTAAGACAGAGTCTAAAAATAGAGAGCGACATTCAGTGCTAGACAAAGGTGGTATAATGAGCTCTGCCCAACTTATAATAACAGTGGATGCAACAAGGCTTCAGAACCAAATTCCACTAAAGTGATTCATCCCTTTGAGATGCCGAAGCAGTAAGAATCGACTGCTTTCTTGTTAGAGATGGGGCCATTTGCCTCTATTAGGGATTTATATTTCTAGTGTCCATCACGGCAGGTTTTGGTAGCCAGCAAGTGACATCTTTGAGTTGTTCCTGAAGGCAGCTTTCTGATTTAGCAGGTTAACTACGGCTTCGGATGAACTCCTCGTTCCATTTTCAATATCCCTGTGTGCATCCTCAAGAGAACCTTGCTTAAAATGCATAAAGCTACGTGATAGTGGTTGTAGGGTGGTTGTACTTATGTCAAAAATCAGAAATGTTGTGTCTTTTCTGAGAACAAACCCTCATGCGCTTGCATTATGATAGCTAATAAACAGTGTGTGGCGCAGTGTCATGCATGAGGGCAGCCCTGATCCCGCCAGAGACACGCATTGCTGAGACCATGTCAGGGCTGTCTCCTTTGCTCCAATGATTTTCCATCTTTGTGATACCTATTTTTACAGGGAGGTTCAGACGAGGCAGCGCGCCATTTCCTGGAGGTCACACAGCAAATCAGGATGCGCCTCACTCCGGGCTTCTGCCTGCAGCAACTTCATTTCTAAACACTTCTGTTTTTCTTCTTTTTTTGTCTGCGTGCGTGTTGCAGATTGCAAATACACATGCCACGCTCACTGCCGAGATCTGGTGCACCTGGGCTGCCGGCGGAATGGGAAATTAATGGACTGCATCACTGCACATGGCACCTTACATGGATCTGACAGCGATGGTCAGGTAATAGGTCTCATGTTTGTGTAATTACTGCTGTCTCTTGTCAGCTCTGTAATGAAGCACAGTCTGCCTGCTTCACCCAGCTGCTTGGGAGTGATGTCACACTTAAGCATGGCCAGCAGCACTATGGTTTTGCAGTGCGACTGCTGCCAGATGGGTCAGTGCTCCTCCAATCAGTTATCAGCTAAGCTTGCTGAGAATCATCTCACTAAATAGTATTTCTTCTGTATGTTTGGCTGCCCAAGGCAGGTGGCTGGAGCAGAGCAGGTGTGTGTGCTGGGGTGAGAGCCTGTGGCTGGGGCTGCCTGTTAGGCTGTCAGCTCTGCCATGGAGCAGTTGGCAGCGAGCTGGAAAACCCAGGTGCTGTGTACTGCTGAATGGAATGCTGTGGGACTGTGAACGGAGCTAAGGGCTTGGCTGTTTGTGACCACTAAATGATGTTTCAGGTTTTGACTGGGTTTGGTGTAGTTTCGTCATGCCTCTCTGCCAGTAATTTCACATTTCCTGAAATTCCCCAGCAGCTTCAATTTGTTATGATGTACTCCCTTCACTTAGACCACCACATTGCTTCTCACCTTGTATTTCACCCTCAGTGTCTGCATCTTCTCCCTGCACCTTCCTCAGTGTATGCATCAAAGCAGCACGTGACTGCAGGAAGGCAGGGATCCTCCATGAAGGAGGTTCACACAGTGATAAAGAACCTTGCAACTCTTTAGTGCTTTGGTAAAAATTGCACTGTGCTAATTAGCTCTTCCCATCATCCATTTCCAGATGATTTACCTTTCCTCATCCACAAAAGTCCACCCACACTTAATAAGGTGTTAAGCCACTGAACTTTCACCTGAACCAGTTGAAGCTTCAGTATGTCTCCATTCCCTTGCTAGGCTTGCTGACTGTGCTGCAGACCGGCACAGAGCTTTCTCTGGGAAAAAATAGTTTGAATTATTCTGCAAAATTATTCTGGCATTCTGCAGATGGAGTGTAGTCTGTAGGGTTTTAATTACACTCGGAGCGTGCTTTGGAAGCAAGTCTTCCAATCGTCCTCACTTAACCTTGTTTTGGTTTGTATCAGCAGGCAGACTTAGAGCACACAGACCTTTCAGGTTGAAATTAAACTGTTTGCTGAAGTCTCAGTGAAGGGCACTGTGACGTGCTCCAGCCAATGATGACCATTCAGCCCACAGGAACGAGGCTGACTGCCATAAGTAAAACCACTGAAGTCTTTATATCACTGACTCCAGGCTCTTGGCGCTGTACAAAATTGCTTTGCTTTACAGAGTTGCTCCTATTGCACCACAGGATTTGTTAACGTAGGCGTACAATGTTTGTCACGGAACAGTCCTCAGTGAGAAGCACGCTGATAAGCGCTCCAGTGAAGCCTGCTTTTGCTTTATCTACATTATGACTTTGAAAATCACATGGTATGCAAAACCAGTTGATTTTGCATCACGCTATGTTAGCAAAACGCATATCTCCAGAGCGCATGCATGTATTTGGGGATATCTCAGCCATACAGTGAGTGTCCACTGAAAACGTGATGGGATTACAGAGAACTGCTGGAACTTTGTGGTACTTATGGAGAGGAATGCCTTACTAACAACCTGTGTAGTCTTGACAGGGACTGGTCAGATAGGTTTATACTCTGGACTATAAACTAACTGCTTGCCCTTGGAGCTCAAAAACCTGAAGTTTGCTGTCCTTTCTGTATGTGGATCTAAACACACACACACACACACACACACATATATTTCATTATAAAAAAGTCTAGGAAATTTAATTACGTACCTGCTTGGAGAGATTGTGTGGTTAAATACTTGTAAATGAAGCTCACAGTTTCACACACACTGCAGTTGCCTGCTGATGGAAATAAATGGCTGAGGTGAAAAGGGGATGGTGTCTAGCCAATTCTCTGGCCTTAAATGGTTCCCTCTCAAAGACATTCTGGGTAGAGATTAAAGCAGAAAAGAGGAATTAATGCCCTCTGTGATCTCAGAACAGCGCCCTTGGGAAAAGCAGTGAGAGAGCTGCTGGTGTCCTCCAGGAGCAAGCAGAGAGGATGGTCAAGGGTGAGGTTTGTACAAGGCCATAGACTCTTGGTAAGGTATATAGGACATCTGAAATGGCTTGCATAAAAACATCCCTGGCTTCGTATTGCATGGATCCTCTGTAGAGAAAAGGGAGAGTGCAAGAATGGAAAACTCAGGGTCTGGGTGGGCACCAAGGCTGACACTAAATGTAACTGGAGCTGAAAGTAGTTTCAGTTCTTTCTACTCAAGAGTGGTGAGACGCTTTGACATGTCTTTTCACTTTTCCCTTTGGGAAGAAAAGAGGCAGTACAGAGCAAAATATCACTGTGCAGATGTGTTCAGCTCTTGATTAATAACGAAAGCTACCAGTGAGTTACTGATTGCTCTCACATACCCACCGCTGGTAGTGGTTTGTGTGCTGTACAGCGTGCATGTTTTTTATGGCTTGTATATTTAAGATTTCTATTAAACCTGATTATGCTTGGTAGTAGTTGAAAGGAAAAGAGGAAGACTAAATGTTTTGGCAGGCAGAACATAGTTTCATTTTTGCCAGTGACTGGGATTGATTTCAAACCTGGAGCTGATTTCAGTTCCAGTTGTGTGCGTTGCTCAGGCTGCTTTTAAAGCAATCCATTTCACGTAAATAAAAGCCATGATAAAGTATATTAGCTAGGAATTGGTCCCAGGATTTCAAAAGCTAAAAAATATAAGAGATATCCACAGCAGTTCTCTGCAGCCTTCCTTCACAGTGTAAGTATTGCTAGTATGACTTTGTGCACTGCTGACTTACTTAAGATCTTTACGTGATAGTGCATATGTGTATATAAAACATAAGCGGCAACATTTTAATAAGTCTAATTTACTATATCAGATATTTGGACTTCTTTAGTAGTCTCTAGAGTAGGTAACACAAGTATGGAGCACATATCCTCTGGATCAGGTATCCACCATGTGGCTGCATAAACTCTTGGGTCGATGATAACTGAGGCAGTAGTTAAATACACCAAGTAGGACAAAGGCAACAGATGCATTTAAGCATATTTTTGCAGACGTTGTTGGCTTTATATCTTTTGGTGGCAGTTTTAATGCTGCACACAGAAGTCGTTAAAACTCGACGAGTTTTCCTTCTCCCAACATCAGCGTTCTCCAGCAGAGGGCAGGGAGTAAAAATGCAGCACAGCTGCTCCCAGCCCCGGGCTCTGCCGGCAGCTCTATGCTCCTTCTGCTGCCAGAACAGCTCTTTACTACCCGCAGCTGCCTCCCTGTCCATCTCCTGAAGAACTTCTCTGGAAAAAAATAGAAAAATAAGAAGTAAGAAAAAAGAAACCGCGGCAGAAAGCACGTTATTGTGTATAGACAAGTATATTGTGTATAGACCATCCCTTTCCAGCCTGTGGGTTGGAGGTTTTCCATCCCTTGCCAGAAAGGGATGCCTTGCTGGAATTACGATGATTTCAGGTTTCTTGGAGATATATTTCTCTCCCGTGTGGTAATTTTTTTTTGGCAGAAATTGAGACTTTTTTTGTGTAGTTGCCTGGGATTCCAGATGTGTGACAGCTCAGGCAGTTCTGCTTTACCTGGCTCTCCAGGCATCCAGAAAGCTTGGACGTCTTTGCACAATGTCAGCCCCACTTGGATTTGCTTGAAGCCCAACAGTAAAAGTTGGATGGGGCACACAGTGAGTGGACAGACCTGTGTCATCATAGCCCCAAGTGACATATAATAGGAATTCAGACGCCTAACAGGGCTGGATTCAGCCTGATAGCACTTTATGAGAATTTTCAGCCTGCAGAAGAAACATTTTTTTCCCTCAAATTCTATTTAAAGTCCTTAAATAATAATACACAGGTCTGACCTTTCAGACAGAGGCGTAGCAAGTTCTCTGTTCAGTGAACACACAGCTGAAATCCATAGATCAGTTCTTGGTTGTTTAGCAATCAGCTCCGCTCAAACCACTCTGACCTTCTAGCTGCATAAAAAGAAGCAGACAAGGCTTCAGATTACAGGCAAAAACTGCTCTTAGACCAGAGGAACACTGCAAGAGAACTTCTGATTTTTGCAGTTTTGTGTTGTTATATTCAAGACATTCATATGAGCTCCTCAGCAAACAACACACAGTGCTCCCCAAGTAATGCCAACTTCAGCTTGAAATGTCAGCTATTCAATGTTATTCCTTCAGCATGTATTTCACATGCACATTGTTCTTACCACAAACTTCTTCCACAGCCATTTCCAGTTTCTGCTGTCAGTGTTGTGCCGCATATACGATGTAAAATACTAACTGCATGTCTTTATTACAGCAGTCTTCTTCCTCGCCCAAAGCTATTAATATCTTCACAGGACCTCAGCAGGCTGAGATGATCACGTTACAAGTTTAATAGAAGTAACATAGGCTTGCACGTCCCATGTGTTTGAGTGGTTTGCTGATATTCAATTCAAATGCCACAGCCTAATCATGCTGGAGAAAAGGCTGCAGGAGAACCAATCTTGTGAGACACTGTTTTACTTGTTGTGTAGATGATATAAAGTGACATAGACACACATCAGCACCGGGGGTGGCCAGGTTCTGCCTGAGCAAGCAGGGGGAGCTGGTAGCAGGTGAGGGTGCTGTGGGTTGTGCCAACGATGGCTTGCAGCAAGGAAATCTGAGTACAGTCTCTTTGTTGACTTTTGGGTAGTTATTCAACATGCAGATCGGGCCAGTGATCACCAGGAATACTGTAATAATCTCTATTCAGCAGTGATGAGGCTGTACTTGGAGTGCTGCATCCAGTTCTGGGCTCCCAGTATAAGAGAGACACTTGAGAGAATCTGACAGTGGGCCTCAATTTAGGCCACAATGATCCTATGAGGAGAGACTGAGGCTCGAGTAGGGGTCTCATCATCTCATGAGTGTGATAAGCGTGAGATGCCCATTTGCTTGGTGATAAAGCACTATCTATGATAGCACCTTGTTCAGCCATCAGAACTTGAAGAATGAGAGAAAATGAATGCTGGATAGGGAAGTTGTGAATGTGGGAGCTGATGGCAGCTCCTGTGAGTCTCTGCTCCTCTGCAGAGGCCAACACTGATATTTCTTGAACATCCTTGTGAAGCAGATGACAGACAGACAGCTAAACTTCTGGAAATCAACTGGTAGATAGGGTGACAGTCACCTTCCCCCCTCCCTTCACAACCTGCCTGGTTATTTACTTCACATCCATAAAAGTATATGGATATATACTCATATACCTCAGCCAAAATGAAGTTATCAGTAGCACAGCAGCCATGTCAGGGCTGTCTTAATCTATTAATCCACAGAGGTGATAGTTTTCCAAACAGGGTTCAAAGAAATAATTCGTATCACACACATTTTATTGTGCTTATTCATCAGGCTCTTTTTATTTCACATTTGAGAGTTCAGGAAGGAAGCTGGGCTGGAATAATGATTGCAGACTGCTTAATTCACCCCATGTGGATCTGCCCTAAGCAAACAACAAGGTGGCAGCAAGGCTGATTAAAAGAAAAACTCAGAACTGTTTGGATCTTGGCGTAAATTGGCGTCAATATTCTTGAAGCTTCATTCTCTCTCTTTTTTTTAACAGTATCAAGCTTCTTTTGTTGACTTATGGTGTTAATTGCCGTTGGAAATTTACAGAGAAGAGATTACTGCTGCCTTTTGACTCAGTGCAGGAAAGGCATGATGCAAAACCTTCCCTGGTGGGGAAGGAAGGTGGGGAGCGGTTTTTGATTATTTTCAGTGATAACATTGCTGGATGAAGATATGAAAATATTTGTTCCCAGTCTTTGATCCAAGTGGTTTGCCAGCCAGCAGCCCCACAGATAGCTGTCAGGAAAACAGGTAGAGAATAGAGCCGATGTTGTTCTGATGCAGTCCTGTTTACCTTACATGAATGTAAAGCTTAGCTTCCCCAAGAGGAGGGAATGAAACAAAAGAAGGTAGTGTGGTTCTGCACTGATCATGGCTTCCTCTTGGTGAGGACACAGCCTAAGGGCTGCCCTTG
Source organism: Coturnix japonica (assembly GCF_054131305.1). Lineage (NCBI taxonomy): Eukaryota > Metazoa > Chordata > Aves > Galliformes > Phasianidae > Coturnix > Coturnix japonica. The sequence continues at coordinate 30,270,355 of NC_140663.1, forward strand.
GGGCTTTTCCTTGGTGGCTGACTCTCAGCGCTTGGTCTGTCTGGAGTCCTTCTCCTCTCGTGTCCTTCTCACCAGACTGTGAACAGAGGAGCCCTCCTTCGTAAACTAAGTTTCTCTCCAACTACTTCGTTTAAAGGCAAAGACAATGAAGTTGTCATACTAAACTAGCAGGGAGCAGTTCTTTTGTTCCTACCCAAACCATGAAGGAGTGGCTGGCTTTCCTGCACTGAAAACATACCAGGTTCTTTGCATAACTGTGGGGGACCTCAAGGAGTAATGTCTCCTTCTATGTTTTTATTAAGCCTGCTCAACCCATTTAACCTAAGCCTCCAATCCCGCAGCATAGCTTTCAGTCTTGCGCCTCTGGTTCCTGTGTCCAGATCATCTACTGCAGTGCAAAAGAAGCTGCCCAGATGTGAAAGATTGTTGTTCCATTTAAACACAGAGCTAGAGCTACAAAATGGAGACTCCTACTTGCTTTTTAGATCTGATGTGTTCTGAAAAGAATATGCTGGTGATCAGTTATTTGGTTTTTAATTTCCTCAAATATTTATTTAACAAAAAACAACACTTTTGAAAATGAGATAAAGTCTTCTCGTCACTTCATTCAAGATAAACACTTTATATTATGGCTGGGATATTCTGGATCAGATTTTAGTTCCAAGGGTCACTTTGCACTGATTGCCTTTCAGCTATGACCTTCAGATGTCTTCAGATTTGTGCTTCTTTTGTTTCTACTCTTGTTTTGGCTTGTCAAGAAAAGAAATTCACGTACCACTTGGAGGAAGAAAGGAAGAAAATGAGAGCTTTGACATACTTGGTGAATACAGTTGAGATCTCTTCTTCTGTGTATTGTCTCAGCAAACAGTTTGTGTATAATCTCCAGGCAGTCTTCAGCTGGTCTGACACAGGGCAGCCTACAAGGCTGATCCATCTATGCATGTCCAGACTGGGGCTTGCAGCTGCTTCCATTTCCCTACCTATCTTGATTCAGATTTGGACCACCTTCACAGTCAGGAGTCCGTGGGGAGGTCAGAAACCCAAAGTCATGGGGTAAGGAGGCTGCAAGGTACAGCGGTGTTGCTTTTCCTCAGAAAGGAACACAGCATCCTGAATCTTCCAGTCACTCCCTTTCTCTGTGACCCAGCTCTTAATCAGGAGTCCTCCGGGTGGGTTTCGGATCAGCACCTGGCCCAGGTGATGCTGCAGCCATACTGCTTGTGAGGCAGAGGTGCCCTGAGAAGATAAGCCCAACGGATTGCCTGCCCTGTGTGGATATTCCAGCAATTTAAAAGGACAAAATCATATCTGCCCTTTATCTTTGTGATGAAAACTTCCATTATGGGACCCCAGGAGGTCTTCAAGTGTATACACTACAACGAGTGCCATGAGCCTACGGGGAGCAGCAAATCCCTATTTAAAGCATTTTGCCTACTTTGTGCTGCCGTCAGCTGGATGGCCGGATAATATTATTTGCTTTGCTTAAATCGTATCCTGTGTTTCTTCACCTCATTCTCTGCCATTGCTTACAAGTGTGTGTGTAACCATGGTCAGTCCCTTTTCAGGTTTTGTCTTCTCTGACTGCGTTTGTTTACAGCAAGATAAGTGCAGTCATTGATTATTTTGCTTTACAGTCCTGAATGAGAACAAAGCAGTGGTGATAGTTACCATGGGGCAGCAGGATGAGGTCAGCATCCTGTCAAGGGCTGATCTCACCTGACTGACTTCAGGATAAAACTACACTGTCTTGATTCCCCTAAACTTCTGTATCACTGCAACCTTATCAGACAAGGAAGACTGGTCCATGGTACAGCAGACCACTGCTGTTATGTCTCCCATCGCTCCTGAGTTTGCATTTAGAGGAATGTTGCTCTGGGTACACGCTGTGCATTTTCCATTTTCACAGTTCTCTCCCCGCAACCTTCCTCTTGCCATCCTAACAAGTATTTCCCTTCAAATAACCTTGGAGAGATTTCTTTATCTGCATATATGACTAATCAGCAAGGTCTTATGATTATTATAAAGCAATTTGTTGGAGGTAGGAATTAGAGCATGAAACTGGGACTGAGGAAACCAGATTTGCAGTCCTTGCTCCACTAATGACTGATTAGATATGGCCTTCAGCAAGTCAATTTGGCCTCAGTTTTCAGATGTGCCGATTTAATTTTTAGTCTCTCGCCTCCAGCTTTCTTTTCTTCCTTATTCCATGAGGAGGGAGGTGCTCGTGATATGCAAACCTGGTATTTCGCTCTACCTTAAAAATATCTCAGTCTGGGGAGTCGGGAGTAGAAAATGTTTGTGGAAATGGTGATGTTGTGATTAATAGTCCTTGCCTATCTGCTGCTCCTAACCACGCCGAGAACCAACTCTTCATTGCGAAATACTGTGGGCAAATAAATGCGGTGTGTGGCACGCCTGTGTGTCAGCAGCAAGCACAGTTCTATCCTGAGAGCTTGATTGTTTCTGAGTTTGTTTCTGCTTTCCCCATACTTCTGAAATCAAGTACTGCTGAGTGATTCATCATGGCAGGTTGCTGAGTTTGTCCAAGACTCTGTAATCTGGAAAAGGAATGAAAGGATGAAGATATGATAAGCTGGAATGTAACTTGGTACAAGAGAGGGAAAGGAGTAAGATCTCTAGCAGCTGCATTTGTGAATCATGATCTTACTGAGTTCGTTATATTTTCCCCCACAGTTCGCAGATAAAACTAGGGACTGCGACAATGTCTTGGGCTGAACAAATATGAGAAATAAGAAAGAGCTGCCCTGGGTGCTGGGACAGGAAAGCAGAGAGATCTTTGATTGGGGAGAAAGTAGGAGATAAACAGAAAAGCAAATGGGATGCAGACAAAAGCATCCTGGACATTTCTCTCTTCAGTGCATCTCCTATGACACAGACTGGAGCTCCCACAGCAGCCCTGCTCTTAGGGGTGAGAATCATTGTATTGTAGGAGACAGCGAAAAATGAGATGTGGGATCCAACAGAGCTGACGAGAGCAGAGTTTAGCTCCATCAGATTGAGTTTCAGTAACAGTTTGTAAATATTTATCAACTGTCCTTTATTTTTATTTTTATCAGCTCACACTTTTGAGCCTTTTGTAGATTGCGGTTGCCTGCTGGAGGCTCAGCAACCAGAGCACTCCTGGCACAGGGAACAGGAGCTGCCCTGCATCCTGAGCCAGGGTCAGCAGAGATGGGGCCTCTGAGGCAAGGGGAATGTGCCTGCCTTGATCCCACCCATCCCCAGGCCACCCTAGCTAAGGTTAGTTGGCAATTGTCCCTAATACTGAGGGCTGAGGCAGCATTTCATGGGTGAGTCCTTTAGATTGTGCTAAAGCAAAGTGCTTATGCACTCGGAGCAGTATTTCCTGGTCATTCCACACTCTTCCTCACACTTTTTGTTTCTTTTAAGTCACCTGTGGGGTTTGGCTGCAATTAAGAAGGAAAAACGTTCTGGCAGTTCTGCTGCAGTCAGACTTGGCAGTTTCGCCCGTTACTTCCAGTAATTATCTTCATGTCACAGCTACGCCCTCAGTGCCAGCTTTAGGGAAACCTTCCACCTTTCTGCTGTTTTAATGAGGAAGTGGATTCTTTAGGAAATTGCTTGTCTGCAAGAACAACCCCTTCTTTGTAAGCACTCTTGCTGCGGTCTGTTGGAAAATATGCTGATGTGAAAGTGCTGTCCGTGGCCGACCTGCTGGCAAGATGCTGGGGGCAGCGGGCGCTGCGTTCCCTGCAGTGTCTGCAGGGCAGCTGTGGATGCTGTGGGTTTGCAGCCCAGGTGGCACATGGCAGCAGGCAGCGATCCTGGCTCCCTTGGGCAGTGCTTTGTGCTGCAGAGCACTTTGTGCTCCTCTCCCGCAGTGTGGTTTCCAGTTCCTGACTGGTACCTCCCTGCACTGGTGTCACTGAGCAGTGACCATACCCCACAGCTTGCTGTCCTCCTGAGGAGCTCCATTTCACCCCATGGGATGGCTCAGTGAGTGAAGCAGCTGCTGTGCTGGGGCAGATTTCAGGCTGGTGCTACGAAAAAAAGCACAACAAACCATAGCAAAATTGGTTCCAGTTTATCCTATCAATCTGTGCCCTAAATTGAGGCTGCTCAGCAGCTGCTTCATCAACAGCTGAGCTGTCTTTGCAGGGGGACCAGGACCCCCAGGGAAGGGGCAGAGTGGATGGACGGCCAAGGGCAGGAATAGCTGCTGGTGCCCACCCCACATCTCCCACTGGTGCAGCTGCTTGGCAGCTTTTGGCGTGGAGAAGAAAACCAGAGTTGTGGGTGAAGCCTCCGTGAGCCTGTACAGTGCATTGCTATGTCAGGAGCAGAAAAGAAAACATGTAGAAACAAAGTGTTCAAATGTTGGTGGAAAACAGCTATATTTAGCCGCTCTAAAAATTGCCCAGTACAAGGCACAGAGGAAATGGCTGTGGCAGCATACACCCCTATGCTTTCACCTGTTGCGGTGCTTCTTAAGCCTAGAAATGTCAGTAAAATAAGTAGCAAAGCAACTAAAGCTTCCCCAGAAGAAGTGCCAGCAAACTAAGCTCACTTGTTGAAGCAGCCGTTGCTGAACTATGAATTGACCTTGAGCTGTGTTGATTTACTGTAATTCAAACCATCTGCGCTCTGAAACAATTAAAGCCTTCAGATCTCTGAGGAGTTTCCTTCCTCTGATTATAACTTATGTGCTGTGGTAGGACACAGGGGTAAACAGCCAGTCAGCGTGGAGCTCCATGCCTGCCTCTTTATGGCACCATGCACAGTGCTGCTCCGTTTCAAGCTAGCTTTCAAGTGGAGAGTGCAGCATATGCTCTGCACCATGTGCTGGAGTCAGAGGCTGCAATCTGTGGGATGGACACATCTGCTGCACCTCCACCACCTCCTCCCCCAGCTCTGCCTTGAAGATAAGGCAGGGGGTTGGGCTTGGTGATCCCTAGAGGTCCCTTCCAACCGCTGTGATTCTGGGATCTGGTAGGGCTTTCTGTAAAGTATGGGTCACTGCAGAGGTGGTGCTGAGCTCTGACCCATTCCCCAGCAAAGCCCTGGTTCATGTGTCTTAACCTGCAACATCCTCACTCCTGACAGTGCTGTGTCTGTAACGCTTGTGTCACAAACCTCTGACCATGCTGGAAGAAAAAGGGTGGGATAAAGCTTACAAGTTTGCTTCTGAGTTCGTCTCTCTTACCGCTGAGATTTTACATCGCTTTCCAGGAGCTCAGAGCTCACAGCTCTCTACATCCTTGAAAAATCAATCTGTGGCCGTGACCTCCATGTTTGGACATGGCTGTGGTGGGAAAATACCAGCCACTGGTTCTGTAGGATCTCTCTAGAGTTTGTCACAGATTACAGCTGGCAACGTTTCACATTGAAAGCACTGCAGTGTAAATCCTGTTTTTACATATTCATCCTCCATTCAAATGATAACAGCATTGAAACTTGGAAGCCTCCCCTTTCAAATCACAGGGAGGAACAATTATCTGCAATTCATTAATGAGAAAAGTAATTTATTTTGTAAGAATAACGTGGTTCTTTTCTGATTTTGGAAAGCAAGTTTAACAATATAAACGTTCGCAATGACCGTAACATTTAATTAATTAGTTGGCTTTTAAAGTTAAGCAACTAGTAGCTGTAGCACAGCCTCTGAGCCAAGCACAGCCTCCGAATCAGCTGTGACTATGGTGAAGGCCTCTGTCACAGACAGTGAACCCTGGCCTGGGGGAATGGGGAAAGGGGGAAGCTCAATTACTGGATAGCGTAGGTACAGCTCTTATAAATTCTATGTCATCTTATGCATGCTGTATATAAAAGGCTATCTATCAACAACTAGACAGAAGTGTATCAGATGCCAGATTTATGGCTTCCTTTGTGACCTTGGTACTGACCCGTGTCTGACCAGTGCTGGAGGCCAGAGGGGCAGTGAGGGCCTAGGCCAGGTTCTGAACACAGGGCTGTGGGGCCATGGGCAGTCACAAAGGAGGCATTGCCCAGCTGAGGAGTGCTGGTCTTTGAGGCCAAAATATGTCCCCTTAGTGTTGGCTTTTTTTTTTTGACAGTATTATTGTTTTCTGTTAATGGAAAAGATAACAGCAAGCAGCCCCATGTATCCCACATCAGCACAGGGCTCAGGCCCTGACCTCTTCACTCACAGCCCAACCAGGTGCAGCAGCAAGCAAACACATAGAGAGCTTCTTTCCGTTGGGCTGGAAAGCTGCTCCTGCAAATGTGGTTTCTTTCTTCTGGTCACATATACATGTTTTTTTCTCGCTGCAAGTACTGCTGCTCCATCTTATGACATGTGGGGAGAGGAGAGCAGGAGCTGCACAAAGCCTCCTCCCAGAGCACAGGCTGGGCTTCTCGGGGTGTAGGACACCCACTTCCCCCACCCCCTTCCTTCCCACCATGTATGAAGACAGGAGGCTGACTTTACATCGGGTGAATTATGGATTCAAGATGCTGAGTACATCGTTCCACAGTTTGGAAAGAAAAAACCGAAGCACCATATTTTCCTCTTTTCTAGTCTCCAACATGCTCTCAGCCCTGACACATATGCTTTCTTTAGCTGCCCTTTCATCTCCTGTACTTTTCCCTCAAGTTTCCTTTAAACATTTTTCGGTATATATATTTTTTTCTCTAAACCTTCCTTCAAAATTAGAAACATACATCCCATCTTTTCTAGGCACGTGCCCTTTTTGCACCCAGAAATCCATTTGACCCTCTGTTATGAAAATGTCAGAATTTCTGAGTAGAAAAACACAATTCTTAGTTCAAAATGCTACCTTTGTTTGTTTGCCTGTTTTCTGCTTTGGCTGGTTTGCCACTTGGTCTAATCTGTTTTCTCCAGGCCCCTGTCCCCCTGTGTCCTGCACTGGGGGAGGAGGAGCGTGACAGCAGTGGTGAGAACTGGGAGCCTCGTAGGCTGGTGAATCACAGAATCAGAGTGGTTGGGTTGGAAGGAACCTCAAGGATCATGAATCTCCAACATCCGCACCACAGGCAGGGCCACCAACCTCCACATTTAATACTAGACCAGGCTGCCCAGGGCCCCATCCGACCTGGCCTTGAACACCTCCAGGGACGAGGCATCAATGGGAGGGACATTGACAGGGAGAAAAAAACCTTAATTACTTTGCATTAGCAGCTTTCCTACTAAGAATTCCTCAGCTTGGAGGGGCAGTTTCTAGAGGGTTTCTACTATCTGTTGCAGTCAAGCTTGCTACTAAAAGTGCAAAATGAAATCTCTTAGAGGATGACAGGAGGAGGACTTCTTTGTCTAGGAAAGGAGAATGTGGACTTGATTCCCTGATCAGAAGGCCCCTTCCCCCACGGATTTACCCATTAGAGGACAGATGCTTGGAATCAGATTGCAGCTACAGTTCATTAGGGCTCACATTTTCGTGGTATTCACAAGCACGCTGGGCTTCCACAGTTGTGGTTTCTATACTTAAAACAGAAGTTCCTAGTTAATTTTACTGCCCCAAGTACTTTTACATACTGTTAGCAATTAGGATGAAAATTAAAAATTGGGGGATGTCTGTTTTCTGTACATTTTATTACAGAAATGTTTCCTTGGGATTATATTTTCTCATACAGAAGCTCTATTGCTTACCCTGGCAAGGCAGGGATGCTTACAGGGAATTAGAAGGGAAGGGAAGGGAAGGGAAGGGAAGGGAAGGGAAGGGAAGGGAAGGGAAGGGAAGGGAAGGGAAGGGAAGGGAAGGGAAGGGAAGGGAAGGGAAGGGAAGGGAAGGGAAGGGAAGGGAAGGGAAGGGAAGGGAAGGGAAGGGAAGGGAAGGGAAGGCAAGGCAAGGCAAGGCAAGGCAAGGCAAGGCAAGGCAAGGCAAGGCAAGGCAAGGCAAGGCAAGGCAAGGAAAGGAAAGGAAAGGAAAGGAAAGGAAAGGAAAGGAAAGGAAAGGAAAGGAAAGGAAAGGAAAGGAAAGGAAAGGAAAGGAAAGGAAAGGAAAGGAAAGGAAAGGAAAGGAAAGGAAAGGAAAGGAAAGGAAAGGAAAGGAAAGGAAAGGAAAGGAAAGGAAAGGAAAGGAGTGTGGAGAGTCACTCCTTTATATTTGCACAGCTCTTCAAAACCCTCTGAATAAACATATGACAGACATATGAAATACATTTTCATCATCTGTGGTGTAAAATCTACCTTTTACATGTGTGACAAGAAAGTGCCTGTATAAGCATGCATTTTGTAGTCAACAAAGAGGAAGAAAGGAAAATTGCTAGCAAATGTGTCTGTCTAATAGGAATATGAGTATCTTGGAAGAAAAGCGCACGCAGGCATGGCCAAGAATTGCATTATGAGCTCCATCCAAACCCGCTCAAAGGCACTGTGAGCCTTTCCATAAGTGCTAGTGGGTCTGGGACAAATGTGAGCTGTGTGAAGCTTGGTGCTCCTGGCACGTGGTGAGGTCAAACCCTGTGGCAGTGTCCTCAAAGAGCAGAAAAACCCCTTGATGAGGGCTGTACTCATAGTATTGTATCAGACAACTCTGTGCCATCCTACTCAGCTGAGTCCATGACATTCAGTCTCCTTGAGATTAAAGTTTTCCAGAATATTCAGTGAATTTTGAAGGAACTGTAACCAGGACCAGGATCAAGTGTGTGAACTCAGGAGCAAGAAAGAGATTCCACGGGCCACCTTTAGTTTCCAGGTGTCCTTTTCATGTTGAGGACTTCAGCTGAAATAGTGGCACTGAGGGGAATTATGAGTCAGGTGGAATTATGAATTTGAGGAGCTGGGAAAGGACTCCAGGTAGCACTGCCTCGAGTTGTATCTGTCGCAGCAAGTACGTGGCCCCATCCCATTTCTTCATGAGGGCGGGGAGGCTGCAGAACTGGCTCCTGCTTGTTTTCAGCCTGCACTCATGCGTCTATGTGGCTGGAGCGCCCTTGTTTGAATTAGCAAGTCACCAAGTATGAATCAAAGCGTAATTGTCAGTGCTGCCGGTGGCACTAAGCAGACCTGAGCTATTAATTCGAGACAAATGGGAGAAACAAGTAAACAGAAAGTTTACTGGTCTATGGCAGCTATGGGCCTGAGTGGATGTTCTGTGTCAGTTTTATTTCAACTTTATTGCTTCACTTTGATCATTTGAAATTACCACTGTTCTCAGCTGGAATGCAGGGAAACCCAAAACACATGATTTCTCAACTAATTATTTTGATTTTGAAGGGATATTCTGTTACAGGCTGTTTTTCTTCCCCCGCAACTTGTCTTTGTATCATTTTTTGCTACACAAATCACGACTTGCGTAACGAACATCGTGGAATAATTAGATTTTGCTGTAAAAATGTTACAAATAAGCCAAATTCAAAGTGCTGGTAGGTAGGAACTCTTTTTGATTTCAGTCCTACGTGTATTTGAAGCTTTAGTATGTGCTGCAGGGACTAATCATGGGTAGAGCTGTGTGTATGGTTGAGGCTTTACAGGATCAGAGCCAGCACTTGCCAAGATGCGTGAAAGCAGAAAATGAGGGGGAGAGAGAGAGAACCTCCAGCTTCAGAGCAACCAAAAGGCTTCCTGCTGCAGCCAGAGGCAGGGGGCATCTTGCAGCTTCATAGTGCTTGTAATTCTGAATACCGCTAGGTTCATTACTGGAATTCTTCTTGCAAAACACTGGTGAAAGCAGGAAAGGAGGCAATCTGCAGACTCCTGCCTTAGCGCCGCAGCTGCACCCAGCCTGGCTGAGACCTGCCAAGCCATCAGTGTTCTGGCTGACACTGAGGTCACACATTAGTACTTCACAGGCCAATAGGTTCTGAAAATATTTGAAACTGTGGCATATTTTTAATTCCCTCTTATCCTTCTGGCCAAGGAAAACCATGTAAGTTGCTCTTGAGGTCTCCATGCTATGGTTTGTATTTTAATAGAAAAGCACTCGAAAATGTTACAGGACTCCCCAAGCCCAATCCCTATCTTGCTTTTAGCTGATTCTTTGACATGGTGCTTTTGAAACAGACTAGCCAAAATCTGGAGGAAAGTGGCTTGTATACAGAACAGTGTGTCTTGGGCACTGGCAGCCAAGCAGCCATAGTGGTGGAGTGAATGTTTGCTGAACTTCCCATTTTGTTGAGCTCTCCAAGTTTATATGTCAGAGGGCTGAGGGGATGTTTTAGGAACATGTAAACACCATGTAGTCACTGATGGAGTTAATGTAAACGCTGTAGCATGTTTTATCATGTTGTCCTGTTGTTTAGTCTGGGGAAGAGGAGAAGGGGGGAATGATGAGAGACCTCAAATACCCAAAAGGTTGCTATAAAAACATCAGTGGGCTGCTCTCTCTCTTGATTTTGTTAAGTTTTTAAGTGAGATGTTAGGAGAATCTTTCAAACTCCAGTAGGCAGCTAAAAAGCTCTGGGACAGATGACCTGCAAGGGAGTTGTTACGCTACCATTCCTTGCTCTAAGAATGGGTTGGCTGAAGGTCTGCAGGGATGCAGCACAGACCTTGATTCTTCCTCAGAGCAGGGGATGGATTTAGTGAACTGCCCTCTGTAGTGCCCTTCAACCATATTTGCATCTGGAATTGAGATCTCTCCAATGAAGAGACTTTATAATGCAAATAGACAAATGAAACTGCAAGGCCTTCAGATGCACTCCGCCTTTATGAAATTCAATATCTATTATTATTTCAGCTATGGTGGCCCAGAGTCCAATCCTTACCAAACTGATACAATTATCCACACCTGTTTTGCCATTCAGGAATCTTAGCTTTAATTTCTACTTTTCTGGAAGCTATTCCTGATGTTTCGTTTCTCCAAACTCTCCAAAACCACAAAGTAATTTAAAGTTGAATTTTACCTTTGATGTAATAACGATTTTAAATATTGTTGCTCCCCTTAAGGAGCAAATATCTACATATCACACAAGTGAACCTTCTCTGTGATTGCTCTGTATTAATATCTCATTCATTAAACTTGTTCTGGAACCCAGAGTGCCCATTACTATTTTGCTTGACTTGAGCCACCACATTTTAGTGGCTTGAATGGGCTGTAATTTAAAAACACCATGAAATTCCATCTGTGTCATCAAACTTTGTTAAGTTAAATGAATGTTCTTCTTGTTTTCTTCATAGGTGCATCTATGGCACTGCTAACTGCTTCATTACTCATTAAAACAAAGCAAAAAGCATCTTCATCTTCATTGCCAGATGCCTGGGTGCTCACACAGTAGCTACTTCCAGCTTCATTTCTCATTGAACTAATTCTTGGGACGAGTGATTGAAAGCCTCATAGTGCTCATCTATGTTTTAAATCTCTATCCTGTGCCGTATTTCTTGGCTTTTAACTTCAGTGTTTTTACCTAATGCTTCACTAATGCTCCTTAAGAACATGTATGCTTTCACAAACTTTATTACTGAATTGACCTTGACGTATTGCCCTATTTACATCATGCAGTGTTATTTTGCTCATTGACTACTTAAGAGGACTATCAGAGGTGACTGAAAATAATCCAATGCTAGTGGTAATCTGGAGGTTCCAGTGTTCCAATTCCCAGCTAGGAAGCCTTGATGCTTAGCATCCACCTGGTCCATGTTGCAATACAGGACAGTAGTCATGGAGAGATGTCTGAAGAGGACTGACTTCTCCTTTTAAAGGTTCTAGAAATCTTAGTGGATATACGACACTGATGATCATGATGTAGGTGGTGTTTAGTGTTGACCAGACAGCGGTATCTCAAGTGACAACACATTGATTGCTGTGCTTTAGAAGGAAAATCTGTGCTTGTTGGTGCTGCTGTAAATAAAACGTAGGCCTGTTAAATCAGCAGATTTTATCTGAACTTTATAAAGCACAATTAGCGTAATGCAGTCTGTAAGGTTACATATGTTGAGTCTGACTAGGATGCACTATACCAAAATGACTGATCTACAAGCTGAGATCACCTGGATTACTTTAAAATCCATTTAAAAAAACATACCCGTATATTAAGATAGGAAAACCAATTAATTTTTAAACATCAGTCTTGGATAATGCATAATAGGATTTGCATTTATTATTGCAAGCACCATGTAAATCAAAATTAAAAGGGATCTCATCTGCTCGTACCTTCATGTGAATTCTTTGACTCAGTGCCACATCTGAAAAAAAAAAATCAAGAAACTCTGTCAAAATTAGTAGGCTTAAAAACTGAGCTCTGCCTGAAGAATGAGTTCGTACTGGGATATGTATTATAAAGAACTTAGATGGACTTTCTCCATCAGTTTTTGTTGCAGCAGGAGGAAACTACATCAGAAATCTTTCATTGTCGTCAATAGGTGCTTCATGGACAGCTGAAATCATGCCTTGCTGTCATAAACCGGAGCCAGGACTTGCAACAGATCCTGCACAGATGGACGGAGCTCCTGCATGGCACCTTATTGCCTTCACGGTGCTCTTTGTGAGCTCCACGGTCCACCCACACACGATCGGTCTGAGGCTGCGGCTAAGCAAACAGGCTGTGTACATAACGCCTTTTGTTGCTGAGAGTCGGTCAAGTGTGCCAGTGGGTAACATTAAAACACTCCTTTGTAGCTGGAAAAAAGACCTGGGAGAAGCCAAGCTGACAGGAAAGTGAGGAGATAGATAACTGCCGGAGATGGCTCCTGCCTCACTCCCACCCCTGCCCTGGCTGCAGGCCCTGCTCCGCGCTCACTTTTCCCCCGGGATCAATGGCATAGGATCAGCATGGCGGGGCCGAGGCCCTACAACAGGAAAGGCAGGTCTACTATATGGGCAGCTGTGCGGCCCGAGGAAGCCGTGCCTTAAAGCCAATATCCTGTCGCTGACAGCGACCAGCTCTAAATAAATTAATGGAAGAGATAAGAAAACCCGAAGCAGGTAATTCTGTAGCCAGCCGGCCTTCAAGCATTGTCTGCCACATCCCCGCTCGGTGGCTGGCCGTGATTTACGCCCCGCATCATCCACAACTGCTGTTTCTGTTGTGTCTGTCCGTCCCATCCCTGCCCGCTGCCCGTCAGCGGAGCCCCTCGGGGCCGGCTGTGTGAGCACGAGGTGCCGGCGGAGCCCGCCGCTGCCCCGCGGAAACTTGTGCGGCAGGAAGAGAGGGCGGGAGGCGGGGAGCGGCCGCGGCGGCTCCTCCTTCTTCTCCTCCTTCTCCTCCTCCTCCCGCTCCCCGGGCCCGGCGGCGCTGGGAGAGGAGCGGTCGTGGCGGGGCCCCATGCGGCGGCCGGGACGGCGCTCTCCGCCGCCGGGCCCCTCCCGTAGCAGCAGCAGCGCTAGGAGCCGCCGATGACCTGGACCAGCAGCATGAGCAGCGGCTACAGCAGCCTGGAGGAGGAGGACTCCGAGGAGTACTTCTTCACCGCACGCACCTCCTTCTTCAGGAGGCCGCCGGGCAAGACCCGCGCCGCCCCGCAAGTAAGTGCCGAGCTCCGGGTCGGGCCCGGCTCGCTCTCCACATGTCCGGAAGGGGCCCCTCTCCCCCCGGCTCTGGGCTCCCACAGGCTGCAGCCTCAAATCCCTCCCGAAGGGCTGAACGTGCGGGTTGGGATGGGGTTAAACACGGCGTGTGCTCGGGACGGAGTAACCGGCGGGACTGTGCGCCTCGTGTCGGTGCTGAGTGCGGTGCGGGGCAGCCTGGCTGCCGCCCGGGCGGCGGGGAAGGGCCCTCGGCCGCACTGGAGTGGCTGAAGTGCTCGGCGGAGATCGGCTGTAAGAGGACTTTGAAGTGAAGAGCTGATTAAAAACGATAAAAGCACGAAGCTTTCGTAGTCAGCGCTGAAATGCCCGCCTCTATGGAGGATCTGCGGGCGGCGCAGGGCGAGAAGTGCCGGGGCATTAAGGCAGTCAGGCTAAACTCCGTTCGGGAGAGCAGAAACTCAGGTTGCTGTCAGCGCAGCAGCGGGGCAGACGCTGTGCTCCTTCAGCTGAAGCAGCCCGGCCCCTCTCGTCTGTTCTGAAGCGCAGCGTTTCTTTCTAAGCACGGCTTTATCCCTGGAAGCTGATGAGTCAGTTTTCCACATGCTGGCTCCCCTTCCCTCGCTCTCACTGCTTGCTCGGACCTCTGATCGGTGTTTGTACAACTCCTGCTGTGTTTTCCCTGCTGCGGGGAGGCTCAGTTAGGAACTTGGCTGAGCATGGTGCCCTCTGATCAACCTGTGGGGCTTATCAAGAGTCGTGGTTGCCCACAGCCCTTCCCCTAGGTTATGTTGTGCTGCAGGAGCCAACCTTGGTTTCTGTTTCTCCAAGGTCCACAACTTATTCCCATTAGTGACTTAAAATGTGAGCCCTGTAACCACCCCTCAGGAAACTCCTGCTCCTGTTTGAGGAAGTGCACGAAGTTTTCTTGAGCTTTGGTTTCCTTTGCAGAGTTTGGCAGGGTGCCTGGGCACACCCTGTGCCTACACCTGAGCCTGGCTGCCTTCTACAGATACCCTGGGACCAACGTTTCACCTTGTTGCCTCCCCAGGATGCTTCTTGCAGTTCCTTTCCTTAGGGGTCGTCTCTTTCTCATCCATTTTGAGTTCCAGCTTCATGCAGATTCCGATGACTCTGAATTTTCAAGCTGGCAGGTCCTGCAGCGTGTCCTTGAACTTCATCTGCTGACCTTCTTGACTGGAGGTGGCCACCACCTGGCCCATACAGAGCAGAGAATGGCTTGGGTTGGATGGGACCTTAAAGTCTACCCTGTTCCAACCCCCTGCCATAGGCACAGACATCCCCCATTTTACCAAGTTGCTCAAAGCCTCACCCAATCTGGCCTTGATCATCTCTATTGAGGCATTCACATCTCCTTTGGGCAGCCTGTGCCAGAGCCTGACTGCCCTCTGAGTAAAGAGCTTTTTCAAAGCCATTATCCCTTGTCCTGTTGCTACGTGCCCTTGTAAAAAGTTGCTGTCTTTCTTATAACCCCCCTGTAAGCAGTAAAAGGCTGCACTAAGGTCTCCCTCCTTGCAAAAGAAGGTTGCAGTGTCACAGCTCTGTGTGAACAGATACCTCGCTGCTCTCAGACTGTGGGTGGTTGCTTTATAATGGGATGTGAGAGGCCCCAGGTCTTGATTCAAGTCCTAAAAACATGGTTGTTTCTTTGCTTTGTAATGCTGCTGCATGAGTCGTCTTAGCAAGTACTTGTTAAGTAAGCGGTGGATTGTGCAAACATGTAAATCACTGCGTGTGATGTTAATGTTCTCAGTCAAGGGGTGAAGGAAAAAAAAGCAAAAATTTGATATTCTGGTCTGGTAGCGTTTCCCCAAAGAGAACTGTGGCGAGATGCTGCAGGGGATGTGTTCAAGTACATATTGGGTAGCGTGGAACAAATTCATCTGTATTGCTGACTCTGCAGCGTCAGAAACACTCAGCTAAACGTTTCTAGTCACAGAGTTATTGCCAGTTGCACTGTGCCTAATGAGTTAGAGAGGAAAGAAAAAAATCCCCAAACAATGCTGAATGTAGATTTCAACAGTCATGTGGCCAGTAAGAGTGAGTTTCCCCTTCCAGCAATAACAATCATAATAAGACTCTTTGTATGTATGAGGATGTTACTTTTGGTTTGTATTTGAGGTTTAGTCAAAAAATGCATACTATGTCCCCTTGAGCAAAGAGGAAAGAGGGGAGCTATTAGTTATTGTTTCTGTGTCTTTCTCAACTATGCAGATGCTGAGTTTTGCAGGGTGTTTTTTATTCTTGCTGAAGACAAAGTGGCTGCAATTCCTTCTATCCTTCTGCCTCAGCTCCTTCTTTCTCCTGTTCTCACAGTGAAAAGATTGGTTACAACTTTTTTGACTGGATCGAACTGAACGTGGCCCTTTTTTGTGCTCCCAGTGACTCATTTACTAAATGAAAAAGGAGGAACTGTAAATATTTTCGTTGTGCCCGTGTGACTGCTCATGTGAGGTGAACTTACCCATGCACAAAGGCTTTAGCAAGATCAGACCCGTGCTTCTGTCTAATCAAACCTTTGGAAACCATCCACTCCCTCCAGAGAAAATACCAGAAGAAGATGTTTTGCAAACTTTTGAAAGCTGACCCTTTTCTCTCCCTATTTCATCCCACCCACCCCCATCCTTTCAGGAAAAGTGAAAACAGCGCTGCCTGCTCCTGCACGCCTGCTCCTATGTCCGAGGGAAGTGCATCTTCCTGCCTGCGTTCCTGCACTTCCACGGGCCACTGCCACCCTAGCAACATCAATGTAAATCCTTGTGATACCTCTCCTTTCTCACACAGTTTGGGGGCTGCCCTGCGTTAGTTCCCAGCCATGCCTCCCACTGTGCGACTTCAGGTACCCAGGGAATCCCCCAGTGAGGTATTTCTCTTACACAGGAGGCTTCTGGGGAAGTGCTGCTCCAGGAGCAGGCAGTGCTGTGTTCAGCATCCAAATAATGAGTGGTGTGCACGCAGAATGGCAGAATTTCACCCAGGGCTCTCTAGAAATATTAGCAAGAAAAATGCAGTTGCTTCTTGTGGCAGTTCCAGAAGCACTCACCATCCTGCTGCTCCTCAGTCTATTTTGGTTTGTACTCAGTGCTATCCTTCCCCATTTGAGGTCCAGTTTCTGCCTCTCTTCCCATTACTGCTCTCGGCCTTCACAGCTTTTTCACATCCTGACCCCACACCGTGTCAGGAGCCCAACCTGGGGCTCAGCCTTTAGAGGTGCTACCCTGCCACACTGTTGTTTCCTTCCTTCCCTCTGCGTTTCAGTGGGATTTGCAGGTGTGGTAATGGGGGTGGGAGAGGAAGTTAATATAAAGAAAGCTGGAAATGGAAGCCGGATGTGAAAGAGCAGAGGAGCCGTGCAGAGGAGAGGCAAAAGGCAGCGGGTGAAAGGCTCATCCCAGTGAGGTGACCGTCTTGCTCCGCTATCAGTGCAGATTTGTGTCTTTGTTTTCAGTGGATGAGCTGGTATCCATGTGAAAAACTAAACAGGCTTTTGGGTGCAGAAACTCTTTTATATCTGTTCCACAGGAGTTTGCACAGTGGCTTGTGGTGTTTCAGTAAGAAGAGACACTTTAAAAGCACTTTATGTTGGAAGAAAGCAGTTTCTTGGGGTAAAGTGCTGTTTGTAACTGTTGAAGTGTAGTTAGCATGGCTTTGTGCTAACCATGTCCGTTATTAGGAAGTTCCTTGTTGTTTGGTTGTTACAGCTCTTCCAGGGTTTCCTTTCCACAACATTCCCCAGAGAAAACGACTCTCCTGACGACCAGAACAAATGAGGTTTCTAATTATAGGCTCCGTTGGGAGCAGAAGAGGTCAGGTTTGTGTTTGACGTGTAGTCATGAAGCTTATTTAAATAATACAGCTAAAAATATCTTTTATAATGTCTTTTTTTTAATTATTTATTCCATTTGACTGTTGGTGAATATTGTGGGATAAACTTTGTCTCAGCTAAAACACTTGAAAGTTAAGGCTTGAAGGAACCAGCAGCATAAAGACTGTGCCTGTTTTAAGGCCACATCAGTGTTAGAGTAAACCAGCAGCCCTTGTTTCACTCTGGTGCGCTTCATCCCGCTCCTCTCTGAGCACCCCATATCGTGTTTGTGCTTAAGGAGCTCAGCAGAGCAGGGCTGTTCCCAGAGGAGCCCCAAGGCACTTAGCAACATCTGACAGTCTCTGGAGGCGAGAGGGGATTTATGTACTTTGTGCCAAGGAACACTGATCACTGCGCCTTGGTTTAACAGCACAGTTGGCTCTTACAGTCATTAATTTACCTTCTGGGAACTTACCTAAAACATACACCGTTTTTAGGTATGAAGTGGGGGACTACTAATGCACAGCAGTTAAGAAGCAAGATGAGGAGAGATAGATATATTCTGTCCCAGAATATAGATATATTCTGTATATATTCTGTGTATATATATATATGTATATAGATAGATAGATAGATAGATAGATAGATAGATAGATAGATAGGATATTCTGTCCCAGGAGGAGTTGAAGTCACTGAAACATCTCATGAGTTCAGCCATCTCAGTGTCCTCAGTGCAGCAGCACTGCAGGTACTGTCCAGGCTGGATGTCTGCTCTCTTTTTTCCTTTAGTCTGTTATATTCATACAGTATGAGATATATCTTGGGCAGTATTTCTCTGTTAATGTAAGATTTGGGTTCTTGGGTCATTTCTTTAGGAAGATAAATCTTTGGTTCACCTACTGGAGCTCTGGGGCACGGTAGTTCTGTATGGATGCTTAGAGATTTGAGTTCTGGCAATGTAGCTGAGTTTGGGATAAAACTGAGGCTTTGTTTGAATGCAAAAGAGCAGAACTGCTGCAGTTTAAAGCTGCCAGATGTCAGCGTTGGGACCTGTATACCTTATGGGCTGGAATGTTTATATTGAGACTTGTTTAGATGTGTGAACAGATGTGGAAGATGCGAGGAGTTCCATTTAAGTTGAGGAATCTGGTGAATACAGGAAAATGTGCTGCAGAGCAACTGAGCTCAGCATCATCTGTGTACAGTAAGTAGATTTACAAAGTAAGCAACCAACAATTATTTGAAAGGAAGGGAAGAGGAGGGTCTGGTATCCTGTTTTCATCGTTTCTTAATTCAACTGTAGACTGTGACAAGAATATGAGAAAATATCAGGGTACCATCTTGGAAGAGGTTCTTGCTGACTAATACATAGCCATGGCAAGAGCGAAAATATGAAGGTAAATGGAGTAAAAATCAATACTGCGTTTTGTCCCTTGTGTGAAATGCCAGTGGCAGCAGCGTTGGATTAACAGTTCTTAGTAAACCGATTAACAGAGGATTTTAAATGAAGCAATAGATCTGTAACGCAGCGTTTGCCAGTGACAATAACCTTGTGAATGAAGCCAAGCAATGTAAGTGTCAGGAAGGGATAAATCAGAGTGATGGATCTCTGTAGTTAAGCTCTCCTCTTACAGACAGGCAGCCGTCTCCGCTGACTTCAGCAGCATGTGTCCGTCAGGCCGGAGCTGTGCAGTCTGTGCTGCGCTCTTCCACACAGACAGATACAGTGATGGTTTGTGCCTATGGATGCATTTATCTGTATATTCAGTATTTATTATTCGGTGTGTTTGTTGCAGCTTGCCATAGTTAGGTGTATACTTTAGATCAAAAGCAGCCACTGTGGATCTCCCAGTTGCTACTAGGGAAACTGGAAAAAAAGAGAAGATGGATCAGGATGTTAACACATGGTTTTAAATTAGGGCTACTAAGATGGAGAAGGGTTTAGAGAGCAAGGTATATGAGGAGCCAACATTCAGGAAAGCCTTAAAACCAGTGCATCCCACGGACTTGTAGGGAACACCCTGATGTGACTGAAGCTAGCTCAGCATGCTTCCATCCAATGCAGTTTGAGCTCTGCTGTACTGTCCTGGGTTTGTGTTTGTTTAGGTGCCTGCAGTGAAGCACGCAGTCCTGTAGTCAGGTAGGAATTGACTCGGGATGAGTAATTGCCCCTTTTGGTTTTTGGTTTTTGTTGTACTTGCTCTTTTGCCAGGCTGATGAAATGGCTGCAGTCAGTTTTTAGGAAAGTACTTCCTTTGTGGACATATGTTTGGCTGTGTGAAGTAGCCACGTGTGGTTTATGTAGCAGTTAAGATCGTTTTCTAGTTACTAATCTGTGTGTGTGCTGGAGGAGAATTTGTGCTCTCTTACACAGAGGTATGTTTGCTGTGCTGGAAGTAATAGTAAGGGCAGCAGTGGTGCCTTGGCCTGGGTGTGCAGGAACAAATGACAAAGCAAGTTTATTGTCTGTAATCTTTTATAGTCATCCCTGTTGTCCCTAATTAGGATTGTATTTCTTGTTTGCTGTCTTGTGCTTCGCCCCCAGGTGTGTTCAGGTACGTGGATGTACAGTCTGGCTATGCCATACAGTCACTGTGCTTTATATTTGTGGTATCTGATCCACGTGAACTTCTTAAAACCACATTAATAATAACAAAAACTGAAGATCAAATTCTGCTCTGGCTGAAGATAGTATTTGTTTAATAGCTAAGTAAATGTTTAATCTTATTTCCAAAGAAGCAGAGGTGGTTGTGATTTGTCTTGTCCCTTTTGGGACTGGTTATATTGGTTAGTAGTATCTTAACACTCCTGTTGATGGGTTGTAACCTTTCTTGTAGAGAGCTTCCTCTCAGCCACTTCCGATGCATAGTTGTGCCTCAGATCATGATAATCTGACAAATGGGAGAGTTTAGTATAAAAGTTCTATTTAGATGATGATTTTTCTTGCTTGCTCTCTGCTGAAGAATTCTGCTTACTGGGAACAAAACGTGCAGATCTTGCTGTTTGGTCCACAGGTGGCTTGATTTAGTGTGTTCACTTATAGATACATCAGCTAAGAGTTGCAAAACATCTTTGTAGTTGATTTGAGAGGCATCTGGGAAAGCTGTGTAAACTAGCCAGTGCACCAGGGATTTCAGTGTGGCCCACAGAGCTGATGTCTGCAGGGACTGGCATATTTGGCACTGCCAAAGAACTGGAAAGATTAAAAATATGATGATTTTGTGGTGTGTATTGGGAGAATTCACCTGTGTTGTTTGTCCTCGTGTCTGAAATGAAGAACTTCAGTGTACAGTGTCACTGAGATCAGCTTGTTTTGTGTGACAGATGTAGTTTGCATTCAGTATTACAATTTTAATAGGTTATTATTGATGTCTGCAAAGATTCTGTAGTGTAGGCATAGACAGGTGTCTTATGTTACCTTTTATGAGACTGATTTTCATGCATGGCTCTGGTAGATTGCTGATAGTAGCAGGGTGTACATGTGGCAAGTAACCTGGGCTGTGCCTGAAGAGCTCAGCGGTCTGTGCCATCCCAAACACACATGGGAGCATCACTTGTGCAGGTGGCCTGGTATGAGCAGCAGTCAGACGGCTGTGTAATCTGCAGAAAAGTACTCTGCTTTACAAAGGAGGGCTTAATATTTCATTATGTCCCGATATTTACAGCTTGCACAGAGCCTGATTTAACAAAGCATCACTTGACAGTGTCTACATAAAATGTGGCCTTGTAACTCTGAAATACTTTAAATGTAAGGCTTTGTGAGCTGATTTTGGTGTGAAATCTAATAGAAAGGAGTTTCTAGTTGTCGTATCAGTTAGAAGGCTGGGTTAAAATAACCAAAATGCCTAATGTGTTATTCAGGAGCACTCACATTCTTGAATTAATACACCTTTTTTCCTTTCAAAGACTGTGCCGTGTGGGATGATGACTAATGACAGGAGTCCTAATCAACTCTTCATGTAATGAAACCATTTAACTGCTGCTGGAGAGCCTATTAAGTGGATCTCAGGACCTGAGTAGATGGGTTCACAGTAGCTGGGAAATACATTTTCATGTAGTTGCACCACTGCAGATTTCAGTCTGAAATTCGTTTTTCTATTTGCCAATGTGATTTAGTTATTTCAATGAGAAAGTGACTCTTACGATGCACTTGAATTGCTTTAGCTGTTTTTTGATTCACCAAAGTGGTAGGAGATTAATGTATGTACATATGCTGGTCTGAGCTTCTGGTTATGGTCACATGCACCACTGAAGTAGGCCATCATGTTATTTTCAGCTGCATTTTTCTGTCCTTGTTGAATTAAGTGAACAGGGAAAGAACTGCCTTCCTTAAGCTTGTTTCTAAGGGCTCCATGAATGACAGTATAAAATAAATATTCCTCTACATAATGCAGTGGTGTCTTCTCTCATTCTTCATGGTCCTGGCAATGTGATAAACTGTTTAATTCTTTGGGGTACACATTACTTTCTCTTCTCCTTTTAGTCTGAGACTTACTTGCACTTCTCTGGTTTGCACCAGAATTGCTGACAAATGTGAATACCTTCTCTCGACATACCCATCTAAGCTGGCAAAATATCGCTTGGGGGTCTGATTTGGCCTTTATGGGAACAAGTTTGTTTTCACAGAACTTGAAAAAAGGTATTAGTGTTCATCTGCCCATGTGATCCGCTCTGCTGAACTTCTGTCAGGGCCTGATCTGTGTGGAAGGGATTTCAGC
This sequence comes from Coturnix japonica, assembly GCF_054131305.1. Classification (NCBI taxonomy): domain Eukaryota; kingdom Metazoa; phylum Chordata; class Aves; order Galliformes; family Phasianidae; genus Coturnix; species Coturnix japonica. The sequence goes on from NC_140663.1 coordinate 30,292,260, forward strand.
AGCATTTTGAAATGAATAAAGAGTAAAACGCGACTGATACAGAACCACCGTCTTTTAATCAAAGTGGACCGAAGAATGTTTTCTGCAAGGTTTTAAATGCTCTACCACAGTTGCATTTTTTTTCTTCCTGGAAAAACGACATAGACTGTATAAGTAAATAAATGAACAAAGAAGTAAAACCGGGCTGTGCCCTTATTACTACCTTAAGCCGATGTGCAGAGGCACTTCTCAAGATGGATGTGGCTGTGAGATCTGAAGTTTTTAGTCACCCTGGTTCCAAATCCTCGATCTGCCATAAAATGAAGCAGACAGCTGGTGTACTTAACTTGGTGAGACTTTAAATTGTGGATTAGGCTGAGTGCTAATTAGCCAGCACATGGAATAGGCAGTTCTTCTACCTTAAGCCTCAATGACAGCACACGCAACATTATCTTTGCTAAACGTCAGATATTTGGGTGAAGAGAAAAACCAGTGATACTTCATAGGTCAATAGATGTCAAATATGAAGTGGTTTGGATGCTCAGAGTGCATTGCATCAGGATTTCCTCTTTTGCCTATTAAATCATAGGGCGTTTGTCAATGCCTTGACATTATTATGACAGTGCACTTGTTATAAGATATAGGGAAAATAATGCCTGGTTTACACCTTTCACAAGTTCTGAATGAGAATGAAGATGTCTGTTAAACAATAACACTACGTAAATGCCCAGCTGTCAGAAAACCAAGCAAGTTGTTGCAAAACATAGCAGGTGGTGCAAATGCAAATCACTTTAACTTCTCTTTGATCATGAAATCACAAGGAGGTTCCTTGGGAGGCTAATCCTGTGCTTTGTCACCAGATGCTTTGTGCTCACCTGTGCTCCTGAGCTGGGTTTTAGGTGGCTGAAGCTCTTGGCAACGCGCTGCTGTTTTGGCTTGCTCCCATCACTTGGTTTGTTCTTCAGCTGCCAGTGCTGAGTGTGTTAATGTCAGCAGCAGGCACAGAAGCCTCTGTGGAGCAGCATTGGATCTGCTGAGTTGAGTTCTAGGGTCAACTTCATTTTTCTTCTCATAGTGGGCACCCTGAAAAGAGTCATTGCCCTTCAGTAGCTTCAGGGAATGTCCTGGCAAAGACCTTTAACATGGTGATCATAGGAAGAGTTTGAGCATTTTAGATACCCACATATTCCATTGCTTCTCCAAAACAGAGGTGTGAAGATCTGCCTTAGTAGAACTAGCAAAGGGTTTAAGTAAGTCTCAGATGTTTCCAATGGACCAGAAATTGCAAAATGCCTTTAATTTCTTTCTAAACATCTTCTACTTATGACATGCATCTGCCTGGTCATGGAAATATCTTTATTAGGGTATAATTAGGTATGATTAATAATATCACAAATTATTTTATGTATAGAATTGAGGGGTTTGTCTAAGTTGGCAGCTATGTTGATTCAGTTGCATGTTCACATGATAGGAAGCTTATCTCAAGATGTGGGAGCACGATTGTTTCTGCTGTGCTGTAAGGTTGGTATTATGTGAAGTGGTACATCAAAGCAGTTTCTGATTCTCTGAACTTTAAAACTCACAACTGATTTAATTAAAAAAATATATAAATAAATTAAATGCAACATCTTTCTCCGCCCACTAAAACAGACCCCAAGTGTTCTTCAAAGCATATTTAGTTTTAATGGCTTGGTGATTTCTTCCCTGAGGCGTTTTTGAAGTTCCTGTTAGCACTGGAATATGAAGATGTAGCTTTGAATTGTGAAGATAATAGACCACTAAGAGGCGTTTGCCTCTTACGATGACAAAATGGCATGTTCTGTAAAAACAGAAAGAGCCAATAAACCTGATGATTTTTTCTGTCACACTCAAAAATTCATGGCAGGATTTCTTTGTGACTTATAACCTGCAATTGCTCCTGGAGCAGCCTGGTGAGCTTAAAGATGCTGGTATGCCCTTCTTGCTTTCCCTCTTGCCTCAAAATTGAATCAAGGATGTGTATTAAAATGAGCTTGCAGGCTTTAAGCAGTCTTTTTATTCAGAAAAATCTTATGATGTGTAACACAGCTTTTACAGCACTCTTCATATAGTTATGAGCACGTTGTATGGAGGATTTTTGGGTAGGTGCTCTGTGATATGTGCCTGGATTTGTCTTAATTAAGTAATAATCCATGTGTTTTCATCTTGAGAGATAGATGTAGAAGATAGAGGAGGAAAAAACCAAAACCCAATAAACATCTTTCTGCAGGTGTTTCACATTTGGTGGTAACTGTGGCAGAAACAAGAGGCAGCTGAGCAGTGTTAATTATTTGAAGAATTATAACAGTTGTGTTGTTGGTACTGCCACCAGCATTTTGTTATCTTGCAGGCATTGAAGCGTTACAATATAGTAAGGTACAAACCATAGAACTATGGTGCTGTTCCCTGGATTTGGGAAGGAACTGTTATTTTTAGGTGTTTCTGGAGAATCTTTCTCTCTCTTCCCCTTATTCCCTCAATACATGCTGCTAAATGAACCTCTTTCCTGCTTTCCAAGAGGGATGTGGTCTTTGACCTGATTGTTCCCAATACTAAAGAGGTAAGCAAAAAAACCCTGAAATATTGTGGTGATCCCCTACTGAAGCTTTGAACTTGAATTAGCTTCCACTTGCTTTCGAACACGTACAAAGATGTACTTCCCTGAGTAGCATTTGCTCTGTTCCCTCTTTGTTCTTCACACCATGGGGCTGTGTGACTCATTATGTGTTCTTACAAAGTCTTCTAATTCTTGTACTGGTCAGCATGGGTTATCTGTAGTTCAGTGTACAGCTTTTTCTGTCTCCCAGGAGGGGAGTAAACTCTTCGAAAGGGCTGACAATAGCAGGACACGGGGAAATGGCTTTAAGTTAAAAGAGGGAAGATTTAGGTTGGATGTTAGGGGGAAGTTCTTCACTAGGAGAGTGGTTAGGCCCTGGAACAGGCTGCGCAGGGAGGTTGTGGATGCCCCGTCCTTGGAGGTGTTCAAGGCCAGGTTGGACGGGGCCCTGGGCAACCTGATCTAGTAAAGGTGTATGTTTGGTGGCCCTGCCAGGCAGGGGGTTGGAACTACATGATCCTTGAGGTCCCTTCCAACCCGGGTCATTCTGTCATTCTGTCAAATTCTTATCTTCACCATCATCTCCACTTTTGATGGAGTGTATGTATACAGCATGTTTTGGTAAAAACTTGGTATGTTAGGTGTAAGTTGGTTATCAAGATGGACCCATGGTCATAGTACAACTCTTGGTACTCTTCTTGTTTGGACATTTTGTAGAGGGGGCTGAGCACTGCCGATCTTTGAGACTCATCCCATGAACTAAGAACAAATGATGTTTCACAGGATAGAGGTGTTGTTATGGAGCAATTAATAGAATCATGGAATGGCCTGGGTTGAAAAGGACCACAATGATCATCCAGTTTCAACCCCCTGCTATGTGCAGGGTCACCAACCACCAGACCAGGCTGCCCAGAGCCACATCCAGCCTGGCCGTGAATGCCTCCAGGGATGGGGCATCCACAGCCTCCTTGGGCAACCTGTGCCAGTGCATCACCACCCTCTGTGTGAAAAACTCCCTCCCAATATCTAACCTAGACCTCCCCTGTCTTAGTTTAAAACTGTTCCCCCTTGTCCTGTCGCTGTCCACCCTTGTAAACAGCTGTTTCCTCTCCTTTTTATATGCTCCCTTTACGTACTGAAAGGAACATCATCCTAATGGAAAGAAACTCATCCTACTTCTGTTGATTGTGTCCTGTAACATCTTGGCAACACACCCAAAATGCAGATGTGACATGTCTAGGGTTATTTTAGAGCATGGTTGCCATCGCTTGAGCAGAGGGTGTGGTTTCACTGCAGTGTTAGTTTAATTAAGCTAGTTTTAAGGCAGACCCATTCCTTGAACCAGCTTGTCGTGTGGCTGCATGAGGAGCTGTGCTGGTGAGAGAGGGGCTGGAGGAATGCATAGGTGGGGAGGGTGGGACCTCAGGAAGCCCCATCTGGGCTTTTCTTACCTGGCAGAGCTGTGCTTTGGGATCGCTCCGAGGAAGAACCTGAGCAGAAGGTGCAGGGAGGATGTGTCTTGGAGTGCTGGGATGGATTTCTTAACTGTGTGCTCAATGGAAATGCTCCGGGTAAGCAGGAGGTGGAAAAGTTTGTTTGTTTTAAATGTATAGGAGATAGTGAGACGAGATAAGCAAGGAGAAAGCAGTACAGTTTACTCAGTGGGGAAAACTGTTTGTGCTTTAGGCTGTGATAAAGTAGGAAATGGAAAAGGACTGCAATGTAAACTTGGGTTTACTTGGAGGTTTCTGATACTACAGATGAATGTATTTGTTTATTTTTACCTCTTCATATTTTCTGTGGATGTGGATTCTTCTCTTCATTGTTCCCTATAACAGACTGTATAGACCAGTTCATCAGTTTAGAAAATAAGGTTGAGGGCACTGTTTTAAATGTGTTATAGTACAATTTAAATGTCATGCCAGCCCAGAAAGCGGCTTTTTATTGTGTAGTCTTCTTTCCTGTGTTGTAAAAACTGCAGGGAGGTTCCCTTGTTTGACAGTTCTGAAGTGGGAGAGGGTTGGCGTGTCTTTGTTAATCTACTTGACGAATGTATCTTCAGTGTCATTTTCATGTCAGTTTGTAACAGATCTTACAACTGAAACTGTCTGCTTCTGGTCATTATCACAGAAATCAACTTTGTGCCATGATTTAACTGTTGTATTTTGGACTTTATTGATTATGGCAGGTCTCCTCTGAGACGGGAGATTCAGGTTAGATAATTAGGAGGAAGTTTTTCAATCAGGGGGTGGTGACATGCTGGTACAGGTTGCCCAAGGAGGTTATGGATGCCCCATCCCTGGAGGCATTCAAGGCCTCTCCTGAGTAAAAGACATGAGAAAAATGCAGGTGAAAAAGGAGCTACTACTGTGGAAGTGGGAGCTGCAAAGGGCAGTAGGTACTGGACCTCTGAAAGGAGAGAAGGCTAAGCCTCCTACCTTTCTCTGACCTCAAACATTTGAGCCTGATGGCTCCTGACTGTTTAATCATTTATTTTTGCTCATTTCAAAGAGGGAAAGCATCACTTGGTAAGCTTCTGATCCGACTGTAAGGCACTGACTGGCTGACACTGCTGAGCCCTGAGAGCATTTCTGAGACTGTTAGAAAAGAGGCAGCCTTCCAACTCGGCCTATAGATGAGCATAATGGAGAGGGTTGCAGAGGAGGGGTATAGAAACTTAGACATAAATACAATGAATTTTGGTTCTGAAAATTAGTAGTATTCCCTAGCAGTTAATTGTGAAGGCTCTTGTGTTTTATTGAGAGCTGAGAAATGGAGCACTGACCATCAGTAGCCATGTGTGTATCAAGCCTTCTGAGGATGCAGCACGTCCTGGTCAGGGTGAGGAGACCAGGAGAAATCACCTGGCTCTGGCCTCTCTCTTCTTCCCTGTTCTGGCTTTTCCCTGTCCCAGCTCTGAGCTTCACTCCATGCAGTGGCTGTGTGAAGAGTTAAACATCCTCTCTGGACAAAGGGGACAACATGATCAGAGTTGATGCAGCCTGGAGCCCACTTGTGTGGTTTTGGCTGCTTGGTGCGACTTCTGCTCCCAGCCCTGTGCATCGTGCCAACACCGACAAGAGGAGAGGCCGGCAGGGGATTTGCTTCCACAGCTGTATGGCACTGCGGAGGGCTCCAGCAGGTTGGTTAGGAAAACAATCTGTGAGAGCCTGGGCAGGTGGAGGATGTTGTCAGTACTGTAAGCCAAGTGTTGGCTGTGCTCTGTTTTGTGATGTGGAGGGCTGAGATGGCAAGGTATGGGACCCTGCCTCCCCGGTGAAGGGAGGCCAGGTAGCTGAAGAGCAAGGAGAAAGATGGCTTGGGGAGCACCTGCTTGGAACTGGAGCAGAGGCTTGCATGGAAACAGGAGGCTCTGGACAGCTGATCTCATCAAGGTTGGTGTCTGGAGCAGGTGGTGGGGGGTTGGTGGGAGCTATGAAGCAGCGCAGGGAAGCTGGATGGTGGATAGGAGCCATGAGTCTTTGCTATACAAACAGCAGCACTTAAAAGAGAGCAGCTTGCATATGAGAAAATGTGTTTTGTTGTTGCTGCTTGTATTTATTTTTGGTCATTTTTCTTCTACTGCTTGTTCTGTTTTCATTCATCTCAGAGCCGACTGAGTTGGCTTTGAGCTCAAATCAATCAATATTTATTATTTTATGTGTTCCTTTACATCTCTTTCTTCATGGCAGTAATAACTGAAGAGATCACAGAAAAAATACCTGGTTGCACATCGTTTCTCAGGTGCTGCTTACTAACACCACTTAGCAGACATCTGTTAAGCAAGGCTATTCATAAACACTGACATGGTGGGTAATTATTAACTGTAAATCCCTCAGTTCTGACTGCTCTTCTCTGGGGTTTTAAGTCAGTTGCTGATAATGGATAGGTTGTTAAAATACTTTTCCATGCTGAAGTCTAGCAACCCCACTCTAATACTGATCCCTTGACTTCTTTGCAGGTTGCAGGGAATATTCAGTGCTCAGGTGTCATTTCAGGCTGACCTTGAAGCTCCTTTTATCAGACTACAGCCGGGCTGGAACCCAGCTGCTTTACTCCAGAAGGCTTCAGGGTGCTTTGGCTGCCCTTCAGAGAGCATGCATGAAATGAAATGTAGAAAGAAATTCGGTTTGATGTTTTTTGTTTTGTTTCTGAGGTAACACACCAGACTACATTAAGTATAGTGGTACCTAAAGCTTGAATGTTGGCATACAGCAGTATTCTATGGAAGCGAGTAAAAGATGGAAATTTAATAATATTAATAAGGCTGTTGTCTACTAATTGAACTTCTTGTATTGCTTGATTGCCAGTAAAAAGGTAGGAAAAAAGAAAAACATCATTTGAGGGTTTGTTTTGTTTTATGCTTTATTTTTTTGCTAGACAGACAAATGCAGACCAGTTGCATGAAAGTGTTTGCTCTGGCACCCTTCATGCTTATGAGAGTCTTTGCTTATGAGCTGAATTCTGGGACAGTGTCCAAGCATTATGCAGTCTGGAGCGCTTATCTCTTGCATTCTTTTTTATTATTCTGCACAGCAGAGTACACAGACCTACTTAACAGACTCTGTGTGATGGTGGCTCTGTGTCCTGTTTCAAATTCTCTCTCCTCTGCTACAAAGGATGTGCAATTAAATCTCCCCTTTCAAGGAGGTCCTGCTCTTCAGTTCCTGTTTATTCTTATGCCTTGAGCCTCGATGGTGTCTTTTTTCTTCTGATTTGAAAGTCTTCTACATTAGTGATACAACATGCTCATTTTCAAGGTGACCTATCGTCTTGCATTTGTCTCTGGGAGGATGATTAATTCACTGAGCAATATAAACCGTTTACTGGTTTTATTTGAATACTTGCAGAGTGCACGTGAAACTTTACTTTTGTGCTTTTGTGTCCACGTTCCCAATATAATAATACTCTTTTACAATAAACCATTACATGAATGGTGTTTCTGACCCTCTGAAGCTCACTTCTTGTGATTACAAGAATGTCATTTTATGTACCTGTGGTGTTTGTGCAGGGGTCTTGGTTAATGTCTGGAGAAGCTGAAAACTGTGCATGGAACAAGTCGACTGTAAGCACAGATGGCAGAAATACAGTTGGTTTTACACTGACTTTAACTGTGGCAGGCAGAGCTTTGGCTGTGGTGTGCAGGTGTTTCAAAATCAATCGTTGCTTGGATGGAAGGATAACTGAGTATCACACAAACTGTCCTCATTCTCTATTGACAGTAGGATCTTCACGTTCTTCTGGCTGCCTACTTTAGCTCTGTTTCCTAGAGCAGCAAGACTTCTGCAGCCCATCCCTGTCTTAAGCATGGGGCATCTTTGCTTGTTCTCACAAAGGGATGGGGACACACAAAGTTCCTGCAGATTTTCCATTTAGCCATGAGCAGGTTTTGCAGAGACCCTGACAGTGCTCCAACCAAAAGGACAGCGGGGGTAATGCCAGGTGTAAAGGAATCCACCTGAGAGAAGCTCTGCTGCTCCGTACAGAGGAAAAATACTTCAGTCCCAGCTCACCCCTTTGTAGCCATCCATATGAAAGTCTTCCAGCGCTTAGTTGACGCGAGACCATAGTAAACTAGGCTTTGTTTAGTTCATTTGCACACAAACCTCTTGCTTTTTTTTTTTTTTTTGCTGTCCTTGGGCAGCTACTGGAGGAGTTTCCATTACTAAATGGAGCTGATGCTGTCCCTGACCTTGGATCGTTTGAGTCAGAAAGTGTTTTTAGAACAGCCTTGCTTTTTTAGTACAAAGCAGGACCTGAGAGTTTTTCAGAGTTCAGTAAATAACCCTGTGTTGGGCTGCTCATGCTGCAGTTTCTATTCCCACTTGTATCTCTAGGCCTCTTCCCTCTGCTCCCCTCCAGTGCTGGTGGCAGGAGGGGGTGAATCCCTGGAGAGCTGGGAATGCTCCTAATGAATGGCACTTGACAGTAATGTTTTACCAAATGTATTTGTATTTTATGGAGTACAGAGGTTACCCCTTTCCTTCCCTTTCCCACTGGTCTTTGCTGTCCTTCCTAGCACCATTGCTGCCCTACAGTATGTCTCTGAGCTGGGGTGCTGCTGGGCCCCACACATGGCTGTGGGGCAGCTTCAGCTGGGAGCCCATGGGATGGCTGCCCTCGGCACTGGGCTGAATCTGGCAGGATTACAAATGCCTGCTTTCCACTAACCGTTCCAATCACAAGGCAAAGATAAAAATGGACAGATATGTCTTTCATGAGTTTATAAACTTCAAAGGATTTGGCTTTCTTTTCATGCAGGCAGCTGGCTTTTGATTCCATGCTTTGGCTTTCCTTCCCTAAGTGCTCTTCCCTGACTCTCATAGCACAGAACTTTTATGTGATATTGGAGATGATTTCCAACAAGGAGTGGGATTTAGGGATGGTTTTTGGAAGTGAGGTGCTTCGTTTCTGTAGGACTGATTCCCTGGAGCAGCTCAGTGTTCTCAGCCCTCGGTGTTAGGAACAACCCATGAGTTCCTTGTGAGAACGATCTGCCTGCAGATCCTTTCCTCTCTAAATAGCAGAGACCAAAGGGCTTCAACCAGTTACCTCCAGGTGAAGCAAACCTTGGAAAATCCTGTGTAAAAGAGAGCAGATCAAATCCATCTTCGTCCTAATCATAGCAGCCTTTTAAAGCAAAGGGGATGAGTTGTCTTGGTCTTTGCAAATATCTCACCTGAGTGAAAGTTCATCATTCTTTTCTTTCCAGGAATTGATGTAGGAGGGACAGGATCAAAAATATGATTTATAAGCGGATATACAAAATGTCCTTATCGTTAATGCAATCTTTTGTATTTTAAAAGGACAGAAAAGCAACCCCAAACCCTTCGTTTTGCAGTTGATGTATAATGTAGGGTTTAGCTGTAAGCCATTGCCTCTGTCAGAGCAAAGGATGCTGTTTTTTTTTCTCCTCTTAGCTGCTTTTGCCACTTCCATCTTTGGAAAACAGGATTCCTTTCGAGTTCTTTGTTATTGTAAGAGGGTGGTTACTCGTCTGAGCTGGATCATGCAAATGACAGTGTTTGTTCTTAGCAGCAAGATGATAGGAAGCAAGTGAAGTTCCTACTTTACTTTTAGTTGTTCTGTGGGGTAGCAGTAAACTGGGAGACTACTGAGGAGAGTGGCTGGATTTGTAGTATTGGTAAGAATGCCATAAAACATGAAGGCATTTTGCAGTGCAGTAGTAGAATATTCATGCTTGTCATTCAGATGAATTTCAGTATCTTCTGCATGCCTTCTTTTTGTAGCAGCGCTGCCTTTCACAGTGAGGATGGTGTTGCATTATTGCCACGTCCAATCAGTTGCATAAGACGACTTTGATTCTTTACAGCAATGCAGTTTTTACTGCGGGGTGGCTTATAAACAAATGACTGTAAGTAAATGCATGAAGCACAGCAGGGAATTTTAAATGGTAAGTCTGGTGAGAAAGATTAGTGAAGGAAGTACTGCTGAATGTGGGAGCACAGCGTGACACTTGTAGTTCTGCAGTTTGCAAATACTTTGTGGATTAAGCATCTCCAACTTCAGCAGCAGTTGTTTTTAATGTTAGTCATTAGAGAACGGGATGTGAGATTGCATTTAAGTTCACTTAGTATATACCTCCCTTAGTAAGCATATAGAAGTTTAGGGACGTGTGGAACTGAGTGATTTTGTGTACCGTTAAGGCATGTGGTCATTTGTGTCACCTCAAGTAGGTTTTTCCCATACAACTTCACTGTAGGCTCCAAGTCCAAATTTGAATGCTGCTCATCTAATACAATTATAGGTGTTTCTTGCAGGTGAGCTGGCGTGTGTTCTGCTCTGGTTGCAAAGATGCATCTACAGACTGCTGGAGTTTTACAGATGGCAAAACCACCTGAGCTTGGCTGTGCACTGGTGCAGGGGTCACCTGTGAGGTTGTCAGCTCAGGATGAAAAGAAAATGGTGGTTGTCCAAGTTTGAAGGTGTGTGTTGTTGGGTTGTGTCACACTTGGGAAAACATAGTGCTCTGGGTGATAAAGCTTTAGTGTTTGCTCCATAATACAAACAAGAGCCATGAAGAGCATGGTGTGATGTGAACCAGTGGCCTTGTTGTCCAAAGTAATGCTGGTTACTTCAGCCCCTCACTTGTGTTTTGGTGAGGTTGGAATAAATAAGACAAAGGAATACAAGTAAGGCAGTCCCTTTAGGAGAAAACACTTTAGGAGTGTTATCATTCTTCTGGAAAAATCGAATGGGTTGTGTTTCCTTTCCAGAAGGGACTTGCATTGCAAGTCTGAATTAATATTCTAACAGCTAACTGATCTGTCAAAGCATTTGCCATCATGAAGACAGCTCTTGTAAGTGCTGTCCATCCCCTCTCTCAGCTAGTCAAAGCATCAGGCTGGAGAAGGATCTTCTTTTAGCAGAATCAAACTGACAGTTGGTAGCATGCTGAAAATAGCAGGAAATTTCTCTTATTTTAAAGTGCAAGCAAGCACAAATCAAAGCATAGGCACCGCGCGGTGTTTTCCATGTGTTTGTATTCACTTTTGCCACTGCAAGTGCCAGCTAATCAGGCAGAAACAGTACTTAATTGTTGAAATCTAAGCATTCATTGCTCAGTAGTCAGGAAATGTGAATTGACGGGTAATCTGCACTGTGCAGAAATCTATTGTAGACATACTGGATTTGTCTGCCAAAGCTGGTGGTTAAATATTATCTGAAGCACATGAAATATACACCAGTATTAAACTTACAGCAATTAATGAAAATTTGGTTTTCAACATTGTTTTGGGCACAGCATGTTATTCAACGTAACAGCCAGATTTTAGGAATTAAGTTTTAAATTAATTGTCCTTTTAGACTTCACTGTGCAAATACGTTTTGCTGTTACGGGTTTGTCTTCTATGGATTAAAGGCTTTTGCTTTTCTTTAGTGTAACTGACAGCCCTCTGCTGTCCTACTCCTTCAGAAGAGGTTGATGACAACTGCAAACACTTGACACCTATGAAAATCAGCCCTTACATTCTTTAAGTTCAGAAAAGCCTTTGTGGTATTGCAATAAGAGGTAATTTGGAAAAAGCATTTAAGGTCTGTAAGCCTCAAGTTTAGCACTCTGTTTACCTTATTCTTTTTATAAAGCACTTCCTAAAATGGCTTAACTATGGTGACAGGTACTTCTAAACCAAATGGACTTGACTGCAGTGCTTTCTTCAAAGCCTCTTTTACACATAGCAGTAGGAACAACCGTGCTTTTGACTTATCCCCTTTTAATTTGGAGTTCATCAGTGACACCTGACAGCTTTCTCTGAGGCACACATGGGCGCAGTATGTGCCATGTAAGTGCCTCCAGATATTTGAGGATATTGGGCGAGTTCAAGTGCATCTTTGATTCCCTTCTTATCATGCACTTTAAATCACTTTAACTACAGAAAGGTGCTTCATTTTTTTCTTTGGCTTTCACCAGCAAGGACAGACAGACCCAGCTCTGTCTTTATTAGCTAGCAGTAACCAGCTTCAGTGTTGTTGCTGGTACCCCTAGGTCACCAAGCTTCACTGCCTCTGGTTTTCATTTTACTTAGACTATTGTATGGAGGAGCAAGTGCTGCTTGACCTGCCAGTCTGCCAGCTCGTTACAATCAGCTCTCCTTTATTTCCATTTCCTCTTTTGCTTGTTATGCAGTGTGAGTTTATCTTTAAAGAAGGGAGGGCTGAAGTGCTGTTTTTGTGGGCTGCTGTAGCTTGCATCTGAGCTCCGGGTGTCCCAGGAAGGGGCAGGCAGACGGCAGCTGCTGGAGGGAGATCAAAGGATGTTGTGCTAAACCAGACAGCAGGGAAAGCTGCAGGCACAGGCAGAGCTTCGCTGGGATGGGGTTGGATGCGGGAGAGCTGCAAGTCAGAGCTGTCTATTTCTTTGCCTTCACTCTACAGCAACTACTTAACCAGAGCTGAGCTCCCATCCCTACTTGGCTGTTTTTTTTGCTCCCTGGGATGATTTCCACTCACAAGTGTCTCAGGTGCAGCAGCTGTCAGCTGTAGGGCTCCTTTTTGCATCCAGGCTCCCCAGTTGGGCAGCAGTGACTCAGCCTGGGCTGGGTGCCTGTCTGCCCCCAACCCTTTCATCTCTTCTCTGCTCTACTTTCCTAATATCTATGATCTCCCAACTTCCCGCAGCCACTCCTTCCCCTTGTCAGATAACAGTTAGTGCTGCTGTGCCACTCCTGCCTCCCAGGCAGGTGCTGGCTGTGCTGGGTGTTCCCTGTGGCTGCTGCCTTCCCCTAAATGCCGTTGTTTCTGTCTCTCACTCCCTGTTGAGGTAGATCAGACAGTGATCTGTAGTTTGGGTCTAACCCACAATATTTTAGGACAACCAGCCAATCTGCATGCATGGAAGTCTGTCCTTCAGAAGTTCTGCGTTAATAGTCTACTGTTTTCTGCAACCAGCTAAACTTTCAGGAGCCTTCACTCCTGTACCATATTGGTGCAACCACATCATAAATTGAGCCACCTGCATTAGTGCTTCCCTAGTTCTGCTCTGTGGCTGGCCATAAAGCATCCTTCACAGCTCTACTGGTAAAGGAAAATGTGGCAGGACAAGCCTCCTGCCTGGAAGCCTGTAGGAGGAGGAAAGGTGTGGAAATGCACCATGAGTCTTTTTAGCTGCCATCACCTGGGTGGTGTTTGGGTTTACACTTAGTGCAGGTGGGACATGTCACCTTTTTGACCTTCTGGCAGCTCCTTGGGACAGCGTTATCCAGATGCTAATGGCATTTGGGAAACGTTCATGTTCCATCATCTCCCCATGCATTCCTCAGCCCAGGGATTGTGGGAAAGTAACACAGTTTGGGTAGTAGCAGGACTTGCAAAGTGCTGAGAAATAGTTGCTGATTCTAGAAGATAGAGGAAGATGTTCCTTCCACTAATCTAATTCCCTGGGATGTGGTTCTGTGTTCGTGCTACTCAAGGCAGAATTCTCTGAATCATACAAGAGAGGTCAGTAAGAGGAGCAGTTGCATGCCTCAGGGGATTATATGGTTTGAAATACATCTTTGCTATAAATTGCAACAGATGGTGGTGGGATTCTTTTCCAAGAGTACTTTCAAAAAAAACCTCACAAAAACCCCTTTCCTTTCACTGTCCATCCAGCTTTCTCATCAGTGCAAATTTCTGGGGGAAAAGGTGATAATGAACTAAGAAAGGTTGACTTTTTGTAGTTGTTCTGCGGCTTTGAGTTTCACTTTTCTTTTTCAGGGTTACCAGATGGAGCTCTCGCCTCTCCCAGTACTGCTCTGCTTTGTAATCCAGGCTAGGGATCATGTGGTAAATGGCAAGTGTGCATATGGGCTTTTTGTACAGTCTGTATGTATTTTTAACACGTGCAATATATACTGTAAGATCTCCATTCTCTTCTCTCATCAGCATTCTCTTCGGTTAGGAAAAGATCCGTCTTGCAAGAAGGGGATTAGCTCTGCTGATTAGCTGCAGGCCATATATTTGAAGAATTGACTGAGGATTACCTGCCAAGCCAGGGTTTGGTTCTCCCAGTACCCAGGAACACAGAAGCTGCCCTGTTAGTTTCCAGCTGATCATTTTTCATTTGCTCGGGAAGGGTATCCAGTGCTGTTGGGTTCCACACAGTATCTGGTTACCTCATGAAACTTGAATGTAGTCTTGAACTCTTGACCAGATACCTTATCTTCTCATAGTCCTGTCAGCCTCTTAAGTGGTGGGTTTTAGGTGCTGGTGGTGGTTGTTGTTGTTTTAATATCTCTTGCAGCAGTTGGCTGCAAGATGGCTGGCAGTGAATCCCATTTTTCTTTTAGGTCACTCTTTAATTGGTATCTTTACTTAGACATGGTCATATATGATACAGGCTTAACTTTCTGCGTTTCTCCTTGTTCCGTTCTCTGCATATGAGCAGGAAATTATACCTTTATTTATATTTTGTCCTGAAAGAAGGCTGTTGACACTTGTTTCAGTTGAGTGCCAGGTCTTAGGATGTACAGATCTCTGTTCCTTGAAGGTTGTGATCAGAGGTGGTGATTCTTACTTTTCATTTTGTCCTGGCCAGGTAGATCCATTCTTACATTCCATAAATGTGTAGCATTTGCAGATCCCTCTTGACCTGTCAAAATGAAAGGTGGCTGTAATAGTTTCATACCTGCCACTTGGGTCGAAACAAGAGCTGGCTGCCATGGAGCTTGTCACGTTATTTGGAGTGCCAGGTTTTCCTTGAGACAGTCATTTGTGGGGTTTTTGTTTTTTGTTTTCCTTAATCTGAGATCTCTATACAGTTGTTTTCTAAATTGTCTTCAGTAAGTATGGTGGGGTTACCTTGCTGTCCTCAGATGGCATGAGAGATCTTGTTCTGCTGCCTTCAGGTAGAGCTCTGAAACCAAACAAGGGCTATTAGTAGTTAAACACTATGACTTCAGGTTGAAGACTTGTATTTGAAAGTTGACGATGAAACTTGAACACGAGAGGTGAGTGTTGAGTCTAGCTAAGCTTGAGCTTGTGTGAATGCAATGCTGAGAGGTTGAGGGAGGTATCAGTGAAGTCAGGGAAACAATTGCTGTAACAGCCTCTCATCATGAACAGTAATGTAGGTAATAACTAGGAGTTCTGTAGCAAAGCAAGAAAATAAAGCTGATTTGTGAGAAAAAGCTAAATAAACTCCTTCTCCCAAGAGAGGCACTCTTGAAATAAATGGTTTGAAACAGTTATGTCTGTGTATGTGCCAGGGCATCATCATGTAAAGTCAAGTACGATTGTTCTCATCTGCAAACATCTCACTGTCCTTGAATGTACAGCTTCCTTGTAGTCTTCATTGTTTGTTTTCAAATCCTGGCTCAGTGGTACTCTTGTTCTGGAATGGATGTTCTAGGTATTAAAATAAATCTTAGTATGAATTAACACATTAAAATGTTTGTTTATTTCTGAAAACACTGGATAGCTGTTACTAGTTGGAAGAGCTAGAGTTATTTCTCCTGCTGATCTCTTTCAGTTAGATTATGGTTCTTAATTACCTTATTGCTTGCCAGCATGCCTCCCACAGACTGTTTTCCCCATCCAGCACGCAGAATGTGTGGTGCTAATCTTGATGAGTCTTTCCCCTTCTTGTGATTGTGGAATATGTCATATGGCCATAAATTTCTTGCAAAGTACTCAAAGTTTGCTTTAGAAGAAAAATTAATCCCTTTGGTATAGACTTCTTTTTTCCAATGGTATTTCACAATTTTTTGTGAGTGTGCCTTCCAATAATAACACATTAACAGCATCTTCCCATCTGCAAGTGCACTACTGCTCATGTTTCAGGCTGTAGGAGACCCATTCTGCGTTACAGCTGGGTACATGAACCCCAGCTTCACATCCTAGGCTCTGTATAAGGCTGTGTTTGGCTAGCCTGGCCTTGGTTCAGGGCCCACTCCTTCTGATGCATCAGTATTAAATCTTGGGTTATGATTTACGATAGCTTGGGAGCTCAAAAGTGAGGGCTGTTTACACTGCTATCCTGTCTGGCAGTTGCTTACAGTTGGTGCCAAGGGAGGAGTAGGATGGAGCACATACACTGTGGTGTTTTGCCAGAGTGTTTTCCCAGCCTCTGGTGATTTGGAGCTAGGTGATCTTCCGTGAATTATCTAATTGTTTCTCAACTCGTGTAAACTTGTAACATCCACAGTGTGCTGTGGCACAGGATTCCTCACATTAACTGTGTTGCACACAAAGGCACCCCATCTTTTTTGTTTTTCAACTCTATGCCTTTCTAGCATCGTTGGGGTTCAGCTCAGGACCAGAACATGGCCATGCAGGAATGGTGTGAGTGCAGATACCTTGGTAGCAGTGCTGGCAGCGGAGCTTGGAGAAATTCAGCTCAACACCAAGTCAGTCTGTGGGGTGGAATTCATTGCCTAGGCCAGGGGTACCTGCTGCCATTTGGGGTACTATGGGGTGGGTATACTGCCATGCCTTGGGTTGCCACTTCAAGAGTTGCAGGTATCTTGGGTGCGTGGGGATTTGACAAGTATGGCACTTGGGATTGACTGCTGGGAGATGTCTCACTGTATTGACTGGAATGAGAATGAAGCAGTTGGGTTGTTCTGATACAGCTCTGTGTGCTCCCCCACTTGTGAGAAACACCTTCTGCTTGTGATCTGACTAGGTCTGGGATCTGACAGACCTCACGTTGCTGGCAGCACACAGATCCTGCCTGTGAGATCCAGCAAATCCTCACTGCTCTCAAGGCAGCTCCCCTAAAAGGGGAGAACCTGCCATTGGTGGTCATCTGAGACTATTTTTGTGCTTAAAACTCCATTTCAGGACAGGGTTGGGATCGGTTTCTGCTGAGCAGTATTTATCCCAGAGGTTCCTGCCTCCTTGGCTGGACTGCTGCCAGCCCCTGCAGTCAGGGACCTCGCAGGCTGGGGTTTTTCCCAACCTCACAGTCACAGTTGCTTAATGAAAATGCTGCCACAGAGCACTTACAAATGTTCCTGTTTGCAAGTGTGTGAGGAAAGCAGTATTGTGTGCAGTGCAAGGCAAAGCAATACTTTTCTTCCCAATACTTAAGTAAACGAGCTTTTTCATAGCCTCTGTTAGACTGTCAAAGAAGACAACTATAACTGTAAAATCTGTGCATTTACTTATTTAAACTAATTTAAAGATCGTCCTTGAATTAAGCCTCCTTTATGAAACGTTACTGTATGATCTTCAGCATATAGCCCCAAATTCCCTGGCCTGCACTGCTTTTCCCTTCTGATTCCCTGTTGTCCTTCCAGACAGATGCTGTAGCTGCTCAGCTGCTCTAGAGACACCCAACCAAATTTCTGCTGTGGACAAAATAGCCTTTTTCTGCACAGTCTCCCTCCAGTGCAGTCATGGCTGCATATTGAGAAAGTATCTTCATACTATGTAGTCCTGTGTACCCAGGCTCAGGTGCTCGACATCAATCGAAGTTAAAATCTACTAAAAAATGGCTGCTGCAGTTTCAGTTGATGCGTATTTGTGCACCCAGCTTCATTCATACAAACAGTGGTTTGTGTTTTATACATGATGTTTTCAAATCATTGTTGCAAACTTGACACATGGGTGTGAGCTGAAACCGCTGTTGATAGTTTTCCATTGCCCTATATATATATATATATATATACATACACATATATATACATATATATATATGTATATATACACACACAATTATTGATAATGAAAAGCACTTAAACCCATCTCTGAGTGGTCTTGTTCAAATCTGTGCTGAAGCTGATAGCCTACCTAGTGCTTCGCTCTCCCAAGCATGTAATTAAAGGCTGCTGGATTAAATGTTTCTCCTTAAAACTACATGCATGTTCATGGTGAAATTTGTAATGCTTTTCATTCCTGATTAGTGTACAGGAGTGAAAAACAGACTTTCCCCATTATCCAGCTGCAGAGAAAGCAAATTAGAGGCCTCTGGAGGGGCCAGGTGTCCCTTGGCAGTGTTTTGATGGCTCCTATTTCTAATAAGCACACTGGAGTTTCTAAGTCTGTATGGGTGTGGGGGAGAGCTGTGTTCTGCTGCTTTTAAACCTAAATGAGGGTGGTTGTGCTCTCTCAGCTCCTCTTTCTTATGTTCTTAATCATCCTACAGTGGATTTGTTCAGTGATTTTTGTGCTGCTGGGCTACAGGGAGCACATGGTGATTTAAACTGCTTGGATCAGGACACAGATAGCAGTGAGGCATTAGACGTGGTCAGACAACGCATTTTGCAGACAGCTGTTGTGGTGGAAGGCAGCAGTAGCTCTTCCTGAAGGAGGACTTTTTCTGAACCAAAGCGGTCAGATCTGGAAGATATGATGTTGTTAGAAAAGCTGATGTGAAGGTCTAGTGCCTACTGCCAGCATTGCTATTTGTTTGGTATTTTTAAGCATCCTTTTAGCAGATATATGGCTCTTACTGTAAACTGAAACACAAGAATGCTGAGATTATGGGTGCAGATAGAGTGCTTCTCTGTCATGTGTAATGCTTCAGAAAGAGCCTGTTAAGCCTTCAGTTTACAGCTGATGTTCCCAGGAATCTCCAGCTGTGCTGACAAATTCTTCTCTTAACAGGCAGTATTTTGCATGGAGTTTGCAGAGGGATTGGAGAGAAGGTTGTGGGGAATGCTGGTACACAGGAACGCTTTTGGTGACAGTGGGTCCTGACCAAGGTACTGCAGGGGGCTGGTGCTCTGGCAGGGATCAGCAGCAGCTTCAGGGCACATCACCAGTTCCTCTCAGTGTTTTAAATCAGATGGAATTTGGGCATCCTGCATTAGCAGGAGGGCAAAGAGACCTTGCTGGGTGCCCAAGATATTCTGAGTAGAAGAGGAGTGCAGCCCCATGGCTGGCACTTAGCAGGGTTGATCCTGTTGGTGAAAGTGAACATCTGCCCAGACTCATCCTGCATGGCTCTGGGTGCAGAGTGTGCTTTGAGAGGCTGCTGGGCTCTGCTGGGTGCCATCACTGCCACCTGTGACACTGTGAGTCTGTGGGAGGGTGGCTGCGAGCAGGCATGCTTCATTTCTAGTAAGATTCTGTGGCCATGCTTGGGACTATAAGTCATATCACCGTCTCCATCAGGATAGTGTTGGTTTTGATCTGCCTCTTTCCTTAGCTTAAGAGAAAGCTTCTTCTGGCTTACCAGAAACATGGTATTTCCTAGTCTGGTGAAGCCTGTAATATGTCTGGGGCTCTTGTTAATTTTCCAGTCATGTACATTAGTAGGAAGAACGGGGTTGAGAAATTGCATACAAAAATGGGGCTTGCTGAAGCAAAACTAGGAGGTGTGGTGGCGTTGCAAGTTATACTCCCCACAACATTATCTTTTCTTAGCATCACTTGCATGCTTTGTAGTTTGCTTGTTTATATTACCCCTGCTCTTTTTCTGAAATGCTGATTTTATAATATTGTAGCCAGCTGCATCTGGCTTCTTCCCACTTTGCATCATAAGAAACAGTTGATTAAAAGCATGCAGTAAACTCCCTTTAAGTCCCTGCGTTTCCATACTTTGATGTTGCCGTGTTATATTTTTATTAAAAAAAAAGAAACAACAACAACAAAATCCCAACACATGCTCCAACACTGTGTGCACATGTGCTTCTCTGTGTGTCACCTTGGTATATTTACAGAGCCTTGTGTGAGTGACTGATACAGTTGTGAGATTGATACAATTCTGAGGTTGCTTTGTGTATTTAGTAACATAACAAGCTGATAGGTAAGTGCTGTGTTTCTTTATGATCAGGTCATTTTTTGTTATGATACTTAAATTTTGCTCCACTGACAACATCGAGCTTCTGTCGGTTTACTTGCTTTATTTTGCCCCCTAAAAACACAAGCATCAAGATTCTTAGGCTAGGACAATATTCTTCTGTTAAAGTACAGGAAATATTAAAAACGGTATTTCAAAGTCTTATTAAAAGTAATTCTGTTACGGTTTTGCCTTGTGGGATTTGTTGCTTATTTAAAAGAGCTTTGATTCGGTTGCACTCAGCTTATCCTGTGCCTGTCTGTGAAGTGACCCACACTTTTCCATGTGTGCTGGCTTATGGGGGTGTTTGTTGGAGGGTGTGGTGGGTCCTTATTCTCCCCCTTCTCTTTAATGTTAGCACATGTGAGTTTTCTGTGGGGGGCAAAACAAATGCATAAGACTCTCTCCTCCCTCCCCCTGAAGTGTGTATCAGCTCTAACAGATCCCATGTCTTCATGAGCTTCGTGATACATTTCCTGAAGCAGAAGTAGGGGCTGAGGAAAGGTGGAGTAACGGCAGCATTTCCTTGTGCCTGTAACATCCTGCCCATAAAAGCAGGGAAATAGCTGTTTGGAAGGAAAAAAAGAACAACTTCTGAACTTTGTGGTAGAATCAACACGTTCTCCCATTTGCTGCTTAAGAACAAAGCCTGTAAGTTTTTTCCCCTTCACAGGTTTCCTGGTGGCCATTCTCCAGCATGGTAAAATAGCTTGTGTTTGGAGATGGGCCATACAATCAGGTTGTGAGCCAAGCAAGCCCTTATCTCCAGTGCAGTCTTATGGCACTGCTCTCCTGACTCTTCAGAAGAAGGGCTGTGTTTATCCAGCTCTTCTATTGGGGATTCTCTGTAAGCACATTTTAAAGGCTTCTGTTCAGTTCACATTGCCCATGGAAGTCTATCCACTGTGACCTCCTCTGTTCTCCTCCATGATGTCCTACCTGCGTTGTTCTAAAGGGCATTGCTGTTGCCCCACTCTTTTATTGATGGCATTAAAAATAAAATGGTGGCAATTGCCCTCTTACTCTGCAATGACTCACTACTCCAGCCTTGTCTGCCAGAGATATGACTTGTGAGCTACCAAGGAGGGGAGCAGCGTGCTCATGGCAGACCAGGAAGCAATGTGAGCTGTGGTACTTAGCATTAGTGTAGTGTGGTGATGGGTCAGCTGGGAACGTGTGCAGGAGTGTTTGTTGCAATAGGATGTGCTAAAACTTGAGGCAACCAGTTGGCTTGAGCTTGAGTCAGATGAGGTTGTGGTAGTTTTCCTTTTCTTTGTAATGGCAGTAGCGATTATTGTCTTTCTCTTTAGAGAATGGAAGAGCTGTGAAGAAACTTGTCCTTTTGTCAGTCCTCCTCTGCTCAAAACTGAGGTACTGGGAGCCTGTTTAAGTGTGCAGCTGAGTTTATGACTCTTCCTTACGGTGAAGGATCTCTCTTGGTTCATCTTTTCTGAATGGAAGAAGCCCTTCCCTACCACACGCTCCTCAAGAAACCCCACAAAACTGAGGAAACGGTTTGTTAAACAGAGGGTAGAAAAACAAGGGATTAAAAACCCTCAGAAAGCAGTTTATCATTACCATATTGATGAGTTTATTCAAGGCATAAACATGCATAGATTGCTCTGTTTCCTTACAGTAGAGTGATCTGAGGATCCAGTACACCTTACCTAAGTGAGTGTGAGCTCACTGGGATGTGTCGGTGTGGTGAGGGGCTGAATGCAGGGGTCAAGAGACCCTCTCTTCCTGCCTTTACCTTCTTGTCAGCTGTGCTGATGATTGTGCTGGGATATGTCTTTTGGCTACTACCCTGTTCTTAATAAAGCATGCTAATATTGAGGTTATGCAGGAGTGTTCAGGCTATTAGCTGTTAATGAAGTGTGCCAGATGATCTACATTTTCTGGAGTGTAAAAGGAGAAAAAGCCTTCATGCAGGTTAGTCTGCCGGGGCGTCTCCTTTTGTTTGCTTTTGTGAAATACAGGGTTTGGATGCCTCTTTGAAGAGACTGGGAGCTTCTTTGAAGGTGACTCCCGAGCACTTCAGTGCAAGTTGTGTGGAGTTACTCATACAAGGCGCAGTGAGAGATAGTGCTGGTGTAAAAGTATTTCCCATGTTCTGTTTCATTTTCTGCTGAAAAAGGGCTGTCACTGAAAACTTTATTGTATATGGGGTTAGGTTTATCTCTTACCATCTGATGTGTGTGTATAAAGCAGCAGTTATATAAGTTGGCAGTAAATACGTATGAAGGCCTTGTCATTCAACATACGAAGGAGGTACTTCAGTTCTCTGGTGGCTTAGAGAATGTATACATTTATAAAGATACCAGTGATTACTTACAGTTTTTTCTCCAAATTACGGTGGGACTTCGAGGCCTTCAGAATGCAGATTTGATTTGAGAAATAGAGAGTTGTGCTTCCTCAGTTTCCTGAGAAGCTCTCGTGGTAGGGGAGGACTTCCCTTCAGAAGAGTTTCAGATATGAGGTCAGTGCCAGATGAACTGAGAGAGATCCAGTACTTCCTCTATGGAGGGAATGGTGTGCTCCTCAACAAGGAACTTACCCCCATGGGCAGTGCTGGCTTGAGAAACTGCTGAAGCTGGGCCTAGGTAGGAAGCTGTTGCCTGCCTGATGCAGACAAGTTTCATCAGATGGCTTAAAAAAGGGTTTGATGAGCCAGACTGTGAACTACCCAGCCAGACCTGGGAGGGGAACACTGCTCTGAAGATAAAATGGTGCAGAAGCCCAGCCTGGCGCCCAGCCTCACACAAGGCCTTCAACTGAACCTGCCTCAGTATGAGAGGCCTGACAATAGCCAGGGGGCAAAAGCAGCTTGACTGCCAGGCACGTGGCTGGGACTTCCTCCACAGAGCTTCCCCAGGTTGGTTTCCAGTGCCAGTTCTGATGTATGGTGTAGATAGTTGCATTTGAAAACCATGGGGTTGTCATTGCAGGCAGCCTCTTCCTGCATCCTGGTAGATGGAAGCTGCTGGATTCTTGCAATTCAGGCTTGCGTGCAAATACTGTGGTATAATGACCCCAGGTCTTGATGTTACTTAATCGTCTGATTTGGTAGCTGGATGAATACCTCAGCTTTCAGAGAATGCTTTACCTTCTTTTCAAGATATAATAATTAGATTTCTGTACTGTATCTTCCTTCTATAAGCTTGTTTGCAGATGTCTGTTGGAAGCTAGATTCTGTTGTGTAGGTCTCAAAGAGGCTGACTGTCCCTCTGTACTTCATTAAACCCCTTATCTTTCTATAGAGGAGACCTGAAGGAGAGAAGTTATTTATTGCTGTTTCTTGCATCTTATCTTACTAGCTGTAATGAGCAAATTGACACAGCTGTGAAATGTTGCTTAACTCATGTAATGTATTGCTTTTAAAATGTGTCATAATATGAAGAAAAAAAAGAGTAGAAATCTGCATTAGATCTGCTGTATTGTGGTGGACAGGCTAATGTCAGGCCTTAGAGGCTATTCTTCATATGGTTGGTTTTCACTCTACGCAAATGATTGCCTTTTAAAAACTGGGTTGTGTGCCAGTAGTTAAAGTACAGCCTTATAGGGTATGACAAGCTTTGTTACTAGGGGTTTTCGGAGGTGAAGTCATGGTGAACTTAACTGAAACTTCAGCAATGTTAATGTTACCAACAAATAGATTTATTTTTCTAACCTCCCTTTCACAATGCCTGAACGTGAACTGCTTTTATATTGCCCCTGTTTAAAGGAAAATAATTTGTTAGAATGAATAAAGGGAAGTTAGTTAAAGCCTGTGTTTTCCTTCTCCGCTGCTTAAAAGTATTCACCATATAAACACAGAGTGTTTACATCAGAGAAGTTGGGCAAGAAAGATAATGCTTTCTGGTACCCTTTCATTAGCATGCCAGCCACCATTGTGTGCTGCTACTATGGGAAAAACTGAAAATGGTCTGCAACTAAAAAGCACCTATTGGCTGGAATGCCCATACCTTGTAAAATCACACTAGAATGATAAACTGGGGTTTTCTTTGACCACAGTGAAAGAACCCTGGGAGAGAAGCCAGGCTATAACTTTCTTAAGGATTTTTCACAGCTCTGTAGTGTTGAAGTTATTAACAATCACTGCATTTTGGTGCACCTGTTGTGTGTTCTGCGTGCATCCCAGCTCAACACATCTCAGGGCGGAGTGGAGCTGCTTATTCTTCTCTAAAATGATGGAGAGGGTGGGGCAGCTGAGTTAGGAGGAAAGGCTGAAGAGTCCAGGGCGCCTCATTTAGTAGAGGCATGTGATTATGTTGTAAAAACCATGAGGGTGATGGGTAAGCAGACGACTAATTCAAGTTCACAAGGTCTTGCAGTATTAGGATTAAGGGGGCAAGCGTTATGCCTAATGGATGTTTCCTTTTGTCTCAGCAGTAGGTCACTTGAAGGCAGATGACAGTCCTTCACACTGCATTTGTGGATTTCCACAACTCACTTCTGCATGAGGTGCAGACACAGGGAGTATCTGCAGGTTCCAAGAGGCCTTGCATGCATGCCTTGACAGCAGGGCCATAAATGGAGACTAAAAGCACTCAGAAGGGAGCTACCCTCTGCATTCCTGCACAAACAGTTGTGGATGCCAGTGGAGAGGCTGCAGAAAAGTCTCACGTGCTCTCTCGAAATAGCCTTCTTTGCTGCTGCTGTTGCAGGCAGAATACCAGGCTGAATGGACTGTACACCTGGCCCAGACGGGCACTTCTGCTGTTGCTGCTTTGAGAATGCGGGTTGTTCTTAGTCAGGTGCAGGTTGTTCTTTCATGCTCCATTAGGATAATTAAGACTTGGATGAGCCAAGCCTCCTCAGAAATACAGAGTGTTTTGGCCTGCTTCCTGCCCCGTGTGCCACTGACTTGGGAGTGGGAACTGGGTCACACTGAGCTCAGAAAGAAAGAGGCACTGAACAGGATACAGAGGTTGCTGTGCCCACATCATCTGTCCCATCAGAAAATGGCATTCCCTTACCCAGGGAACAGTGTGTGCCTTTTTAAGAGGACACAGACATTTTGAGGTGTAGCTACATGAGAAGGTGCCAAGCTCGGAACTGTGTTTTTTTTGTTTATTTGCTTTTTAGGGTTTCCAGATTTGGTTGGGTTTTTGTTTAGTTGGTTGTTGTTGTTGTCGTCCGTCTTCTCTGTACTTTTCTGGCTGCTGGTGTCTTACTCTTTGTGGGTGGACACAACCTGAATCTCCACTCTGGTTCTCAGACTTTCTGTGGAAAGAAGAGTGCATCTTCTGAGCACAGACTTGCGCTCGGACGGAAGCAGTTGCTCTTGCTGACAGCGTTGCTTTGATCTCGGGAGAGCTAAGATAAAGGAAAAGCAAGATGTTTGTTTGCAGGGCTTCAGTTTCTTTCTTTCCTGTGGGAGTGCTGGAGGGTTGTAGGAAATGTAGAGTTATTTCTGGTGAAAGTAACAAAACTGCACTGAGATAAGAAGTCCCTGTCTGTGTTTTCTCTCTATTTGTTGTATGTTACCACTGTTAGTCCTTTCTTTAATGCAAACATAGACTAAATAAGTTGCATTAGTTTCATTTTTTATTAACTAAGCAATACTTACATACTTCTTTCCCCATCTATTATAGATTGCATTTGTCATTTGTCAAAGCCTCAGTATTTTAACTCAAAAATAACTCCTGGTCATAATTCACAGCCAGATCAGTGCATCTCCACTCTTCTGGCTGTATCAGGATCCACTCTGTGTGGGATTAATATGGTGTATGAGGGAAGGAGGTAGGCACTGCCATTGCTTAAAAGTTGGCTTGAGATCTCACAGGCCTTCTGTTTAGTCTTCTTAGAACAATATTACAGTATTCCTGGGACAGGTTTATATTTTGCCCATCGTGTTTTCTCTTGTCTATCAAGCCAGAAGGTTAAGAGGAGCTTCATTGCCCATTCCTTAAAGGTGCCAAGTTCCTAGAAATTTATTGAGAATGGGGGGGTTAGAGGAGAGGCAGCTTGTTGTGTTCCCTTGTAAATTAAAAACAGGTTGGGGAAGCTGAGCATCCATTTCGAGACCTGGATCCTCAGAAAAAAAGGCATCAGGGTCTTTGGCTTTTTCCTAGCCTAATTCCATAGCAGCTTGCTCGCTGTTGAGGTTAGTGCTTTCTTACTGCAAGCAGGACTAGGCTTTGGCAGTAACCGTGGGACTTGAACTTTATGGAAGTCCCAGATGTGATGTGATTCTTCTTTTTTGGGGATTGTGACTTGATTTACAGTTCATTTTAATTGTGATCTATGCACTTTTTGTCATGTTCCTTGAAGATTCACGCAGAACTACCCTCTGGGGGCCCTTGTAGTACTGGGTATGCGTGTTAGAAAGACAGGGATTCTTCTCTTAACATCCGCCATACAATAAATGGGATGTACTCGGGGGTATGGAGGGGATAAAGGAAAAATTCTGCCTTCAGTTCCTTTCTCAACTGTTAAGAGACATTGCCTCATGAGTTTGAATGAAAGACCAACTATTCCCCATGGGGAAACAAAAGCACTTGCCTCATTTCCTTCTCACTGGCAGCTGTTCCTTAGGAATTTCATTCGAGAACGAACTGCTTTAGTTGACCTGAGGAATGGTTTTAATATGAATGGCCGTCGGTGGTGTGTGCTGTTAGTGTTGGAAAGTGCAGCATGATTTTCACAGGAAGTTAATAGGTTGAACTTAAAGAAACTGTTTAGACCCCAAGAAATCCTCCATACACATTCTGGTGAGTTCAGCTATCTTGACATCAGTTTTTATCCTTCCCATCTGTGCTGGGCTGAGAAGCAGGGAACGGAAGGAGACACAGTGCTCTGATGAGGAAAACACACTTAGTTGGGTTGGGAGGAGGAAGGAGCGGTGACATGGCTGCCATTGCTGAGATCATCATCTGGATGGTGATGTAGAGACACCTCACGCAGGTTTTTGTGTTTTACCAAAATAACTCACTATAAGTCTATTGTTCTTTTTTGTTGTTTTTTGGAACAGTAGCACCTAGAAGTGTCTTGGTAGGCCCCGCAGCACCTAAGCTGACAGAAGGCACGGTATGAACTGTTGTGCTGGCTGTGCTTTTGCAGTGACTCATGCAAGAACTTTGGTTAGGAAAAGTGTCACCAGGCCTGTCTTTGGAAGAGGGGTGGTTTCACAATTCCCACCATGCAGACTGTGTTGGTCATGCATGCTGGGTGTCTCACCAGGAGCTGGAGATGAATCAGCAGCATCCAATTAGGTACAGGGATGATTCGTTGGGCTGCAGCATGCCACCCCTAGTGCTGCTCTGGGGAGCTGTGTCTGGGCTTGCAGTGTATGCCTCTGGGTTCTGAGGGCCACAACCAGAAAAGTGGCTTCTGTCCTGGGCTGGGTGAGCCACCAGCTGGCACAGATGTCATTCAGAGAGACCTGGAGAGCTGGGCAGTAAGAAACCGGATGAGGTTTAACAAAAGCAAGTGTAGAGTCTTGCACCTGGGTAGAAATAATTGCATGCACCGGTACAGGCTGGGGGTAGACCTGCTGGAGAGGAGCTCTGCAGAGAGGGACCTGGGCGTCCTGGTGGACGACAGATTAACCATGAGCAGCAGTGTGCCCTTGTAGCCAAAAAAGCCAATGGCATACTGGGGTGTATTAAAAAGAGCGTGTCCAGCAGGTCGAAGGAGGTGATCCTCCCCCTCTACTCTGCCCTGGTGAGGCCTCATCTGGAATATTGTGTCCAGTTCTGGGCTCCCCAGTACAAAAAAGACAGGGATCTCTTGGAAAGAGTCCAGCGGAGGGCCACTAAGATGGTGAAGGGCCTGGAGCATCTCCCCTATGAGGAGAGACTTAGGGAACTGGGTCTGTTTAGCCTTGAAAAAAGAAGGCTGAGAGGGGACTTGATCCAGGTTTATAAATACCTGAGGTGTGGGAGCCATAGTGGTGAGTCTGGTCTCTTTTCAGTAGTGTGTGGGGACAGGACTAGGGGTAATGGGATGAAAGTACAGCATAGGAAGTTCTGCATGAATGTGTGCAAGAACTTCTTTACAGTGAGGGTGACGGAGCACTGGAACAGGCTGCCCAGGGAGATGGTGGAGTCGCCTTCTCTGGAGATATTTAAGACCCGCCTGGACACCGACCTGTGTGACGTGGTGTAGGGAGCCTGCTTTGGCAGGGGGGTTGGACTCGATGATCTCTAGAGGTCCCTTCCAACCCTTACAATTCTGTGATTCTGTGATTCTGTGATTCTCCTCTCACCAGGACAGATGGAAATGTCACAAGGACAGGTCATGCATAGTGAGCTGTGGCATCCAAATCTTACCTCTGAATGCCTTCCCTCCCTTCAGCTCCATTTAGCCTTGGTGAGGTTGGAGTAACTGCTCTCCTAGCAGTCTCACTCTGTGCAAGTGTGACTTAAGCTGCTCAGTGAACCTTCCTCAACAGTGCAATAAAGGCATTTTGCAAGGCCTAATAGAGATGTGTTTATTACTGCTGTTACTCTGCTGCTGGTGGGTCACTCAAGATCTTTTACAGATGGTATCTGTGAGATAGCACAGTGGAATTTGATCTACTGGACCTAAGCAGAGATATCAGAGGGATTTTCCTTGGGTGAGTCCTGTTACCAAGTGACAAATATGGGAGGAAATAAGTCATAGTTTGCCAAGCCCTCCCCCAGCTGCTGAGGCATGTTGATCAGAGATTTGTGTGCCTGAAGACATAGCTAGACAAGGCTGTATGGCAAAAGCCAAATGTTAAACCATACTGAGAGCAGTTCAGCTTTGGGGAAAACTCTGTACTGCCTTGTCAAGAAGCTATTCTTGCATATTGGTTATGTGTAATTAGGGAAAATGAAAGATACAGGTGTCTCAAATCTGATGTTAGTCACTGAGCACAGCTGACCCAGTTGGCCAAGGCTTTGTGTCCCTGGAGGGCTCAGTGGGTGTTCGACACTCTTAATAATGTAGACAGGTTGTTTACTTACCGTGAGCCATGTGAATTTGCCCTACACCATTAGTGACAATACTTTCTTGTTGTTATCTCCAGTTATTGAAAGTCCTTTCTGCCAGATTAAACCTCTTGAAGTGCACAGGAGTCAGTGTGATGTTATTGAAAGAAAGGTCAAGGTATAAGAATAGGTCAGACTAGGAAGTGGTCTCTTCTGATTAGTGTTTTCTCTTGATGATGATGATGTGGATGATTTGTGTGATTACATAGAGCCATAGAATGGTTTGGATTGGAAGGGACTTTAAGACCATCCAGTTCCAAACCCATGCTATAAGAAGGGACACCTCCCTCTAGACCAGGTTGCTTAAAGCTCCATCCAGCCTGGCCTTGAATACTTCCAATGAGGGGGCATCCACAGCCTCTGGACAGCCTGTTCAGTGTCTCACCACCCTCACAGTAAAGAATTTCTTCCTAGTATGTGGTCTAAATCTGCCCTATTCCAGTTTAAAGCCATTTCCCTTTGTCCTGTAAGCCCCCTTCAGGTACTGAAGGCTGCTGTAAGGTCCCTCCCCACAGAGCCTTCTCTTCTCCTGACTTAAGAGCCCCAGAGCCCCAGCTCTCTCAGCCTGTCCTCATAGGAGAAGTGCTTCAGCTCTCTGATCACCTTTGTGGCCCTCCCATAGACCTGCTTTAACAACTCCATGTCCTTTTTGTGTTGGTGGCCCCAGAACTTGACACAGTATTCCAGGTGGGGTCTCACAAGAGCAGAGCAGAAGGGCTGAATCACCTCCCTTGACTTGCTGATCACTGCTCTTGATGCAGCCCAGGTTTACGGCCTTCTGGGCTGTTATAGCACATTGCTGGCTCATGTTGAGTCTTTCATCAACTGACACCCCCGGTTTCTTTTCAGGGCTGCTCTCAAGCCATTTTTTGCCCAGCCTATATTTCTACTTTGGATTGCCCCAGCCCAGATGCAGGACCTTGCACTTGACCTTGCTGAACTCCACGAGGTTGGCATGGGCCTACCTCTCGAGCCTGTCCAGGTCCATCTGGATAGCAGATGTCAGCTGCACCACTTAACAGTGACAGTCAGCTCCAGCAAAGTAGAGGAGAGGAACCTGCTTCATCTGTTGTCCATGAGATAATGGCAAACATTAAAGCTGAGGTGTCCACTACTAGAAATTCACTATCAAAAGAGCAAGTAAATTGGAGAAGCGTGAACTCCCACAACTCATCTGTCAGAAAGATGGGTCTGGGCTGGTATCTGTGCTAAGGAGCTTGTCTGTAGCCACAGATGTGGGAACCTTCTTACTTCAGCTTTGTACTGCCTCCACTCCTGGTTCTCTCCAGTTTGTGTGGCCAGAACATTGGCCTGTTCTCACATGGTTTGAAGCTAGCATTCATAATGCCCATAGTTCCAGGTTTGCTCTGTGTCATTGCTTTTACTGCTTATTTTGAGCACTAAAGCAGCAAAACTTATTTTGATTTCAGAGGGAAAAAAAAGCAACCCTGCACTTAGGCAAAAGAAAGGAAAATACCATTTTGTTTTCATCTATTCATTTGCTCTCAAAGTGAATGCTGCAATGGCCTCTGAGGAGATGAAGCGAGAGGTTTAGATGAGATTGTATTTGTAACTCCGATGGCAGTTTGGGGGAAGATGACAAATAGAGGAGTAAGAAAGATTCATGTCTGTAGTGGGACTGCAGGCTTGGATTCTGAAGACGTTCAGTAATGTGGTGTTTTGTAATAGTGAGGTGGGGTTTGGCAGCTGTGTCGGTTGCTCTGCGTGCTTAGTAAGAGTTATGCTAAGGAGCTGTTGGGAGAGTTGTTTGGCCGGTGTTCATTTTGCCTCAGTTTCCTCATCAGTGAAGAAAAGGTGTGTTCCCCGTGTTATGCAGGAAAGCAGCGTTGGAGTCCAGATCGGAGCCCAAGGTTTCAGGCTCCCATTGCGTTCAGTCCACACCTTTCTTTTTATAGTTATGGGAGAAAAGTCAGCTCCAGCATGTCATTTAGTAAAACACCGTATAGGAAAAGCAACGCTAAGCCCCAAAGAGCTAAAAGCGGCCGGTTTTAAATTAGAAGACAGAAAAATGCTTTGCACATTCTTTCTGGGAAATGTCAGCTTTCAGTTCCGCACCGGCTACGGCCATCCTGGAGAACCAAAGTGCTGTCTGGGTGTGTGCAGCACGTTGTCCCAAGGGCCGCGTGTGTGCGGGGAGCTCCTCTCCTCTGTATGGCCCCCACCTGTGTGTGTGTTCAGATGGACCCCAAAAGCTTCAGACCTCCGCTTCCCATTTCTAAGCGATGTCTTACATCGTTAAAGCTGAGCACTGCAACTCTTTCAGACTATATATGGCGTTGGTGCTCATGGTAGAGTGTATTTATAACGCTGTTTGCTGCAGTGATGTGTGGATTGGGAACAAATGTTTGCTTGGATAAAATCCAACTCCAGGGATTGGTTTTACTGCTGAGCGTAAAATCCGTAGCAAGCTCGTAAAAGCAGCAGTTGAAAAAGCTAATAGGGCCTTCCCCATGGAAAAGCCATGGCTGTGGTGTGACGTTATGGAGCTGGTGTGACTCGTGATGGCTCACATAGCAGTCAGAGCCCCAGGGTGTATCAAGACTGGAACATGGGGATGCTCCCGCCTTTGTGGCACAGGTTGGGACTGCTGGTCTTACTTATTAGTATGCGCTACTGCTTTTGTTTGCGTTCTTTGTTTGCTTAGAAATACCCATATGTGCCCTAAGTAATGTGTCAAAAAATCCAGCTGTATTCTTAATGGAATTGCATAGCACCGACATGAGCAAATCGAGCTGTTTTACATACCCCAATAAATATTTGAGTGAAAACAATTGGCAAAAGAATGACACAAGTGTCTCTGGGTGTGTTGGTTTAACCATCTCCGTTCAGTTCAAGTGTTCCACTTGACTCATCTAGCTTGCTCAGCCTTTCTTTTGCCATACAGATGGTTAATGTGCATTGAGCCCTGTGGAGTAATTGTCACCCAGACTGGGAAGGCTCAGATCCCACCTTGTAAGAGAAGTGTTCTTTATTTTGTTTTCTAACACCTCTCTCTCTGCTGTTCTTGTTGAAGGATGTTCAGAAGGAGACCGAACCTCATGTTTATCTCAGTAAAGAAGAAGTTAAAGAGAAGATACAAAGCTATAACTCATCTGTCACTGATAAATTGAAGATGACCTTGGTAAGTTTTGTAAAGGGTTTCTGTAACTTACAGTAGGAGCAATTGCATGGTAGCTTTGTAGAGAATAACGAATCATTTTATCCTTAGCATCTTACATGCAAAACCATCTCTGGTTTCATGTCCTTACAGTAGGCTTTTTCTTAGATCTGGAAATAAATCTTACATCTGGAGTGTTTTTATCTGTGTTGCTTTTTTATGTGGATGGAAGCAAACTGTATAAGAAACAAATTTGAGTGTCATTTGAAATGCATTTAAGGTAAATTCTTCTTTAACACAAGGATGTCGGTTTGTCACATGAAAACCCTTCAGCTGGTAAACATGAACATATTCATTCTGTTTGGGTTTATAAATGTTTTTCAGGCATCTCTTTAACAGACGCATGAACAACTGAGAGAAGTGAAAATGTGCAATATTTCTAATAGGGGACTTAATGCTCAGAGCAGTCCTATAGGTTTTAGCATGAGGAGACTTCTTATTGCTGCCCTCTCCATGCACATAATGGGGACAATTAAACCAGGTCTAAGGCTCAGTCTGACCTTCTCCAGACCATAACAACAACATTCACAAGTTCTCTAACTTAGTAAAATGTGAACAATTTAGCTGTTTTCCTTCAGAAGCAATCAGAAAAAATAATAGGAAATGCTCATTAGATTAACATTTATTCTGTTTGTTTTTGAATCACAACAAGATTTGAGCATTTAAATGCCATAAAATAATTTGACAAGTGAAGTGCAGCTGGAAAGTGGGGAGTTGATTTCTTTATTTGTTCCTCAAATATATAGTTAGAAATACATGCTAACAGACTTCTACACTTTGTAGTCAAGATCTAATAGATGTAGAGCTGTTACTGTGAAGGCAGGTATTGACTTTATTCCTGCTGGTATTTTTGCTGAGTAACATGAATTATTGACAGGAAATCTGTCCTAGGAGATGTGACATACTACGATGGCACTTAAGATCTCTCACTCTTCAGTCTTCCTTCTTCACTAATATGTCACGATTGTTTACTGCTGATTTTAAGCATTTGCTTTTTTTTTTTCCGTTGCAGAACTCAAATGGGATTTACACTGGCTTCATCAAAGTTCAGATGGAACTATGCAGACCGATCACTGTGCAGTCTTCTCCCGGCCAGGGAATGTGTGCTCACAGCAATAACGAAACTGCTTTTTACCTGCCGAACGACTGTGTGAATACACTTCACATCAGCAGCACCAATACTGTCCGTGAAGTTATTGAGGCCTTGCTCAAGAAGTTTCTTGTTGCTGACAACCCCGCAAAGTTTGCACTTTACAAACGCTGTCACAAGGAAGACCAAGGTTAGAGTTGGGGCATTTGGGTGACAGAGTGATTTGTGGGGATCTGTGTTATAGGAGCACTTGGAACAAGCGGGGTGGAAGAAAGAAAGAAAGATAGGGGAGTTGGTAGTCTTAGTCACTCTCATCTTTTTTCTGTGGAAAAGTAGCATGTGCAGTAAGAGTAAGTGATATGGGGATATTTCACAGAAGTCAGGAGAACCCACTAAAGCAACTGCATGGATCTCCCCTGCTGGAGCAGGGGGTCTGTCAGGCCCTAAACGTCAGCACTACAGGTCTGTGAGATTGAAGTGTTTTAAAGAGAAACCATTGTGTCAGCAATGCCCACAGTCCCTGCTTGGACAGACAGCTGATGAGCGTTGTGGGTATGCACATTCTGCTTGCATGTGGTACGTGGTGTGCGTGATGCTCTCTGCACCATCGGATGAAAAAGTTAGGTGTATGTCGTGTTTGGAAATACCAGAAGATGCAGAAGGTATCTTCTGCATTGTGTTAGTGCATTTAAGAATCTGCCTTCTTCTGTAGGCAGACATT
Organism: Coturnix japonica; assembly: GCF_054131305.1. Lineage (NCBI taxonomy): Eukaryota > Metazoa > Chordata > Aves > Galliformes > Phasianidae > Coturnix > Coturnix japonica. The sequence goes on from NC_140663.1 coordinate 30,325,987, forward strand.
GACAGCGGTTGCAGGAGTTCAGATGTTTCTGGCTGTCTGGAAAAAAAAAAGTCTCAGAATGATGATAGCACAGCTGTGATGTTTTAAATACTTATTTATAGCTACAGAGCTGTGTTGTATTTCCTCCTCCCGCCCCCGCATATATTCAGATCCTGTGCTGACTAGAAGCTGCTTCATTCATATTTGAGTTTAGCTCTGCTCTGCTGCCCTTCCCTGAAGCTTATTAGTTCAGAATGACGCTGGAGAATGTGTAAATTTGTGGCCACAGGTGCAGGTCTGTTAAAATCTCTAACGTTGGCTGGCACTGATCATTCAAAACATGTCAAACATAGTAATTAAAGATGGTTAATTTCTGTCACTTCTTCTCCTCCAGTTTATATATGCAAGCTGTCTGACCGAGAGCATCCCCTCTACCTGCGTTTGGTGGCAGGCCCCAGGACAGACATGCTCAGTTTTGTTCTACGTGAGCACGAGACTGGAGAGGTCATGGTATGTTACGCTCAGCTTTTTGGTCCTTTAACTTCAGGGATCCTGTTTGATCTGTGCTGATGTAATGATCTGGGTTTTTTTTGGGGGGGAAGCTTTCGTTTTTTCTTCTCCTGATTGAGTTTTTTTGTAAGCGTTTAGACTGTGGTTAGACTGGCCTGCTGTTACTTGCAGAACAGAAGACAGCATAAAAGAGCTGAGCATTTTCAGATTGGTGAGACTTACGAGCAGGGTTCCTGATGCTGCGTATATATAAATGCTTTGTGCATTTCCTGTTATCTCATCTGTTGTTTTCTTTCTCTGTCCTCACAGTGGGAAGCTTTCAGCCTTCCTGAACTGCAGAACTTCTTGCGTATACTGGACAAAGAGGAAAACGAGCAACTGCAAATCCTAAAGAAGCGTTACGCAGCTTACAGGGACAAACTTGAAGAAGCCCTTGGTGGGGTGTGGAAACCTGGTTAAAAGGGGGCCAAAGCACTCTCAGGAAAAATGCACACAACCAAACGTCAGTATAGCATGCCAAACCCAAAGTACAAAAGAGCAGCAAAGAGTAGTTTTCTTTATTCAGAAGACTGTTTTGTGATGCTGGGGTACCTGAATTTTGCTATAGACTTAGTTCCATAAGCCGGGTCACTTAGCATCTCGCACCCACATGCGTAAGGGATTCTGCATGTTTGTACATCAGTTTGCAACCCTCTGTGTGCCTAGAGAGTTTTCCAAGTAATCTTGGTGCAAGCTGTGAAACTGTAATCGATTTACTAGGATGCTATGAAATAAGATTATTTTTTTTCTTCTTCTTTGCTTTAAATGGTAGCTTTACAAGTAAGGAGGTGCAAATTGATTAGTTTAATAAAATGAATAAATCTATCTGGAAAATAATCAGTCGGAGCACTATCTTTGAAATGAAATTGATTTGCACTACCTTTCTGTTTTTGAATAGTTACTGTATAATTTGTGAGAGAACTGTTATAGATGGAAGGCAAACGAGACCTTGTGTTTTGTTCTGTGAGAGTTGTGGAAGGCTTTCAGTTGGTCTTCCCAGAGAAGGTAAGGAGAAAGTTGAAGAGAGGGTTAGAGTTGGAGGCTGGGAAGGTGTAATAACCGATGGAGAAGGACTTGTTGTAGGTAGAAATAGTATTTATACAGAGGAAAGTTAAAATACTAATTCTATAAGAGTAAAGTTTTAGGATGTTGTAATATTGTGACTTAAGTTTTAGGGCTTTTTAGTTGTATAAACCCACACTGGAAAAGAAATAAAGATGATTGAAATATTGGGAAGGAAAAAGAGGCAAAAGCTGAATAAGAACGGAAGTGGAGCTGCACATAGAGGTTACAGTTGGAGAAGCTGTTTCTGTAAACGTGTCGTTGGAAAGTGCAGCAAAGCTAAACAAGAGGCTGCTTACTTGAATTCTGGAATGTGGATGTTATCTAAGATAAAACTCTGTGAGAAGTGCCCATCTAGTGAGCGTTTAGGATCCAAGCTGTAACTACGGTTGCATTTGCTCTTTATTGGAAGTCAGATCTTTCCTGTGGCTCAGCAATCCATGTTTAGGATGGATAGTTTTGATTTGTGTTATCTGAAAGACAAAAATAGATTCATCTGCTTCCTCATCTGTTAAAGGGGCTCGGTCAGGCAAAGGAAGCCATTTCTTATTCATGTTTCCAGCATAACAGAAAATTAAGTTATATTGGCTGTGTTGGTGACCGAGTTTAGCAAGTCTTGCTGGTAGGAATTCAAAGCATTTTTAAATCCTTAATTGAAACCTGATTACCAAATTCCTTACACTGCTGATTTACTTGATTTAAATGTAGGAAAAATGTAGCAAGAAAACATTCTACTTTATTGTAAATAAAATTGTGGTTCTTTAGAGTTATTTATCTAAAAAGCACGCTGGAAAGAAACCAAAGAAGTGGGAGTGCAATAGAGGCGTGAGGCAGGTCGGGTAACCCATACTTCAGTCATTACCGCGCCAGAGAGGAAACAGAGCTCTGTAGGATGGAGGTGAGGCGGGGAAGTGCTGTAGGCTGAGGGGCTGCTCCAGCTGGTGCAGTGTTTTATTTCGTTTTCATTTGGGTGGGTTTTTATTTCCTCCGCTCCAAGGATGTTCCTTTTGAACTCCCGAGGAGTTGTTAGAACTTTGGCGACATCTAATGGATACGGTGTGAAACTCCGCCATGCTCCTGGTCATCAGTTTGACATGACTGTGCCTTTGTTTCCTTTCCTTAAGCTTCTTTTTCAAAACCCCTTCGCAGGTGTTTTTTGGTTAAAAATGAAAAGAATTTGACAATCGTAATGTTTTAAAGCGCTAAGAGAAATTAAAAGTAGGACTAACTATAAAGTATCTATAAGGCATATCTTGTTTGTTTGTTTAATTTCACATGTAACATTGTAGTGCATGTGCGAGTTAGTAACATTATCCTCAAGTGAGACACTTTATAATGGTTCAGGGAATGCTTTTCTGTTCTGTTATGGTTTGTTTTTTCTATGAAGCAGCAGCATGTCCGTGGGTATTCTGTTAACATCTACTTATTTATATGCCTGCCCGTAACGATGTAACCTTTACATAATCGCTGTTGATGTTGAACCATTTGTTGCTCAGATTTAAACACTGTTTGAGTCTAAAAGCGGAGTATAAAAATATGTGAATTTTGTTTTTACTTGAACTATCGGTCTTTTAAGTGGGCACATCTGCATTTACTTTAGCCAAAAAAACCTCAATCAGTGTTGGATGCACTATGAGTTTGGAATTGAGGGGAGAAAGGGGCAAAGAACCCAAACGGCTCACTATATTTTAACTCTGTCTTAGTCCATGGTTAATTATTGTAAGATGTCGTGTGTGGGGTTAATTATTATTATTGTTATTATTATTATTTTTTACACACTGGCAATTACAACAGCTTTAATTTAAAGAAAAGTCATGGTCGTCCCTGGCCACCTTTTCTCTTTTTAATTTTAGCATCAAATTAAACTGTCAAAGCTTCTGTTGCAGAACTGCTTTCATTTCTATATGTGATGGTACCGGAATGATCAGACTATTGGGGGGCGGGGGGGGGGGGGAGGGGAATGCAGGGAAACATTAAAATATATGTCTTTAAAAACAAACAAGCATTAAACTATTTATAATTTTGACAAGCTTAGTTTTATTTTTATAGGGAAGTTTTTATTCCCCTAAAAGTTATTGATGAAATGGCAATTGATGGTTCCATCATTAAAGTTGAAGTTGGCAATACTTCGCTACGTGGTATGTTTTTATTTTCGTGTTGCCTAGAGTTTGTGTTGGGATGGTTTGAGTGCTGGATGAGGATTCCTTGTGGCACATGGTTATGGGGACTCCCTTCTTGCTTCTCCATGAGTAGTCAGGATGGTACCTGTGCCCTGGGAGTGAGGAGTGCCACACAAGTGCTCTTCTGGTCCCTCCTGTGCTTTTATTAGGGGGCAAGCAAAATAACAGCTCTCCTTTGACCTTGGTGTGAATCCAAAAGGTGAAAATCCAGCCGTGCTCCTGACTGCCCAAGAACCTCCGGCCTAGCGTGTGAGAGAGGGGAGTGTGGGGAGGCTGCAGGGTGTGAGTTGGGCCTGCGCTGGTGAAAAGGCTCACAAGGACAGAGCTGGTGAAGCTGCTCTGGCTCCGCAGGTTGGCTGATATGAGAGTCAGGATGTATTGAAACAATGTTAGAGGTGCAGTGACAATGGGAAATAAAAACAGATCGCCACCTGACCAGTGCTCATCTTCCTTCTGTACCAGACGTCTGGAAGAACTGCTGGATTTGCTGATGGAGTTGGTGTTTTTGAGTACAGATTCACCCATCAGTCGGCTCCCTCTGCTGTCCATGATGCCGTGGTGCTTTGGCAGGAGCACAGAAGCACTGAGCCAACACCAGTGTGGGAACGCCTCCCTGTGGCCCAGTGCTCCCAGAGGGACAGGTTGGTGTTCACCTGGCTGAAGCCTGAGCAGTAGCATTGAGTCCAGGAATGCTGTTAGACACTGCAGCACTAAATACTACTGCTCCTTATGGACTTGGGCTTCGTGCTGAGCATGCACTGTGCATCCTACCTGTGGGGTTAAAAGTCACCAGGCAGACGTGTCCTGGGATGCTGCAGCTGCTCACTCAACTCTTGCAGTGATTGTGGTGAACACACAACACATTGTGCTCTGCAGAGGTAAGAGGCCGCCCTCCGCATCACTTGTTTGCTGCTGTGCAAGTTGAAAGTAGAAGTGTTCTCAGCTGTCGTAACACAGGACAGAAAGGGACCTATCTATCTCGACACATTTTGCAATGTAGCAGGAGTCTATCAGGTGAAATGAATGAGTCTGTAGTGATGGTGCCTGAATTATGTAAGTAAATGCTGCTTTCTGTATGAGCAAGAGGGGATATTATGAGTATCTGGAGATACTATGAGTAACTGGAGTAGTTCTGTTCTGCCCTTACTATAACTACTCCTGAGACAAGTCCAGCACAAAACTCTCCTGCAGTAGTTCTATAAACCTAAACATAGCATCATAGCCTACACAGTGTGATAGAAAATAGCAGAACAAGGCTGATTTCCCTCTTTAAACATGGAATCTGGTGTGTCCCTCACACTCAGGGAGGCACTGTGGTGCCAGTAGATGTGATGTTCAGCCCCTCTTTATTTCCCAGGCAAAATTACTGCACCAAAGTGGCTGTGAAGTTCCCTGTTGGGATAAACAGGTGGTTTCTGTATGCCAGTAATCCTGGGCAATTCTTCATGTCTAGACCTGACAGCTGCAACCTCGAGCATCTCTGCCTGCTCGTAACATTCTTCCATGGCTGGGAGAGGGCAGATACCAGGCATTTCCTATCTGTTTTTATGCTCTGATGTAACTGCCTGTTGGACAAAGGCAGAATGTGCTGTCTTTAATTACAAAGAGCAGTTTCTCCACTATCTGTTCAGTTCAAATTTTCCATGTACTCAACTACATCAGTTCCCAAGGCAATATGGGAAAGCACAGATTGCTTTTAGTTGAGTTCACTCACCTCAGCCTTATTTCTTCCTTGTGCAAAGCAGGCAGGCGTTGTCTTGCTGGACACCACACAAAGGACCCACCACCATCGAAGTCCATTGGTAGCATCTTCATGCAATGGGGCAGTAGGCAGAGCACAGGCTTAGCAATGAGAAGTCAGTCTGAACAACATGACGCACTTCAATCCTTTGGAAAGGTTTAATTGAGATTCGGTAACAAAGGGAAGAAGTTTGATAGGCAGTTTATTTTTTCTTTCCCCAAAAGTGCAGCAGTGAACAGGGTCCTCTGGAAGGGCACTTTCTAAACAAACGTTCAGAACAGCAGAAATGAAGTATGCTCACAACACGCTACAGCAAAGGATGCTCACAGACAGAGAAGAGTACTACAAAAAAACCAAACCGATCACTTGAACTGAATCACAGTAAAACTAAAAGTCATTGAAATATTGTATAATCAGTCAACCTTGACTTGTTGGAACGGGTGTTGTACCTACTTGAGTACATGATTGCATGTCTGTCTGCATTACAGCTCTGCTCCCCATACAGAAGACCAGGATGCTGGGCCTACACTGGGTGAACGTGCGCTGGCTGCGCACACTTAGGCCAAAGGGCTGATACAGAACGTGGTTTGTTTCAGGATAACATAAGAGTTAACTGTATTTCTCCCTGCACAGTTTCTGCTTTGCCAGCTTAGATCGTTAAAGTTCACAGCTCTGTTTTTGATAATAATGGTTTATAAAAAAGAAAAAAAAAATAAATCACATTTTACCTAAACGTAACTCTGTACCAATAAGGCCCCTTCATTTGACACAAATGCCTTCAGTACCAGGGTGTGGATTCGGCTACGATCACATTGCATACGAAGTGGAGCATCCAAGGAAGACAATTTGCCATAAAACCCATTTGGTTGGGAATCAGATCTGGCTGCAAGTTTAAAGTTCCTTCATAGTATTTCTATTTTTTGTCAAGAATCAATACTGTTCATTTGGGGCTCTTCAAAGACTCAGAATTACTCATGGAAATAGATACAGGACAAGTCACAACAAACTCCTCTAAGGCAACAGAAGCCAGGCAGCTGTTTGGTCCTGTTCTTGCCTTCAATTCTGTGCTTCTGCTGAACAGCTCTTGTATCTTCATCCACAGTGAGAAGTTATTTTCCTGAACAGCCCTTCTCCCTCTTTTGGTTGAGCAAGGCCTGACTCATTTCATTCTGAATTTCAGCTCAACATGACACCTACTACCTACAACAGACTTCAGGTATGGTGTGATTCTCTGACACTGAGCGCAGAAGGAAAGTTATTGAGTCTACTTAAATGGACAGTTGTTCACAGTGCATACAAGTGCTGACCCAGGTACAACTGTCTCATCATGTGTTTAATATCTATACCAACTCTGTCACCTTCCATGCTATTTATTAGGCAAAAAGAAAGATGTGCTGACTATGGCTTTAGATCACTTTGAGTGTTACACATCTGTATCCAAAATATTTTTCTATTTTTTCCTCTATTGAGAAGCATAACACGCATTACTTGTGCTGAAGCTTAACTGAAGTTGGAAGTTGACAGATGATCTCCTAGGTGTAATAGGGCTGTGGAGGATTTAATGTACAGCAAACTGTGTTTTATACTAGTGTCCAGACAGCTACCAAAATGAAGTTGAAACAAAAACCAACCCTAAGCAAGACACAAAGTAAGTAAATCTTGGGTTTGAACCTTAGGTTTAGCTCAGTGTGCAAGAAAACACTTGAGAGCACAAAGAACTTTGGTTTTGTTTTTAAAAGTCAAAGCGGAGTCTAAATGATATTGACAGACAATACTATGGCTTAAAAAACAAAGAGAAAAAGATAAAGCTACAACTGTAATGGAGGAAAGGAAGTCCTGAGTATCTGAAAGCATGGTAAGTAGCTTAAGAGTATCCAAAAGCCTCAGTACTGATACAGATACTCCAGCTGAGAAGTTACCCTTCAAGCGTTTTGTCTCCAAACATTTGGTCAATCGAGAGATTTGAAACACTGAGTTAGATTTGAAATAAAAGCTGGATAAAACCCAAGCTGTTCACCAGCACAGAAGTTTGCAGCTAAGCTAAATGGAAGGCAACTTCTGTGCTTCAGAATCCAAAGGAATTATCAGCTGATTTTTAGCATTGTTTTTATCCAGTGTGCAGATCTGTGCATTGGGATAATGTATCTCCGCAGTTAGGATACAGTTGCACTTCTTTGCCTCATTAGTTTGTTAGTTATTTTCCCCCCTTGGTAGAAGGCTTTAAGCAACAGAAATGGACAGCATCCTCTTCAGAGAGGAGATCTGAAATAGCTGACTGAAAACTGGAGAGTTGTGTCACAGTTTGTCTGAAAAGGGAAAGATTACCTTGCCCAGGTACCTTGCCCAGTTGATTTATGCATAAGCAACATGAATTTGTCTTGCAAAATACACACAGCTCGATGTTTCTAGATGCTGTTTTGCCAATAATCTATAGAAAAGTCACATTCTAACTCAAACTCAGGTGTTTTTTGAGATTTAAGAAGATGCTCAAGTTGGGGTACAAGTGACAGCTGCATTTCAGACGAGCCTGATCAGAAAGTTGAAAAGACAACATCACCTTTCCAAAGGGAAACCAAACGATAACGTACCGGTCAGATTCTGACCTGCAGTCCTTTGGTGTGAAGGCCACTTACTGCAGATTCTCTATAGTTATGTCTCAACCAAAAAGAAACTATGAAGTACTTAAACTGCCTACAATTGCACTCTAACTTCTAATGAACAGTGATTTACTTATTTCAGTTAGTTTTCTCTCAAAACAGTTTACCTTCAAGAATCTAACTGATATGGTTAGACGATTCCAGGTAGTCAGAGGTTAGAGAAAGATCAACTCTATTGCTGTGCCTTGTGTGCTTTTGTTGGTTTTTAGTATCATTTCTTTCCATGTATTGAAATAAACGTAATGGTTAGCTCAGAACACAGGCACACTTCTTTGAGTACTTGTTAGTCCCAACACTGTTTTGATTAACACAGTAGGAAACCTATGTTAAACCTTAAGAGTTTTTTCAGTAGTACATATTAACCCAATCCAGCATTTCAAACTAGGAGGCTGAAATTACCTTCTTGTTTGCAAGCTACCAAAGCAGATCTACAAAATTCATTGGTCTCATTTAAAGTGGTCTCATTAAAAGAGGATACTCCACATGCTTAGTTTAGTTCTGCAAAAGACTCTCAGATCCTACACTTTCAACTAATGCCTTCCCTACGCTGTTTTGGGCTACTCTGCTATTGCCATTAAGAGCTTCGTGCTCAACACAGGAAATCTATCCATAAACACAGCCGTTAGGAAAGTGTGTGACACTGAATATAGGTGAGTGTTACTGTGCAACAGCACCTGCCTATCTGACCCAATTCAACTATGATTGAATTCAATACTGATTATTTTAGAACAAAATAAACTGTTTGGATTCACAGGCCATAGTACATCTCTGTGCCTGGGGTATGAAAAGGTATTTGAAAGACAAAGGTGGTAATTATCCAAGTAAGAGAGATTTAGCTGTGTCTAACGATCTAGTTACAGTTCAGCTGTAAAATATATATATTGCACAAGGCAACCAGCTAAAGACAAGGGTTTTTCTTCCAAACAGGGTTTGAATAGCCCGGTAAGTCTTCCAGCTGTGATCAACGAGAGTTTCAGAAACAGACCTGCTGCAGTCACTGGAGAAACTGGTCAGTGGGAGCTGATTGCAAGAGGCTCTTAAATGCTTGATAAGGACCGCGTAGAAAACCTGCGAGCCCGAACACCGTGATTGCTGAACATCAGCCGTGGGTCAAATCTGTACCTGCAAAGAGCAACACAGTCTGCATGAGCTACAATTAGTAGCAGCAAGCATTTCTAGGAACAGCTGATCTCTAGAATAGCTCTGGTACGATGCTACGTGAATAGCAAACAGCAGCGACACTCCACCTACCAGATGAATTATAACAACGTACAGTTGAGGAGTCGATAATCCCCAGAGAAATAAATATGAGCTATAACATACCAACAGCACATTGGTATGTGTAACATTAAACATTCATGAGATGCCTTTTAATAGGAGGTTTTGCTGCCTCTAATTACAGACCTACGCAGCCCATCTATAGGAACATTTCAACCAGTGCTTAAAGTTACAGTCCAAAAGGCTGCTGACTGCATTGTGAAGCAGCCCAATTTATTTACAACATGCCTACAGAAACATGCAGAGCTTTTTGTCGCTTGCAGGCAAAACTGATGTCACTTGTCTGACTGCTCCAAATAGCTGCAAGACTCAGCTACGCTAAACTCAACAGCGGCTGACAAGATTAAAGTAGTAGCATTAATGCCATCAAGTTACGTTATGTAGGTTCAATTAAAATAGGGATTAAGCATTCAAGATAGATCAGCAGCAAACTATTTCTAGTAAATGGAAGCATATATGCCAGGGATACTCTGTCTCATCATAAACACCCACCATGAAAGCTTAGGTTTTTAAAATACATGGTGATACTTAAAAGTGCTATGAATGGACACAGTGTTTACCCAGGATCAAAGACTCCAGGTGTACGGCAAGTTGCTCCTGAACAGGACTGCAGCATCATTAATCGATAATTCATCTTCTCTAGAATTTCTTGATCGATGGTTTTGGCAATGTTATTGATCTGGTGCGGATCCGCTGTCAGGTTATACACTTCCACAAACACCTGTTTAACACAAAGTTCCCAGACTGTATCAAAGTCCTAAATGCTAATTAATGTTTAACCACATTATATACTATTAATCAAGTGCTGTTCCCAAATCCTATTTCATGACCACCACATCACCATTATATATAGATAGATATGCTTATGTACTTCCAGTTGTCAGAACTCAGGGATGTCTTCACTAAATGTAAAAAGCATTCTCAGTACAAATGTTTAGACCTAATAAAAGAAAAGCTTTTGTATGTGTACATACTTAGAGAACTAGATTTGTCTAGGCAACTTTAGGGCAGATTTGGTTTTTGGTACATTAAATCTCTGTGGGACAAACAGTAGTTAAACATATCTAAAAAGTGCAGCTGATGTTTTGTCTGTGCTCCAGTAAACTGTGATCACAGATGATGCTGATTAACACTGGCTCAGTTGTGTCTAACTGCGATAAAGATTCATCAAGACAGACCTTGGTTACAAGCTTTCTGGGAAGGTTTAATGCAAGGTTTCAAAAGCTGCATCACTGCATCTTCCCAGTACTGCTGCCTTAATTCAGCTGAGCCCAGGTAAGTTGAGCGACCCAGAAATTCAGCAACCAGTGGAGAGCAGGACCTGCCACCTTGACTTCCTGTTGTCTTTTCTGCTGTCTCCCTACCAAATCTATCTTGTGGTATTTACTGTCCCAATTTAAATCATTTATTACAGATTGCTCAAACTTTGTTTGTGGCAGCGTGGTGACTGGGAATAGCTGATGCTTATATACATTCACTACACACACGCTGACATTGCAGTTCATAGGATCTGTGACCCAAAAACTTGCCTCAATCCCACTATGCTCTCTGGAGCAACTGCACGCAAATGGATTCAAAGATCAGACTAAAAACCAGCAGGTTTTGTGCATACAGGTGATGCTCCGCTAACAAGATTCACGTTGTTTCTGAACAGGGGACTGTATATCATATTCTCACAAATGATATTAGAGACCTTTCTGAGGGTTGTAACTTATGCTTCTTTGGCCAGAACAGGCAAACAAGTGGGCAATAGGAGTGAAATGATCAGCCTGATGTTTCGGCTTTCCCAAGGAACAGAGTTGCAGTTGAACTTAAGAATAGCAGAAGTGCAATGTAGTAAAAGTATTTATCAATAGTACAGAGGAATCAGCCACATGGAATTAAGACTGAGAAACAAATTCAGCCCCAGCACAGCTCTGCTGTTAGGTGATACCAGAAGGCAATAACTATAGTTTAAAGTAGACTCCCTTCCCCACCCTTTTCTTCTCCCCAGAACCTCACCACAAACTTCTGTTCAAACATTCTCATTGGTTGTTAAATACTTTACCCTGCAAGCAATGCCAGTCTGCTTTCCAGAATACCTTATGCAAACCATTGAGAGCAGACAAGGCTGCAGATCATCACCTGCACAGTTGTGAACAGTTAATGCCTGTTGTGGACTCACCTCCCGGTCATCGAATTCACAGTACTGCAGATCCCAGGAAGTTGACATTGTCCTTACACAAGCGTATGTGTTGTTATAGGAATCCTCACAGACACAGTCTGGGAAGCAGTGCTGTGAAGTAAGCAGTTCAATATTTAAGATTAAGAAAGATGAACTAGCAATCCTTTCCCCAGAGTACACACCAGCTCAAGCCAACTGCAGTTAATTAATGAACACCAGGATCTTAGTCTAACACACTTAAGGCTCTGCTAGGGGCACTAAGCAAAAATCATTTCTTCTAAATTCAAGACGGTGTTATTAGTGAACTCAATGATTAAATGCATTTTGTCTGGGAAGCTAATGCATACGCACTGAACAAAACAGCACAAAGCACATTAAATACAACACAAAAGGCACGCTTTACTTAGAGCAAACTTTGATCAGAAAGCAGCTAGCAACAAACAGCTAGAAAGTAAGAACAGTGTGATGATGCCACTGGAAGTATAGAAGGAACACTATGTCTCTGCCTGCCATTTTCTGAACTCAAAACCTCTCTGGATACTTCTGCAGCCCACAGGCTCCAGAGATTCCTACTGAAAGGGTGACTGTTGTGGATGGCTGTATGGACACATCAGTTCCGCACAGCTGGATGTCTCCTTCTGACTCCTTAATACTGCACAGCACCCACAGAGCTGGCTCCTAATGGAAGCTTACTGCTAGACCCAGGCTAGTCCACAGAACAGATAAGTCAGTTGCCGTTTTCTAATATTAACATTCTTGTCCTACTTACTGTGACACCGGGTCCGAGGCCAGGACAGGTAGGATCACTGCCATTGTATCCTTCTCCCTGGTACTCCACCAAGAAGTCTGATCTCCATGTCACGTTTTTGTCTCCCCTCTAGGGAGAGAGGACATGACTTAGAATTCACTGTATTAAGAAAGAGAAGGTTTCCACGCCTTGCATAACACAAACACTACCCACTGCTCAAAAGGCAACATGAGTTGTCGTCCCTGGTTTAAATCAGTCTTTAAATAACATTCAGGTTAGAATTCCTTGGGTAGCTGAAAGACAAGGATCCAACAAAACATATCCCACCTCAAACCTCCAAGAAAAAGGTACTGAAGTGATACCTTCATCTCACATGGAATCATGCAGTAACACAAACAGTCAGCTGTACAGATACTACAGCGTTACAGACCAGAGCCCTGTGACAAGGCTGTTTGGCCTTGATTTGTATCAGATGACCACACCAGGTGGAATAAGACAGCTTTGGCGTAAGGAAAGATAAACAGCTTTAAGAAGCAACTACACTTTAAGCTGCTCTATTTGTAGAGGCATTTTATAAGGGAGAAGTAGTTTAAAGTTAACACACTGCACTGCCACAGGTGTACACAGCAAAATAATGAGTTCCACATTTTTGATTGTGGCTTTAAACTGACACCTTTTACCTGCTTCCATCAGAAGAACAGCTTAAGGTTTGGATAGAAGGTTTTAATAGCAAAGCACTGTTTTAAATCTGGATGATCTCCTCCATTTCCAAGTAAGCTGCCTTCAATTTATAGACTAAATTTAATTAAAACTAAAAGGATAAACTACAAGCAGCTTTCTTTAAGTAGGCTTCTGCTCACTTATTGGAAAGGTCAGCTTTACTTTATGAAACCACCTACAGTTTCATAGAGTTTACTGAGAAATGCTTGCTCTTCTGAAGTGTGAAGCAAAACAGGGTAAGAATAATCTATCCTTCTTGAGTCTGTGCTGAGAAGTCCTAAGGAAAAGGCAGGGAAGGTTGCAAAATAGGAATATGCAACTTTCAAAACAGGAATTGTTACAAATTGCTGGATTAGCCAAAGCATGACAAGTTTCTATTACAAAATGACCGCAGCTTATTGTAATACACCTGCATTTAAACTGCATACCCATGTTTTTAACTACTAGACTGTCAATATCCTGTGTGAAAATGCCAACAAGGTAAGAATATGGATTAGAAATCCACCTGGTTCATTGAAGGAAATAGTATTCCCTTTGAAGAATCATCCCTATTGCTGGATACTATCCCTGATTGTCTGCTTACCAACAGGGGCAACAGTGACATTCCATCCATCTGAGTCTTATTCAGGTCATATCCCGCAATATCCAGAATAGTGGGACCCAAGTCGATATTTGCAACAAGCATCTGCAAGATGAGGAGAACTGTTAGCTCAGAAGACCAGAACCTAACAAATACACCAATAAGATTTCTGTTTTATGCATCTCTTATGTCAGCATCCTGCAATTGCTTAAATGTACTGCTTCAAGCAATGATGTACAGGCTTTTTTTGGTAAAGAACGGAGTATTTGCATTTCCTACCCTCTCATATTTCATTGAGGAACTATTACCTGAAGTGGTTGACAGTGAAACAACAGAAGTAAAGCTGTATTCTCTTTTCACTTACCTTGTTTGTCTGATTTGGTTTTATCCCTGGTCCTCGGACTAGCAATGGAACTTTGATATCAAACTCATACAGCTGCCGTTTGTCTATTGGCAAAGAAAACTGTCCTGTATTGGAGAAGAAAGAAAATTAGACTGCTTCGTCTTTAATGTTTAGAAAGGCTTGTGTTACTTAATTCCCAGCAATGAATTTTAAGGAGACAGAAGAGGTTACGTGCTTCATTAAAGAAGATGATATTTTGAAGCTGTCAGCTCCTTTAAGACATAACTCAATGTTTATTAGCTTGGATAACACCTTTTCACTTGTGCAACATGTTCCAGACAGGTCTTTGAGACAGACTTTTACTGGTTAACTTTACAGAACAGAGATCCTTCCTCTGCTTCTGTCTCATTTTACAGTGAAAGGCAATGCTGAGAATTAAAAAGACAAACAAAAATCCCTCAAACACCCTACACTACAACTGCAGAATGTTTGCAATTCAGATCTGTACTTCTCATGTGTACAGTTTTCCACAGTTGCTGTTCCCATTTTCTGCAATGGTCTCAAGAGTGAGAAGCTCTGCCACTCCTGGAGCTTCTACAAGCATTCAGTAAGCAGTGAAAACCTTACCAGTATGAAAGCCATTGTCTGATGTGTAAAAGATGTATGTGTTATCTAATTCTCCATGGACTTCCAATTTCTTCACTAGCTTCTCTACCAGGTCATCTACTGACAGCAAAGTCTGCCACCTACACAGAAACAAAACAAGAAAGTAAAACATTAGAACTGTGACATTCAGTGCATTCATAACATGCTTTAAATCAACAGCGAATGCATTGGAAATGGATTATTTTGTTTGCAGCTTCTGAAAACAAGCATCATAGATTATCACACTGTACTTTTGGAGGCTGCAATTTAAGATAGAAATGAACTGTTTGTCTTCAGTTCTTGTTGATTTTATTCTGAAGTGCCTGAGAAAGACGTCAAAGGGACGGTTACTTCTAATCTTATCTGGAGACAGCCAAGACCAACTATGAAGCAACACAGTAGCAAAGAGTCACAGTTCTTCCGCAAGGTCATGTTATTAGTTCTTTATATCTAATGTTTAGTACTAAAATACAAGTCTGCCAATAACTTAGTTCTCTATTTGGGATCCTTTGTGCCTGAAAAGCAAATCAGTTGTTCTGTATCACTCACACGGTATCAGGATCTACTGCTGCAGTGTATCTAAAAGCCTTAAGCTGACAGAAGCCATTGACACTGCTTCTGAGAATTCAATGATAAGACTCCACAGGCTAATGTTATGTTGAATTTAAACTGGACTTATTCAATTATTATATCTTTTTGTCTCCAGGCTTAATTTAGAATTTGGCTGCATATTTTTATCTCAGCATTTTGTTAAGCAGGAATCTAGGGGGAAAAAGAGAATTCAAGAACCTTGGTCTTCTATCTCTAAAGCAACAGGCTAATCAATACCTGATAACTGCTTAAAATTCAGTTTAACATTTAAAGTTAGTTAAGCTAGAGTTTAATTCAAAACCTCTAAAAGAAGTCTACAACATAAGTGTAGACTACAACATAAGGGAAACAAATACACCTTTCTTTACACTAAGAAAAAGGGAGCAAATGATACCTTCATATTCATCCCACCCCTTGTAGAAAGGGATCAAGCACTTGCCCTGGCCAACCAGTTATTACAGATATTTGCAACTAAAGGGGTAGGACTAGAAGAGACTGAGAGCCAATGTTAATGACATTAGCTGACCAATACATTGATAGTATTTCATATACATTCTGAACTGAAAGAAAGGCAGCTGAGACACTAAACATGACTTGTCTTTCTATGATTTACAAGCAGAATACTTCTGAAGGCAATTACAAGTTTCTTTTCAAGAGCTAAACTGAAAGTCAGGTCTGTTGAGACAGATGCCAGAGAACTAGCACAGGTAACACCTGATGTCAGATGTATTATGGCCCCTTAAAACTTTTTACCTTAAGAAACAAAATTCTTACCTCTTCCTGTAAGCATCATCAAGGAACTGTATCGAAGAGTTTGTCATTGGAGTCTTTGCTTGTCGAATTAACCAGTGCTTGTTCTAAAGAAGAAAAAGAAATAAGAAAAAAAGCAGTGAAGATCAGAAGTACAAGAAAAGTTGTGTCAGCTTTTATACCTCCATTAGGCTGATGACAAATCTTGTTAGGGTAAAATATCCACAATTGCCGTTAAACAGCTAGAAAATGCTATAAAAACAGTCCTGCTCTTAGCTCATGTAAGCCCCAAGTTGCAAGAGCAGACTGCAGCACTACAGCTCCATTACCTGTGCTGGATGCTTTCAAAGCAGACCAGGAAAGAAATTGGTTAAAACTCCTAGGGAAGGTCTTCCCAAACTTAACATTTCAATAGTTACCAAAAATCCAGGAAGATGCACGATTTAGGTCTAACGGGGGAAAGAAAAAGGCCTCAAGGATTGAGCACATTATAAGATTGGACACGGCTGTTGAAGCATGGTTCTTTGGGAATTCACACTTGTGAGCATACTAATATCAGTAGAGAGGTGGGGAGAAATTCAAAGGCAATTAAGACCACCCGGTTTATGGATAGGTGAGAAAAAAGCCCTGCCACTAACAGATTCTTGATAGCCTACAAACTCTGGGCTACAGACTGAGCTGGGTTCTGCTTCCCTTACTTTTAGCTCTTCCCCTTCTCCTCTCATTGCTCACTTCCCCCACATAAGAGATATGATCTAGCTCCTACAAAAAGTTACTCTCACATCCTCAAGCATCGGTCTGAACTGGGTCAGTCACTACACAAACACAAGCAGAAGTTTGTTGTGAATAAGCTGAAAGTTAATATTAGTGGGGGAGCAGAATAAAGTTATGTCAGTGCAGCTTTATAATTTTTCATTTAGGAAGTTGGAGATGATCCACTTGCCACCCTCGGCTTGAGCCTATACTTAGCTGGTCACTCTTCTAAGAGCCTCTAGTTACGCAACGTTCCTCTTGTGACAAGTGAATGACTGGAAAGCATTTGGGCTTCAAGGACTCAGAATGACTCATACCCTCTGCAGTTACTCAATTCCCCATTTTCTGTTTTGCACACTGAAGAAAGGATTTTTGGCATGGAAAACTCATTTCACAACCAGTTTGTTTTAATTCCCTTTATTCAGATCTTGCTTTTGCAGCAGCTGTAAAGGAGCATAAAAGCGAAGAAAGAAAGAACACACATTACCCCCAGCTCAGCAGAAGTGCTTCAGAAAATGAAGGAGCTGACACTGTCACCTGGCACCTTTTGCAGGCAGTGGGCTCAGGAAAACTCTTTCCCAAGACAACTGTGCTGTGTAACTCAGACTGATAAGTCACTTGGTAAAACTGAAATCCCTCTTCTCTGGAGTATTTTTCTCTTCCCATATTTCTCCTAAGTTTCAGAAGTCTCATAGGACACCTAAACATACTTGTTGATTTCAATAAACTCCACACTGATGCACCATCCTCAAATCTGCTTCTGTCAGCCCCTCCTAATTTCATTCACAGCATTACATACAAAGCTGTCCACCAAACCTGCTGCCTCCTGATGCCCCACTCTGAAAGAAAGCCTACAAGACCTTGAGACAGAACACACTATCTTGTCAGTAGAATCCAGCCAGGGCTGTGCTTTGACTTTGCAGGGAAAACAATCCATGAAAGAGAAATACCTGACACAAATCTTGGTCAGAACAGCTTAGTTGGACACCTTGTCTGGAATATCAGTAGCCCTGCTTGGGAGACCAGACAGCCACCTATCACTTGGAATAATCCATAGCTGAGGATCTTAAGCAGAAAGCACATTACTGGCCAATAGAAGAACTTAAATCTTACTCTTTATGCAGAGATTCTACCTACATGGCTTCTTTTAGTACCTCTTGCCCACATACTACATAAGGAAGCTAGGAAACATTGACTTAGGAATCAGGACTGCATAACACACAACTGCACAATGCATGTTTGCTTAGCAAACATTACAACACCAATGACTTTAGCGTCTGGGCCTGTGTGTATGTTTATTACTTTCGTAGGAACTGTGTATGCCCTAGAAAACAGTAGAGCTCATGGAGGAGTTAGGCTTCGAGACTATAACAGTACCAATTAGAAATGCACATTTCTAATGACTGTAGCTATTTTATGTCTAGGAAGGTGCTACTCTGTTCTTATTTTGAAACCCAGTAAGACTGCTGCATTCACAGGTATTAGCTACCAGTCATAACACAAAACAAAAAGACAGATTCATGGGCATACACACAGCTTTTGCCTTTGCATAAGGTAACTCCCATATCACACAGTTTCAGCAAGCTGACAGCTTCACTGGTCAATTTATTCCAAGCTCACAATTTTAAAGCATTCACTTACTACAATAAAGGAACTTAAGACAGAATTAACAGTCTTTCATGGAAAAAAAGGTTCCAGTTCCCATTACATTGCAACAGGTTGGACTGAAGTATCTATTCTTTACTGCCTGCAGCCCTTTTCTCCTCTTTGACTCACAGTTTTACATCATGCTGATAAGCACAGAGTCATTTTTTTGTAAGCTATAGTTCTCAGCTAAAAAAGCAGGTTCCATCTGGGACTGCATGAGCCACAGCGACCTCAAAAGTGGTTTCACTGGGCTGAAAATACTGAAGCCTGTATTTGAAAATAAAATCTCATCAGATCAACCATCCACAACTTCCACTTTCATTTACTGTCAGAGTGAGTAGCAGATTACTCTGAGCTAGAGCATATACAGCTGAACTTACTGGCAGCAGGGAAGATACTGCACGTCCCAAGCATTCTCAAGTGTGTAACACCAGGCTGATAAATTCAGGTTGCAAGTTATCTCAGCAGATGAAAGCCCAATTACTACAGTCTTAATGACTTTTCTAACTGGCCTCAAAAACTTGTCAAGTAGGAGCAGGTCTGCCAGGAGCTCAAGCAAAGGGCCCCACCCTCATGAGTGGACATGACATGGACATGGACATAAGAGTTGTTCTCAAATCCCCTCTGAGCCTTTCTGTAGCACAACACTTATGTGTCCTCCTGAACACACTGAAGAACAATGAAAAGCCAAAGCATTTTAAGAAAAATCATCTTGAAACTGGACAAAGAACAAACATTTTCCACATTCATCAATCATCTTAATAAGCAAGCCAGAATCACTGCTTACTGCTCTCATCAACGAGGAGAGCAGTCTCTGCAGACTCTAGACAACTTACCTTGCCATGAATGTTAAAATTGCTGTTTCTTGGTGCACTGACATTCTGAAAGCTGTTTTTATACTGTGGAGCAGCTGTCCAAGGCGAATGTGGTGCTGGGGTTGAGATCATCATAAAGAAAGGTTCAAAATTAGATTTATACTCCAAGAAGTCCAATGACATGTTAGCCTGTTTTGTTAAAGAAAAAAAAAAAAAGGTCTTAATTCCAAAGGAAAACAGTACTCAACAAATCCAAATTACACACACACACACACACAGTATTCAAAGCTTGGACAAGAAATAAGCTTCTGAAGTGGTTTGGACACTTGTAGATGGTAGTAAAACTGCAGCTCCTGATGAAAGTAATCCCAAGCGTTAAACAAATTATCTGTCCCACATCTCTGAACAGCATTCTACTTCAGACCTTTGCTTAGACTGGAAAGCTCATTAAAAGGATGCAAAGGATAACCCCAGCTTTTCAACCCACTGTGCTTATTTCAAGTGTCAACAGAATCCGCCCAAACCCTTCTGTTCTCAAGTAAAACTGAAACTTTAATACAGTCTGAGGGTCTCAGATGCCATCCCCTGCCTGACAGATCACAGACTGTCAGATTCAGTTGCCCTCTGAAATAGACAAAGTCCTAAAGTTTTCCAGCTCTGCAGCTTATGCTCATTCCACAGCCAGCTCCTTAGTTTCTAAGGAGTGTCACATTTCTGCTGGTGAAGCCAGCAGCTTTAATGAAGCGCAGCAGCAAATTCCAACCACTCAGGTCACTTTTCTGCACTTTCATTTTCACTTCAGTCTATGTCCAGCTTCAGGGAAACTCTATGAAGAGTTTCACTTTGCCTTCCCTTGTTCAGCCTTTGAAATTAAAGCTTCAAAGGTATCACTTGCTGGAAAGGTCTCTCTATTTGGATTTTCCAACATTTTCTTTTCTTGTCCGACTAGTACGTCCCTCTTTGTATTCCCTCTTCATCCTCTAGAATTGGAGAAATGCTAAGAATTCCTCCTGCCAATATGACTCTGTCTTCCTCCCTCCTAACTCCCACATATAAACAATAGGGGCTGGACTTTATACAGTAACAGACTTAAGGGAGGATTCAAAACTGTTAAGTACAGAAACTTGGTTCACAAACCAGTATGAGGGAGGTAAACTCAGATTTTGTTAGAACGTTTCAGCGTAGCACATCAGGACTGCAGCAAACACCTGCTATAGGTGTTCAAATTCTTAATACTAGATTCAATTTCTCATGTCCTCAGTCAGGACAAGGAGACTGTGTGTTAGGTCAAGCAACACAGGAACTCTGCATATGCTACTTTTTGCTCTTCCTGGTGGTCTCTGTCACTGCACATTTGGCAGCACACACATGGTATGCGCTGCCCACCCACTGACTGACTTAAACTGAAACACTAACCTGAAATGATACATACATACTTAGAAGCTATAGGCACAAAGTAGAATGCAACACACTGAAAACCCATGGTAACACACTGGTGTATCAACAGGCAAACCACTACAAATACAACCCTGGTCAAAATGCTTATGAGCTACTGAAGGACCAAAAAGACCAGTACAATACCAGTAACAGGATAGCCAGTCTCTTCTGGCTTACAATTCCAATCTAGCTTTAGACACTGTAAATCTAAATTTAATCAGACAGCTGTTCCATGCCTTAAGAAACATCAATCAGTTCTGTTCGTAGTAAGCAGCTGTCTAGGTTAAAGAACTGGCAATGAACCTCACTAGAGTCAGCAGAAGATCACAAACTCACTGCTCGAAGAGACTTTACAGAGGAAAGTTTTCCTGAGCATGTAAGCTCCCAGCAATGCCATGTAATACACTACAACACTGCATTAATTTAAGATTCCAGCTCTGGGAGGGGGATGAGGAAGGTGAAAATGCAATAGAAAAATCCATGCTACTTGCTAAACAGTGCCTCAAGAGAACTACAAGGAAAGCTGTAATTATTTCTTAAGTATTTTTACACATTTATTGCTTTTCTTATTTCCTTTTTTTCCTTTAAGATTAAAGAGAATAAAGAAGCTAAAGAACAGGGTCAGCTACACATTTCAAGAGCACATTTATTGCCCTCCTGATCTAAGGTGCATGGATTAAGCTTTCATATATTCAAGTTACCAGTTTGATGTAGTTAAAATTTACAAGATATTGAGACACAGGCAACATCTACAAAATGCAACATGGTATAAAGTTACTTTTACATGCTTAACTTCCTACTAAGACCTTGATGCAGTTAACCAGCTACTAAAATTGTCTATTGTAATGAAATACAGCCTTCTATGAAGTAATTTTAAGACACTGCTTGTACGTATCACATTCCTCACGTACCACAGCAGTCAGCATTAACCTCTCAGTGAGTCTACTACTAGTAAACAGGCAGTTGGAACATATTTCCTTTCCACAGCTTCTACAAACAAACTACCCATGTTTAAAATATACCCAGAATCTTGTTTTGCTGTTTGATGCCTGCCTGGTGCTAGGCAGGGCAATCGTTCGCTATTTATGAACTACTGCAGCCTAACAAATTGCCATTACCACCTCTCCCAAATCCCCCAGCAAGAGGCATTATTTGGACACAAGTAGTTTTTATAACACAGACATAACAGAACTTCCTACCAGTACATCCGTCAGATAATCGACGCTGTAGTTCTCACCGTGCCTTCGTGCTTTGCCATTTACTGAAAGAGTGTAGTTGTAGTACTTTGAATTTTTCTCCTGTGAGAAAGAAAAGTTGCACACGTTTATACAAAGCAACATATGCAGTGATTACTTTGAATAATCAGAACTCCCAACATCAGTCAAATAGGTTGCCAGCACTTGTCATAAGGACACTCCAAGAACTCTCAGAACTAGTCCCAACAATATCATACACTGCAGCATTATCTCGCACCGCTTTGGCTTTATGCTCCAAGGTTCTTCCCTAGGCTGTTTAGTAGGAGTAGCCCTTGTGAAAGCCAAAGGACTGATACACAATAGAGGGGAAGAAAGGGAAGATTTGCACTAGGTTGTTAGATGCTCTGTGCTCTCTGTTTCATGACCAGCAAAATTTAGAACATAAGCCGGATAACTAAACTATCAAAATCAAGTATTTTAACAACATCACATACCAGAGCATACCAAAAACTCCATCCTGGGGGGACGTGACTTACTCCCCCTGCATCCTCTGCTCCATACTGAAAAACAGAGAGATTGTGACTTGGTTTAAGTCATCACAAACAAAAGCTAGAGATTACGCTTCACATTCATGTGCTTTATTAAACACTAGCCAGAAACACCATTAAGTCAAATTAAACTTCAGAACAGAAAAAAATTTTATTTTTTTCTATACTATACTATAAAAACAAATATAGTTTTACAAAAAACTATATTTGTATGTAAAATACATATTTACAGGCTATTAGAGAGACCAGGGTTAAAATAACTAAAAGATATTATAATGAATTCCAGATTTTTATTTACTATTTTAATCTTATTCCCTGTTCTACTCCACACATGGGCTCATACAGAGATCCTGTACATCATCATGCAAGAACACACCATCAGAACACATGCAGTAAGACAGCTTTGGGTTTTGTGCTAATGGCTAAGAGACTAAAGAAAACTCCAAGTAGGCCGACAGCCTCCATCACTCTGTACAAAGAGTTAGAGTGAACTTAAATCAGTGCTAGTGGCTGTCATCTTTGGGACAAATGATTAAGAACAATTAGGCCTTAAGACAGCAAAATAGGAAACTGGCTGCTGAATCAGCGCCAAATCCAAAACAGAGGGTGCCTCAGAGCAACACAATGTATCTTCTCAAGGCTGCCCTCACATCTACACGGCTCCCCAAACTGGAGGGACAGGAGATGGTGCTGACTCAAGGAATGCTCAGAGGACGCCAGATCAACTTCCCTTCCCCAGCTGCCTCATTGACTTCAGCAGAGGCAGACTTGTGCCTGGCTAGAATACTCACTCATGTTCCATTATTCTGTTGTGCCACCAACATTTTCCACCAAGAGACACAAGGAAAATAATGCTGCTAAGAACTTTAAGTCACCTACAAATACAACTCCACTGTGCCAGAAGTGAAACAAATCTTAGTGCTTTCAGGGAGAAGTTTTAAAGCTTACTATAAGATACAACGAACCACAGCTTAGGAAAGGGAAAAAAACATAAACCATAAAGCACACACAAATGATTTAATAGTAAAGTGCTGAGTAAGCTCTGCAAAGAGCTCTGGTATTAGCTGCTCTCCCAATAAACTTGCTTCAGTGAACATTTAATATTTAAAACAGCAATTAAGTGCTAAAAGGCAAATAACAATGTTCAAGGGGATATAGCAGTTGAAAATGGTGAGAGAAGTTTATCTTTTTCCTTTGAGTAGCATTATTTTAACACCTTCCTCAGGTTGGTGCAGGCCTGATGTCATTCTTCATAGCTCCCATGTGCCAACCATGTATTTCTTACAGCCATGAAAAACGTGCTGTCTATCAAGTGACACAGCCGAACACACTGAAAGATGCCTACGGATCCCATCATCCTTCCACAATTAACTTTAAAACAACAAACCCTCAGACAACCAAGAATCTGATTTTAACTAAGCTAAGCTCAAGATCTCAACTTTGCACGTTATCTATCCCGCTTCAGTGCAGAGAATTGTTTATCCAAGTAATATCATTTAAAATACAGTGGGGATTCAATACCTATTACAAACAAAAAGCCAGAGGCTGCTTTAGAAAGGTGGATAAAGGCGAGTATGCTGTGCCACAATAAAAATACAAGTGCAAAATACCTCATTCAAGTACTTTCCAGCAAAGAATGTTTGATATCCACACATTGATTTGAGCAGAGCTGGGAAGGTGTTGGGTTCTTGTATCTTCTGCCACGACTTGCTGCTGCAGTTTCCTTCCAGAGTGTTATTGACAACGTGGTGGTTATGAGGGTATTTCCCTGTTAAAATGCTCGCGCGACTGGGGCAGCAAAGCGCACTGGGAACATACTAAAAGGAACAGGAAGAAAAGAGACAGGATTGATGTTGAAAAACATTTCTCCTTAAAACATACAGTTCTAAAGGATCAGATACAGGTTGATGAAAGAGCTCAGCAGCTTTAAAAGCTCATAAAACATGCACTGCGTGGGACACAAAGGACACCCTAAGGATATTCACAAGTGCAATGCTGTGTGTGAAACTGCCTTTTGGATTTTCCAATCCCATACTTGTACAGATAAACAGCAGCAAGCATCCATTCAAACCCTGCGCTCACCAGTTGATTCACAGTGTTGTATTAGTTACGATGATATATTAAAACACAAAAGGAGTGAAGTGGGATTTCAACCTGTAGAAAGCAGCCAGTTTTAAGTGGCTTCTAAGGCTTCTCAGTTCACAGTGAGAGACAGACTACGCAGCTGTACTGCACTGAGGAAGTCAGCTCGAATGCTTTTAGGAAGTGAAAATTACCCCTCAGCCTCTGACCTTGAGTGCTATTTACTTATTTAGAGACCTAAAACCAACTAGGTGTTGAATCAGGAACAAAACACCACACAAAACGCGCACGTTCGCAGGCTCTGAAACCGAAAACACAGACTACACACACACACACACCACGGAGCCTCGAGGCGTTAAGGCAAACACTTACCGCGTTTAAAAAGGTGACTCCCATCTGCGCTATGAGGGCATTGGTCTTCTTCATGGGGGTCTGCGAGAAAGGCACCGAGCGGTCAGAGGCACAAGCGAGTACGAGCGAAGGGGCAGAGCAGGGAGCAGCCCCATCCCATCCATCCATCCTGCCCAGCTCACGGCCCCGCAAAGAGAAGCTCCAACGGGGTCTGTGCGGCCGCTGCCCACCTCCAGGTGAGCACCCCAGGCCCTCACAACGCGGCCCCGCTCGCAGAGGCCTCCCACCCCGAGCCCTGAACGTCCCTCGGCAGCGCCCTCCCTCCGTCCCCCCGTACCATGCCGCCCAGGAACACATCCTGATCGTCGGTGACGATGAGCACCACGTTGGGCCTCTGTCGCGCCGCCCGCGCCGGGCTCAGCACCAACAGCGCGGCCAGCGGCAGCCACCGGGACACGGTGAGCAGCGCCCAGCGGGACATGGCGCTGCGACGGGACGGACAGACGGAAGGAAGGAAAGCACCGACGTCGCTCAGCCCCCCGGAGCGGCCAAGAGCACAGCTCAGCCGGCAGCACAGCACGGCCCGCCCCCGGCATATGACCGGGGTGAGCAGGGGGGCGGGGGGCGTCACGTGTGCGGGAGGTGCCGCCCAACGACCCGCCCCACCGGGCAGAGCGGGGCGGAACCGGCTGGATGCGGGGCGGCCCGTAAGGGGCATCGAGTCCGACTGCAGCACCGCCCGCTAACAGAGCTCGTGTCTGCGAGCGCTGCTCGAACACACCTTGAGCTCGGAGCCGTGCCCTCCGCCCTCTGGTGCAGCCCCTCACCCAGCTGCCCCTCCCCTGACAGCTCCATGCCGTTCCGTCGGGCCCTGTCGCTGTCACACACAGCAGAGCTCAGCGCTGCCCTCCGCTCCATGCGAAGAGCTGCAGCCATCAGGCCTCCATCAGCTCCTCTGCTCTGAGCACACCCAGGGACATCAGCCGCCCCTAGCAAAGACCCTTCTCCATCTTCTCACCCTCCTTTGGACACTCTCCAATAGTTTTATATCTGTACATAGCTTAACACTTGCCGTAACAACAGGCTGCCCAGGGAGGTTGTGGATGCCCCGTCCTTGGAGGTGTTCAAGGCCAGGTTGGACGGGGCCCTGGGCAACCTGATCTAGTAAATGTGTATGTTTGGTGGCCCTGCCAGGCAGGGGGGTTGGAACTACATGATCCTTGAGGTCCCTTCCAACCTGGGTCATTCTGTGATTCTGTGATTCTGTAACAAACAGCGTAGCTCTTTATTCTCAATATCACTCGCCAACCCGATGCATTTCGCTAAGGACCTGCTCACCCCCCGCCCCGCCCGCCGGGCGGTGATGCCGCCCGCAGGTGCAGCCCCGTCCGCGGGCTCTACCACGCCTCGAGGTGCGCGGGGAGGACGCGGTGCCGCTCCTGCCCGCCAGGAACGCCCCGGATCCCGGGCTCCCCCCGCCGCCTCCGGCCGAACGTGGAACGGGCCGAGCCCGGAACTCGGCGCTGCCGTGCGGCCGCGGAACATGGAGGCGGCGGAGAGAGGCGCGGGCGGCCGGGCGGGCAGCAGCGCGGACAGTCTGGCCGAAGAGGAGGACGAGGAGGACGAAGAGGTTCCCGGCAGCGGCCGCTCCAGCCGCACCTCGTCGCTGGTCAGCGGGCTGCTCACAGAGCTCTACAGCGCCGTCGAGGTGGCCGCCCCTCCCCGCGTCCTGCGGGAACTGCAGCGGCAGCGGCCGAGCCGCACCGAGTACCTGCGGCTCAAAGGTACGGACCGCAACGTGGCTCACAGATTTCACAGAATCACAGAATGACCCGGGTTGGAAGGGACCTCAAGGATCATGTAGTTCCAACCCCCTGCCTGGCAGGGCCACCAAACATACACCTTTACTAGATCAGGTTGCCCAGGGCCCTGTCCAACCTGGTCTTGAACACCTCCAAGGACGGGGCATCCAATTTCAGGCTCTTGTAATTCTCTTAAGACTTCAGTTTTGCAGTTTTCAGGCTTACTGTGCAGGTAGACTTGTCTCCAAGGAAAGCCAAATGAATGCAAAGTAAAAACTAACCAAAATGAAGCTGTCAAAGAGCTCACGATGCTCGTGCAACTGTAACAGTGAATACTTCCTGAAGGATGGGACTTGCAGACCCAAAGCCAGCCCAGTGAAGAGGGCCATACAAAGTTCTCTTGTTTCCTGGTGTCAGAATATCCTTGTTTCTGGCAAGGACAGAAGAAAGCAGGAGGTGAATAGACAGTTTCTCAAGCTGTGCAAACATCTGTCTGCTTCCTTGTTTGGCTTCCTAACGAGATGATGGTACTCAACCTGATAGTACAGGATATGGTTCATGTTCTGTATGCCCCACAGTGTCTGGGACTCAACAAGAATTAATTTGTATGGGAACATATGTCCCAGAACTAAAACTAAGGAATTTTTCTGCAACGGTAATTAATGGTTTTTACAGGGAAAGCTAACTGCGGAGAACAAGAAAAGATACAATTCACCTCACTGCTATGGTGATGACTGTCCATGTCAGCAGGAATACAGTTTAATTTGTTCCCTGATACAACGTGGCACGAAATCACTTTGCCCAATCCCAGTGATGGGAGGTGCTGACTGAGCAGCAGGGACTGATCTAGATGGGCTGCTTGCTGCAGAATATAGAGTTGCTTTTGCCAGCAGCTGCCCTTGCTGCCATTCCTGGTTCTCTCCCACCCCCCCAGTTGGTTAGCATTTCTAGGCATCAACTTTTTGCTCACTGGATCCGATTACCGCAGTATGGATTTTTTGGATTGATTTTTCTTTCAGCTTTAAGAGACATGGTTGGACTGAGAGCAGTGGGGTGTGAGAACGGTCTCAGGAAGAAAGCTGACAGGACAGCAACAGCAAACTTCACCAGGTTGTTCCATAGCAAAGAGCTGAAGAGTAGTAGCACGTGGTAGGCAAGACCCAGGCTTTCGCTGTCAGGAAGCACACAGAGGAGAGAATCTAAGAGCCCTCCAAAGCTCACTGCACAAGTGTCAGCAGGAACATTAGAAGTAAACTGAGTCACTTTGGTGAGCTGAGAGCTCCGATACCACCATAACCAGTGGAAATAGTGAAGGCCATAACTGAAGCTACATCATTTACCTTTTAGCGGAGATAGTTTTCCACTTAGAGCTCATCCTGGAGTTGCATCCCTAGCTTTGCAGGCAGCTTCTTGAACATCTTCCTTTGTTTATTACCATTTACTTACTCCTTTTGCATATTTTTCCCAGGTAGTCTTTTATATATAAAACGTCCCCCCTGATTTTGCTGCTTGAGGTGTTTTCTGCTGCATCTGTCATGAAGGTTCAAATTTATCGCAGTATGATGGCTAAGTTTAATGCGCTGCACAATTAATTGAGGTACTTTAGTTTGAATGAGCATTGAAGACTTTGGCTCAGATCTTGAACATGTTTGTAATTGGGGATCATCCCATTCTATAGATATTCCAGTATATGGGAAATGTATATATGTAAATGCCTTGGGGGCAAGTCCCTTTGCACATCAACTACAATAGGCTGTTCTGGATTGAGGTTCTTTTTTCTGCTTATTGGCAGGTGTGGATGAATTGATGACTATAAAACGGGAACTGAATCACAGGATTTCTGTTCAATCCGCAAAGTTACTTCATCTTCTGAAGCTGAAAGACAGGCTTGTGCATAAAGTCCAGAAGAACTGCGACATTGTCACAGCTTGTTTACAGGCAGTTTCCCAGAAACGACGTAAGTGCTGTTCTGTGTGCATGTGTATTAGTGTAAGTCATGTATTTCATTAACATAGGCAGTGTTTCAATTAAGCCTTCGCCCTTGATTTAAAATCATAAGGCCAGACTGTGCTGTTTCTTACACGACTGGCTTCCAGTGATGGCTGTCGCACCTGGCAAAGTGCAGCTTGATTTAAGCTATTGACTAGATAGGCTGCTGTAGCTACAGCTTTGTGTAGCTACAGGTGGAAAATGCTACTGTCTTCTCAGCGTTTTATTAATAGTGCATGCAGCTCCTTTCTATGGAGCTGATGATTCAAGATGAGGAACTATAACGTTAGTATAAACAAACTTACTTTCCCCAAACATCTTTATCAGCACGTGTGTGTTTGGAGGTTTCAAAGGGAGCAGGTGGGAAAGGGGAGAATTGCTGTTCTTTAATTGTTTAGCTTTTTCATCCAACACAGTGGAACCTTTTTATGAGGCTTGGTAAAATTATCATCCAAAGGCATGCTGAAATGCTTTTATTAGTTCTGCTAAAATGAAAAAATATAATATTATGTGTCAAAATAAATAGTAAATATGGCTTCAGAATTTCAGTGGAAATGTGAAAATAACCTGTTTCCTGTCTTATTTCTTTTATTAACATGCAGCGTGACAGGTACAGAAATGTTCAGGTACAGTAAATAAAGCATGGTCACGTCACAAAAATGCCTGGTAGGAGCTTTGAGGTGCATGTAAAATATAACAAAAAAAGAATCTTACTGTAGTGGCATGTGCTAACATAATTTAGTTATAGGTTGATCTATTCATTTTTAAGCATTTATAAATGTTCCTTTGGTTGACTTAAAGCATAGCATGAAAGATCTTGGCTGACATGTACGACTCCAGGCATATTTCTTCTTCTCACTTATTATTTTTGTTCATCAACATCAGCTTGATAATTGAGTCTTCAATATTAAGCATACACTACAGTCTACTTTTAAATAAGAGTATTTCTGTTTTGCATGCATTTAAGTATTTAGAGGATTGACTGTAAATTCTGAAGGTGTGAACGTCCTGATCTCATTTGTATGGTTAGAAACTTTTT
This sequence comes from Coturnix japonica, assembly GCF_054131305.1. Lineage (NCBI taxonomy): Eukaryota > Metazoa > Chordata > Aves > Galliformes > Phasianidae > Coturnix > Coturnix japonica. Next base: position 30,355,633 of record NC_140663.1, read on the forward strand.
GACTCAAAGGGATGTGGGATTTCATCCTAAATATGAATGTGTTTTTACAGTTTTCAGAGACTTTTGTACTTGTTTTTTAAACATAATGCCCCTTTCCATTAATTTGCCAGTGATACTTGAGATAACAGCTGAAATGTCAAGGTAACAGTTTATTGTCTAATATCAGTCCATGGGCATGCACATTTTTGAGAATTCTCTAGGTTGGTATATTCCATCTCTTCAGGTTAGACATTTTTATTATTAATACAATATGTTTCCTAGTGTTAACTTTCAGCTTATGGCTCAGAAAGTCCATACTTGAGTATCCCAGACCAGCTGAAACTTAGTTATTTCTTATGTTAAGATCTGATCCAAAGCCACTAGAGTTTGTTCAATGACTTGCTATGGCTACGTTTACTTTGGAATAGGTGTACAAGTTTCCAGTAGTCATACCTTTAAATTTTTAGGTGATCAACAGCTGTCCAAAGGCAGGCACAACTGATTTTCTTCCCCCCAGCCTTTTATTCCTGCCTCTGTACTATCCTCCTGCATTGTAATAGGCAAACACTGGTTTGATTTAATGCAGAGCCAGCAGGGGGAGACAGCATATTTTATTTCATGCAGAGATTGAGGTGTATCTCTTTGGTTTTCATAGGTTGGTAGTTTTTGTATCATTTCCTTAAGCATGAAATCAAGAGCTTCACAGATGGCAAATAAATGTTCTTTAGAAGGAAAGTATTAGGTTTCATATGGGAAGCAGCTGGAAAAATAGGGACAAATTATATCTTAATTAGAACTGGGATAGTTAATTCTGATGTGGCTGTGGAAGTTATTGAGAAGCTCCTGATCATGAGAGCTGAGTGATCTGGAGTCTATAAATTCAGAGTTTTCCATACGTACTTACTAGCAATACTCTGATCTCATTGAGTGCATCTTACCTTGATAGAAAGCCTGTGCAAACTGTTATTACCTGGCCTCAGTGAGGTACCTTCTGCGTTCCCTGGGAGATGGCCAGGCTATGAACTCTTTGTGAGAGTGTGATATTGTCACTCTACAATGAACTCTTCTTACAGGGTAGGAATCTCAAAGGATATTGAGAAAGCCTTGCCTGAGAAGGTAGTAATATAAGTTGGTTAGTTGTGAATTGTTCCTCACTCTAGTCTCTAAAATATATCCAGATGGATTTCCTTTTTTATAGCAATAACCATTTAACTGATCTATCAAAAATACATTCCTCCTTTGAAACAGTTAAAATAAGAGGTTTACTTCTTGTGGAGTCTCATTTCATGTGAATCATTCTCAAATGACTCTACCTCTATACCTTGATGATGTCTGTGTACCTACCTACATTACTAGTCTCAGTCCTTCATGGATGTTAATGAATTTAATACTTTAAGAAATGCTGTGATTGCTTCTTGTTTTTCTTAATGAATTGTTTTAAATTTAATTCTACTTCATCCTTTGCCCTTGGGAAGCTTTTTGGTGGGGAAGAAGAAACAGGAAAGAAACAGAATAATGTGCCTAAAGATTTAATGTTTGTTTCCAATTGTTTGTTAAATTCATGGAATCATAGAATTGCTCAGGTTGGAAAAGACCTTAAAGATCATCAAGTCCAACTGCAACCCAACCATGCTACCCTAACTCTAACAGCTCCCTTCTAAATCATGTCCTTGTTGCTAAGTGTAGGCTGAATTTTTTTTTACAGTCATTTGCCTTATTGGAGCAATATGTATTTGCTACAATAAATACATTGAAAAATTAAATTATTTTTAACTGATGCAATTGTCAACAAACTGTTACCTGTGTGGTATAAAGACACTGTCTGTTAGTTATGACTCAAGATGTGGAAGTGGGCTGAAGATTGATTAGCAAAGATTTCATAATTTGATCTGTGTCCTGTGCTGGTTTGTAGAGAATGAAATAATGGGACAGGAAAGGAGACAGCCAACAAATTTAAGGATGCTGCAGCTTGGCTTGTTGAGGTTGGTAGCTGTGAGAATCCCTAGAAAGATCTAACTAGAGTGATGAATACACAGCTACGAAATTAAATGGCTCTTGATTATCATATTTCATTCATCTTTAGCCAGCCAAGATTTTGTCAAATCTGATACCTTATTCCAGTGCAACAGAAGCCTGGTCTGAGAAGGATCACTTGTGAACAGCATCAATATCACTATGCACCATGTCATGGCAAAATGTTTCTGTAAGTAGTTGTGTGTCATATTTAGTATTTGCTAATGAACATTAAATTAGGTATTCTCGATAACTGTTAGTGAGTCCATGAGACAGAAGAGTGAGTATTCTCATACACAAAACCAGCAGTGTGGAACACTGAACAGGATGTTAATTGCTACAAGGACAGCAATTTGGATTTTTGAATGCTATTGGGAGTTTGCTATGTTAGTATTGAAGGTTGACAAATAATCAGAACCTGAATAATCCTGGTGACTTTTTAGGTAGTGAATTACATGATTACTTCATTTTGATGAGAGTTGGATCTTGGAACTGATATTTCGTGAATTGAAAGTGAGGAAAGCAGTGCAAGGGGAAGATGTTCTTTCCTTTTCTATTGCTGAAAAGGAAATCGTCTTGTTTTTCTCTCAAAAGTGAGAAGATGTATTTACTCTTTGATTTGATCATATCCCAACTCAGAAGTTCCCATGGTCTGTGCATTTGCAGAATATAAATTTCAGAAGATGACAAACAATAATACTTAGTGCAGTACAGAATCTGGAATCCTCACTTTAGGGGAAATTCCACTTTTAGAATGCAGCAACAGAAAGTATCTTGTTCCAACATGAAATAAAACACCCACTCACAAAGTCAACTGCTTATGAAGCATAATTCTGAGAGCTAACATTTTGAGCTGAAATGCTTTGTTGGGATTTTGACTCTCCTTGCCTTTGCTCTTATCATGTTATGTAATGAGCCGTTTTTTAGACATTATAGCATTTAATTTCCAAAAGAGTCAAAATGAAATTATGTTTTTAGCACTTAGAAATATGTTTTTTGTTGGTTTTTTTTCCCGAATATATTATTCTGTCATGAGGGACTTTGCTCTTCACAAGCTGGTATTTTGTGGTAGTTTTCCAGTAAAGTTTCCAACCAGCTTTGTTATATTTCCTGGGAATATACATTCAGCCATCTCTGCAGTTCACTCTGGCTGCTCAGCACTGAGGTTGCCAAGTTGGCTTAGGAGTTGAACAGCTAACACTTATTCTCAAGCCACGTGTTTTCCTTCAGTCTCTTTGGAGATTATATAGATCCTTACTTCTTCTGTGTCTGATATTCCTCACTATGCCTTTTTGCCCCTTGCTCTCAACACTGAACTGAAAATATGTCCCTACTGACCTATTACGATCATATGTTCTGTCACTGGCTAAAACCTGCACAGTTTTCAGAAAGGGCTTTTATTGTGGGCTCCTTCAGAGTTTAGTTAAGAAAACAGTCCTGACTGCTGCTTTGGCTAGTGGCAAGATCCATAAGGAGGATTGCTTTTGTTTCAAACCTTGGGCATCCAGTCAAGGTCTAGGCATATACACTTTCAGGCACTTTGGATTGATGGTATATTGTACAAGGCATGGTTTGGGAGTTACCAGCTCTCATGGTTTGGAAGATAACCATCCTTCACCCAATGGAGTGCAGTGAGACCTGGTCAACTAACCATGGCATCCCCCTTCTGTATAGACTGTGTGTCCTGCAAACTTTAGAGCCATACATCTTCATGCTTTATTCTCCCCATTTTGAATACTTCCCTTGGGAAATGACAGACATCTGAGGTGAAGGTAAAGTGATGTCACATTGATCTGTGTGTACAGTGTCACATATGTACAGTCTCATAGTTGATCTCTGCTGCCACCACCCTATAATAGCCACCACTCAAGTAGTGGTTGATGCTTTCACCATCTTACCTACCTGTATTAAAATAGCTCTACAACATTTTTATGTCATGCACAAACCTGATGGGTTGTTAACAGCTGAATTTGGCTACACTATGTATTACCAGAATAAATATTTCATTGCCTATTATAGATATGATGAGTGAATTCAGTGCGTCTTTCTGTAAACAATAATTTTGCTGCTGAATCTAGGCCCATTTTGCAATCAGAAGTGCAGGCTGCTCAGCGTGTGAACACACAGATTGCAGGATCACTGACGCATTATAGTCATATAGTGTTTCTTACAGGATGTGAATATTCTTTGTCATTGTGCTAACAGCTGTGACAGCAAAGAAAAGCTTGAGTTAATGCTACAGCTGAGAATATATTTATTTTGTATATACATAAAAGTGAGGTTGACTGCTGCCCTTTCCGTATTTTTCTATGTAGCTGTAGCCCTGTTCCTGTTGCAAAGCCATAGCAGACCTCCTGGGATTAGTTTTGTGATGCACATAGAATTTTGAGTGCACTGAACTATGTGTTTCACAACAGCTGTGCCGTGAGAAGTTGATGCATTGGATAGTACTTGTTACATAAAATGCTTGCTGAGTATTAGAAATGTGGACTAATCTGATAGATTATTGCAGCTGAATTTCTTTTTTTGGATTCCTTATCAAGTAATGTTCTGGTAGTAGCTATATCTGAATTTGTCTGAATGAAGTGGTTCTCACATCAGTCACATCTTAATCTTCAGTACTGCGATAACTTTGAGAAGTGGTATTGGATCAGTTTGAACTAAGGCGACTGTTCAGGCTGCCGAAGGAAGGATGCTGATTTTTTGCTGACAGCAGTCAGAGCTGCCTGTTCATTTCATCGTGTACCCCTTTGTAGAAAAAAAGAAAGTATTATTAGCATTATTGAAAGCCTTTTGAAATTTGAAACCTTTTATTATATTTTATTAGCAATTAAATTGCTTATAAGCAACTTGGTACCAATCAATGTAATGCTTCCCTTGCCATCCATACAGTACATATTGCCAAAATAAAAAGCATGTACAGTTTGTGGTTCTTGGCTTGCATTAGGCATCATTGATAGATAGCAGTTTGAGGGGTTTATTTTCAGCGTGTTACTGCTAGTTTCTTACCTCAACCAGTCATCACCAACAGCAATAGCGAGCCTTAGATCCTGAAGGAGTGATAGTTATCCAGTGAAACTGAAGGAAGTCAGAATGGAGTGGTAATCGGTACATATAGCTGATTCTGATTTTTACATATATATATACATATAAATATGTGTATTTAGAGAATACTAATCTGAGGAATTAGTTCTAATATTTGTGGTAATACTTAGAGAAGCCCGGTGAAATCAGGAATTTAATGAGCTGGTCTCTGAATAAACAAATGGTGTGAGGCCCCCTGGAAAGCAAATTTATATTAAGAGTGGGACACCCAAAGGCTGTTATATTTGGAGGAGCAATGTGAATTCTCCCAAGCAACAACGTCAGTAAGTGGTCAATCAGAGCTTTGCTTTTACCAAAATTCACACTTGAATAGTGTTACACATGTTGAAAATCAATTTTAGTTGGTTCAGACTTCTGCTCTAAAAGCAGCTTTGATTAATCATAAACATATTCAGTTCAGGAAACTTTACCTTTGAGAGTGCATTATAAACAGAAACTTTAACTGAGTTAAAAAAGCTTTGAATATTAACACGGTTGTGACTGATATCTGTTTTCTTCTTGTGTCACTCGTGAGCTTCATCAAAAGCCTGTTGATCCATCCAACTTGTTTGAATGCTTGATACACTCTTTTGTGCAGGAAGTGGGAGGCAGAAGTTTGAAGTTCCTTTGCTTTATGTAAGTCACTTCCTTTTTTGGCAGTTGCAGAAGTGCTCTGTGAAGTTATGACCTATGTGGTAGATGGGGAAAGGAATTATGTGGCGTGGAGGCTTGCAGTAGTTTCATTTACAAACAAAATGTAATGGGAACATTTCAGTTTCTCAGAGGACTAGTGCCATCTGCAAGCAGCAACTGATGTATACACAGTCAAAGGTCTTGAGTGCTGGTAGATGACTTCCATGCTGGCTGACGAAGATTTGCGGTCCTACAAAATCCATTAGCTTCTGTTGGAGTGAACAGTGTTTTCCTTTGCAACCCCAGTTGGGGTTTTGTTTCCATTCTTCCGTAATAAAACTCCATCCATGGAGGCCATATGCTGTGAAAGGGAGGATCCTTTCTAGGAAATATAGGACTGTTACCTGTGGGCAGTCAGGGGCGATGTGTCTTTTTGCTAAATATGTACAGAATACCTTGCACATTTTGAGCTTGGTCTTTGATGGAAGTACTTAGCATTACTGCAGATACAAAATTATATCTAAAACCCTTTGTATGTAAACATGATCCAATTGCCACAGTGCTTCATGGCCCAAAGCAAAGGCATTTTTTGCTTAGTCTTTTTTCTGGCTTAGGTGGTCACTTTACAGTCAAAGATCTTTGAAAGCGTTCTTTTTCATGGATGAATCTTTTCTTGGGGACATATTGGTTTTGCTTTCATTAGTTTTATTTGGAAGATTAAAATCTTGCTGATTCTGAAATAGCAGTTGAAATCAATCAAGTTGGCAATTCACACTGTGATATTCAATTTCTATGCTAGATGCTAAGCAAATAATCAAATTCTAATAAGGCACCTCTGTTTGAGACATGAGAGCCTGCAATATACTATGGCCTCTGTTCTGTAAATATTAAACATGACGACAAATAAAAACTGTCAAAATAATAGTTTTTTGTGTTCTTTTCGCTGTATTACATTAGTCTTTTCTGCTGACTTGATTAGTTTTTTAAATGATCATGTGACTTTTAAGTGGGATTCTGGAGTATACTGTATACTATGTATACTGTCCAAGACTTGTATTTGCTTTCCATCATATGGAAAGGTAATGGAACATTTCTCAGTTCTTATGTTTATCATCAATATTTTTAGGTAGGCCTCTTCAGTGATTTTTCTTAGTGTGTCCCTTATGAAAATAGTATTATGCTTCAGTAGAGGCAGATGATTTCTCTGACAAAAAAAAAAAAAAAAAAAAAAAGGCATTTGCTGTGACATTCCATTTAAAATGTTCTCCATATATGATTTGTTGGGCATGAAGGCACTGCTGTGACTTTTATTCCACCGGCTAACATGAGACTTCATGCTGTTTACTACAGCAGTTAAAATGCGTTGTTACTATAGCAATGCCTGCATGATGTGTCTTTTACCTTGCTCATGAAATGCAAATATCTGCTTAATGTAACTGCATGTCATCTGCTTTACTGTTATAGCAAGTGCATAAGTGATATGAGTGAAACAAATTGACTTTTGCTCCTTGCCTCACAACAGATTTCTTTATGCCCTTCACCAGGACAATACTGGTCTTACTGATCTTACTGTCTCTCTGTACTCTGCTACTGTGTTTTATTTCTTTCCTTTAAAGCAGGCACTTACTAAGAATTCCTGAGATTCCCTCTACTTTGCCTTAAATTCTCTAAGAACAAGTGGTCTGTGTTAAGGGCTTCCTTCAAAATAAGGCACTGTTAAAGAGTACTTGCTCTTTAAGATGTCAGTTTTTGAATGGAAAAAACAAGAAGGGTGTGTGCGGTCTAAAGGAAGAGTAGCGCTGGGCTAGAACTGAGCACGTTGGGACACGTTTCTCAGTTCTGCTGCGCACTTCCTGAGACTAATCTTTTAAGTCTTGATTTCCCATTTCTGAAAATGATATTCTTTCCTGTCTGTTGAGTAGTTTATATTTGCACTGAAAACCTTTGTAACAAGGATTGGCTCTCACTCCTTTTCTGTTTTGTTTTGTTTTTTTCTTTTTCCTATGATATCTAATATAGGACAAAGCAAGGTCCTGGCCTCTCTTGTCACATTTACGCACCAAGTACTAACGAATGGAAAAACTTAAAATATTAATGCCGTGTTGACAATGGTGCGTCAACACACTGAACCATTTTCCTGAGCTCAACCTAGGGGAAGTACATAAGGTGAACTTCTCTAGGCACAAAGACAATAGCTGAACATCTATTTTTGTTCAGACTCTGGCACTATCCCTTGTCCAGAGAAGGCAACCCTGGTTGACTTATATAAGAGCAGAGATCAGCTTAGTAACAGAACTGACTCTGTTAGCTCATGTTCAAGGACACGCACTGCTGCACTGCTGTAGCCCCCATGCCTCTTCAGTGCTAGAGATCTAGCTAGCCAAAAGCCTCTTCTCAAGTTGTCAGATGAGTTATGCTTGTTCTACGTCATAATATGAAGCCATCGTGGCATTTTTTAAGTATTGACTTCAGCTTGGTTCAAGAGCCTATAATAGATGAGAGTGACTTTTAGAATAAAGCAAAAAGATACTGTTTTTGGCAGGATGGTTGTTTAATAATAGAACTCCTATAGAATTGGATAGGATAGAAATTTTGTGCTCCAGAAGATGGTTTAATGGAGTAAGTGTATTTAAAATAGTTTTGCTTCCTGGGAGGACTCAACCTGTCTTATCCTGTCATGCTTCAAAAGTAGGCGCTTTTCATTCCACGTTTTCTCCTAGACACTACAATTTGAAAGTATTTTATTTTTCTCCCTTGAAGCTCATGATGAATTAGACTGCACATTGTAATATGTGTTGAAATGCATTTCAGATTTTTTGATTTACTATTTGAGCTGTTTGAAGCCAAATGGTAATGGGGTTACATTTTATGGTTACATTTTGTGGACTGATACTGAATTATGTGTAATATCTTTACCTTGGCAGGCAATTGGCTTATGATGAGGTTAATAAAATAGCTTTTACCTTGTGATTATAATACATATTTTCCATTATATTATTGATACGAACATGCCATCTAATAATTGTTGTACCAGCAGCTAGTGCAGTGATGCTGCATAAACATAGTTTCTAAAGTGTTCTGGGATGAAATGTAACATAATTTTTTTTAAACTGCTTTTTTAACAGCAGTAACTGAATAATGCATAAAATTGTTGAGAGAAAAAGTTTTAGCTTAAGTCACATTTGAGGCTTAATATTATCTTAATGGTAAATGTACTTATATTTAGAGGCTAGGAGGGTGTTGTAGTGCCTTCTGTTTGACATATATACAAGGCAGGACATTCTTAAAACCTCCTGTCTCTTGTTTTGATGGCTTAAAATGGAACTCTCCTAGAGCTCACCTTTTCACTTATGTTTATAATACAGTACAATTCTACCAGCTCCTGTTTTTAAACATATCTATATTTAAGCTTATCTACCTACTTGTGTAGGTAATAAAAGGATTTTCATCACGTTTTCAAAAACATGACATTCTGTAAAATTCTCCTATAAAATAATACTCGCTAGTTAAATATTTTGCTAACACAAGTATCACAAAGCACGGCATACAAGCTTTCTCCCTAGACTTTAACTGTTTAACCTTTTATAAAGATGAGATGCAAATGAGAATTATGGAAGGTCTGTATGATTTCATATGAGATAAAGAGAAGGATATGAAACGCGTGAAATACAATGACCCAGCTGGAAATGGCTTATGATTTTTCATCTTTTGGTTACGTTTAGTCTTCTTTGTGCACATCATACAAGAGCCAGTGAAGTGTGCCTTCCAGGAGTTCTGGATTTGAGTAGCTAAAGCTTAGTACAAAAAGATATATCCTTCTCTTTAATTTCAAGATTGCTATGCAGCCCCATTCTGTCACTGCCCTGTCTGCTGATGTTTATTCTCCCTTTCTAGCTGCATGTCTTGAACCTCATTATCCGAGTGCATAGAAGGGAAGCAGGATGGTGAATGGTGAGGAGTCAGGTAAATAGAGCAGAGTTGGTTTTTCAATGTCAAAACCTTGTGGTGGTCGTTGGACAATACACCAGAAGGCAGACTGTGGGAAATGAGCAAGTTATACTTGTCATGGAGGGTTTCTTACGAGGTATCCTCAGGCCTTATGAAGGCACGGTTAGCAGGTGGTGGTAAAGACATGCCAAATGAAAAGGAAAGTTTTTTCAGAAACTGGACCAGTCAAAACTCTTCAATTTATTTATTAATCGTTCCTGAACACTGTCTGGCTTGCTGGTAATTGTAGCTAAGAACTTGTTAATGTGGCAGGCCTTCTATGACTTTGTGGAGCAAAGTAGATTAATGGTGGCTGGTGACATCTTTGGTTTTAAATTATTGCTTTTACCCCAGCTTGAAGCTGGTGGTTTGTCTGTGAGCTTTATTGTCTCTGTGCTTTGAAATTTCCTTGTTGTTGAAGACTATTTACAACTCAGAGGTGACTATGGCAAATTTATGCAAGCTGCTGACATGCAGTGTCACGATTAGAAGTCTGCAAGTCCAGGGAGTGGGACAGAGAATGCTCACCACTGGCAAGTCAGAAGCTTTGCCTAATCAGTGTTAAAAAAGATGCCATTTATTTTTCTAGAAGCTCCGTTCCTGTCCTTAAAATATGTATATATATGCATAACGGGAAGCTTAGCCATATCTCTGAAATCCATTTGAGCTGATGATCCAGTGAGTCATCAAATGCATTAGTATGCCTTAGCTTTTTCATTTGGTCTCTTAAAGATCATTTTTGCACTTTTTGTTTTTTTTTAAGACTAATGCTGCATTAATTGGTTGGCATATGGGCAAGTGCCCTTACTGGCACACTGGCCCTTAAAAGTGGCCATTCTGAGTCACAGAATGATTGTCCTGTTTGTTTCCAGGTTTTCATACAGTAATGGGATGACAAGTAGGAAAAACAACACTAGCAAGGACTCTGTACTCTTACTTTGGCTGTACCAAATCAGCTGGTTATCTTCATCACTTAAGCACTGATGTCTTTCTTAGAGCTGACTTGTAGTTCTTTAACAATTGGACATATGATATTGTTATCATTGATTTGGTGAGATGACCGAGTATGGATAAGAAGACCCTTAATCATGTCCTGAAACTTTGACCTTGGCCATTGATTTGTAGCGTTAAATTAACCAGTCTTGGAATGATCAAAGAAAGATGTGGTACTACTTGCATATGGTGCCAAAGGAAGAGGAGAAAAATACTAGATTATGTGGTTATTTCTGTATTTAAGTACTTCTGTTACAGTCCCACTGGTACAATCCGTACACCTAGGGAGATTAATTCGTTTCAAATTTTATGCTTTAACCACTAAATCATCTCCAGCTGGCACTGAAATAAAGTGATTTGCATCATCTACATCAGCAGGGAAGTGTCACCTTTGTTAAAAAAAGAACCACCGACACACAGACTTAATTATCTATTCAGAGTGCGAGCTGGCAGCTCAAATGTAGTGACTTCTCTGCAGAACCAAACCAGATATTTAAAGAGGCATGAACAGATTCACACTTCTCTGCAAAAATAACAGTAGCTTCTAGATATAGATGTAACTTCTAGATTAGAAGATTTTTGTTTTGTTTTGTTGGTGTATCCTTTATGTAGTTGGCTTTAATGCTTATCTGTTGCCAGTTTCCGTATTGCGGCTGGCAAAGATGTTTAATAAAAGGAGGAAATGGCTGTTCCAGAGCTGCAATGATTGAAAGGTGGGTTCAGACTTTGGGCAGCTCACTCTTTGAGCCTGACTCATGTGACATAGTTATAGCTTTAGAATAATCTCAGTTGGAAGGGACCCACAGGGAACATCAAGTCCAACTCCATGATACATCTCTCCTTCGGCAGGAGCACCAACTGCCTTAGGTGGTAAAAGCTGTCAGCATTATGAATGCCTCCCCTTGCTTGTCAGTCAAACCAAGAGCTTGAAATTTTGTATCAAATCATTCTAAGATTCTCTTGGGTCAAATGAAAGCTCTTAAAAACGCACCAAATCACGCTGTTGAATAGTTTCCTTTTTGAAGTATATATTAGGACGTGAGGCTGTAATTTGGGGTCATACAAACGGCTGTTGTTCTACTTGGGGATGCTGACAGCATGTGTGCTGGACAGCGCCCCGTGGGACTCGTGGGCTGCCCGGCCCCGTTCCGCTGGTTGTCTATCAGTCAATGTCTCCTCGCTGCTCCCCGTGGCAGATCCGGAGCGCTCCGTGTCGGATCGGAGCCGCCCTCGGGCCGCCCTTTATCTCAGTGAGGAGCTGCTGCATCCAGGTGGTGCCGGAGGAGGTTTTCAGGCGCTGATGCTCGGATTGTGGGCGGGAGCAACTCTCTTTTTTTCCCCACCTTCTTTTTTTTCCCTTGTCCTCCTTCTTTCTCCCTGCACCTCCGCTGCTCTGCCCGCACTGCAGCGGACAGCTAGAGTCTAGTCACCCCCCCGGCCATGCCGCCGACCCTCAGGCTCGGTGCATCTCGCTGAGCCGCGGGCACCATGAGGCAGGAGCGGCTGCCGGGCTCGCTGCGGCGCGGCGGGCGATGCCTCAAGCGGCAAAGCTCGGGCGGCGGCGTGGGCACCATCCTCAGCAACGTCCTCAAGAAGCGGAGCTGCATCTCCCGCACGGCGCCGCGCCTGCTCTGCACCTTGGAGCCAGGTACTGCAGCCGAGCGGTGGCCGTAATCCCTTAAGCCGCTTGGCGGGGGCGAGCCGGGCAGAGCCGAGCCGGGCCGAGAGGACGCAGCAGGACGCGATGGGGGCCGCGGGTAGGAGCGACGCGGGGAGGAGAAGGCACCGGACCGCGGCAATGGCTGCCCGGGACCGCGATGGGGATGCGGGGCGCGGCGACGGCGGGGTCGGGCCGGGCGCCTTCGGGATCCGCCTTCGGGGCCCGGCGGGGCCTGCCAGCCTGCCGTGGGCTGAGGCTCGCTCCGAGCCTCCTCCTGCACAGAGCTGCTCTATGTGACAAAGCCCAGCCTCCATCGCCGGCTGCCGGCTCCCCGAGCCCCCTCCCGCCGCCTGGCCTTTGTCTGCGTTTATAATGTCTCTGTCTCAGTTTGTAATGTCAAGCTGTTAAATGTAGGAAAAGCATTGTTATCTCTTGTCTAATCTTGGGCCTACAGAAAATATGTAAGCTTGGAAAAACCTATAGCAATGCACAGCAGTATGTAGGGGTCGTTTTCCTATTGTGTGTTGGGCACTCGTGTGCAAGGCTGCTTTTGTTATCGTGTAGCACTGACTGCTTCTGTGTTTGAGATTCATTTTGGGGGCTGTTACTAATAAGGTCTTAAACATATTCTGGTAAAGATTTATGGCACTGCTGTTACTAGAGGGATTTCTCACCTTTAGTCCTCACAGACCCCTGCTCCTGCAGTAGCCTTCCAGGTAACAACATCTATATAATGACACTCCGTTACTTACACTCTTATGGGGACCTGGAGACGCAATCAGAAGCTCAACCACAAATGTTGTAGTCCTAAGGCTAATTCAGTGTACTGTTCAATGTGGGTAAATACAGTGACGTCATTCAGGATGCATGCTTTCTTACAGTGATGGAGACAGGGAGACTAATGAGCCTTCACAGAAATAAACTTAGTTAAATTTTGTTCAGGCTTTCTTGGCATCTATGTACACCGTATGTTTGTAGTGAGAAGTTTATGTGGTCTCCAGTTGTTGGATGTGCTTTGATAAATCCCAGTGAGCCGTAATGGCAGCTCTGACTGCTATTTCTGGTTTTGCAGGTAAAAATATATGTTTAGAGAAAAATTTCAGGGTAAGACTAAGAATCTTGCTATTTCTGAAACAGTAAGGAACAATAAGGTGGTAGTTTATGTTGCCATTTTTGTCCCCAGATTTGGTCTCCCACTGCGCAGAAAGCTGCTCAAGGCCCTTTTCCTCTTTTTTTTGGTAAAATATATATCTGTTTTCTGTTCGAGAAGTTTCAACATCTCCTTCTAAGTACAGGCAAAACCCTACAATTATGTGCTTTGTGAGTTTGAAGCTGTGGATCTTTAGGTTGCATCAGAACAGATCATCTTCGTATGTTTGGTTTTTTTTTTTTTTTTTTCTGTTTTAATATCATTTTCAAGCATCAATTGTTTTCAAGGAGGGATTGGATGTTGTGTTGAGGGACATGGTTTAGTGGGAGCTATTGGTAATAGGTGAACGGTTGGACTGGATGATCTTTTAGGTCTTTTCCAACCTTGATGATTCTATGAATATTTCTGAAATATTCGCAGACTTTGGCTCTACTCTTCTGTTTCATGGAGCTGAGGATCAAGGATTTGAGTTCTTCATCCAGATACTTGGCTGGATGGTTTTTTTTTAGCTCCTGTGGCTTATTACATGCTCATGTGTTCTACTTTGGTCATGCAGTGGGAGGCCTGAGGTTTGGGTATAAAACTTCCTTCTCTTAGCCTTTTGTTATGGGGTTTCATAGAATATTTTATATGGGAAAACTGACAGTCCTTATTTCTTGTTTTTCTTGTCTTTCATGGGTGTTTTAAAAATATGTATGTGTGGGGCTGATTGTTTTTATTTTTATTTTATTGTTTTAATTGTTCTCCAAATACAGCTTTTGCAGTTGCTTCTGGTGACCAGGTTGCAAGGACATAGAACAGACCATATTCTGGCATTCTACCCTTCAGAAATTTAATTGATGCCAAACAATCTTCTGTATATGCTTGTATTTGTGGAGCTAGTTAATTCAAATATGCTCCCAACACATTCCTGTCTACATAGATTAATTTTGTTTTAGGTCTGAAGTGTCATTTGCAGAGGTAATACATAGTATGCCAAATGATACTATTAGGTTTTCTGGTTTGATTAAAAAGAAGGGTTAAGTTGTACTTATGGTGCTTACAGTCCCCAGGAGCTGCATGGGTACATTCAACCTGGCTGGCTGCATTCCTGAAGGTACGCCAGGAAGCTCCTGGCTGGGTTGTCTTTCCAATCTCCTTTGTCCTTGAAATCTTTAGGAAAAAAGATTGTATTGTTCATATTGCAGCTTCTTTTATCTGTTTACTTGCTGACTTTTATTTTTTAATTGAACAAAAATTGTAATTATCTAATTTTAGGAAATACAAAATATTTAAAATGAACAGGTGTGAAGGACCATACCTGTATTTTCTGGGGCTCACTCCCTGTGTTTTTTGCCTCTTCTCTGTCACAGAAAACATCAAATCAAGTAACATCATAGTTATAGTACACGGCCTGACCAAGAGGCTCCTTGTCATGCTGCAGAAGGGCTTAGCAACCATAGTCTAGTCTAGTTTTACCACATGATGTTAGTCTAATTTCTAGTTGTTTCACACCTGTCCTAGTTGTCAGCTTTGGTTTGATAAACTTACAGATTTGAGGCATTTGTCTGTGTTTCTGGTTGCATTTTTTCTTTACAAAGATTTTAAGACCAAGAGAGAAGTTGTTACTGAGATCTTTATCTTTGAAAATTGTGAAGAGATTATGATGTGGCTGTTGAGTTGGAAATGAATAAGTGATTATTTTGGAAGACTATTGTTTCTTTGATACCAGGCAATATTAGATAACATGTCAGCTGTTATCTTAACAAAAGGAGTTCTTGATCACAGTGTCTGTGTGTAGTAGGCTTCTCTGATACTTAGCACAAAATTGCTGGGGAATGAGAATCCCTTTTTCACATCTACAGCAAATGTGATATGATTTCATCTTAGTAGGCTACTAGCTCTGTTACACTGTTCTGCGTTATTATGAAAAGATTTATGTATTTAGGAGTCCCTGCTGAGTGCCATGGGTTTATGGGGTAGAATACTAATAAACACTTGCTTCCAGGAATATCTATCAATACTTGAATATTTTTCAAGACATTTGTACTGTGCTTTGATTCTTTTATTTTTCTAAATCTGACGAGCATGTCTTTTCAATCTAAAGCACAGAAACCAAAGCCTCAGTCCCCAGGTCTCAAGAACGCAATACTGAATGATCATTTGTGTGTGTGTGTGAATTTTCTTTTCTTTTTTTTAAAAAACTCTGCCCGGCCAGGAAAAAAAAAAAAAAAGGCAGCCTTCAGGGAGAAAGCTTTGTCTTTCTGTATGATGTCTTATATATAGGCATTACGGTTCTTAAGTTGCTTATTGCCGCATTTTAATTTACTTATCTCTGTTTGCACATGTCAGTATGCAAATGCTGAAAGACATTTGATATTCCATAACTAGCAGATGCCACTACAGTTTAAGCTTTTACAAACACACAGGCTTAGTCCTTCAAAGCACTGAGAATTAGTGGTGAGTTGATTAGCATGGATTTTATTTACATAAAACCTAGCAAATTAGTGTGGGTTTTTTTTGTTTGTTTTTTTAAAGGGTATTTAAATATGTATATAAAGATGTTAGGATTGATATTCTAGGAAAACTGTGAACAATATTTAACGTTTTAAGTATGGGGTAATGCATGATATGGAGGGAAAGCAAAGGGCTTCATTCTATATGTCAGAAAGTTCAGTGGGTGGGATGCGGCGCGGCTCTGTTCAGCACCGGAGCTCTGGACAGCGTCATTGGAAGGACCGAGGAAGGGTAGAGCCGAACTGAGTGACTGTTCTTTATGTCATGGCACAGTGAGCCATGAATGAGCTCAATGAAAATAATGATCATAACTGTTTTTCCTTCTTGTTTCTAGGAGTTGATACAAAATTGAAATTTACTCTTGAGCCATCTTTAGGTCAAAATGGCTTTCAGCAGGTAATTGGGTTAATTATTATCTGGGTTTATGGAGTACTGGGCTCATCTCAGTTAAAATACTTACTCTAGTTCAAAAATGCATCTATCATCATATCAGCATATTATTTGCTATTGCATGAAGAATTGTTCCATTCATATTTGGAAGGTGCACTAGGTTTCTGTTTGTTTGTTTGTTTTAGAGATCTTTTACATCTTTGTGTCCTTTTATTTAATAATGTTGCTATATCAGTCAATAATTAAACTATTTTCCCTATAAATTGATTAAACAGTTGAACTCTGAAAAGCATACAGTAAAATAAAATGAATGCGTATGTCTGCAGTATTGTAGATGTTGCCACATTTTTGCATTAAGCTAACGGTGAATTTTTACCTGGATTTTTATGATTTGTTTATTTTTTTTGTCTTTTAGTGGCATGATGCACTCAAAGCAGTGGCCAGGCTGCCAACAGGCATACCAAAAGAATGGCGGCGAAAGGTAGGTAGACCTGCATGCAGTGTTCAACACATCACCTTCGAGTTTCACATGAAAGATAAACAAGGTGGACCACATCAGTATTGCTAATGCTTTTCAACGCTGGAAATTTTAAGTGTGAATTTTACTGGGATTTTACCAAGTTTACCTTCATAAGTGATGACTTCACGTAGCATTTGGAAAGGCTGAGAAAATAGGTAAAGACAGCATTTACATCAGTCAGATTCTTTCTGCTTGAGACTGGGGAAACTTACTGCAGTGCAGGTGATATTGTTTCAATTTGTCAGTCCCAAGGAAATGTATTGGTGAAGCTGCCCCAGCAGCTGAAGATCAACTAGAAGTAGAGCAAATCTCTTCTGTAGGCCGTCATGCTTATGAAAGTGAAGTTGATAAATGCTAGTGCTGGAAAGAGTGTTCTTGGATACGTTTGATGGGGTAAAGGCAGGTCCCTTAAATAGGGAAGTTCAGAGTCAGGAGTGATATGGAGTGGTAGAGAACACCATTGCAGGGAGATTGCACTCAGTGGTGTAGGAAAGGGCCCAATGGGATTATGCTGAACTTGTCTTATTGCTTTCTTCAGTAGAATTTGAACTTCCCTAGCCTACAAATACATGTGTATGTATTCACTTTCTTAAAAGCTAAATGAAGCATACAATCTCAGCTTTACAAATGTAGTTTTACTCAACAGACTATTTTTAAAGCTTTTAAAAATACCTACCTGGTTCCATGCATTTTTGATGCATCAGGTAATGTTCTGTTTTCTTCTTGCTATGTTTCCAGATTGTAAAATGGGGGGGGAAAAATTGAGACTGTAATTTATTGTTATCCTAACACCACTGCCATTCTAATTTTAATCTACAGCTCCAGTGAATAATTATATCATCTTAATAACTTTTTTGTTTCCTGAAATGTTCTCCTTCCACACTTCAATAGGCCTTCTAGAACTGCCATTTCAGCTTTCTTGTTGTTGTTGTTGTTGTGCAGTGTATGCACATTATGACTGAGGTAGATGGGGACCTTTGGAGGTCATTTAGTCCAACCATCTCCTCAAGAGCTACCTAGAATAGGTTGCCCAGGACCATGTCCGGACAGCTTTTGAATACCTCCAGAGATGGAGACCTCTGTACAGCCTGTGTTTTTTACTGCTATTCCTTGGTTTTCCAGTGATACTGATACCGAAATGATGGAAACATTTGATGTTTTGGCAGCATGCTGATTGCTTCCTTTGCTGTCAGTGGAAGGGGCAGGGTGACATCTGCATTACTGCTACAGCATGTGACATCTGTTGTCCAGAGCTGGCAGAGGTAGACAATCCAGTCAAACATCAGTAAGAAATTAACAGTGCCTAATGCTGCTGGGAAGTGGAGAAACATTAATCTTCTACATGGGTGGCTTTTTAAAAGCGTGGGATGGCATGTTTAAATGCAAAAAATCTGAGATTCTGTGAGCTGTCTACAAATTCCTTCACCATGCAATTATGTAAGTGTTTATATCTGTGGGAAGTGTTTGAATTACTTCTGTCACTTGAGGGAGTTAACAGCTGGTATAAAACTTGACCCATTTGCTTTCAAGATTTCTTTCAGTTTCCTGAAAATAAAAATCCCTTATTGTTACTTGTTGCCTTCGTATGATCTGTCATGTATATTTATGGTTCCAGAACATCTCAAATATTTACTGATGGTTCATGGTTTGTCTTAAGTACATACACATAATCTGTTTCGGTAATTAGCAGGTTTTTAAAAGTTGGGCAGTGTCTGTTTTTAGAACTCCCTGTTGTGCCAATAGTTTTGGAAGTCTTTTTTTTTTCTTTTTAAGATTAATTTATACTGATCCAAGTAATACTTGTTCAGATTAGTCCCAAATGCTTCCTACTGGGAGCTGCTCCTTCTGGAAAGTTGAGATCTCCAGGTTTCTTATAAGTTTCTTATATGGCATTTCCAGGAGGTGGATCCGTGGTGAAGTTAGAGGAAAGCCTGCAGCTGTTTTATCTTTTATAGAATGCCTTGCTGGTTATGAGGAAAGCTGGTATGACCAGTAGGTGGGCTTCCACTTGGAAGGGCTCTTGGTTTCTGGCAATGTAAACAGTTCATAGGTTTGCATACTGAATACCATTTTGCTCCTTTCTGCTTTCAGGAGCAAGGTATTACTTTAATTATGCAAAAAATTGTTTTAAGTATAGTTTTCTCCTTAATACATCAAATCTAACAGCAGATTGCAGCTGGCTGAAGCTGGTCAGGTTAATCTCATGGTGCTTATAGAAACTGCTCATATTTTATCTGAGAAATAATGCATTTTGTTGACTTCCTAGGTTTGGCTGACCCTGGCTGATCAGTACTTGCATAGTATAGCCATTGACTGGGATAAAACAATGCGTTTCACTTTCAATGAAAGAAGTAATCCTGATGATGACTCTATGGGCATCCAGATAGTAAAGGTAGACAACTTATTTTACTTTCCTAATGAAAAGTGATTATATACATTTAAGACAGAGTTTGGATGTACTTTGTTCTTTCCAAAGCATGTGGGAAAAATCTCCTTTGATCCACAGGAATTATTTCTTCTGGTTCCTTGGTCTTTCTTTTGCATTGCTGTGGTTAGCATTAACTGAAGGGGAAAAAACAACTACTACTGAATCTGTTTTCCTCGATTTCTATTAAAAGAATAATTATGAGACATACCAGACTAATGGAGATGGTTGTAAGGTTTTGTTCCTACAGTACAGATTTTGAACATTAACCCCAGAAAGTATTTGCGTTTAACAGTATTATGTTTTATAGTGAAGTAATTGAGCATCTTTCTATGTACATTTCTCATCTGGTTGTTAATTTATATATAAAACAAAGGGCATTTTTGAGGAAGAGCTTACCTGATTTATATTGCTATGGTGATGTAGATGTTGGTCTGTTTACCTAGGAGATGTTCTTTATTTTCTATAATCATCTTAATTAAAGGACAGGGAACAAAGTTCCTGTGTTCCTGATTATTACAATTGTCATCTGTGCTTGGTAATATAAGGTTTTAGATCTTAGTCATGGAACACGAAAAATTGTAGTGCATTTCATCTTTCACAAGTAATTTTAATTAAATTTTCAAGGACTCCTCTCCATCTTTGTTTTGTTTTGAAAACTTAGTGGGCTGGGATTTATTTTACATTCTGATTTTAAAAAAAGCAGTTCCTCTTGTTTTGTTTGGTGGTTTTAAAAATTGGATTTTTGTCTGTATTCATTTCCTAGCACAAATTACCACTTCACGAATGTGATGGTAATGTCAGGCAATTCCAGTAAAAAATGTGAATGGATTACAGAACAAATGTCTTGAACTGGAAGCCCTTGGCAGATGTTTGCTAGAAATTCTGCATCTAGCATCAAACCTTAAAATTGCTGCTGCTAGTGTCAGTTGCACACAAGCATCTACTCGAATCCTTTGTTCCATATTGCGCAATATTAACAAATCATGGTATTCTGCTCAGTCAGTTCACATGGTAGCGGTTTCCTTAAGCAATGAAAGTGATTTTGAGATATATATAGAAAAAATATATATATTGTATATATATTTCCCATGTGCCTTTGTTTAATATGCACAGAATAAATTTTTCTGATGTCTTTGGAAATCCTTAAAATCAAGAGAAAACACCATTCTGTGGAGGAAGACTTAAAAAGGAATTACAGAGCTGATATATATTTTGCCTCTTTGAAACACAGATATCTTCTGATGTTTTCCGTGACAACTTCCTGTGAGCACTTTCTAGATGACTTATTTACTTGTGACCCTACTGAAGAGAAATATGTTGAGCAAGCTAAAGGTTTGCAGATTAAAAAAGAAACAAGCTCATCAACTTCAGGAGCAAGTGTTTGGAGGGTGGACGTGAAGGGAGAACTGGGGCAAGCATGAAAACTCCTGGGAGGAGGGAAATAAACACCGTTTTTTTTTGGTCTGTTCTTTCCTTCTTTATCTTTCTGTCCTTTACAGGACCTTCACCGAACCGGTTGCAGTTCTTACTGTGGCCAGGAGGCGGAGCAAGATCGAGTGGTACTGAAACGAGTTTTGCTGGCTTATGCCAGGTGGAATAAATCTGTTGGCTATTGTCAGGGCTTTAACATACTAGCTGCGCTCATTCTGGAAGTGATGGAAGGCAATGAGGGAGATGCCTTGAAAGTGAGTAGAATCTTTTGTTGCAACGTGGAGGATTACTTTTACTTAGTGAACTTAAGAATGAATGAATGTATGAACTTCATAGGCAGCCAAAAAAAAGCAAGACTTAAAGTAGACTGATTTTTATCTGTGGATTGCTTATTATCTTGTCTGAGCTAAACATGGACAGCTTGAATGTTATTACTGTTTAAAAAAACAACAAACTGTATTCAAAAAACAAACAAGAGCTTGATCATAAATACAGATGACATTGCTACTGACTTTACCCAAACTCTATGTTTAGCTAAAACTTCCAGTTTGTTATCAACCTCATACATGGCAGTTAAGAAATCTGCTGCATTTTAAAGCTAATTGTAGAAACACACAAAATAATTATGGAAAATGAAAATAAATAGCTCAGACGGTAGGGTGAAAGCTACATTAACCATTATAGTGTTTTATTTATTAGGCCTTTTCTATTCCATTCTAGACCATTCTAGAGAGATACTTACAATAGTTAGAAAATACTATATTTACTTTGTCAGGGTAAAATTTTCTCTGAACAGTTTGTTCTAAAAATTTATTCAGTTCTGTCAGCTGTTATTTCTAGTGAGGTAGTGAGTAATGGAGAGTTAAAGGAGATGGTGTGAGCATGTGTAGACTCTTTTGCTGCAGTTTGTAGAACAGGTATTGAAATAGTGAAAGATCTTGAAGTTCAGAGTCTTCTGTTGGGCTGCTGATAGACAGAAGGTGATTTATATCTCTTTGTTCCATTTGTTCATTCTTAGAAGCTTGATAGCATCCAGTTAATGCATTTTTACCCATGTCATTCAGCTATCTTACTTGAAACATATGTCTCTTTAAACTGTCTCATGCTGCTTACTTTAGCACCTCTTAAAATGACAAGATGAAGTGCGGCATGCACTAACACATCACAGTGAGATGTGTGAGGAGTGTTTTAAAAGCACGTTATCTTGCATTTTGGAGAAGCAAAAGAAGATTCTTTAGAAGATGAGTATTCTAACAGTGGCAGTAACAACCAGAAAAGGGATAATGGAACTTTTCAGCAATTTGGAAAATCTCATAAACACCTCTAGCATCAAAAGTGCAAAAAGTTGCCTTTGATTTGACTAATGCTTCCAATTTGGGCATAGCTTACCATCAAATTGATTTCAGTCATTAATGGTTGATAAAATCTGAGCAGTTTCAAGAGCCTGTCTTAGCCTTTGCATCTGGATTGCTTATGGTAACTTAGAGTACCTGTGGATGCTTAAAAAGATGTTTACACCCCATTTTAATGGAGATGCCAGATTCATGTATTGACACTGGCTCTAACCTGTAGTTCTGTGAACAGAATTTAGAATTTGATACCTCTTTTCTGTTATTGAGACTTATTTTCTAAGTGTGAGTCCTATGTGATTATATTTATCTTCTTACAGATCATGATTTACCTGATTGATAAGGTGCTTCCTGATAGTTATTTTGTCAATAATCTCCGTGCTCTCTCTGTGGATATGGCTGTTTTCCGAGATCTTTTGCGAATGAACCTTCCTGAACTGTCCCAACACTTAGACACACTGCAAAGAGCTGCAAACAGAGAAAGTGGAGGTAGGTTCAACAGAAAACGCTACTGATTTTCTTCTTGCTCTTGTTTCATTTGAGCACAGGTCTGAAAATAGTCTTTGAAGTGTTTTCATGAATATATTGCTCAGAAAATACACATTTTACATTGTTACATATAAACTCACGACAGTGCAGTCTGTATGAACACTAAGAAAGTGTATCAAGTACGCATTTGCTGTTTGAAAGTATATCCCTCTGTGGATCATGGATGTCAGCTGATACTAGGATGCACAAATTGTTCTCTGAGAATAACAAGAAAATAAAACTACAGGTTTGTCAGGCTTCTGAATCTTGTAGGAAGCTGTTAACAAGCCAGAAGGAAAACTGAATGTGTTAACAGTTTCTTCTTCTCAGCTGTCAGTGCATCAGGACTGAAGCTGCTTATGTCATTAGTTTCTGCAGAAATACAACTGCATTTTTTTTTTTTTAATAAAAGGCTTTTAGCTTATGTTGTTATCGAGAAGGGTAAGCAATCTTTCTGTTGTTAAGAAAAGGTGTTTAGTGGTGTTTTTCAAAGTGGTTGCTTCTGCTTAGAGCTTTTGGCCATTCAGCAGAATGAGTGGTGACTATATATGTCCTTTTTTAGTTTTTCTCAGCTTCTCTTTAGCTCCATGCTAAGAAACTTTTGCCCAGTAACTGGAGTTACTAGAATGACAGGTGAATTTCAGTATGCAATATACATCATGTAAAACAATGGTAATTACAAAGGACTTAAAGCATTTATGTATTTTTTTTATTTCAGGAGGCTATGAACCCCCTCTTACAAATGTCTTCACAATGCAATGGTTTCTGACCCTCTTTGCCACTTGCCTGCCTAACCATACAGTTCTGAAGATCTGGGATTCAGTATTCTTTGAAGGCTCTGAAATTATACTGAGAGTAGCTCTGGCTATCTGGGCAAAGTTAGGAGAGTAAGTGGTCATGTTAGTCTGACTTTTTTTCTTTTGCTTTGATCAATGTAAATGATTTATATGCTGTTCTGAAGAGCATGTTCTCAGTTCTAAGCAAGATGCAGCCTTCCAGGAGAGTGTACATCTTTTTCAATGTAGAAGCAGTGTTGTTCCTCTTTGACTTCTCCAAGAAACTGTGTACTAGAGAATATTGTCATGATACCAAAAGAACGGGCATGATAATAAGCTGAACGTTCTTGCAGCAAATGTCTCCCACTGTTTGTATTGTGTACATATTGTGTACCTTTAGATAAAGCACTTAGTTCTCTCTGTTCTGGTGGAAATCCAGAGAAGAAAAAAAAATTTGATTTTCCAGTTTATATTTTAAAATCTCTTTTCAAATTCACGATGTAAGCTGGGGGATAAATAAATGCCACACTCAATATATTTCCCTGAAATAGCGATCTTAAAAAAAAGTCATTTTTTAGACTATGATTTTTTTTAATTTTAATTTTAATTTTTATTTTTTCCCAACTAAAGATCCATTCTGTTTCTAAAGCTGTCAGAGCCAGTGATTTGGTGCAGCAAATGACTGGTGGTTTCTTTTCTTCCAGGATATTTTTAGGAAGGAAATATTTACTTGTGTTTAGCTCTTAGATGCTCACTCAAACTGAAGAAAATATGGGTTACTTTTATTTTCATCCAGACTTTGCAGGATTTCACGAGTCTTTCCAACCTATAAACTTCTCATTTACAAGATGAAGAGAGTATTTTCCCCTTGAAGATGACAAGCAGTTGAACTTGTTTTTACAAAACACTGATATATTTGAATGGAAATTGTTGCAAGGGCAAAGGAGTGACTAGGCTTATCTATCTAATCAGTGGCTCATTATTTTGTTTTGCATCCCTGTCCCTGTCTTTAATGGGTGTGCTGGTTGGAGGTCAGACAGCGGTTCTTAGAAGGACTGGTGGGAATGAGATTAATTTTTAATTCTTAGAAGTCTGAAGAGGAGGCATTGAAAGTTTTAAAGCATTTCAAATTGGATCAGGCCTGTCTAACCCTTAATCAAAATATTATATTATGGCTTTGTAATATAGTCAGTTAAATTGACCAGCATGTAGGCGTGTATGTACAAGATAATCACACAGTCCTGTTTTCACGCAAGCAACCAGAACGTTACAAGATTAATTTAGCAAGAGGCACTCTTATTTTTGATCTGATGGATTTATTATTTCTCAAGCTTTAGAACTGAAAGAAGCAGAGTGAATAACCTGTATGTATGTGCATGAATGTGTATAGCCTAGGCAGACACCATCTAGTGATGTGCAGTTTTATTATTTGGAAGTGTAGGGGGGGATTACCATAAATGCAAGAATTAAGGTAACTAATGGAAATGCATGTTTTATGATTACAGAAAGTTCAGTTTTGGTTTGGAGGCAAATAATCATATTAAAAATAATAAAATGAGATAAAACAACATTTATTCTGACATAGGCAAATAGAGTGTTGTGAAACTGCAGATGAGTTTTATAGTACCATGGGCAAGCTGACCCAAGAGATGCTGGAAGACAGTCTGATCGACAGCAACGAACTCATGCAGGTGAGTGTTTGTGGTATAACTTTTTACGTTCTCCATTCATCCTTCAGGTGCTGTTTTCTAAGGAATTCCATTTTCTATTCAGATACTGCAGGTATATAAGCTCTCAAGAGTAAAAATTGAAGATAAATGCAGATGATCTGCAGTTAAAGCTGGAAATCTTACATGTTTAAAATGGAAAAGCACTAGACTCCACTTGATAAAGAGTACAGATACACTGAGAGCTGGAAGTTTGGTGTGATAAAGTGTGCAGTTGAATTTACGCAAGCAGAATGTAGAATCTCTTTGTAGTCATAATTCTTAGGTTGTTCTTTTATTTTGTTTTTGTTTTGGCCAGTTATTTATTACACTGCGTCCTTTTCATTCTGCAGACACAGGGAGACAAGGATTTACCAAGTGAGAAGGGGAAAAGGAGTCCTTCATGATTTGAAAAAAAGAAATAGCCATGAAGAGTAGTCAGTGAACTATAAACAAAGACGTTTGTAGATAACTATGCTCATTGAATTCTTATATTTATGTCACTGCATAAGAACAAGTATCTACGTTGTTCTGGGAAAGGAAAGGGACTTGAGAATTGCAGATAAAGTTGTATTGACTTGTGCTTGCGTGTTGTTTATAATATACATGAGGTTTTGTCTACTTAAATTTTTTATGAATGTGTCACACTACAGTTCTCATGTTTTGTTGACTCAAAAAATGGATGCAGGCACAGAGCACATGATTACCCTAATATTTTGACTTGGGAAGTGGAAGAGAAGTCTGCAATTGAGTGGATTTATTAATGTAGTGGGAAGATGACTTTTCCATTTCTGCAAGCAAAGTTTTTTGTTTGGGATTACACACTTACATAGTCTGGTAAAGTACTGTCCTGAAGGGAAGAATTGCTTTCAGTCTTTTAGTTGTTTTGTCTGATGAAGGAGCTCTGGGAGTGGGAAAGGTAACTACTGCAGCTTTGTTCTGCTTCAAAAATGGAAGTGCAAGTGGTTGGAAGTACTTGTATGCTTGTAAAATGGGCATTATGGCTCCTCATAGGGTAGTACAGATAATGAAGACATGTCAGGAGGGCAACATGCCTGTTTTGTGTATGTCCTCTGAGTAGAAGAAACCCTAATATAATTTAGATTGCATTCATAGAGACAAAGGCAGGCACTGACAGTGTAGCTGTTTTCATCAGAGAAATTCACTCCAGGTTCTCGTTACCCTAAGACGAGAGATGTTGGCAGTGCAGTTATTTGCAGTTAGGGGATATGAGTCCCACCATGTGCCTGGCTGCTGCACTTGAACCATTTTTGCTTTTTATTTTCTGCTTTGGAGAAGAATATAGAGAAATATGAGCCAGTTCATTAATGAAAGGAGATAGGCTGCTTGAAAACATTGCTTTTATAAATTGCTTTAAGATTTTTAGACAAGTAAACCAAAGATGAGCATTTTAGGCTGTTTTGTTTTCAAAACATTATAATTTTTTTCCTAATCAGAATCAGAGTGATGGTTTTGCTTGCATATAATACTTTTTACAAGGTGGCTGAGGAATTAATATCCTACCATGGTGAAGGATTAATATTCTGCTCTAAATTTTCCATACGTTTCAGTAGAGGTTGCTGGTGATGATCATCTCACTTTTCTTTAAGCTTGTATGATGCTTTCGCTTGTATTTTAACTACTTGTCCAGGCTCGCTTTAGCCCCTGAAGAGTAACAGGCACTTCTGGACCACTAGGAAACAAGTTGTGCTCTATAAACCTATTACCTTTTGAGGCTAGAAGAGGGAGGTATGACTGATGCTTCAGGAGCAAGAGTTGACAGGGCAGATATCTAAACGAGATAAGCTTTTGCATATTTGACCTCATGTAGAAAGAGCTCTTATAATGTTAAGCTGAGGAGAGATTGAAGTGACTGGAGGAGCAAGGAAGCCAACAATGTTCTCCCTTTTCAGACTGAGCAGTTTAGGTGAATAAAGCGTAAGTGCTGCACGCTCCAGATGCTAGGCTGCATGCATATTTAGGACTAGCAGTTAAACAAGTACAGTATTCAGTAATATTTTATTGGCCTATTATTAAACTGTAGCTCTTGCATGGAGACAAAAGGCTGTATGCCAGGTGTCTGCAGATTCTCTAAACAATGTGTGCTTATTTGGGTAGATGCTTTCATGCGTTCCCATAAAATGCGCATTTTTACAAGCAGCTAAATTAATTCAGTTTGTAGGCTTAGAAACATTGCAGTGTACAGATGAGAAGAAAACAGAAGATGAAATATCCCCGTGTGTTTACTGTGGTGGAGGGCAATAGGGGGTTAACCCCTTTCTGTTAGCCCAGCATTTTGGACTATCTCCTGCAGACATTTACCTGCATTTGATGGTAGTTCCCTGGTAACTTTTTTTTTTTTGCTGTAGCAGCACTTAACTTTTTATTTTGTTTTCTTAGTGGAAAGAGAGAGAAACCTTAAATCACTGTGGAGCAGCTCTTGAATCAAGAGTTTGTGAGCTATCTTGCAAAAGCAGAGTTTCTTGCCCTCCTCTGGCAGCCACAGGCCTGTCACCTTTTGTATGGCATTCTGCTGAGAGCAAAGCTGACTTTGCAGTTTTAGAGTAAGGCGTGAGGTTTGCGATGAGAAGGGAGGGTGTTTTTCTCACCTCTTTAAGTGTTCCCAGAATCTGTCCCTCATGGCCATAAATAAGACAGTGCAGCCAAACTCCTAATGCTTTGTATTGTAGTTTGTTTCCCACTGGCCCAGTTTCACCAGAATTAATCACACAGCATCCAGATCTGTGTGCAAACAAGAAACAAGATTGGTTGAGGCATTGCTTTTGGATCACAAGTGCTGGTTGACAAAAATTTTTGAGTGTGCACCAGCATCAAAGCTGTTTGTGGATCTCTTAACCAGATGGCAAATGAAGCTCCTAGTTAGAATCTGACAGCAAGTAATTAATGCGTGCAAGAGAGAAATTGCACAGGACCTGGAAAAGACACGTTGGAGACATGGAAAAGCTGGAAGCATAATCTAAAACAGTAGGTGTGAGGAGTAAGTGGAGAGTTCAGGCTGACTATTCACATAAAGGGTAAATAGCATATGGAAGAAGTTACCTGGAAAGGCTGTCGACATAAAGAGTAGAAATAAATTCCAGACGCACCTCCTTCTCTATGAAGGGAGAGAGTTGAGACATATGGGGAAAAACACAGTGAAGTGTGATGGAGATCAAACAAACGGGCAGACATGTTGGGCCGGAGGTAGGTCTTTCTCCAGATCATAAAATTCCTCCGTCTGGTAGACTGCCGGCATATCACTGTTCAGGCCCTTGAGGATATTTGTCTTTCGCAGTAGTGCTGCAGTTTCACAGAGTGACGAAGCTTCAGTTCATGCTCTGAGTTTCTGAAGGCATTCTCCATGCCTTAGAATCTTTGCAGAGCTCAAAATAGAAAATTCCTTACACGGAGGCCTGTTGAACTGTACTACTGCCCTGTGTCTGATCTAGCCAGGAATACCCTTCCTGCTCCTCATTGCTAAAATTATTGCCACTGGAGATTTTTTCCCTCCCCTTTTTTTATCAGGAAATGTTCAAAATTCATTTTTGCAGTTTTCTTAATGTATTTAGCACAGACAAAGCACTGTTTGTGAATCAGTTAGATAGAAGTTGTTCACAATTTCCTTTCATCTTAATCAAGGCCTTTTGCCTTTAAATGAAAATGTCACTGACTTACTAGCGCAGGAGCAAGAAAAGGGAAGATTTCCTGCCATGGCTAAGGAGAAATTTTTATGCTGCTGTCTGTCAGTAGACATTAACTTATCAAAAAGCTTAAGGATAAGCAAAGGAACTCTGAGAAATGTTGTTTCAGGTTTTGTTTTTGTTTTTTTTTCCCCCAATGCAAAAGTAAGGGGAAAAGGGCTACTCAATTAGGTAGGGTCAAATCCGCAGTGATACTGCAATGAATGTGATCTGTCTTCGTGCCAGGTTGGTTGTTGACATACATTGTCTTATTACAAAATGGCCTAAGGCAAAACCAGTGCTGAAAGCAAGTTCATTTGCAGCTATTGATCATCTTTAAGTATTGAAGTAAATAGAATTTAGTAAGAGCTTTTTGTGGTCTTGCTTTAGCAGTTACACACATTGATTTTGCAGTTGTATTTTGTACAAAGAGGTGGCATTTTTTTTTAATGACAGGACAGATCTCTTTTTATTTCTTTTTTTTTTATGCTAGCTGGACAATATTGGGTCCTTTCTGTTACTCTGTAACTCAGGTGATGTAAAGGATCTGTTAACACCCTCAATTAAGTGAGGATCTGCTCATCCCTATCTACAACAGAGTCAGTGCCTTGCTGAATACTTAAACAGAGGCATAGTTCTTCTGGAAGGTGCCTAATGCCTCAGTGATGCAGGTGTGCTGCCAAGGAGAGGAGTGATAGTAGTATAAAATAAGTACAGCAGATTTTTTAGAAGTCTGTATATCTAATATTATCTTAACTGCTTTTAAAACTCTAAACTATGCACTTTCCTAGTGATTCTTAGTTTTCTTACAGGAAACACTGACTAAATCATAAAACTAGATGTCTTACATTTTTTTTTTGTGGCACAGTGTTTAATTCTGCATGTCTATGAAAGTCTGTTCATGGGCAAATATTCTGTAGGACTATTGGTTAAAGGGATGATTGTAAAAGCTGCATTTTTTTCCCCTCAGACTGTTTATACCATGGCTCAGTTTCCCTTCCCACAACTGGCAGAATTAAGGGAGAAGTACACTTACAACATTACTCCTTTCCCTGCAACAGTAAAGTCAACTTCATTTTCAGGGTAAGTTTGAAATGCACAGTGGATCATTGTCAGATGTTGAAATGACATCTTCCCTTATATACACCTTAAGAAAATAAAGATGTTTAGTAGTAATTGTGTTTAAGAATGTCTTTTCCCCTTTTCCCCTTATGTTCTCCTTTGTCAGAAGGCTAGGCAGAACCAGAGACAGTGATGAAGAGAATGATCTAGATGATGAAGACTCCATTGCCAATGCAATTGGCTGTCTTGGACCATTAAGTGGCTTTTTGGCACCAGAGCTCCAAAAATACCAGAAACAGATGAAAGGTAAAAATGTTGTAGTTAATTTTAGAAAATGGAGTTAAATCTGCATGACCTTGCAGAAATCACTCCTATATTCAACTGTGAAAGCTGCTGTGAAAACGGTATTTTTAATTCACACAGGGATTACAGTAGATAACAAATCACTTCCTCTGCAGTCCATGGAGATGCACTGAACGTCAATTTCAAAGGCTGCATATATATAATAAATAATCCTATGGGGTGAGGATTTGGCTACAGTAATGTTTTAAAAACAGCAGCAAAGTGTTGCCCTCCCACAAAAAAAAAAAGAAGCAAGCGTATGAAGAAGTCTAGCCTATGTCCATGCTAATTTCCAAGAGAACTGTTGATCAGTGTCTTCTGAAGAGTATGTATTTAATAAATAATCTTGACCTTCATTAGCATATGTGCATATGGAACATGTCGGTGAAGATTAAATTCTTTTGTAAACTCGATTGGACTGGAAGGGAACTCGAGGATCATCAAATTCCAACCCATATATATAGGCGGTGTTTTTAACCATTACGTCATGTACTAGACCAGGCTGCCCAGGGCCTTGTCCAACCAGGCCTTGAACACCTCCAGGGATGCAGCACCCACAGCCTCTCTGGGCAGCTGTGCCAGCATCTCACCACCCTCTCCCCCTGACATCTAATCTAAATCTTTCCTCCTTTAGTTTAAAACCATTCCCTCTTGTCGTATCACAGTGTACCTGTGTGAAAGGTTGATTTCCTTCCTGCCTATAATCTCCCTTGAAATAGTGGAATGCTCTACATTGGTGAGCATCAGCTCCAGCGATCCTTCACCTCTTGTTGGTATATCCAGTGCCTGAACCAGAAGGTTATTGTTGATGGACTCCAGGAGCCTCCTGGTTTGTTTGCAGCTTGCCATGTTGTTTTCCCAGCAGATATGTGGGGTGGTTGAAATCTCCCATCAGAATGACAGTCAGCGAGTGCAATGCTTCTTACAGCTGAAGCAGGAAGTCCACATCAACAGACTTCCTTTGATCAAATTGCCTGTAGTAGACCCCAGCCACTAGCTGTCCTTTATTGGTTCTGTGCCTAGTCTTATCCCATAGGTTCTCAACCTGTTCCTGACTGTTTCTCGGAGGGAGCATTATATCCACTGGCTCTTCTCTATCACTCAGCAGTAGTTCCTTCTCCCAGCAGCTCTAGATTAAAGCTCTAACAATGAGCCGAGACAGCTTCCTGCCCAGTATATTCGTGGGTGTATTTTGGATATGGTTGAGGGTGTTCTGACAAAATGCTACTATTTTTTTTTTTTTTTTGAATCCTTCAATTGAAATGAAATTTTTGACAGAATTAAGTGTTCAGATGTGCAAACACTCAAAGCAGAGTAAAATTCCAATACAAGAGAAGAACATGGTGAGAAGAACATAGTATTTCTTAACTTGCAGCAGCCTTGGATTGGTAGAGAGGGAAGCAGCCTGGTGTAGCAGACATATGATGACACATCACTGTTCTTGTGGATTGGTTTTGCTGAGACCTTTATACTGAAATTTTCACTCTTGATTTTTGTGGTGTGTTTTTTTTTTCCTTCATGGGGGCGTGTAAGTCTTCACCTGCTGCGTCAAGCTCGCACTTAGTCAGAACATCAAACTGCTATTGCAAACTAAACCCAAGACAAACAAACATCCCTTGAAAAGGGATTATCCCCTTGACCCTGGAGTTCCAGTTTGGTGGCGCATCAGAAACAGCTGTGAAAATAAATTGCACTGCTTCTATTGCTCTGTGGTTGCATATCAGAGAGGCTCTGAAGTTGCTTGCTACTGTCAGCTTATTCCCTGTGGTGCTATAACCATCTCTTGATGCTTTTTGCTACTATTGCTTAGGCTATTTGTTTAACCTTATGCCTCTTCAACTGTAACACATTTCATAACTTGCAATTTCAGCCTCATCTTTGACCAGCTGAGTGTTTTTAAGAATCACTTTTTTTTTTTTTTTTTTTTTTTTTTTTAAATCAGTAATAGCTTGGTGTACTTTAGGGTAATTGGGAAGCTGTGATCATAACTTTCCACCGCTTTGTTATTTGATGTTGTTTTATTAAAACATTCACTCCTCCACCTGCCTCCCACCAAATCCTTACTATTCTTAAGGAGTAGCTCTAGAAATAAGTATTAGTTAAAAATACTGCAGCTTTATTAAATATGTGTATTATAACAACTTAGATTAAAGACTACAAGTAAATAAGAGAATAGGATTCTGCTACAGGATTGCCTTGCTGATAATCTGCGGAACTCTTCAGTATTCCAATTAACTTCTTCGCTCCACTTTATTCTCACTCCATACAGATCAGAATGAAGAACAAAGTCTGGGCTCCAGTAACATTGCAGAACTTAGTCCTGGAGCAATAGACTCTTGCCGAAGCGAGTATCACGCTGCTTTTAACAGCATGATGATGGAGCGTATGACCACTGATATCAATGCACTGAAAAAGCAGTATTCCAGGATAAAGAAGAAACAGCAGCAACAAGTTCACCATGTGTATATCAGAGCAGGTAATACATCAAAACATACTCAGTTACTGATTTATTACAAGCCAGTCTTGTAATAAAAACCAAGACCAATGATGCTCTTTTACTTTTAGCCAAATAGGGAAAATGAAAGATTGACTTGTAACATTAGTAGGTTACAACTCAATATACACAAAACATAAATGAGAAGATCATGATGTTTTTTCTTTTGTCAGGATCTGAAGATGATGACCCTGGGATATTTTTAGGTCCCAGGGACCAGCTGAACAACGGTATTTACAAGTGTCATTGCTATCTGGGTGCACTGTGTTGATCTTTCTGATTCAAAAGTTTTAATCCTTGGCATTCTTGGAGTTGACATGCTGATGCACTGGAAAAAAAAAAAAAGATAAAAGGAGATGAGTACACTTTGAATCAAGCAGCAGGTAGATTCATAGCTGGTCTGTAGCTTCCTACCACCCCCTGAGATCACCAGGGCATGACAGGTTCGAGTGTTCCATTGTGGCTGACAGACTATCTAGCCCTGATGATACTGCTGTCAAATTCAGGCTGGACATTAGTTTATTTAGCAGTCTGTGTTACAGAATCTGTTTCTCCTGATTTGGAGATTAGCCTGAACAGAACAACTAAAGGTTTTAGTAGGTATGCAAGCTCCTTGTTGGAAGTCGTCTTTTCCAAGTCTGCATTGAAACACACAGATGGATCACTGCAGAAAGTTTTATTCCTCTCCGAGGCTAAACTTTTTTTTGTATGAGCTGCTAATTTTCATTAAAGTTAGTATCTTTTCTGAAGGAAATTCTTTTCAATAGTGGCAAAGTATCTGCTTTGAACAAAGGCGGTGGCTGTGCCGAAACAGTGCAAACAGTAAGATGTTGATTTCCAAGAACTGCCCCCCAAAAAATAAATCAAACCCAATACAGTAACAGTTCTGATTTTTCTAATCATGTTGCAGGGCTGGGTTTGAGGTTTAATCAAACTGTCACCTGATTATCTAATTCTTCATTTACTGCTGTGTGATTGGATTGGAGGAGGCTCTAATAAATTGGTGTGGTTTTATCTATTAAAAATATACTGGCTCATTCTGTATCCACTCAAGCCTCATGGAAAGGCTTAGGTGACTGACTTCATGTAGGGATTGAATTGCCTCTTACAGCTGGAAGAGAAATGAAGTAGGGGGGTGCAGAGATGAGAAGCCAGTTTTCGTTGCAGCACAGTTTCACCAGTGGAGGAACTGTATTTTTTATGATTTATTTTCATGATTTTCCTGGCTCAGGACTTAGCCATAAGTAAGAAGAGTGGAGGGAGAATGGAATTATAGAACTTCTAGCTTTGTTTTCGACTCCAAATTGTAAGAGGAATTCAGTGATTTTACTTGAAGTCAGTCCTACAAAACTTTGCTATACCTCAAGAAAAGCTACATATTGTCTTTGCTGATAGATCTTTGGGACATTTTGTTTTGACATTGATTTAACAATACCGTGCTTCTTTCAAACACTTTCTTTCAGACAAAGGGCCGGTTACCAGCCTCCTCCCTTCTCAGGTAAACCATTCCCCAGTGATAAACCACCTCCTTTTAGGAAAGAAGCTGAAATCAAGTAACAAATCTCTCAAGAATGCTGTTATCCACATTCCAAGTCATGCTACAGGGAAGATGTCTCCCATTCCCCAAGAAGATCTTAAGTCCAAACTGAACTCTCCGTGGCGCACTCACATACGAGTTCACCGGAAGAATATTGCTAGGGCTAAAGGCCAGTTGGGCTATGGGGATACCATAGGACTTATAGATGAGCAGAGTGAGAGCTGTAAGACAAATTGTCCTGGTGCAAAGGAGGACACTTCCAAGAATTCTGATTTTGGAGAAGGAGGAGGTAGCTTGGATGACAGGACTACTCGAAAAGCTGACCAGCAGTCTGCCGATGCAGTCTCTATGGACAGCAATACAGACGTGACAGTCGTTCAGCTAAAACTGGAAACGCTGGATCTCACCTCAGATAACAAAACTGATGCTGAGTCAACATCCAGTCAGTCCTGCCAGGCACGTTTATCTGAGTCGTCTAATTCATCCAGTGACAGTGGGAACCTGGCTAAATCTCCGCAGCCTGGTAATTCAAAGCCACAAGTCTTCAATCCTTTCCCCAGTGTCAAGCCTCTTCGAAAGTCAGCGACAGCCAGGAATTTAGGGCTGTACGGCCCCACTGAAAGAACGCCAACTGTACACTTTCCACAGATGAGCAGAAGTTTCAGTAAATCAGCCAGTGCTAACAGCGGGACCAGGAAGCGATGATGACCGCCGGGCACTTTCTATTTCTGACAGTGACAAGATTTGTATTGCTTTTTTAAGTTTTATTTTGTTTGTGTGTATTTGTGTCCCAAAGAGTTTCTGATCTTTACCTGATGAGGACAAAAGTGGTTACCAGATGTACAATTTTGTGTCTTTGGAAATTGTGCTCACGTGTTGCTGTGGGATAGATTAGAGAAGATTCACTTTGGCACCCTGTCGCCAACTTCAATGTTTCTGTGGTAATATAAATATTGATTTGGAGCGTGAAACATACTAAAATCACCAGCTGCCTTTAACCTGTAGGCCTCAATGGCTGCCTCTTGTTTCTTTCAATGCTGTGAAGACACAAACTATCTGCCTGGTGCAACAAAACCATAATGCAGTTTTAAAAACTGTTATGCAGCCTCCTGGTTAGACTTCTTCATCACGCTGAGTAGCTGGAGAAGCCACAACTAACAAAAGCACAAGCAGCCCTAGCAATCAAAAGTATCACTTTCGTTATTGAACATGGACATGTGTTTATACTGGACCATGCGGCTTCAACCATTCTCCAATTGCATGTCATGCTTCTCTTCCCATGGCAGTCCTCTGCTGATATGGTTTTTAATACAAATGTAAATCAGTGAGTGTGAGAATAACACACATGAGTCCTTCCACAACACTGGTTTGCTCCTTTTCTTTCACATATAATGGCTGGGGAGTTGCAGTGCTGCAAGATTAGGTGTAAGGTACAACTATATGTATAGTTGTGTTGAATGTTATGATACATCTTGGCTTTAGTGGATGTAAAACTATTACCTAGATTACAGCCTGTTTTGTAATTAAATCATATTTGCCTGCTTAGCAGTAGGTAAAATAACTGAATGTTCCAAAGTAGTTTAGAAGTTAAAATTCTATAAATAGAGTAATAAGATACTTAGGGTGCCACTTGTCATTAAAACCCAGCACATCAGCGACTATGTTAATGGATTGGACCCTTTGGACTGCCAGCGGTTCCCTGCATGGCTCTGGCTTGTTGAGAAACACCCACTGCTAAGCTGTAAGCTGGATATTTACTTCTCAGCCCCTTTTGCCTGTTGCTTAGAACGTTTTCTCAGAAGCCTGACTTCTGATACGTGTCCCCTGCTAAAGTTTTGCAAAGCTGATTAAATACCATGCGACAAACAACATTCATATGTGTATATATAAATATATGCAGGTAGGCAGAGGAACAAAATGTGGATCATTCAGCTCTGCGGCTGCAAAATCAAACACTCAAACTCCAACAAATCAGGCTGCTCTTAAAGGATTACAGCCTTGCCACGCTGTATGCATTGACTCTGATTTGTGACATTAGTACTTCCAGGTTCCTCATGATGTGGAACTAACTTTAAGCTGATGTAAAGGCAGTAGTGACAAATCAATCCCATTGTATCTATTCCCTCATCCTCGTTCTTTGTTTAATTTGGAAATTAACATATGATTGTCTATTTATTAACGTATCCCATAACTTTTAGGATGTGGTAACAGTTTTAGCTGTACAGTATACCCTGTTTATTGTTGTGGGGACAAATTTCTTTCACTGTTGTATTTTATACAGGTGTATGCGTATAGGATAGTATACAAGTATGAACATGATGCATTTTTAAACAGTTATAGATCAAATCTTGCCCCTGCCTTATTTCGGGTTAAGTAGTATTGTCGCTAATGATTACTTGTAGCATTAAGTACATTTAAACTAATGTAGAGTTTAGTCACTAATCAGTGGGCTGTATGAGAGCTGTTTCTGCCTTGATTTAAAAGAAATGCACTTCTTTTCATAATCTTACTGTGAATCATCTGCCCCATCTTCTTTTTTGTAGCTTTAGCAGCTCGTGCGGCTGTGTATGGAACCAGTGGAAATAAAAGGAATGGCATTCTGGAAATGAAAAAGGAAAAAAAAAAAGCTAAAATGTCACAAGTATGTGCATGAATTTTCCACACGTTGAGATGTGATGGAGTAATGGAAAATTAGCAAGCTTTGCGTAGCTGATGGTCTGGGGAAAGAAACACCAATAAACAACTAATTCTGGTGATTCAGACCTAATCAACGATGAGTGCGTTTTGAGGGGCCTGGGCTTTACATGGGCTGTTAGGATTGAGGCAAAGGAATCACATCAAGTGTGTGTATAAATGGGGTGCTGTTTGCAGCAGGAAATTTTGTCTAAAATGATGTTCAGTTTTCTTGGTTTCCAGAACTAGCAATACTGAGTTTTTCGGTACCCCAAAGGGTGTTTGACCTACCTGAAATCTGTCTGCTGAGCACACAGCAAAAGCATTTGGAGGAGCAGGTTATTGAGGAGAAATGTTAAGAAGAGGTCCGGAGAACCAAGAATCTCCAGACAAGTTTCCAGTTATTTTTCTCTAAGGATTCCTTTCATTAAGTGAGGTCTGTGGATGCAGCTGACTTTGGAGGATTGGCAAAAATTCATCCTAATGGATGTCTGTCCTTGTTGTTGCTTTGTTTGCTCCCATTTTACACATTTTTTATTGGTGGAAGATCAAAGCGCAGGCCATTGCCGCAGTGTCCACAAATGCTTAAAAAAGTGCAGAAATGCCCCATGAATGCGCACCTTCAGCCCAAGTGTTGTCAGCCAGCAAGAGCTGGTGGGATGGCAGGTTGCTCAAGCACCTAGAGGCTGCTCTGAGACTTCTCAGTATCGCCTTATTGGGTGATAGACATCCTAGGGAAGGTGGGGGAAGGGTGGACCCAGCCAGAACCCTGTAGGAAAAGCCGTGTATGAAGAGGATCTTCATGGTAGCCTTCTCCTGAAGACTTCATGGTTTGCACTGTCTGGAATTTGAGCGATCTTAAATGTAGCAAAGGAAAGCTACAGCACTGAAGTCTATGCGCTCAGTTCTGATGAGGGATTGAATCATTTTTAATGTGATTTGGTGTGCAGAATTGGATGCCACCTAGGGTTAATAGTGTTTCAGGCTGGTCAGTGGTCTGGCCCACATGCCCTCAGCTTATGTGGTGCAGCTTCTGCTGTGCTTAATCCTATACACAGCATGCAGCATTTACTGGCTCACCGCAGGTTTAACAAGAGCCACAAACTTGTTTCAAGTCTTCCTTTGGTGAAACCATACTGAACCATGCTGGCTTACCACAAATAAGCAGGAAGGATAGGCAGTAGTAGCAGGGATGTGGGAGGTAATGCACGTCAGTTGGGGTAAGAGCATAAACAAGGTGTGTGGCAAGCTGTGTGCCTGTGCTGCTTTTTAAACTGTTAATTTACAGACAATGCATGGAATGATCGGGTCAGCTGTGTGCTCCTCTCCCACTCAGTGTGCTCACAGGGAGCTCTGGCCTGCCTGAGGTCTGCCAGGGGCTGATCTGTGGTGATGGTACCCAACCCATGTTGCCCAGCCACTGTTCGCAGCCTGCCAGCAAAGGGGAGATGACAGCTGGGGAGCAGCTGATGCAGTTCGCCGAGGCTCTCTTGGCAGGTCAAGCTGATAAAGAAGAGAGTGGACAATTGAATCCCAGCCAGGGCAATACCTGAGCTGCTTCTGCAGGCACACTTGCCTCCTGGCCTGTGTCCTGAGCCAGCTGGATGTGAATCAGCTCTGTGTGGAGAGCATGGCTGAGGTTACTGCAGATGGCTGTGCTGGGCTGCTGCTGGACGGTGGTGACCACCAGGTAAAAGCCACTCACATGGGCGTCAAACAGTGCTCCTGGGAAAGGTATATCCGCAGCCTAGGTCACTTTCCTGTTTGCACCTGAAAAGTAAGTGAAATGCATTCAGTTGTTTCAAGACTGGGGTTTACCACTGCAGTTTTCGTTCTCCTCCTAAGGACACGATTTCTGGTAGATGCTGAGTGCTGGTGTAAAGCTGCTCTCCATTGCCGGTCAGTTACACGACACAACATGCCCTCTGAACTCCAGCTGACACCCTAGGATCATTTCTTTGCACTGTTTTCCCTGCACTAGCAAACTTCTCACCCAGCTGCAACAGCAGTGCCCGCTGCCTGGCCCCAGTGCTCTGGGAGAAGAGGCCTTTCTCCAGAGGGAACAGACGGGCCTTTGTCTTCTTGGCAGAGGGAAGAAGCCTCAGTGTTGGCCGACACGTTCTCCATCTCCGCCAGCCGGTGCTGAGTCACTGATTTCCTTCCCAACCTGAAGGCCTGTGCTCCATTCATGCCCATGAGCCACTTCTTGTAGTGGGAGAGGTCAACAGTCCCAGCCCATCAGCAGGCCTTGGGCTCAGTGTGACAGGCAGCTCCTGGGGTATTTTGCTACTACACTTTGCAAAACATAATGGCATGTTCTTTAAAAACTGTGAAGACACGATGTTGCCAGCTAGTAGAGGTCGGATCAAGTCTGTAGGTACCACCTCCTGCTCTTCCTGAGGTAGCATAAATGCACAGCCATGGAGCTGTGGTCGCTAGATGCCACTGTTGCTCCATACGAAACCCGTTCCGCTGCCTAAAAGCTGCGATTGCGAGGAATAGAGTCCTTTCTATTCCAACCCCCAAGCATTTTCTAAGCCTCTGCAGTCTGCAGGTAACCTGTGCTTATGGATCCCTCACCATCCTGTAGTCCATCTGCCTGTCCTCAGCTATCAGTACTTTCTCTGGACACCTCAAGCTGCTACTTGTCATCCAGTAATGAATCCCAAGACAGAGAATCTTGATGTGCATGAGCAAAGCCAGAAGTTGATGGATTTTGGTCATTAAATCAAAGTGTGCTAAAGTACATGGTCATTTCTAGACTGGACTGAGTGTAGTTCACCTAAAAATGGCTGGGGAAACCCAGCAGTTCAAGGTTTTTAACCTGTTTTGAGATAAGCTTCAAAGAAAGGAATAGCTTCCAAAATTTCTTTTATCCTCGGAAATCGTTTTTTCCCTTATCCACCCAGTGATGTCCTTGATTGGTGTCCGCAAGCACGAGTAGTCCCTACCCTGATAAGCAGTGTCTTAACTGTTGAGTGTTGTCTATTTGAGGGCACGCAGCTGCTTTCTGTGCCATGTATTGAGGTGGCACTTCTGCAAACACTCAGCCAGGTTCTGTAGTACCGGGACACAGTTGTGTGCCAGCAGTGGGGCTCATGTGGGTGAAGGGGGAGGAAGGCACTGCCCTCTTCTAAAACGGCAGACAATAGTCCTATTGTTTAAAAGGAAAACAGGGGTAGAGGGGCCTGTGCATCTGCTGGAAGGGCTCAGGGCTAGAAGCAGTGGAAAGGCTCGCAGAAAATAAGAGTACCTCAATCTTCTTTACAAATTCATAACAGGAAGTTTGTTTGTGGCTGTCTTTCATCCCTCTCATTTAAAAAGAACGGTTTGAGAAGTGTTTTGCCAAAAATTTGGACACCAGAAGGGAAAAATATTTCCCCAAATTCTTACCCCTACTTTTATCTGCATGTCTTTGAAAATTCAATGCACAATTCCTTACATTCTGGTTTGAAAAACACCACTCTCCTTGAAATACAGAGGCCAGAGACTATTCAAACTCATGACAGCAAAGAAAGGACCTTCCTTCTGAAGGTGGCTTTTCTATGATTACAAAAACCTGGAACTTCTAAAACTCCATCCAGGATCATGGAATAGAGGGTAAATCCTGCTTGCTTTTCTGTCACACAGAACATATGCCTACACGATTTTTGAGCTCTATGCTTCACATATGTAGACTGTTACAGATGAAATGTATGCTTGATGTTGTTTTCTCACTGCTCTCATGCAGAGATGGACTATGGTGGAGAATGCCTTGTACCCTGTAGCCCCGAAGTCATTACTCTCAGGAGTGTTACAACGTGAGTGTGTTGCCTGGACTGTATATTTTAGTTTTGTTGTGTCACAGCAAGTTGTCTTAAGTTAAGGCCACCTCAGGGTGGGAAGAGGATGTCAATTTAGGTCTTTGGTTGCCTTCAAATGACGGCCTTAGCTCGGGAAAGGTGGAGTCCTTCCACCAGAATTTGGAATATCCTCAGGACTACCGAAGGGAGCTGAGATGTGATGGTAAAGTGCCCTTGGCCTGTTCTCCCTGAGCAGGCCAAGTTTCCAGATTAAGCTGTGAGTTTTACACAGATCTTCAGTTATGACAACTAGTCTCTGAGATGCCTCTACTGAAGATATTGCTGTTTTGTTTGGAGAAGGCATTGAACTTCTCTTTAGGTTGGGAACACTGCCTTAGCTGGCAAAAATGTCCTTTTCCCACACTTTCTGTAACCAGAGAATATAAGCTTAGGGCTGCAGTACAGGAAATCTGCCTCCCTTATTTTATCCTACAGTGTATTAAACCTGTCACCTAAACAACCCAGCAGTGACCACAGGAGGCTGTGCAAGACTAGGGAGGAAGGAAGAGGATTTGTGGGGAAGAAGTATCCTATGGGCATAAAGGCAGCCAGGAACCACCATTGCCAATAGCAGCCTGTGAGGAGAGGTGTCCCAAATGTGGCCTCTGGCTTCTGGCTCCAGAGGCAGCTGATGTTGGACCACTCTGATTCACCACACTGAGTTTTAGGCTGTGACCAGAGTGCTAAACAGTAGAAAGTTTAGAAGAAATTGGAAAGTTCCTCACTGCTGTTGAGAGCTAAATGGAAAAAGATAACCATCATCCCTTCATCTGCAAGTCACAGATCTCTGAGCAGGAAAGCTGAAGAACTACACAGAGAAAGTTGTCTGCGATGCAGCAAAGAGCTTTAATACTTGTGAAAAACAGGAGTTGATAGGTTGCTCACAGGTTGTGAGCACCGCATACTGGCTCATTAATCACTAACAGATTTTATGTGGATAAAAGTGTAGTGCTGAATGAAACTCAATTGATTTGACCCCAGAGTGTAGAGATCTAACACAGAATCACAGAATGGCCTGCGTTGGAAGGGACCTCGAGGATCACAAAGCTCCACCCCCACAGGCAGAGCCACCAACCTCCACATTTCATATTAGACCAGGACCAATATTTGTTAAGGAACGTGGTCTGAAACACTCTGGGTGGATTTTTCTCAGTACAGTGAAAATGAAATGAAAGTTTAAAAAGTTTCCAACAGTGTTGACAGCTCACACTCACATCTCTTATTAAACACTGTGATGTTTAGTTTCTATTTGTGCAGTGTTTGTGTTACATGGTCTAACTCCAATTATTTGTTACATATTTAATAAAACAAAGCTACCGGTTGACTTGGAACATCCCAGTGTTTTGGCATTTTAATTTTCGTAGAAGTGTTGGGGTTTTCTGCTCCCAGAACTTCATTGTTAAAGAAAGGAGGAAGAATTTGTCCTTCCCTCCACTTGGCAAGCAATGCACATGTTCCTTTCTGTAAACAGCAGATTAATTTGAGTAGTAAGCAGCCCCCACTAGCTTCTGGCTTTTACTAACTGGAGGCTGAGGGCTCGGTGCAACAAAAACTTGATTTGCCTACAGAATAGCTACTCTGATTCAGCTGAAAGCTGAGGAGGACTTTGGTCCTTCTTAGAAAAGACTTGTGCTTTTTTGTTGGTTGTTCTTGTTCCCAACAAAGACAGAAGTGAACTAATCTCCCAAACTGGGATGCTCAGAGATGTGCAAAGTGAGATAGAACTGGCAAGAATACAATAAGCAGATTAATAAGGAAGTCATTAAGGGATAGAGGAGCTCTGATGTGGTGGAGTGGCTTTTAGTTTGAAGAAAAATAGGTACGTAAGCTCTCATTTTGCTTTAAATTTTACCCTTCTTTTCTGCAGTAAGCCATAAGTCAACTGCTTGCTGTGACTTCAGCAGGAAACAATCTCTCTTTACTTTCCTTCTCATAGACATCTTGGGCTCAATAGAAAGCTTTCTGATTTGGATCCAACTGTTTGCTCAGTTTAGAAGACATTTCTGATGCTATTCAGTCTTTCACAATGGCACCAAAAGGAAATTTGTCAGCACAGGAACTCTACTTA
Organism: Coturnix japonica; assembly: GCF_054131305.1. Lineage (NCBI taxonomy): Eukaryota > Metazoa > Chordata > Aves > Galliformes > Phasianidae > Coturnix > Coturnix japonica. The sequence goes on from NC_140663.1 coordinate 30,398,454, forward strand.
ATTAACAAGCTGACAGACACAGCCCTGAAACAGAAGAGAAGGGCTCTTGCAAGGCAAGGTTGTCATGCCACTGGGTAAGGTGAAGAAAGATTAAGGCAGAGTAGGAGATGTCCTGCAACATGCTGTGCTACTGCAAAGCTTCTCTCCCTGTCTTCTCTAGAATGTCTTGCTCCTGAGTACTCTGAAAAGATACATGGTGTTACTTATTCCAGAAAGTAGACTTGGGCCCCCAAGTTGTTTCATACTTAGGTCCTGAGGAATTAACTGCAAGGAGCCACTGTAAGGTGCTAGACCTGATGTTCCTACACTGTGGTTCAAGAAAAGATGGCAGATCACATTGTAAACAGCAAGGCTTATCTTACACTGTTTTAAGCTGCCTCTAAGCCTTTATATGGCATCATGTCACATACATCTTCAGGTGTCAAGTAATGGCCGGAGGATAAATCACTGCTTTCTAAGCCCTAGTTCAGATAAGTAAGAACGCCCTTGGTTTTCTTTAAGTAGCTCCTACTGCAGTAGCTGCAGTGTCCTGATCACGCAGGACTAAACACAAAGGGGCTTTTTTGGAGGGATTTCTAGATGGTCTCCTATTTCCTAAAAAAGACATAATGCTTTCTGAATTTCACATAATACTGTGCCAAAGCTTTGAGAAGGAAGACTGTAGGACTACGCATAAAGGAAGTGGGGTTTAATTATCTGCATTCCCTTGGGATATTTCTTATCAGTATAGGATTTGCAGTTGACTCTTCTGAGTCAGATAAAATCTTACTGTTTCTATCCCTTGCAAAACAGGCATGTATTGGAAGTTTTATTTATTTATTTATTTATTTTTAGAGTACGATCATTGAAATCTACAGCAGAATTTGTAGGTAGGCTGGAGATTTGTCTTGAAGTCTGCTCATCACCTGGACAACGTAGTGGGGAAATGTCACTGTGCGTGTCCCATTCTTAAACTCTTCCCTAGATGTCTCTGGTTACTAACTGGCAAGCAGAACTCTTCAATTAATCCGATACATTTGTTACTATGAATTCAAGTTCTGTCATTAAATCTCTTCCCTCTGACCCAGAATCATTTAAAAAAGTAGCTCTTTTTTTTTTTTTTTTTGCTCCTTTTCTCCTTCTCTTACTTCTGTTGCTACTAGGCAAGGGTGCAGGTCTTGTTCTTAGCTGAAACTCTGCAAGTGGTTGTTGTTTTAAAGAATGGAGCTCTTCATTTCATGCTTTCTGCCCATGAACTTTCCTCCTGCTCCTCTGTTTCTCGCTGTACTCTTCGATTTCCTTCACCACGTGTCATTCCTTGGTATTATGATTAATCATAGCTTTGGGTAGGAACCCATAATGAAATACTTAAATAATGCATAACACTGTGTGCTATAACAATGGATGGGATATAAACAATGAAGGAAATAGCTCCTAAGAGGTGAAGAAGTTCACTCAACCTGTTAACACTATTGATTAGTCAGTCTTCTCATTAATGAAGTGCTATTACTAGTCTCTACCAGAATATTTGATAGACTGAGTTATTTTAGTCCTCTTGTAGATACAGATATTTCTGGAGTGTTACCTGCTAGAAAATCTGTTTCAGTTTTCTTTTTAGTCACTTGCAGTCACCACTGAGTTACTCATGACTGAATTACTCACGGTTGTTAATATTACATCAGCTACTCTAAAGGTGAAAGAAATTGAATTAAACAATCTTTTTGTTCACTTGTTTTGTGGCATTTTGTTTTGTTAAGGAAAGAACTGCATAGCTGGGGAGTGATTAGATCCCTGTATACCACGATCACTATTCTTATTGTTGGTGATACCAATGCCACTAAGATCAATGAAATTGGTATTTCACTATCTCAGGTCTGACAATGATAGTAAATGGCAAGCAAAGAATTTTTAGTACAGCCTGAGATTACAAAGATAGAAGTTACTTTTATCATTTGAGAGACATGGGCTCAGAGAAGTTAATTGACTTGTTCTATATGCCACAGTGAGCCAAAGGCAACATGAAGCTGAACCCAGCCACCGTCATTTCAAGGCTCACATACTAGCATAAAAAAAAGTTGTTTTGCTTCAAAACCAACAAATTCAAAACAAAATAGATTCCTCTTGGGTACGAGCTGGTGTCCATAACTGGCACTGTCTCGGAGAGACCTTTACCATTTTGTAATAACTGTGGGATTTTGTTCCGTCCAGTGCTTGATTAATTGTGCATTTTTGTGCTCTGATGCTAAAGCTGGAACTATCAATTTTATAATATGTTTATTTACTTTCAAAAGGCACATAATTTAGTTTACAGTAAGATGTGCCCTGTCCCTGAGTTTTCTGCATTCAGTCACGCATCTGGCATGCCAGTAATAACCTTCTGCTTTTGATGGTCCTTCGTATTATATGACTAAGCTTATTTCTCTTGAGTCTATCTTGACATGAGCCTGTTGTTCTAATCCTTGCCCTTTGAAATGCACGTTGTACACAAACTGTTCCACTGTGCAATCTTCTAAAAACACAATGTTACAGGTTTATTACTTTCCTAGCTTTAACTGATTTCCCTAAGCTTAGCCTGTCTCTCATCCCCATTATAAAGTTTCTACTTTTTCTTTAAAATTCAACGGAAAATCTTTTGTTGGAACAAAGAAAGGTCATTCTTCCTGACCAAAAAAGATGTAGTCAAGAGAAGACTAAAATATTTGTGGACTTAAGAGTAAAATTTCCTCTGCTGACTTATCCAGAAGAGGATACAGATTTTGGCTTGAGATTTTGATTATGCCTCTTTTGAGGCAGACATCCCCTGCTGATTTCAAGAGGAGTTTCAGGCATGGTGAGAAAGCACTCGAGTAGGGATCAGCATCTGAAATCAATAAAATAATCTTTCTTTGTGTTTCCTAAGTCCTTGAAACTGTGTAAATGATACCAATGTCATAACTGAAGTATTCTTTACTCTTTGTTTAACATTAATGAAGGTTACGTAGCCATTCCATTTTCCACTTTAGTGAGCCCATCTGTAAAGTGAAAAGAGAGAAGTCAGACTTTGCCATGGGGCTTTACTTACCAACTTCTGTTACGCTTCATCAATAAGATTGTCAGAAAACAGCCAGATTTCCACTCTTTAAGGAGGGAGAACATACGTAGTATTGAGTGATAGTTGTGAAAGTGCCAGAACTGCAGGATGCCATTATAAATCTCTTTTTTGCCTATGAAAAAAATTACACATCAGTGACTATCAACCCCAAAAGCCCCTTTTCACACAATGGCCTTTCCTAGATCCTGGCTAGTATGAGCAGAGTTTCTTGTGCCTATATATTTCTGGAGTGGTGCTTATCATTTTCCCAGATATTTCCATTAACTCAGTGATACAGTTGACTTGGATTTTATCAGTGGGTTGTGGTTTCATGTGTTTAAAACAGTGGCCACTCTTTGTATTTAATCCAGATTAACTAAACCCCTTTGCTGATGTGAAAGTGTAAATATCACCTTGTCTCAGTAGTTCTCCTTCCACTTTTCCTTCCAGCATTTTAGAAATGCACACTTTATCATTCACTGATTTACCAACCCAACATTGAAAACTGAAAAGGAGGCAGACAGATGAGTTATTTACCTTTTATGACACCCTGGGCCAGTTTCCTGTTCAATTTAATCTGAACTCAAGAATAATATTCCATCTGCTCCTTCCAAATTTCAAAGCTTTAACAACAGCAGCAACAAAACGGCTCAAGGACACTGCCTTTTGAATGCCAGGTGAAGAAACCAGAAGACAGAATGGGGTGGAAATTGGCTGGGAAAGCTGAGAACAGATAGGAATATTTCTGAGTGCAAACTACAGAGGAACCTGATAATCTTCTGCAGTGTGGTACAAAATGTTCAACTGTGGGTAGTTATTTCAATGACAAGTAGAGCTATGTGAGTAGTTTATTGTTCTCCACCATAAATGATAAAACTAGGAAAGACCTTGATGATATCTTGTCTGAGGCCCAGTCTAATACATTCATAAGTCCACCCACTTTGAATTGCAACAGACCACACAAGAGAAATCCACCCACCATTGTTTTCATGTGAAGTCTGATTTCTGTGGATGGATGATCCCTTCAGATGATGGCAGTTTCAATTGCAAAGTGTATTTCCTAATTGCATGGCTCTATAATTACTTTCCGAGCTTACTGGAACAGGTTGCCCAAGGAGGCCGTGGATGCCCATCCCTGGAGGCATTCAAGGCCAGGCTGGATGTGGCTCTGGGCAGCCTGGTCTGGTGGTTGGCGACCCTGCACATTGCAGGGGGGTTGAAACTTGATGATCACTGTGGTCCTTTTCAACTCAGCCCATTCTATGATTCTATGATTTATCTAAATGGAAATCCAGCAGTGGCTCAGAGAAGCTCTTTCCAATACCAGATGTACTTATGCAAGTACATAGGTAAAACTGTAGGTTCCGATACCTTTAACTGTCTATTTTCACAACATAACTCTGAGTTTCCATGCTTTCTACCCTAGCCAAGCAAGTATGTAACTAATTTAGGCAAATGGAAATTCTTTTAACAATAGAGGCTGAGAGAAGCCCACATCAGAGCAGACTGTGCACCTGATGTAGGGTGTAATATTGCAAGGTGGAAGAAACTGGGTTAAAGCTATGCTCTTCACCAAGGAAGCATAAGAAGCCCTGCAGCTGAGCTCTGCAGGAGGCCCAGTAAATGCCAAACAGGCATTATTTCCCCTAATCTGCCCTGTGAACAGGGCTGTGCCATGGAAATAAGGAATCTGGGGTTTAGGTGATTTAAAAGGCTGGTTTTCCACAGGGAGAAATGTTATCTCATGTACTGATTGGCAGCTGAGACAAGATCTGATGACTGCCAGCAGGATTCAGATAATACCTCCTGCTGCCTGTGGTTGCTAAGGCTTTATGTCTGATGTTCTCTTTCCTTTAGTCATCGCTGAGAAACTGTTAATTGGAGCAGGGCTGCAGAACCTTACAGTACTAGAGTGAGATTCTCCCATCTTTGTTTATGTCTAATTGATCCAGTTTCTAATTCATTTCTGCCGTGCCATGGTCCGTTGGCACTGTTAGCACACCTTAACTGGTTGTCAGTAAAGCAAAGCAGTCCAGTGGTTTGCAGCCTTGGGATTTGTCTTCTGATAGCCTATGTGGATCAGTATTAATTATGCTGCCTTCCCCAAAGGGACAGTCTGCTTTCTGCATGGTTAGGGAAAGGACAAATGGATCTGGAGGACCTGGTTATCCCCCTGCATGTCTCATGGAGCTGGGCAAGAATGGTGTCAGTGGACTCTTGCCAAAGGCTGAGCTTTCCTTCAAAAGGATTTAGAGTTAACTCGGCTGAGTCTTCTGAAACTGTTTAAGGCAAGGCTTTGTGTTTTGCTTTCCTGTCATATGAGCTCACCTTGAGGTACAGGTGAGGGGATTTGAGCAGTGTTTGGCAAAGGTGGAGGTACAGCCACCATCAAAGCACAGACGCAAAGAATGGAGAGAGGTAAGTGCTCTGTGTCACCAACAGCTGCTCCTGAGAGGCTGGGAAAAACTGCCTTCTTGCACCTTAAAACCACAATGCTCTCTGTGCTGCTCAGGTATGAACATATTGGGTGCTCTGTCAGACCTGGAGATGTGACCAATTGCCAGCCTATGGCATGAGACTGAGACAGAAAGAGGTCAGGAACTGAGCGTGGCTGCTTAAGGGAAAAAAGGAGAAAACAGAGACAAGAAAAGATATGGAAGGATTAAAGACTAAATATGAGAGCTTTGAAAGCTTCAAGGTCAAATGTATTTTTAAAGGGGTTTGGAAACAGTTCCTCTCCACAGAGTTCTTCCCAAGTACAGGATAAAACACTGTCCTCTAAAGCTGCAATGCCATCATTTCTCTTCAACAACTAAATAGCATCATAGTTTTCTTCTCTGTTTTGCTCTATTAGGGGAAGTCCTTTGTTGTTCTCAGACATGTCAGACATAGAATTCCACCTCTATGTTGTTGTTTTGTTTTTGTTGTTGTTTCTCTCTAGTTATTTTTTACATTTCCTATTTCCTGGTCTGTAACCACTGTTATCAATTCATCCTTTCTCTTCCCTTAAAAATGTTCTCGGCTTCTTTTGCTTTCCTTCCAAGTCAGGTTTTGTAACAAGCACAGCCTTTCTTCCCAGTTGTGGTATTGTGGCTTTCTTAGCATCTAGTGAAATATTCTTAAATATCTCCTAATTACCAGCTTTCTTTTTAGAGTCATCTCCCAGCTGACTTCAGTCTATTGTTTTCAGTTTAGTAGAAAGTTGGCCCTTTTCAGGCCCTGAGGACATATATATTTTACTACTTTGGACTCTATTCTATTTACAAAGAACAAAGGCAATCAAATCATAACTGCTGACTCCTAAGCTACCCTCACCTCCTACTTCTGTGAATGGCTTCTGTGTCTACAGAAGGGCTTAATGCTTCCCATGCTGGATATAGTATTTGAACTTGTATGTTGTTTGTGATTCTCCTCGCTGAAGGAAAATCTCATTATTCCTTGAAACATGTTATTTCTTCCTTCCTGAATATTGCAGATAGGTCCTGAAGGAGTCAATTGCCATTCAAACCCCTGACCTTATCAAAACATGAATTCTTTTGCCATGGAACAAACGGTTTTTTTTCTATTTTATTTGAAAATTATGAACTTTTTCATTCCTGTCAGGTAAACAACTGCAACTCTGTCTCTCCAGTTAAGCCTTCTTGGAGTCAGTTTTGCAGATCCCAGGCACTGTTGCATATCAACTGGCTGGAAGCAGCTTTGTAGTAAAGGACTTGGGAGTCCTGGTGGACACCAGGCTGAACATGAGCCAGCAATGTGCCCTTGCCACAAAGAAGGCTGATGGTGTCCTGGGCTGCATTAGAAAAATGCTGTAGCCCCCACAGCCATAGATTGGCAAGAAGTTGGAGAGTACATTGCCAGGACAGTTGACCAAGACTGGCCCAAGAAATACTCCCTGTCATACATCACATTCAGCAGTAGGAGCTCAAGGGAAGGAGGAGGAAGTGAGGATGCTTGTGGCCACATCATATGTCTTCCCAAGTTATCTGACCTGTGGGACGGGCCACGGCTAAAAAGGAGGAAACGAAATATTGGCCTGCTGATAGGAAGCAGTGAGTGAGTTCCTCATTTTGCTTTGCTTCTGAACACAGCTCCTGTTTCACTTATTGTCTTGATCCATGAGTCTGGATGAAGACTGAGTCACGAGATAGCAAAGTCTAAGCTGCAACCAATGGACTTTCTCTTCTCACGGAGAATAGCAGAGAACAGAAAAGCTGTAACCCTCTTAACATTAAACACTGAAGTTAAAAATATTGAAGTCCCAAAAAAGAAAGACCTGTTACGTCTTGGTGATCAAGAAAGCACTGAAGTATCAATGCAAGACTAATACCAGTGTTTGGGTTCCACCTACTGTGCTGTGCTTTGAGTTTAATCAAATGTATTTTATCTGTTGCTGTTTCCACGCAGCTACAGCTGAGCGCTCCCTCTACAAGCACTACTCTGCTTCACTGGCTCCTTGGTTATATACCCAAATATTGTTCATTCTCCCTTTATGTCTGACTTTGTACTGTTTTACCTTACGCAAAATATTAGAGGATATGGACAATTCATTTTACAATTACTTGTATATACCTGTGGTTTTTTTGCAGTGCGAACTAGAGAACCTACTGGAAGACTTGCTTTCTAGCTAGCTCTTTGTTTTTAGCACAACAGTTGCTAAAGTGCCAGTTCAACACAGCTTGTGCATATAGCTTTTCTATTTAAAAGCCAAAATGAATGAATCACTTCAAGGCACTGAGTTGTGGTTGTTTTTCATTTTAATTCTGTCTGCTGCTGAAGGATATGCTTGTGTGTTCCACTGAAACTCTATCCAGATTTACAACATGTATTTTAAAGAGGAAGGTATTTGTTTTCTAGGCATGTGTGTGGTTGGTACAGTCTTCCTGGCTTTCTACAACTGAAATTATTACTTCCTAGGCTATGAAACACTGTTCAGCACACACAGGTTGTTGTGAACTTCTGTTATGATAGAAATGTGTATACTTAAGTCTCTCCTGGAGACATGAAAGGATATTTTTGCTTTGCTTTATGTGCTCTTCCAAAACGTGGTCTCCAATTCAGAGATGCTGTTATAATAAAGTATTTTCTAATATCCCACACAAATATCAGCCCTTATGTGTGGATGTAAAAATAAATGTAGCCTAAAGACTGCACCATCCTTGGGAACTCGTTAAAGCTGGATATTTTGGGATAACAGGGATTCTGCATGTTCATGCTGATGTGATGCCTCTGTGTGCTGTGCTGCCTTCTGGAGTACAGCATGGGAGTCAGTGTTAGCCACATTCCAGTTACCCAGCACTGTGGTAGGTCTTGTAGGCATTGGTAGAACAGATAGAGACTCAAGATTGGGTTTTCTCTAAGAGATCCACGTCTTTCCCCTGGAGGTAGAAGCCGTGTGTGTCTTGCTGCTAGGCAGCATAAAAGAGAGTTAAATTGTAAGGAAAACAAGGGACCATCCAGATATGGTTGAAATCAGCACAGAATTAGCTATGGAGATTTATCTCAGATTTGGGGTGTCTCTGTATTTGGGAAGAATGACAAACAATCCTGATAACCCATTTGCCCTTCTTTGGCAGCCCATCAGAAAAGTCAGATCCCACTTCTACAAAAGACTTCTGCAAACTGTCCTGCTCCTTCCCCCAGACAAAAAAAAAAAAAAAGTCCCAGTGGCTTCTATAAAGAAATGTCTCTGTTTCCCTGGGCTGTGTCTTTCAGAATGCAGACTTCAAAATAAAGTTCAATATACAAAGCTCACCTATAGGATAGAAATGAAGCCATTTCTGGATGTGTTAAGCGTGTCACATTTAGAGTCCCTTTGCCAACCCTGTCACAAAGGCTTGGGGAGACAAGGATCACAGTGTCCTTTCTTGATATGTAAATACTGTTGGATGTTTGTCTGAAGTACTTGGTTCCCTCTAATTGCAGTTTTGACTTCAGGACTAAAGACTATTTGTTTACTTTAGATTTCTAATCCTGTTCATTCTGTTATGGAATTGCACACATTATTCCGTTTGTAGCAGGGCAGTCCATAGCTTCTTTACATACCATGTAGCCAGCTCAGCCTTTTTGAAATCAAAGGCTTGGGGCTTATTTTGTTTATTTTGCTTCTTTTAAGTAAAGAGACTTTCCAAACAAAATGCCAAACAAATTTTCCTGTGGTCTTCCTAGATTTGTTCTGCTTCAGTTAAAGAAAGATGTAGGACAAGCTAAAGTCTGTTAAGAAACAATGGGAAAAACAGAATAACCCAGTTTTTCTGAGTTTAAGAGCTCTCTAAACAAAAGAAGCGACCTATTAGGGTTTGAATCTGGACGTCCTTGAAGTCTGTGTCTGATCTCACCTCCTAGAACAATGAATTCCCTCACAAAGCAAGTGCCAACTGTTAGCTGAGTGTTCATTTGAACTTCCTCCAGCTTGAGAAGAAAGGGAAGCAAGAAATTCCTCTTAAGATGCCAGCGGGTCTCCTGTGTGTGACTGGCAGCTCTGAGGGATTCCAGATGGCTTAAGCCCTTCTTTTGAACATATCTTTTGATCTCATTTAAGTTTCCCTCTGATTTCACCTGCTCTGTGATTACCCACCGGAGAATATACAGGTGGACGTATTAATTCCACCACAGAGTATGTATGGACTAAAGGGAATTTATATGCAGGATGGAGTGTGTGTAGTACAGCTAATTGAGCTCCAGCTCTCCTCCGTGATTTATGATTCTGAAACCACAGTATAATTTTAACAGACAACACAAACAAATGAAAAACCTTCTCCACCCCCAGTGTGTTTTCTAAATGAAATTTACTCTTCAATCTGGTGGTCACCTCGAAAGTCAAGCAAGTCCAAGAAACTTTTTTAGAGTTAACTTTTGTGATCACGTATTTTATCTTGTTCCTTGTTTACGAATTTGCAGTCCTCTTTATTCACAAATGCAGACAAGGCCACCCTTCAAGGTTTCAAACTATGTTTAGCTGTTGAAGTTTTTACATAAAGAGTAGTAACAAAAAATAACACTCGTGCTAATGACAATAATTCTATTACATTAACATTGTAGTTGAATCCACACTTGGTGGAAGGAGGCAGTCAGGATCATGCCTGGCATGGCCTGGATGCCAGAAGACCTCAGAATCAAACAAATGGGCAACACTGATGACCTGGGTCCTCATGAAGGTGAAGCTCAGCCTGCAGAAACAAAGATCTTCATTGTCTGAGACAGCACGTACCTTCATCCGAGAAAGGATATTCTTGTTCTATTTAAACTGGTGATTGTAAAGTGCTTCTTAACTTCAGTGTAGGTAGGTTCCCCATCTGTTCTTGGAGTATGTGTTTGTACATCACTTAGCAGAATCTCAGTCCACAGATCTGCAGTTAAAATAGATATTTAAATATTAAAGCTACCATGGGCTCAGGTAACTGACTATCAGGATTGTACAAGATACTGCCACAAGTTCAGTGACTCAAATGGGAATGGCAGAGTCAGAGAAAATCAACTTCATCCCAGCCCAAACCAGAACAACTGTATTTCAAGATAGTTTCACCTAATTGTCAGCATTGTCCAATCTTGCAGATGTACACAGCCCCTCCATTGTATTACTACCTCAGACTTTCACTGACTTCAGTGAGAACTGCGGTTAGAGAAAGAATAGCCACTCAAGGCTCCGGTCTTGGTCATAAAAAGTACGTGCAACCATGAAGATGAGCTTTGGAGTTCTTGTACCGGGAATAGGAAAACCTCAAGTTTTAGAATAATCAAAAACCTCTGGAAAGGAGTACAATGGATGACATTACTCATAGAAAATAGCTCTGAAAATCTACCGTGCCCCTGTGCTCTAGCAGATTATTACATTGGAGCTAAAAGAAACTGAGTTCACCCAGCAATCACTCTGGATATGCCCTATTTTTGCCTTCTGTTTTGTCATATTGTACCGGAGCTTCTCTTTCCCCCTACTCATAGTCCCCTTCCACAATGCAGTGCTCCAGGACAACATCATCAAGCAGTACGCTTAATCGTCTGTGTCATCTTAGCATTTTAAAGTGGAATAAATAGCAGAGAAATGCAGTTTGGGCAGTTGCTGGAGCAAGTGAAAGCCCTCTGCTCCTGTCTGAGTACATTCTGTTTCCTCAGCTAGTGTGCACTCCTGCAGCTCTATGCCTGCCTGTCCACCAGCCTTCTTGCTCTAATTTCACATCTCCTCCACTGCTTGCATGCATCACTTGGTATCTTCTTTGGAGGATGGGAAATGACATGGCACACGCATAGCCAGAGAATACACATTGCTTAATGACTCTTTTGTTACTTAAATAAAACCCCATTTGTGTTGTGTTTCAGAAAGTTGTGAGCCTTCTCCAGCCACATGATTCATACCTGCTGGAAAAATACTGTTAATTTTCTAACCATATAACCCAAACACATCAAGACTGCCCAGTCTGACCATTAGCTTCAGAGGAGACTCATTGGGCCAGAGTAGATGTTTGTAGCAGAGAGTCTTCCAGACGCCAAATCTAATTAAAGGAGAGAAACAGGCACTTCCACAGCCTGATTCTTCCCATCTTAAACAAACAAACAGCAGTCACCCCAGCAAAGGGCTCCACTGCCTGGAGAAGGAACATGTGGCAACCAGCTTACATGTAACTCCCTCCCTCCTACCATTTATTGAGGGCAGCCACACTTGTTCCTCGTGCTGCCCCAGGGGGAAGTCAGTGAGGATGTTACTCTTTCCTTATTTTCACCCAGCATGGTGCCCAGACTGGCTTGGTGCAAGGTAGCTGGCGGCAGAGAGCTGGGCCTGCAGCCATTCCTGTGGCTGGAGCTGGAAGGGCCTCTCTGGCTGTGGCATCCACTCACCCATTCACAGCACTGCTGAGCAAAGCCCAGCACCTCCTCTCACTCCCTGGGGGGCTGAACAAACTGCTTTTCCAGTTTCCCCAGCTCACACTGTTACAGCTGCTGAGGGTTTCTCCTCTGAGGAGAACAGTGTCTTTGTGCTAAAGCACCGGTACAGTCTGAATGTGTGAAATGCATAATGGTCAGTAAAAGGGACAAGTAACATACCCACAAAGTGATTCACCTGAAGTTCGTTTTAGCTTTTTTTTTCCTTCCCCTTTTTCTCTTTTAAAGCTGTGCTGACACCACAATTACACCAGCTAGACAGCTCTTGGTTCTCCTGACATTATTACAGGAAGGAAAAGCCCCGTTTGGGCTTTTCTCTATTTCCCAGTTCCAGTGAAGTTTGTCAGAGTAATTATGGCTTGAATGTACAGCCCACAGAAGATAAAGAAAGCATTTCATTATTGGACAACTTATCTCATATCTTTGGTCTTCAAATAGACAACGTGGTGACAGCGTCATTCCTGCACATACCCTCAGTGGAGGCTTTGGCCTGCAGTTGGTGTACGCTGTTGGTTTTCAGCCTTGGAGAGTCAAGTCTAGCAACGTTTCTCACAATTTTGTTATGGTTGATAATATTCCAAATGTTACAGTTTAAAGATTGGGAATTTTGAAACATAGACATAAAAATGAAGTGCTGTTAGCTACACTGTGTGGCAGTCCTATCTCCCAGCTCTGGAGTACATTGGTAGTAAAGCCACATGAACTTTCATGCAGTGTTACAGAAAAATGCTCACATGTGGACTATGGGCTTGAACATTCTGTATGGCATGGAACTCCTTTCATTGCCCAGTATTCAAAATATTTTCTTAGAAGAAGAGTGGGAAAATAAATGTCTGAGAGGAACGAGCAGATGTCTGCTGTTAAAGATCAGTATGTTATACAATCAAGTTTACAATAGCTGCTTTTAAATATAAACTAACTTCTGACCAGTGTTGTCCAACATGCTGTGAAATCTGCTTGTTGTTCCTTTTGTCATGTACAAGTAAACACCCACTGGAGAGTGGTATCATTTGTGAAATATGGAGAAAGTTTTGTTCATGAGAGACCAGTGTGATAAAGCTGTGTGCCAGAAGCCTTTAGTTTCTCTTGATCAGACTGAGCAAACTTTCCTGCAGCTTGACCACTCTTCAACATAGTACAGCTTTGCTCCCCTCTGGACAGGGCAGATGTTGGAGGCAGGTTTCAGCAGCAAGGAAAGGCCTCTTTATCTCCTGATGGGCCTACAGAACTTAAATCCACTAGAACACTCCTGCTTCCTGCTCTTACAGCTCAGGGATGAGGCCTACCAGCTCAAAATGGTCACAGGGAGCCAACGTTGAGATTTCTTCATCTCAAACCCATTGCAGGCAGAGGAGGGCAGAATCTGCCTTTACAGCTTTTATAGGAATTACTTGTTTATTTTTGAATGACCTTATTCTAAAACACTTCTGCTGTAGGAAAGAGGGCAACAGTAAACCCTGGGCACTGCTGGGTGTTATAGAGGATAACAGTCACGAATGTAGTCCTGATAAAGCTGCTGTAACAATTCTGGTTGGTTCTTGGTTTTTAAATTGGCCCCAGCTGGCCCAGGTGGCCCTTTGGAAGGCAGCTGTCAGGAAATAGCTGACAGAACCTGGATCAATTGGGATGCCATAGCGACCAAGTAAAAGTCTCAGCGTTTTCTCATTCTGTGAGTGAATAATTGGGATAGACTGGGAGGGTGGGGAGAGATGGAAGAAAAACACTACATGCAAGGCTTTCTTCTTCAGAGAGAAACTATGTCCACCAAATTTTAGCAAAGATTTGTGTGTGTCCTGCTGGACTTTAGTTTTAAATGGGAGATAAAAGTAAACTTCTTTATTGTCTGGGAAAAGATCACTGAAAGAGTGATTTAAGAGGAAGGAAAGCTAAGCCTTTTTCATCAGCCATCTATATGTTTATCATATGCACATGTGAGCAGACAGGGACTTCTCACCCTGTCTTTACTTATTACTATAAGATGTGATAGAGCATTCACCAAAGAGGTCAGAGGTACATATATGAAGCTGGATCATAATACAACAAGAAATTCAATAAACAACAATGTAGAAAAAGAGTCTAAAATTGTGGGAGGCTGGTAAATGGGGAGGACACAGTCTCTGAATTTGGTGTGCTTTCCAAATAAGAGTCTCACTTGTCATGTGAAATGTTCATTGCATAGGAACCCCTGGGACAGGGCTCTGTATTAGCCACTGAACTGGAAACCTGCTCTCCATGGAGGCATGAACACTTTGGAAGCATCCGGAACTCCACAGTCTGAGAACAGCAAACCTAAGAACTTAGTGCTAACAGGAGAAACCCATACAAACCACCCAAGTGCTCTTTCAAGCATTTATGGCTCACCTGGTGATTATTAAAACCTCTCCTCTCATCCTTCTGATACTCCGAGGTACTCTGAGGCTTAGATTTGGGAAGGACCTGAATGTTTTAGGGAATTTGTAGCTGTAGGAATGTTATTGCACGTGAATCTGAAGCTGACAAGCGCTCTTGCAGGACCAGTGTGGTTATCCAAGGCCCTTGAAAGGTCCCCTCAAATAATTTGAGAGCTAAAAATGGATGTTTCTGAGTACTTTCATAGCCACAAAACATTTTTAGCATCTTGTTAATTGCATGTTTTGCAGTAACATTTACTTTTGGCTCAGGAAGAGACCACAAGATGCACTGTTTGTTACTGAAGTGATAGTACTTTTGCCCTGGGCACCTTATTTCAGAGGAAAGATGCTTCTCAAAACAGTTTTCAGCCACTGATCTTTCAGCTCTATGGTATATAGGTGTGTTTATACCTACCCTTATGCAGGTTTTCATAGGATTTAAAGATTTGCTCGCTTAAGGACAAATGGACAAATCTAAATGTGTGACAGACAGTTATGAACTTTATTTACTAAGCAGTAAATGTGAAGATTTGCTAGGTTTGCTAATCAAAATTTCAATGCATGGCTAAGTCAACACAGGTTACACACCATTGTTTGACTGTGTTCTAATGAACTCAGTTTAGTAAGATAACTTCCATGTTGTCTCTTCATTTAGGAGGACACCTCAAGAGCAAGAAAAAATTGTTCAGAGTGGGGATTGGACTGGACAGAAACCCCACTCAGTGCTCTAAAGAACTGAAGGAGGCCACATTACTGAGCAGTCAGACTCGGTCTGTGAGCTTGGCTTGCCTGGTTTGACTTGAAAACAATAATGCACACAAATAAGAACCTGAACTCCTTCCCCTAGGGTTTCCTGCCCAGACCTTTTGCTTGAAGAGACAATTCACATTTTTCATCTCTCTCAAAACAAATTAGGCCCACATGCCAACATGACTTAGTGATTATGTAGTAATTACCTTGAATATTTATGCAGGATTTCAGCAGATAAGCTCAGGGTGAGTCATCGGAAGGGCTTGATTCTCTTGCACAGTTTAGTCCCTGACTCCTTAAAAACATCATTTAGTTTCTACTGAAACGCCTTCTGCTTGGCTTGAATTTCGTTGGGACTTTTATGCTGTATGCATTATTGTTCTTATTGCAAGTGACAATTTTATGAGCAATTCAATGCCTGAAAAGCTCTTCTACTTGCACTTGTAAAGACTATTTCAATTGAAAGCCACAGACTGTCTTGGTGTGTTTGAATGTGAACATTAAATCAGAGATAATAAACAGAGATATGATTTGAATTAGAAGAAAGAGCAAATCAGAGTTTAAAAGTAAAATGCTTGCTTTGCATAACTCTCATGTTAAGGCAACCAGAATATATGTCAAATTATTTTTTCTTTTTCCATTAACATAGAGTTTTTCTTAGCTCAGCTTTACTCTGATCTTAAAAATAAGCGTCTGGGATGACTTAGTTTCCAATGCTGACAAAAAAAACCCAACACATTTTGTTACAGCTTGTGGCATCCTTTTATAACTCTTAAGCATACAAAAAACCCTGCTTTTGTGCAGTGAAAAACTGATTTTTTTTCCAGAGTGGGATTGATACATACCTGCAAATACAGTGCTCACATCTTGCAGCTCCCTGGTGCCGTCACACTGGACTGCTCAATTTCTGACCTGCATTTCTTTTCCCAAATGATTCCTTTTGGTTTGTCAGATTTGGGTGGTAGAGTTGACATGAAGCATGTAGGATGAGGTGCCACGTGGCAGCAGCCTTCTCTTCTGACTGAACGGAGGAGCTCTCAGCTCCTGCACTTACACCTGTGAATGTTTAATATGAGAAATGGGGATTTCACGTGCTTCATTGCAGCAGCAGAAGCCTGAACTGGCTGCAAGCACATGGTTCAGCTTGTGGCATAGTGAACTTGGCTGTGCAATAGTTCAAGGGAACTATCTTTGACTAGTATTTATATTATCTTTCTTTTGACCTGTCCTGGTTTGTTTGTTTTTTTCCCTCAGTACCTTCGTTTTCACACATCTGTTTTTCTCTTTTCTGTGCTTTCAGCCCATGTCCTTGCATTCCTTTAATCTCTCTAATTTTCTCATTTTTTTCTTGCCCCATTCAGCAATATTCTCTCTCCCTTTCTCTTCTTTTTTCTATCCCTCCTGAGTTGTTCTTGCCATCACCCCAAACCTGCCCCGTTCTGGCTTTTGTACTCCCACACCTACTCCCTCCCTCCATCCTGCTTTGCTGCTGTAGCTGGCCATCAATTTCTGTCAGGCAGCCCAGACAAAACTGCAGCTAAAGATGGGCTTTTTTTTTCTTTTTATTTCTTTATTTCTTTTCTCTCCCTCTTTTCTTTCTTCTTCTTCTTCTTTTTAAACCAACTGGATTAGTAATAATTGCAGTTTGTCGCACATTCTCAATGGGAAAAGTTTTGTGAGTAAATCTCAGTCAATCATCCTCTGGCACGGGAATAAGCACCTTGTTTAGTCTAGGGGCACTACATAAATTGGTCTTACATCTATGCTTTCAAGCTGTATTTGAGCTCTGTTTTGTAATTGCTATTTGCATACCAGAGGGATTGCGTAGGGGTGCTACCCGGATCAAAGTTGCATTCATCCCGGCTTGGGTGTATTAGATGTAATTAGTAATGTAATTTTAGGAGACAATGCCACATTTAGAAGGTGAACTGAAACTGCAGCAGCACTTCAGCAGCAAAGCACTGTTGGTGCAGCCTGTTCCTCTCCTGGCAGCACACACTAATTGTAGTGGGAGGTATTTATATTATATACCCCCAAAAACTGATATATTTCCTAACATGAAATACTAACTGAATCATAGGTGTTACAGTTTTGTGGCTCTTACCAGATGGAAAGACAGCAGTGCATTGGATATTATCTTTTCATTAACAGGGAAACAAGAGGTCAGTGGCCACCAGTTAGAGGAAAGCAGTAGGATTTGGGTGGTATTTCAAGTTTGCGTGGTCCTTACACCAACTTGTTGCTGCTCTTCCCCTTCCAAAGACAGTCATGCTTGGACAGTTCTTTCATGCTTGGATAGGGAAAAAATACCAAGCCAACACCCCTAGATGTTACTTGACACTTTAAACAAACAAACAAACAAATTATTAAACATTATTGTAGGCCTTTCCACCTCCTTCTCCCCCCCCACTATCTCACCTCACATTCCTCTCTCTCTACTTCCCTGCTCTGACCCCATACCCAGTGAAGACAGAGGCAACAGACCCTGAGGAGACTCTGTAGGGTTACGGATGTTGCAAAGCACAGCTGTTTGCAAAGGGGGTCACTAAGGACAAGTGGGATTGTGACCATTGCAGAGCATGGCCAGTCATGGTCAGTTTGTGTCTTAATTCACTCTGGAGAACACCAGGTCCAAACCTCAGCCCAAATCAGGGCCTCCTGGAGCTGCACAGTGCCACGTCTGGGCACCCCAGGGATGGGGAATCCCTGAACTCCTTCTTACTGTTCTTGCAGCAGACCAGTGTGAGAGATGACAGATGAGTTTGGTTCAACCAGATGTCACTGTGATCAGGCAGACAGAGGGAAGGGGAAGTTGCACAGGCTTCACAAAGAGTAGTTTTTAAAATGGGCTTGTTTAGTTAGTGCAAATGTTCTTGTGGACTGGGATTTTGCTCTGCCCTGACTGCAGCGAACATAACATAAAGATGGAAATATATGGCACTGATGTTCTTTCCTGAATATGCAAGAAAATAAAGGAACAAAGAACTAAGAAAAATGACTGTTAGGTTCTCTAAGGAAAAAAAGAGTTATGATTTATTACTTTTGAACATAGATGAATTGCTAGAAAAGTGTGAAACTAATTAGTTTAATGACAATAACAATGTAATTATTGGTTTGGAATTTGAATTGACAGTTGTAATCTTTCAATTCGAAAGTCCAACACTGGGCTTTTTTAATGTGCTGCATCACACGATTGTCACTCTGTAAGGTTCACTACTCAATTATAGATGTTTTCCCTTAGCAAAGGCTCTCTGGTGGTGGAGGTATTTATGTAACCCAGGCAATTTGGAACTTATTCGGAGTCTCCAGTAAAATGCTCAGCCAAATGGTTTTGACAGTAAAAGGAACCTCTTTTATTTTATTTCTTTCTTTTTTGTTTGTTTGTTTTTAATGGGAGATCGCAATGGTGGCTGAGAAATCTTTGTTGCTCCCTTTTCTCCCATCAGCAACACTCATATCCAGGCTGAATAAATCCTTCAACAGCATTCTTTGCTCGTGGCTGTTTGATGTGGTTCCAGCAGCTTCAAACACGGGAGACAACCAAACTACTTAGTGCCAAAAAGGCTGAAACTGCACTGCCATGGGAGCCTGAATGGCAGAGGGGCCACCCAGCAGTGCCCTGCAGGACCTAAGGTGCTCACCCACCCACTAGGCAAGAAGCTCCCTGTACCTCTCTGCTCTGTGGTGGGCAGCACCTGGAGTGCCTTTCCTAGCTCAGATTCTACTCTTCTGCTCCAAAGCAACAAGCCAAACTCCCCACCAGCATCCAACCTCTGTGCCAAAAATGAAATAACAAGAGTAAAAGCACTGCACAGCAGAAACACATGGGACAGTGAAGAGGCTGAGATTGCTGGGGAGTCCAGCATAGTCATGTCAGTGTGCTCAGGTTGGTGCTACTGCAGAATTCATCCAGGTTAATGGGGGAAATAAGTGGCTGGTGGCTGTGAGCACCTCCCCTGAAAGGAAAGTGACAGTTCTGCTCAGCTCTGGACATTTCTGAACAGGAGACTGGGGAGTCCAGCTCAGCTGGCAAGAGGGTAAACATGCTCCAGTGTCAATGCCATCACCTCTGACAAGGTCCTGGCTGGATGCAGCACGCTGATGTCCTCATAAACCAATGCCTTCTCTCTGATGGCTTTGCAAATGAGAAGCTGGGCTTAACTGGAGCGCAGAGCTGTTGCTGGCTGTAACAAAAGATGAACTCTCCAATTCCCATTTTCCCAGGGCAGTTCAGTGCATGTGTCCTGCCCTGCTGCCAGCTGGCTGCTCCTGCCTGCAGCACTGTCTGGTCACAGCTCTGCGGATGTGCCTTGCAAGTCTCCCCTTGCCACACTCACTTCCTTCAGCCTTTGCCTTTCTCCCTGCTCTGACATCAGAACATGGCTTTCTGTTTTAGTTCACTTCTGTATTTATAACTGGGCCAAAGTGACCGGATACTTTCTGAATAGGGTGACCTAGGAGTTTTGAACAAAACATCTTGTCAGAAGTTCTGATATGTCAAAAATGACTTTTTATTTCCCATTACAGTGTGGTTTGATTTGTTTTATTTTCTATTTTCTCGGTAGAACTGTCAATGGGAACCACTTCTTGAAAGTCAGGAGATGCAAAGCAGATCTTCTCCAAGGAGCAGAGAATTTGTGAAGGGCATCATTGTTCCTTGCTGTTCATTCCAAACTGTCTTCATCCTCTATTCCTGCACAATGGGACTGGGGGAAGTGCATGAGATCTACTGCTATATTGTGGTGTGGATAGACTTTGTTTTCCTCAGCTAACATTCTGTCACCTTGCAAGAGAGAAGAATTCATTTTAAAAACAAAAATCCCAAGTAAGAAACCTCAAATAGTTGCAGGAAACCACCACAGAGGTATACAATATCCAGCGGAAGACCTTGCTGAAAACTGAACAGATTACTCTTGTTATATGTGGTTAAACTGGGCCATTAATGCTAAAACAGTTCAAAGCACAAAATAAATTCTGATTTTCTTCTGTCAAAGTTTGTGGTTCGGTGTTCACACGTTCTAGGCTCCAGTTAAATGATTTACTGCACAATTTAATGCCTTTCAGCTGTCACTCGCATAAAAGGATCCCTTGAATGATCTGCCAGCAAATGAAGGCAGCACTTGTCCAGGGTGGATTGTGGCCAGGGCTGTAGGACCCAACTTGCCAAGATACGCAGGAGCAATCACGTAAGCCACTGTGACCCATGTGTGGTACCCAGCAAAATGAAGGCCACCTTGCTGTGATCATACCTGCAAAACCGCTTCATTTAAAGCATACCGAGACCTTCACTATGCTGTGGAGCTTTTGCGGGCACCTGCCTTTACAACAGCTTGCACCATAGGCATGCTGCTATTCTTTGCCCTTTTTTATTGAACTTTTCTCTGCTCCTTGACTTCCAGTGGTGTGATTTTTTGATGTTTTCCTTCACAATAGCAGGGTGGGTGCACTCAGCAGCGGGTGCAGCTGTTAGCAATGACCTCATGGGGACATGGCAGAGCCCAGCGCTGCAGCGTGTTCTATAGAACAGGGAGAGGAGAATGAGGAGAATGTTGGTGTTACCTGAAACTATGGGGTACTCAAGCATATAACATCTGGATTAGGATTTGGCCTTAGTTCTGGAGTTATTAGCCATGCTGTATGTTTACAACCAGAACAAGCAATTAGGCAAAAGCTTGGAGTGGATGAGCACAGAGTGGAAAGAATCAGCACCTTATCTGGTCTCTGCATCAAGGCTCCAACTTCACTGTTAGCCAGTCGTGTACCTTCAGTCATGGTTTTAATACTCAAGTGATGCAGAGGGCATTTTTTCTAAGAGGGAGTTGATGCTGTGGGTGGCTGAGATGCCTTGTAAAGATCTCCTCCCTTCAGCTGATCTGCTGGAGGGCGCGTTGGGGTAGCTGATCCAGCAGAAAACATGTTTTCCTTGCGAGGAAGGTGTGTGGGTGAGGGAGGGGCCTTTCTTCCAGCAGCAGGAGCTATGTGGCTGGCTCTGCTGGTCCTGCTGAGTTGTGTTCAAAGCCTCTCAGTCCGCCACACTTCCCCATGGTTCTGAATAGTTCTTGCTTCTTTCTTCTCAATTCTCATAAATTTTCTGAGATTTCTTTTGAAATACGGATACTGGAAGCTGGCTCTTTGTTTCCTTTTTCTTTTTTTTCCCTGGAACTAGTGCAACACCTCTTTAATAACAACATCTGGTTAGGATCTTTAATTCTGTCTGTCACAGAAGATTACATTAACATCACTGCGAGTTCCTCTCGCGTCCTTTCATGTGAGCACTGATACAGTATTGTATGGAAAGGGAGAGAGCCACTGTCAGACCTCAGCTGCTGCTGCCCTCTGTGCTTTGATGGGTGACTCAGCCGGGAGAGCTCAGCCAAACTGGGACAGCGGGCAGGATCACACAGCCCAAGATGCCTGTGACTCTGTGAGGATGCCAGGGGCAGGAGCAAGCAGGTCAGACAAACATTCATGTATTCAGCAGAAGTCACTTCTGGGCTTTGCACACATCCCATAAAAGATCCAAGTCAGGTTTGCGCCCTGCAGCGATGCTGTCAGACTCAAAGCAAAGAGGAAACGCTTCAACCCAGCTTTGCAGGAAGATTGTTTGCCTCTAAAGACAACTCCAGAGACATGAAATAACACTGTTGTATCATTGCCTGTTCATAAGGGGAGGAAGTCTGAGTGCACTGTTACACGATGGACAAGATGATAGCATTAATAAGGATGAGGCTGTAAACAGCTTTCTTTGGTTGCCTTTTAGGGGTCTCACTTGTTGAGCTGAGTGACACGGACAATGCACACCTCCCAATTAGACACTTTTTTCTTGTAATTATGCTCTATTTTCCGGGATGCTGAAGGGGGACACATACAAAAGAAATGCTTTTTGCTAGGAGAGGAAACAGAGTTCAGCGTTAAGTGTTGGGATTTTGCACACCTCTTTCCATCAAGATGTTGCATGCAGCAGATCTTTTCTTTTATCTTAAACTCTTCCAGATCAATCTCTGCAATGTATATGAGAGCACTTCAGTGTAGTCAGAGCTGTTGCATGAAGACATGCCAAATCCACTTGAAAACTGAGCAGGAACCTAAATATTTAACTACCTTCCTGGCTTTTTTCAGATACTTTCTACACTCAACAGCTCAACCATTTGATTTAGGTGTTTGTGTTACTTATTTGCTTCAGAGAGAATGGTCTCCCTCAAGCAGAACAGACTCGTCTGAGTGATCAAAACCTATTTCAGTCAAAATACAAACCGGCTGACTACTTTCTTATTGTCCTCTAAATCCCCAAGGAAACACTGCACTGAAGGCATTCTGCTGGCCACACGGCTGCTGCTCTCTGCTTGTGGGAGGTCCACAAGGTGTTGAGAACAGTTGTGGTACCATAGTACTGCAGGGGGAGTTGCAATCATACCCAGTGTTACCGTGGCACTGAGCGGCTTCTGCAAACAGGCCAAGAGTGGGAGCTTCCAAACTTAAGCAACTCTCATGGATTTTTTCAGTTACTTGGTGTCTCTCTGACTTTCGTCCTGGTTGTTTATTTGAAGTTATTGAGTTTTAACTCAGCCAGAAAAAAAAAATGGAAAAAGAAGAGTGGTAGAGGGAGAAAAACTAAATTGAATGCTTTGGTATTACTAAATGGCACATTGTCAAGATGATCAGGCATAGTTGCAGAGACCCAACTGTGATCCCAGTTCCAGCTCCTTGCTTGTGCACACTGAAAACAGCCAGGGCTTTAACTGAGCTCTGACTTTCAGCTTGGCTAGCCAGATTGGATGCAAGCCATGGACTAGCACACAAGGAGCTCATGTTGTAGCCAAGTTTGTCCAGAAAAGTCTGATAATCAGTAGTATGAGGAGT
This sequence comes from Coturnix japonica, assembly GCF_054131305.1. NCBI lineage: Eukaryota > Metazoa > Chordata > Aves > Galliformes > Phasianidae > Coturnix > Coturnix japonica. The sequence goes on from NC_140663.1 coordinate 30,421,380, forward strand.
AGGGAAAATGCCAGGACAGGGTGATGGTCATCTGGGCAAGTTTCCTGGGCACTGCATAGCACAGAAATGCTGAAACATGGTACAGTAGGTATAAATGATAAATGATGTGTGTCCTTTCCCAATGCTCCCTACTGTAAATGAGGTCCTGCTGGTCCTTGGCTATGTGTGGAACTCAATGGGGAAGTGACACAGCTGTATTGAACATTCCAGGAGGGCAGGAAGCAGGGAGGCTGCACATAGAGGGCTGTGGCAAGGGTTGAGGAGCTGCACTGCCACCAGTGCATAGACAGAGGCTGAGGGCCTCAGGGGAGCCTCTGCTGTAGCCTACACCTGCTGCAGGGAGCTGCCATGGGCTGCAGAGCTGTCTGCATTTGGATGCTTGAACTTAGAACACAAATGCTGTTCTTTCAATGCAAGATTTAACATGGAAGAAAAAGTGGTAGAAAATTCATTAAGGAAAAAAGAAGAACTTATCTATTTTTTCCTTTCCGGCTATATCCTCCTCATGATTAATGATTTTTGCCAGAATTAGTGGTGAAACTCAATAAACAATGAAGCAGCACTGTGTCTCTGGACACTCTCAAATGGTTCTATTCTAAAGAACACACTTGCCATTTGCATCTGCAGCCACACTGCAGGAAGGGCAATGTAGGAGCAGGCCCTCGAGAACTGTCCTCCCTCTCTGGCCACAGCATAAACTTTTGATTGGCCTCTGGACTCCTTGTTCAAATAAGACTTGCAAGATCAGGCCACTAAAATACTCTTTTCACTCACTAAGATACGTTTTGTGCACCAAGCCCAGTGTATTTGATTTATTTATTTAATAATAGCGGCCCTAAAAGTGCAGTATAGCAGTCAGTATTTATTTGTTGAAATGAATATTGTTTTCCACCCCAGAAAGGGATCATCATTGCTCTCTGTCCACATCTCATTATAAATGTGACTGTTGCAGGATGGAGTGCCAAGACTTCAAAGAGTCTGAACACGCCATGAGATGAGAGCATCACTCTGGAATGGGATTGGTAGGAATAGATGATTTCCTCTTCGTCTGCCTTTCAAAAGCAGCACCTGAAAGGAAAGCTACAGAGCACATGAAAATAGAACCTCCACATCTGGGACTCTGGTTGGGAGTGGAAGGGCCTCAGAAGGGGACAAAGGCCAAAACCTGACACTTCTATCTGTGCATTGCCCAGTGCCACCTTCCAGTACTGCTACCATTGGGATTGGTGCAGCAGCAGGGAAGTGAGGACAAGAAAAGCAGTCCAACCCACCATTAGTTTATGCAGGGAAGACATTATCCAACCCAGTGCTGGTGAGAGTGGAGCAGACCACACAGAGCAGTACTCAAAAAACTAAAGCAGCATCTTTATTTTATACATAACCGTCAGTACAAAAAGTTTATTATATAAGAGCTGTTTTGTTTACAATATATTATATTGCTTCAAGCCAATGCAAAAAGTTCATACGTTACAGTTCTACACTGTTTAAAATATATTATATTGCTTAATTGGCACCACTGCAGTGTATTTTTAATACACAGAACTTTGCAACGTTTTAAGGGTGAAAATGATGCTGAGTTGAGTAGTTCAGTTTTTAGGTAACATTTGTTTCTTTTCCTTTGGGAAAAACCTAAGTACACAAGAAAACTGACATCTTTCCTTTGTCTTAGGCAAACTAAAATCTGCAATCACTGAAATGTTTCAGGTTAGCATCTAGGAAATTTTCTGCTTGAATATTGTTACTTAAGTTTTGGAAGATGTTATATTGCAGATATGTAATAAAAACAAATGAAATTAAAACATACCCAGAGTATAGTACAAAACCATCCAAAGCACTGAAAGAAGCAGCCTATATAATCATGCTACAGAAGTATTTATAAAACTTAAAAGGAATAGTAAATATCAGCTCAGTGGTTTATAATGAAGCTAATAAAATTCCAGCCAGTAATCTAAACTGTAGTGAACAGCGTTTTAACATCCCATCCATGAAAGGTTAATGAAGGCGATGAACTTTGTGTAACACGAACACTTTCAGATGTTGGAGCTCACCAGATATAATTGGATTCGGGTGGAGCGTGCCTCTCCTCCGCCTTCTTGGGTGAAGGCGTGTACTGCCTGTGCTTGGTGCTGGCCGGCCTCAGGGCGCTCGGACCGCTGGCTCCATACCCTGGAAAATTACCCAGCTCAAGAGGACAGAAACTACAGTGGCAGCTTCATGATGTGCTGCTAATATTTAAGTGGAGACAGACCCCAGCTTGAACAAAAGCTTCCAATGCACCTCACATGCATGAGGTCCCTTCCCCATCCTCTTTTTTTCTTGTTGTGGTACAGACTTTCTGTGGGCTGTTCATTCCAAATATATACATTTTCACTTGCTATATAACAAGAATATTAAATTATTTTTTATCATTGCTACCAAAAACATTAAGCATGAATAGTTTGCCAAGTGTTTAAGATAAATGTTAATCCCTCATGAGAGTATATACAGAATTTTACATGGTCTGATAGTGATAGGATAAGGGGGAATTGCTTTAAAGTAAAAAGTGATCTTTGAGGTCCCTTCCAACACCTATGATTCCACGACTCTTTGACTCTATGATTCTATGACTTGCTTACAAAGTCCTATTGCATGTGGAATGTAAAATGAAGCCTGAATTCATCACTGGATACATCTAATTGCATTTCAAATAATTTTATAATGCTTGAGTAGCACCAAAAAATTATTTTAAAGACTTCAGCTTTGCTTTGAGACAATACAATTTGCATTCTGTGGAATATGGGTGAGGAAGAGTAGAAGAAAACATGGAAGCTGTTAGGGACAGATTCTGTATAAGCTTTCAAATTTTCAAATGTAAAATCTTTGTTTTGTTGTTTAAAGAAGAAAAAGATGAGTATGGTATTAGTGATGATGGTGGAAAGGCTCTTGAAGCTGTCGTGTTCATATAGCATCTATAAGTGGCCCTGACACACACCCAGGGGTTGTTTCTCACTTACTTTTATTGCAGTGTCTCCCGTGCCAGCCTTCTTTGCAGTGGCACTTGTTGGGCTCAGCACAGGTCCCATACAGTCCACAGCCAGGCTCACAGACAGCTGCAACAAAGCGGGCACATACGTTGGACCTGGTGGCATTTCTCTAGGAACATCTGCAATTGCTACACTGACATGCTGACACTGACATAGCAAGGATGCAGGCCAGACTGGAGGGAAGCATTTGTAAAAAGATGTCTGGTCTTATAATTCCTTGCAGCCTGGTGTGTGTTGTATGCCCAGGAAGTCAATCTACCTTGAAGTACTCTCAATGGGCAGCTAGTGCTGTTATTGTGTGTGAGGTCCCATGTGAGCCCAATGCTCATCCAAGGACTGACTGAGTGCACAGGTACTTACGCTTTGAACACAGGTCTCCTTGGTAGCCTTTGGAGCACTTGCATTTGTTCTTACCCATACATTTTCCTCCATTTCGACAGGGCTGATGGCATTTACCTAGAAATTAAAAGAACAGAAACAAGGGCCTTAGACCCCAGCACCTGCTCATGACAGCCATCTGAGAAGCCTGCCCTGTGCCCAAAACCTCATCAAGCTGAGGGCTCAGAGTGTGCTCTGTGGATCTAGGGGAAGGCTCCTCTACTAGTACCCAGTGAGCACAAGCAGAATGCAACCTGGTGGCAATTGTCCTCCAATGCCTTTCTAATGATATTAATGGATCTGCAGTTGATAATATGAGCTCCTTTCCACTTTCCACTGCTGGTGTGCTGTGCTGAAAACCCCTGAGAACGAACTCATCTCACAACCACAGGGTCCCTTTGGGAACTACACACCCCTAGGAGTGCTGCTGGGCTCAACCCCACCAGACTGCAGTGATACATGTGCGCGTTCAGTATAAAAGAAACATTTGTTCCCGATGTGCATAATTATTTTCATAGGCCTGAAGCAAGTTCATGGCCAGCCAGAAGAACAAGCTGTGCTAAGGAGAGTTCCTGCAAAAGCACAATTTCCCCACAGAAACCTCTGGAGAGGGAATCTGTGTATATTCTAATTTGCAGGCAATTGGATCTGGAGTAATTAATGAGCGAAAGGAGCAATGCTAAGAGAATCCAGGACTTGATCTTGAAGCAGAGCTGGAGAATGTGGGTCAAAGCATGTGGTATGGACTTCCACAGAGCTGTGTTCTGCAAACACTTGGCTCAGTTCAGACAAGACTCAAATTTGTTTCCACAGAATGGAGGAAACCTCCTGCTATTAACTGAGAAATGGGAAAAGCAACAAAACAGTTGGTGCCAAATGGAGGAGGAATCCAAAAGGAAAAAAACCGCTATCAAACTGCAACACTATTAGAGACAAAGCGTGACTGTATCTAGAAAAATATTCTGGAGGATGATGAATGCTTGCTAGTGAGGTAGGCTGAGCCCAGCAGTTTCCCTGGAGCCCTAGAAAACAATTCAACTACCAGACAAACACTCCAAATCTTTAAACAAGGATCAAAAAAGAACCAAAACCAACCCCACTGCTGGGTGTTTGGAAGATGGCTTTCTGCCTGTTGAAAGGTTTTCTCATTTTATTATCCCAAGACCCCCCATGACTGAATGTAGCTGGCCCTGGGTCTAAGAAAACAGAGAGTTTTGTTTCTCCCCTGGTGTTCCTAAATGGCATCCAGCACTTCTTGCAGTCCTCCATTGCTGAGCTGGCACTAGGGCAGTGCCCAAGGTGGTAGCAGCCATTCTTTACAAACAGCTGCTGTCCAGCTTCAAAAAGGCCACAAGAAGAGCACAGCTTTTCTTGCTCTCATCAATAGATTCCTGGTTTAGCTTTCCATACAATGACCCTAAATATATTTTTTTTCTTTTGTAGAGAAATTGGTTTAATATTTGTGTATTAGCTAATTTAATTTGATTTGCACAGGTAAGCCTTTGCAAGAAGCCGAAGTCATTTACACCTGTTTCAAGCAGCAATGGACATTAATGACCCGTAGTGCCTCTCAATTAAATGGAGCACCCTAAATTATACATTCTGCAATATCACTTCTAAGAATTTGCCTAAAAAAACCATGTATGTTCCCCAAACCAAAAATCTCATACACCATTCAAACTGTGGAATTAATCTAATTGGTCAGAGCTGTGAGAAAGTTCTTCTTTCAGCGAGATCAAATACCTGACAGCTGACCTCCCAGGTCTGCTCCAGCCTGGCCACATCTCCACCCCCAGCTTTACACAGCACAGCACACTCAGATCAACCAGGAGCTAAAATATTTTCAATAGCTTTGATGCTAACCTTCTGAAAACATTAAGTCTTTTGATGTTTGCGAGGTGGATTTTCAAGTTGCTGTGTGAATGCAACCTAATACATAACGTGAAAGCTCCCAGCTCTTACAGCTCAGACCTCTCTTCAGCACAAACCCCTCTACTTCCAGCTCAGAGCAGTCTTTCTGGGGGTGTGATCTCAAACCTAACCTGCAGTGCACTACAGCGAATTGCAGAAACTTCTGAAAGTATCTGTTCCACACAGGCTGGGCACAGAGCAATGTTTGCATACTTTTGGCTTGAAGGCTACTGCTAAGCTCAGTTACTAGTGACAACAAAACAAGGTTGGGTTTGGGATGGTCCAGCAGTGACTCAGACTTATCAGTAAGGGTCTCACTGGAAGCATCTGGCCCTCTAAGCCTGACAACCAGCAGAGCCAGGTCACACTGAATCTCTTAGGCACTAACACAGAATAAGTTAATGTAAAGGAAAGCAAGCACGTGGAGATGCTACTCACTGATTTCACATTGGTCTCCTTCAAATCCCGAAGGACAAATGCATTTTCCCAGATAGAAACATGTTCCTCCATTGAAACAGGTTGTTGTACAGTTTGCTGAAACAAGTAAAGCGGAAATGAATTAAATCACTTACATCAACTCACTCTGACTTGCCCTTAATATTTTCTGCTGCTCAACCCAAATAAACACGGCAGTTGCAGGGACTGCAGGGATCCACATGGGCCTACATGGTGCTTACACTGTTCCATGTTACTCTTCTGAACAACTGCTTAATCCTTTTTATTCCTGAGCTACGCAGCAGCAACAGAAGAAAGACTGGACTTTTGTTTGTGTGTGTGTGTGTGTCCAGATGAAGAATATTATTGTACTAATTAGCAAAACTAATTCTACTCCAGGAAACCAGAGTTCAAAGAGAGATCTTCCTAAGTGAATCTTGTGGTATGTCCCGTGGCTTCCAGTGGATCAGACAAAGAGATTTGCTGAATTACTCTTTGCTCAGCTGGTGGCTGTGTCTGCTACATGTGGAGCTGTGACAGCGCTGTCTTGCAGACCTTCCTTCACCACTTGCTTGGCTTTCCTAGAGGGGAATTAACATATGCAAGTACAGGGTAGCCACAACGCCAGGGGTTTCACTGCTATTACCTTTGTCACAGTTGATGCCGTAGAAGCCGGGGGGGCAGATGCAGAGGCCAGGGGTGATGCAGAGCCCTCCATTCATGCAGCGAGGAGCACACAGCGCTGAGCAGCAGGGAGGAAAGGAAAACTGTCACTGGCATGACAGCAGCTGGCTATTCAATGCTCAGCATGCTGTCTCCTTAAGCTGCTTTTCCTACTGTTGAATCAATCAAGTCACCTTTGCAAAGTACTTTTGTTAGTGGTTACATCAAAACAGCTCTGTTATGTATCTGCCAATCTGTGTACAGCATAACTAAAACAGAAGATTGAGTCTGATTCCATAAGTAATTGCTTCTTGTACACTACATTTCCAAGCTGGGAATGGCAAAGTGTCTACCTTTACCCTCTGAATACATGAGGCCCCACTATACCAGTGCTCCCTGTAACTGCACTCTGGTGCTGAGCTGGTGCCTCAGCACTGCACAAAGGAGTGTTTATCCAGGGGATGTACTCAGAGGTGTTGGTAAATTAGTGGGGCTCCCAAGCAGACTCTATGATGAACCCTCCTTCTGCCACTGCATACCCGGCCATAAGCACAGCCCCCTGATTTAGTGGAAGGGAGCCACTAAAATCATTATTTTTAGTATATAAATTATTTTTATTAATTATTCTAACATAACCAAAGTGTCCTGAACACTTCCCCTGAACCTTTCCTGAGCCCTTGTACTCTCCCAAGGCTCCTCTGCAGTTATGGCCAGCCCATGAGGCTGACCGTGTCAGGGAGCAATGTTTCAGTTGGTGGCTGCCCACAACTGGTACAAGCAGCAAGGCTGGGTCCGTACTGATGGGTTCACCAGCTTTTGGACAAAGCCAGGCAGAAGTACAGGATCACCAGTGCTGTGAAGCTGTCATTGCTGGTGTGGTTTTGTTCCCTAAGACAAGCAACCAGCCTGGGCTCCTCCAGCTGGGAATTCAGGGGATTCAGCTTTAGAAGGCAGGAGAGTTTGTTAACACACAAACTGCCTGGAATCCAGGGAAGAAAACAGTCCCTGCTCTTCTGTATTTAACATTCTGGATGTAGTCAAAGTGCCTGGGAGCTGAGTGAAGGGTCATGTTGAAGTAGGATGCCCACAGGGCCCACCTTGTCTCAAGGAAAGCCTCTTGCTAGGGAAGGAGGGAGGAAGAGATAGGAAGAAGAGGAGCTTCTTCACCCAGCCACACCAATTTCCTGCACCCTCACACCTGGAAATGTTATTTGGAGGTATTAGTAATGGAAGGAAAAAAGAAACTCTTTCCTTCATCTTCCTGTCTTCTTTTTCAGTCTGCCTCCAAATTAAACTTTATCTCCATACCATAAACCAGTGCAGTACAGAAATCCCCGTGCTTGGTTTTCCATCTAGTTCTCATTAGCAGAGGAACTTTATTTAATCTTTTTGCCAGATGGATGCTCTGTGATTACAGACTCTAACTGTTGTGTCAGTCTTTGTTAAAAGCAATCCCTTAGAGATAAACCATCTTTCTTGTAAGCAGCTACATTTTCCATTGGAATATGCACCACGGCAGTAATTCACTTGGATGTGTAGGCTCAAAATAAAATACATGCGACTTTAGAATAGGCTGTTCATATTTTTAGGGGAGGCCACAGTACAGCAGCTACAGTTTTGTTGAGATTATGGTAAAGAGAGTTTAGAGGATTTTTTTTTCATTACCTTTCTCACAGTGAGGCCCATAGAATCCATCTGGACATTCACATACGTGTCTCTCATTGCAAAATCCTCCGTTTCTGCAGCCTCCTGGACACTCCGCTTCATAAAACACAATGACAGTCTTAATTGGCTGTTTCACACTTCAGCTGTCACTTATATTTTAGTAGGACCAATAGATTCCTTTGGTAAAACAATGACAGATATGCAAATGCTGGTAGTAGTAAAGTTCAGCTAAGACTTTCTTAAGAGAAATTATCTTTGTGTCAATCTCTACATACAAGTCTGAGCTCATGTGCAGGGCAGTGTGTGAAGTGCTGGATGCTAGACCACGCAAACCTTATTGCTCTGCGGTTTTGCTTTTGAATGGATGATGTGGATGCTTTGCACAGTCCAATGCTGACTTCTCTGCAAGGAATGAGCAGGAAGGCAGTGCAGGACCTGCATCACTGGTCAGACCTGCCCTTGGTCTGTGGGACCACTTTCAAATTTCAGAGCCTTAAGTTGACGCATTGCAACTTGCATTGCATTAATTACTACATCTGTTGCTACTGAGGTGACAAAGTGATGAAATCTGTTTTCAAATGAAAGAGTCAGCTTTGAGGCTAGATGAAAGGAGGCCAGAAAGGAAGATGAAAGCATTCCTGTGTAGTGATCCTGTATCATCATCCAACTCTTATTCACATCTCAACTATTGATCAAACACTGGTTAAAGTGTTTGGCAACACTGGTTGGATTACACAAGGATGAGAAATACATCTGTGTATGATCACCATCCTCAAAACACCGGAGCCCATCAAACAAGAGGCAAAACAAATTGAATCCAGTGGAATCTCACAAAAGCACTACTGCCAGGCAGCGGTTCCTTAAAAATGCCTTCCCAGGTCTCTCACAGGCAAGAAGGGAAGCAGAAGAGGCTGAAATGTGATATCACTTCTGATCAGTGGTACAAGTGCCACAAGGCAGCTTTACAGAGTAGGTACCTCCTCATATGGGTGCTATGCTGTGTGGCAGTATGAATGATAAGGTTAAAAATATCTGCGGTAGACCAACACTCAGACAGCAATCTTACTGCAACCTTCTCAACTCAGACTTGAAGGTCATCCATTAGACAGCAGCAGGCTGCAATATTGGCACCCTGCTTTTTTTTGCCTTAGGCCTAGCAGTGCTGTAAGTGTATGAGGCTGACAGCACTTGCCAGCATTATCCTTAATTCTTCTCCGTTGGCTTTTCACCTGCATCCACCAAGAAGTGTTGGCACTTACCACTCACAAGCTGTGTAGATGTACCATTGATTCATACAGTTTCCAAACTGAACAATACCTGAATTTAAATTCAAGCAGTTACAGCCTTTAAAATGCCCTCAATTAAAGTGACAAGGAATATCAGAATGTCCATAAATTCAAGTGGTTCAAGTTGCCTAAGACATTTTCACAGCTCACAAAGAATCTTCAAACTAACTCCTATTAATGTAAAGGGAAACATAATATTGGATTTGAATAGATTTGAATGGTTTTTCCTCCTTTGTTAGGTGACATATCCTTTAGATCTATTCACAAACATTCTTGAAAACTTGTCTAATAGCTGATCAGAGCCACAGGAGGCTATGGCATCTCAGGCTATGTGCAGTATTGCTTTCCTACCACACTCATGGAATATTTCTCTACCAACTAAAATACAAAGGGTAACAACAAGACTAAGAAAGAGGTATGAAAATCTGAGGTACCAGGCAGGGGGCAGGATGTTGTGTGCAAACAAAGGAAGGAGAGAGGATAAAATCTGTGATTTTAAAATGCTTTTCTACCTAAAAACACAGATACACTAGGGAAAAAAAAAAAGTGCTACTTTAAAAATGAAGCTGTGTGCAGTGGGAGTAATAGCAGGAAAGGCACTTTTGTCTCATTTGTTTTAACAGTATACTCTAGGACTTATTGGAAATGTTTCTCTTGTAGCCAAACGCAGAGCTGCTATTCATTACAGAAAATACATGCTTAAATGCATGCCATTTCAAACAGAAAAATAAGAAAACACAATTTTTTGTGTGGTCACCTCTTGGCCACAACAAAGCCTCTCTACTGCCACAAAATCGTTCCCTCATTCTGCTCACTTCCTCTGGTGGGGGCCCCTCTGGCTGCCCACAAGAGACTGGAAACAGCGACCCGGGGCCCAGGCAGGAGGAATCCAAGCTGTTCACCACAAGCAGCATCTCTCCAAGGAAGGAAACCCACCCTACACTAATACAGACCAGTGAGGACATCGTCATCCTTCTCAGTGTGTGTACCTCCAAGTGTCGTGGAGTGCTCCCCACTGGACAGAGGGCAGCAGTGGGTGCCACCCCTATAGGCACTGGCAGAGGTAGGTGTGAAGGCTCCTCCTCTGCCCACATATAGTATATGGAATGTCATCCTCCTTTCTCTCACCTGCTTCAGGACTGGGCCACTCATTACCCTCAGCTTTCCTGAGTTATATACTGCAATACTTTTAAGTTTTTAAGCATTTTTCACATCAAAACAATAATAGCAATATTAACAAAAGGTGTAAAATCCAAAGCTTGGACAAATGCAGTAAAGAAATTGAGTTTGGAGCCCTTCCAGTCCAAGATACATTTTTCCACAATATAGATCCATAACCGCTGTCCAGATTAATTGACTCCAATGTTATTTCCAAAGTTTATCAAGTTCAGCATCTTTGAACTGAATGGAAAGTGAAAAGGTATGAAATGCTCTGTGTTGTGTTTATGTCAGATACAACTTTGTGCACACGATCTAATCGATTTTACTTCCAATCAGCCTCCATTTTTCTTCCTATTCTTCTTCCCACATCTTCTCCCCTTTTTCCCAGGCTAACTGGGAGCAGCAAGGCTTCAAAGCAGGCAGAAAGTTGGCCATTTATTTAGGTGTTGTGCGGGTTCAAAGAACAAACAGCTCCTGCTGCTGCTCTTTGAAGCCACCCTACAGCCAGTGTGGAGAAGAAAGTGAGGGACTGGGAACTGACATTTAATAGAAGAAGAATAAAAACCTTTCTCCCTGTACATCATGGGTTGATTAACTTGGTATGTGCAAGTTCAGACGTAAAGAACTGTTGAACCATGACACCAAACAGTGTTAAGTGAACGCGAAGTCCACACTATGGATCACAGAACTCAGTTCTCTAAATTATGGTCATTTCTGAAAACACGAGCCTAGGCATGTTAGACATTGTAGTTCCTCTCCTCCAAATGCTTCAAATCATTTGTTCACATTTGCTTCTCATAGGATGTATTTCTATCAACATCCCTGAAACGATGAGATGTGAACAGGAGGAGTAATGCCTCCAACCCAGTCTGCTAAGGGAAGAAATAGCTTAGTAAACACACTGAAAACAAGCAGCAAATGTAAACGGGCAGCAAATCTACAAAGAGAGACTGAACATCCCGGAGTTCAAAGCCTTTGCTTCACATTGTGTGACCACAATATTCTGTAGCCATTATCCCTAAGGAAACAGAAGATAGTTAGGTGACCCAGTCTGACAGTTTTGTCATTACCTTGCTGACAGGTTTTAAAGAAGATGGCGTTCTGAGGGGTCTGGAGGATGATATTGCCTTCTGCGTTCATTATGATCACATTCACTTCGAATGCAGCCACTCCATCTTGTTTTCCAAGGCAAGGAAACCCAACCTGAACCACTTAAAGGAGAACAATAACAATAATATTTTGTGTTTACTTGCATATAGATGAAGGTACACATAGGAATACTAAAAATAAAGATAATAATTATTTACGTTTAGGCCTTAGAGTAACACCACTGATGAAGAGGTGCAGCACAGAGTTATGCAGGTCGCCGTACTCTTAGACATCTGAAGCACAGGAGGTGAGCCTGGGTTCCCTGACTGACACAGCCCCAGTGTCGGCAGCACAGACAGGGATCTTAACAAACACACTTCTGTCAGCAGACAGCAATTACCCACATGGAGGTATAGGAGAATATGGTTTTCAAAATCTCCAAAGGGACCTGGAAGCCTACATTTAATTTTCTAGGCTGCCTCGATCCTTCTGAATCTCACTTTCATGGGCTCTCAGGTGGCTTTTGCAAAGAGATCACACACATTTTGGAGAAATACTTGCTTCAGGTATATATTATGCTGCCTGGGATCTTGCAGTTAAGACTTAAATAAAACCCTGATTTAATCAAAACTTCCCCCATAAAGTGCCAGCAAGGCAGTACAGTCAAGTAAGACCATGGGCTCAAATATTTACGCAAATTACAGAGTCCCATTGCTGTGACAGAACGCGTTATGTGTGGTAATATTTGGAGATTGCCTTTCCAGGAAAAGTATTCAAACACTTCTGAACTACAAAGAGTCCAAGTAAATAATTACGGCCAGTAAATTTGGAGTATTTTAATGAGGAAGTGGGCAGAGAGCTCAGAGTTCTGGAATGCTCCTCTGTGATGGTCTCATGTGATCCCACGTAATCTTCAGATGAGATGATTGTCTCTTTTCTTCAAAATTGGCTCTTCCTAGCTCCTTCATAAATTAGATCCAGTAAATAGTAATTGTTTATCCATCTCTTCTGAAGCTGGCCTGTGATTCTGGAACAAAATATTGACCTAACAGCCTTACATTTGGTTTGTTTTAAATTGCTTGTTATTAAAAGTGTTGCAAGTCATAATTGGGCAATTTTCATTATTTTCTGCCTTGATATAATACAGAATAATTTATTGCTGAAACACATTCTGCTCCTGTTAAGTTCTGTTGCAGTTTTCATAATAAAACAATTGAATTATTGAGGCACTTTTACATCAGTTTTTTAAAAGACATTTACAAAAAAGCATGTAACCATGTGGTAGGAAGAAAACTCTTACGGCAAATAAAAAGAAGTTTAAATGATTCTTAAACTGTAGTAACCTTCTTACAACTCAAGTGCAGGAATTAATGTAGTGCATATATGAGGCTGTGTGTGACTTAGCTGAACAAACTGCTGTGGGGAGGAAGATGTGGCAGAAATGTAATGATGGCACTGTAGCAGTTCCTAGACTTCACTGCATCATTAGCAAGCTCCATCACTGTTGAGTGAGCAGAGATGTTGCTGCACCTGAATAAGACATCAGATATGCCAGCCCTTGTGGAGCCACCTTGGCACCAGCATGCACTGGGGTGGTGTTCACAGCTCATCACTGCCACCATCCACAACATCAGACTTGGGTCTGAACTTAGAATCATAGAATCCTTAGAATTGGAAGGGACCTTTAAATGTCACCTTGTCCAGCTGCCCTGCAATCAACAGGGACATGTACAGCTATGTCAGGTTGTCCAGGGCCTGATACAACTTCACCCTGAAAATCATTAGGGACGAGGCATCCACCACATCTCTGGGCAATCTCTTCCAGTGCCTCACCACTCTCACTGTCAAAGACCTTTTCCTTATATCCAACTTAAATCTAAGCTTGAAGCCATTTCCCCTTGTTCTGTCACCACAGACTCTGCTGAAGAATCTGTCCCCTCTTTCCTGTAGCTCCCCTTAGATACTGAAAAGCCGCTACCACAGAGACTTCTCCAGGCTGAGAACTCCAACTTTCTCAGCCTGTCCTCATAGGAGAGGTGCTCCATCCCTTGGATCATTTTTGTGGTCTTCCTCTGGATGCACTCCAGCAGGTCTATGTCCCTCCCATACCTATAGTACTCCAGATGTGCTCCAGAGGGGCAGGATCACTTCCCTCAACCTGCTGGCCATGCTTCTTTTTATGCAGCTTAGGATACAGTTGGCTTTCTGGGCTGTGAGGGCGCACTGTCATCTCATGTCCAGTTTGCCATCCACCAGTACCCCCAGGTCTCTTTTGACTGGGCAATACTCAATCCTTTCATTCCCCAGTTTGTACTGGTAGTGGGGGTTGCCTTGACCCAGCATTTGGATTTGTTGAACCTCATGAGGTTCACCTGGGCCCACTGCTCAATCCTGTCTAGGTCCCTCAGGATGGCATCTCATTCCTCAGGTGTGTCAACTGCACCACACAGCTTCCTTAAAGATCTGCCAGCTCTGCTCGACACCCTTGCCCATGAGGACAGCTTCCCAGGATGAGTTTCAAAAAGACATCAGTAAGCCACCAAGCAGAAGCTAGTCAGGGATGAAGGTAAACAGAACTATCACATATATATGCTTTCTTTTTGCTCTTCAAAAAATCTGCTCATAGCTCTATTGGACGTATAACGAAACATGGACTAGATAGTCCCTAGAGCACTAAAGCCATCCTCAATGATGGTAGGAAAATATCCAAAAGCAACTTTGAGAGACCACTGATTTTGACAGGAACACTTGGTTCAACCACCTCTCAGTAAAATATCTACCTGTTTTAACTCCTCATCTTGCTTCCCACTCCCATGTCTAATATAGCTGTCTTCCCTCTGTTATATTCCTTCTGTTATCTTTACTGTATTCTCTTGGGTTGAGATAGGTTTGCAATAAATGTCTCACTACTGTTTGATTTAATTTGTTATTAAATAAAAGAAATAAAATTAATTTGTTATTAAATAAAAGAAGAGAGGAGAGGAGAGGAGAGGAGAGGAGAGGAGAGGAGAGGAGAGGAGAGGAGAGGAGAGGAGAGGAGAGGAGAGGAGAGGAGAGGAGAGGAGAGGAGAGGAGAGGAGAGGAGAGGAGAGCTGATCAGCTTCTGCTGTAGATCTGAAAGCTCCAGTGGATAGCTGAGAATGCACAGCCAAGGGGAAAATGGTAAATGATAAGATCCTAAACCAGAGCTTCTGTTTTTGAGCCCGAATGCCTGAGAACAGCAGCTGATGCCAACTTAAAGTAAAATGCCTGCAAACTGAAGCCTCTGAGAAGCAGAATAATTGGATAACTATTCCTTACAGCAATCAAAGATTTTGTTCTCCAGTAGTTGCACAACTTAACCAATAATAAAGTTTTATGTACGTGAATGTTATGCAACGATTTTTGCACAATTCTCTGCTGATTTCTCTACAGATAAAAGCTTCATGTGACTTGGCTCAGACAAAACAGATTGCTCTAGTCAGGCAAGGCACTCACAAACCGTTCAGTGTCAAGCGCCATGCAAGCACTTTTTTAGCAGTAAGGCTCAAAACTGCAGTTCAAGACATATAGATTTTGCTGGATGTGTGATGTTTTGTAAAGGAATTCAATTTATAACATCAACAGCACAAACCTGATGGTTTATGAGGAACCATTCCAAGCAGGGGTATATTTACAGTTGGATCAGCCATGATGCCTTTATCCAAAGAGCGCAAGGACAGGAATTCGTAGAAGTACTCAGCCTGTGAGAAAATATATCAGAAGTTGCTATGTATTTTAAATGCATTCATGTAAGCAAACTATTTTGCATAAGCTACAGCAAAAAATTACTGCTTTTTATTATGCCATTCACAGGCACTTTCCATTACTTCCCTGATCACTTACCTAAGCATAATTTTGGGATAATTTCTTCTTGTTTCAGGAATTGCAAATGACCATACAGTAAACAGCATACTTGTATAAGAGGAAGGAAAAAACCATGCATACAGAGAACTGAGGTTATATAGAGAATATGTTTTTTACAGCCTTCACTTTTTATCTGACCAGGAAAAAAAAATTATGAACAGTGGACTACTAAGAATTAGCTGCTTTTCTGGGCAGAACTGACTGGTGAGCCTGGAAAACTTGCCTGCACCTTGAACACACCTTAAAGGACATGTCCACAAGCATGATGCAACTATGGTGTGAGAATATCCAAACTTGCCTTTTGCGGATCTGCACAACACAGTGCATTGCCCTGGGGGAATAGTTGGTGCCGAGAGATGAATGTGATGTTGCAGAAGTGCCGTGCTGGAGCACATACATTGCTTACAGCTACAGCACTGTTCAGTCTCACCTCTTTCGGTTGTTCCAAGGGTGGAGCTGAGAGCTCTCCTACAGAACAGGCTGTGTGTCACTTGATATTAAACCTGACATACACAATTTCTTTTGGCTATCCCCAATAGTTGTTGGCATGATTGAAAGCTACTTCCCACCACCTTCACATTACTATATGCACCTGTGCAATTGAACAAATTGTAGACCTTGCTACCTCCTTCCATGGGAGCCCAGCCACTCTGTTGAGTCACCTGCTCAGCATTTCTTCAGATTTGATGCAAAGCAGGAATCCTCTTGTCTAATGCCATGTGCCTGCAGCATACATAGACGCACACACCATGTACATCTGAGACACATGCACCTTAGCAAGCCACTGCTGTTAATGGACACAGGAGGACAGGTTGCTTGATCTCAAGATCTTCTCATTTCAGATCAGCCTCAGCCTTTCTGTGATTCCGTACTAACTTGAGCAGAAGCTCTAACAGCATGTGAGAGACCAGAGCCCTGTAGCTTTTGGGGCCACCAGCAAAGCTTTGAAAAAACTGATAGAAAGGTTGTGGTGGAATTCCTCATCAGCCCGGGCAGCATGTCCACTTACTCTGTGGAGACAGCAAAATGACCTCAGGCTGTGGGGGCTGTGCTTTGCCCAAGGGTTATTACGTAGGCATGGAGGCCTCAGAGGAGGCCTCACCAAACAACAGCAGGGAAGGAAGCCATGGAAGTTGTTGAGGGTGGCTTAAACACATGAAGCATATGTGGGAGAGACGGGACATGGAGAGAAGTAGTAAAATAGGAGATGAAAATTGAAGTCTGGAGTAATATTTAAAAGGCTGCATTTAATTAAAGAATTTTTTTTTTCCAATACAATACACCATGCCAAAATACGAAAACAAGCCATAAAGTCTTAGATTATGAACATTTTTGTTTTCAAATAAAACTTTGGTTCAGAAAAATAATTATATGTCTCCACACATCTATAGAATACTATAGTGACTGAGTCAATGCTGCACTGTCTGTTTCTCATTGGTTAGCTTTGATGTTTGGTTGTATCTAAACCAGGTCATAATGGGCTGGGATATTAAAACATTATGTTCTTACTATTCTAGTAAACAACAACTGGTAACTAAACCAAATAGCTCCGTTCCCATATTTCCACTCTAGCCAGGCTGCTGTAGCAGGTCAGTTTGTGAGCCAAAATCCTGATGTGTAGAGAATGGTCTGGAATTTTATTTTCTGTAATTAAATGATGCCTAAGGACAAAGACAAAAAGAAAGTTAGGTGTGGGAAAGGCAACCAATCGTGCCATGAGTCACAGCCATTACTGCCTTTCAAGGAAGGAATTCTTTTAACCAGGACAGAGGTGCAGCAGAGATTAACGCCCAAGGCTGGAGGTAAGTTCTGCTCACACATTAAAAAGATGGGAAGAGATGTTGCACAAGCAATAGGCTTCTCAGGAGGAAAACCAGTCTGACTATATCTGCTCTCACCCTTTCTGTGCACCTGCTTAGTTTACAAATACTGACCTTCTTGACATGGTGCTATCAAATAAGCCATGGAACACTGCAAGTAGACCCAGCTAGTATGATTATGAAGTTATGAAACCACATGATACAGAGTGCATTTGCAAATCACATGTGCTGTATACTTTGGTCAAAATTTAACTTAAAAAATACTACACAAAATCAGCCTACAGTCTGCACAGTGAAGGAGAGTAGTTCAGCTCTTCAAACCTGTCAATCCGAGGTTTGTCTACCAGTTTTGGAGCAATCTGTCTTGACACAATCTCCATATCTAGTCTCCAGTATTGTCCTGGTGTAATCTGAGTTGATTGCCAATTAACTTGCATTAATCAGCATGACTGAAAAGCAAACAACACGTCCTCAGTAAATATTTAGCATGCTTCAGCCTAGCATGAAATTTAATCATGAAGTTTAATTGAAGAGATAGGCCTGAGCAATTAAAATCTGGACATCTGGGTATTGTATAGTGACTACCACAATTCATACTGTAAGAGGTCATTGTGAATGACCTGGTAGTGCAAACAGAACTTCTTTGGATATTGCTGAGAAATAATGGGAGAAAAAAAACCACAATATAGAATCTGTTTTCCTTCATAGAAACATTCTTGTGACTTTGCGTCTGAAGCCAGTCTATGTACTGTCTGGCATTTGAGGGTCAAAATCTGGTACTGAGGCTAAATCTTAAAGAAATGGTGTTGTAAGAGGTGATGGAGGAAACTGGGTTTGCAATAAAGTGTTGATCTTTGACACAAATGGGAAAGATTTTGGTTTTGACTTGACTTCAGCACGCACCCAAGGAAGAATAATCCTTCCCTATGTGTGAATGCTTTGTATGGGACCCTTAGAATGGGTGGGAGATGCTCTGCAGACCCCACATGTGCCATCTGGTGACTTGGTGCCTCCAGAAGCAGGAGCCACACATGGCCACCCCACAACCGCTCCCCATGTGGGCAAAACCCTCAGCAAAGGGAGGAAATTTCATTTTAGGCAAATAATTCCAAGGTTGGGATTAACTTTTATGGACTTTCAGTGGACGCTTCCTATAAATCAGAGGAATCTAAAAGGTTATAAAAATAACGAAGCCCTCTAACAAGTACTGTAGTGAACATCTGTCAGTAGTTTGGTTTTACACTTAAAATTCCTACAGAACTCATTTCTTCAGGGCAAGATCCCTACTGCATTATAATTTTCTCATCACTTAAATGCCATGTTGTGCCTACTTTGTTTTTGTTTCACATTTAATCAAAGCATTTGCAGGAATGTGCTTTATGTTTTCTTCATTTTACATGAAAGTTGCAGGATTAGATGTAATGGTTGTACATTAAAGTGAACATTAAAGTAGCTTAAACTGCTGTATGTCACTGCTCCAGAGCCTAATGAAATCTGCTGCCTTTCTAACAAAGAAAATAGAAGGTGTGTTAGCTTTGCAAGTAGAGGTAAGAAATGAACTGTATTTCCTTCTCATTATTTTAAAGAGATAGTTGCTGACATTCCATTCTGCTGTCAATTAAACTGCAAACATACCATAATGCCAATTTTCTTCATTTAAGAAAAGGAACTCATCAAAAGAAGTTGCTTCTTATCCCAGATCCATAGATATTTCTGGCTATGCACATCTTAGAAGATTCTAGCATGTATTATACATAGCAGATGCTCACAGCTGTGCATGCCATATATAAAATAGCAGAGTGAGGCAACGTATGTGTTTGCTAGGTGTTTACAGCATGGACCATTGCATCTCCAAGATAGTAACTGCATTAGGTCAGAGAAGTGCATCTTCTGTGTTCCAAGATGAAACACGAAGCAAATTAGATGAATTTCAGCAGAGGAGAGGCTCTAGCTGTACTGTGCATATGGGGTTATTGAAGAAATTTGGCCACAGTTATGAGTATGTCGTCAGCACATTTTGTTATTGCAGTACAGTCTAGACGCTGCTGTAATGAACAACATAATGATCCTCCTTAGACAGCAAATAAACTATCTGCCTACAAGGTTTTGTTTTTCTTCCAGAGGAGGCAGCTTGGCCTTACCTGCTACGTTGTCCCCTCCTGGAATAAGGAACAGAAGCAGTAGGATTAACAAAAAGTGAGATGCGCACAAAAGAAGGAAAATGAGATATTTTTGTTTTTCTAAAGAAGCACCCAAACTAGAATTCAATAAAATATCTCAAAGAAAAGTACAGTATGTTACAGTGTTAATTAGACACCGATGTACTGAAGTGTGCAGGTCTGCAAAGTCTATCTGCGTCTTCATTCGCGTTAAGAAAACAGGAGAACTGAGGGAAGTCCGTGCATGAGGACGAAGACTTTTTTAACAGTGGAGCGAACATGCAACTTCCAACAATCATCACTTGTGGTTGTAATAGTTTTCACAAGAAGAATGGTACAAAAGTGGTAGAGTCACCATCCTTGAAGGTGTTTAAGGAAAGGGTAGATGTAGTATTTAGGGACATGATTTAGTGGGCAATTTCGGTGGTATGTAGGCAGTTAGACTAGATGATCTTAGGAGGTCCAACCTCTGTTATACTATGATTCTAAAACCTCTCAGATTTTGTCTATGGAATGTTTAACTGGTGTTTAATGTCTTCTGTGGCACATCATTGTGGATGGCAGATCAGACCCTTGAACAGAATGATTTAGAAAGCTGGAAAATAAATGTTACCTGATCATTACCAAAAGGAGCTCCAAAGTTTGGAAGATGATGTCATGGGGTTCCAAGAATACTCTGTACAGAAGAGATGGACAGAAATCTTTGCAGAACGTATTAGATGTTCCTCCAAAAAATGAAGCAAGAATTTCTTCAAAGTGAACTAATACAAAGCTTGATGAGGGCACACAGTAACAGATTTAGATTACGTTTAGCAATTAGGCTTCTGGCAGTTGCCTAGTCTTTGGGTGATATGGAAAATGGGAGAGTACTTGGTCATCTTGAGCTGATACTTCCTCTTGTTAAACTCTGAGTTCTGGAAGTTCTACCATGTGAAGAGCTCATTGAAAACCCACCTGAGACTGGAATTCGACTTGGCAGAGAGGGTGGGGTTCTAGAAGGACGCCAGTGAAAAACAAAAACCCTCAGGAAGGCATTACTTTGAAACTCATCTTTGCATGCAGCAAAAAGCAGGCTGCCTGAGACACGTTGCCAAAGAAGTGCCAATCATCATAGAATCATAGAATAGGATGTTCTGAGTTTAACAGCCCCACAAGGATCACTGAGTCCAACTCAAGGACCACCCAACACTCAAATCATATTTCTGTCTGTTAACCCATTGCTAGTCTGCTAATGAAATACAGCATTGGTGCAGGTTGGAGTCAGCCCGTTGATGCAGAAACAACATGGGGCTGAGGCTTGGAGTGCAGAGTCATGCTCCCCAGTACTGGCATCTCAGAAAGCAGCACATGGACAAACAGATTAAATTCCAAACAATTTCCAGGTAAGTACAAGTACGCTGTTGCAAAGGCATGTAGAATGCAGTTCTTAAAAAACAAAGTCAGATTACACTGATAGCTATTCATTGCAGGAAGATCAGATCTTTCTTACTCCTCCCTTACCTTGCTTTACTCTGGAGCAAATGAGAAAGGAAGAAAGCAAAACAGGTTTGATTCTCTCTTTTAACGGGTTTCCCATAACACATTTTATTCCTGCTTCTCTAGTTACTTTCCAATTAAAAGAGACAAAGTCACTGAGGTTTTGATAAATATATACAGCTAACTACATTTTGAAGGTCTTTAGCAAGGAATGAACAGTATGAACCAGGCTGGAATGCATATATATGCCCTACAAATTGTTTCTTACCATATCTTATGTATGAAAATAGAATCTCTCTTCAATGGGGGAGATAAGCAAGCAGCACACAGAAAGAAGAATTAGTATTTAGAGCTCAGATTTAAAAACCAGAAGATGCATAACCCTACACTGCCTTCAGATATTTGAGTACACACGTTGCTCCAGGATCCAGAGAATGAGTAAAAATTCTTCTGATAAAAAGTCATTTCTTGCTTTGGCGTAACAAGGGCTAGTTCAGTCTTTAGCCACCAGGCAAATGATCAGCGCTGTCCCCAGAAGGGATTTTATGATCAGAGATGTTCAAAATGCCAATTTCCTAGTGCTAATGAAAAAGGGGGAAATGAGGAAATCATTGCTGCTCCTTAGGGGGAAAAAATGTACATATACACACACACTATCTAATCACATTAGATCCGAACAAAATAACGTTGTACAAGTCTGCTGTCCAAACCTGAGACACATCTGCACAGCTCCATCTACACTAAGAATAAACTTTCAGGTTATTTTCTTCCCCTCACAGCTTGAAAGATAAATGAGAACCTGGGCTGGCTGGTCCTGGGGCTGCATTTCTGCATACATTACAGATGGTTTGCAGTTTCAGGCTCTAGATAGATTTATTTGTAACTAATAGATTAGCCTCATTCCTTTCAGATAATGTAAAATATTTTCAATAAAACCTCCACAATTAGGGAAATGATTGCACTAACAAGTATTTAGTCTAGTTTCGATGGAGGTCTGAGAAAATGCTACGTTTAATTAAACAGAATCTTTTCTAAAAGCACAAATGTAAACCTTAGAGATGGTGGCTCACCCGATGTGATGAGAGAAAGTTCACAGTCGGAGAATAGGCTAATCCTCCCCTTGCACAGTGGTAAACATGGTTAATGCACACAGCATCATTCTGGCCAGGCTTCAAACTCCCAACCCTTTGTTCTTAAGCCTTCCAGGACAGCTTTGAAGTGGAGGATAAAGCTCCTCTAGCACACCATTACCAAAGAACAATCTTCTGATTATGATCTCATGAAAGTGTAATCAATAACTTACACAAGTTAAAAGCGTGGCAAACAGCAAAGGTCACGTAATTGGACCTTTATTGAGTCCATGTGTTTCAGTCTTGGCTTTAGCTGGCACTCCTGTATCATTAGTATCTCTCTCCAAAACATAAGCAATGATCTGCCTTGAAAATTATGAAATCTCACAGCAGCTTCTGTCAGACTGGAGACCTTCCAGGGTCTCAGAGGGTGATGCTTCCACTTGCATGTGTCTCAGAGAAATGAAGTTTGCAGCACCTCTGGAGGTGAGGCTTTGTTGATTGCTCAGTAGATAGTGGCTTCTGCTTGTATTCCAAGCAAGTGTGTAAAAGTTAGGGTGAATTGGTTTCAAAAACAAACAAACAAACAAAACAGCTCTTTTCAGACTGCTTGTTAGAAATACTTCCCTGACACTCCTCTTTTAATGTCTTCTGTGTGGGTTTTAAATGTCCCTTTGTGAATATTCATTTTGCTCTTATTTTATAAGCTGCCGTTCACCTAAGGAAATTCTAGATACTACCATGAAAGAACTAAATTCATTATTTAAATAGAACCTTTGATCAATATATGAAAAACAAACAAATGAAATCCTGCGTGTGTTTCACAGAATCATAGAATGGCTTGGGTTGGAAGTGACCCCAATATCACCAAGTTCCAACCCCCCTGCCACAGGCAGGGCCACCAACCTCCAGATCTGGTACTAGACCAGGCTGCCCAGCGCCCCATCCAACCTGGTCTTGGACACCTCCGGGGATGGAACATCCACAGCCTCTCTGGGCAGCTGTGCCAGCACCTCACCACTCTCTCTGTGAAGAATTTTCCCCTAACATCCATTTGCTGTGTACCTGAGATGACCCTGATTTGCTTATTGAGATAAGACTTCAGTCTGTGGACATAAATTACTGTAATATTTCCTTGTACCACACAGGCCTCCATATAGTTACAGCCTCTATAATTACACATCAATGTAAGATGAGCTTAACTTCATCATAAAGCAGGGAAGTATTGCCTTACCCCAGTTTCTGGTCAGGAACTGAAGTTTCTGCACATAATTTTTCTGTCTTTACAACGACTGTATAGGCAGAGTCTGCACAGCTCCTGGCTGAAAGCAGGGCTGCCATGATCAGGGTAGTTCTTCACTTGAGGAATGGGACAAAAACTGGGAGGAGTGATATCAGTCAGGATAAAGTTGAGCTCCCAGACAAACCCTTCACATAAACTTGCAGGAACAAACCCTGCTCCAAAGCACATGAAGTTCATTTTGTGAAACCAACATCCTGCTAGGTGTTTTCATTCTGAATGATGTGACCTATAAAAGCAGAATCAATCCTGGCTGCGAGGGCGAGCAGCTGAGAGATCACTGGAAGGATGCTGTGCAGAGGCCCTAGCCCTGTTTTTTGTTAGAGAAAAAAGCTACTGGGAGAGTTCAGCTGAAAAACCAAAGGGATTTTGGTGACAGCAGAAAACTTTGCTTTGAGGTAACTCCCTGCATCTGGGATTAAAGAGTTCCCCTGAGACTGAGAGCTGCAGCTCATTCCTTGGCACAGAGCTATGGTGAACCTGGTCTGCTGCTGCAGGCTGAGGCAAACTGTCCTTTCTGTCACTCACTAAGTCCCTGATGTGACAGTCCATCACCTCTACCAGAGTCAGAGCTGTTGGAGGCTCTCCAAATTCCCCCAGACAGCCTTTATTGACTGAATGAAGTGGGTGGCTCTTTGCTGAGTGTGGTCCAAGTGCTTTCAGGAACACCAGCATAGAGCAAAGTACTGCAAACACTGTTGAGCTGTGAGACTGGCTCTCCAAACCTGTACTATGTTGCTGTGGCCCTGCCCTCCTCACATATGACTGTGGGCTGAGCTACCCAAGATGGACAAGGTAACACTCAATCACTTCTTTTTGTATGGTTAGTCTTCAGCCAGACCAACTTCCTGAGTGGCCACATCTGTGCTGGCACAAGAAGGAATGGGATGGGATGAGGTGGGATTAGATGGGATGAGATGAGATGAGATGGATGGGATGGGATGGGATGGGATGGGATGGGATGGGATGGGATGGGATGGGATGGGATGGGAAAAAAAAACTGGATGGTTTCAGCTGATGGTCTGGCTAAAACCACAGTGGAACCATGCTGGAAGGGAGGCAGTGTTCCCTTACCAAGTGTTCTTATAGTAAACTAAGGTTTCATTATCCTAGAAAGTGGGAGAAACAAAGCTGAGAACCATCAGCTAGGAAGTTTCTCCAGTCCAGTGCTGAAATCAACAGAACATGCTCCCAAATAAGACATGCACATTCCTGGTGCAACTGTAGGCACGATGAAAACATGAACAATCCATACATATGATTCTGCCCTCAGAAATATGAACTTGTTGCTGTTCATCAAGGATGTACATTGGGAATGGTTTGAGTTGACTCATGTTTGTCATACTTCTAACCTTAAGGCAGTGCTTACTAACAGGTTTCTTTGGAGCAGCAGCACTGGATTCCAAAGGCGGTCCCAAAATGTGGTGTGGGAGCTGTACTCTGTGTGGAACACAGCATACCCCTCAGCAAAGTGACAAACAGAATGGGTACTTGGAGAACAGAGTGGACAAGTGCACCGGACCAGGTGATCATGAGGGTATGTCAGCTGCCAGGTGTGCTGAACCAGAAGGCTTTTGTGATGGTGCAGGCTGTGACCTCTCTCAGCCGAAGATGATGCTACATCAGCACAGAGCCTCAGGCGGTGCGCGCAGCATAGGGGCTCCCTCGTGCGGATCTGAAGGCAAAGGCTGGGCAGACTTTGGAAATCTGGCTCATTCCGCCAGCCAGGGACATCAGGATGCTGATACACAGCAAGGTGTGCAGCTGCAAACTGTACAGTCCAGAACACGCAGAGGCCTGGGGGAAATATGTTTGCCCATAAAGGCCAACTGCCTTAATTTAAGAGCTTGTTGCTGTACCTTTCAGTTGTGCCTAACGAATGAGTTAGAGGTGGCAGAAAGGGGAATGCCACAGCTTGCTGACTGCAAGAGTCATTAGAAAGGTTTTTAGGGAACTGTATAGGGAAGAAAACTCTCGAGCCCAAACCACAGTGGCCATATGCAAATACCCATCCTCATTTCCAAAGTCAGACTTTTAAATTAGTAGAAATCTGTTTTTGGAAAACAGATTATTTATTTGTAGGGTATTAATATAGTTTAAAAGACAACACACGAACAATGCTCTTCAACAAGAAGGTGCATTTTCCACATTATACTTAAAGACATGTATAGGTATTAACTGTGTTTTCAATGGGTGGTTTATACACACATTTTCCTTTTATAAAGGGATGTTTTCAAACATTTTTTAAGCATTGAGTGTGTCAGTAGCTCATATTGTTCTTACCAGAAACATCACTTGGACTTTACTGTAGGAACCAATGTAAGCACACCATTACTGGATCTTTCTTGGCTTATCTTTGAGTTTGTAATCAGAGATGAAAGCCAGCTTCACCTAAACACCTCTTTGCTGCTTGACTATTGTCACAGTAGTGCTTGTGTATTGAAATTAAAATGTCCTGTGAATGTGTCCTATCATTTTCACTGAAGGGTAATGGTTGTCCCTTTCTTTCTACCATTCACAAAACTCACTTTCTGCTTCCCACTGCTCATGAGCCTGCAGGCCTGGGGATGTGCCTGGGTATGCCCCATCCCCTGCTCTAAGCCAGGAAGGAAAGAAAGACCTTTCTGCAGTTACTGTGTCCTCCTGGACAGTAACGGGGAACAAGTGAAAAAACAGAGAGAGAATTTGCTCTTGGAGCTGTTGGGGATGGGGAGAGGTAGGGAAACAGATTTCATGAGAACCTGCAGAGCTTCACGCTCTGTGCCTCCAGGTAACTGTGCGCTCAGCTGGCAAACTCTAGGAGTCCTTCATCTTGTTAAATATTTCCCTGTTAATCTAACTGAATGAACTTATACTAATTAATCACACTTTACAGGATGAGAAAACCTCACTTTTGGATGCATAAAGCTCTTATATAAACAAGTTAAATACTCTAGTAATGTTTTAAACGTTGCAACTCCGCTGTTTGTGGCTACAGGCCCAACTACCTGCATTTTGCCACTCCCTCCTCTGGGATAGAACCCAGAGGTCTGTTGTCCCCGAAGACAAAGGTCCCTGCCTTGAATGTGTCAAGCATGGAGCTGCTGGCAGCTACTCAGTGTATGGGTGGTTTCATAAGGAAAAACATAAATTTGGTTCAACCTGCACACTCCATGGACTCCGTTTCAACAGTTCAATTTATTTCCCAGAACCTCTGCGAGAAAGAGAACTGGCTAAGGCTCAAACCTGGAAAAATGAAAGCAGTGTTTACTGAAGTTTAAAGGAACGCACTGAAGGTGGTACTTGTGCTGAAGCTGCTCAGTGGAGGTGATTATTTGCCTATGTGGTTTTTAGTCTCAAATTCCTATTGACTATATCAATATTCACAAATTTACAAGTTCAGAGTGAGTAAATAATATTTTGGTAAGTCTATCTCCTCCTGCTCATCAAAAGGTTGTGATCTCACTCTGCCTTCCTCATGTTCTAAGGAAAATACCCACATTCATAATGGCAGAACTGCAAGCCCTGAACTGGTCCTAATGGCCATGACGGCCCAAGACCTGTTGCCTTTCCCCTGCAGCTGCTGCTGCAAGGGCTGCCTCTATTGCTCTGCTACTGGGTTCTCTGCTTGGGCACCCGGAGCTGGTGACAGGTCTTCTCATTAGTGGGTTGCTGTTTGGGGAGTTTGTTTTCCCTGGTGCTGGGCCAAAACCTGCGGCTGAGAGATTGCCAGGTTTGATGTCAGGCATATTTATTTCCCTTAGCATCAGTTGGATTTTGCTAGCTGTTTACCCGGGCTAAGGGGTAACTTCAGAGGATTTGTGGGACCAGTTCTGAAAGCAGTGTTTGGTCTCTAAGTTATTGATGGAAGCAGTTGGCAGTGATGGAAGCAAATTCTGGAGCAGCTGTAAGGTAATTGCCCACTTCTCCTTGTATGGCCAAAGAAGCTGGATTCCATCGGCTGGTTACAAAACAAAGCACACTTTCATACATAGATGGAAAAAAAAAATCAGAGTTTTTCTTGTTTGGTTGAAACAAATCCATCTCAAATCTCTGTAAACCTTTACTAAGGCATTTCTATCCCACAAGTTTCTCTCCTGCAAGTCAGACAGACTTGTCAGGCCAACTCCTCCTTAGCATTTCTTTGCAGCTGAGTGGTCTCCTATGGATGGACTTTGAATGAGCAAATACTATGGTGGATTTCAGGAATCATAGATCTATAAAGACTTCTCAGTGGCATCATACAACAGGATTACTGTCTTTGCTTCATTTACAATACTTTTTTCTGAGGCAGACTTTGGTTTGCTTCTTTGCTGTGATTGTACAAGCCAGTCTCGGATTTGTGATAGAGCCCAGCTTGATTTGTGTTAATGGTAAGTTTACTTTGACTTTAGGAAAGCTTTCAACACAGTTTCTACCGAAGTCTCCACAGAAAAAGTGAGAAAGTGGAACTGATGTTAAGTGGATGGTGAGGGGTGCTGCTCCTTGCCTGGATTTTAATGGGCTGTGATCAACAGCGTGAAGTCCAACTGGAGACCAGTCAGTAGTGGTGTACCTCAGAGGTTCACACCAGGTCTCACACTGCTTAGCATCTTCATTAATAACCAGGATGTTGTGACAGAGTACATCCTTGGCGAGTCTGCAGATGATACATAACCCAGAAGGTATGCTAGAGGATCGTGTTCCATTCAGAGAGACTTCACCAGGCTGCAGAAATGGGCTGACGGGAACCTTGTGAAGTTCATCCAGGGAAAGTACAAATCCCTGCATGAGAGGAGGAGCAACTCCATGCATCATGAGCCAGCAGTGTGCCCAGGTAGCCAAGAAGGCCAATGGCATCCTGGCTTGTATCAGGAATGGTGTGGTGAGCAGGACCAGGGAAGTCATCCTGCCCCTGTACTCAGCATTGGTGAGGCCTCACCTCGAGTACTGTGTTCAGTTTTGGGCACCTCAGTACAGAAAGGACATGGAGGTGCTGGAGCAGGTGCAGAGAAGGGCAACAAGGCTTGTGAAGGGCTTGGAGAATATGCCCTATGAGGAGAGAGTGAAGGAACTGGGGCTGTTCAGTCTGAGGAAAAGGAGGCAGAGGGGAGGCCTTATTGCTTTCTTCCAGTATCCGAAAGGAGCCTACAAGTGAGAGCAGGGCTGGTCTCTTCTCACTGGTGACAGGACAAGGGGAAATGGCCTCAAGTTGAGCTAGGGGAGGTTTAGGTTGGATATCAGGAAAAACTTCTTTAGAGAAAGGGTTGTTAAGCACTGGAATAGGCTCCCCAGGGAGGTGGTTGAGTCACCATCCCTGCATGTGTTTAAAAACCATTTGGATGTGGTGCTCGGGGACATGATTTAGTGGAGGGCTGTTAGATGGGGTAGTGTGGTTGGGTTGTGGTTGGGCTTGATGATCTTTAAGGTCTTTCCGAACCTGATCAACTCTATGATTCTACGATCAGTATGCACTGGGGGCTCCCCACTATAAAACAGATGGTAGAAAAGGAGATGGGGGTGCTGATGGACACCAAGATAACCACAAATGATCAACATATCTGTGTGGCAAAGAAGGCCAACACCTCCCGGGATGCATAAGGAAGAACACTACCAGAAAGCTGGGGGGTGATTTTTCTTCTCTGTTCATTCTTGAAGAGATGCTCCTGGAGCGTTGGGTCCAGGTCTGGGCTATCCAGTAAAAGAGAGGCATGGATATACTGGAGGGAGTCCAGCAAAGGGGCACGACGGAATAGACACCTAACAGAATTCTGAAGGCACGTCTGTTTTTGTCTATTTTTCTCTTTCTTCTATAAAGTAAATGTAAAGAAAGAGGTTAATCTTCTGCAGGTTCTTCTATAATCTGATGGGTCTCATTAGAGATCTGTAGGGCCAGTGCACAGCCAGAGGCCCCACAGGGCTGCCAGCTCACACAGACCAGCTGCCAGGATGCCACCCATGGGGAAAATGCCTCTGACCTCAATGCATGCATGCTCCCTGAACTGCTCTATACAATTGGCTAGGATCAAATTGTCACAGATAGACCAGAAGCTTTTTGGGCATGGGTTTGACAATATACTGTATGAGAAGAGTCAGTCTTTCATTACATTATTTTATTGTATTCACAGCTTATTATAACCAAGATCTCAAAATGTCAGTCTCCGTCAACCAAACAGCAGAGAAAAATACATTAAGTTGACCACACGTTCAGCAGCTTTTCCAAAATATGATTTATAAAACCTATTTACATAACAGAAAATCCCAATAAAACTATCTTCTCATGCCCCCAGATAGCTACTGAACTTTATACACATCACTCACTGCAAAGAACACTGTATGTTTTGTTATGGAAAGAATAAGGATTTCAATGCAGCTGACATTGCTGCTATTCTTCACTGCGCATTTTGGGTGACTGCATTTTCCACTACGTTTGGGTTGCATTATGATGCAGTAAGGAATTTGGCCACAAATAAACAGTTACAGTTCCCTGAGCCTTAAAAAGGAAACAAACAAAGAATTAAACAGCAAACTGATACGGGTTAACAGCAAAATAAAAAATAAACTAAATAGCATGTTTTAGAAAGTGGATGAAAAAGGGGGAAAAAAAAGGAGATAAAGAATGAACAAACCTTGATAAGCTAAATATTAAGCTGCAATAAATCAAATAATTATTTGTGATAGATTTTCTTGGGAGCTGTCAAAATATTAGTTCATTTTTTCATTAAATTCTTCAGAGCAGACAGCTGTCAAGTCAATGAGGCTAACAGATGAAAAAGGTGCAAAGGAAAACCCATTGAAAAAGACGGGAGAGCGCACAAAAAAAAACCTGAATAAATGTTTTGCATATATATTTATGAATGAAAAGGATGGTAAATTGCTACACCAAAGCTTTGCTTTATGAAGCTTAAGGAAATGTTTCAAACTGAAGCTTCTTGGGGCTGGGGAGAAGGAGGGGAATAGTAACTAAATGCGTGAAACTGATGGTGTATCCCAGGGTTTTGAGGTGCTCAATACTATACTGCAGAAATCCCAGCTGTGGGGATAAAACTTACTCAACCAGCCTTGGTATCAGAGGAACATGGAAAGAATCATGCCAATTTTTGCATAATGCTCCAGTGAGGACTTGGAAAGCTAAGTCTGAAATCTCTCCTGAAAGAAAGCAAAACAGCAAAACACAGCATCCAGGGAAGACACAGCAGAGCATTTCCAGGGACCCATCAGAGCTTACCAAGTAGAGAGTAATGACCTGGTCGGTGCTGCCCAGCTGAGTTTCTAGAGTGCTCTTGTCATTGTCTCATACCAAAGCCCCCAAAAGGTGTAATGAGATAAGGAGGTCCTCTGGTAGGTTTGTAACTGGTGACAGCTGGCCAGTTCTAGAAATGCTCCATGAGTCATCAGCTCTTGTAGTGAAAAGAGTTGACCATGGCATTTCCAAGAAAGCCAGACTATTCAAAATACTGATAACAATTGTAGAAGAGAGGATTTATAATGAGTTTGCAAAGTTTCCTAATATTAGGCAGCTCACAGCTGTCTGTGAAGAGGTTATGATGACACTCAATGGCAGGCTGGTAGGATCATAGGTGAGAATAAGCGTTGAAAAACAAGAAGAGACACACAGAGGGAAAGACAATGTGAAACATAATGAGGTACTTTAAATCAACTATTAGTATTACCCAGGAAGGAACACCCTGATGATTATGGCTGGTTCCTTGGCAAGATCAGCCTCGTGATCAGTATGGTCAAAAAGAGAAATGGACAATGAGCATCTTATAGGGATGCTCTAGAAAACAAAATGGAAAACAGTCTCATACCTTTACAAGCCTAGTGGGCTCATAGCTTGAATACTGAGTTTAAGTTTGAGAAGCCTTCCTTAAAAATACACAGGTGATACAGAAATCTGCCTAGGGAAGATTCAGAGAAGGGTAAGAAAAAGAGTCAGAAGAATGGAGAGATCTGTAACACAAATGACTGAGTTTGGGACACCTCAGGGTGGTACTGGGAAGTTCTTTGGGACACCTCAGACAGATAATTGCATTCAAAGCAAACAGAAAAGCAGTGTTTCACACAGCACACACAGAGATGTACAAGGCACTTGTTTCTGTGCCCGTCTCCTCCCAGCCAAGCCACAACACAGAAGATACAAAGCCCTACACCCAAACCTGCCTCCATTTTCCATGCTAAATGTTCTTCCTGTACTCCGTTTTTCCAGCTACATGGTGGATGGCTGTGGATCAACCCACAAGATATTGACTAGCTTTGGACATCCATGTCCCAAAACCCAACCTTTTAAAGATCAACTTAGTCATCCTGTTGTGGATCACATCCACTCCATGTTGTGTTCATTCCATAAGACCACGATGAATGAACCACCCAGGAGAGAGCAGTATCAGCCAGAAAACATGAGGAAGCTGATGCTGATGTTGCCTTTGTGGTATCTCTTTATGAGAAATGTTCAAAATTGTCTAAAAACTGAACTGTTCCATTAAAAAGTATGGAAGAATTACACCGAATGGAAGAGGAGGCTCCTTGGGTGGATCGGAAAACACCATTTCTGAATTGATAGCAATATGGGGAGGCAAATCCAAACCTCAGCACAGCACAGAGCCTTGGAGCTCGGGGTATCCTGTTTGTTCCAGTGCGTTTCAACCGTTATGTTGTATGGTGCAACAACTACTGTAAAAGTAGTGAAAATATTTTACTTCTTAAGGGTTTTTTTTTGTTGTTGTTGTTAAAAATATATTAGAATATTTATAGAAAGGACAAACAATGAAAATCTTGAAGAATGGTTTATTTAACACAGCTTTAGACTGCTGTGTAAAGAGAATAATTGTGTAGTTTACACATATACCACGTAAATTACTATGGAAACCAGATGTCGCTTACACGACAAGGTGCCTTGTAACTCATCTCTGCTGAGCAATAAATTCCCCTTTTACTTCTTGGCAAAACTCTGAGAAACGTTCCTGCTGTTTTCTATCAGCAGATACAACAGATGGCTGGCACATGCCTGCTTTGCTAAGTGAAGTGGGATCTCTACAGCATTACTTTGATCCCTGGTGGCATGTCTACAACACTGAGATGCAAAATACCACAGCTGAACAGAATCTAAATATTAAAGGTTTGGAGCAGCGCGCTCGATACGTGAGCCCCCTGTCTGAAAATCATGCTCACAGTGTGTAAACATCTTCACATTCCACATTGGAATTCTGGTACAGAGGTCTGAAAACAAAGTATTTCCTCTGTTTGGTGACATGAAACCACAGTGAAGGTACTACTGTAAGTCCCAGGAGCGCAGGTTTATGCAATTGCCTTGACCCAATTTCCAGAACAGCCCTACTTTTATTAGGAAAATAAATGAATTGTGAGTATTGCACATTTTCTAAGCTGAAAAGGATCACTGGAATCAGTGGGTATGAATAAGATTTTTATGAAAAGTTTGGCAGTCACTCTGAAAAAAAGCTTCCTTTGAAGAAATGTACGTTTTGAAATCCACCATTCTTTGTTTTTTTTTTGTTTACCAAGTAAATAAGAACGCTTGAAGGAAGCAGTTTTGCAACACCGCTGCCTTAGAATCTGTGGTTTATTAGCTTTCCTTGGGACAGGGAAACAAAACTCCTGGCATCATTGGGTTTCCATTTGATCTTCATGGTCAGGCTATGCCTCAGTAAAATAAGGTAATTTCAGAGATGTCATGGTGCTATTTGGATTTGACGATCACATTGCTGAGATCAAGAGCTGGAATTACTGAACTTCCCCGAGGTCCATTTCAATATACAGAAATGCTGAAGAACGTACTCATAGAATCATAGAATGGCCTGGGTTGAAAAGGACCACAGTGATCATCCAATTTCAACCCCCTGCTATGTGCAGGGTCACCAACCACCAGAGCAGGCTGCCCAGAGCCACATCCAGCCTGGCCTTGAATGCCTCCAGGGATGGGGCATCCACAGCCTCCTTGGGCAACCTGTTCCAGTGCGTCACCACCCTCTGAGTGAAAAACTTCTTCCTAACATCTAACCTGAACCTCCCCTATCTTAGTATAAAACCATTCCCCCTTGTCCTATCACTATCCACCCTTGTAAACAGCTGTTCCCGCTCCTGTTTATACACTCCCTTCAAGTACTGGAAAGCCACAATGAGGAGATACTGATGATATCTATCATCTCTCCCTAAGAGGTGGGCATCTTTACACTTTGCTCATTGCTATCAATAACAGCTTTAACTCCAGGTTTAAGGCCAGGCTGGATGGGGCTCTGGGCAGCCTGAGCTGGTGGGTGGCAACACTGACCATGGCAGGAGGTTGGAACTGGGTGCGCTTTAAGGTCCCTTCTGACCAAAGACATTCTGTGATTCCTGTATGCACTCAGAAGTCTGCTATCTGCAGACCCAAAAGGGCTCTGGCTATTGATAGAGTACGTAGCATATACAAGGGCTGCTCTGAAAGAAATGCCTCCTATTTTGCTACGTTGGCCCATTATGCCAGAGGTAGATGCTGGTTGTACTGCAGTAGAGACTGAACCTTCCCACCAATAACCCGTTCCATTCTGTTGCTGTGACAAATGACAGCAGAGGGGGCACTCTGACACAATGGCATCTGACATGGAAATGTGGGTGAAGCAAAGGTGTGGCACTGAAAAGCCAGGAAATGGCTGCTTTGCAGGAAGCAGTGTAGCACTTGGGTACCTTGCATGCCTTCATTCTGTCAAAGATTACTTCTGGTTTTGCTTTTTCTTTCCCTTCCTGTCCTCTCCTCACCTTGTCTTCTCCTTCTCCCATCCTTTCCCAGATTCCAGACAGAACTGTTCCACCAGAATAAAGGTGGTGCTTTCCTGAATGCTGGGGAACATCTAAGTACCTTTATATTTAAAAACTAAACAACACTGAGATAAAACCTGTTAGCACCTACAGTCTCATTTCTTCTCTTTAAGAAATACTGGAAATTCTGGAGAAATTCTATTCTCTTTGCCACAAGTAATTGCTATCCTGTTCTACTTGCAACACTGCTGTGGGCACTTTCCAACTAAGATGCATGGAACTGGTACGTTGAGAAGTGCTTTTGTCCTGTGAGCTGCAAAAACACTCATGTCCCTTCACTCAACACTTTTGTCCCTTCACTCTTGTCCCAACACTCTTGTCCCTTCTCATCAGGTACAGGTTCAGGTGGCATGGGGACAATGATCATCTGCTTTCCATGGAGGATAAGGAGAACTGCAGGTAACAGGAAACTCTACTTGAATGTCTCTAAGGGACTGCAAAATCCAACAGGTTTGTCACCAGGAAGGGTGCGTTCACACAGCCAGAAACACAGCCATGGTGGTGAAGCTGCCTTAGGCTGAATCACACACTCTGGCAACACTGACTATTTGAAGATACACACAGGTTCATCTTTACCCAGCTCTTATAGACGGTATGTAATAAAATACAACATCAGCGTTCGACCTTGTAAAACGACTCATTTTATCCAGGAGATGTTCTGTCCCCATGCTAACCCAGGCTCACATCCCAGCTTTACTTGGGCTGCCAGCAGCCCAACTACCTGCGTGTGCTCATGCAAACACGTCGCGCGCTCCTCTCTGCTTCAACACAAGAATCCGCACGGAGATGCGTGGCTCTAAACACACAATTTCGCGATGCAAACTGGCAAACAGAGGGTAACCTCTGCTTACCGGCACCCCCGGAGAGCGGTAAAAGGACGAGCCGCGCTGAACGCCCGCACGCCGACGGAAGGTGCCCACCCCCGCCCCGCCGGTACAGCCGCTCCGGGGCCGTCCCCGCTTCTCAGCGCCCCGTCGGGGCAACCAACCTCTTGTCCGGAGGTGCCCCCGCCCGCACCTACCCGTCCCGTAGCCTGCCAGCTGAAGTTCATGGCGTGGATGCTGACGGGGATGGCCGGCATCCTCTGCTGAGCTTTCCTGAAGTCGTGAGTGAACGGGGCCATCTTCCCCTCGGACACGATCAGGATGTCCTCCTCGAAGCCTGCGGATTGCAGAGGGTGCGATGCGCGGTGCCGCACGGCCGCGGGAGCCTCACCATCCTCCCTCCCTCCCTCCCGCCGTCTTACCGATGAGGACTCGCGCTTGCTGCGCGTCGATCCACAGGTACAACGTGTCGGGCTGCCTGGCCGCAGCCCGCACCCCGCACAGGCTGAGCGCCCCGCACAGCAGCGCCGCGCACAGCCGCCCCGCCGTGGCCATGCTCCGCTGCCGTCCCGCTGCCGGCCCCGCTCCGCCGCCCTCTGCCGCTGCGAGACGCCACCCGCGGGCGGGGACGGGCGGGGCGGGGCGGGGCGGGGACCTCGCCCGCGGGAGCGCTCCTTATGTGTTATTTCCTAAGGAAGTTTCATGCTCGTTTGTTATTTTGCTTGTTCTCTCCAAGCTGAAGCCAACAGGGATGGATAAAGTCTGGATGAGTCCCTGAGTGTCCCCGCGTGGCGCTACGGAAGGATCCGCGACCGCTCGCACGAGTGGAAACGGTGATGGCCGAGTCCTTCCATCAGTTCTGTTTGGTTTTATTATTTCAGCCGAGCTGCTAACAATGATTCCCTCCACGACCCGCGGCTCAGCACACGAGAAACACACGCGTTTCCCTAAGGCGTGCACGCATCACAGCATCACAGAATGGACCGTGTTGGAAGGGACCTCAAGGATCACGAATCTCCAACTCCCCGCCACATGCAGGGCCACCAACCTCCACATTTAATAGTGTACCAGGCTGCCCAGGGCCCCATCCAACCTGGCCTTGAACACCTCCAGGGACGGGGCACCCGCAGCCTCTCTGTGCGTCCTGTCCGCACACACGCGGACACAATCGCTCACCCGGGGCTAAGAGAGCCCCGCTCCCGATCGCTGTGCCACCCCCGTGCCCCACCGCCCCTCTCGCCCCAGTGACCGCCCCCGGCCTCCGGCGGCTCCCGTGACGAGGCTGCCCCCTGGCGGCCGACATCCCCGGCCGGGACGCTCCTTCGCAGCTTCACCGACGGTCTCTCCGCGGCTGATCATCCAGTTTCAACCCCCCTGCTATGTGCAGGGTCGCCAACCACCAGACCAGGCTGCCCAGAGCCACATCCAGCCTGGCCTTGAATGCCTGCAGGGATGGGGCATCCACAGCCTCCTTGGGCAACCTGTGCCAGTGCATCAGCACCCAGTGTGTAAAATACTATGTTCCTGTATGAGCATTAATGGGGTTAATGTTAGATTCAGAACCCTGTGAGGCTGCTAGTAATGTTAATTTTCTTATTTCTTCATCAACTCGCTCTCTTCTAGCCCTTTTCTGACTGCCTCTGTTACTTCAGTCCATCTGGGTTTAACAGCCTCCTTCAGTCCTGCAGAGGGTACTGCAGAGAAAGTCAGATGATCCTGGCAAAATGAAAAATAAAAGGGGAGAAGGGGAGAAAAGCAGATATGAGGAAGTTTCTACTTTAGCAATGGCAAAGAACATGGAGTGCAGAATCATAGAATCATAGAATGGCTTGGGTTGGAAGGGACCTTAAAGCCCACCCAGCTGCATCCCCATTGCCATGGGCTGGTTGCCACCCACCAGCTCAGGCTGCCCAGGTCCCCATCCAACCTGGCCTTGAGTGCCTCCAGGGATGGGGCACCCACAGTGCAGCTGTGCTACAGCTTCACCGTCCTCTGCGTAAAGAATTTTTTCCTAACATCTAACCAAATCCTTCTTTTGCAAAATTATTATTGTATTGTATGTAATACAGTGGAAAAGAAGCCTGTTTTATGCAAGTTGCTTTACTTATGACATCAGATTCAGAAGGTTAAACATCTACATATACTGGAGGAGGTAACGGGCAGATATGATACCTATAGATCTCTGAAGAGGAGTGAAACGTGTGAGAGCTGTGTGATTTGTGCCTGAATGTGGCTGTTCAAAGGGCTCCAATGCTTGTCTCATACACAAGAGAGTAAGAGCTCAACTTCTGCAGCCCTGAAATCATGCAAGTTCCACTGGTCTGTGACTTGCTTAGCAAGAAGGCTTTATTTGCTTGCAAAGCCAAGGTTAAATCTAATCACATTTCTCAGAGATAGAATCAAAAAGCACACTGAAAGTTTTTAGGAGCGTTCTCAGAAAACTGTAGCCAATGTCTGAAAGGTCTGTCACCTTAATATGGCTTTGGGAGCAGAATACAATTTACATTGTCCTCCCATGATAAGGAAGGACAGACACGGGGAGGGTTACAGATGCCACAGCCTCAAATTGTGCCTTGCTTATGGTAAAGAATGCAAAAGCAAAGTAGGAAAAGATCACCTTAGGCCATATGTTTCCCTCTGGCATCAAACTGCACAAGTGAAGGAAATCATCCCCAAATCAGGTGGTTTTCAAACCACTTTGGGCAGCACAAAGGGAAGGGCTGCACAACCCCATTCACCTCTCTGTCACACCTCCCACCTTGTGCAAGGCTTCAGGGCAGCCAGGCAGCAGGGCCTTGACACAGAGCTGCAGCAGCACAATCCAGGTGTGGGGATGCCATCCAGGCCTCAGTGAAGGCAGCAGTAAAGCCAGCATTGCCAAATGGCAGCCCTGCCTGTCTTGCCACTCGTCCTGTTGACACGGGGTGCAGGTGCTGCTGAGACCACATCCCAGGCACCTCTCAGCTAAATCAGAGAGTGGCAGACATCAAACGTGGAGCAGGGCTGCCTGTGTCCCGGGTTTGTACAGGTTTTGGGTGGTTCATATGGCAGTGGGAGAGCTGCTAATGTCTCTGATCTTCCGTTCCTGATGTTATTATTTCATCTTTTTTTTCCCTATAATTCTGCAGTGCAAAGAATCCAGCTGCCTTTATCCCTGCAGCAAAACGTATAAAGGTTCCTTTGTTTTGCTGCTTTCCTCACTGTGCAGCCAGAGAAATGGGAATGTGTGACTGAGATATCTTCAAGGAGTGTTTTTTGGGAGTTCCAGTCAAGATCCATGTGCTGAAGTAGATCTGGAGCCCACAGCAACAAGAAGAACACGGAGCTATTGGAGAGCATCCTGAGGAGGGCCACAAAGATGAACACAGGGCTGGAGTACTTCTCTTATCAAGAAAGGCTGAAGGAGCTGAGCTTGCTTAGCTTGGATAAAAGAAGGCTCTGGGGAGACCTCACTGAAGCTTTCCAGTACTTGAAGTTAGCTTAAGAACAAAAGGGGTACCAACTTTTTACATGGTCTGATAGGACAAGGGGGAATGGATTTCAACTAAAACAGAGGATGTTTAGGTTAGATGTTAGGTGGAAATTCTTTACTCAAAGGGTGGTGAGGCACTGGCACAGACTGCCCAGAGAAGCTGTGCCTGCCCCATCCCTGGAGGTGCTCAAGGCCATGTTGAGTGGGATTCTGTACAGCCTAAGATGGTGGGTGGCAACCAGCCTATGGCAGAGGCATGGAACTGCCTTCCAACATAAGCCGTTCTGTGATTATGTGATACACTGAGCTACAAACAAAGCTAGATGGAGGAAAAAATTAACACAGTGAAGTCATCTGAACCAGCAGAGAACAATGCCATGAAAATAACGAACTCGTAATTAGGGCCTATTACACTCCTAACTGTGAAATATTCCTCCTCCAGCAAATTATTTTCTTCCACAGAATTTTTAATTTCTGTTCCCTGGGCATCCAAGTATCACTCTTTGTTTTCTATCTCATCGCATTCCTAGAATTTGCTAAGCTTAATTTCCCCCACAGGATGAAATGTATCGCTCAGTGACTTTCTGCTGCAGCATCACTTGGAGAGAAGCAAACCAAGAGGGGGTTTTCATGTGGGAGGAGGCACAGAGAACCAAAATATCTGTGCTGAGGGCAAAGGCTTTGCAGCCCTTTGGAAACGAAGGGCAAAGAGCTGGAGAACCAAATGCCAAGGGCTTTGATCCTGACATTCAGGGAAGAAAGCCATGGGAAGAAATGCAGTGCCAGACACAGGAGGACAGGGTGTCAGCAACTTCAAAACGCACAAAAGGATCTAATCAGCAAGAGGACAGGACATGCCTGGCACTGAACACAATAGCTGCAACACTTTTTAATCACATTAACCTTCTTCCACATTTATTCAATGACACGTCTGACAATTATCCAACCAAAATAGTGTATTCTGAGAAAAGAATAGACTACTGAATCTCTGCAGAGGTCTGGCACTGCTTCCTGCTGAGGTCAGTGGATATAGCAAGGGAATCTGAGGCTGTAATTGCAGCAGGCAGTGAGAGCAGGTGCCTGAGTGATGCATAAAGGGACTTGAGCCTCTCAGAGAGCTCAGCTCTGGATTTTTCACTCATTTTAATTCCTAGAGAAGGTTTGTGCAGTAGCCAAGATGCAGGAGCCTTGTTTCACAATGCAGAGAGCAAGCAAGACCCTTTTGGGGTCCAAACTACACAGGCAGCACCTGAAGTGAGCACAGCAATCTCTGAACATATTTATTAATGAATTGATGTTGTCTTTGCACAGCACGGTGCTGACTTGCAAAGTTCTTCTTGCACTCAGTACCCACAGTGAGGACTGTGGCTTTACCAAACAGGCTGAACAGAGTGAGGAGTCAGGTAACTGCAGTGAAGAAACCCAGAGACTGAGTGAAGGGGATAATGGAAGATCTGGAATTTGTATGTGTTCTCAGCAAGAGATAGCAGATACAGTACTACAGCATTACCAGGTGTCAAAGGGGGAAGAAATAATGTCAAATTGTGGAGCAGCTGGAAGTTAAAACTGAATTTTGAGAGCAACAGATGAATAAAGAAAGTGTTAAAATATATACATTCCTGCAATGGTATTTAGGGACTTTTGACTTTTGGGATGAGTTATTCAGAAAATCCTGACAACTGCAAATAGATGTAAAAGGGTCCAGACTTCCACAGTAAGCAGAAGGATGAGGGAACTCGTGCAGCCAACACAGTGTCAGTATGAATGATGTAAAATGATGCAAAAGGTGCTGAACAGTGCATAGTAAATCAGCTCCTAAGGGAAGGACTAAGGATTAATACGTCCTAAAGCATGGCTTTAATAAATGATAATTAAAATAGGAAATGCTCCAGAGAGACAGTAAAATAAGCCACGGAAAGCAAAGATGTGTTATAAAAGAAACCCCAAACCGAATTACAAGACAATGATACAATATACATGTCAGTGTTGCGCAAAATATATGGAAGCAATTGAAGTGCTTATGGTTTTCACAGAACAATTCTGCTTCCTTCATATATTTATTTTCTTTCACAAGATCAAAGTGGATCCAGATGTATCTAAGAATGGACATGTGGGTGTCCTTGAGCTGAGGATCCGCAAAGGAGCATGGAAACCAAGCCTGTGTAAGAGATGAAATGAAGTGATTTTTAAGGCCTATTGGATATTGTTTTCACTGAGATTACACAAAAATTCTCAATGCCAGAGAGTTTTAAACATTTTTTAAGTAAGATTGAAGAAAATTTGCATGCAAATAATTAATAATGGTTATTATAATTTTTAGCAGGAAAGGTTTCCATCCTGTACCTTTCTGGATGAATTTCCAATTAATTTCAGTTAGATTTGTGATTAGAGTTTCTAGGAAGTGGTCTTCTATACAACTGAACTTGAATGTTTAGCACATCATGAGCACACTGCAAAGGGCTCACTGGAAAGCTTGGCCCTGCACATCTTCACTATGTTACTATCTGAGCTTGTCACAGAGTTAACTCAGTTTTCCTGGCCACAAACCCACAATATGAGGTCTGTACTCTCATCTGTTCTCTTCTTGTCTCATTATCTTACTTCAACTGTTACATATTTTTTTCTGTTAACAAGGCTATTCACTCTAAAAATCTTAGTTTCATGATCTAACGTAACACTTTCCCATTCAGCTCTTCCTTCTGTGCCTGTTTCAGCACATCTCTAAGGGTCTAGTTATACCTACCCACTTTGTTTCTGATTATGTTATGACAACTTTCTAAATTACATGGTTACAAACTGTTGTTTTTTTTTTCCCCCTCTGGATTGAGTAGTCAACCGGCGTGTTATTTTTTGGCTGACTGACTGCAATACAGAACGTTTTCTTTTGGTACATCTTCTGTTTGTTTATAGCATATAATAGCAGTTATCTTGCATTTAATTCCATAGAATTTTCAATTTTATTGTCTCTAACAAGAATACCATTCACAGTAACCAAGGCATCCAGCAAGTCAAGGACCAAGAATGGTCTGGGAAAGCACTGGAGTGGAATTGCTACTTTACTCTTCTATAACATTTTCCATCTTGGTTCTTAGAGGACTTTCACAAAGATGAATCATTATTTCTGTCTGCATGTAGGAGAAACTGAGTCACCTGAAGAGGAAGTGATTTGCCACACAGCAAGGCAGTCAAGTGCCAGGAGCAAAGTACTGGTCTCTGCTTTCCTTCTGGTGCCCTCATGGCATGAGCTCAGTTCACAGCTCTGTTCATAGTTCACAGCTGTCTTTATGATCCCAGGTGAGTCACTTGGGTCCTTTACTCTGCTGACACCGGAGTGTTTGCTCAATTTAAGCAATTGCTAAATGCTATTGCTATTCTGCTGCTCCCTCTGCTTTCTTCTGTTCCTTTTACCTTCTTTCTTTTTTACACATTTTCCCATATTTCTACTGTTTTATCCTTGTTTCTTTTCTATGTGGATTTGTGTGTGTGTGTTGAATTTTTTTTTTCTTTTTGTATATCTTTATGCTTTTTCTCTGCAAGAGATCTGTTCCACTTCAGCCCAGCTTCAGTCTTATGAAGGTGAGCTGGAGATACAGCAGAAAGCATTGGCCTTGCTCCTGTCTGGCTTTACACAGGGAGAGGACTAGGGCTTTGCTGCTATGTGGATTTCCCAGAAGTAATATTGGAGCCAGTCCAACAATTTACAGTAAAAGGACTTCAGTTCTAATGCAAGTTCAATAAGGTTTTTCAGGTCACGTACAATAAGCTAAATGGCCCATCAGTTGTGTCTCTGGTCTGAAAAATTACATAAAATCAAAACCTTTGCCAGGATGCTGCATGGTACACACTGGACTTGAAAGATCTGGCTTTCATATGAAACTTAGCGTGAGCGGAAAAGGGAGATCTTTGACCTGTAGTGACCATGCAAAGTTAAGAACAAAAGGGCCCATAACTGGAGGATGTTCCTGTGGGGTCAGACCTTCAGATGCTGGGCATCCTTAGCTTCATTCTCCAACCAAGACACTCACTGGTCCTCTGTGCCACACAGAGCCCAAGCACTAGGCCAACAGGGCAGGCATATAGAGTTCAGCAGTGCAAAGGAGAAATGTGGCCTCTTGGGACAGCTACCATGTCATAAACCAGAAGCTGAAGGGTAAGCAGCGACAAAGGAAAGCCTCCAATGTGCCATTCTTATAGATGGATGTCGAGTGCAGTGATGTTGTCTATACATGGCAGACAACTGGAGTGTTCAGTGCATGCTGGAGGCTCCCATGATGTGACGCAGGAGCTTTGTTTCAGGTAAAACCAAGCCACTTTTAGAGTGGAGATGTGGATAGCTTACCCGTAAGCCAAAATCAGCTGTTGTGAGCGCTCCCTAAAGTCATATAAATACAGCATGTATTTGGAGTAGTTATGGTAGTTCTTAGAGCCAGTGGGACTTCACTCACCTTGCCTGTGAGTCATTCTTAAGGAAGTTCCTTCTCCCTCTATGGGAAATTTTCTATGTGGAATTATTGACAGAGAAAATTGCACAGCTTAAGGAAATCTAAATACGCAAGGCCCACGCCACTGTGAGCTAGCAACAAAAGAATTGATTCAGTACTCAATAAAAAGCTGGAAGCAGGAGAGACTGATATGTTTGTGGCAGTTTGTGCTGCTGAGATGAAAAGAGGTTCTGTAGAAACGTGGGTTTTGTTAAAGACTGCTGGCTTCCTGCCTGTATATCTTGCATGCAGTTCTGATGGGAGGTCATGGAGGCAAATGTGTATTCTAGAGATAGGGAATAAGTTCTCCTGTGTTTCTATGGGTACAAGAGAGCAATTAAACTGGCAGAAGCCTTCACCTACAGTAGTGCTAATAGTTATTTAGAACACAATGAATTTAGTGCTTTTTGTATTTATTGAATAAAGTGAAATCTGAGCCTTTTGGCACAAGAAATGCATTACACAATTAGCCTTAAAATGAAAACGTAAAAAGAAAAGTTTTCTGTTCTGTGAATGATGTGTCTTCTTTTA
The DNA here is from genome assembly GCF_054131305.1 of Coturnix japonica. Classification (NCBI taxonomy): domain Eukaryota; kingdom Metazoa; phylum Chordata; class Aves; order Galliformes; family Phasianidae; genus Coturnix; species Coturnix japonica. The sequence continues at coordinate 30,464,782 of NC_140663.1, forward strand.
AAGGTTATTAAATGAATGAAATAGACGTAAGTTTTCAAGACATTAGCATTGGATTAAAGTCAGAGATGGAACTGTAAATAGTGAGCTCTTTGTGGCTATGACTGCTCCGCTCTTTACATTGCTGCCAAACACCATCAAAGTCCCAGGCTAAAGTGCCATCCCTGCCCCTATATTAAAGGATGTTCAGGACATCATCAAAATATCTCCTCAGGTTTATTCAACATATCTGCATCTCTCAAGGTTCTGAGAAAGCAAGAAAGGTACAAGAGTGTAGGTAATGAGGCATCTCTAAGCATTCAATGTTCTGTTAATTTCAGGGTGATGGGATCCCTTCCCAGTATCCTCCAGTAGTTAAGGACGCCTCTCTAGATTTCGTGTTTCACAGAATGTCCTGGGTTGGAAGGAACTTCAAGGATCACGAATCCCCAAACCCCCTGCCAGAGGCAGGGCAATCAACCTCCAGATCTACTACTAGACCACGCTGCCCAGGGCCCCACACAACCTGGCCTTGAGCACCTCCAGGGATGGGGCATCCACAGCCTCTCTGGGCAGCTGTGCCAGCACCTCACCACTCCCCAGGTCTTGAAAGCAAGTTTTTGCAAGAATTACTCAATAGAAGGAAAGCAAATGCTCACATACATGTGAAAAAAATAACTGATAGCTGATTCTGGGCCACAAATACGTGTTTCATATTAGCAGAGCTTCTATATGCTAAGAGAAGTCAAACAATATGAAAAATATGCGGTCTGATCACCAAGATCAGCTTCATTTTTTCCTTTTCAAATTTGACTGGAATACTCAGGAGATTATCCACTGCAATAACTTAAAGAATGAATGGCACAGCCCATTAGTCATCCACTTTAAGTGTATGTTACAGCATCCACTAGTCTTCTAGCAACAATTACTTTGAGTCATGAGACAACAGGGCAAGAAAGCTTTAGGGGCCAGCAGCTGACTGACATTTTTGTACTGTGAGAGATTTATTCTTTCTTTGTGAATAGCTTTGAGGTGTCTGATGATAGTTGGTGTTCTTTAACCCCAGTTTCTGGGAAGCTGGACAGCCTGAATGCTCAGGCTTACGAATGAAGATTGTTCCCTTTTAGAGACTAGAGGTGCACAGTCATAGCAAGTTATCACACACCCTGCGGGAGCTGAACTGCTATGAAAGTTGTAGGTGAGAGTTGCAATGTGGAGACAAGAGGCCTCTTTCTGAGATGAAGATACCTAACACGCTGTGCTCACACAGAGCAAGCAGTCCAGCACCAAGTGGCAAGTAGGAGCGGTAGACTCTTTGTGGGTGCCCATGTCTTACCCACAAACCAGCAGCAATTCAAAGGCAAGCGATGGCATAGGTCTTTTGATCATTAGTAGGGTGCCCTCAGGAAACAAAAGCATATCAGCAAGAGATGTATCAGCAAAACACAATGCTGTATTAAAAGACACACTAAGAAAGGTAAACTGTCATTCAGAGAGTCTGAATGCTTACAAAAATTCATAGGCATCACACAAACTTGAAATCAGGAAGGAGATAAAAGCAGCATTAAGATGCTACTTCAAATCCCATGCACAATGGGGTTGGTGGGAACATGATTGCTGACTTGCACAAGAACACAATTCCATCAGATAGAAGAACCAGATCTTTCAAAGATTATCTTTGTTTGGCATCTGCTGAAAAAATCTACTACCTGGAGATACTGATACAAATCTATAGTAATAAACAAACATGGAGATCTGGGATTGGTAGTATCCCTTCTTCAGTATCAACCAGAAGACACTTCAAAATGTTCTGGCACACATTTTAGAGCATGGCATGGAATATACAGGCCTTTCAGTCAGCTGCTCTATGTATACACACTACATATTCCTTCAGGGAGGTGATTGATTTGTTGACAATTTATAGTATTTCCTGCCCTCCTGCTGCCAAGTAAACAGGTTTACAAACTAATTAATGACTTCACTGTTATAAAAAGCTGGAACATCTGAGTAATATTGGTAAAATCAAGGGATCTACACTAGGACAGCACACACTTGTCTCATAAAGGGAGGGTGTCAGTGTGTAGCCACTTGTGCACTTGTACAGTAGAGCTGATGCTGAGTGTAATCCTCACTACACACAGAGCTCAGCGTGTTTCTCCAAAGCACATTGTTGCACATGAAATAGTTTCCCTGCACTTGGAATGCAGCAGCACCAACACAGTAGCCCAGTGACAGACCCCGCAGTATCAGAAATGTTCTGTTAAAGGAAGCTGAGATCAGATAGTTGGCTCTGTGCGTCCAGGTGTGGTTGGTCAGAAATGAAGGGTGGAGTACAGCAGTTAATCATCACAATTCATCATCATTACGAAGGATGGTTTCATGATACTCTTCTAGCTCTGCAGCCTGGCTCAGCTTTCAGCACATAGCTACAGCACAGTCATCTGAATTCCTGCTCTGCAAATGTTCCTCCACTTCAGCGTTCTGACATTAGCAGGCCACATCCCTCACTGCAGCAGACCCAGAGTGGGAAACGTACAACTGCTCTTACCACCAGACCCTGCTTCTGGACCATTGTGCGTGCATTGCTACAAGGGCAATTATAGTCAGACTGAAATGGAAACAGTGCTGCATTTATGGTGTGCTCATGGGTGGGTAGGCCAAGAGTTTGTCGTTTGGGATGGTCAGACAAAGGCACATGGGTCAGAAGGGGACTTTGCAGTCTCTACATAAGGCCTATATGTCAAAGGGCAACCACAGAATCACAGAATGACCCGGGTTGGAAGGGACCTCAAGGATCATGTAGTTCCAACCCCCCTGCCTGGCAGGGCCACCAAACATACACCTTTACTAGATCAGGTTGCCCAGGGCCCCGTCCAACCTGGTCTTGAACACCTCCAAGGACGGGGCATCCACAACCTCCCTGGGCAGCCTGTTCCAGGACCAGGAGGGCTGGCACATGCCCCACGCAGAGAAATGCCAATCGGCACAATTATTTTGACAAACACCCATGTGATAAACACACTTGATGTATGTTGTTAGTTTTCACGGTTCTATATTTGAGACGGTATATTTTCCTACAGAAAACAGCATCTCCAGACACTGGTATGTCTAAGGAAAGTGATGCTCAGGGCACATCTTCCATTGAGCTCATTGAGGAGCACATCACAGCAACATCTCACAGCGCTGCCTGTCTTTTAGGGGAGCTCAGAGAGGGCTGAGGGTCGGCTGTGTGTGCATGAGCAGCGGCTCACACGGTGCAGGTGGGGTCTGGGTGTACCCACAGCCGCAGCCGAGCCAGGGCCGGGGGCGGGCGGTGCCTGGGGGTGACGGGCGGGTCTAGGCCACAGCCGAGTGCGCACGCGTCAGTTCCGGCGGGGAGCGCGGCGCGGCGCGTGGGTAGGAAACGCCGCGGCGGCGGGGGAGCGGAAAATGGCGGCGGCCGCGCAGCTGACGGATGAGGAGCTGTTCTCGGAGCTCAGGCGCTTCGGCTTCTCTCCGGGGCCGGTCACCGAGAGCACCCGGCCCGTCTATCTGAAGAAGCTGAAGAAGCTGCGCGAGGAGGAGCGGGCCGGGGCCCGCGGCGGCGCCAACAAGACCCGGAACAGCAACAACAATAACACGGCGGCCGGAGGCGGCGGCGGCGGCGGCGCCGGGAGAGCGGGCGCGGGCGGGCGGCTGTCGGGCGCCGAGCACCCGTACCTCCACGGGGCCGGGCGGAGCCGCGCTGCACCCCCTGCCGGGGGCGGCAAAGTGCTGCTGGGCTTCAGCTCCGACGAGTCGGACGCGGAGCCCGGCCCTCGCGGCCAGGCCGGCGGCAGGAGGGAGCGGGCTTCGCCCCTCTTCCGTGCGGCGAGGCCCGGCGGCGGCCCGGCCCCCCCGGAGGAGGCGGCCCGGCGGAAGCACGGCGCCTGGTGGGGGGCGGCGGCGGCACGCAGAGCGGATCCGAGAGCCTGGGAGCGTGGGGACGGCGGGGAGGAGGACGACGACGACGCGGAGGAGGAGGAGGAGAAGGGCGAGCAGCGGCGGTGGAAGAACCGGACCGTGAACGGCAGCCGGCTGCTCGCCTGCGGCGGGAACGAGTACTCAGACTCGGAGGAAGAGGAGGCGGCGGCCCGGCAGCAGGTACCGAGGGAGGAGGCGGCGGCCCGACGGCACAGACGGAGCCTCGGCAAGTCCGCGCCGTTCACTGCGAGCAAATGCGCCGCGGCCGGTGCCGGCGCGATGGAGAGGGACGGCGGGGGATGCGGTGCCGGCGCGACTGACGGGGCGGCGGGGGCGGCCGCTGCCGGGAGCCGAGACGGGGGCGGGAGCCGCGAGGAGACGGCGGCCGCTGCGGGGGGAAGATGCGAGAGTCCGGAGCCGGGTCCCATCGGCCCCCGGTATCGCCTCGGCCCGGCCAGGAGGGGCCCCGCGGTGCCGCTCCCGGACGCGGACGGCGGTGACGGCGCCGAGCCCCCGGGCGCCGCCAGGAAGGCCACCAACAACCACGTCCTCGGCGGGGCCGCCGGCAGCTACGGCACAGAGGCCAGGATCTATTCCGCTACCAACAGCCTCCCCCCGGGCGGGAGCGCCTCCCTCAGACTCAACCACTCCAATCATACGGGTTCAAATCACACCTACCTGAAAAACACCTACAAGAAGAATCTCTCCGAGCCCGAGGAGGAGCTTCTCCAACAGTTCAAAAGAGAGGAGGTATCCACCACTGGAGGCTTCAGTGCACATTACCTGTCCATGTTCCTCTTAACTGCTGCATGCTTGTTCTTTCTGATACTGGGATTCACATACCTGAGAATGAGAGGTTCTGGAGTAGCTGAGGATGTGGGAGCCAACAGTAAGTATTAGGTCAAGGGGAAGGGCAGTTAATTTCTGCAACGGGATGTACTGCTGCTAATCCAACTCTGCGTTCTCAGGTGGTCTGTGCTGCACAGTTTGTGGTTCTGCTGTTCCATAAATTTCCCACTTAGGTTGGAGCACACAGGAACTGACTGGCCTTCCTAAAGCGATGTAGTGAAGCTTGCCAGACGTTTGGGGATAAACCCATATTCTTATTATTCTCTGCTGTAATCTATTGGTACCTTGTTTTCTAGCATGTTTTGTTCAGTCTAGAAGATCATGGTTAATAGACAGTCGACAAGGTAAGGCTTTTACCCACCTCAGAGAAGATGCTCGTTTGGATACCTGGGATTCTTGCAGGGCTAAGGTTCGACTGTAGTTGTTAAGTAATGAAGCAGGTTGCCTATGTGTGTATGTGTGTTGAGGCTGGGGAGGATGCTGGGCTGAGATGTTTTTTCAACACTATGACAAACTTTGTGCAGACTTTTAACCTGCTATATACTATTTTCGCATATGTGCTTATATATTTAAAATGAGAATGTGATTATGCACTAAATGCTATTGTGCTGTACTTTGGTTTTCACAGCATTTTTTTTAATTTAATCCTATATTATTTGGGTGTGTCTTTAATACATGGAAGCAATTTATTGGAATGGGTGTGGAAACTACCATTTTCCATTCACAAAACATCTGAAGATGGAAGTGTACCATTTCTACCTAAGGAGGCATAATACCAGAATGAAAAACCATGCTGTTACTCATTGGGAGCAATGAAAAATTGCTCGAAAAGCTTGTTTTGGGATGTAAGACCATTAGAAGGTTCTTGGAGATTTGTAGAATCATAGAATGGCCTGGATTGAAAAGGACCACAATGATCATTTAGTTTCAACCCCCTGCTATGTGCAGGGTCACCAACCAGCAGCCCAGGCTGCCCAGAGCCACATCCAGCCTGGCCTTGAATGCCTCCAGGGATGGGGCATCCACAACCTCCTTGGGCAACCTGTGCTAGTGATTGTATTGTTCTTGCAATCACTTAGGAGAAATATGTGGACATATGTTCACATGTATCTGAGACATTTCTTAATATTTCTTTGTATGGATTTTAGGGCATGTGTATAGTCATACGTGAACATAAATACAAGTGCCTTGCATGGAATGATCCTGCTGCTAGTTTGGGTTCTGCTAGAAGTTACAGGACAGAGGAGCTGAAATTATTCTGTTTATCTTTTGTTTTTATTTTTCCCTTTCATTTTATTACATAGCAGTAACTATAATAGCAGAATAGTTTTATTTTTCATGCTTTCTGTAGGAGGAGTGGAGACAAAGAATTAAGTGTTTAAGAAAAGTCAACAGCAATAAAGGTTAGAACATCTGCTGTAGTTTCTTTGACCATCCACATGGCTCTTAATAACTACTGTTCAGTCCTGTTCTTGGGAAGGTGGTGAATACGTATTAGTTATAGTGTGACTGTTGGGACCGTACTTACTCCTGTTCTGTGGTTCACTTCTGACCATAACCTACATAGATGGTTTTGTGCGGTTCCACAAACACACGTTTGCTTATTTTTTCTGTCCTAGTCTTAAGTTCTTAAAATCTGATTATTTTAATAGAGAAGAGCTTTCAGCCTCCTAGGATAAACTTCCCAACTCAGCGGTTAAAACTTGCCCTGTCATGCTGATTGGTAAAGCTGGATGTCTCAACAGTGCAGGCCGCAATAATACTGAGGAAATAAATCTACTCTGAGCTCCTTGTCCTGGAAAGAGGAAAGAAAAACCCTTCTGTTTTAATGTGGGAACTTTCCTATGGAAATGTGGGATCACTTGTTCGAGTATATTGTTTTTAAAGTTGGTAGGGATGGAGATTGTAGGGAATGTGCTCCTTTGCTTTGGCTGCCCAGCCAAACGTCTGATGGTTCAGGGTTACTCAGAAGTTCAATTAAACCAGTCCTTGGCCTGCTGAAAGACAAGACAGGCCCCAAAAACGCATCTCTACTGGGAGGGGAAGGAAACCAGTCTTCTTTTGGGTGGTTCCCTAAGCTTAGTTCAACATCATCTGAGCATGTCCTTTAGTTCTTGAGCTTATGTATTGCGTTTTGTTCATAGAAGCAGAACTGATTCATGCATTTTTATTGAAAATAATAGCATAGCTTGTGAAACAGCTCTTCAGTTAGATCATTAGATACTGGGTTGTTTTTGTCTTTACTCGACTTTAGGTAAGACTCCATGGGTTGTGAATAGTTTCATCAATGTGAGGATGTAAGAAGAAAAGTGTTCCTATATTTGAGCTGCCTTTTTTCTTTCTCTTGCGGGGTGTGGTACATGACAAATTTGAGTTGCTTGTCTTGTTCCTTTTTTTGACATTGAATTCTGTCAAAATAAGGTGCTATTTTGTGTGACATGTTGAAAAACATTTGTTACCAGCTACAGCCAGTGTTAGCACATACATTTCTTGGGCTGTGATGTGAGGGCAGAGGAGATGCTTGTAAGTGGGTTGTGTTTGCTGTCTCTGACAGTCTTGTACATGAAAAGATCTGTTTGTGCTTGATACTGGTGACTTAATTCATGTGGCTCTTGCTGTAAGTGTGTCTTGCTTGCACCTACCTTTAAATGTGATGGGATTGTATGAACATCCTGCAGAGCCATTTGTCAGGAAAATGGTCAGATTGACTTTATTCTTCCTAGAGGTCTTTGTGTTCTGAAGAGTTTATGATCGCTTCCTATTTCATTAATTTAGTTTTGTGATGTTACTTGGAGCATCTCAAGTGGCTGTTGGCACTTCTGGGAGTTCGTTACAAAGTTTCATGGAATTTTGTGCAGAGAATTTCATTGATTAAAAAGCTGGAGTTGCTGTATGAAAGACAAGAGGTGGACTAGTAAGCACATGGGTCTGTAATTTACTGCTGAAGTGCTGTGGCATATCACAAATAACTGCTGAAACTTGACTTGCCTTCATAGTGCCTGTATTTTAAGGAGATGGCTGTTTGATACTTGCTTTGGAATATGTAGAACTAACTTGGTCTGCATGCCTTAGGAATACTGTTGTTTGCAGACATGTGCAGGACTTTCCTCATGCCATGATTTCAGATATTTTTTGAATGTATTTTCAACATTACCCTCACAGGCTGTTTTATGTTCTTGTTGTTTTTTTTTTTTGTGGAGCAATGAGAAATTCAAACTGAAACTACCTGCTTGAGGAGTGGGCATGCAGAAGAGCTCTAACAGGATCTGATTCCACAAGCTGTCAGGAAACTAATTGGAAGTTTTCATTCAGTCTCATAGCATGTGGTGGTTTTCACAAAAGAATATTTGCTTTCTGTTGGTGAGAGAACTGAGGGCAATGTAGAATCTGAGAGATACGCACCTTTTCCATGTTTATAGAGCATTGCAGACCAGACAGAAGTAGGAAACCAAACAGCAATCTTGTTTTCCTTCTGCTACAGCAGTAGTGGTTACAGTGGAAGTCTTTTAAGGAGGAGCCCGTAATACCCAAGGACATACATTTAGTGTAGCGTTGGAACCCTACTTTGCACTGTTTCTTAAGGTATACCAGTAGGAGAGGGGAATCTTACCTGCATTAGTCTTTCTACTAATGGGGTCTGCTGATGTTTCTAAAAAAGTCATGTACACTTAACAAATGTTGATGTATATTTCATGTGGAAGTACTAGGTTGCAAAACTTTGGCTTAATGCTTACTCAGCTAAGCTGTCAGCAGTGCTGGGGTTGTACCAAGCTGATCCCTGTCAGGCTTCTTGCCTTGTGCTTCAGAAATAGTCCAAACATGTGAATGGCAGGGCAGAGCTGCTGTTGGACAATCTTGTTTGATCAGTTAACAAAAGAAGCTTAACAGGCAAGTAAATTAAGCAAGTACCTTAGTTTTTGTTAATGGAAGTGCTGTTCCAGTGCTGTGGAGAAGGACAAAGTCCTTTGTAATCATCAGATGTATTCCTTACATGCTAAAAAACTCCCGAGTAACTGTGTTCCTTGGTATAAGTACTTGTTCTTTGGGATTTGAGGTAGTTCAAAAGGAGTGAGTTGACCAGTCAAGATACGTTAAGGTGATTTTCAGGGGATTTGTGTTCTCTTAAGAAATCTCATAGCAATATCTTTGTCCTGACTGTTCACTTCTTGGCCCCTTCTATTTTTGCAGGAGGTTTACAATTGCAAGAGAAAGTGACAAAGCCTTTACCATAATTATAATACATGAGGATGGGGCTAGCTCAGCCTCTGATCAAAGTAACTCTCATGTCTTGTATTGTGGTTACTGACCAATTTGAATTGAGCAAAATTTGGAAGAGGGTCAGTGTACTGGTGCACAGAAGCATGTTGATGGGTGCAAGTACAGATGGGAGAACCACTGAACAACATGCAGCTGACCTCATGCAGGTTCCTTCTCTGTAAAGGGTTTGCTTTAGTTTATGTTTGCTGTGGAGTCTTCTTGTAAAAATAAACAAAAAATCAAGTTCTTGAATGAAAGTGGTGCCGTAAAGGCTTTACAGTTGATGTCAGAGCACAGTCTGTTCCTGGAAGATAAAGAAATAATAAAACAAACTGGATGCTTTGACTCCATGCAGGTATGGCCTCTTTGCACAGCTGATAAGACAGTACCTGCATGTCATCTCAGTATTTCTACAGTTTCTGTATTGGCGAATAAATGCCTCGAGTTCACACAAAGCCGATCGGAGATACTGCTGATATTCTTCCCTAGAAACTTTGAGTATTCTTTAGAAACTTGTCAATTCAGTGAGCTCAGCCCAGGTGGAGGAATTGAAGGTGTTGATAATGGAGAGAAAAGGTTGAATCAAGTATTTTTGGGTAACTTGAGCATGGTATGGTAAAAAATTAGCGTACCGTTTGTAATAAGGAAATACATTGGGGATGAGGAAATTAAGGCCCCAGCCTTCTGTACTTCACGTATGATTATTTTCTGTGACATTGTTACATCATCCCCCTTTCCATGCTTCTGTTGTTTCTCATTTCTACTGTTTCCAGTGTATTGCGGAGAACAAAAGGATAATGGAGTGAGTGTCATACATATACTGAACATGTAGCTAGCAAACAATGTGATTTTTGGGCCTAGTTTGTTGGAGAAGTGATGTAACATCTAATGTTTTGCAGAGAAAAATCACGTTTTCTGCTCATCTTGTAATGCACGTACCTTGAAAACAAGTGTCTTTTTGGCGTCCTAAATTCCATTAACTCTTTCAAGTGAACTGAGTTACGTGCTGAATTGATATAGAAGGTTCTCTAATGTGGAGAGGGGGAGAGATGGTAGGGAGGTTAAAAGAAGTTTAACATTGAATTAAGTGGCATTAAAGCCTACTAAGTAGATCAGTTGGATTTCAGTAATGATGTGGTAGATAAGTAAGACGCATGACTCTTCATAAATGAATGGTTGTATACTAATTCCGAAGCCCATTTCTCTATTGTAGAAATAGAGACAATTTACTGAACTAAACATTGGAAGACAGCATCTTAAACTGTATGTAAAGCAGTTGTTCTTTAAGACTGCATTTATTCACTTAAGACTTAATGCAGAGTTTATATGCAGGACACATCTTAACCTTTATTGGAAAGGTACAGAATTTGGGTAGCATCTTAGTTAAAGCATCATTTGTCTACCCTTGTTAGTGCACCGAATAAGACTATCGCAAGAGGACTGTAGGGATGAGTTGCACAAAACAGGCTGGTTTCTAAGGCAACATCTGGATCTTAATTTTCATTTTCTCCACACTCTTTCTATGAAGGTCAGTTGAGTATGTGAATTGCTTAGCAGAAAAGCCTTATACTTTTCCGTTATGCCTTTGCTAATGCTTATCTTGGCTTCTGGATGTTTTCAGTAGGCAGCGTATCAAAACTACTCACCTTAACCATCGGCCTCCTCATTACCCATCGTGTCATTTTGTAGCTATACCACAAAACATCCCTCAGCAGACTCGTTCTGTGAGCCCTCTTCAGTGTCAACAGGCTGCACAACAAGGACATCTCAGGTCCAGTGTTCCCGAACGTCACATTGCATCTCTAACAAACTCAGCTTTATCTGGATGCATTGGTTGAACAGAAATGTAGCTAAACCTGATGTGAGACCTGCTGGTAGGAATTGAGCAATGGAGAATTTAGTGGAAGTGAGGGGTTCCAAATAAGAGAAGGCACGTTTTTGGTTACTGCTACCTTAAAACACTCTTGGTTGTGATATGGTTTCTTTTTCTTTCTTTCTTTCTTTTTTCTTTTTTTTTTTTCTTTTTTAAATTCACAGCATGTTTTCAGGGAAATGGTGAAACATTAATCAGGACATTTTTCTGATCATCTCTGACATTTGACCTGTGTCTAAAAGTTTAGTGGGGTGTTTGTTCTTGTTCAAACAGTATTATTCAGACAACCACAGAGGGTATTTGTTAACTTTCCATTGACAGACTGAGTGGTGCATGTGTGATTAAACCCCTCAGAGGCCTCTTTCAGGCTTGGAAATCCTGTCAGAGTTACTGGGCAAGAGCCAGTCTGGCTGTCGTATTTGGGCTGTTCCTCACTCTTACGAATTCCTTGGAAGGAGTTTAGTGTTATTTTGTAAATAAGAGAAAATGATTAATGAAATTCCTCTGTGTGATATTGAAGAGTAGAGTGTGATGTCAAATTCATCGGTCTTTTTGTGTATTGGTTTGGACCTGATGTGTGATTCAAGGAAGTTTCTGGTTGTGGGAGGCATGGTGTGGTATTTTAACTTTTAAAGGAAGCTCGTGCTGCCCAGGGCAGAGTTTGCCCAGCTAAGAAAATGCAGACTTCCTTTTCAACAAGAAACTGTTCTTAATTCTTATTTTTGAGTTTTTCTATAAGCCTATGAAGTAATGCTTATCCAGGAGCAGCTCTAGATAGAGGTCTTTTTTCCTGAATAACTGTGGGAAATGGGTAGTCTGAGCTGTATCTAAAAGGGTATTTCATGTTTGTGTACTTCATGTTTTGTAGAGAAGACAAACTTTTGTTTATTCTGATAAACCCTTAGAAAAATCTGAAACGCTGTTGAGAACATCTAGGAGAGCTCTAGCACTGTACTGTCTGTACATTGGCTTTTGAGCTATTCCTTTTTCTTTTCACAGTGAAAACCAGAAATACCAGCTGTGCTGTTGAGTACTCTCGAGTACTCTGAGCCATTCAGCATGGGCAGATATGTATGTGACTTGGTGGTCCTCAGTGTATTATGACCAGTGACTTTAAACACCACAGACTTTTTTTTTTTAAGCTTGTTCACCTTGAGAAAGAAGTGCTTTTATGTACTGTGGAATTGGATGAAGCAGCTGATGATGTTCTCTCACTTGTAACTTGAAATACTGTTTTTCCCTTGACCTTCATGAAGAAACAATAAGATTGTGCAGATTTAGTACACTTGAAATAGGAAAAAAAAAAATGATGTTCAGGTATGTTTTGTTCTGCTATGTGTTGTATTTGGCACTAACGTCACTGCTTTGTGGGAGGACCAAACCAGAAAAAAATAATTGTATGAAAATGCCAGGACATCTCGTTGTCAGGACTGTTGATTTTTGAGGTCCAAAGGCCAATAGGATCTGCCTGTGCCTCTTGTAAGGGAATGAATTGGTGTTGTGTTCTTTACCATTCAAAAGATGGCACTGTGTAGAGCTTCTTACCCAAATCTTGTTATCATACTAGAAGCTATTACTGGCATTCATATGCCAGATTCAGCACCTCAATCCGCAAGCACCTCCTTATGTGTAGCCTTATTAATTTAAGGAAGAAAGCAACAACAAAACAATGACCACAAACCAATTATGATAACAAAGTTGGAGGCCTTAGATCAAACAGACTCTTGGACTGAGAGTAGGAGGTAAAGGTAAGCCTTAAGCATAAGCACCGCTGTGGTGTATGGCTGTGGTAGCCCAGTTGTTTTTAGATGATCAGTTCTATTTGAACCTGCCAGTTAAGCTATCTGCCAAGTGTGGGTGGTGGTGGAGGCGGAGCAGAAGGTTACCTGACCCTTCAGTCTTGTTCCAGCTGTTAAAAATGAAAGTTTCTGACCGTCACTCACTTCCTTTCACTTTCAGTCAAATGTTGCTGAGCTCATCCTGGTTTCCAGCTGTGTAAACTCCTGTGCATACTGAACAGCTTCTCTGTAGCCAGAAGAGATACGTTGGTAACCTTCCCATTGCTTCTTATTGGAAAGCTCTTTGTGGGGAGAAGAAACCTGTTAGCAGCTAAATCTGTATCACCTGCACAATGGAGAGAAAGCTTTCTCCCTCAGAGGCTTGCAGCACTTTTCAGGCTTTGTATAGGGTATGGACCATTGTTAATCAATTCTGCTGCTTCTCTCAGTGCAAGTGCTGATAGTCAGAACAGTTAAAAGGACAAAGGCACAGCAGAACACCAGTTTTGAAAAGAAAAAATGCCAATGTGTCCTTTATCTTGAATTTGTTAATGGCATTGCTCTCCTGATTGAGGGTCTTTTAAGGATTCTTCTGTCAGTGCTCTCTGTTTGAATGTTATCTTTGGATGCTGTAAGCTGCTCATAGTTCTGTAGTGATACCAATTCTTTGTAACAGAAGGCTGTATGGAAGAAAAGGTTGACTGTATTTTTATGCTGGACTATCTTCAAGACAGAAATCTTTCCTTCCTGCTTGTGCAAGATGAGGAGGAGTGCTTCTATGCAGATTGGCCCCTCAGGGGGATGACAGTGTATTTAATATTTAATTGCAACTTCCCAATAATTGTTAAACCTTCTGTGTTTTAATAACACTTGCATTACCGGTTTACTCTCCAGCTTGAACTTTGGAGCTGGAGGAAAGCCTGGCAGTTTCCTAATCTGATGTTTGAGCTGCCTCTGCTGCAGTGTTTTCCAGGAGGTATTTCACAGCTTCTCAATACATTTTCCATTTCAGTGTTCATTTATTGAAGTCTTGGGTTTTCCTTGACCTTACAATGTACAAGGATCTTAAATATTTGGGAGGAAGCAGAGAAGAAAGAAGAATTAATATAGCAGCCTGTTGTGGTTCTATTGCAGGCAAAGGTATTCTTTACCTGCTATAAAGTTCTGGGAGGTGTCTGAAATATAATGTTTTTCCTGATAATATTTTGCAGCTGCTAATAAAAGCAGCCTTAGCTTTTTTCCTTTTCTCCTACATAAAACACCAGCCCATAATGGAGACCACTTGTGTGTATGTATGCAAGGAATGTTATACTAACAAATTTTTACAGTGCATTGCAAATGCACTTTTGAGCTATTTTCTTTCTAATAGAAGGCAGAGAATTGTTTCCTCATTGAAATGTAGTGTGTTTTCTAATGTGATGTAAAAGAATGTGTGTGCACATTCCATTGCTATAAAACATTTATGCTCACCGGTAGAAATAAAACTGGAAGATAATTCTGTTATGAGTGTTGTTTAGCCTTCCTCCACAAATGTAAATGGGGAAAACTATTATGTAAATAGTATATCAGCTTCAATGTGCTCTTGTTCAAGTTGCTCTTCTACTGAGTGTATTGATGTAAGTGTAGAAGAGATGGCATTAGGTATGAAGACCAGTTTCTAGATGGGTGTGGTAACTGGAATTACTGAGGTAAGCATTTGGTGGCTGGCACATGGGGCTTCTGTTGTAGCTGTCCTGCAGTTGTGTATGAGGTGCAGAACTGTCTGTTCTGCCTGAGTTTCTCATCTCGTGATAGAACTAGAGACTTACATTGCAGTGATACCTTCTTGTGGATACAGTTATTCTCCAATTTGTTTCGTAGTGTAGCTGCGTTGATTCTGGTGTGGGTTTGTTTAACTTTTTTATCATTATGTGTCTATTTACAGTTATTTTCAAGGTCTTTCACTCTGTCTTGTAGACACAAGCTTGCAGCGGGTGCTTCCCTGCAGCAGGTTATCACCAGTAACACTGTTGATAGACTGGCAATACTGTAGTCTAAACTTGCTCTAAAGTCAACTCTGGTGTTTCGGCAACTGTTTCAGTTTTGTATTTATTTTATAATTTATTAGGAAAAATGACAAGTGAAGTTCTTAAGAACTGACAGCCTGCTCTTCTGTTTCACTTACCCAGTGCTGGACTATTTATAGATGTTACACAGATCAAAATAGTGAATCTTTTAAGCATGAAACTTAGGATTTCTAGAGTTTTTATGAAGGCACTAAAAATGAAAGTATTGCTTTTATTCAGGTGAAATTAAGTCATAGAATCATAGAATGGCTTGAGTTGGAAGGGACTTCAAAGATCATCTCATTCCAACCCCCTGTGGTGGGCAGGGTTGCCAACAACTAGATCAGTCTGCCAATGAAACCATCAAGCTTGGCCTTGAACAGTTCCAGAAATGGGGTATTACCAGCTTCTCTGGGCAGCCTGTGCCATTGCCTCACCACTCTCTGAGAGAAGAATTTCTTCCACCATCTAACCTAAAAATCCCCTCTTTTAGTTTATATCCATTCCCCCTTGTCCCCGTCATCATCTACCCTTGTAGAAAGTCTGTCCCCCTCCTGCTTGTAACTTCTTTCATATATATATATTCATACAGATTCTTTTACCTAAAATAATGAGGAGTTTGCTACTATTAGGGCAGAGAGAAAAATATCTGGAAGTCTGTCACAGAAAGATAACTTTGATTCTTTGAGAGGAGGCTTTTGTCAGAAAAGAAGTGATAAGGAAGTGATTTAGTTGTTTCATCGACCCTTATCTCGCCTATTCATATGCGGGATTAATTCAGATGATGCTGGAGAAAATTCTTAATGGAAGTTCTCTAAACTGACAGAGATAGCTCAAAAACTGACATGAGCTCTATCTTTCCTTTACATGCTTTTAGAATTCTCCAATCCTTTTGGCAGGTAGCACTACTGTTCAAAAAGAGCATGGTCAGACTACTGTGGTCCAGCAGGTTGTTTTCATCTTAGGTGTGTACTGATTTAGAAGGAGAAATACCTTTTCTGAAGCAAAGACTATCTGTCTTTGCTGTCATAGCAAGGAATAGTAGGACTCATCAGTATGGAAGAGTAAGGGCTGGGGAATGAAGTAAGGGGGTGAGTATTATGGAGGAGTGAATGCAGTCTGATTACTCACTGCTTCCTGTAATGTGAGGAGGAATTTGGCAAGTGGCAAGTTCAGAAAAAGCAAAGCAAATGGTTTTTCATGTATTTATGTTAACTTGTGGAACTCTATCGCCTTATGTTGCTGAAGCTAAGAGCTTGCTTGGCGTTAATGTGGGACTAGACAAATTGGTGGGGTAAAGTACACTGGTACTGATGCATATAGGAAAAGAAAACTTCTGTCTGACTCAGGAAATCTGAGATGAAAGTTTGTTGATGGCTAAGGGAATATTCTGTTGAAGTATCAATATTCCTATGCTCAGCTGATTGCTTTTGCTTGTGATCTCTTGATTTCTCTGTCCACTTAAGAACAGAAGAGTAAAACCTTCCTGACACTGCTCATGAGTCCTTGGTTTGTCCCACTGTGACTGTTTCTTTATGTGTCAGTTTTGATATCATCTGTTGAAGTGTTGAATGGTAACGCTGTTCAGGGTAGCTCTAGGCCTGTTATGGAAGGATTGACTATTTTCTTTTATCCAACTTTAGTGACCAGAAAATAAAGATAGCCCTTTTGCATTGCATTAGTGATATGTATCTATCTTAAAAAATACACTTGCTTAAGATGTTTGTGCGTATCTTCTTGCTAGGTGTGACTGCCAGTGAAGCTATTTCAGTCTGTGGAACTTGGCCTGTTGATGCTCTGTAAGAGCTGACTTGTGCATTCACAAATGTCTGCAGCCAGGCTACGGCTTCGTGTCTGTTAAAGCACGCATTGACAAAGAGGAGAAATCCCACTTTGTGCTCTGTGTTTGTCCTTGTGGAAAAACTGAAGGATTCCTTTGTAAACACTGTCTGCAATTGTTACCAATGTATTAGGCAGGAAACTGGGGCCAGTGAGTGGTTTTATTGTTGCTTTTAAGATGACAGCTGCTGTATTCCCTTGGAAATTAACCTTGTATGTTGACACTGACCGCATTTGTATTCCTAAAATTGAGTATCTGTGTGATACTTGGTGTGTTTGTGCTGACAGCTTTGGCTGGAACGCTTTGGAGCTGTGACCCTTAAAGTGGTGACTTTTTGTTATTTGAGACCGAGCAGTTCTGCCACAGTAAGTCATCATTTACAGCTTGACCCAACAAAGATACATAGGAAATAGATCCTTCTAAAGGTTATTGGTCATCTTTTCAGTTAATCTGAAGAACATATATGAGCCACTTATATTAATTTCACAGGCTTTTCAGTAATCTTGTTGTCTTAACCAGTATTTAAATAAGATCCGCTTCTTCAAAATGGAACTTAAATAGCTATTTTCTTCTGACTTGGAT
This sequence comes from Coturnix japonica, assembly GCF_054131305.1. NCBI lineage: Eukaryota > Metazoa > Chordata > Aves > Galliformes > Phasianidae > Coturnix > Coturnix japonica. The sequence goes on from NC_140663.1 coordinate 30,481,924, forward strand.
TAAATAATCCTGTTATCAGTCAAGGGAAAGCCATGCTGGGAAAAAAAGCTCTTCTTCCAGGGTAGCAAAGCTCTGTGCAGAACGCTCAGCTAGTCCCCTTGCTTTGGAGACATAACTCTTTGAAGCTTGTAAAAAATTGAGCTTGATAGATAAGCCACTTTGAAGTCTGTTAGTTGTTGCTGTATGGCTGAGATATTCAGCCCTCCTTGAGAAGCCTTGGAAGTATATGTTCACATAAGAAAGTTTTCTGTTAGTAATTAGTTATTAATATTTGTGCTGGTAGAACAAGAACCTATTACTGGTTGAGGTAAACTTGTGTATTTTAAGAACTGTGGAAGAAAATTTTTTGAACCAGTAATGTGGACGTAATGCATTGAAGCAACTGAGATGAGCTGGGGAAGCTGATCAAAACTTTGCATTTGAGGCTGTGGCAAGTGAGATGGCCTGGTAAGAGTTTTGACTGTGGAAAAAAATAAAGAAATGTGGTTGAGGATGGGCCTTATTGGTTCTAATTAATCAAGTTTAAGTGGTAAATAGATCCAGATTTCGTAACAGCTGTCAATTGCACACATAGGTGATAAGTTGCTGTAGTGGCATGCTGCATACTTGCATCTTAATGCATTGGGTATCCTAAGCTATGTTAACATCGTGCGTGGAATGTTTCTTTTACTGGTTAACCACCCATCAGATCATACATTTAAGAGATCCTACTGTGTGAGTTGCAATGAGTTACAAGGATTGTCTCAACTGTGTGATAGATAAGTTTGAAGGGAAGTTTTGCTTTCTGTATTTTTAGCATATTGTGTTTGTGGAAGAGTGGAAACATTGACGCATCTCATCTAGATGCTTCATAAGGGCAACCTTTTAATTTACCCAAGTGTAAAGTTGTTCACCTGTGAGACTGACTTCCTGTTGAGATGGGGAAGTTGTGAACGTGGGAACAAACTGCCTTTGTTTAGTTGCAGTACATGGAACTGCAGCCAGCAGCTTTCAGTTTGCATCTTTGCAGCTGTGCTCATAATGTATTTCTATTTGTTCCATGGCTTTCGTCAGAGCTGAAACGTGGCTGTCTATATGGAAATCTACATGCTAATTTGTCTTGTAGGCCTCCCCTGCATTTAAAACCATACAGTCAAGTTTTCATATATGCACAATAAGGTTGATTTTTTGGGAAAAGCCCTTTTCTACACTCTGGATAAGTAATGATTACACTGAGATGCTGGTTGTGGCTCTAATTCCATTTCAGGCTATTGAGATTAAAAATGGAGTGTGCTGGAAACATTCTACAAAGTTAATGACTGAAATATGCGGAAACTTTGTACAGTTGGTAGTTTGATAGCTCATAGTAGGCAATCTTTGAGAATCTGAAGCACTACAGGGCTTGATTTGAGCATCCTCTGCTTCTATTAGCATTTATTAATCTGATATCTGAATTAAGTGTTCGTGTCTATAAAAACCAGACCCTATGTTGGGCTGTTATTCTTTTTTTCCTTCTGCAGTGTCAGAGGAAGTGAACTTGTTTATTGCTTTGGGCAAGTGACACAATTCTGAGCCAAGGCACAAGAGCAGCCTCTTGTTTGCAGAGTTTCAAAGGGTCAAGCTCTTTTCTTTACACAGAAAACATTTTTGTTGCCCCACGTGGTTTGTTGGCTCTAATTGTTCCTTGTCACTGCTACGTGTAGGAGCAATAAAACCGTAATCATTCTCATTTCTGCTTGTTTTTCAAAATTAAGGTGAAGTGGGTCAACATCTGTCTCCTGGTAGAAGTGCTGTGGAAGTTTTTGCAGGTAACGTAAGTTGCATTGTTTTACAGAAACTATGATTCGATCAGTTACATAGCCAAGTAACATTACATATGGCAAAAGTCAGGGAACCGCTGTTTTATGAGTTGGTATTTCAATTCCTTTGTACCTCTGTTACCCATGCATAAGAAATCCTGCTTCCAATCTGGTGTCTCTACCTTTATTTCTCTTCTTCTTCCCATTTATACTTGGGTTAGTCATCCTGGTTATGGTTTGGGAGTCAAGATGCTGTTAGTCAGCTGGCTGCCAGGGGTGCTCCTGGTGATGCCCTGTGAAGACCTTTATGCATGGGAGCGCTTTGTGTAGGTCAGGTTTGTATCAGAGGCTGTTGCTGGTTGCCTTCAGGTGCAACCAGAAATGCCGTGGAAACAGCTGTGATACCTTGGGAGTGGAGGCTAACCATACTGTGTAAGTGGAGTTACTTATTTTGGACTCCAGTTAATATAGTGCTTGTGTTTTACTGTGCTTCAGTTCAACCTTTTAACTGTAGAAATACATTAAACATTGTGTCCCTTGTGCACACCCATTTGTTTTGTACTTTCAGCATCAATATGATGGCACTTAATCCAGACCTTCAAGACTTTGACAGGTTCCCCCTGATGTTTTCTTTATCCCGATTGTGTTTGTGCTGAGTGAACTGAGGCCAGTGGAAGTTTCATTTCTCATTTGAATGGGATGCAGAAGTGCTCACTGCTGTGTGAGCTCAGTCTGTGGGTGACAGTTTGTAGCTTAGAGAGGCAAGACTCTGTGCTTTAATGGTGATTGCTTCCTGCCTTGGTAGTGTTTCAGTTACCAGGCAGTCATTCTTGAGTGTAAGTATAGGACAAATGATTTGTCTAGCTTTGGTTTCTCTTGCTTGAGGAATTTATTGTTGTAGCCAGGAGGAATCCAATAGATAAGCATATGCATTGAGGAGCTGTGCAAACTTTGCTGTTTGGAATGAAGTGATCATTTAGGCTTGTTGCAATCCTTGCCTAAGCCCTCAATGTGTCATCTCTTACTTCCATTAGTAAGTTAAGTACTGTGTAGTTGTACAGCTCTGTTGTATGCTCTACTGTTTAGTAGCAATAAAAAGTAGTTATACTTCTTTTTAAATAGATATCTAAAGTATGTAAACCCTTCAAATTATGATTTTAATGCGGTTGAATCATTAAAGCGAGTGTTCGGAAAACAACAAGCACGTTTTTGTCTGCAGGAGAACGACTGTGAAATATGCAGATAAACAGGATTCTGGTTTAACCTAAGTGCTGCCATAGCATGATGTAAAACGTGGAGCTTACGTCAAATGCTAATAGCTGCCTAATTGTTATTTCTCATGTTATGGACTTGTTTGTTTTTCTCTAAACAATACAGCATTGTTATAAAATTGGTGTGATGATGTACTATTTTTTTAAACTACTTTCAAACTATAGAATAAATTTTTTTCTTCTTTTTTTTTTGATAGTCAAGAATCCCTTCAGTGGAGAGCTACAAGATATAGAAGTAAGTAAGACCATTTGATGTTGAGATTTTGCTCTGTCAAATAGTTCTAGAAAAGCCATAGTGATCTTATCAGAACGGTGTGGTTTCTGAATGTTTCTCATGAGATGAGTATGTTTCTTGTTGCTTGAGAATTTTAAGTTTTTGTTTTTCATTTTGGGCAGTATAAATGGGGTTACAAGACTTGGCTACCTCATACTTGTTGCTTTGTGTACTGAGAAAATGTTACCCAATTTGTATTGTAGATGTATGAGGAAAAAATGTGTTCTAAGACTTTTTTTTGGTGCTAAATTGATAAGTTTTCCTTTACTGCTACCATTTGTTTCTTAACTGTGAAAGGACTACTGGCAAGAGAGATGATTGTCATAAGACTTTATGGTCTCGTAGCGCTGCAGAAGAGCCAAGGGTTAGTTGCCTTTAGAAAATGCATTTGAAAATTTGTCTCTTTCACTTTGAATCTATGCGATAACCTGTTTTGAGATGTCATCCTGGAAGGTACCAGGGTTAGTCTTAGTAGTGCAGCTTGCATTTTGGTGGTTCTCTGTGGGGGGCCTCCAGTCTTTTTGGCTGGCCTGTAAACAGTGATCTGCTTTTCATTGGCATGTACGTGGAAGTTTCACGAGATCATTTTTGGGAGGTTTAGTGTTGTTGCATATTTTCAGTGGTTAAATCTGGCTACTTTTTGTGGAGAAAATTCTACTGAACCTTCTGAACAAATTAAATTTTGTGAAGTAGGTTCTGAGGTTCCAACAGGCAAATAAGCTGAACTTGGAGCACTGTTTGTATTAGAGAGCTGATATTTTCCATTCAGGAAATGGGTTAACAAGGTTGGTTAACTTCCTGGGTAATACCAACTGTAACGCTGATTTAATCTCAGTGGTGGATTTCTAGAGCCAGAATACGAGAGGCAGTTTTTGCTGTTGTCTGTGGGGAATTAATCTGTCAAATTTTTGATCAATAAAAAGTATTCTCCCTTTTGCTAGCAGTTTTCTTGTGGAAAATAATTGGAACTACTCAGTCTTTAAAATGTTGTCAGACAGCACTCATGCAGCAGGGAATTATACTAAAAATACATAATTTTTCCTTCCAGTGCAAATAAAACAAGAAGATAAACAGACTGGAAAACTGTCTTTTGTATATTTTCTGAATGAAGGTTCTTATCTCAGTCATTTTCCTCTGCCTGGGAGTCAGAGCCAGCTTCAAGAAAGCACCCCACAACTTTTTGCAGTGGCTTTCAGTGTACTCAGTGTATATAATTAACTTATTCCAGTATAAAAGGTTTCAGAACGAATTTCGATGAAATTGCACCATATCTTGGTAAAGAAGTTTCAATCAGTGATGAAGTAACAGTTCTATGATGTTCATGTTTCCATACTTTGGTAAATAGGCCTAGCAGCCTATGCAGGAAGCTTTAAGAAAGATGATGTAAATGGTAGCTTTTCTTTAAAAAAAATTACTGCAGTCTGGGGACAGGAAAACTAGATTTTTGATGTCTGCGTCTTACGTGGGGAATATGGCCATGTGATGCTCCAGTGTTGCTCGTGTGTGGTGTCACCACCCTCTTTTAAGAGCAAAGCTCACTTCTATTTTTGCATAGTAGCTTTCAAAAAAGCTCACCTGGCTTCTTTTGGGTCACAGAACTGTGGGGTTAGGAAGGGACTCTGGAGATCATCTCGTCCGACTCCCTGCTAAAGCAGGTTTCCTGCAGTAGGTCATTGCACTTTTCTCTCAACAGTATTAAAATAACCTTCTGAGCTGACTGTTTTAATTGGCTGAGCAAACAGATTCCAGGCTGCAATCTAGTTCAGTTTCAGTCAAGATCTGAAAAGTTAGTATAGTGAATGCTTTTTTTCAATATCTCCAACTTAAGTTGTTGTTGTTGTGTGAGACATTATAGCTTTCTACCTGTATATGTGTCTACAATTTTTTTTCCCTTCTGATAATGTATAAAATCTTTGGATTAAGTGTAAGAAAATGCCTTGCTAGTAATGCTGTTTTAATATTAACGTGATGTTTTTTTGTAATTCTAGGAAGATGAAATAAGCCTCATGATGAACAGCTTATATGCACTTCATGATAAGTTGGCACAAGTAGCAGGTAACACTTGAGAAATATTGTGACTAAGAGTATTATGGTAACAGCTACTGAGATGTGTGTGCTCAGGTAGTGATTTGTAGCAACTGGCATATCACAGAATCACAGAATGACCCGGGTTGGAAGGGACCTCAAGGATCATGTAGTTCCAACCCCCCTGCCTGGCAGGGCCACCAAACGGGGGCATCCACAACCTCCCTGGGCAGCCTGTTCCAGGGCCTAACCACTCTCCTAGTGAAGAACTTCCCCCCAACATCCAACCTAAATCTTCCCTCTTTCAACTTAAAACCATTTTCCCGTGTCCTGCTATTGTCAGCCCTTTCGAAGAGTTTACTCCCCTCCTGGGAGTAAGTTCCCTTCAGGTATTGAAAGGCTGCAATGAGGTCATCTCGCAACCTTCTCTTCTCCAGGCTGAACAAGCCCAACTCCCTCAGCCTGTCCTCATAGGGGAGGTGCTCCAGCCCCCTGATCATCTTCGTGGCCCTCCTCTGGACCCTTTCCAAAATCTGTCTGAGGCCCTTTAGAGTTCTGCTTTGGGAAATTAGAAGTCCCATTTCTAGGGCATGTTCACTGCCTTTTCTGCCAGTGTAGCATCTTTCATTGCAACGTTTTTTGGGTTACAATGGAAGATCGAATATTTTGATATCAAGATTTTTGATCTAACGTCATAATGCTTCATTAATCTGGTTTGATTAGAAGGTTTAAATATGCTGTATGTGGTGAGGCCACGGTGGTTATTTCATTCTAGTGGAAAAATGTTTGAAACTTTATTTCACAACGAGCAAAAATGTTTAGTGGTTAAACGAGATGGCCTTGTTAGACAGATTAGTCTAACTTTCAGCTAATTGCATACTAATGTAACTGTGTATAGTATTGTGCAAGAGGTGGTGTTCAGAACTAATTATTGAATATTCAAAATAAAATCACTGTGCTTTCACAATTAAGACAGCTTTAAATTATGTGGCTACTTACACATCAGAGTTGGGAAATGGTAAAATTAAGATTCAGTTCTTAAGATTAAATTCACTTTGTCATCGAGTGAATGTGATTTACAGCAGCAACTGGTCTGTGATCACTGAGCTGTTTGTTCAACGTCTTCGTTTATTTTTTTAGTATTTGCGAGGCAGTGGTTCGTTATTTCTGTAACTGTTCTTTGTGACAACTGTTTGTTTTGCAACAGCAGGTACCACTGAGAAGGCTTCTCAGTGTATTCACTTTCTCTATATTTAGGCTCACTATTGTCATATACTGCAGGTATTTGTCAAAGGGTGAAAACGTGGCAACAGCTGTGAGGCTGACAGTTTATGTCTGGGACTGTGCAGGAAATAGATGAGAAATCTGAGCAACTCTGTAATACCTTTAAATTGCAGGAGTGATCTTCCTGCAGAAGCTTTTGTTTTCAGAATATTTACAATATCTGCAGTGAATTAAAGGAATGTTTGGACAAACTCCACAGAATTTCTTTGTTTACAGTGTACTTCAACCCAATCTAGTGAAAGGGTGTTTAACCTGTATGTGTTCAAGATATGTTTTTTTTCCTTAGTTTTAAATTTATTGCATTCTGACTGTGAATGCCTTATAGTGTTGAATTTGGTTCAATTACATCTTGATATTCTTATCTGTTTCAGACTATTTTATACTTAATAGATGATAGTGTATCATTCTTTGCGATCCATCATTGAGACCAAAACATTTCTTTCATGCAAGGTAGCTAATCTGTGGTGTGCGCAAGTGTCTTTTGAGTCCTGCGGCTGTGTGCAGCAAAGCACTGGGTGGTGTAAAATGGAAGTAACAAATTAAATTCTCTCTTCGAAGGAGGATGAGAGTTAGTATAACAGCTTGCCCTTTCCTTGATGTCATCTGGCCCTCCAGTGGCTGTACAGTAAATGATTCATTTGCATGGGTAAAAATGCTCGGTGCTTCATTTCTGCATCTGTGAAGGAAAGATGAATTTTCTTCATAAATTGGGGTTTGTATATGTGATGAACACTTAGAAGAATACACTTTAGCTGTCTTCCTTACAAGAAGAAAATACATGCTCCAAGGTGACCTGCTGCTTTCTTCCTTAGATCTCAAAGATGTCTTAGTCTCTGTTAGTCTATTTCTGGCCAGGAGAATCTTCAACACTTACTTTCAAAACTATACTTTCTGATTAGATGGTCCTCAAATTGAATCCGTATTGCAAGATTGCCTTATTTCTCAGCAGAATAGCATTCATGCAGTTTGAGAAATGATTTATTTCATTGATACTCAGACAGAAGTTATCCTCAATGACAACTGTCTTCAAGGTATGAGGGGTAGAAGTCTGTCATCCACTTTTTCAGTCCTGCAGTCGCATTGGCCTGGCACAACAGGTGGAAGCTGTTTAGAAGTTGTATGACACAGGAGGTTGCTGGAGAGATGTAGGGTTTAAGAGCACTGATCTTATATTTAGTGCAGCATCTCAGAAGAGAGAAGTAATGGAAGATAGTTTTAGTAAAAATGATTCTCTACCGGCTTGTCACATACTTGGAAAAGTTTCTCTCATTTCATGCTTGGCTGTGAATCATTTGTTCATGTTATTTCTGTTAATATTAAAAAGGCAAGATGGAAACTTGCACTAGCGTCTTCTGTTCAGCGTTATTCAGTGTTCTAATTGCAGTGGAGATGATCACTTCAGATTTTAGTTTCTAGCCTTCTGTTTAATTAAGCTTTTTGTATTTTTATTGAGCTTTTTGTATTTTTATTGAGCTGGTGTTCCCTGCTTTGTCAACTTTAATTGGAGAGCAAATGATGGAGCTTTAAAATAAAAGATGACACACTGAAAGCTCTTTTAAGTAACAGAAAGAGTCACAGTAATGCTTCATTATTTTTATTTGACTTAATATACTACATTCCAACTGTAGATGTCTATTCTATTCTGTGGCGCTCTGATATTATGTAAAATAATTTAATTATCCTCTGTAAAAATAGATTGCCTTTAATGCATCACTGTTCTCAGAATTATTAGTCTACTAAATCTGTGGTGAGTAATGCCTACTTCAGAAGAAACCAGAGGGAGAAGTAGATTCTACTCATTCAGTTCTGCATTGAATTTTATATTCTTGTTTGTCTTTTCGTTCTGCCTTTGTTAAAAGCAGCAAGGTTTGTAGATATTGTATAGCTCAGTGCCTAACACTTTAAACAGAATGTTTTATTTAAATTAGACTTCCTTCCAGCATGTATGTAATAATTACTGGATGTTTGCCTTTTGTGGAGAGTCTTCAGTAGATGGATCCATTCTTAGGTTTACAAAATGAATAAGCCTAATCACCATCCTCCAAAGAAGCATCTCCTGATAGATATAATCGTGTTTCCTTCTGCACAGGATTTTTACTTAGTAAGAAGCATCTTTGGCTTGGCATTCTCCACAGAGAGGGGTTTGTGAGATGTGGATGGTTTCCTTATGCACTAAAGGGCAGCACAGGTCCTTGAGATGTGAGATGAACTGGACTTCCATATGGAATGAGACTCACTAGTAAATCCAAGGCTGGCAGTAAGGCCTGGCAAAACACTGGCTGTTCCTTAATGTTAATTTAAATGTTAGCTACTGTATCTGGTAGCTCTCTGTTCTATTACACTCTGTAGCCTTTAGTTCTTCAGATAATTATTTTTTCTTTTTTACGCTGATTTAAAACTCATTTAACAATTTCTGGTTTTCCACATTGTTGGACAGTTGAATTTGCCTATGGGAGATCAGTCATTTGTTCTTGTTCTCACAACATTTGTTCTACTCTTACTCTTCCTTGATTACTCACTTCTCTGAGCATCAGACTGAGTTTCCAAGCCAAGTGGTTAATAATTATGCCAGACTAATTCAAAGTAAGCCTTCATTTGCAGACCCACTAGCTAAAGAGTGACTGAAATGGCATATAGGAATATCTTGCTGCTTTCAGTAGAGTGGACATTTACCTGGCATATGAATTTTCCATTTTCTGCAAGCTTTCAGATTCTCAACAACAGATGAGTAGGAATGAGTAGCTGCAGTTCCAGCAGCTTTTTGCTTGGAGCTGAAGCTGTGCGAGTGATTAGCTTACTGATTTCAGGAGTGGGAGGCAAGATGGAAGTGGTTTTTATTTATTCTCTTCTGGGATTGCGTGAGAGTAGTTTGTACTGATGGGCCTTAAATGTAGTCAGTGCCTGAGCATCAAAAGCATTTTAAGAGGTAAATCTGCTCAGTTAGGGGGAAAACAACAACAAAAAGCTGTCAGGAAGAGTGCAGTGAAGAAACTGCTGGCCTTTTAAAAGTGAGACAAGATGTGAAGTTGGCATCAACAAAAACCAAAACCAAACTCTTAAGCCATTGGGTAGAAGAGTTTCATCCCCTTGCTCCTCTAATCTGTCTGTTCAAATGGTGACTGATGTGCTTCAGAACTTCAGGTCGTATTCATTCTTTTTTTTGCTATATGTAGTATCTGTAAGTCATGTTAATGCTTTGTAATGTAATACCTGGCTGAGACTGTAGATAGAGCTTCTAGCAAGATATGTTTGGGATTTTTTTGACTAAAAATTCAGGTTTAAAACAATATGCTTGTGCTTGAGACTGTCTGAAGAAGATACGTGGTTCTCCCGAGTCTGCCACCCTTGAAACATGAAATCAAGGATGTCTGTAAATGTACATTGCAGGTAGTGGAGTTTATGCAGAACAAAAAGAATGTCTGACTAAGCTGTATGCTGGAATAACTAACAGTTCTCCAGTTCTTGTGCAGGTTTCTCTTTTGGCAAGAATGCTGTCATTTTTCACTGGTGACCTCTGTAGTTTTGCTATCATATCAGATCTAATGAGCTTTGACTACATTTCAGATGTGTGCTAATTATCAAGAGAAGCAGCTTTTAACTACTGTATCTTTCATACATGAAGTATGTTAAACAGAACAGACTGCAAAGGACTTCTTCATAGAAACATTTATTTCTTTGAAACTCCCTCCTGTGAGTTAGGAGTGAAAATGTTTCCCACAGCCTGTGGTAGCGTTTGCTAATTTTGCCTTGGATCAAGATAGTTAATACTAGAGGGTGCTGTGTTCAAAAGGTAATCCAGTATAAATAGATTAATCTTGAAATAACTGTTGAGACTGTAAACAGAAGTTTAAGAATCTCACATGTATGAAAAATATAAACTTCCTTAGCTATGCTATTGCTTTGGGAATTACTGATGGGTGTGAGTGCAGAAGAGGAAGGCCTCACCTTGAGTTAGTGATAGGCTGGATTTGTTTTCCCTTTTTTTTTGCTGTTTTGGTGCAGATATAGGTACCGGGGTGTTCTTCTTTAATTTTGATTCTTTTTAGAAAGATCAAGAAATAAATGATCTGTTATTCTCTTCCAGTTCTTCAGAAATAATAGCCTAGCAGTGGAAAAAACTGTTGTTGGATGTTTTGCTTTTGTGTTGGCTTGACTGTCACTAAATCTATTTTAGCATAAATTGGAGTTCTTCAGTTGAGTAAAAGTAAGTGAGGAAGAAGATGGCACATGGCTGTGAACTGACTGTGCCTTAATTCCTGGCTGCTTCTTCATTATTTCCAAAAGAATTAGGAAGATGGTAAAACCAGCAGTTTGGGGGCAGATTGCTGTGTTGTATGCCTGCAGGAAGGAAAGGAAGTACTACAGTAACTTGGAGCGAGCTGTAATGTGGTAACCTCATGGTGCCAGAAGTAACACTGTGGCTATGATAGAACTAGAACTAACATGCTCTCTGTAAAAGCTAACACCTGTTTCACAGTAAATGGAAATTATTTGGTCAGGGTACAGCAACTCTTTCATGGTAATGTTCTTCTGATTGATCTTTATACTCCCCTTTTTTCCAGTTTCAGTGTAAATATTGAAGTATGCTTTCTGATCATCACGTGAAATTGTATTGATGTTTGTACTTATTATTAGCTGTGACAGTCTTTTATGTATATATATAATATATATATATGAAATATATATGTATATATATTTCATCCTGGTATCTTTTTTTAAGAGAACTATTCGGCCACTCCTGCTTGCGTAGATTACAAGAACCATAAGTTTGTGTTTAGGTAATTTTATTTTACACAATGTAGTAATATGTATGATCAAAATAAACTTAATTTTACCAGGGAAACATGAATGTGGCAGCTCTGTTCAAAGAAACCTTACCGTCCAGGAGGCAGCTGCGTATTTGAAAGTAAGTCATTGTGGTATTTTTCATTGCTTCTAACTTGAGATCTGTGTAAGCAAAAATTAAGGTCTTATTTTTGTTTTGGTGTGATTTCTTTTTAATGTAGTGACTAATATTTGCATTAGAATCAAATGGTAATTGGAAATGTTTAGAATTAACATCTTTTAAAGCATGATGCTCATGATTTTCATTTGAGGAGGTAGAGAGATTTTGGGGGAGGGGAACAGCAAATAGGAGAAAAGTGGGGGGAAAGAAGTGATGCTAGATGATGAATGGAATTGCATTTCTATTATATTGAAAGAATGATGATTTTAATAACTTGTGGCTCTAAGCTCAAAGTTTGTCTGAAAATCTGTCGCTTAAACAAAACCCTGTGTAACTGTACAGTGCCTCATTTTGTGACTATAAACGCGACTCCTTTGCCAAATTTCAGTGTTCGGTGGTAAACTTTTTTTATTCTCAAAGTGAAAATAAGTGAGCTGCTGTTCTTTTTCTCTTAGGGGCTTTTCTTTGATGTAAGATCCAAAGAAACGGTGGAGATAAAAAATTGTTTTGGACAGTTTCAGTTCAAATAGAGTATTGACTTCCATTGTTTCGCTTTCCTTTTTCTACCAAAGGACATGTGAGGTGAACTATGGAGGCTTGTCTTTGCTCAAATTGCAGTATATGTCCTCCTATAATAACTGATGTCAACTAAGTTAACTACATGGGTATTTACATATTTATATCACTCTTGAACGACAAACATGAGCATCTTACTTGATGTTCTGCAAATAATCTTGAGAAAAATGACTTAAAAAAACAACAAAACCTCAGCTGCTTCTTATGGGACCAATTTTCAGCTGGATTTATAACTAGTTTTATTTCTGAAATAGGTTTTCAATGAGCACCTCCTAGTGGCTGAATTTATTTTTACAGTATAGGTTAGAATTGTTACTAAAGGATGATGGTGACTTGACTTTTTGTGTAGTCCTTTATTTGAGGAATATTAGTAAGTCCTGTAGCTGCTCATAGCGTGTATGAAATCACTTTGTCAATGTGAGGAGCTGTGTGAAACCTGAGATCAAAGTAATTTACTTTTGTCTACTACTGCAGATTGCATAATCTTTGCAGCATCTGTATTTTACTGTGGCATGGTAAGTTTTTGTTCTTTAGAAAGTTTCTCATTGATGTTTATCTTTTGACAGAATATAGATCCAGAATATGAAAGTGTATTTAACACAGCACTACAATGGATATTGAATAGTGGGGAAGATGTTGGCATAAAGTAAGTGAGCTTTGTTTCATAGCAATGTGTTCTGATGGAATGTATTCTGTTTTGTAAATGTCTTATATGTTTTAATAGGTGTCTTGGCAGTGACCCTAATGATGTGGATGTCACTAATGTGACGGATGTGAAGTACCTGGAATCCACTAGTCCAAAGATGTCTTTCAGATGTCGTTTCCGACGTGCATTTATTAGCGTAACTCATAGATTATCAATACCGCTTTTAGGTAAGCTATCAAAAGTGGATTCTTAATTATAACTTTTCCCCTCGTACTTACATAAAAACAAGAAAGCAACTCTTTTACTGAGTCAGTGTCCTGGCGTCCTTAGTGACACTAAGTCAGTGTCCTGGTTACAACAGTCTACTGTAGTCTTTTGAACCATACTGCATTTTTGCATTACTTGCTATCATTTGTTGCTGTAGTCAGCTAAACTGATCTCTTCTCTGCAGACTTGGGCTTTTTCTCTGCCAGAGCAACACTGTGTGTTTCAAAATAAATAAATAAAAATAAAAAATCCAAATTTGGATGTATTTGAGAAAAAAGACATGGTGGTCTTGGAGTCTGTTTCACTGTTGTTCTAGGAACTTGAGGCAGATTATCTTTTCTACGGTTTATATTTCCATTTCTAGGAAAAGTTTAATGACTTGGTTGTCACCAAGCATTCTTACTTGTAAGCCTGTGTTAGAAAATGTGTCTGTTTTTTCAGGAAGACTTAAACTTTGATAGTTTTCTAGTTGAATTTCATGTACTCTCAAGTTTATCTAATTCTTATCCATACTGAAAATGGGGAAGAATAATAATAAGGACCAACTGAGTGTCGACATCTCAGGATTTCTAACCAGGCACATGGAAAGAGCCAAAGATGTGCAATTAATCTCATGCACATTTTAATTATTCAGGGGGTCATTGATCATAGAACCATATCATAGATTCATAACAGTTTCATATTTGTTTTGTTTTTTTTTTTTTTGAAGTCGTCCTGGCAAACTAAAGTAATCCAAGGCAAGCTGTCGCAAATGGCTGTTTTTCTGATAATAGTGAATGTGAGGGTTGGATTGGAAGTTGGAGGCAAAACTCAGTGTACAGGTCAACAATTGGTCTCATCTGTAATGCTGAGCAAATTGCTTAGTGTTAAAACTCACATTTGAGATTAATATGAAGCACCTTTACAGAAATTAACCATCATGTAAAAGTTGGATATGTTGTCATTAATACCTGTTTTAACTTCAAGTGATGGCACCAATAAATGTATTGATAGCAAGTACAGTGTACTTGACTAGCTTTGAAAGGTAAATATAGAACGTTAGGGCATTCAAGCAACTTCTTGAATATAACTGACTTTCTAATGCTGTTTAAAGAGTATTAAACATCTTGATGCAGGTGTAGCAATTGTTTGGGGAGTCTTGCACTACATGAAATACCGCTGGGCGAAAGAAGAGGAGGAAACAAAGCAGATGTATGATATGGTGGTAAAAATCATAGGTATGTTTCCTTAAGTCTCGTGTCTGGTATATATGTATCACCTCTGCTTTTGTACTGTTGGCCTTAATTCAGTCAATTATGTTTTTTGTCTGTTAGTTATTGTCGCACTGTTACAGCTTTCTGAAAAAGGCCTTTTTTGTGGTTTGGGGTTTTTTTGCTTTTGTGTGTGTATATATATATCTATACACATATATTTTAAATTGCATTTTAAACTTAAGTTTTTGTTAAGGAGCTTTAAATTTATGTAGCGCATCATCATGGCTGTAATAAATTCCTGTTGACAAGGCAGTATGTTATCTACATTGGTAAACAGTATAAATATGATGTTCATTTACTAGATATAGGGTGATATTGCTTTCTGCATCTTTGTTTTTCAGCTGTCTTTATCCAAAACACCTAAATGTTAGCTACTGTTTCTACCCTTATTGTTTTATAATAGAAAAAAAAAACAACCTTTTAATTAGTTGATTTGAGCAAAATTGTGTTACTGGAATGGAATGCACATTCATATTGTGCAATTCTGCCTTTCTACATCAACGTACTTCTGTGTTTGTTAGTCAGGTTTTGTTGGGGTAGGGGAAAAAGCACTTTTAATTCCAAAAGTGACCATCTTTGCCAACAATTAAAAGTATCAGTCAAGTGAGAGCTCTTTTGTAGCCAGAATTGATTTTTTTTCTTAATGTTTGTATGAATCCGATGTTTACCCATTTTAATTTTTTTCTTATGGTATTCTAGATGTTCTAAGAAGTCACAGTGAGGCATGTTCTGAAAATAAAGACTTACAGCCTTATATGCCTATTTTACATGTGCGTGATTCTGTAATACCAGCTCAGGACAGGTATGTACCCACTGTATGTACTTCATTTTGTTACATGGAATAAAGCTTGTGACTCAGTAATTATAAATTGGTTGAGTAACTAATTAAATAGCAGTAGATTACATGGAATAATATTCTTGGAGATTCTTATTAGTAAGGGTTGGAAAAAACAACATTAGTTCCTCCTATGATTCGCTCCTATGATTAATGTCAGCTATGCAGGTGGTTATAATACTAACCTTGTAATTATTTTTTTTCTTCAAGGAGGAAAATGAGGAAAGTCTGGAGCAGAGCAGTTGCCTTCCTAGCGGCAAATGAATCTAGAGTTCGTACAGAGACGCGAAGAATAGGTGGTGCTGAGTTCTTGGTTTGGAAATGGATGCAGCCTTCTGCAGCATGTGACAAAGTTTTAGTAATACCATCGAAAGTGTGGCAAGGCCAAGGTATTACAAATACAATTGTTGGAATTTCTGTTTCTAACTTCTAAGTGGTATTTTTTCCCTTGGGAATAGAAGACTTGCTTTCTCTCATCTCTTTAAGTATTTTTACAAAGTTGGCACCATTTTCATGTCATCTTATTCTGTAGATTTACTTATTTGAAGCATTCAAACCAAATAAGCTTTTTTGTTATACCTAAGGGCATACAGTCAAAATGGGTTACTTGTTCCTTTCCAGGAACTTAAACCAAGAATCATGGAGTCCTTCATGTTGGGTGAGACCTTTAAAGGTCATCTTTTCCTGCTGCCCTGCAATCAACAGGGACATGTACAGCTATGTCAGGTTGCCCAGGGCCTGATCCAACCTCACCTTGAAAGTTTATAGGAATGGGGCATCCACCACATCTCTGGGCAGCCTGTTCCAGTGCCTCACCACTCTCACTGTAAAATACTTTTTCCTTATATCCAACCTAAATTTATCCTCTTTAAGCTTGAAGCCATTTCCCCTTGTTCTGTTACCACAGACTCTGCTAGAGAGTCTGTCCCTTTCTTTCCTGTAGCTCCCCTTTAGATATTGAAATGCTGCTATCAGGTTGCCTTGCAGCCTTCTCCTCTCCAGGCTGAACAGCCCCAGCTTTCAGCCTGTTCTCATAGGAGAGGTTCCATCCCTTTGGTCCTCATAGGTTCCATTTTGTGGCCCTCCTCTGGACACACTCCAACAAGTCTGTGTCTCTCCTGTACTAAGGATTCCACATCTGGATGCAGTTCCCTAGGTGAGGCCTCACCAGTTCAGAGTAGAGGGGCAGGATCACCTCTCTTAGTGCTTCTTTTGATGCAGCCCAGGATATGGTTGGGTTCCTGGGCTTTGAGGGCACATTGCTGGCTATTGTCCAGCTTGCCATCCACCAGTACGTTTGGGTCTTTTCTGGCAGGGGTACACTCAGTCCTTTCATCCTGCAGCTTGTATTGGTAATGAGGGTTGCCTCAACCTGGGAGAGAGACCTTGCACTTGGCTTTCTTGAACCTCACAAGGTTCACCTGCACCCACTGCTCAAGCCTGCATAGGTCCCTCTGGATGCATCTTGTCCCTTGGGCGTGTTGACTGCACCCCACAGCTTGATATTAAAGAGTATCAGTCCCAGCACTGACCCCAGGGGTACACTGCTTGTCACTGATCTTCATTTTGACACTGATCCATTGACCATTGCTCTCTGGACTCAATCCCGCAGCCAGTTCTTCTTCCATTGAACAGTCTACCCATCAAATCTGTATCCTTAGAATTTGGAGAGAAGGATGTTGTGTGGTACTGTGTCAAAGGCCTTACTGAAGTCTGTCCAGGTAGATAATGTCAATGGCTGTTCCCTTGTTTGTTGATGCAGTGGCACCATCATAAATGGCCACTAGGTTAGTGAAGCAGGATTTGCTCTTGCTGAAGCCATGCTGGTTCTTCTATATTGCCTTCCTGTCAGAATCCTAGTTTATCAGGTGGTAATACGGCTTATTTCGGTGGTGAGGGAGGAGGAAGCTGCTGCTTCTCCAGTTTTTAGTTCAGCTTACTTATGCTGATTGGATGTTGTTGAGGTTGAGTCACGAGTCAAACTAAATGTTGAAATCAGCTTCATTAAAAACCAAACAGATTTTCTTCCCTTCTTGGTCCCACTTAAGCAAACAAAACCAACTCCTAGTAACAGGCAGCTATACTCTAACATGTTCATCTGGGGTATGCTTATTTTGGTCTTAGTTTCACTAATGCAAATAGTAATTGGCTTATATCAATAAAAAAAACATATGTCAATTTCCTACTTGTAAGAAACAACATTATTATTATTCCTTATGCATAGAGGATATGGTTTTAAAGTGATTCTTCCACTGTGATTATTTTCTTTCCAGACAGAAAGGGCTTCTTTGTGGCCTGGCACGCTTAACTGTAGCAGACTTGATTGCTTGAATAAAGAGAGTTACTAACATCTTGATTTTTATCCCAGCTAGTGCGTGTGTTTGCCTTTAGCACTCGAGTCTTAAGTTTTGCTTTTTTAAGTTCAAAGCAAAAGCAAGCAATTCTCTCCCATCAGTAAAGCCAAATATTTTGAGATATTTGCATGTTATTTGATGAGGATCTTTGTGGTCTTGGGATCCAGTGCTTGCTTGTCCGTGTGGTATGTTCTGTTGGGATATAATACTACAGGAAGTTATGCCGTTGGTTTTTAGCATTACACTTCTCATTTTTAATCGTTCATTGGAAATGAGGTATTGTTTCCTTTTAGGAAACTTCAGTAGTAGCTTCTGGTCGGTACCATGGAAGTTTGAGCATCTGATACTGACTTCAGCACACTGTGGATGTGTGCTGCTCCTAATCTGTGGCTTTTAGCCTCATTCATGCTGAAGAGGATATCTACTTTGTAGGGTTCCCTCTATACTTTTTATTACTGCATAGGATATACTAACAGCTATCCCATTAGCACTTCTTTCAACAGCTGTTTTCCTGGTTCTTAAGTTTGTAGTACAGCAGAGATATTAGAAAAATTGAAATAGTATATTTCAGCTATTACAGAAGAACTTGGGGGTTGAAGTGACAAAGCTGCTTGGACTCTATGCCTTAGTACATCCAGTTAGCAGGCTGTCTTCACATTTGAAGGTTTTTTGCTGATACTGACAATTATGTGTATGTCACCACCTTTGTTTCTGGAATTACAAATAAATAGGATAAGTTTGTACTTGTGTTCTGAACTTTGAAGACAGATGTTCATAAGTCAGACTGGAGACTGTTCTAGATGCTCTTCAGGTTGGTAAACACTCAGAGAACTCAATACATATTGAAGCAGAATGAATTCTGCACTGGGGTCTTGTAAATCATTTCAACACTGTTTTGTTATTATTTTTTTTAATCTTGAAATCTGGTGCAGCTCTGTAACAGAGCACAGTGCTTAGAATACGTCCACTTGAAGTTCTTTTGACTTGTCAGTGCGTAGTAGTAGGTTATTGGTGTATGACACCATGAATTTAAGTGTGAGACCTGTAGTGTGCATGAAGGTCTAGGTTCTATTGTACCTATGCATCACCTACAGTTCAAGTGTTGTGGCATTGTGTTCAATCCTGCAGGATGCAGCCCGTGCTTTGACAGACAGTTGTTTAGGATTTTTTTATTGTGTCAGAATCAAATCTGGCGCAATTTGGGGTGTCATCTACTGGATCTACATCTACTTGATGTAACTCGATGTACATAGGGTACATACATTGATGTAAGCTCAATGAACATAGGGAACAAGGTGTTGTCAGTTCAAAGTATAATTTAATTAAAGGAGTGAAGGAATATGTATATATATATATTTAGTGTGTTCAGCTTGCTATAGAATGAAGAGATAAGCTATTGTCCTGTCATGTGTTCAGAACCTGATCTGTAATGAAAAATATGTACGATGAACTCCAAAGAAGCTAAACTAACAGCAGTGGCTAAAGTTCCTTTAAAGCTCTGTAGATAAGGAGGTTCTCTGAAGTGCCATGTCTAGGATGATATTTCATCCTGCAGCATGCAAGCTAATCTGTTACGTTGAGTGACTGATAGCTCTCCTCCCCCACTTCTAAGAATACAATCCTTTCTCCATGTTGAAAAGGTTCACATAAGTATTGCAGGAAAACTGGGAGATATTTTTGTGGTAAAATGCAGTTTTGATCCCGTGTAGCTTTCCATCTTTTCTGTAGCTTAACTATTAAAACCCAAGTTAGCCTGAGTTTCTTTTCTTAGTAGCATTTAGTAGTATTTTGACTTCTGTCTACCGACAAACCTTGTTTGTTGTGTGACGGTGCTTAACTTCAGAATTTCAACAAAGTGTTTTCCTTTTTTGCCTCCTGCTTTGATAAGAAAGACTAGTACTTGATAAATAGGTTATCTATGGCTTAACATGAATTAATCTGCTTGTCAGAAATAGTTACTTGAGTCTTCAGTCTCAGCAAGTGCATTGAATCTGAATCTAAAGGTCTGTTGCGCTGTTTCGTAATTCATGTATATAATAACTTTGTTACCTATTAATTTAAACTTGCCCTTTTGTAGGGAAGGGGTAAAATTAATTGGTATAGATGTGCAATGAAGTTCAAGAGATATCTGTTTACTGCACTATATTGACTTTTGTTGTTGAGATAGACTGTTTTCTTTTTCCTTGCCAGCTTCTTCACAAGCCTTCTGTTTGGTCTGATTTCTGGTATTACATTTTAATCCTTATTACCGTGGTAGCAATTATTTTGTACCTCAGTGATTTCCATAGTTCTGTTTTCCCCTTGTGCGTAGGGATCTACATCTGTGTTGAAAAGCTGTTTTAATTTGTGGCGACTTGGAAGCATTTCTAGAAAAAGCAGAATTTATCTTTATTTTCATGTACCACGCTGCTCCGAGCGCATCTGTTCTACTACTGTGAACTTACATAAAATTGGTAGCCAGTCGGTTTTGCACCAGTGCTGGTGTTCTGCTCTCCCTGAAGTCGTCTTTGCAAGCACGTGAAATCCTCTTGAGCTTTCAATTGGAAGGTTATTTGGAATGGGAGCAGGCAGAGATTGTGTTAGTGAAGAAACATACAAAAGCACTTTATTTTGTTACTTTGCACAGCTGACTGGTGTAATCTCTCTTCTTAAATTACTGTATTTTATCTTTTTTTTAGTTCAGAAATTGCTTTTTAGGCATGTTGATCCTGCGTGCCTTCAGTTTATCTCACCATTCTTTATTACTGGAATAAAAGAATGTGCTGAATAAACCTAGCTATTCGCAATCAGCACATAATTTCCTCAACCCCACACCTTTTCAGGTCCAGGTCCATGACTAGGCCACCCCAGATCACCTTCTTCAGTATGGTCTGGTGCCCCAGTGTACAATACGCTGGTGACATTTCACCCTTCCTTCATCTGCTGGAGCCAACCTACGTGAATAACGTAAGTCCATTTATTTTTTCAATGTTGCTTAGTTCTGTAAAGTTTTATTGTATACCCTGTATGTGATTTTTAACCTGGGGCAAAAAACTTTACAAAACCATTTGCTATTGAAAAAGGACTTGCCCTTAAACTGCAGGCGGCTCAGAGATGGATGCAGTGTTACCAGCATAGTTAGAAATCCATTCCCAAGGAAGACTGGACAATTGTTGAAGTTCTTGGTGACTTGGGCAGTGCGCTTGTATGCTCTAATAAGAACAGTTATAATTGTTTGAGGAACTTGAGGTAGATTTCATTTTAGATTCAGAGGCCACTTCTTGTAACTTATAATACGTAACTATAGGCTTTCTTTTCTTTTTAATCTCAAATTACCTGTATCTGCAGGCTGCGTTCTCATGGTTAGCGCTTTTCTTTCATGTGCAATATCTTCTGTGTGACTGACAGTAGGGTTTTGTTGATGAGTTACAGAAGAACAGTGGTGTTGGCGTGTCTTGGGTGTACTTGAAAGATTTTTTTGGTAAAAGGTCAGTAGTATCAAGCACTGCTGCCCAGAACTTGGTCTTGTAACATCAGGAATGTAGCATCTTGAATATACAAAGTAGTGTTTGAAAAACAGAAGCAGTAACTTCAGCTTGGAACATCATTTTGTCTTGTTGAGAGTTTTGACCCTTAAAGTCTTGCATCTATTCATCTCCAGATCTTCAAAGTGAAACTTCTTTCATGCACTAGAAGTTGTTCTGCCGGGATACGCGCATCATTGGCCCCTCATGGTGTGGGACTGCCTTAGCTGAATTTAAAGGCTTCCTTTATTCCTTTCTTCATGGTGCATTTTTCTGTTGTGACTCCCAAATGTAGAATTCGGGAACTTTAGAAGGAAGATACTTATCTTAGAAGTTCACATGAATATTTAATGGGTCTGTTCATCTTCGGAAGAATTACTTGTCATTTTTAAATTCCATTTTTCTTGTATCTGTTGTGTCTTTTGGTGCATTTCATTTTTTTCCCCAAGTTTCTTATTACAGGTATAGAGCATGTAGGATAATAAAAGCTCCATCCTTGACAGTTGTTACCGTAACACAGATGTGTGTTTGACTCTCCCTATTTCTTATTCAAATGGACACAGACTGCCCCCGAAGTGGGAAGGGATGTTAATTTATTAGGTATTTGAAGTTGAGTGTTAATCTACAGCTCCAAAAACTTGATCCAGATTCTGAGAATATCTTTTCAGAGACACAATACCAACACTTGCTTTTCAAGTGTTTGGTGTTTATAAATGCCCTTAATTCCTTTCATTTACTATGGACTGAACATGAGAGAATGCATTATCTGTTTGAACCTAGAAGTTTTTTCATATGTGGGTGAAAGGTATTCTGTTTTTAATGTATAGAGTGGTTTACTAGATAATATTGTGCATGTCAATAAATACCATTAAATTTATTTTTTAGCATTTCATCTAGATAGAAGAAATTCACCACCAAACAGCTTGACACCGTGTTTAAAGATTCGCAATATGTTCGACCCTGTTATGTAAGTAAGAACTGTTCTCTCTGAATTTCTGTGTTCACGTGAAAGTGTCTGCTTTTGTCTTCTGAGAAGGGTTTAGAGATGCTCACATCACAGGAAGAAGGGCAGTGTACTTATTCCAGTCTGGAAGAGCTGAATGCTTTCACATTAGCTGAAACACAGAATATACCGGTGTGTGTGGTTAAGTTTGCAAATGTTTTTTGATTTCAGATGAAGCATTTGCAAAGGGTGCAAAACATGGTTAAGAGAATAAGTTTTTAGCTGTTCTTTATGCCATGCTACTGTATGCTAACAATAAACAACTTGAGTATGCTTCAGTAGTCAGCCAGTGGCTCGTGGAAGAAGCCATCCGTAAATAGTGGTCTTCTGTATTGGTCTGAGAATCATCTGGAGAATATGCTGGTTAATTTGTGTTTGTCAGTGCTGATAGAGTCAGTAATTCTTTTCACTGTCTGAAGTCAGAAAACTTAGCTGGGCATTGTGAACCCTCAGACCACAGCAGCTGACTTAAAATTACGATTTGTTTTGATTGTATGTCCTGGGGATTTACAATGCCAGATGCAGAATTGTCCTTCGAGATAGCAGTCTAGGCATCATTGGAATAAACGGTTCTTCTTTTTCTGCATCTGCCACTAAAACAGTGAAGGGTTCATAAAACATATGTTGTGTTCCTGCAAGAATTGCGTTGAAAGCTGATGGGCTGCTGTAAAAGACAGCTGTACATGCAGGATCATGGAAGGGCAAGTCATTCCTTCTGTGAGGGGCCTGTTTCATTATGGCAACTCCAAGTTAGTTGACAGCTGTTAATGTTTCATGTCCCAGGTCTACAAAACACAGTAAGCACAGTACGTAAATAATATACTTACATTTCCAAACAGGAAATGAGCGCTTCAGAGTATTGCTGTACAGCACTGCAGAGCGACTTGCAGTGTTTGGGGAAAAATAATGTTTGGTTTACAGCAAACCAGCGGAAAAGATGATTGCCTACTTGTAACAACATGAGCTCTCCTCATGGTAGCTGAGCTAGTACTGATTACCAGCTGAAGAGTGTCCTTCATGGAACAACAGCCAGCCTGTCTTAAGTAGGTGTGGGACGATGACTTTGACTGCTTGCAGCTTCAGATAGGAAGGAGGCAATAGCAGGCTGCAGCGCCCAAAGTGTGGATTGTTCCTCTTGGTTCATAGGATTGAGTTTTCTGAAGCAGACCATGGGACCCAACTGACTTGACCATTTGGTAGCTTAGAGTATTCAGTCTGTCTCACATGCCAGAAAGTTGTGTTGAGTCCTGAAGAAACCACTTGGCTGGCAAGGATGAGATTATGGTGAATGTGACAGGAGGATGTTTACTCTCCCTGGACTAAGTATGAGTAGACTTTACATTGGCCTTCAGATAAACAGTTCTGTGCATGTAACTCTGGAGAGGTTGGGGAATGGTGGTGGAACATCTTTCAGATAAGCCCCCAAACGTTTTACTTGGTATACCCTGAGATGTTCTGGTAGTGCAAACCAAAGCAATAAAACACGCGGATGGGGGGGAAAACATGCATTTATATTAAAACTACTGAATCATAATCTGTATACTTAAAACTGGTGTTCTGTCCTGCTGCTAGAGCTGTTAACGCTTTTGTTCCTCTGTCAGCTTTTGTAACTTCTTCAAAGTAGATGTGCATAATGAAGCCTTTTATTGTTTGCTTAGGGAAATAGGTGATCACTGGCATTTAGCGATTCAAGAAGCAATCTTGGAGAAATGCAGTGATAACGATGGAATTGTTCATATTGCTGTGGACAAAAATTCACGTGAGGTGAGTGTCCTTCCAGTAACAACTTAATGGTTTTATTTCTCCTTGTCAGCTGGGCTTTAACAAAAACTCCTTCTTGCTGCAGGGTTGTGTATATGTCAAGTGTCTGTCTCCGGAGTACGCGGGGAAGGCTTTTAAGGCATTGCATGGCTCTTGGTTTGATGGTAAGAAACTGGGGTTCGTGACAAAACGTGGGTGGAAATGGTGGAAGATGGTTGCGGCTGGAGTAGTCCTTTTAAGCGACCAAGTGTTTTATTATAGCTCAATACTTCTCTTAGATATGAAAGTTGTCTTTCTAGTAGCCCTTGTCACTGGTAAGCTAATTTCATTGTAACGAATGTGCTTGTGTTTGTTTGCTACGTCCCGAGGCAAAATGTAATAGTGATAAACTAGAGGACTTGTGTTCTTGTATTTCTTCACCTTACAGGAAAGCTGGTAACAGTGAAATACCTGCGACTAGATCGATACCACCATCGCTTTCCACAGGCTCTCACCTGCAACACTCCACTAAAGCCATCAAACAAACACATGAACTCTATGTCACATCTCCGTCTCCGGACAGGCACAACTCATTCTCAGGGAAGTTCCTGAGGAGACTTTGTACAACCGCTAGGACTGTTACTCGCGACAGGAATATTCCTGTTTGGCTGCCGTCTTCCTTTTTTAGTGCTTTTTGTATGTAATACTTTAATGATTTAAATAAAAGATGGAACGTTCCAGAAATCTTGTTTCCAAAGGGACTTAGCAGCGAGGCAGTAATACTGAGCTGACAGGAAAAGAGAAATAGCTTCAGGAAGCGATCTGGGGCTGCGTTAAAGCAATGCATTTAAGTTCTGCATGTGGAATACCGAATCCATTCAACATTTTCAGATGTGGTGACTGTATTTTTTTGCACCGAGAGGTGTTTTTTGATAATACAAAAGCATGGAGAAAAAGAAGACTTCCTGTATTTCCATAGTTTCCTGTGAAATAACCTTGTGGGTATTTTGTAACGAACAACCTACAGTTCCTGATGGTGAATAAGTTAAAAAAAAAAAAAAAAAGGAAAAAAAAAAAAAGGAAAAAAAAAAGAAAAAAGAAAAAAATATATTTTTTTTCATTCAATATTAGTTGTTTTTTTTTTTTTTCTCTTGCCGTAAAATAATAATTTTCTGCAGCTGGGGCCTGGGGGAAGTTATAATCTGGCATTAGTGGTCGCATAGAAGCGTGAGGGGAAAACGAGCTGAATGTGGATGTGATGGGTTTTGTATATAATTGTAAATGCTGGTGGTGGCAAAACTGGTTTTGTTCAGTGAGGATGTCTGCGTCGAAGCAGTGGATAAGCTTCCTATTTTATTCAAAACCTGATGTTTTATATGGGTTTGGCTGCACCGTGACGAGAGGCCGAATACCTTAAAGCGTTAGATACAGGTTAATTATCTTTTATAGGTTTTATATCAAAATACCTTATGATTTTGTGTGAAGAGGTCTGATACCAATTGTAACCAATTCAAATTTGTGAGCAATAAAGACACAATTGGCAGATACCGGAAAAGTATTTTGTGAAGAGCTGTATTTATTACTCCGATTGCCAGGGCTGTGACAAAATACCATTTGGGATCAAGTTGATGAAGCAGTTTCCTTCTAAAACGTTACAAGGTGCCACCATTTTGGCCCAACACGAGCTAGAAGTTACAGCTGACAGTAAATCTTGTGATTGTGAGCTTGGAAACTTGGCAGGAATCTGCCTGGAAGTGCAAAATTGCTGCTGAGATGCATAGATGTGAATCTAAGATGATTGGCTCCTTTAATGCCCACTCCTACCATGACGTTATCCAAGCAGCAAGGTGAATATCCCACAGGCAGGGATATGCTGGGACCGGTAGCGCACCGGTCCAAAGAAACGACTGAAACTCACTTTACTTTGTAGATATGATGGATTTGCAGCATGGACTTGCACAAATAATGCACGTTTTTTTTTTTCCTTATGGTGAAGTAAACATGATGCACACACTGTTCTGCAACAGAAATCCTATTGTGCCTTACTTTCGTGCTTTTGTGGGCACCATGTTTATTATTGGAGAGTTTGTTAAGCGAGAACTTTTAGAATCCTCAGTTTTATGTCTCAGATGCTAATGAATAATGAGTATATATAATATATAATCAGCCACGCAGAATTCCGCTTACCGAGGACAAGTACATATTTTTGATGGGTAAGTGAATTGTGCCAGGTCTGGTAGATTTTGAGGACTTTTCCTATATACATATATGTATAATATACATGTATATGTACTATATATATGTATATAAACTGACGGCGTTGTATCTTTGTGCAGCAGTGACTTGTTAAGCTGACCTTAGTGACCCAAGAGTGAATGTAAAAATAGTTGTGGCATTTTCGCAGGTCGCCTCTGGCTGCAGCCGCGTCCATCTCGCTTCTGAAATATATTTCCTGTAAACACTGTACATTATTATTGTAATATGTACTATTACGCGGCTTCTTTTTACCTTTAAAGCTGTTAAGTTGACCGATGTTCCCTCCCACACGAGGGGAGGGGGACGTGTATCATACCAGACTTTGAGAGGAATGGGATGTTTGCTGTAATTTCTCACCCTGTCCTGTAAAAACCGCCAGACTCGAATTAAAGGTTTATTAGGGTTTTTTTTTTAACACACGTCTGACGTCGTACATCTGTGGGCGCCTCTCTCCCGTTCGGGGCTGTGGGGATGGACACGGCAGTAGCTCAGCCGTGCTCTTATTTGGCGTTGGCCGCCGGTGCCCAGGAATTTCCCGTCATGCTTCCCTGTGCGGCGGGCCCGTCCCCGCTATCCCGGGGGGCGGAGGGGGGGGTTGGAGCCGCGGCCGCCGCTCCCTCGGGCCTCCCCTCTATGCGCGCTGCGCCGCCGCTCCTTCTCCTCTCCGCGCTCGTCCTGGCGCTGGCGGCCGCCGCAGGAGCCGCAGGTAGGAGCCGGCCCCGCACCGCCGTGCTGAGGGCGGGCCGGGGGGCTGCGGTAGGGGAGGGGCGGTGGGACAGCGGGTCGGGGCCGGGCCGCACCTGCTGGGGGAGGAGCGGGGGAGCCCTCGGGGGGCTTTGCCGGCGGGAGGGCCGCGTCCGGCCGCGTATTGCTCCGCTCCGCCGCGCTGTGCTGCTGCGGGGCGACGGCACGGCCTGCTCGCCGCACTGTACGAGGAGCTCTACCGGCCCCGAGGGGAGCTCGGGCTCCGCGTGCGCCTTCGGAGGCGATACGGCCGCTTGGTGCTCTTCCCCCCGCCGCACACACTCGGGTGCTCGCTGCGCTCGTAGCGGAGGGTTCCCGGCCGCTCGCCGCGCTGCTGCGTGCCTTTGCAGTTCGTCACGGTTCCCCGCTGCCAAATTTGGTTGGTAGCGGCGCCCTTTGCGACTCTCTCTGGGAGCTGGGAGCGGTTTCCGTCATCCTCATCTGCCGCCCGCTCCGAGCTGCTCAGAGGGTCGAAGGAAACGCGGCTGCACTTAGAGCGGCGCTTCTTAATTGTCGTGTAGAGTTTGTGTCGGGAGTTAAGTCAGGCGAGAGGCTTAAACTGAGGTGCTGAATATTCTGTCACTCAGGTGGAAGGAGGTTTGGTGTGGATGGAGATTTCCCCGATCCACTGAACCTGGTGGAGTTGGGCCGCACGTAACTCAGCTGTGGTTGGTGGGGCGTTTTCTGCCCGACGTTTCTCTATTTGAGAAGAGCTTTTAAGAGGAAAAAAGAATTCAATGTTTTCCTCCAAAAGCGCCATCCTTAAAAACAGTGCCTTTGTGTACAGGGCAGCGTGGCTATATTTGGTGACAGAGCCATATAAAGCAGCTGATCCTCGACAAAAATAAGACCTTCTGACGGAACAGCCGTGTTGATTTTTCCAAGCTCTGCCCTCCCGCTGTTGTTGGGTTAAGGCACTTTTTCCGCCTGCTCTCAGCTCTGTGGTAAGGGAAACTCGCACACTTGGTGTTTTGCCCTGATATTCATGAAGGCACGGGAGGATTTTGTTTGCCTGCTTGCATTCAGGCGGCTTTGTAAGGCGATACCTGTTTGTGGCACTGAAAGCCTGGCCTGTTTTGTGCCTGAGCAATGCTAGAAAATCAAATTTCCCTTTTAGGTGTATTGTTAAGGTTCCTCTGTTACGCTGCTGGCTGTACTGTACAGCAGAGGGGAGCGGGAGGGAGAAGGGGGAGAAGAGATCTCGCTGATAAGGATTTAATCTTCTCAGCCAGAGGTTAAGAAGTCTGCTGTCTGCATCCATTGGCGTGGCTACAAGTGCGGGACAGCCATCCAATTGTCAGAGGCTCTGTTGGGCTGCGTCATTCAGAGCGTCCTCATTACAGATCAGTGTTTAAGCAATGAGCAACTTCAGTCATAGGTAGGGAATAGGATCTTCTATTTTCCATGTTTTGGAAACAGGCTCCGAGGCCGGAGGGTGTCTGTTGCTCTGGAATACTTGTGTCCATACATGGATTTATATAGAGGCAACTTTATCTACATGAACAGGAGAGCTTTGAAACGTAAAAACAAAACCTGAAGAACCTGCCAGCCTTTAGGGTGTTCATTCTGTAGTGTCTTGTAGAGCAAGAAGGGGCTGCAGGTGAGCTCTCCCTTCCCTCACTGCTTCTGCAGGGCTGAACTATGGTCTTCCAGATGCTTTGCTCACACTTGGGAGGATGTTCAGTTCTCAGCCAGAGAACTGAACATCTCTTCTTCTGCCAGAGGGTGTAGAGTGACATTCTGAGATTAGAGGGGACTTTTGTGTCTTTCCCTTGTGAGGATGCGATCCTTAGGTGTTGTCTGAAAACAGGCTGTGAGAATTCTTTGGGATCTCCATTCACAGTGAGGCAATTGGAAATGGTAATTTCTTTCCTTTGCTCCAGCCTTCTGGTTCTCATGTAACAGCTCCATTCCAATGGCATTATCTGACAGCCACACAATCCAGCACTGTTCCTGGGCATAAAGAGGCTTTTCTCAGTGAGGGCTTTAGAACCTGAGGAGCTCAAACAATGCTACCCCAAACCCGACAACGGCACTGCTTAAACTTGCACGGTGCTAACACATTTGTGCTGCTTAGACTTAGGTTTTGACATAGCATGTTCTGTAAGGTGATTAATGGCACAAGTACTTTATTTATAGGGAGCACTGAGAATGACGTTTCCAGTCAGTTTTGTGTTGAAACATGATTCAGCTTTTGAGTGTTGCATCAAGTCTGAAGACAGGACTTCTGCTGAGCTGAGTTTGTGCTCTCTGTTTGGTGGCGTCTGAACACGGGGATTAATGATATCTTTGAAACACAGACAGCGGTGTAGCAAAGCGTACATAGTGTGCTCATGTATTGTGTTGTAGGGAAGTGCTGTCATGTCCAAGAACTCCTAAGAATGACGCTGTGTGTGGCGCTTGGAATTATGCCCCCAGGGAGCTTTATAACTCCATGTTCCTCCAAACAGGGAACACGCCTTCGCCTTCCACCTGATGGAAAACAAAGCCCCGCTGCCAGGAAACAACAATAGCTCTGGGGAAGGGACTGCCAAATGCCATCAGTTTCACTTGGGCTGCACAATATGAGTAGGAAAAAGAAATCAACCCAGGGCATCTCAGCAGCTTCCTGAGGAAGCGATCCATGCCAGTCAATGCCAAAAGAAAGCAGTCCAGAACATGCCCTGCCCAGATAAGCATTGCCCTGTTCTTGCCAAGCTCCATTCCCTGTTCTTACCAAGCTCTGTTTCCCAGCACCTTGATCTTGACTGTGCTGTGCCTCCAAATGCAGGCAGGCAAAGTGTGGGTCATTTGCACCACTGCTCTGCTGAAGGGTTCTGTGCAGCTGGTTGCCTGGGGTCGAGTTCACATGGGTGTTGTTCTTAGTCCACGTGATGGCATTTGGCAGCACAGTGAGCCTAGCTTTAGGATTTCCATGTCTGCTTCCAGAGCATGGAGCCTGTATTGAGCAAGCATTGATCTGATGTGGAGTTGCTGGACCCGCTCGAGTCCAGCTGTGTGCTGAGCCAGTGGTGAGCCTGAGGGCAGGGCTGGCAGAGCAGCTGGTGAGTCTCGGCTCCTGTAGGGCTGTGGGTAGCAGGCATGCTGCTGTTGGCTTGGGAAGGGCAGAAGGGTCAAGGAGATCCAGGCAGCTCTGTGACATTCGGGCCCAGGATGCATAGCAGAAGCTTCCCAGATAAAGGGATTTTTTGTATTTTAATCATCTCTGCTTTCTTAAGGCTGCAGGAAAAGAAAGTCAGTGCTGTTGGGCAGAGAGCCTTAGTCTCTGACTGCTTGCTGTGGGAACTGTGCTTTTGGACTGTATCCTTAGTTCTTCCTATTTTTCACAGGATTTGAATCAGTGGAGGGATGCTCCATGCTGATAGCGTGTCTTATTAAAATCCATTTCCATAAGAGAAATATAGGGGACGTGCTTTGCCCTGGCTCCTGCAGACAATTAGTGTCTGGCTCCAAGGGAAGCACCAGGCGCTGCTGGTTTCCAGTCTTGCACAGAGCTTGGCACTCCGCATACAAAAGCTCAAGGCAGCTTTGCTACTTGCTTCTGGACTTCAGAGGGGTGCTGAGCTGTACAGAGCTGCAGGAGCAGTGTGGAATCACACTGGGTAGGGTTACTGCAGGTACTGTGCAAGAGCCTCAGAGTGCCCTCGCAGAGCTGCCTGAGGGAGGGAAGCTTTTTGTTGCTTTGCTGCGTATGAATTAACATAATACATTTTTATCCACTTCCCGAGGATCATGCTGAGTTCTGCTGGGCTCTTTGGGGTGCTGTATGATCCTTCCATTTAGTGTCTGCAGTTTTCAATAGGAGTGCTTGCAGGTCCCAGCAGCAGAAGTGCTGATCAAAGCCGGGCCCTTGGCAGCTCATTGGGGTGTTCTCCCAGCCTGGCAGCCCACGGCATTCCCAAGCTGTGGTGCCATGATCCAGAAGGAAGATGCTTCTCCAGTCTGTTTATGAAAATACCGCTAGGAGCTCTACCAAAAAGTGCATTATATTTGAGATCTGTTGGATGTGCTGCTTTCCTCCTGCTTGTAGAAAAGAAAGCATATACTAGTTTGATGGTGGTTTCTACTAGTTGTGCTGGTGGTTAACCAGCTCTGTAGCATTGCAATGGGAGAGGTACGTGACGCTTGTAGTTTTTGTGTCTCAAACTTCTGCCCGTCCCGTCTTGCTCAGCCCAAATAAGGGCTTGTTTGTGCCATGGGTTGAGATGCCCTTGAGCAGCCTCAGCAGAGCCAACCTCAGACCTGTGAATGTGAATGGTGGTGCTAGGAATATTTTCAGTGGTCATAGTGTGAAACCAAGTGCCACTGCTGTCCTGAGCGCTGGTCTTTGAGTTACCAGCAGTCAGTGGGGTTGGAACTATTCACCTCCATCTGCTCCTCTTTCGTTCTCTCTGCTCATGTGATTTACTGCCTGGGGCTGGCACTTCTGGCATTTCTGCAGGCAGAAATGAGACCCCGCAGCAATTATCAAACCTTCTGCACATTTATACAAGTGATGTAAAAATAACACACAATAAATACAAGGGCTGCTCCTCCTGCGTTATTGTGTTGGCTCACGCTGTCAGGGGTGGATGTCGGTGGTACGGCTGTAGAGGCTGAACCTTCCCACCAATATCCCATTACATGTTATTGCTGTGTGACAGATGGCAGCAGAGGGGCACTGTGACACAATGCTGTCTGAACATGGAAGTGTCTGCGAAGGAAAGGTATGGAACTGAATTCGTCCATGTGGAAAACATTGCTCCCATTGACATACATTGATGCTTGCTGAATTTTTATGGAGTCCAGGCATGACAGCTTCACAGGGGGTTTCCCATCTTGGTGTGAGATATCAGGGCCAAAGGGAGAGAAAATGATGCATGGGGTTTTAATTGCAGTGCTCTCTTTGTGCAGCAGAACTCCATGTAGGACAACAGCAAGCAGCATTTTGGGGCAAGGCTTAATTAAGTCTTGGGGAAGCAGGGAGGGAGCTGTGTGCGTGTGATAGGCCCGTGTCTCTGCTGAAGGATCTGGGGCAGATGTCACTTTTCAGAGTGGCTTATGCAAGGAAAACACCCAAATTTCCATTGGATTATTGATCCTCGTGGGGACTTGGAAGCCTTGAGCTTCCAGAAGGCTGAGGAAAGAAGCGAACACTCTGAGCAAACACACCTGTGCCCCCCTTAGGAACAGGGGACAGGGCACAGGCTGGCTGTCACAGAGTGGGCTGGCAGCAGCAGCAGCCAGCCCTGCAGTGGGCAGGGGATGTGCCCGGCCCCAGGAGGCTCCAACCTGCTTGTAACGCTGTGCTGTGGGGCGACCCGAGGCATCTGTGATCTCCAGGTGAGCACATTTTGCTGGGGCTGCGGGGCTGTTTGTGTTTGGAATTCAGTTGGGGTCGCTCTGCAAAACTGTAAGGCTTGCTAGATTTTGGATAGGCACCCTCACATTCTGGGCATCCGTGAGAAAACGAAAGAGAAGAAACCAAAACAAGGATTCAAATGAGATATTTAGCTACATATTAGTATTTCTTTTGCTTATGAACTGATATTAGGATATCTAGAGGTGCAGCACATCTATGTAAATATATATATATATTTTAAAAATGCTCTGTTTATCCATTCTTAAACTGCCACATGTTTAAAGAGCACCAAGTGTAAAGCGAATACTCCTGTTGCTCTATTTGTTGTCGTGTCTCCTCAGAGCTGTAGCGCTCCTTACAACTAGAAGGACCTCTGTGGCCGGCGGAGACCGGAGAAATCCTATTTTACTTAGAGGAGCATCTTTGTGGTATGGACTGGATGTGTTTTTAATTTGATTGTTTGACTGCTTAAAGGTTCCTTGTTTTTAGGATGGTTAACGTTACTGGTACAGTTTGTGAGCAGTTCTTTCCTGTTTGTGCGGTATTCAAATTTCTTCATTCTAATTTTTATAACCTATTTTCTTGATATAAGGCCGAAGTCTTGTGTATTCATAAGGCTGTTCTAAATACCATGACACGATGTCTGTGATCAAAGGTAGATTTTTAAAGGCTGCTTCTATTCTGTTGACATCTGCATAGACTTCTGCATGCCGAGGCTGTTCTTGAAGGAGGAGTTCCTGGCACTGTGCAAACTTAGGCAGGGCGACGGCTCCTCTCGGTGGTGAGCAGCGGTATCGGTTTCAGACACGACTCTAGAAAATTTCCATGTAAGGGAGACTGCCGGGAGAGACTGGCAGCTCTGGTGGCTTTTACTCGGAACGCCGTTCCAGGAGCTGGGATGGCAAAAAAAGAAATAACTGACCTGAGTCGGTGTGACGTGCAGTCACGCCACCTAACACAGAGAGCAGGACACCTTTCTGCAGAGCTCTCCTCTCCTCTCCTCTCCTCTCCTCTCCTCTCCTCTCCTCTCCTCTCCTCTCCTCTCCTCTCCTCTCCTCTCCTCTCCTCTCCTCTCCTCTCCTCTCCTCTCCTCTCCTCTCCTCTCCTCTCCTCTCCTCTCCTCTCCTCTCCTCTCCTCTCCTCTCCTCTCCTCTCCTCTCCTCTCCTCTCCTCTCCTCTCCTCTCCTCTCCTCTCCTCTCCTCTCCTCTCCTCTCCTCTCCGTCTTGAGATAAGGAGCACTTCATGGAAGTGCTTCTGTTCACTGCTAAGAAAAGAAATTTGATTCACCTCATGGTAAATGTTGTATGGGATTTGTCCTGAATTAAAAATAGAGAGATGAGAAAGCCTGTTAGTTCTGTGCTTCTAAGCTTGACATGGCAAGTACTGGTGGAGGGGGAGAACATACCTCCCGAAAGCTGGCTGGCAGTAAAAGCAGGCACTGTGCCCCCAGTGCTGGCTGCCTCTGGGGCAAACCCCCTGCATGGCAGTAGCCCATGTCTTGGGAGGGTCACAGCCTATTTTCTTTTAGTACTGACAATGAATATTTCACTGGTGAGCAAAGCAAAAAGCTTTCAGGCTTAGCCAGTAGGAACTGTTAAATTAAAAGGTTATTTCCAGAACACTTGTATCTCATCCTGTAAGCACCACAAGCAATTAATCCTTTACCAGTGCACTGGAAAGGACTGCCTGGAATGGAAAAAGATTAGATATCTTTCAAGATGTTGAAAAGATGATGATGATTCTCAGAAAAGACCCATTTACCAAAAGTTTATGACTGCCATGGTTATAAACTCGCTGCCATACAAGGAATGTGCTGAGTGCTGGCAGGCGACCAAGGCAGGGAAACCAAAAGTGCAGCAGAGCAGAGCGATGCTATTTTAGTGCATCGGATCTGGGAGGAAGAGAAAGGGATGGGAGAAAATCCCAACCAATCTATGTTGGCCCTCCTTTGGGAAGTATTGGTAGCCGGAGCTGTTGGGAGGCAGTCTGGCAATGGAAGCTGTGGGAACGCATGCGGGGCGCAGGGGCTCCCAGCTCTGCCTTTATCAGAACAGGTCCTCTGCCCTCCTACTTGTTGGGGTTGTCTCTCTTCCTCAGATTCGAGTGCTTTCCCCCTCTTGTTTTTCTACAAGCGTGCAACATTCAAAAAAGCATTTGCTATGATTATCCCCTCTTGTCTCCTGCCTTCTTGTTCTGCTCCTTGGACACACCTGTGGAGCTTCTATTACCCTGTCACACCAATGTGTTACTGGCAGACTGCTTGGTTTTTCACAAGCCAGAGATGGGAGCTAGGATATGTCCCAGTCCAGCCAACAAGGCACATTCCTGTAAGGGGCTGGGAGCTTCCCATCTTTGGCAGCTGATACTAGAGAGAATGTTAGTTCCATTCAGGAATGAAATGAAAATTAAATATAGCTCTTCATTCTCTGCTCAGAGGTTTTCCTCTTACAAATCACTTTTCTGGATGGCTGTTCTAATATGAATGCAAACTCACAGACACACAAAGTAGTGCCTCCTTACTTGGCAAGTTTTCAGACCTTTTCAGGTGTTGAAATCAGTGAGATTACACTGAATTGCAAGCAAGGGTTTGAGAATCTGGATTACCTGGTTGAAAAGATGAACATTTTAGTCTGTACGAGGATCTAAAACTGGTTGTGGGAGTCTCATCTTTTAAGTGTCACTGTTAAAGCAATGAATGTTGGCAGTATTACTGGCATATGTAAATGATACGCCAATAGCATTGCTAGGTTGGGCTGTATTTTCCCATTTCATGTGAGAGTGAGTTGACCAGTAGGCTTTGAACTTCACTGCCTACGCTCCTTTCTAGTGGTAGTAGTAGTAACTTCGAGCTTAAAGCTTGACATTTCCTGGTTTTCCACTCAGATATTATGGGATATGGCAGTAATGACCTCTTTTATCAGGGCGCAATGTAAACTTCCTAAAAGTAGACTGGATTGACATCTAGTTTGCACATTCCAGTGCAAACAGCTATGGAGAACATGCTTTAATTGAGAGTGTTAAAAGTGATGTGGGAATTCAGGTTGAGTGCTTCTGACTTGTGTGGCTTTAATTGAGACGCTTGTATTTTATGAGGAGGAGGAGAGAAAAATAAAATATACAAGCACACAAATTAAATGCTACAGTTCTTTTGCATTCCTGGATAGCCAACACAATTAGTTTCTTCTCAGATGTTTTATGCCTCTTTAGTTAGCTGATGTTTTGCTGCATATTGTTAGCTGCTAATGAC
Source organism: Coturnix japonica (assembly GCF_054131305.1). Taxonomy (NCBI): domain Eukaryota; kingdom Metazoa; phylum Chordata; class Aves; order Galliformes; family Phasianidae; genus Coturnix; species Coturnix japonica. Next base: position 30,517,267 of record NC_140663.1, read on the forward strand.
TGAAGTATTTTATACTAATCATTGAACTTTTGCAACATGTATTAATAGCCAAGCAGGAACTTGTGGAGACTGGAGAAACTTAGCGAAACAAATACTAATTAAAATGAACTTGTTACTGTAGCACTTGACTATAGAAAACTCACCGGCCTTTGCTTCTGACTCCTAGTTGTTTGAGTTTCTCCAGCCTGGCAGCGTTTTTGCTCCTTTGCTTTGTCCAGTGACTCTGAAATTCCTGCCATAGGAGCCTGGCTCTGTGGCGAACATGTAGGGATCTGTAATTGTTTCCTGTCCTCAGAGTGGGGCCAGAGACTTGGGGCTGGGGAGGAGGGGCTGGAAACAAGTCAAAGTCTCACACTATTGAGGTCTCATTATTGGTGCAAGAAAAAAAGATTGTTCCCTTAAGAATTGGTGCCCAGTTGCTTTACTGCTAATTTTTAATTTATTACTAAAGGGCCACAGCTTCACATGTTTCTTGTGAGAGCTGGGGTTCTCATGTCATTTCGGGGAATTCCAGACCTGAGTTTTCAGGAGAAATATTAAATACAGAAGAAGGTAAAACAACAGTGTTATGGGTTCCTTGGTGTTTCTCTGGCAGCTCTTAAAGGCAAGATGTGATCATACCAGAATCTTATCTCTCAACTTGTCCCTCTCACGGAGAAATTTCTCTATTTGTTTTTTAACAGTTATGGTTATGTGTTGGGTTTTTATTGTATTTTATTTTGGGCCCTAATTTGCAGTTTCTTCCAATGTTTCCAGTTTGAGGATATAGAAGTTTCTGAAAGCTGGCAGTACTTCACCATCTGTCAACATTAGGATGTCAGCATCCTAAAACAAAGGCTTTCCTGGGTTGCAATCCCACGTAATGGCATGGCTGCCACTAGACTGGTATGAGTGTTATTTACAGGTTTTACAAGGTATCACTGAGCGTTGTGCCCATATCACAAAAGCCAGGCAGTTGTACACCCCCTGCTGCCCCCTTCTGTACTTTGTTAGAGGAGGAAGTGCAGGGAAAGGGCTCCAGGAGGCTTAGTTAAACTATGGAGGGACACCAAGCGGGTGCAGCACCTGAGGTTAAACACCGGCAACAATACTTAGGGTGGTGCCTCATTCCTGTGTTTGTTGAGCTCTGTTGGTTTCTGTCTAATAGAGCTGAAATGCAAACCCAGTTCCTAAACCCGTTGAAGCATATAGGTTTTGAAAGAGCAGAGGAAAGGTCTGACCTGGCGAGACTACATCACTGCTGTTCTCTATCAAACTGATCTTGGTATCAGCAGGCAGGGCTGTTAAACACCCGCACACCAAATTCATCAATAGTAATGGTTTTGCCTTTATTCTTCTCTTTCCTAATTCTTTACAAGCAGCTTTTAATCTTGCACTTGTAAGCACCCTGCAGCAGGGATTTTTGTTCTGTATATGCAGAACAAAGCACCGGGAGGTCCCGAGCCTACTTGAAACTACTGGGTACGGCTGTAGTGTACAGAGTAAGGAAAAATAGCAATCAAAACGTCAGCGATAAAAGAATAAAATATATTAACTGCAATAAAATACTTCTGTGAATGCTCAGTTATATTTTATTGGGCTTTCAGGACTTATATATTCTCCAAGTCTTTACAAATAGTCGAGACTAAATAACAACATTTTGGTGAATGCTGAAATATTTGACATTTTCAAGAGGTCAAGATCTATTTTCTAATCCTTGGCAAATTCACGTAATTTCCTCTAAACTGCTGACACTTGAGGGAGTTACGGTTCTGTTTACTTCTCACAAAAGGGTGGAGGAGAACAGTTTTGATGCAGAGAAGTAAATTCAGTGCCACAAAGAAGCAGGTTTGATGGCTTGATGGTGCATGCGATGGACCGATGAATGGCAGAGCTGTGATGGTGCATTTGTGTTCCCCCTGCCCTCAGGCTATGTCAGATGCTCACAGCCAGCTGCATGGGGAGATGTTTCATAGACAGGTGTAAGGCTTCTCTGTGAGAAGCTGGTGGGAGAGGACTAATTCTGTCTACCTTTTGGCATTCTGGCCTCCAACACAGGGGAGAATGCTCCCCGTTGAAGCAACAGGCACAGAAGGTTTGTGTGCTGCCGGGTTTGGCTGTGCTGAGCTGTCAGGAAGCTGCATGGTGAGCTCTGCTGACACACAGTCCCTGCTGAAGCAGCTGGTGGTCTGTAGCCCAGCAGTGAGTGCAGAGCTGTGACGCGATGTGAACGTCAGCCTTGGGGACCAGATGTCCTTGCTGTGCTTGTGGTCAGGACTTTGCTCAGCACATGCCCGCACGCAGGCAGGGCAGGGTGTGACTTTTGGCACCCTGGGGCCGTTCCCCACAACCCACCTTTGCCTCCAGAGCCCAGGAGCTCTTGTGATGCCAAATGGCCAGCACGTCTCCTTGGCCTGGGCTTTGGCACGGCCTTGTAGAGATGAGGAGCCCCACTGGCCTGGCTTGGAGTTGGGCGAATGGTGGTCAACTGGCTGTGCCTCCCTTCTCAAGCCCTTCTTTCGGTGCCTACCGCTAGATGGGGCCGGCCTATCTCAGTAAGAGCAGGATCTTTGCAGCCATAAATCACCCCGCCAGCGGGCTGAGGGCCCCGCTGCTGGGGCACCCCAGCTTTTGAAGGGCAAAATGTGCCTTTGTTCCCCAGCTGACCCGCGTGGTGACTTCAGTGCTGTGCTTCCCGCCGGCCTCGCCAGCACTGACACAAGCCAGATGGCCACGGCCGGCAGGCCTGCGCTGCCGGGCAGGGTGGGAAGGTTTTATGGCTGGCTGCGGGAGCGCGGCGAGGCTGCAGCCCAGCCGGGTAATTACGCTTTCACTGCGCACTTTATTCCTGGCAGCGAAGGTCGCTGGGAAAAAGAAAAAGCCCCATTTTTATTGGTAGTGTTTGTTACGGACAGACCTTTGATCTTTTATTAGTCGGTAGTCTGCTCTGGAGGAATTTTTTTCCTTTTTTTTTTTTTTTATTTTCTATTTTTTTTTAAACCGGTCCTGCAGTCACTCGTGAAAATGACATGTTTATTTATGTTTAATGGCTCTCTCAGGCTGTTCATTGTGCAGTACTTACCTTCCCCCTCCTCTTTGCCTCCATTTAGTAACACAAAAATGTTTTGGTTTTGCAGCGAGTTTAGTTTGGAGAAGTCAGAGTTCAGGCATGTTAATACAAGCAGTTTTCCCTCAGATATACTCCAGAGCGATGCGGTAACATACATCACCGTGTGCTACGCGTTTGCTTGCTCGGGGGTCGGAAGAGGCTGTGATCGCCTACCCCCTCCCTCAGGAAATGCCCGCCATGAAACCATGCCCAGTGCGGGCCTGGTGCTGAGGCCCACATGGCGGGGAGGCCCTCAGAGGGAGCCATGCTTGTGCCTCACTGCCTGACCTTGGCCTGCTCCTCCAGCATCACTGAGAGCTGTGCTGCCTTGTGGGGCCGGCTCGCATCCTGGTGCCGCATCCCCTGCTGCAGCCATGCTGCCGGGCAGCTGCGTGTCCTCCCTCCCATCACAGGGAAATGAGACAATTACTTGTTAAATCCGTCCCAAAGAAAACCTTGCGAGTGCCGTCTCTCTCTGTTTTCTATATTTAAACTGGCCAGAAGGTTGTTTAAATATATCTTACAGACGGTTTACAATGCAAATTATTTCCTGCCTTTAAAACAAGAAGTCGTGGGTTTGAGATATCTGGCGAGTTTATTGCAGTAAGATGTCACGTTCTTCACACAAGTCATCAAAAGAACAATTTTTAGCGGTGACTGATTTCTTGCGCTCACCATTCAGAAATGTGGAGCTTGCTTTTATTTTAACGAAACAAAAAGGGAAATCCTGCCCATTGGCTCTGTCCCATATTAAGTCACGTTGAAAACAGGAGTTCTGCCATCTAGCTTGGGCCACAAGCGCTGCCCCTCAGGGCCTCCCCACTTGTGACCGCACAGGTTGCTGCCCCACATTGCTCAGTGTTTGGGATCTAAAGCATCTGCTGTAAAGGCCTCCAATAAAGATGTCCCCTCCCTCACGTGTGGCACAGAAAGCTGCTCCGCAGAAGGCAATACGTACTGAAACCTTAATGGGGGGGAGCAGAGGGAACCTACTAAGAAAGGTGCATTTAGAATGTGATGGTCTTGAATAACTTGTAAGCATTGTTTTTTTCTGTGAATGTATCTTAACATTTTTGATGTTTTAATTTGTTCTCATTTTTTTTTTTCTTTTCTTTTTTTTTTTTTTCTTCCCTACTCAGCTCTTGCCCCTGTTCTTTGCCTCTGGTTTTGTTGGTGAGGATATCACAGTGATGTCTGCATTCAACCTGCTGCATTTGGTGACAAAGAGCCAGCCAGTGGCCCTGCGAGCCTGTGGGCTTCCCTCAGGTTGAATGGGTGCTGCTTGTCGTGTCATGCGTAACGAAGGCCCGTTAGCAATGGGTGTCTCTGCTGCAGGAAATGCTGTGCTATGGGTTGCTCTGCTTTGTTTAAATTTGCCTTGGAACCAGAAGTTTGTTTGCTTTTCTTTCAAAGTCACCGGCTTGGCTGAGGGTTTCCATAGCCTGGATTTTACTCCGCTTGGCAGTGCTGTCCAGCTTCCTTGTCCAACAAATTCTGAATTGCATTTTTTATATTCTCCTCATTGTTGGAAAAGCAGTGGAATTAAACTGCAGATCAGTTGTGTTCAGTGCTGCCTGTAAGTTTTTTCTTACTGGAATTCAGCATTGAATTGCAGCTGCATCCGATAACAGCCTTTCCAAAATCTTTAGAAGTACACTGTGGTTGCATTGAATGTTTCCCTTTTTAAAGCTTCAATATAATTTAATCTGTTACACTGAAAATTATGTACAAAAAGTGCAGAATTTAAAGTGTAATCCTTTTTTTTTTTTTTTCTTCCCCTCTGACAACATATTTAGTGGCTTGACACTTGTGCAAGTAAATAAGTAACTAAATGGAAACATGCAACCTAATGTTCCAGTGCAACTGCACTTCTCAAGCAATGTCCAAGTCCTGCTGTTAGGTCTGTGAGGGCTGCCACAAGTCCCATCCTATACGATCCGCACCTCAAACCCAACAGTACTTTGTATTTCACTGAAACAGCAGTATTTGTAATGTCTGCCTAACAATGCCAGCGTACATGCTTATGGGAGAGAAAATAAAAGCTGCAGAATTAATTTTGACTATTATTAGGAATTTTCTTGACACTTAGATAAAAAAGGATACGATCCTGGCTGATCAGTGCTTGAAACATCAAATAAGAACCAGCGTGTGTGTCTGTATGACACAACCGTTTCATAAGGGTACAGAGTGTTATAAGCACTTTTTTTTCTAGAGCTGTACTTAACAAGCATATGGAGGTGATGTTCTAAAGATTTTTTCAGTGATAAGACATCAGTTTTCAAGCTGATGGGCTCTCTAAAGCTGATTACATTCTATTTGAACTCAATCTGAGTCCAATTTTTGCAGCATTTGTGTTCTGTTTTCCCCCACATGTGCACAAAACTCCCATTAACCTAGATAGGAGCTACAAACACATATTGAGGAAGAGAGAGAATAGCCCACATTGTGTCAGCCTGACCTTTGTTTCCTGTTCTATTTGCTGCCGAGCCAGATTTTAAATCCTAAAAATACAGGATAAGCAAATTTCCTTAGCCCTCTTGATGCACCTTTTGATGTGCGCTCACATGGCCGGTGCCTGCCCTAACACGGGGGCAGTTGCTGTGCTGGCTATTTTGTCCCTGCTCTGCAATGGGGATATCACATTGGCAAGCTGGAACACTGCAGGAGGTTGTTCTACTGCATCCCTCTTGGTGAAGCACCGTGATGGCAGTTTTGTCCAGTCCTTTTTCTGCCATAATACAGTAGTCAAATTTTGGAATAAAAAGTCGATAGCGCTACTGTCTATTCCTGACCATTTGCTCTGTAACTCTGCAAACATCAATAGACTGAGTTCCACCCACTGACTACTTACATATATATTTTAAACCAAAATTCATCTGCTAACAGTGGAATAATATACAATCACATATCTCACATATTTTAAGAGTAATCTAAATTCCCCAGATGCTTACGAATTAATGTAGACTTGCTTTGCCTTTGGTTTGTTTTTTTGTGTGTGGTGAACTGAGGGGGTTACAAGTAAATGGTGTAGCATGTATCAAATTAAACATGGGAATGAGATCTGGAGGCAACATCTGTTTAAATGCCACAATCCGCTGTGACTTCATTTTTGAATATACAGAAAATGCCCCAAGTTCTCATGACTTTTTTCTACCATTACACTGTATCGGTGCTTTTCCCACCAGCCCTTTCTGTGTGAATTCCAGCTCAACAAGGGTATCACTTCAGGCCAGGGATCCTGTGAGTCTCAAGTGGTGCAGAGCTTGTCCTGCTTCCAGCCGAATGGCAGATTTCATAGCAAGGAGACCATTTGTCTTCTGCAGCTCCTGTCCGCTCAGTGCAAGGGAATGAAGTGCTGGCACACGTTTCAGCCTTGAGCTCTGCTACCAAGCCAAAGGCTCTGGCTATGGCCAGCACTGTCTTAGGTATGATCTGGGCTTCCCAGCGCTGTTCTGAATTCCAGACAGTTAAATATTTGCAGGACAAGGACTTCAGCGTGGAAGTATGATTTCACTTCTGCTCTCTGTCCATCCTTTATGGAGCAGAGTTGTGTCACGTAATGTGCACTTAGTCCTTAATACAAAGTCACAGGGGTAGATCAGAAGCGAGCTAAGTGAATGGCATGATGCTCAGAAGTACCTTAGAACAGGGAGGACCTTCCTTTTCCCCAAGACACTGTTCTGCAAGCATGTGCAAGTTATGCTGGATTAGTGGTAAACCAAACTAACCCTAGTGCCAGAGAAGCCTTTACATGTTCTCTTTTTCTATTTATATATTAGCACCTGTGTCCTGAGTGCACTCATCCAAATGGTCTTTTATAAAGATTTCTGAAGCTAGGACTAAATGTTTCAATGCCTGCAAACCCATCGCGCTGCCCGCCCTCCGTGCTCTGCTTTCTGCACCAGGCCGTAGTCCAGCAGCCCCAGTAGATGGCACCAAGCTTATGCTGTTCCGCACACCCCGAGCTATATGAAAAACTTCCCGTTTAGTGGTCATTCATACACAAAGTACACTTCGGGACCTTAGGAGTATTTAAAGGTATTTTAGTAAGATGCACGGCCATTGGGAAAACCGCATAAATCTGTGCTCATACCCAGCCTGAATCATGTTGGTTCAAGATTTCATTTCCAGCAAAGTACAGCTCCATTGTATTTTTGCGTGATTTAGAGATGCTGTTCCTTGAGCCTGCCCTATTGAGATTGAAAGCTCTAAATTTCCAAAGAAATGTGAGATACACTCAGCACCTGCCAGGATTGAGCTCACAGAAATTAAATCCCCACTTTTTCAATCTTTTTTTTTTTGTTTTTAAAACACACACAAAAAACCCCACCAACTTTTAATGCAAAAGCTATTTTGGCTGCTGTAGCGCATACAGCACATAACCGATACAAATAATGGTTATGCAGATTCCAAGTACATGTTTTCTGTAGCAGACCACTGAGATACAAAGTAAAAAAGATATCTTACTTTGCTTTGCTGTGTCTTTTAATTAGAATGGGTTCTCATTTCTTCAAGCAAATTCCTTTAACAAACACTTTGAATGTTGTGCTGCTTACATCACATTTGTTGCATGAGATAATTTGGCTTTTCCTCCCATGTAGATCAAAGGAAATTGTAAAAAATAAGCAAAAGTAATGATGAAGAAGTGACAGGAGTAGAGCTGGTATTTTATTCCAGGACACGTGTGAAATAATAAAGTTGTAGATAACATTGAAATGTTGTGAAGTGTTTAATTACTAAATATCTACTAGTAGGAAACCATGCTTTTCTAGGCTTAGATTAAGATACAATACATCTGTATGAAGATGGTGCTGGGCATATGGTGTAAGTCTTTATTTAACAAACATCTACGGCTCGTTTCTCACTTGTTTTATTAAATGTTTGTTAATCTCAGGTTCATTAAAACTGTCTTGCCATAAAATTGAAACAAACAGCCAGTGAGCAAAAAGTTACCAGCTCTCCAAACTGAATTTGAACAGCAAGGATTACTCCGAGGAGCAGATGTTGCAAACAGTTCCATACAGGAGTTATTCCTGTGTGTCCCTGTGAACTCTCCAACTGCTCGTGACAGTGAAACGATCTGCACACGCAGCGTTTGCCACATCTGCCCTCAACACTGAAGGCCTAGAAAAGACCTTGCTCTCATGCATTCCAAGTCCGTTAATTGCTTTTAGCCTTGGTGTTCATTGAGTAGATCTGAAAATGTTGCATACTGTATGTTTGTGTGCTCAGAGGTGTAACTTCTGTAACTCATGTTTTAACTTCCCCTTAGCTTTCCGTAACGCGCATCACCAAAGATGTATGATTACAGGTGGCTCTTCGCGAGGCCTGAAAGAGAATAAAAGTGAGACTGAGTTACTGTATAATAATACCCGCTAGTACAGCTATGGTTAAATGCCTGTCAGTGTTTTCATTATAAATCCCTATTTTCTGGGGTTTACAACATGAATGTAAAAATTTGCTCTGGGCTTACATGTGTCATACAAGGTCTCAGCTGGGTGTTCTTGTTCCACAGAACTGGTTGGGGGGGGGTGGGGGGGGCAAAAGTTAAAACTTACTTCTGCAAAGCTAAATTAAGTTAAAACAACAACAACAAAAAGCAAATATAAATTTGGAAAAATATATATATATATGTTTTATTTTGTGTTTCCCTTCATTACAGTCTTAGCAATTGCCCAGCATTTAGGAGACTTGTCCATTTGACACATCCTCCAGCAGGCACTATGTGAGCACAGCAGCAAGCAGCATGTGAAGCTGTTTGTGTATCATCCATATACAAATGTGTTTGTCTGCTTTGCTTCTTGGTGGTAGTGATGATGACAGAGTGCTGCATTGTTACAATAGAGCATAAAGTTGTTTTCTTTTTTGAATGGCTTGAGAATGGTTTTGAAAATGTAACCTGTGTAACTGTCTTAATGGAAGTATATTTAATGTTGTTTTTGCTTAAAATGTTACTCCGTGTTTATGAATGTTTGTTTAATGCAACAGTATTCAGTCTAGAATGTCTTATTGCTACAGTTTAACGTGATATTTATTTGTAGATATCTCATTGGGAGTGATGGCCTTACGATGCCTGATGCTTGCAAAACTTGGGATGATGCAGAAGACCAGAAATCCTTTGTTAATGCGCCTTATTTTGTACGCAGGCTGTGTACCTTTTTTACCCCTCTCCTTGGTCTCTCTATACTAGGAGGCTGTGGGCAGGGGCTGCTCAAGGCTCTGTACTGCTGAGGGCCATGGGATGAGGAAATCCTTGTGCCCCCAGCACTGTGCACAGAGCCAGTTTCTCAACACAGCCCCTGCAGGATGCCTTTAAGGCATTTGCTTTCCCTTCCCACTCCCATAAAGGACCCACCACAAGCCATTTTTACCTTTCTCACATGAATTTTTTAATTTTGAGAGCTCATAAATTCCCTGCCTTCCATTGCTGTGCCAAGCGCAGCTTGGGCTTACTGCATTTCTGCTGAAATGTAATGCAAAAGATGGATGTAAAAGGTGAAGTTTTGATGCTGACAGTGTTTCTGTGCTTTAAAAGCTCCAGTGCAAAGCTGCTCTTGTAGTTACGAGGCCATCTGAGAGTGACCGGGGGACTGAGGACACCTTTAAGGGCCACCTTTACTCTTTCCCCTTCAGTTAAAAGCAACTCCCAGCCTTGGCCTTTCTCTGAGGAGTACATAAGGAGAGAGGAATGTGATGGGAAGGAGAGATGACAGCCCACAGAGGGGAAGGGGATGTTATCTGTTGCACAGCTGAGGGAGGGCAGGCAAGAAAAGGTGCAGTTCAGGAAGAAGGATAGGATGTTAACCCTCGAGTCAGAAAGAATGCGTTTGCAAGCGATGGAGGAGATAATCCAGCGGGTCCCTCATCCAGGGGATGCACATGTTGGAATCGGATGGAACGCTGAGAGGGTCTGGAGGTGCAGGAAGCAGCAAGGCCCAGCTGCTGGGTTAACCACAGCTTGCTCACTGGAGCTCGTTGTCTTGAGAGAAAATGAGGAGTGGAGAGAAACTGCGACCCAGGAGGCCTGCAAGGGAGAGAAACTGGCAAGTGCCAGCCTACTGGCCGTGCCCTCCTACTGGGCTGGGAGCTGTGGGGCAGGCAAGGCTCCGTGCTGAGCCTCGGGGTTAGCTCTGGGTTGTCTGGAATCAGAGGGCAGCAGAGACCTCCCCCAGCTCCTTCCCTCCACCCCCAGCCCAGGCACTCACGGCACCTCGGCTCTTGAAACGCAGTGCTCATTTCGCAGGCCACACATCACTATTGTGGAGGAAGCAGCAGGAGGATTTAGCTCCAGCCTGAATGCTACAATAAGCTACACAGCACTGCGGTAACCGCTGGCAAATGCTGACTTTTTAATTGTTTCCGCTGCAGGGTTAGACCTTTATTAAAGCCGTGTGAATAAACTTATTTTGATGGCTCACTGAAATATTTTAAATGCAAAAGGTAGCATAAAGCACTTTTATTAAATTCAGCTTAATTCTACTGTTAATAAAATGCCTTTCCATATGTTGTGCACCTTTTTATTGATCCCGACAGAAATCTACTGACCAGATACAGAGTGCTCTGGTCTTTCCTGAAAAGCCTCTGCCTTTCTTGCTTTTAATTTAAACAAATGCAGTGCCCATGAAAAGTGCTGGGATCATATCAGCAAAACAAAAGTCTCTTTTATCTATTAGGGGAGAGAGGAAGAGAAATCGATCATAATAAATGCTCCCTCCCTGCTGCTTTACCTGTGGATCTCAATCTTGCCTTGCTTACTTTGCACCAAAGAGCAAGGCAAGCAGGCTGGCTGCCCTGTGCACATCCTTGGCTGTAGTGGGCTGCCAGAAGTGGCAGTGATAATGCAAGGAGTTTTGCTCCATGTTGCATGAGGTGCTTCTGCCCACCAGCCTCTCTGAAGGGCTGTTTGCTGCTGTTGCTGCTGTCCTGGTGGGGCAGCCATGCTCACCCCCACCTGTGGCGCAGGCTGCTCTTGGAAAGTTTGTGGGAGCGAGCTTGTGGCTGGTAGTGACATCGATTTCATTAATATGAGATAAGGAAGTAGAGTAGACAAATAGAGCTGCTTTTCTTTCCTCCTTTCCCACTACGCAGAACACTTCCAGCCCCTGCTGAATGTTTTTTACATTCGCAGGGAGGGCAGGCAGCTTCAGATTCCTTTTGCAGGGATGGCTGGCGCATCACCGGCTGCCTTGGCCACGTAACCACAGCACAGGCATTCATAGCTCAGGGCAAGCAGCAAGGCAGCTCCTGCCCCATGAGGTATGCCCCTATTAACAGGATTATTTGGGTTTCAGAGCTTAGGAAGCTGGTATTCTTACATAGAAGATCTCTGCTGATGACTCAGTACATAGGTGTGTATAAAACAGGAGCCGTGCTGATGGCTGGGTGAAAAAAAGACATGTGGCAGCTCTGTTATTTGGTTGCATGGGAAGCTTGTGAACTTGCACAGAGCTGGCCTGCCCTTCCTTTGCAGCTGTGCAACCATCCCGACTACTAAGTAAGCCAGTTTTTTTTTGAGACACACGTTTTTTGGTGTTGTTCTTGAGCCCATATTGTGGCTGTTGTCCCAGTACCTGGCTTTTGGATTTTCAGCGCGCTATATAGTGGAAATGGGCTTCACCCCATTACTCCTAATGCTTGCATGAAACTGCAAATGGTATTTCAGCAGCAGATGGGAGTTAGCTACCTACAGCAAGAAAGCAAAGGAGCCATCCCTCAGAGAAGAGCCACAAATCTGTTTTTCAATGTGTAAAACGTTTACAGGGTTTCCTTAATGTCAACGTTTGGGTTTTACTTAAACCTGACCCACTTTTCAGAGTTCTTCTGTAAGATCTCTCCTAGGCAGTCACATGCTGAGGTGATTTGAAATGGCTTGTGATGGGATTCTATAAAGATGTGTGACAGCAAATACTGTGCTTTGTAAAACTTTTCCAAATGTACCAGCTGACAGATCTGTTTGCATTGATTTGTGTTTTCAAGAGTTGTTTTCCTCTTAATTTTTGTTAACTAGATCAACATTCCCACTGCCCACACCCTGTTTTTTGTTTCTGTTTTTGTTTTTTTTCCTGGTAGGGAACAGACTAAAGGTGCACGGCGTGTCATAAACTGTGCAAACAACATTTAAAAGAACAAAACCAAGAGATTCAAAGTTTAATAAACCTGAGTGTTGGTGATAACATACAAGGAGATTAATTTAAAAACACTTACAGAAATATTTTCTAACCCTGCAGGATCCCTTTTAGCTTCAGCGTGAGATAATTCACTGTGGATTAGTGAGGTAGGACTCACCTATAAAGGGGATTCAGGAAGGAGGAAACACACAAAGCCAGGTCCTCCGAGCTGCTCTGCCTTCACAGACCCTTCTGTAGTTACTGGAGCTGTGCACATCCTCAGGGGTCTGCCCACACAGGTCCCAGTGCACAACTGGGTTGTAGTTGTATATGTATAATAAAATGTGCTGGAAGGCCCCTCAGAATGCTTGGGTTTGTTAAAAGAAATAGTACAGAAAACTGGAAGCCCGATTTATTATATGGCTGTGCTCTGCTGGAACGTTTGATCTTGCAGTATTTAATTCAGGAAGCCTTAATGGTATGCATTCAGTGCATGACTGTAATGTCCATTAATGCTAGTGGAACATTAGCATACGCAGAAGGAGGAAAACGTATTCTGTGTCTTCCATGAAGCTGAAATGCCAAGTTAATTTTGCACTGATGGGAAGCAACGGGACATAAGAGAAAATCATTAGAACAGTTCAAAAGGGGATGTAAAGGAGGAAAGGCATCAGGTGCAGTGCCAGGGTGTTTCAGGGCATGCCAGACACTGCTCGACACCCTCCAGCACGGTGGAGCAAGTGAAGGGCTGAGTGGTGAGGAGTAATGGTCTGTGAACTCATGTCAGTCTGTCTGGACGTATCTTGTTTCTGGTTTCCTTGTGATTGGTTATACTGAAGGAAATGGCACTTGTTCACCTGTGTTGAGAACCACAGGCTTGAAAAGGTCAATTGAAATCGGAATTTATATGTGAGGTGAGATGCTTAATGTCTTCATTATCAGGTCAACACCCAGAAAACACTCTCTGTTCACTTCATTTTTATACAGAAGGCCTCCAGATACCAGGGCTGAACTCTGAAATGAACATGGTCTGTGGGTGAACAGTGAATTGCAGCACACTTTGCATTTCTTTTCAGAAAAGCCATTCCTAACCACAAAGGCTGCAAAGGGTCCAGAAGTGTTCCTGGTTTTGTTTGTTTCACCCTCTTGAGCTTTAGTTTTTTATATTTACACATAAAGATTGGTGGGCCTGGCCTTTCCTTCGAGGAGCTCCCCATCCTGTTCCAAGATCCCAGCAACTTCTAGCACTGATGGAACTGCTGGAAAAGACCAAAGACAGGTGGCCTGAAGTATCATTGTCAGCACTGGTTATGCAGTTGTGATGTGCGCTGCTCCCATGACGAGCACCAAGGAGAATGAAGGCACTGTGCTGCGCTGACTGGAAAGCTTGCACTTGGCCTCAGACCCTGCAATGGCATCCGTGTGTTGTAGAAGATGTCTGCCAAAGGAGAGGGTGAATTGTGCAGCCAGAGTAATGCACAAGCAGATCATGAATGTCATTCAACCCGCTCTTGGAGCCCTGTTCGGTCCTGGTGGAGCAGCTGGGTGAGGGAGCATCGCCTCTGGATAACGCCAAATCTCATCAGAGTCCAAAGACAGAATGAACCCAACCTTGGTTATCTTCACCGTCACAGCTGAGCCTTGCATTACCTCCCTGGCTCTGCAGCAACATGGGAATAGTGCAGTCAATTCCTTGAGCCTTTTGTTGTTGCTGCTAGCAGTTAAGTAGTGAGTGCAGCTACCTGAATGGGGCTGTTCCTTACTGCTGAGGGCTGGACTGAGAGATTGCCTGTATGATTTGTAGCTCAACCTCAGCTTTTTGTTGCTGTGTGCTCTATTAATCTGGAAACCTGGAAAGTCCTTTGTTGGGTCAGGTTGTAGTTTACCCCAGTGCAGATTAGCAAGATTCCCCCACAGACATAAATACTTGTCTGTATTGTAAAACAGGCAGTTAATTATTAAAAACAGTGGGGAAAAATCTTTTGTAACATGCTCTCAACTTCTGATCTATGTCATGGATCAAGTGGCATCTAGACATTTCCTAGTGAGTAACAGCGAGCCTGCTGGTTGAAGAACACTGCATTTTTGAGAGAGAAATTATTCAAGGAGAGCAAAGAGGGAATGCTGGCTGTTCTGCAAAATGTTCAGCATTTCCCATGACTTTTTGCAAAGCAAAGATACCCTTAGTTTGCTTGTTTGAAACAACTGAAGAGCAAATGGACTTTCTGGAAGAAACAATTGGGAGACGTTTTTAAAAGCGTGGTGTTGGTCTGTAGGATTCTTTGCTGCTCTCTAGACCAGTTCTTTGATACTGCAATATCAGACGAAAGAGCAGATCTCAGTTTCCTTCTAAGCAGCGAAGAGCAATGCACAACAGTTATTTATGTAATGCGTGTGCTTCCTTTCCCTGCTAGCTCTGCTTTGAAGGACTCACTAGTCCTAGAGCCCAGCACGTTGTGAGAATAAAAACCTCCAAAGTCTGACATCTTTAAATAAGCAACCAAACGTTATAAAGAACAAACCTCACTTACAGTTAGGAAACAATATTTACATTTAAGGTTGAAAAGCCAGGATGTAGGAAAATTTTGCTAATTTGGAAGGTGACCTTTAAGTGCACCAAAACCAAATAATTTGTAAGCTATGGCACAGGGCACATTCCTGCAAAATTTGTGTGAATACTGCTTTAGTGGTTCTTGAAAGACAAACAAAGAGACCTGGAATGAAATCTTTATCCCTCTCCCAAATAAGATTGGAGCTAACAAAGGCGTACAGCAGCGCTCTTTCAAAGCTTGCCATTAAAACGCGGGTTGTGCAGCGCAGCTAATGAGAGGGCTCAGAGTGGAAAACAATCTGTTTTTAAGAATGTTTAGATCAAAAGTAATTTCTAATTTATGAAATAAAGTCGCTTTTCAATACCTTCCTTTCACTAGTAAAGCTTTTTATGTTTGCACTATTTACTTCAATCAGATGTTTTCAATTTTACTTTTTTTTTCTTCCTGAAAATACTTCCTAGGGTTACTCGGTAGTGACCAACAGCATTATTCTTTTTCTCTCTCCCCTACTCACCCACCCCCACACGTTTAAAAAAAAAAAAAATGAGAAAAGAAGAGGGGGAGGAAGAAAGAAACATCTTTTCTTAAATGATTTGCAAGCATCTGTGCTTTAAGCTACTTTTTATGAACACTCCTTAGTAATGACTCAAGGTAAAAAAGCAGAAAAGCATCCAATGTTAGGAAATTGCAATCCAATACCATGTAATTTAAACCTGCCATTGCCTCTCCTGTACTAAATGACATACAGATGGGTAGCTCTGTTCCCTCTACTTTGGGAACACAATCGGTCTTTTTATGAGCGTATATACATTACTAGCAAAAAATATTTTTGTCGGGACTATTTATTTCTAATTGTATCATATTTTAATTACTGTCATTAGAGCGCTTTTCTCCTGCCATGCTTTGGCAGCTCATTTTTGCAAGTGATTATCCAAGTTATTTTAATATTTGGCAATTTCTCTTATTACTTTGGGAGTTTTCATTCAAAAGCAGCCTTATTGTTATTTTTCTTCCTTGACGTGATGTGCATCTTTTTGTGCCATGGAAATGTTTTTTACAGTAATCCCTATGTACTCCTTTTTGTGTGAATTAAGCAAAATACGAGATTCTCAGAGACAGGTAATTCCGATAGGAACCCTAATTTTTAAGGGAACTTTGTTGTTGAACCTGATACTTCTTACCGCATAAAGAAATGACCTGTCGCTCAGGGCTCCTATTAGTGCTTCAGCAGGGAAAAATACAGCTGCTACCATTATGAAGTGAAAGGACTGAGAAGCTACTGAACGTTAAATCAACCGGATCAGAATTCTAAAGATTGATAATTATTTTAAGCTACCTTAAACGGGTATGAAATTGTTGGACGCTGTGGCTGAACATCATATGCCCATTACCATAAGTCTCTGATATAGATGTCTTGTAAAGAACATTTCAGCCATAGTTATATATATATATATATATATTTATTTTGCAGCTTTCTTCCTTTCTTTCTTCCTTTCTTCCTTTCTTTCTTTCTTTCTTTCTTTCTTTCTTTCTTTCTTTCTTTCTTTCTTTCTTTCTTTCTTTCTTTCTTTCTTTCTTTCTTTCTTTCTTTCTTTCTTTCTTTCTTTCTTTCTTTCTTTCTTTCTTTCTTTCTTTTTTTTTTTTTCCCTTTCTTTTTATATGGCTGGAAAGCATAACTTTCTTGTGAATGATTTTGTGCGCAACAGTTTAGCGTATAACACACGGAAGGGCTTTGGCTGTAGCACATTGTCACTGCTCCAGTGGAATCACCTGGCTCTTGAGCAAAATTCTTTTTAAACTTGGATTTGAAAAAATAATCAGCTGCAGTTCAGCTGAGCCATTCTTCGTGCATTAGGGACTGGTCTGGTCATTGACAAGTGAATGCAGAAGCTATGCTGTGGCCGTCTGCCAAAGCAATTATTCAGGATTTAAGCTAAAAAGGCTCCTTCTCCCATATCCTCTCCCTTTGCAGGGTCATGTAGGGATAAAAAAGACTGTAAGGTGGTCTTTTCCCAGGAGGAGCTGAGGAAGCGGCTGACACCCTTGCAGTACCATGTCACTCAGGAGAAGGGGACGGAAAGGTAAGGCAGGGTGAGGGGAGAGCAGCCCTCAAAACGCAGGCATCCTTCTTGTCTCCCCTTCCTCTCGCTGGCGCTTCCTCATCCTCCCTGGCAAACTTTGTGTTTTTTTTTCCCCAGGAATTCTGCACTTGTTTACTAACCCCTACAAATTAACACCACCAAAAGACAAGCATCTGCAGCATGGAGGCCACGGCCAGGGGTCTTGTGTGACTTATAATGAACACTGTATGTCTTATAAAGTCTCAGGGCTTATGTTTAGAGTCTGTTTTTAGTTTACTACAAAATGTGTGGAAGTAATAGCGGTTTAGGTACACTTCTTGGAAGACATCACAGTAAGCAGAACCACGAGGGAAATGGCCCCGTGCCAGGATGCTGAAGTTTTGAAGGTGGTCATTGTAAGTATAGACATTTTGGCTGCAGAAAGAAGGTAGCATAATTTAGTTCTTTTCCACCCCGCTCCAATTTCTTTTTGAAGCACATGTGGAGAAGGTATTTATTGGCTCATTTGTGGTTGGAATGTCAAAAATTTTCAATAACTGCCCTCACATGGCTTTAGTCGCTGGAAGCCAGCCCTGAATCCTGCAGGAAAAAAAAAGGACTTGCTTCCAAGACTGTTTTTAGTGAATAAAGTCTCTCTCAGCTGATTCCAACACGAAGGTAACTTGCCAAGGCCTAACCATTTTTGTTGTCCAATTTATACCATTGAGCTTGGCATAAGGCCCCGGCTTTACCTCCGATCCAAATGTACTAATGATGTAACCGCTTGTTTTCATTCATGACCTGAAAGGGCTCTTCACCACACATGGGGTCCCGCTTAATAGGTGGCACTCTTCCCGACGGCATGCTGTTTGCTGGACATGCCTAGTGGGCCGATCCCCTACTCCCATCCCTTCGGCCCCCCCACTGCCCAGGCTGGCCAGGGGATGGGGACGGCAGCCCCCACTGCGAGGCTTTCCTGCCCCATGTCCCTCCCTCTTGTGTACAGGACCAGCAACGTGATTTAATGTGCACAAACAGTCGGAGATAAGGTCATTCTTAAAAATCCTGTTTATAAAAAAAAAAAAAAAAATTAAAAAAAAATAAATTGGACCTCATAAAAAGGGTGAAAGGATAATAAAAACAAGCTGCGGAGCACATAGGCTTTTTGTTGGACTAGCACAGCTGATTCGTATTAGATGAATGACCTCCTAGCCTTTTAGATTGTTAACTTAGAAAAATATTCCCTTAAAGCTGTAATATTGCTTTTCGGCTACAAATATTAGGCGAATGCAGCTTGAAATCATGGAGCAATTATTTCATTTTCAGCTACAATACTTCTGTTGCCCTGGCAGCTCATCTTGGATGCACCACGCACTGAGTCTTCATTATCATCTCAATGGCAGACACCCAAGAGCTTTGCACCTCTCATCTGAACTCATTGCTAAAACATTTCCTAAAGGCATACCCTCTTGCAAAGAAGAACATAGGATGAAGCTAAATTTGAAACCATCCGTGTTTACTAAACGTTGCATTTCACTTCCCAAATGTAGGAAGATGCCAGTCTTTCTCATTTTTGTTGTTCTGTCCTTTGAACTGTGTGACAATTTGCTTCCTCTTTCATGATACGTAACACCTGAAGCTAACTAATGAGGATATTCCCCTTTTCCTGTGCCTGCTTCATTTGCTGCATTTAATACAAAACAACTGCAAACTTTTAGTTTTCTTTTTTTTTCCTTTAATATTTTTCTAAACTCCTACCTACTCTAATAATTGTAAAAGAAATCCTCTATTTCCTTTTAAAATGTAGTGTTATTGTTTTCCCAGTGCCTTTGAGGGGGAGTACACACATCATAAAGCTCAAGGAATATACAAATGTGTTGTTTGTGGAACTCCTTTATTCAAGTGAGTATACTAACTGTAGTTTTGAGATTACTGTCTCTTAGTTTATGTGCTGTGTTCCAGTATAATCTTGCATATATTCCGGTATTGACGTAGTTGTGTAAGGAAGTATACGTTGTTCAAATTGATAAAGAGTACAAGAGAAGCACTGTAATTAATAATGTTATAGTAGAATAATAAATACACAAAGATAGTAAATAAATAAGGTAGCAGATTTCATAGTAAGATAACACTGTACTAAAATAGGCATTTTGACTAAAATCTATATGTATATGTATTTCTTTTTCCATATGCATCCATGCCAACTTATAATACGGTATTTTGGTGCTCTGATAGCGCCAAGTTCTGGCCGTTAGCATTACTAGGTGGCAGCTTTAAGATCTGGATTCTGTGTGGCAATGCTGCATCCGTGCTACAGCATTGTGTCCAAGAATGGAGAAATAAGCAGATGCTTTTTTAGAATTCAAGCAGTTAAGCAAACAAAGCCCAGGAAAATGACATCACTTACTGGATTTTCATCCATCCCAATTAACACGCGCAGAGAGCTGAGTTGGAAACTGAGGCAAGGATTAAGAAAGACATCATAAATTTTGTGTCTTGCGTGACAAATACTCTTTAGAAGTACTGTGGGAATTACAGCTCTAAATTTGGTGGTAGAAGCAGCGCTGATTGAATTTTCTCAATCACTGCATTGTTCTGCCCCATTTCTGTTGTGTATTTTTTTTCACATTTTTGGCCACTTGTCTTCATTCGGATGAAGATTTCCATTTCTTGCTTGTTTTTCCCTCAGTTCACATCATCTCAGCCCTCTCACTTGGAGAGGCACCTTCACAGCAGCACGAAGCGGGATGGCCAGGGTAGTGTATGGAAAACTGGGTCGGTAGTAGGTTACGAAGGAAAATAAAATTGATGTAGCTCCAGAATCACAAGATGTGGCAGGGATAGTTTTTCTCAAGAGACTGTCTGTAAAGATGAGAAAAGCACTTCATCTCTGTTAACTTTGATTTCTCTGTTAGATGACCTGCAGAAACTTTAGTAATGATGTGAATCTTTTGAGTTGGAAAACTGATCATTATGAGCTCAGCCAAGGCAATATTCTCATGTCATGTGTTATTGTGGTGCTTGGCTTGGGGTAACACACTGGGGTCTAAAGGCTCCAAAACCTGTTTTTCTACTCTGCCACTTATACGTCCCCCTGCTTACTATAGCTAAATCTTTGTGGGGGAAATCCTGGCTCTGTTGAAGTCAATTCACGTTTAGCAAATGAATACAATGGAGCCAGGATTTCACCTTGTACCTTCAAGACTGGCTTCCTTTCTGTCGTCTGCTGGAGAAAGAGTAATTTCTTTTGTAAGGTGAGATTTGGACAGCAGTAGTTTGCATCAATGAATGTGAACTGCTTTCCAGTCACTTTCACAATCCATTTCATATGGGAAAAAACTGCAACAGGAGACTTACTTGTGATTATCTAAAAGCCAGTATGCTTTGGCATAGTCGACTTTTGTAAGTTAAAGGTAATGAGTTGGATTTCCCTCTGTGAAAGGAGCTATATGGAAATGTCCCTGTTTTCAGATTCTCTTTGAGGCTCCCCATGGATTTTATGGGAGGAGAGAGGAGGAAAGAGGGAAGTTGTTTTTTATTTTTAATAACTCCCAGGCCAGTGGGCACCTGAAAAAGCCTTCCTCATTGTGTCCCAAGCCTCCCAAGCCTTTGTGTTGCTTTACGCCACCGAGCTCTCACCACCTTTGAGTCCTGCTGGTTCTGCTGACATGACTGGCCAAGGTGAGAACAAATGGAGAGGGCTGTAGGGGCCCATCAGTTTTGTTTGTGGGGCCAGGTACAGCCGCAGAGTTGAGGTGTGATGGGTGCTCTTTCAGTACTGGTGCAATCACTGCAGTATCAGCAGGAACTCTCCTAATCTGTCTTTTTGCCTGCAAGATCCATGGAGGGTATTACACTCAGCACCAACAAAACTGGCTTTAGCACTTAGAAGACAATTATTTTTCAGCTAGAGAAGATACGTTCCTGTGTCCTGGTGCCCCCTCCAGCCCTACCAACTAAAGTGAGGAGGAAGCATAAATTAGGGAATGCAAAATGTGTGTTGCTTTGTAAATTTTCTCCACAAAGTATAAATCACCAGAATATTTGCTTTGGAGTAAGGAGGTAGGACAACACAAAGAAAGGCCATTGCCCTAGTTAAAATGCATGCAAGTGGTTTTTAGTTTTATCTTTTTTTTCTTTTTTTCTTTTCCTTTCTTTTTAATTTCCAGATAGTCATCTGAAACTCGTATTTCCATTTGGTTCTCATTGGGTGTCCATTAATTTTTTTCTTCATGTCGTTGTAATCTGTAAATATATATATTTGGACAATGGACCTGTCAGTTTAACCGGGAAAGGGACTGAAGCTTCAGCAGTAATATTAACAAACTTCAACTTTTAACATTTCTGATTTACGTTGTTTCATTACCATGTGACACACGAGGTCAGGGAACACATGAATTTTACACTCCAGATGAAAGACCTGGTTTTTGGTATGTCTTTAAAACAGAACTCTGTCTCTATCACAGGAAAGATAAAAGAAACAATTAGGAATTTAACATCTCTTCATCTACCTACTTGTACTAGTGTTATGAGAAACCTCCCAAGCTTTATGGAGAACATGCTTTAACTTTTTCCACAATCAAAGGTGGCTCACGCATAAAATCCATAATCTTGCCATTGAATCTAATTACTCCATTTCTGAACTTTCACGCCAGACAGTCTCCTACGTCCCAGTACAGCTGCCCAAAGAAAGCAATAAATGAGAGAGACAATAAACTAATCTCAAGTATCTCCTTTTCTGCAAGTCAGCCCATGTGCGGTTTTATGTTACACTGTGTTACACCCCAGTCCAGCAGGCTTATGCTAAAGGCAGCGGCTCAGCCCCGCACCTTCCTCTAGGTGGGTTCTTCATGGCTTCCCCTTCACTGCACGTTGATCCAGCAGAAAACTGAGCTACCAAGAAAAAAACTCAGTGCCTGTGAGCTGAATTCTCCAGTGTTCATTCTTTGTGTACTCTGCAGCAGTAGTGCTTGCTTCCATGTCAGTTTGCAGAGAGCCACCAATGGCACGGGTAAATTCAGTGTTTTCTGAAGGCTGATGATATTTAAGGATAGCACCTACTTCTTTTTTGTCAAGGAATTGTCTTGTATTCTCTGCTAGAATATCATTCTGCCCACTGCCATGGCAAGCAGAGGTTAGAAGGGGCCTGCATTAAACCTTCAGTTTGCACTATTACCATAGGAGAACAATATTCCATATTTAATAAGCTACAGCCATGTCCTTTACCATATGCAAGACCGTGTGAGAAAGGCGTGGAATATATAGGTTGAACTGGGAAGCTGAGGAGAATGACTTCCCTTTAAAAAAGAAATATTATTGTTGTGTCAGTTTCCAATTTTTAGGGCCAAGGGAAGAATTGCCAAGTCTTAATAAATCACCCACCACTGCCTTTATTGCTTCCTGGAAGGAACTCTCGGTAATGGTGTTGGCTATTCTGAACACGTGGTAGGAGAAACAGGAACACCCGTATTTATGTCATGTTTTCATTCGGTTTTCAATGAACTTTATCTGGTCTTCCCAACATCTCTCAGGCAGCTAAAAGCAAATCAGGAGAAGAGCAAAGCATAGTTGTGTGATGCTGCCATTAGAAAGGTATCCCTTTTCTCCATTACATAAGGGGGGATTTCGGTCATTTGGCTAGGTCTATAGCTTTCTTTTCACTACTGGGGCAGATCAAATGACAAACCAGCACTTGCCATCTAGCCCATATGAAATGCTTGCTGTAGCATCTCTGACAAGATATAATAGGTCTAATAGACCTGCTGAAGCAACCTCATCCATCCAAACTGGCTCTCAGTTTCCTTATAAAATTTCTAGTTTTGTGTGTCAAAACAAGGAGCTTCCTTTTAATAAAACTCAGAATAAGTAAGCTTTTGCTTGTATAGGAATCAGCCAGCAGGAGTGATATCAAACAGTTCTTCCTCCAAACCCAAATCTTGGGTCTTATATATCTCAGAGGAGCTTCAGGATCTGAAAACTTGTAAGAGCTGATGCAGCTTTTTGTGACTCTCCCATAGAAAAGGGTGATGTATTTATAAAGACCAGTGAAGTTGCTATCAACAAGCACTGGTTTCCTCTTGCTCTATTAATTTAGGGTAGAAACCAGCCTTGGTTTTGAGACTGTTGTGTCTTTGCTTTGAGTCTTCTGGGCAGCAAATGGTTGTGTGCTCTTAATCACCTTGACTGAAGTTAGAATAGCACAGTGTTTGTCATCCTCAGAGCTGTCTGAACGAGACTGTCTCCAGCAGGGCAAACAAATGCAGCAAGATGAGGGATCTCATTGTTCACAGAAGAATTTTCAACAAGTATGATTTCCGAAAGGCAAAGGATTGATGTAGATTTTATAGGATGTGGGAATTAAGGTTCAAAAAAGAAGGAACAGAGGACTTCAAATTTACCTCTTTAGATATTTCAAAGTCTCATTGAGACAAGCCTGGGGAAACTGCTTCCATTTACTTATTGCTGAGTGTTGCTGAATTGCAAATGTCTGTAGAACATATTAAGAAATTCAAAGAAATAAATATAAAGATTTCCGTAACCACAGAAATATGAATAGATAATTTCCATTGATTTTACTGTAAAGTTTCCTTTTATTGTCCATCATTTTTAAAGTCTGATATCTAATTTCCCTTATATGAAAACACACTGCTTTGTACTGACTGCTTATCAGTCCCACAGCTTGGAGAAGCAAATTTCAGCTGGTCTTAATCTACCTTATGCCTTACTGTGTGCATATGTACCTGAAATAAAAGTTAAGTACGGTGGATTGTTATGGATTATGAATACAGAAGTGCAGACTTCTATATTTACCTATTTTTAACTCTCATTTTAAAGCAAACTCTGGAAGAGCTCACCCACAGAGTACACACTGACTAACATGACGTTCAAATGCTCTTTTTGAATCTTTTCATCAGTATGCAGAACAGAAATTCTCACAGCCTGCATCGGCAGCGAATCGGTCTTTTTTTTCCTATAGCCTAGGAAAGAAACATTAAAAATACATCAGTAACAAGGCTTCCTAGGGAAATGTGGCTCACAGGATCGTGCTGTCCGTGTGTCAATCCTTTCTCAATAAGAAAACCTTATTATTTAATCTACTTGCCAATTTCAGCCAAATTTGACAAGGGAGTGGATATTAAACCTCAGTGATATTAAGTGCTTCAATCTTTTGTGAAGTCAGGAGAGAGATCGCATTCATGACCTCTCTGAGGAGAGACCTGAGCAAGAGTTCAGCTACTTTATTAGATTATTCCAGATAATATTATTATAAATAACATATATATTATTGTATTATACCAGAGAATTCACATGAGGGTGGAAAAGAGAGAGCCATTATGCATGCCCAGAACTGGGAAGTGCCTATGAGGAGTTTCACCTTATTAGGCACTTTGGTACCTGTCCCCTGGCCATAACGGGGCTGAAGCTCAGCTTTGCTTCTTCTGCTGCCTTGGTCCTTAACACTCCTCAGATTCCCTGATGATGGGGGTCTTGTAGATTCCTAGGTAGTTACATCAAGCACTCATTCTTACATTGGAATACTTCTGTGTTTTTCCTTCTGGAAGATTGCCTTGCTGCCTGGGGCTTGGGCTCATGAGTAAGGTCAGTGAGTATGTCGAATCGATAGTTGACTTTTTCAGGAGAGATGAGCTGTGTCCATACCTGTGAACAAAATGGATGAAAGCTGGTCCTAAAGGCAGGTGTCAAGACATGGTTGGTGTTTGTTGGCCTAAATTCTCCTCTGCTCCATAGTGGAGCACTATGGTCTTAATGCTGCTCAAGGAGATGGTGCCTGGCCTGTGCAACCCTGTGCCTTGCCTTTCCCTGCCCAGGAATGTGTTGGCTCTCATAAGCATGCTTTAGGCCAGCACAGAGTCCACCAATGTGCACACAACTGAGCACTTCTGTCCTGCCCTTCTTTATCTTAGCAGCAGTGCTGTAGCCAAGAAAGCTGATGCTTCAGCTTAGTATTTTCTGTACTTTTCCACAAGCCCACTCTCTTTCGTACTACTTGGCATCTAGAGGATCTGGTTTATGATGCCTTTTAAAAGACCTAGGTCCAAATCCTTCACCTTTTCACAGTACAGACAAATTATCTGTCTTTATATTTTGTTGTTTGTGATGGATTTAACCATCTCTAAGGTACTTAAAAGTATTGTGGTACCTTGTCCTTAGATAATTCTTTCCAATAGCTTCCTATTTCCTTGTCAACTAAGTTATGTTAATTGAGCTACTTAGCAGTTATATTTCTGTGTGTTGTATGTGTCTGAGTCATATCACAGTTGGAAAAGGAAAGCACTTGGTAATTGTCCCCTTGTTCTTTTTGTTCACATACAGATTCCTACCCAAAGATATTTCTGAATAATTCCTTGACTTTCAGAATATTTCCACAGGACAAATGCATACAAAATATGCACAAATATGCTGTTTTTTCAAAATTTACCTTGCAGTGTAATGAATGATAAAAAAACAAGTTTGTGAAGTGCCTGGCTATATGGAGGGCATCTTATCTGGTGGGATGTTTAGGTTGGATATCAGAACATGTACGGTAATAACAAAAAATGCACAGATTTTTTTTTCCTGTCTTTTATGGTACTGAAAGTATAAATGAAACACACTGGATATTTTTGTTTGTAGTAGAACATGCCTTTGGAACTTACTTTTAGCATTTAACTACATTCTATTTATTGGCCCTCTTTTTAGTTGCAGATTTTTAACACCTATATGGAGTTAGTTTCTGATACATTTGCCTACTGTGCTATAAAGAAAACAATCTAAAGTACCAAAAGACGTAGGGGAGAAGTTCTGGTTCCTCTGAAACTGATGGAAGTATTATTATCTTCTTCCACTTTCCTCACCTTTCTGACATCTAACCATTTCTACAACACCGTGCCTTAAACTTTGCATTGTTTTCCCATGGTGACACGATGTCCATGACAAAGGTTAAGGCCATCAGTGGATCCCAGTGCTACCTCCCATGTTGTATTTTCTCTCATAGCCGTTCTGCTGTTACCAGACAAAGTTCTATTCATTTATCTCCCCGTATCGGTTTCCTGATTTGCTGTCCAGTAATTTATGACTGCGTGGAGCTTTGGTGCTCATTACGCTGCTCGGTGACCCTTGTGACCCACCCTCCCCCCCTCACCTACTCTCTGCCATCTTAGCCCCTGGGCTAGTTGTTACTGCTGCAAGATGGAGGGCCTCTGTCCATGCCAAGGTGAATGAAAGGTC
This sequence comes from Coturnix japonica, assembly GCF_054131305.1. Classification (NCBI taxonomy): domain Eukaryota; kingdom Metazoa; phylum Chordata; class Aves; order Galliformes; family Phasianidae; genus Coturnix; species Coturnix japonica. Next base: position 30,543,302 of record NC_140663.1, read on the forward strand.
ACCAGCCCCATCTTGCACAGCTTTCAGCATGTGGCATCATGGGTCAGTACAGTGGCTGTGCAGTGCTGTATCATGAAAGATAGATACTTCTGCAGAAGAAAAAATAAGCAGCAAAAGGCATGTACTACTGAAGACCAAGCAACCCGTCAGGATACAGTCATAGAATCATTAAGGTTGGAAAAACCTCTAGGATCGTCAAGTCCAGCCATCAGCCCAACACAGCCATGCCCAGTCACTGTCTCTGGTGGCTGACACTTAAACAGAGCTCTGCTGGAAACTCTCCTTGACTGAAGAAAATTGAAATGTCAGTTATTTCTTTTATTCTGCATCAATAGCTGTTGAGGGCTTTTGTGCAAGGCCGAGGCCTGCAGAGGTGTGAGCAGGGGGTGTGAAGTGTTGCCTACAACTTCATCAGCAGAGTGTTCAGGTACAAGGCACCACTTGCCTGACACACACCTTTTGTAGGGTGAGAACTTCATTCCGTGTGTAAATAGAAGCTGAAATGCGTTACTGAATGAGAGTGTGATTGGTGGCTGGGCAGTTGCTGCTGGTGGAAGTTTGAAAGGCATTTCAGCATCAGTGCTTTTGATGGTTCTCTGTCCATTAGAAAGTTAAACTGCAAATTTTCCCTTCCATCTTTTCACCACTTGAGCTATAGTCAGAATATAACAGACTGCATACTGGGGGAAGGCAGAGATTGAGCAGGAAGGGAGAAGGAAGTTGTTTCTTTTCTGATGGTTTTAGCTGCTTACACCAATAGTGCTGGTTGTTTCACTTTTTCATCAGGATTGATCTGATTGTAATTTTTTGCTGCAGCGTAGATCATTAGTAAGAGTATTGTGATGCCAATTACATAAATATAAATATAATATACAAAATATATAGAATGTGTGAAATGCACTGGCTGGTATTTGCATGCACGAGCTTATAAACTGTTGATTCTGCTGGTATTTGTTTTTTAAAGGACCGTAACTTCCAAAAATGCATCCTCTCCCTGCTGCAACATACAAAGATCCCCTTAGATAGTTCCCCCTTGGAACTCCTGGGGAAACGCATTTTCCTGCCAATGTAATGTCCTTTAACGCGACTCCCGCAGGTCGGAGCTGGTGTCCCGCTGTGACAGCCAAAACCATGTGTACTGCTAGTTGTTAGGGGGCAATATGAACCTGATCGGAACATGCCCGCTAATTGGTTTGAGAGCGAGATATAGACAATGCTGTCTTATAGCAGATTGTGTAGATAGGCCTAGTCAGAGGGTTAATTCTGCTTGACAGCACATCAGCAGCATCTTGAGAGTAATTACCCAACTTAAGTTTTCCCACAGTTGAATTGAGATCTTCAAAGGCTTCTACATTTACAAGTATTATTAACCTATATCTGAAACATGATGTTCCCACAAGGGCTAATTTTTTTCTTCCTTTTATTAAATATACAGGTTATAGGGTTCATTTGCTAAGTGCTAAGCCCTTAGAAGAAAACAGCGCTTGTTAGAGAGAGAGAAATCTGTAGTGCACGACCAAAGCTAATGATGCATAATGCACACATCATTGTCTTTTTGCAAAGACTTTAAAACAAGTTAAAATTTAGGTCTGGCTCCCTTCCTCTCTCCCTCTCTTCCACCCCCTGCTTTCCACTTCTAGGAAAATCAAACCACTTATTCCTATGTGCAGAGTGAGTAAATTGAAGACACACACAAACAAAACCCTCCTAGGATGTTGTTCAATTAAGTGCAGATCATTGGATACAATACATATGACATTGATGAAATGGTATCTGCTTCAAAAATAGATTGGAAACATTCACGAATAAATTAAATCCCGTTAATGACTTTTTAAAAATGAAAATGAATGAAAACAATATTTATTTGTTAGGAACAACAGTATGTCATGAATAACGGCTTATAAGTTAATCCTGTTTTAAATTTACGTTCTATTTTCTGCATTCATTTTGCGATTCGTCTTTTAAAATATCTTCTTTGTAACAGTGTAAAAAGTGTAACAGTAAAAGCCCAAAACATTAAGAATCTTATTTATCTTTTGGGTTCAAATGCTATTGAATGCATTAAATATTAACACAGATGGGCAGATAGCCTTGTTAAATACGACTTTTGCTGGGAGGGTATCAGTCTGTCAAAAGGCTTTTAATGGCGTGGAGCAGATCTTGTAACTTGTGATCTTTTTATTTTCTTTTGCAGGTCAGAAACGAAGTTTGACTCCAATTCAGGTATGTTTAGATTTACAGTGTTTTGCTGAATGTACACTACTCAGGTTAATCTCAAAAGAGTAGTTTATCAGTTCAAGTTCAGTTTAGTTTTAAACAAACTGGGGTAGGTCAGTCTTAAAAAGGATCTTCATTTCTCACCCTCTGCAAACAGCGTCATTACTGTGAAACATTTGCTTTCTTTCCTTTCATTACATCCTGTCTTCTAACGTTTTCCCAAAAGACGATCGGGAAGATGTATCTCCTGACGGGCTTCAATTGATCCAGAAAAATTAGTGAACAAAAACTGATAACGCAGAATGAAGCAAATGGAGGACTGAAGTGAAGTTTTGAAAATGATCGCTGCTTGAAAAGGGAATGTTTTCCTTCCTGGTGGACAAAGACATTTCATGGGAATTTGAAGTCAGTGCAGCCTATCTGTCAGGAAACAGATGATTTGTCATCAAATTTTCATGACAGATGCGTGTACACAATGCATGCCAGACCAGTCTGTAGGGCTCTCTCTAGGAGGTTTACCAAAAGGCAATCTCTCTCAAGTTGTCTTTTTAAAGAATTTTAATGTGTTGTAGGGATTGAGAGGGAAGTGAAGGTCAGTCTAACAGGTTAATGTGTATCTAACCAGACAAAAAACGCAGCACAGCAAACAGAAGAACGGTTAGGAGAAAAACAGCTTCTAATAGCAGACTGTTACTTACTCGGTTAACTATTCTTGGGCACTCCCTAACGTTAAACAGTAGATTAAGAATAGGCTGTTGTCCTGAAACTGGCTGGAATGCCCAGCGCCTGAAACGATTGCTCTAAATTTATTTTTTGTTAGGATGGAAAAGACTTTGTAAACCCAAAGCCTGATATTATAGCAATCTTGTGTTCGGGCCAACCTTGTGTTTAAGTTATCTTCCATATGATTTGCTTAATGCGGTGGTTGTAATTGCTTATAATGATATGAATTTTACAATATATATTACTCAGATTATTTATGAAATAGCATGTTCCCTTTTATCCCAGCTGCAGCATGATTTGGGTTTGAAATGTGAGGTATTACTTTGCTTTTTCTTTCCGCACTAGATTTTATCTTTGGAACTGTATGGGAGTGAAGTCTACAGCAGGAAGCATTTATATAGCTAATTCCTACGGCTTGTATACTTGAGTCATCTTGCTTCTATTATGATTTTAGTCTGAGAGTTCAAGGTTACTTGAATGAACTATATGCTAAGATTGTTTCTTAGATCAGTTTTACAAGGGAGGATAGCTTCACACATTTTGTGCCGTCACCTCCTTTCCTTATTAATAAAGACACTAAGAGCATGGTGCGGAGCAGGATGTCAAATGTCTCACTTTTCTCCTAAGGAGAAAATGCTGTCTGCAGAACGTTGATTTGCTCAGCGGGTTAGGCTACAAACACTCTTCTGATGTTTGCTTTGAAGCAGCACTCCCACCATGTGCCGGTGCCCTTGGCCATGAAGGTGGGGCTGTGGGATCTCCTTGGGAGCACAGAGTATCCGTGCACTTTTGGCATCATCACTGCAATGGCAAATGCCTGCCCAGTAGATATCACCTCTCTTTCTGGGCTCTGTAGGCTGAATGTGAGCTCTTAAATGTCTCTTCTTCATCTGTGTGGGCCCCACAGGCTTTTTTCCCTTTGTATGGGCTCACATTCTGGTCACAGGCTGTCTTCTACCATTGCATTCCCAGAGGTACTGGAAAGCCTGGTTGCACAAGAACTGGCTGGCAAGAACTGCTCTGCATCACTGCTTTTCTGAGCAAGCATTGCTTGTACAAGGCCAGATGCTGCAATAGGAAATTTGGAAGTCAGGACCATTTATTGTAGATCACAAATGAAAAATGTGCAAATAGAAATGATCAGTGAAAGCCTCGAGATCTTCTCTGTCTCTACAATTTTTGCTGCTCCTAAGTATTCTCTGGACTTGCACCAGAATTCTCTACAGCAGGTGGTCGGCTAATTTTATTTTGCTGAGTGTTAACAGACACCATGGATGTCACCAGGAGTTTGATCCCTACCATGGGATGCCAGCCAGCTGCCCAAGGTTTGAAGGCTTCTCTCCCAAGTGCATGGCCGTGTGGGTGGCTCACAGCCCGGTCTGGGCTCTGGCTCTCATTCTATCCTTTGCCACAAATGTTATCCTTGGAATTGAGAACTACAGAGTTTTAATGACTTGGTCTTATCAGTGCTGCCTCTTTTGGTGTCACATCCAAGGATAGTTGTTAGAAGATAATAGAAAAAGCAGAAAGTTCATAACCTTAAAGTGCACTTCATAGCTGGAAACATCAAGGCTGAAAAAAACCTTTATCTTTGTGAAAAGTACAGCAGCCTGCCTTTGCAGGGATGGTGCTCAGTTCTTCCGCAGAGCTGCTCTTGATGGCCAGATTGTATAAGCACTTTTAGAGTTTATCTTTTATTGCCAGAAAGTGGAAGAAGCAGAGACATGGAGACACTGAGCTCAAGTCAACATGTATCACCCAAATAAAGCATCACTGTTTTTGTTTCTCCACTAAACAATTTGCCATCCCATTCCCCAAAGCAGACGTTAAGCTCAACCCTCTTGCTGGTCCTGGGCAATCAGGAGAGTTGAGGCAGCGAGAGGAGGGATGCATTGGTGGTGACAGAGAAGCATCTTTGTAAAACAGTCTCTTTCTTGTATGAGGGGATGCGATGCCTTGTGTAGCACCATGTTCTGCATAATGCATGCCTTTGAGATGTGTGAACGTGATGTTGCTTTTAAAAGGGTTGCTGCCATTTGAAACCAGTGACTCTACATTTACATGACCTTGAGTCCCTTGGAGACACCATAAGGTACTTTCATGTCCCTCACTTTGTTTCGAGTTCCCCAGACTGTGATTCCTGAGTAAAGCAACAGTCCTGCAAACGGACACAAGCATGCTTTGTATGAGCGTATCTCATGTTACTCAAAACAGCTCAAGTGTTGAACCTGAGAATGAGATAATTTCATTCTAGAACGAGTATTTTCCTGCAGGGAGCTGTTCTACAACCTGTCGCATGCTCTAAATTAACCTTAATGTTAATTCCAGTTAACTTGCAAGTCTAGATGTGCCCCTGTTAAACATTTATCAATGCTTATTGTACTTCTCCTTCCTAGAAATACGTGTGAAGTATAGAAGAGCTGAAAGAAGTCTTTCTAAAGCAAGTACAAAGTCTGGGATACAGCTTTAAAAGTGCCCAGTAGGCTCACTGTAAATGAAACCTTGGAAATATTGTTCAACACTGAAATATTAGGCAAACATTGTCAAAAGAAGATTAATTTGAACTTGAGAATTAACTTAAAAGAAGGCTGTAAAATTCCTATAGTGGTGATCGGGATTTATCATATAAATAGCTATAACATCTGTAGGGGACGCACATTCTTCATATCAAGACTAACAGTTCCATCTGAGAAACTTTTTTCTCTGCTGACTTTATAAGTCTAGCTGGCAGAGTTTCTGTCTCAGAGGCCGGGGGATTAGCTTCATGCTGTTAGAAGATCTTATGAAATGAAACAATTTTGCTTTCCTGTCATAATATGATGGATTTCCCTGGTACTGAAAATAGATTTTTCTAAAAAAGTACTTGAAAGCGAGAAAGGTTGTAAAAAAATAAATATATATATATATAGTTTTTCTCAAAATTTGTGAAGGAACAAAGTAAACCACAGAAAGCACAGCTGTATCAATTTTGTTCCAATTATGAGTATTTTGGGAGCGTCTAAAACGCTTGTAGTGTTATGCGCTTGGTTGGCAAATTGTAAAGGCTCGCATTTGCTTTTGGTACAGAGCAATACAAGGCTGATAAGAGCGAATTTAAAAATATAAGAAACATCTTGGAATATTAAGCTAAGGAATTTATTTATTTTTTAATTAAGATACAAGCAGAGCGGCTTTCAACGGTGTTTGATAGCAAGGAGAACTTGTGGATCTACAAAGTCATCACTGAATGCTGTTAATCCTACTTTAGTAATAGAACAATAAGCATACACAATTCAGACAACTGTCCTGGCATGGATGGTAGCAGTGGGTTTCCTACTGCCTGCAGGGAGGGCTGGAGTTTTCTTGGGGCATCCCCTGAAACATTTGGTGTATCCTGCATGTCAGTGTGGCTGCAAGCCGTGTGATGTTCAAGTGATAGTGTTGGTGGTGAAATTAGGAAGGGGAAGAAATCTGAGTTCTGTGTTAAAAAGAAGGGACAAATCCCTGGACAATGCACTCAGACTCCAGCGGAGTCTCTATTGTGTGCATGTCACTCAGATGGTTGAATGGAGGAAGTCAAGGCGAGCAGAGTGTGGTGAATGACAGTGATGAAGGCTCTGTGCTGTAGAGATGCCATGTTCCTGTGCCAGCTGGCACTCCTCTCAGAAGATATGTGCATACAGATGTGCATCGCCAAAAAACACTTCCCTCTCCCTGCTTGACTGAACCACACATCTATACAGATTAAGCAAAATGTACAGATTATCTGTGTGATTTTGTATCTCCATTTGCATAAATATTCTGGAAAACTGTCTGATTAGCATCAGGAATTAAGCTATAATAGCTGCCCATGTAGCTAGAGGCTGTCCTGAGGGACAGCCACACGTCAGCTTTTGTTGGATCCTTGCCACCCCAGCAATCAAATACAAAGCAAGCTGTAGAGACCCCGACAGTTTCTGGAATTTCCTTCACTTGTCTTGTCTGGAATCACAGCGTCTACTCATGACTCTGTAGGTTTTTCTCCTCTCTGCATGTTGTTTTTTTCCACTAGGAAGAGTTTATCCCTGTGTCTTTAGCTCTGTACTGTGCCATCACACTTTTGCCCAGATAAAAGTCGCCATCCTTTCCTCTCTTGCTTCTGTATTTACTACTAGTTCCCTTAATAAGGCCCTACAATGTACTGACTTGCTAGGCTACATGATTCAGCACAGGTGTTAGAAAATAGTCAAAGAAAATTATAAGGTTGAGGTGGTCAGATATTTTCCTCTCATAAATTCCTCTCAGCTATGCTTCCAGATGTTCAGCAGTAAACCTTCCAAACTCTATCAGCTCTGATTTCCCTTAGCCTCTTATCAGTCCCACTGCATGAAAGCCATCAGTACAGCTATAAGAGTACAAGGAAATCTTCTGAGTAAGAAATAAATGAAAACCGAGACAGCTTGAAAGCGAGCATCCCATTCTCATCCTTGCTACTAGGGAAATCTAAAAGACACTAAAGTGGCCTGAAACCTTAAGTCTCTGTAGCAGCAAGTAATGTCATCCATCTATCAACTGGAGGGTAGAGCTAAGTACAGATAACAGACTCGATTTCTGAAGTTTATTGATGTCAACTTCTTCATCCAAAAACTGCACCCAGATTGTTAGAGTTGTTCTTAATTTCTTCTTCACAAGGCTGAGGAGCTGGGGGAGAAAGACATTTGATGTTCATAACAAAATCGTATCAAGTTAACTCAAGTCAACCTACGATAAGGAATTTGATATAAAAACATAAACAGATTACTGTCAAAGTTTGTAACAGGGAAAGTGGCAAAAGTCAGCATGGATACTGAAGAGCAGGGGTGCTGCACAGCTTTCTGGATGAGGCAAACCTCCTCTCCAGATTGTCCTTTTTAATAGGAGTTATTTCCTTCTCTCTGGCCACCACAACTGTATGGATCCTCAAAAGGGTACATGAGCTGGGACAGTGAGACAGTGGGAGAGAGCAGCTGCCTAAACAGAACAGCAGCTCAGATGATCTTACTTGTCATTAGTTGGTAGCACTGTTCTGCTCTTGGCATTGACAACTTTATGAGCAGATCATTATGGATGCAGTGGCTGGTAAGCACGGTCTGTTATATATGGGTGAGTCGTTAGATCCAGATGCAAACTGAACCATCTGGTGAATACTTTCAGGGCCACACTACAGTGTGATCTGGAATATGGATGGCTGGGACATGTAAGTGATATATCCTAGCGAGTTATGTGCTAGTAACAGTGCTGACCTGAAGGAAGTGATTGCCATCCTATTCTATCTCTTGTAAAGTATGGCAAAATATGGTCAAATTATTTTAATATATGGAACAGTGTTTTAATTAGTGAAGGGCTGATTAAAAACGTGGGTGTGCAGGAAAGCTTGCTTGTCTAGTTTTTTTGAAGAAGGCTGCTGGCTGTGAGAGGATTCCAGATGTGCACCTTTACAAGTCCTATTGCTGGGTTTCCAGTTGCAGTTGTTTCTTCTCTCACTTTCTCAGTTCATCTTTGCATCTGAGCTTGGCTATTACTTGCTGTCAGGGGGCACAATTCTTCTCAGATGCTGAAGAATTATCAGTGGGAAGACTGTTGATTTTGGGAAGCTAGATGTGTGAATCTAGCAACTGAAGGCCTTGGTCATAATCACAACAGACTTCAATCTTTCTGTGTTAAAGATTTGTGTAATTTCTGTTTTGTATTGTTTGAATGATGTTTGCCTCCCTCCTGTAAGTCCTGTTTGTGTCTCATTAAAAGGGGAGCTACCAAACCGTGCTCTGCCATTGTAGGTTAGCATACGCGCTCACCGTGCCACTCCTCCATGGAGCACTTTCTTGGCATGTGGTAAGAACTGTGCATTAAAAGGCCCTGCTCAAGGAGCCAGGAATATAATATCAACAAAAGCAAATACAATTTTCTATTTTTGTCTAACATACACTTCAATAATCATTGCTGTTTCTTTCTTGCCTCGCTCTCAGGACCTTGCTGAGAAGCTTGCAATGTGTTTAAGTTGGCCCTGTAATGAAAACATTTAGATTTAGGTTTTCCATTTTAATATTGTTCACGTATGCAAATTCATCAGATCTATTTAGAAGGAATTTTTTACCCCCTTTTCTAGTTACTAAAGTTGATCTTTCTTTTTCTACTTTTTATTTCATTATAGTTACTTAAAAAAATAAAAAAGCCATTTTTTAGAAGCAATTTGGAAAAAGTCTTCTTAGAAGATGTGAGTTATATCATCATTTTATTACAAGAAATTGAAATGGCAGTGCTTTGTTCGGTTATAACGGAAGCTATAATGTAGATAAAGCCTTTATTATTTGTCATAGGCGTGTACTTTCTTCATGCAGCTTCGATCTATAAGAGAGTTATTTTTGTTAGTTGGGAAATTTTATGTTAGAAACATTCAGCAGTGTAACATCCTTACTGTCCTGCAGGGTTGGCCTTCTTAAACACAGAAGTGTGATTCTTTCTGTTAACTGTTAATTTTTGACCCATTAATTGTTGTGCAGCTTCCTACTGAGCAAGGCTGCCTAATTACTTTTCAAGAGCTACTTGCATTGCTGCAGTCTTGTTCAGTGGACAAAGCCGAGGATTTTTGGTGATACTCTTGAATTATCCCATACTCGCAAACTTCACAAAGCATGTAAAGACTTTTCCTGTTCTTTATAGATGAAAATTCATTCAGTCACATTAGCTCCGTTACAGAATAACTGTGATAATTAAACTTTACCATGGTCCCATTTAATTAGACAAAAGTGGAGTATGTACAAGAGAAGCCCTAAGAATGGACAAGCAGGGAGGTTTCTGGTCACAGCTGTGGCTCATTGAGATTGTTATATAGCTCAAATGCAATTTACCCACACCATGTACAGTTCGAGTCAGTTGTATTGTTTCACTGCCTTATTAGTACTCTATTCATTTAACCATGAAGAGGGGAAGGAAATTGCTTGTCTGCTTTGTAATTTGGAAGATGAACTGTAATTCATTTGTAAGTGGAGTATTATGGCACTGTGCATCACAAATATGTTTCTGAAGAGATTTTGAAGAATGGCAAAATGGGATACTATTTAGTTCACTGCGTGACCCCAGAAAACAGGAATTCTGTAGGGAACAAGAATTCTTCACATCTCTAACTCTCTTCTGGTGCAGAAGCTACCAGCATCCATTTAGGTGTTTGTAGGTGGCTGGAGTGCACAGATTTGGATATAGTTTGGATAGCTCTTCATATTTTTAATGTTGTATGGGTATCGATAGATTCTGTACACTGTTCAGCATGGATGACAGCTCAGTGACCTTGGGTAAAGTCCTTTTCCTCTATGCCTTTTTCCTCCTGCCCATCATCTGTCAAGGTTGTTTACATTACAAGACTTTCAAGAGAGAGAGCCGTCACTTTCTGTTGAGCAAGTCTGAGACCCGGAGCAGCAGAAAGGTTTTCTCATTTGAGATCACCTCCTAAGTCCACCATAAATCAATTAATTGGTGGCCTTTGCAAAGTATCCTGTTTTTTATTGAGCAAATGAAGTTTGAGCAAATGAGTCTTTGAAAAGTTGTGTAAGAAGCAGCATGGTAAATGTATTCAACTAAATGATAGTCAACACCAGTACCACAGTACTTGTGTCAAGGGGATCTCAGTTATGCGAAGAAGAAAGACAATTAATATAGTCTTCCCAGGCCCAGAATCCTTCACTCAATCGAAGTATATGCTATCTGCAGCAGAATGCATGGCTGTGGATATAGATTGATAAACAAATTAATTAATTCCTCTAAGTCCAATAATAGTGGAGTTTAAATTCTGTTTAGATATGATTAGGCCTAAGGCATATAGAAGAGAGAATATAGAAAGAATACAAAACTTCTAAAAACTCCTGGGTCTAGAAAAGCAGGTTTTTATATGATTATCTTAGGATCATTCTCACACACACATTAATTTCTGAAAACCACAACAACATGCAAACCATCTTTGTGTTTGCAAATGTAAATGATACTTAACGTGATGGGGTCTGGAGGAAGTTGAACATCCATGTCAATACCAGCTCATGAAATGAATTTTAATCTTGCAAGATGCTGAACAAGTTAAAGATTCTTGACACTCGTCATGGAGCAGCCCATAGTAGAATTTTCTACTATTGCTGAAATGACACAAACTTTGAATGGAAAAGGATGGGAAATCAGAAAGATGGCACCTCATTAACACTGAAGAGATCCTACTAAGGTGATTTTTAATATATTGTGTAACTGGTACAAGCTGATGGCATTCTCAAACACAATGATTTGTCTTTCTGAAGCAGTCACTTTTTATGCTGCAATTCCCTCCCAGTATGTTTGAATTTACATTGAACCAGTAAATCCATCAGTCTCCATTCCATCCTTCAGGAAAGGCAGAAAAAAAATATCTTAAGTACTTCCATTCCCTTTCCATTCATTCCTGCTCACCTGAGAATTACTGTTACTCTCCTTCCTAGTGACTAACGGAAAGTTTCATCATTTATTTGGCTGGAGACCAAGCAGCTGAGAAGGTTGGGTTGGGGCCCTTCCTTGATTTAAAGAGTGACTATGGCTGTGCTGGGAAATCAAGTGCTGACTCAGTAGTTCCTAGACCCTTCTTTGGGTAGACCACTGCATCAGTCATTCTATAAAAGGTTATCCCTTATTCCTCATTGTGCTTTCAGTAATGTCTCTTTGAAAATAGATAAGGTCGAAGGAGAACAGAGAGCAAAGTGGTGAGGTGACCTCTGAAATACTAAGTTTCACTCAGTTTCTCATGGAGAAAGGATCCTCTTGCTGAAATCAGAGAAAATATATGGAAAACCTGACTCCTCAGCCGAGGAGTGTTCCCACCTTTTCATCCATGGAGTGTAGCAGCTGCTGCTTGTTGGCTGCTTACTTCCACAGTAAAACCAACTCAACCAAGCCACCTTGTTTTGGCTGAGGGAGAAGGAGAGTTGCTTTGGGTGTTTTCTTTTACCTGCCCTGGCTTTCCATTCCCATTCTGGGAGGAATCCCTAGGTCAATAAGGGCAGCACCTACTTCAGAAAGCAGTGGAGTCATTTGAACTGTGATCTTTTGGAAGTTCTTGGCCTGAGTTCAGCCTAGGTGAGAGCTGGAGCCACATATAAGCAACAGGATGAGCACCTTGCTACCATCTTCATTGCAGTCTCTGGCACAGAGGAAAGAGCAAGAGAGTGGTATGCTGAGTGTGCACCCATCCAGCCCCATTTCCAGCAGGTGAAATAGCTCCTTTTATTTCAGGAGCTTGTCTTGGAGGATGAGCCAACTGCAGCTAGTCACTAGGCATAGAGGACCACTGAGGTGCTTTTTTGCCTGTGTGCCTTGATTAATACAATAGCACAGGATGGTTACAGTCAATGTGTATGCCATCTTTTTCATTATTTTCTCTCCACCATAAAGTGTGGTTTTTTTGTTGCTTTTTGTTTTTGTTTTAAGTAATATCTGATTAAGCACAGTATTTTCTGTGCCTGAGTGCCTGCTGTCCAAAATTGTACATCTTGTGTTTTGATTAACATGATTTATGAGGTCATGAATTTGAATAAGAAAGAAGAGAGCTATATTTTCTCTTCCCTCTGGGTTTGTCAGAGAGGGGGAGAAAAAACCTTAGCCTGAACATATTTCCTATGTAAGATGATGAGAATGATTAGCATTAGTTGAAAGAGAAAAGGGTCTGTTATTTGAAGGAAAAAAAACGTTTCATGTCATTAGACTCTATGAACTAGCCAAGTGATAATGATTAACGACAAAAGATTCAATGAGGATTAAAATGTTTCATGTTTTTCTTTCATTGGTAGAGTGTTGTAAATTTATGACCAATAAGAAACCATATGAAAGATCTGTCAGCTTTTATTATCTCACATTTTGGTTTCTTATCGAAACTGATTTCAGGTTTTTATAGTACTAAAAGTAAGAGGAAAAACTCAAGCTGCTTTTAATCAAACTGGAATGTTCAGTGATCACCTTTAAAATCTTTACAGGCTTGATCTGAGTATGAAGTAAAGAACGTTAATTTGTCTTTTGTTGACTTAATTTAGTGGCAACCACAGTATTTAAGATGTAATGGTAGACAAGTTTGTGTCATACCACCGCAACTGCCACTGCACATGTGGACATCCATCTGCTTGGGATTAAGTGCTAAGTTAAAACACCAATGAAGCCTAATGCTGCCAGTTTAAGTCAGACACAATTTGCACCAAGTTTTATGCGAGTAAGGACAGCATGATCAGGACTTAAGCCAGATGACAGTGAATTAAATTACAAAGACTGAAAGTATGTCTGCAAGGAAAGAAATGCATCCCTGTGTGATCTGATAGGAGTCCTGGCAACTTTTCCTCCTGTTAGAGGGGGCTGAATTACCCCTCTAACGTACCCTCATTTGGTACGCTGTTGTAATTCCACCCCTCTGCTCTTTACAGACCAGGTGGTCTCAGTCTTTTCATCAGGCATGACCAAGGTGTCTGAACAGTCTTAGAACCCTTCTCCAAATACCATGTCTGTGAGTGCTACAAAATCCATATTTGAAGTGTTTGATTCTGAGGGCTTCTGTTGGAGAAGTCTGCCTAGGGTGCATTGCGTCATCCTTCGAAGTACCCATCCCTTCTCGCTAACTTTAGCTGGGCATGCAATTTGGATGGTTAAACTTAAGACAGATTATGCCTGTCTGCAGTGGATGTGCAGAGAGCTGAGGCTGAGTGCAGGAGGTCCTCAAGTTACTTCAGCTGCTGCTGTGGAGAAGCAGTAAACAAAAAATTTGAAGGTTTAAAGAGGTGAACAGCCCAGTCACTCCAGGGTTGTGCAGGATGCTGGTGAACCACCTGTACACACAGCCTGGGAGTAGTGTGTGTATGGGAAGGTTCATAGAGTCATAGAAACACCAAGGTTGGAAAAGACCTCCAAGATCATCTAGTCCAACTGTCCGTCTTCCACCAAGATTTCTTGTTTCAGGCAGCCCATTCAAGTGCCCGACAGCTCTTTTGGAGAATAATTTTTTCTTAATATCAAACCTGAACTTCCCCTGACAAAACTTGAGGTCATTCTCTCTTATCCTAGTGCTAGTTATGCAGAAGAGGCTAGCCTCACTACAAGCTACTTTCAGGTAGCTGTAGGGAGTGATAAAGACTCCCCTGGGCATCCTCCTCTCCAGACTGAACAATCCCAGCTCCTTCATCCGCTCCTTGTAAGACTTGTGCTCCAGACTACTCACAGCTTCATTGCCCCTTCTCTAAACACACTCCAAGGCTTCCATGCCTTTCTAGTACCGAGGGGCCCAAAACTGAACACAGTACTTCAGGTACAGTCTCACCAGAGCTGTGTACAGGAGTATAATCACCTCCCTGCTCCTGCTGCTTACGCTGTTTCTAATACAAGCCAGGATGCCATTGGCATTCTTGGCCACATGGATACACTGCTGGCTCATGTTTAGTCAAGTGCTGACCAGCACCCCCAGGTCCATTTATTCTGCGCAATCTTTCAGCCACTCTGTCACAAACCTGTAATGTTGCCTGGGGTTGTTGTGGCTGAAAAGCAGGACCCATCACTTGGTCTTGTTGAACTTCATCCCGTTCATCTCAGCCCAGCAATCCAGCCTGTCCAGAACCCTCTGAAGTGCCTTCCTACCTCAGGCAGATTGACGCTTTCTCCTAGCTTGGTGCCATCTGCAAACTTACTGAGGGCACACTCAATCCCCTCATCCCGGTCATCACTAAAGATATTAAACAGGGCAATCCCCAGTACCAACCCCTGGAATACCACTCGTGATTGGTCTCAAGTACATCCAGTCTTGGATGAGTCTATTTTAGTTGTTTCTCTCTGTTTTTCTTTTCATTTCCCTTTTCCTGGAAGAAAAAAAAAAATCTAGTCTTTAATTTTAATGACCTCATTGAACGGCAGCAACTTTATTCTGTTTCTCTTGAGCTAATAATGAGTAAGAATCATCAGATTTGTGAAAGCTGGCAAAGCATGTTTTGTAAATGCATCATTCACCACTGTTCATGTGTTCTTGGGCAAGAAGAGAAATATGCAATTGAAAGAAAGACAGACTGAGGATAATGAGAAGGAATCAAAACTGTTGGGAATGTATTAAACCTAATTTCAGTCAGGACCCCAATATTACGGTGATCTTTTATGGCATTTTTTAGAAAGCAGGTAAAATTTTCCAAGTTTACTTGGCAGAAATTTTGCTGATTTTTCCTGCTTCTTATGAACATTTAGGAAGTCAAAGTCTTGTAGTCTATGCTAACCGTTTCAACCAAGCTGAGGATACATGACACAATAAATGCAGTTGTGAAAACTGAAAGGTGTCTTCTTAAAACACTGACATTTAGAAACAGAAATTGCATTTCAAAACCATGGTCAGAACCGAATTTGGCTGTTTGTATTCTCATTGAAGAAATGTTTAGCCATAAGATTTTCTTTGAAAGTACGCATAGGATCCCTTCTGTGCTATTATCTCACCTTGACTCAATGTTTTTTTTTTTCCTGCCACACACTCCATATTTAAGGGATTTAAAAAGAGTCCAAGGAACATGGATTTGCAGTAGGGTGGGATTTGGAACATCAACTGCCAGCACTGATAGATGGACTATCTGGAAACTGATGAAGACACATTTAGGCTGGAGAGTGATGGAAAAAATGTGCTAGTAAATAAAGTCTGCTGCATAAATACTGTATTGAGGGCTCTGGAAACGAGTTTAAGAGACAAGAGGGGAAGATATAGCATTTCCCTGAAATTGTACCCCTTCCTGCATTAAAGGATAGGAAGAAATCCCTGACTGAAGGAGAACAGACTGAGCTGGACATTAGGTGAGGAGTTATTGTCAGCATTAGGCCATGGCAAACTGAAATTAGGTTGACCATCGCTCACCCCATTAACAGGTGTTGCTGGAGATGAGAAGTACAGGATCTCCCTTTTTAATTTGTCCTGTTTTCTTTGCTTTTTTGCATGCCTGTGACTCTTCTGTCACTCCACAACAATGACGTACCTCATCCATACTTGGACCTGTGCCGTGGTGGCAGTATGGTTAGCAGGGCTGTGTCTCACTGATGAGGAACGCTGCTGGAACCCACGCCAGCAGCTGCTTTTACTCCACTGGTTCCAGGCACAGCGTAGGCTGTATAAAAGGTCCTGCTCCTAAAAGCCCAGAGAAATGAACATAGCAGAGCTGAAATCTTAACTCCCTTGTTCTAGTCTCTGTAAAAGCAATTTCTTTAATGACACATTAACATAAATTTTCGTGTTCTCCTTTGCTTTCTCACACAAGTGCCCCATGGAGCTTCTCTGGGCTGGGAAGTGCAGCACACTGGGAGCTCCCTGTGGGACTGCTCCTCCTGGGCTCCTCTTTCAGAGGGAAGGGAGCATGGGACTATCTCCCACCTCCTGTAAAGTCCATGTCTGAGACTCATGGCAAGGCAACTTGCCTGCATCTGGGTGGGAGTAAGGACACAGATTTTCATCCAGCACTCTTGACCCTGAGTGGGTCTGACCTTCATCAGATCACAAAGGGGATGAACGGTGACAGGACTTTGTCCATCCCCCTCCCTCCTTCCCACAGTGAGAAGGGTTATTGGGAAACTTCAGGAGCTGAAACACATGAGATTTCCACTGGCAATTTGCCTCTGAGAATGTTTTTACTCATCCACAAATGATTGAGCTTTAATGAGCTTCTCATAATTTGTACAAGCAGAACAGTATATTTCTTTGCTTCTTTTGCGAGTGGCTCTTGCATATATATTTTTTTGAGATTTTCATAAAGCATTGGCCAGTGCCAGGCTTAAACCTTGCACAAATGGATGGAGACAATAACATTAAAATGCATAAGCAATCAAATGTATTACAACCTGTGGTTCTGCTTTACCTTTTGGATAGCAGTGTATTACTTCATACTTACAATGAATTAAGAGCAATGATAGTATGTATATTAGAAACAGTCAACGCAGTGGTGGAGACAGTGAAGCCCTTGGCTCTCAGGAAGCCAGCTGACACTTACTGTAGCCCGTGCAAATGTTTCAATAATCTAATAAAGATCAATGAAGAAGAAAATAAGAAAAAGGATAGCGTGATGAGCTTAGGGAAGCAGATGGTTTAAGCAGAGGGATGACAGAAGGATAAAATGGTGTAAAACTGCAAATCAAATTGTTGCCTGCCCGGATCGCTCATAGGCTTGAACTGTGTGCTTTAAAAACTGAAAGTGGAAAACAGTTGAGCTTAGTGAATTTACTCCAAATACTGTTATTTCCAGCCAACAATTTCTACAAAATTAGAGAAATTTGCAGAAAATTTTCTAGAACTCTACAGAGAGCAGTTTGAGGAAATTTAATGATTTAGAAAGAAACTAAAACCAAGTTCCCAAACCTGCTGTCAACTCAAAATCAAGGCCCATTTAATTGGATTCTTAATTAGTAGCACCCACGGGCTGGTTTCCGGGATGGTGTGGCCGGCCAGCCGTGACGGCCTTTCTGCCCTGGCACAATGCAACTGTGACCCTTGGGAACACCAACAATGGGGGCAATCCATCCCTGCACACAGAGAGGTGACCCGCGCAGCTCAGGTCTCGCTAGAAAACAGTTCCTAATTTTGCAAGGATTTTTGGCTTAACAGTTTTTAAGGTGCAGATTAAAAATGCTTTTTTTTTACTTAAAAGTAACATCACAAAACAAATATTGTAGCTCATGATAGCAGTATTGGACACTGAAGTAGAGATAGTGAGCATTAAAAATTTTGCTTTGGCTACAATAGAGTAGGAATCCTTTCCCTGCTCCCATTCTCCCCCTGCCAAAAGTAAACCAAATCAATAGGACGGTGTTGTGTGCAAGTGATGAACCCCCATGTTTCATGTCAAAATGTACAAAATGTTTTAATCTGGCGGAAGGTGGGGCTCTGAAACTGACGTCAGATATGGCCAGCACTGAAACTTGGCAGATCATTAAGCTGCCTGCAGGGGAGGGAAGTGCACTGTAAGGTCCACTTTGGAATGTGGGCCGGAGGTCCCCAGGTCCTCCAGTCCTTGCAGTAAAGCCAGGAGCTGCGGGGCGTGTTTGGACTTTGTGTGAGATGCTTTATGGGCTGTTGCTCATGGCATGGGAACTGAATCATTTTTCACAAACTGATCGTGCTATTGGCTCTGCTCTTTTCCTGCAGAGACCTGGACTGTGTTTTACCTCTTTGGTTGTTTTATAGGGAAGAATCCTATTGAGAACACCTGGAACGATACAATTACAGCACAAACATTTAAAACCGTTGGTACGCCTCAGCTTTCTGAGAAGCTGGGAAGAAGGTAATGGAAGCACAGAGAGTTTGACTACAAACCTTTTGGGATAGTAGATGCTGTTTATATTTCAATGGAGATTTAAGCTTGGAACAGCTCCTTTTAGGCAGCTGCAGGCAGAGCTTTTCTGTTGTGCCTAAGAGTGCTCAGCAGTCAGCATGTGTGCCATTTGGGTTGCAATCTGATGAACACATGAAGGGCAGGGAAGGGAAGGCCCAGCAGCCTCTTGCATTCCATTACTTCCCCACCCCTGCAACTTCCATTGTTGCAATGCTGCTAAATCCGCTTTGCCCACTCAGAACTTAAGCAAACAGACATTGTGTTTATGTGGAGTTATGTGGCATTTGAGAAAGGTCTGAGGTTGGTGAATAGAGCAGGATTGGCACTGGGGTAGCTTGGTGTCAAAGGTTAGATTTGTTATACCCAAGACAAGGTTGGGAACTGGCGTACTGTAACTTTTTCTTTATTGACATATATATTTTATAGCTGTTCAGTCCCTTTCCTGGAAAATACATCCTGTGCTCCCTGCTCTCTGAGGGAAGACTTATCCCAGATAATAACTTGAGTAAATTATTTTAAATTCCAAATTTTCATATTTTGCCTTCTCTAATGCTGCGATAGAGGTGAACTTTGGCACAGGCATAGGGAGCCTTGAGGAAGAGACCTCCTGAGATCTGTTCCTGTTGTGCAATTTGGGCTGCAGAAAATAAGGAAGCATGACCCATGGGATCCAACCTAAGAACAATCTACTGAGGAGTCCTTTAAACCAGGGATAACTTGTTGGTGACCCAGACAGTGAAGCAAGGGTTGGCTCTGTAATTCTGTGGGTGGTTTATCCCAGGAATGATGTGCCATAACACTGCATTAGCTGAGTGCTGTGGGGTCTCAGGGGTCCTGCATTATGGTGAACTGAGAGCTTTGGAAGGGGAGAAAGGGAGGTGTTATAGTGAGAGCTGTCACTGGGAGCAGAGACACCTTAGTTCCTGTGCGAGTCCTGGAACCAAGCGCAAGGCACAAAGCAGCTCTGAGTTGTGCACCACAGTGCATTTGCCCTGCTTTAGCATCACTCCTTAAGCAGAGGTTTAATGAGGTGGCTGAGTCAATTTAACACCTTGCTGGCACAGGAACTGTATTTCTGTTTTCCTTCCTCCCCTTGCCCCATATTATTTTGCCTTGCCTTGCCTCCAGCGGTTGGTTGACCTCTCAGTTAACTGATTCAGCTGGCTCAGAGAATGCAGCTGAATAATCTTCTACTGGTTTTGAGTGTTAGACTTTCTCCCTCCAAACTGGTAAGCACCAGAGCCAGGGAATGGTCAAGGAGCAGGGACACAAGGTTGATAGTTGGACTAGATGACCGTAGGAGTCTTTTCCATCCTAAATGATTATGAGTTTTCTAACTGAGAGTTAGCTGCTGGTCTGGGCTCAGTGGTGCTTTGCAACCCAGACCTTGTAAAGTTTTTGCATTCTGCCTACTCTGGCAAAAGTCTCTGAAAGACTTTGCTTTTAAAATGAACCACAAACTTGTCTTTCAAACCCAAACGACATCTCTGTATGGCTCCTTCCAAAATCCAGTCTAACCAAAGATGGTTCTTTGACTTCATGCTCCCAAGTGCAGACTGCCCAAGAGAAAGCTCAGAAACCCACACTGCTACCCTTTAGTGTAAAAAGGAAAAGGAATATTTCCTGTAATGTAAGGCAAAACTAATGAAACGGAGAAGAGTGGAAAGGCTGAGTATGAAAAGTTGGACGCATCAGGTGTAAAACACATTAAATTAATTTCATATTAAAATCCTGACCCGCTACTGCTTCCCAGCTCGGCCTACAGCAGTCCTGGCCATGCTCCTGCAGGCCAAGTCCCCTCCTGCCCACCCTTACCCACCCCAACCTGCCTGCTTCCTCCCAGAGCTCAGGGCTGAGCTCCTGAACAGGCTGTGGGTGTGAGGGGTGGGAGTCAGCTGCTTTGCCGAGCTGGGAATAACCTGCAGGCTCGTGGGGCACTATTTATGTGAGGTTTCAGCAGAGTTTACTTTTGAAGTAAATATTAAAGTGAAGTGAGGGACAGCGCTGTCTTTGACCACGGAGCATTATTTTATACCTCGTTAGGTCTATTTTTCCTACTAATGCACCAGTGGCAACTGGACAAGTAACAGATTGAGGGGATGAACAAAAGAGTTGCTCCTTTCCCGAGCGTGCCAAATCCATTCTGTAAATGTGGTGCTGAAACAAAAAAAGACCACAAACCCCAACACAGAAGTGAAGCCTTCCTAGGAAACCTGCACTGCAGCAGTTTGCTTCCCTTTATTTCATGTTTCATACCGTTCTTTCTCCTGACTTCAGAAGAACCATGTGTCTGTGTGCAGCTGATGTGCCGCTATGCTCCCATTTCCTCAAGGAAATATACAAAATGGTTTAATGGTAGTTGGATTTTTTTTCTGCTTTTGAAAGCGTGGAGTTTTTACAGATATTTAAAGCAACCTGATCTTGTTACTCAATGAGGCTTTCAGTAGCATCTTGTCAGTAACAGTCCTTCTCTGCTGTTTTGGGCCCGCTGGCCCAACAGGAGCCATTTGCCTGAGATGCCCTGTGGGAAAGAAGTGCTAAGGAGTGGAAGTGTCCCCTTACTGATGGCACCCACACGCTGCTGACCCCCTGTCCAGGAGATTTAGGAGCATTACCAGAACCAGTGGGATCTAGACTCCTTTATAGGGTTGCCATGCAGTGAATGGTTTAAGTGATACCTCCCATCAGTGCCTGCACCACAGCTCTGGCCAGGGCTAAGAGTGAGCAAACCGGCACAAGGTGGGAGCCACAGGTGGTAGCTGCTCTATACACAAATGTGCACAACGTTCACATATGCACCAGTACTGTAGATTTAGTGATGCTCTATTTTGACCTAATGAGGATAATGCTGTTGTATGCCTCTCTTTTTTTTTCCCCGTACAAGCAGCTTTGCTGTGCTACCCCTTTGCTATCCCTTTCCCTGGCTTTTCTTGCTTGTAAGAGGAAGATACAGCTGCTGATAGAGGGTTCTAAAAAGCTTGAGGGTAATGGAGGGAATTAAACATTCTTCTTCCAGCTGCTGCTGTTCACAACACTTTTGACAGTTAAAATACATCACACATTCTCTTGTCTGTTTAATGTAAACAATCAGTATTTTAAGTGGAGTCCAGAATCAACCCCAAATAGGAGGATCCAGACAGGCCATTCAGATAGGAAACTAAGCAGTGCCCTAAATTTATGTAGAAGTGGTCTGCAGGCAGTTCGGCCTCTGCCTGACACACTGCCTACTGCAGCACATTAGGCCACGGGAGTGGAGAGAGCAGTGTTTGTCTTTTTGGAAAGAAAGTTTCATTTTTCATCTGAAAATTATTTTAGCATATATATATATATATATATTTAATCTGGAATTTTTAGCATGTAATATAGAATGAAGGGGAAATTTCTAATCTTTATTTCCTCGATGAGCAAATGTGGAATAAAAAGGTTATAAACTGGAAAAACTTCTCTCTCCTTAGACAAGACATTCAGGATGCAACACTAAGCATTGGTAAAATGAGTCTAGACTAGGGTAACATTCAGTACAGTACTGCTGCACACAGGTTGTCTTGAAATTCTCTATGCCTAAAGGCAAAGGCTTCATAGGCACCTATACAGCAAACCCTATGCCCAGGTACAAAGCTGGGCTTGATATGGCTCTGTCAGTGGGGATCAGACCCTCTATGGGTGAAATCCCAGAGAGAATTTTGCCTCGCTTCTGCTTGACAGGAAAGAAGCTGCATGTTTGATTATAAACTTTACATCAAAGACTTTTTTTATCCCTGTGTTCCTTCGCAGTGATTAGTGGGCTTGATTGCACTGGGGCCTGTAGGGTCTACAATAGTGCAAATAATGAATCATAAATAAACTACTTCCCAACCTTGCAAAAGGAAGCCAGGCAATTCGTTTATTTTAAATTGAGACTTCATCTCGGTGAAAAATGGTCCCCTCAGACTGGCTCGGCAGCTTCTGCAGCTGTCAGCTCAGTTTGCACCTTTAAAGCAAAAAAGGAGCGGGGCACAGGGAGTAAAAATGGAAACAGATTCAGGTTGTTCAATTTCCTGTTTGTTTAAATTTGTCCTTCATGACATGCAGATTCATCAAGCTCCCTTCCCGGTGACTACTTCATTAGATTAGTTTAGTTAGGTATTCAGAGGGATTTTTATCTTCTGACTCATAAAATTCCTGTATTCCCCTAAGAATTTCCTGTGTCTGACTGGAATTTTATGTCTTTGTACTTTTTGTTGGACTCTTTGAAGGAGTTGCTTTCTAAATGACTGTGCTGTTGACGTCTCCCAAAAGCGTCTGAGCAGCCGGTTCAGAGGCTGATTTCTGCTTTTCAAGAAAACCGATCTGTGCCAGCACTTCACCTCTTAATGTTTTAATCAGCGATTTTCCTGGCTTCTTTAAACTCTTCCTTTCCTGACAGTATTTCCCCTGGCTGCCCATGCCCTTTCCAGGTGTCCACTTAAGAATATTTTTGTCCAATTCTGAAAATGCACCCCAGTGGCTCAGTGTTAGAGTGTAGCTTGCAAGCCTGTCCCATCAGGTTTTCATCACTCACTTGCTATAAAGCAGAGAGCTAAGGTTACGAGTATATTGGACCATTTAGCAGTTGATGAGAAATGCCTTTGTATATCCCTTCCCTGTCTTTTTTTAGTCCTTTCCGAAGAGGGTGAAAGCCAGGTTAGGCCAGAATTCCAGAGCCCTGGTGTGTTCTTTTCTGAAAGGCTCAGTGAGTTGAGGATGATGCTTTTTGACATGTGAGTTCCAGAAATTTATGGAGTGATTGTAGCGCAAACTGGCCTGCTTACACAAGAGCTTCGTTGGTGTTTGTTTCCGTCTGTGCGCAGCATGGTGGTGCCTAGCTGCCATCTGGTATTGGGGTCAGGCGGCACATTTGGATGCCTTTGAGCAAGTGGAGGTGATTTGGGAACCTGATGGGGTTTCACTGCAAGCTCAGATTTATATGGCAAGGTGAAAACTGTGAGGAAGCCTCACCACGCTGTGCTCTGGGAGATGTATAGCAACCCAGGACTGGAAAAGGAAAAGAAGGACAGGGAAAAATTGCTCACCAGTTCTGGTTTTGCTGCCATTCCATCCACGCTTCTCTCCCAGATGGCAGTTTGACTGGAGGCTGAGCTCAAAGGTCTCCTGAAAGCACGGCTGGAAACCAGCTGGCAAGTGCACCCGTGCCGCGGGTACACTCACTGTGCAGGCAGCAGGTGGAGACATGAACAAAGCTAAAGAGCTCTGGGATCCTCTGACTGTGCGGTCTCACTTGGTGGCACCGGCAGGGAATGAATGGGGCCCCCCCGGGGCTGCCACCACCAAGCTGGAGTGGGGAAGGCGGCTGGGGGCTGCTGGCAGCCATCCAGCCTTGGGAAGACACATCTTGCACTCAGAGTGGGGCTGCCCGCCGTTCACTGCTCCAGAATCTGGAGTCGGTGGGATATTTTTACGTGGTGCTTTCTGACCTCTGGCACAAACTGTGCTTTCTTGGACAGTTGGAAACAAGGGGAATGGCAGGAACATCTTTCAGCAGGTGTTACACGTCAGCTTTTTCCTCAAGAAATGATGGTGTACGTCCATTTTCTTTACTCTTCTTCCTTTTGCACTTCCCAGCATGACAGTCTGTCTCATTTCAGCTGAAACAAAGCTCTTTCACTTGTCACTTTTGGATGTGTGGGGCAGCTCTTTGGTGGAGCTGATCCGTGTGTTTGATGACTTTGGTGATGCCAACAGGAACAGAGGTTTCTTTTTGTTCCCCTTATCTTTTTGAATGGGTACACTGGGTCCAACTGTGTGTAGTGGCATGAGGAAAACAGTTGCACTACAAGACACCTGAGTCTGATGGTAGCTGGGAGGGTGTCTATGGAGCAAATCTGGATTGACAAAGTGTTAATAACTCATAGGAGGTAACTCACAGAAAGGGCTTTGGAGTTTTCATTTGGAAGACAGAGCCTTGTGTTGTCCAGAGTGTCTCAGCATCAAACACATCTGACGGCTGACCTGTGTATCAAACTCAAGGTGTGAGGCCAGTGGCCTTAGTGTGACCCATATAAAGTGGCCCCATACAATATGTGGCCCTATGGGGCTTTCTAAGCATGGGCAGCTTGTGCTGGTCTGTGTGTGAGACATAAACAGGGACATCTTAAAGGTTCAGAGGAGAGAGAAAGGGGAGCCCAAGGAAGCAGAAATTCATAGCACCACTTTGTATTATGGAGGAGATAATCCCCAAAGTGTCCAGGAACTGTCAATGTGCATTACAGTGTGGAACATGCTGTATAATGAAGAAGCCAGTGAGAAATCCTCCCCAGTGCAGGGTGATTTCCTTGAGGTATCTGAATGCATCTCTGAAAGACCACCTCCTCACTCCAGCATCTTGCCTCTTCCAATCTTCTTCTTCACGTTGTCTCATTTCCTTTTCACTGATTCTCCCTAAACCTTCTCCTATTTATCCTCTTGTTTACTGCATCATATTTCTTTTCCAAGCCAATTATTTCTTCTTAAGTGTATTTTAGGGTAGCATAAGAGAAAACAAGATCCTGAAGTGAGCTGGATGTTTAGAAACCAGTATTATTTGTTTGAAAAAAACACACGTAGGGAATATAATTGACTTCCACTGCAATGATCTGACCTTCACCTCATTACAAATGCTATTAGCTTAGGTTGAAAATGAATTCCATGTCTTCATCATTCATACACAGTTGTGTTTGTTGTATTATTATTATTATTTTTTATTCAAGCCAAAAACACGGTAGAATCCATTAAAAAATAAGATCAAGGATGCAATCGTATAAGGAATAGCATGGGCAAATATGAGAAGCTTGTGTGGAACTTGGTCAGTGCCTAGGTGGTTTCACAGGCACGTTGGGCTTCCTCCATCAGAGCATTAAGGAGAAGCACTCCTCATGAGATATGTTTTAAGCAGTTTGCCAGGCTGCTTCTTTCCTTGTGTCACAGCGTAAAAGGACCAAGGACCTTGGACCAAGGACCAAGCAGAGAAGTTTTCCTTTGAAATCTTTCCTGAAAGAAATTCCCAGATTTAGTACAAAGGCCATGCTTTGCTTCAGGAACCGTAACAGAAAGCAAAGCAGAAGGTGAACATTATAATCTGAAATATGAACTTTTCGATTACAGTAGTTTCAGTTTTCAGAAGTTTTCAAAGTACATAGTTCTCCATAGAGAAAAGAAAAAGGGTGTGTGGGGGTGTGTGTACACGTCTATTGTTTTTGTCAGGCTTTTCTGTGGAGAAAGTTCTTTATTTTCTAGTCAGCATTATTACCTACCTCCTTTTGTTTGCACAAGAGGTTGTTAAAGAGATTTAAACCTCCCCCCAAGCCAACACTAACTCCGAACAAACTAACCCCACAAATCATTCCCTTTCTCTTCTTTTAGGACTTTGTGCACTGCCTATTGCTGTTGCATCCTTTGGTGCAGCACGCAGGCACGCGCTGAACAGACCAGGCCTCAGTAGAGGGTATGGTCACTCTCCCTGGACCTGGGTGCAAGGCAGCCCTTGGTGTGGTCAGTCTGCATGTGGCTCCTGGGTGAAGCAAGGCCTCAGGGCTGGTTCATCATGGGGCCTGGCTGGCCAGAAGCTCTCTAGGCACGCTCCCATACTGTAAATGCATCTGTTGTACGGACTGAGTTGACCATCTGCAGTACAGGGCAAAGAGGAGGGGGCTGTTCTCCTACACCTCACTGTGCCATTGGAAGGAGCCTACCCCACATCTTGTTTCATGACCAAATCCCTTCGCAGCAGAGCTGACATTTGTGGCTCCACTTTCACCCTGCTGCTCTGTGCACCCTGAGCAGACCTTGCTGACTGCCAGCTGCCCCCCATCTTGGCCCAGACAAAGATTTCCTTGCTGGCTGAGAGTATGATGTCCTTCTTCAGTTATTTGTGACTAAGTTCCCTTACCAAGGCATCTCATTAAATATCTAAAGTAAACAGAAAGAAGGGGGCCTTTGTCTTGCTTTAGTTTTTCATCAGCGTAATAACTCTTCCCCTTGTTTCAGAACTTTAGATCTGCAGTGAGGGCCTGTTTGTCCCGCTGTAATGAGGAGGCCTTGTCTGCTGATGTGGGCTTGGTGCTCAGCAGAAGGAGTATCACTCCAAAAGGAAGATAATGAAGGCTGCAGCTTTTCTTCTTCTTTTTATTATTATTTTTTTTTTCCTACTAAAACCAATTTTCTGTTAGCAATCAATATCTGCAGTTACACTTTTTCTATGTAACTGAGCTCTGGCCGTTCTTCCCAAACTTTATTTCCCAGACATGTGCAATAATGTGACAGGAAAATATTTCAGATGGTGTAACAACAAATTGTGGATGTTCATTGCTCGAAACACCCCGTGACAAATTTTTTAAACATGTACTTCATCTGCAACTGCTGCTCATTTCAGTGCCGGATGCTGGTTATTACAGGGTTGTATTTGCTGTTCTGTGTGTTATTGTTGTTTTTTTTTTTTACCTTACTTTCTCTGTGAATATACTCCATTAGGTTTGTGATTTCCATCAAATCACTTTTATTGGAAAGCCGGTCTTCTACACTGTTATCCCGATTTACTCGTCTTGCTTGAAAGCTTCTGTTATTTTAGTGAATTGTGCAGATAATTCATAAGAATAGAGATTGCAAGATACTCTGTGATACGTACATTTGTTGGAAGGAAAATAAAAACATTTATTGGAAGCTGAATGTTTTGGACTGAGGTTACCAGGTCAACAGTAAATTTTAGAAACTATTTGAGACATTTCTTAGTGGCATTTTAAAATTATAGCTTAAGGTTATGCTGCCTTACATGATTCTGCTTGGCCTCTTTGATGCTGAAGATCTACAACTGACTTATGTGTAAGATATATTTTTAAAAACATTACCCGTGATTTAAAGTAACAAGAGACACTGTTCAGACGAGGGGAGAAAGCCATCCTTTGGGAGGAAGTGAGTTAGGTTCAGTAGTTTTGTTGAACCTGAACCAAGACAGAAACGATTAGTAACTCAATCTTTGCAGGAAGACATGAGGAAGATCCCAGCTTCTGCCTACCTGTTGATTTTAACAGCAGCCTAGATGCTGGAGATGTCAAAAGTGTTTTAGAGCAAGGCTATTTGTATTTAGCAGTATTTTAGAACACAGAGAGAGGACAAAGGAAGCGGTTATGGCAGTAGTCATATTGTCATACAGTTATTAATTGCTGAAGTGAGCAGGCTCCATGCTTTCATTGCTCAAGAAATGGCAGGGTCACTCTCATTCTGAAAATTCAGATGTCAAATGAAGTTCTGGATGTGAAGTTTCAGATCTCCCCTAGCAATCGCTTTAAACAAATATAACCTTCTTCCACTAACGAAGAAGTGGATCTGGATTGCATGTACTGTTTCACAGAAAGTGAAAAAGGCCACATTTACTTATGATTCCCGCTTCTTTGTTTCCCATGTGAGAAACACAAACTAAAATAAAACAACAACAAAAACCCGCCCAGATCATGATAGTTTGGTAAAAGATGTTTTTAGGAATTGAACTGTTTTGTAAAATCCCCTTTGCATACTGTTCTGTCAGAGTGATACTTCACTTGTCACACTTACCTGTCGTGCTAACACGTCTTTCCTGGTAAGAGAGACAGTGTGCTAGAGATGAATCTTCATTTTTCTTTACAAAATTAAGATGCTTTTTGTCTTTGTCTCCCCCCAGCCTAGCTATCACTCCAGTGCTCTGCATGTTCTGCTGCATCCTTAAGCCTGGATGGTGCTAGAAAGGACCCATGTTTTCTTTCCCATGAAATATGTATCCAGTGTGCAGCC
The DNA here is from genome assembly GCF_054131305.1 of Coturnix japonica. Classification (NCBI taxonomy): domain Eukaryota; kingdom Metazoa; phylum Chordata; class Aves; order Galliformes; family Phasianidae; genus Coturnix; species Coturnix japonica. The sequence continues at coordinate 30,571,339 of NC_140663.1, forward strand.
ATTTGCTGGTGAATGTGAATGTTTCTGTGTCTGAGTCTGTTTCTAGCTACACTTGGGTAAATTAAAGGGACCTCCACTGAAAGTAGTGTTACCTGACAGTAAAACATTTGTAAGTATGTATATTTATTATGCATTAATCATCATGGAGATATTATGAAAAATAACCCAGCATATTATGAAAAATAACCCCGTGTTTGCAGAAGCATTCTACATAATAGGAATATGTCACTTTGTAGTTCTACATTAAACTTGTATGTGAGAAGTTACAGCTGTGGATGCCTGCGTCTTTCAGATTCGGTTTCAATAAACCTGTGAGAAAGAAGAAAGTGAAGGCCCCTCAACTTTACAGCAATTTCAAAGCAGAAGCTTTATTACCTCTTTTTTTTTTTTTCTTTTTTTTTTTTTTTAAACTCCTATATGCTTCATGTTTTTACACAGACATAGCTTTCTCAGTGAAGATAAATGATGATGCTCTACCTTAAAAAGCCTTTGGGTTTTCATCAATCCGCATTAGGTTAAAAGGGAATCAGAATTCTAAAAATACAGCACATCAGAGAAACGAGGTATTTTTCAGGTCAAGGTCCCCTTTTCCATCTGGTGCCATTTGGTAGTTTTAACATCTTCCATCTCCCCCTACTTCTCCATCTGTAAATAACTCACTGAAGTAAATGCTTGGAATAATTACAGTAAAGAATGATAAAATGCAGGTTGAACTTTGGGTCTCTTTGGGTTCTAAAATGAAAAACATAACTACTGACATCACAGTTATTAAAAGACTGTGGAGGTCTCCAGTCAGCAGGTGTATGAAATGGGAATAATGTCAGAGCACTAGATGCTTTGAGATCACAATTGTACTGTTAAAAAAAAAATGTCAAAAGGAATATTAGTTCATGAGAGGGGGGAAAATAGCCTAGCAGGGCTGATTTTCAAAAGCAGCCTGCCGTTTTGCTTCTGCAAGTAATTATAGGCTCATATTTTAACAGTTAGATGTCTAAGTGCTTGCATTATTAGGAAGTTGGAGATCTAAGTACAGTAAAATGCATGCAAACGTCCAAAATTAGAAGGATGATTGAGATGCTTCTAAAATTGATCAGTCAATCAGCAGCTGGACTGTTCCAAATGTTTACAGGAACAAAATGTCTTTCTGAGGTCAGCACTGTCCTGGAGAAGCCAGCGATACAAAGGTGCTGTAGAATTTCCTGTGTTAACATGAATGAGACAGCCTGCTCTGGCTGGGGCCTCATTTCTCTGCCAGGACTGTACAGGAGTGGCTGGATGCTTGGCACACGGTATGCCCGTATTACTCAAGCGTTGCCTTAACTTTGGCATGACAGTTTAAGGAGATGATCTGCTCAGTACATCTGCCATCTGGGACTGCTACATGCAGGCTGCCCATGTTGTCATGATACCCACCTTGTGCCAGCTGCCCATAATGTGCCCACCTTAGGTGGCTCATTGGTAGTAACAACTCAGTCAAGAACCTTGAATAAGTCTGACCATGAGAAAAAAGATGCCCCTTTCAAACAATCTGAAACCCTACTACCAGGGCTGCAAAAGCATCATTCATCATAGGCTACCAGAACCAACACTTTTCTTCCTTCTTGTTCCTCACTTCTTGTGCCTAAGGCAGTATCATACAGTTTCTGCTCTGAAGAAAATGTTCTTTGACTATGAGGTAAGAGTGGCTGTCTCCTCTTTGCCAGTACAAAACTCATTATGAAGAACAAGAGATTCAGTTTTGGTGAGGTGGTGCATGGTGAATTTTAGGAATGCTGCACAGCTTTTATGAAACATTTGGGGAATCTACCGAAATGAGAAAGAATAGGACATGACTTGGTATGTGTGATGCCCTGCAGCATGAGATCTCTTCTATTACTTATGCAGGATGGAGTGGAAAAGGTCTGTCAGCGATGTTCAGTTTCCACATGGTTTTCACTTAGGTACTTGAAAGAATAAAACATCATTCCTTTATTTGGTGTATTTTCAATCCAGTAAAGCATACCTGCTATGTATCCGAATAACTGTTCATCTGCATGTCTGGCTTAATGTACCAAAAAACTGACCCTTAGGATGCAGTGGTCTGATTCCCTCATGAAGGATCACTAGATTGAACACAAACACAACAGACTCTTATTTTATATTGCCAGCATGATGTAAAATGATTGTGAAAATAAGAATTATCCCATTCTAAATATCTATAATGTGACAAAAATTGCTGACCATTCTAGTTTGCCATTCATTCCCTCAGACTAAAATTTACATTCAAGGATAAATGTACGCACAAAGCTGGGCTGCTCTTTGCAAGAGAAACTGTGCAAATGTCATTTGAAGTTGTTCACTCAGCTGGGAGATCCCCCCTCCGCCCCATCCTGTCTCCTGCAATTACCCTTTGCCCCTTTCCTCCTGCAGCTATTTCTTCCTGGCTGTCACGGTTTGCCATCCTTCAAACGGCAGCGCTCCTGCTCCTGCTCCTGCTGCCCATCGGATGTGCTGAGCCAGATCTGACAGACGGTCATAACCTGTGGAGGTTTGGGACTAAACACCACCATTTTTAAAGGGTCTTCTCCAGAGCCCCATCTCGACAGCTCTAAGGATTACTGTTTCTCTCTGTAGAAGCAGAAGGGATTCAAAACGATCTTCTTCCAACCCATTCCTGCATCAGTGCAGAAGCGTCCCCAACCAAACAGCCATACTGCCCTCAAGTGCACAGTCAGCAGCCACCTAAAGTAAAGAGTCAGCCATGTTACGGCCTTACAGCAGGAAGGAATGGGTGCTGGGAAGGGAAGGAGTGGCTGACAGCAGCCAGTGGGATGGCAGGAAAAGTAGCCTGGGGCTTGCAAGGACGGTCTGCTGCTGGGTCATTCACCGCTTATGAAGAAAGAACAAGCATATGAAAAACCCACCAGGGGTCTAATTGGTTTTCCAATGTCAATGGGTATTGCCTGATGTACTGGCAAGCAGACTGCTTCCACAGCTTATTCCTGGCAGCTTTTATAATAGAAAGCCATAGAAGGCTTAGCAAACTATCAGATAGGTTTTTCACTTTAGCTCTGAAGAGAAGAAATGAGACAGCAGAGAGGGACTGATTTTCTTGGTGAGATTGGCTCCCCATGTTGGTGAGCAGTCTGTCCTCTCATCAGGGTTGACTGGCAGAGTGTTTCACAGTGCCCTCGAGAGCTCTTCTTTCCCAAGGTTTGCCCAGGTTTCAGTCAGCCCTCATGGAGTTACCAGTTTGTCCCAGCGCCTGGTGACCCTGGTCCCTAAGCCTTAGTGGCACTCGAGAAGAAGCAGCATGACTGAGAATTGAAGGTTTGCACCGTGGAGGCACGGGCTGCTTCCTAGTCCCTGCCTTGGGGAGCACATGTGGCAATGGTAGAGTCTTTGGAACACGTGTCATGTGTAGAAAGAAGCTGAAGTCACTCCACTTGGGTCCAAAGGCTTCTTTAGGAGGAGTTTGACGATTTATATGGGTTTCAGATGACTTCATTTTTTAAAAGTGCGTGGAATGCATCCAAAGCAAATAATTTTCTTTTTTTTTTTTTTTTTTTCCTGTGCTGAATGGGAAGACCAAAAGGAAAAGCCTGGAGAAAGGAGGATGGATGGTCTTTCTTTAATGTCAAAGCTGACATAAACACATCTCCTCCAAACCCTTCTCACAAGATAATTTTCTCAGCAAGACACAGATTGCTTCAATCTCTGTGTAGCAGCCTTTGAAGCTCCCCCCTTGTTGCCGTTATGGAGGAGGGAGGGTTGCCTTTGAGGATTTCTGCAGCAGTGCAGTGTTCCTCCTCCAAATGCTTTCACACGATGAGATAGCCGGTTGCTCCAGGCAGTTCCGTCTTTGGAACTTCTCTGCCATCATACGAGGGCAAATAGAGAAGTAGCCAATGTCTGGTTTGCAAAATATTTGAATTTCAGTAACTAAAATGTTTCATTAAAAATATTCTGACCGGTTCTCTGTAAAACCTCAATTTTCATTAGACAGAGGCCCTGCTAAGGAGATGATGAATGATGTTGGAGAGGTGCCACCAATTAGGAGGCATCAATTTTTCTGTCAACAGGATAAGCCCTTCTGCAAAACTTGTCATATGTTTGTTCCTTTTCTGTTTGTGAAGGTATTTGTTTGGCAGGGAGATTTTGCATGAGGGGAAGAACTTATAAATTGTTTTTTCACGGTTGTCATTGCTGCATTGAATTCCTGTCTTGTGGGACATTTTCCCTGTTCAGGGTTCTTGCACTTCGGTCTGTCTGCTGTCTGCTACTCTCCCATCTGCAATGCTTTTGGGGAAAAAAAATGACTCTACTTCTGCAGTGAGTTCTGGGAGGGGAAACACTTGTGATATTAGTAGTCTCCTGGGGAGCACAAGACTTGGGACCTGCAGCACCTTCAGGCTGCAGGCTCAGGAATGCTGCTGTATATATACAGAGGTTCCCCAAAAGGGAGAGAGAAATGCATTTCTGAGCACTTCTTTCTTAAAATTGCATGCCTCCTGTGCTTGCATCCTAGTAAGTGTATTCTGTATTTGATGACTTAAGATACAACTGAGGACATGCAGTTTTCTTTTTCAATTTATGCATTTTCCTTACCCATATTCAGATAGCTTCCACATCTTCTTTTACTGAACAGGAGATTTTACTTCTCTTACTCATGGAAAGTTGTATACATCCTTTACTCATCTGCATGCAGTGATTCACAACTGCTGCTATTTAATAGCTTATTGCAAGTCATTTTATGAAATCATCTGTAGCAAATACTTAGCAGATACTAGAAGAACAAACAAGGAAGTTTCCTCTGCATGGGCATATGTGTAATACACAGAGAGTAAGAGTTATCTGTGTGTGTTGCAATATTTGGCAGGAGACTGAATGAGAGGGATGCATATCTGGTGGGATTTCAGATGGGCCCTGGTGGATGTTGACATGACCTCGAGGCCTATCAGGTCCTTATGTGGGAACTCAGCTTCAGGAAATGGTGCATATGATTACATTTTCCGAGGTGGTCAGCACCACTGCAGCTGCGTTCTGAACAGCAGCATCTCTCAGCATGTGAGAGGAAGTTCCAAAAGCTGAGAAGCCAGGGTGAGGAGACAGCTGCCCAGAGCTCCTGGTCCTCTCAAAGCAGGAGCAGTGGCATAACATGCAGAGAAGATAATTAATGAAGTTGAGACTGGAAGCAGCCTGGGCCATAATAGTAACCACTCCCTGTTTGAGTTTGTGATCTTGAGGAATATGGGCCTGGCAAAGAATAGAGTCAGGATCATGAACATCAGGAGAGCAAAATTCTGTTTAAGGAACAATTGGATGAGATCCCCAGGGAAATTGTCCATAGGGACATAAGAAGAGATTAGGAGAGTTAGAACCAGATTAACTTTCAGGTTCCTTCCAACCCAAGCCAACATTTTTCAGTGTGATTCTCTCTTTTCTTTTTAGTATGCCATCATATACGCTGTCTTTTCTTACTTACCTTTATTCCTCTTTTCCAGGTTGGCCTTCCTTCTATGATGTGATCAGTCCTGATACAATTACTCTCACTGATGATTTTTCCTATGGGATGCATCGGATTGAAATATCCTGCAGTCAGGTTAGTTTATAGCACACAAAGACCATTCTGATGGCAAAGGCTGCAAAAATCATTACAGCGTGCTGTATTTTCTCTAAGATTTGCAAACCTTTCAGTTCCATTAAATAGTAATCATTATAAGAGAGCACAATGGGCCGTAGGTATAACAGCTGGGTGGAATGAGCACAAGGGCTTGTTGGAATGCACGTTGTTGTCTGGTGTGAGATTTAACAGAGCAGATGTAAATGGCCAGGCTTGGTGCTGAGTCTACAGAAATTGTCTTCCTGAAGAGGATCCCTTCAAAGGAGCTCCTGTGCCTGGCTGACCTCCTCCACATGTGAGCAGCCAGGATGGAAGCTGGAAGCAGTGGAGCAACTGCCCGTGTGCTGATTCCATCACTGCACATTACCGTGCAGCAGCTCTAAGTCAGCCCCAGCGCACATTCCCAGCACGGTCCTCATGGCTGCCTCAAACATTCCTGTCTGCCATAATAATGAAGTCAGTAGTCATTCACATCACGCCCAAATTTTCCGTTATCTGTCTTGTTCTGCTTGCTTGCTCTCACCCTTTGTGCTGCTCTGCAAAGGGAACGGTGCAGTCATTGCCTAACAGAGGCGCTCGGCAGATGTACCCAGCAGCTTGCGGCTCCTGCTCCATGCACCCACTTTCCTCCTAAGGGAAGCAGGGCTTCATCTGGGCCGTGAGAACTTGCTGTGCTCTTTCCAGACAGCAGTGCTGGTAGGATAACTGATTTCAGCGCTGATGATACAAGTCCTCACATGTTAATCAGTTCTCATATAGAAATGCTCAGAGCGAGTTAAGAAGTTTCTTGAAGAGAGGCGAGATCATCTTTATGTGGAGAATCCACTAACTTCACTCTGGGTAGAGGGTCTGGCTCTCATAAATATGTTTATGGCCAAATCAGCATACCTTGTGCACAGCGCTATAGTTTTTACAAATGTACAATGTACATTTACATTTTTGATGTTGTTTTTTAGCAGATGGGTTTTAATACTTTTGGAACATCCATTTCCCTAAAATTCCTTAGCAAGGTAGCAACAGGACCACAGGCTGGGAGTCTCTCGCTTCATCAGTAATTACTGGAGTAATCAAAACTGTAACTTACTTCCTTCACCTCTGCTTAGGGCTGAATAGTGCTAAAATAAGCGTGCTACCAGCTTGCTGAACATGTGTCTGCTGACACCCTTCAAAAGATGGCCACAGCTCCTGGGTTCACTGGAGGAAAGCCCAAGGCAGCCTGTGGTCAGGACATGGAATCTGGGAATTTCATTTGCCTGCTGCCAAACAAAACAGCACTAGCAGACCTGAGACCAGCAGCGTTAGCAGCAGGCACAAACAGCCACCATAAACTTAGAGCAAAGCCAAAAACTGAATGTATAGCGTTAAGAAAAAAGCACAACCAAAGTCGCTGTATAATCCACTGGCAACATGTGATCAGTTCTGCCAGCTTCCTGGTGCAGTAACCCCACGGATGATCAAGTCACACAGGAAAATAGCTTGAAGATTGGTGAACATCTTTGCAGCCACTGCTCAGCGCAGTTAATACCACCACATTGTGTATCCATAACAAAACCATTTCCTCCCCTCCTCAGAGCCCTCGGAATGTGAATCACACGTGCAGCTGCACAGAAAGGCACAACTTTACTGCAGCTTGGAAATGCACGGGATTGATATGGCAGGCCTTAGTGAAACAGGAGGGAAGGACCCTCTCCCACACCCAAGCCCTTATTAATCTTTTGCAGATGAAAAAGTAGTTGCTTTTTCTTTCAAAGTCCTTTCACCTCTCTGAGAGAGTAAGAAACATCTTTTAATCTTCTCCATAATGGAAAGTGTACAGTAGGGGGGAAATAGCTGTAGAATAAAGCAAAGACATGCGTGGGCTTATCCTAAAAATAACTTTTTGGAAGCGCGTTGCCCTGGATGTATTTAAAAGGTCGATTTTTAGTGGCAGGTGGAAGTTAATTGCAAATGCATTTGAGGAATAATGTAAATCTGTTTGCGGCTCTCCCTTTTTTTCTCTTTCCTGCTTGAGAGTTCCTTCCCCTGAGGTCTCCCTTGCTATTATTTGTACCTGTAAGAATCAATAAAGTTTTGTAGTCGCAGAAGAGTTGTTTGCACATTGCTAGCTCAGAATGGGTTGCAGCAGCTGACTGCAAGCTGCTCTCTGCAACTGCCGGCAGCATATTAGAACCAGGAGGCTGGAGATCCAAGCATACTGACAGCTAGCAGCAGCCCCCCCTTTCCTGCTCCTAAAAACATAGTTCAGATGCTTCAGTCCATGTCACCATCCTAAGTGCATTCTGCCAGGGATATTTGTGCATAAGGCCTCAACAGATGATTGTTGCTTCTGGCGAGGCTTTGCAGGCATGCCTGTACGCCCTAGAAAAATGGTCGGCACCTATTGTGAGTGGGGAGGACAGCAAAATCAATTCATCCTTTGTGCTCTCAGCTGAGGGCCAAGGTTCTTATGCTGCGATACAAAGGGTTGAATTACTTTTCTTTTCAGGGCAGATGAGTTATAGAGTCCTCTACAGAGAGAATCGCCACATAAATTTTTGGTGAGGGGTAATCTCCAAAGGTAACAAATTTTGCAGTAATCCAACCCTGGTGTGATTCTGCCAGCACAAGAAGGTGTAATGCGACTACCTTGAACTTGAGCACAGCTTTTCAGGTTTTGTGAGGAAAGCCTTTTTGATAGATAGTCTCCCTGGTCTATATGTTTGTGAGTATATTACTCCTGCAGACCGTTTCTCTCTATGGTTTCTCTTCTTCTGTTTCTGTCCAATGGAGACGGAATGATTTATCTTCAGGCAAACGTTAATCTGGAAAAGATCTGTTTAACACTTCTAGGCAGGAGGTTTTGAAGCGTTCTTCCTCGAGATGATTTAATTAGGATGCCGAACATTTAGAAAAATGCTCTCTCTGGGACACTAAGTTTCTTCAGACTTTTTTTTTCTGAGGTATGGAACAGCTTTAATCAGGTGAAGTGCCTCATTGTGAGAGACTCTGCTTGTAGAAACTCCTCAGGTTTTCTGTCCAAGCTGCTTTAAAAAGGGCCTCCAGCCTGAAGGATAATGAAATAAGGGCTGGAGAATGGAAGAAAAGGTTGCAAGGCAGTGGTCTTCCAGGAAAACAAGCTTTGTCTTTTGTAATAGCCCTGCAATTTTCCTTTGCCTTTTCCCGTTTGTCTTGTTTTTTCTTCCATCACTGCAAAGTCCTTCTGGGCTGCGGTGTTCCCTCTGATTGTCTGTGGGAGCTCTGGGATGTGGAGGCTGGGGCTGCAGATCCTGAGGATTTCTGTGGGCTGCCACTAACCAGAAGCATTTCTATTCCTCCTAACTGCCATGAAAGCTTCAGTCTGCTGAGAGAGTATAACCTGAAGCCAAGACTCTTACCTGCTTCTGCAGGCGTCCTTCTTAGTGCTTTGATGAACTGAAAGCACTAACAGCAGGAGTACATTAGCAGCACATTAACTGCAGGGTAGAAAGTTGCCATCACTAACTCATTCACCATTCAGTAGTGCCTCTCTGTATTTGGAATGCTGTGAATTAATTAAATGTTAAGAATAATTGGCGCTTCTTAATTTTTGCTGTCTGACTGAGAACCTGCTAACAGCTCTGTGATCTCAGTTACATCATTCCAGCTCTCACTGAGATCAGCCATTGACTTGAAAGGCAAAGGCTCTTTAGGAAAGCAGCATGACTTTCCTGTTGAAGATAAATATTTCTCCAGTGCAACCTTTTATTTTACTTTTTTTTTTTTTTTTTCTTTCTTGTGGCAGACTGTAAAAATGAACTTGTGGAATTTAAGTGACTAATTATAAAAAGTTAATATTATCCCGATACTTTGTCAGCTGCAAAGTGCAGGGATAGAAATAATGTGACATGAAACGTGCAGGAAGGCTGGGCTTTAAATCTCAATCATTGGTGGTATCAGCAGATCACCTTCCTGGATAGCTCTCATCCATAAACATAGGCTGTGGATCCCAACCACAAGGGCTGCGTAGGCACTAGCGTGCTTTCCTGGAAGCAGCACTGCATAACACTGCCACGAATGACACTGTTGAGCTGTGCAGAATCCCAGTGATACCCTGTTGTGTTTTGTTTCAGTGCGGCGCACACCTTGGGCACATTTTTGACGATGGACCTCGTCCAACTGGCAAACGATACTGCATAAACTCTGCTTCGTTATCCTTCAAACCCGCAGAGAAGAACAGCGCAGGGGAAGGCAGCGGTAGCACCCGTCCTGCCCAAACAGGCAAAGCTGAGCTGTAGGACATGGCAAGCCTGGAGAGAGCTGCTTTCATCCCACACAGCTCACAAGGCATGTTTTCTGAGCTACCTGCTACCTTATATCCTAAGAATGTGTTAATGTATGAAAGCATTTTTCACCATCCTTTTTCTTCCACTCCTTTCTGGAGCCGAGGCCTTGCCTGCCAGTGCATTTTACTATATAATTGGATTGAAAAATGCGTTGACTGACTCTATGGGTTTTCTTCTTTTGTTTTCTTTTGTTTTTTTTTTTAGAGATTGCTTTGGGGAATCCTTAAATCAAGGGACTTTGGCACTGTGAGTGAGTAGTTTCTTACTGTAGGTCTGAATAATATTCGTTTTTGTGTGGGAGATGGGAATTGTGTTTATCTCCAGTTTATAGGAAATTTCTGGGCATAAGAAATCCTGGATTCCCAGCACGTTTCTGCTTTGTTCTGACTTGCGAGGCACGCAGCCTTTGGTCATATGCATTCAGCCATCTCCCAGTATCAGCCGCACCCTGCAAAGACTCGTATTTATGGCTGTTCCTTCCCAACTAGAAGAGATGGATAAGATGCAGAGCCCATCCTTTGGCTAACTTACTGCCAACATTTCAAGGGTGTGGTTAGAAAAGGCGTAAACATTGTCTCAGCATCTGTTTTCCCCTCTGGTATTCAAATCAAGGCTCTAACTAGTAAGGCTCACTTATGCAAGCTCCTAATGAGACTTGGTTGTTTTGTGAGGCCTGAAATCTGAATTGAGGCTGAAATCTGCAGGTGGCCATTCCATGGGCAAGTGCAGAGGCAAACTGGAGCACTGCTAGATAAGGGATGACACCATGCTCTTTATCTGGTCAGCTGCTTGACAGTAGGATTCATAAACAGGACAGCTTCTGCTAAAAAGGAGCTCAGGAACGCAGCAGGCAGGGGGACACCTGAAGTGCCCTGTCTGATGGTGGGGCCTGGACACGTGCTGCCTGCAGGGCTGTGGCCCTTGTTTTGTGCAATTGAGATGTAGGACACGAGTGCAGAGTTGGTTTAAGAAATGAATCGGAAAAAAGCCTATCAAAGCTCCAGCAGTTTTCATGTAGCAAGATTTGCCACCCTATAAGGTGTTTTTCACAGCTGCTTTTAGGTTTTATTGAACAAGTTTGCCTAGAATTGTGCATAATACTGTTTCTTAAGCTATAACATATAGTATTTGCTGACACCGCTTTGCCTTTAAGCGTTGAGAGACTTGATGAATACGGTATTCACTTTTATTAGCAAGCCGTGTGACTAACATATTTGGATCCAGTTTTATTTCCAGGAGGAGCAAAACAACCACTGATTTTTATGGAAGTAGGATTGAGGTTTTTATGTCGGTGATAATAAACACATTTCCTAGAGTACAAACATACTTCTGTTAAAATGCAGCCACTGTTAAAGCATGCAGAATGGCCAGAATCTCCAATACAAATAGCAAATGCATGAAAAAAGCGCGCAGTACCTCAGCTTAGACTACATGCAAATCAGATGATAAATACTTAGAGCTGAAAGTGCAATGAGCACCTTCTCACATGAGCATTCCCCCAGATGTCGTACAAGGAATTGCTTCTAACAAGGCTGCTGTGGACTGACCTGCGCTGTTCCAAGGCAGCCAAGTTCCTCCTGGTTCCATCGGTTTTTAGCAGTTTCTTAGAGAAGGGCTGCTCTGATCTCTCACTTTTATTTAAAGAAAAGTGGGTTTTCTTGACCACATTTTCTGACATAAACGTAAAAAAAGGCAGCATCTATAAAAATGTGGTACATAAATGTGGTTTAATTCCAGATTGCTGTTGGATTTAAGTGTTATCAAATTTCAGTCTATTTCTGCCTTATGTTAAAGAAATATATTGCTTAAACTTCAGTGTGCAGTAATGTGTGCTGTCCTACAGGAGATTTATTCTTGCAGGATATGGAGTGCAATGAAATGAGTCAATATGGTGAGGTGTATGTGATCTCTGGGAGTTAGACCATTTAACATAGGAAATGCATTGTTCTCTCTTGTGCGCAAACTATACCACAGCGCAGGGCAAGGTAAGACAGATTTCTTTTTATTGCTTTAAGAAGATGCTAGGAAGGGCTAGTGTTGAACCCTCCATACTTGGTTCGGTCTGGTTATGATCATGCCGGAGGAAATTTGGGAATAGAGCACAATGTATAGAACAATAGGAGAATATTTCTGTATCTTTACATTTTGCACTGTCTAGATGCTTATGAAAACTGAATGCAAATTCTGTAGAAATAGCAAACTATATTTTATAATATCTCTATTGTTACTCAGATGTTTAAATAGCATACCTTAAAATACCATGTCACACATTATTTATATATACTATATATATAAAAAATTGCACGTTTTATATATATATATATATATACATACACAAACATGTATCTATCCAAGTATAATTTTAGCTTCAGTACCTTTTTAATAACTGAAACCTTTCCTTAAAAGAGTTCAATACTTTTAAGAAATCAAATATACGTTTTTCAAATTAAATTTGTTTTCATATATTTGTTGTACACGGATATAAAATAAATTCCTTTATAAATAATCCCACTCTCCTCCCTCGTTTGTCTGTTTTTGCAGCAGGTTTATGTGCCCACAGCTGCAGTCCAAGAGCTGCTCTTTCTTGCTTTCTCTAAGCTGCCAATATTGTATGGCAGGCAAGTGGCATGCGAGCTGTAGGCATCCCGCAGTGCCTGGGCTCAATCAGCAGCCAAGAAACTTGGCTGGAAAGGGGTTTTGGCAGGGCTTTGTCTGTAAGGACAGAAGTTGGGAGCACATGGTGGGCAGCAAGGTAGTGCCACTCAGTAAATCGGCTCAGCGGTGGGTCTGGAAAGATGGATGCAAGGGAGGAGAAGAACTTGCAGGCTGTTCTCAAACCTTTTTCCATGCTTTTACTCCCAGGAACCTGGGAGTTACTGCAAGATTAATTCACTTGCTGGATGTCTTTGGACACAATGAAGACTTATTTTTCCACCTTAGTATAATGTTTATTAGTCCAACGATTACTCCCTTCTGATACTGCCTCTTAGCCTGTAGTTCCCTTTCAGACCCATGATTGTGTGATGCTCCCAGACTGATGGACTAACTGGTATCTAACGAAATAGGATGCAGGTCTGGGCACCCCGCCCTGCCTTGCTTTGCTATACTAAAAACATACACTTTGTATGTGAATTGGTTAACACTGGGGCCTTACCACAGCAGCTACAGCACATGTGCTCATATGGACAGTGGTAGACTTGCACCTGGGGTTATACAGCAGAGACATTGCTCCAGGAAGGAACTGGGAGCTTGTTGTGAAGAACTGCATCAGCCTCTCAGACTTACAGGTAAGTGGTGTCCAAAAGCTTTGTCCTCCGTTAAAAAGCAAGGTACAGCTGAAACACTCAGCCACTGCCCAGTGCAAGACAGAGATCTCAGTGGTGCATGGGATGAGGCCTGCCCATCCTGCTCAAGTGAGGCATGACATGTTACTGCCCCCTTTAACAGTAACAAAGGTACTTTCTGTAGTAGTGGCTAAGACTCATTTTATTCCCTATCTTCTTCACCCCAAATAATGGCTTTTTTCCCTAGGTTCAGCAAGACAGCATGCTAAGTCAGTGCTTCTGATGAAGTGATGCTGAAGAACTCATCCTCCCCAGTGTGTGTTGCACAGTGTGGATACTGGTGTTCTATTGGTTGTACTGAAACGTCTCAATCTTGGTTCGCTTATCCTTGTTTTGCAGTCTTTCAGCCAACTGAATTGATTTAAGCAACGAGCTGAAGTCTTCTCTAACTGAGTATGTGACTTACATTCATTATTCTTATTGCTCAATACATTACAAAATGCCTGTGGATGATGTCCGTGTGCTGTCAGGGGCTCTCTGCTCCTTCACCTGTGGTCTGTGATGGAATGCAAAGTAGTTGATACAGGTTGCTCTACGAGTTCCATCTCAGAGCTTCACAGTCTCTCTTTTCAGTCTTGAAATACTGTAAGGATGCAGGCACAACAGGTGTCCACACTTCCAGCACTGAAATCAGCATGCACTGCACCCACTTGCATACAGAATGAAATGGCAAGCTGTGAGCAGCACTGGAAGCAAACTCATCAGCATCCATATCCAGTAGAGCAAGAAGAGAAAGTGTTGCTTAGTTCATTGCTAAGTTGAACTAATAGTTCTTGGTTTATTGACTATTAAAATGAGGCCACCTACAGGTCCCAAAATAAACCTGCAAAAATGTTTAATCTGGCATGTTGGAATGGTTGCATTTCAGCCTCGCTTCTTGCTCCCTTTTTGTTACAGAGAGAAATGATACCACAGCTTCTGACTACTCCTTTCAGATCAGAGCCACAATAGCACTCAGCAGCTGCAATGCTTTTACAGTCTTTTTTAAAAATTTGTTCATAAAAGGCAAAATAATACTAGTTAATCTTACCACAATTGGGGAAATCACTGAAATGGCCAAACTCTGTGCAGTTTAGGCATGTGATGTCCTGAAATCCTTATATGGGCCACCAGTGTAATATTAAAGGCACTAAGAAAAAAGGTCTCTGTTATGTCCACATGTTTTTGGGATCAGGGCCTGCTTGAGCAGCCCAAATTAAGCAGAAATAGTACACTCAGACACCTTCCCCAGAGACCCTCTAGGACTCTGAGCCAACCTGCTCAGACCTTTCCCTTAGCCAGCATAGGCCAGTAGGAAAGGAGAAGCAGTTCCAGAAAATGAAAAAGAAAAGGCTTCCAGTTTCAAACTCTTGGTTTATTTGCTTCTTATTAGACAGCTTTCAAACGCTGGAGACGTTTCACTCTGCAGATGTCTTAAGCAGGGCATTCTCATTTGGTACTCTTTGCAGTTTCAGTACATGTGATATCGGAGGTCTAAGTTCTTCTGGCCAGGAAATTTTACTGCCCTTGTGCAGCATATCTGTTTCCACCACCTCGCTTTTCACTTGCTGCAGGGATTTTCTTCTCTTTTGTTTTTTCAATAGCCGGCACTCCAGAGAATTACATTTTCTTTTTCACTGTAGTCTACAAGCTATTGCAATTGGGCTTCGCATTGTCTCAGACTCCATCTGCCCAGGTGCAAGGACTCTGCTCCCCAAAAACAAACAGTCCCCAGCTGGCAATAGGAGAAACTGGGCAAATCTTATGTGTCCAATTGCAGGGAAAAGTGGAGGTTCTTCAGAAAGGCAAATAAGATACATCTTTATCATCCCATTAAGGTGCACAAGTTGATTTTGTGTGTGGGCTGGTTAGTTTTCATGCTTTCTCAGGCTGCTTCTTCTTGCAGTCTGGGTATTGTCTTCTCTGGTTTACTGCTTTATTATTGTATGTTTCATACAAACACAAACATCTGGAGAACATCCTCAGGTATAACTGCTGGGCAGGCCAGAAAATATCTGGTGTGATCTGAAACAGATTTGCTTCCTTTGAAAGCACACCCCTGGGACTGGGAAACTTGGAAGCTCTGCAATGGTGTAGAGATCCTTCCACCTCCAGAGCACCACTTCACATTTGGCTGGGATCTGTAGCAGCTGCCATCCCAGGTTGTTTCTTTGCTGTTCACTGTTGTTCCTTGTGAAAGGAGTTGGTGCTGGGGCTGGTTTGCAGAAATCATTGTGGCAGTATCCTTGTGAGCATCAGTGATGATGAGGCTGAGTAGGAGCACTGTAGGAGCAATCCATTTCTGCACAGATAGCAATGAAGAGGTGGAAGGGTAGGAGAAGGGTGGGAAGGGCAGAGAGGCTAAGAGTAAGGTGTACTGGGAAAAGTTCGTCAAGGTATGTGCAAAGAAGTTATTTTCAAGATTCATTTAAAACTTTCTGTGGGAACAGGATGCCTTCAGGACATCCTGCTTTTCCAGAGAAGCCATACAGGGAACAAGAGCCCAGGAGACAGTGGGCTGAATTCTCAAAGGAAAAGTGCACACCAGCTGAAGCACAGGCACTGCTGCATTCTTCTCTGATGCCACCCCATTATGTCTCTTCCTGCATCAGTATTGCTCCATTTCCACACACCCCTTTGCAAGCTTTCAAATACCTTTGCTGCTTCAGCCCTGAGGCACAGGATCTCGAGAAAGATGTTTGTTTTACCTCATTCCTAGTTTGAACAACTTCTAGGAAAAAGATAGGAGCAGCTTTTTCCTAAACTGAGAAAGATTCCAAGCTGTCTCCAGGATTCGCTGCCTCCATATTGCCAACTTCAGCTTTGCAGGCTAGCACCGGTCACAAGCGGCCATGAATTCAGTATTCTCCGTTGATAAATTACAATTTTATCTTTGTTTGGCTAGGGCTTTTAGTGGCTGCCAGCTCAAAACCATTGCTTAATATATCATTAGAGGGCAAATATGTTCCTGTGTGTTTCTGTGGCATGTAAGCAGATCCTACCAGAGCCTGGACATTCCAGCATCCTGCTGAGGAAGGAAAGCAGTGCCCCAAATCATTTAGGCTGCAGATTTTCTTTGCAAATGAAATATTTTTTGTTTTTCAAGGTCAGACGCTTGGGGCTGTTCAGGTCACAAGACGCCAGAGGCTGTTTACTTTGGAAAACAAGGACAGCAGTGGTGGGAGGTGCTTTTAGCAACACCCAAATCTAATGTTTTAAACCAAACAGTGGTATGGCCAAAGGGCAGCCTCGCTCATCCTCACTGACACCACGACATAGAGGGAGGGCGTCCAAGAGCCAACTGACGTACGGGAACTGAGCAATAGGAATAATATTTGGTATTCCCACTTATGAACTCAAATACCTCAAAGAATGTGGGGGATCCTCAGATGAGAGGAATATTTTACATTGACTACAGTCATTGTTTGCAGTGGAAAGTGGTTTCCTCAAAGATTGAGACAGTTCCCAGGAATGGGTTGCATCTGAAAGCGTTTTGGTCAGAGAGGATCAACTCTTTTCCAATGCCCAGGTGCCAAATGGGATGGGAGGTTTTCCTCTGCCCTCTGAGTATCTTATTTCTTCTTTCATTTGAGTCAGCCGTTCAGGCTATGGGGATTTCTCTAAGCTAACAATAAGATAAGAAACGAATCATTGAGAAGGTGATACAGGGGAGAAAGAAGAAAAAATGTGAGAGGTTCCACCTACTGGTACAAATTGAGGCACTTACATATGTGATTTCACTCACCTTTTGAGTTGCACCTCAGGGCTAAAACTGAGCAAGCAGATACACAGCTGTGCTTCTCCTTGCTGGCTGCATAGGAGCCCAGGAGCCGTCCCACCTGAGGGCAGCTCGGCTGCAGCAGCACAGAACCCTTCAGGTTGTAGAATCCAAGAAACCGTGTGTCTCCAAACACTTCCATCCCTATCTGGGTGTCCACGCACAAGTTTATAATGTTGTTTTAAAATGTATCTGACTTTCTGTATGTGGATTTTTTTCCCCATCCCTGCCTCTTTACCAACCGCTTTTACTTCATTAAGACATTTGTTTCCTGTTGATGTTTAATTAGTAGATAAATTCCGTGGGTTGAGTTTGAAGGCAAAAGTAAAAGTGAGTTTTAGATGATTCAGCCCATTCTAAACCAGCAAGATGGTGTTTAGCGGTGTTAAACTGTAATAAAAATCCACGTCTATGTGGGCTCACCTGGAGTTTCACAACAGCAGTGAGGATAGGGCACAGAGCTTCCTATTTCAAATGTCTTCAAACGTCTCTTCAAAGAATCTCTATTAGGTGTTAGGAGCATGGAGGCTATGGCATCCAGTTACACAGCTCTGACCATTTAAGAGAGGTGAATAAAATAGGGTCGGTTTTAGAAGCATACTGTGAATGGATTACTGTTTTTCCCCTGAAAATACGCATTTCTTCCAGCAGTGTAAAAGTGAGAGGAGCATTTATACCACCAGTGTAGGAAACACACATCTCTTTTCTCCAATGACTGAACTAATGAGAGCTATCAAACTTCCTAATGGTTGAGGGAAAGCCTGTCAGTGCCTCGCACTGGTAAAATGTGTTTTCCATAGAGCTGCTTCCAACTGACACCGGTGGGAATGAGGGAAGCTCAGCATCAACACAGCCTGGTGACTCAGGTGCTCCTAATGACAGCGGGTGGTGATGGAGAAGCAAGCTGGCCAGCCCTGGTTGAGAACCATGTAAACTGCCAAACACACCTCGCTGACCTTGAGCCTTACCTGGAGGACACATCTCCAAATGAATCACAGAGTTATAGAATCATAGAATTGCTCATGTTGGAAAAGACCTGAAAGATCATCGAGTCCAAACTCAACCCAGCCATACTACCCTAACTAACAACCCTCTGCTAAATCACATCCCTGAGCACCACATCCAAACAGTTTTTAAACACACCAGGTGGTGACTCAACCACCTCCCTGGGGAGCCTATTCCAGTACTTAACTACCCTGTCTGTAAAGAAGTTTTTCCTAATATCCAACCTAAACTTGCCCTGGTGCAACTTGAGGCCATTTCCCCTCGTCCTGTCACCTGTCACCAGTGAGAAGAGACCAGCCCCGCTCTCACTGTAAGCACCTTTAAGGTACTGGAAGAGAGCAATAAGGTTTCCCCTCATCCTCCTTTTCTCCAGACTAAACAGTCCCAGTTCCTTCAGTCTCTCCTCATAGGGCATAAACTGCATTTTAAGCCATTAATGTTCCAGGAAAAGGAATATGAACTCTGCCCCTTTCTAAAGGGAAGGGTAAAGGACCAAATTGTAGAGCTAAACCGCTGGTCTGGGTGACCGTCCTTGCTCTGTCCAGGTCAGCAGCCAAAAGGACAGACAGGGACAGTGCCTTCAGGCATATCCCGAGGGTAGGTTGTCAGTGTTGGCTTTCCAAATGCATGCGTTGCCCCGGCTGATGCACTGTCTCCATGTGTTTGTCATTATGCAATGACAGATCTGAACTCTGCTGTGCTCTGTTCAGGAACTAAAGAGGTTGTCCTCGCCACAGTTTGTGGGCTGGGCAGCCAGCAGTATGAGGGATATGAAAGAGTAAGCCTGGTTTTGATTACAAGGTGATGCCTACTTAGAGATGCCTTCAGATCAGCTGAGGGAAATGCTGCTTTTCAAAGCCAGACGTTAGATCTAAGTATTGATATTTCGAGACCAACAGGATAACTTGGGGCAAAACGCTCACCTCCCGCTCACCGAGGGTTTTCATGCCCGGGATTGTATTACAGTTTAGAAAATGCACAGCAAAGTCTCCAGGTTTGTTTGAAGACATGCATGAAGACTTATATGGTGAAACGTTTCATTCTGGCTGTGAAAAAAAGTTAATTCAAAACAGCTAAAACGTCAGCCATAAAGATGTACAACATTTTTCAGGAAGCCTTGTCCACCCTGAACAAATGTTTTCATAAAAAACAGCCTGCCCGTAATAATCACTGTTATTGAAAAGACATCCCAAGGTTGCTGTATGGAAATATGTTAAATACGTTCTGAAATTCAATCTAATATAATTTCAACATTAGAGCTCATTCATAATCCAGTATTAAAAGGCTATGCAATTTTCATGAAATATGTCTGTCTGTGTAATCATGAATGCTGAATATTGTCATGGCTTTCCAGGAATTTTCAGCCTCAGTGCAGAGGAAAGAAAATGCTTCCAACTGGACTTTTACACCACTGAGCAGAAATAACAATAACAGCTCCACATTTAAAATAAACATTTCTGGAAAAATACTATCTTTTAAAAGAGGCCGTAGTCTGAATTTCAAGCTACTGGTAATATGACACAGGCTTTGAGTGCGCTTGTGGCTGAGTCCCTTGGCTTTGTGTGGTGCTGAGGACAAACAGGAATCTGTTTACCAACACCTACGTGTACGAACCATCCCTCTGGATGAAGTTGGCCTCAACCTCAGATACATTTCTGTTTTCAGCTCCCAGAGATGCATCTGGGTGCAGTCATTCAAGTTATCACAGAATCACAGAATCACAGAATCACAGAATGACCTGGGTTGGAAGGGACCTCAAGGATCATGTAGTTCCAACCCCCCTGCCTGGCAGGGCCACCAAACATACACCTTTACTAGATCAGGTTGCCCAGGGCCCCGTCCAACCTGGTCTTGAACACCTCCAAGGACGGGGCAAGTTGTCAAGTCTTACCAGTCTTTGCTAATTCCACACTTCAGCACAGCACTGCGAGTAGATGCAGCACTGCAGGTTGGAAGGGTAAAAGAGAACATCTTCAGCCCCGCCACACAGCGGTGATGATCTACAGTAGATGTTTGCCACAGCTTTCTTGTGTTTGTAGTTTTCTGAAAGAATCAAAGCTTAATAAGGTAGGATTGTACACATGAAAAGGTGAGCGGGGAAATGTCCGTGTCTTTCTCTATTGTCCCTTCTCACTGATGGCTCTTTGATATTTCTCCTTTTTATGAGTAACCGTTCTTTTATTAGTGGAATGTTTCTGGTTCGGTGGCGCAAATTTGAAATGATAGGAAAAATTATACAACTGGGATCTCAATTATTCAGCACAGCCATTTTAATCTTTCATGTTATTCGATCCAGTACAAGTACATATGTCTTATTTCCAATTAGAATACGATTCTCACTATATTCATCATATATCGATGTCTGCTTTTCCATTTGCTGGAGACATAAAGGGCTGTGATTCAAAAGGTGCCATTCAGACTGCCCTGCTTGGGGACCAGCGCACTGTGCCAGCAGGCTGCCTGTAGCTGTGAGTGCTGTGTCCCAGGGAGCTGGTAGGCACCTTCTTCCTTGCAGAGCTCCTCAGCAGCTCACTGCAGAAGTGGTTCTGAGGGGTCTCTGCACCCCTATGTCACGTGCATGAGCAATACTGCAGTGCACATTTGTTTGATACTGCTCAAATGCATGTGGCAACAAGATCCCTTCCCTTGGCCTGATGGCCCTTGTAGTGCTGGGTGCTCCATGACTCTGCCTCTCTTTCCTCATTTATATGAACAGAGAAGAAAATATTTCTAACAGGGAGGTGATGGGGTCACTGTACCTGGAGGCGTTCAAGAAATGTGTGAATGTGGCACTGGGGGACATGATTAGTGAGCATGGTGGAGGTGGGTTGATGATTGGACTGTGTGATCTTAGTGGTCTTTTCCGACCTTAATGATTCTGTGATTCTTTGTTACCTAATATTTGAGAAATATCTCAAAAGAAAAGCCTTCAATGACAATAAAGCTGATATTGACTGTCCCTTCTGTGATACAAGGAGTGAAACACGCATTCAACATCTATCCCAGCTCTACACACCAAGAAAGCATGATGTGAAAACTCTTTAACATTATTTTGGCTTTGGCCATTCATAACTATATGGTTCCATCTAGAGAAGGCTGGGACACCAAGCATCCCAAAAGCTGAAGCTGGGAAAGGAGCTGCTCTGTGAACATGAGTATGCTATAGCAGTCTGAATCTCTTGAAAAGTAGACACATACTGAAGCTCAGCAGTATGTTGCTCACTGCCACATCCCGGGCTGCAAGAGGAAAGGCTCCCTAGACAGCTGTGAGGTGAGGGTTGGAAGATAGCTGACATCAAATGGCAGCAAGACTTCTCTCAAGTGCCCCTAGAAGCAGAGGCTCTCCAGCAGCAGCACAGTAAGAGAGAATGCTAAGCAAGATCTTCTCAAGCAGAAGTTCTTCAAATGCAAATACTTACATTGTAGCCCAGCAACTCAACCAGGCATCCCTGAGGTAGGAATAAATGCAATGACAGAGAAGCCTCAGTGTGGGCAGCTCACCCCACTTGCCCTGCAGGCCTCATGCCCATAGCACGGGGCTGAACCCCTGACCTTGAGACAGATGATCTTTTCAGAGCTTAGTGAGGAGCATGCAGGGCCTGGGGAGAGGAAGGCGATGCTGCAAGGTGCCAAGTGCATCAGGCACTTTGCAGGTCTGGCAGACATGCTTCATCCTTTTAAAACCACGTCTGTACTGCAAATTGAAAGGACCAAAACACATTGCACTGTGTTTGAACTGGCTTTTGTCAATGTTTTTACTGCAGGTGGCAGATGTTTGCTCTAGTCCAAACAGGCAATGCTTTGCAAAGGTGTGTGAGGGCGTGCTCTCACAGCACTGAGGTTTTGTGATGGTTTTCCAGGGCCTCTTCAAAAAGTATTCCCTTGCTAATCTTTATGATGAGCTCTAAGAGTCATGCTAACACCGGAAAATGTTTTAATATCCTTGTAGACAACTTCTGGCAAGGGCTTTTACAAGAAGACCAAAAAGCAGATCTATATAATTTCACATAAATATTTGAAAAGTATTATGCTGAAAATACTATTTTTGACTCTTCTGTGAGGGAAAAGGCTTTAATAGCTGTAATATCACGTACTAGTGGCATCCTGAATGTGGTGATGAAGGGACAGAGAAAATCCAGACTCTGGCACTGTTAAGCTTTTCCAGATGTGGCTCCACATTTACACAGAGAACACCTGAGATTTAACTTATGGCAGCATGACAAGGAACAAGAAATTGATGAAGCCAAGCTACCTGTGCCCTTCTGACAGCTGTGGGAAGCAGCCCCATTGTTTCAAAGATGGATGAGCACAGCCCTAAAAACATGAATCCTTTCAAAACCTTTGCCCAGCATAAAAGCTGTGGCGGGGAGTTGTCGAGAAACTCACTGCCACTTCTGGGGAACAAGTGATCTCTGCTGCTATAGATACACTTCAGAAAGGGTGCACAAATATGCTTGGCTTTGGAGGGGACACCAGGGACAGCACTGGAGGGCAAATATGCTTGGCTTTGGAGGGGACACCAGGGACAGCACTGGAGGGTAGAGGGGTGGGTTTGGGCTTTTTAAGGTGTGTACATCTATGGTGGGTGACTGGCATTACTAGCGAGTAATTGTTCCAGAGGGAGCCATCAAACGCCGCTGCCGCCACAGGCTGTGGGTGAATAGCAACAAGAGTCCCACCTGGTAGCATGAAGTATGTATCCAAAGGGTTAAAAATAGAGCAATACCTTGACTTCTCCATGCAGGCCAACTTGGGCCGGTAGGAGCCTTTCCAGCTCCCTGTTCGTGGCCTTCTCCCCTGCCTGTTGGGTGCATTTGAACCCAATAGTCTCCAGGGACACTGGCCTGTCTGTGGGTCATTGGGACAGGGAGGAACACATGTGGTCGGATCCAGCGCTTTCATCGCATGAGTATGTGTCAACATGTCACTTTAAAGTAGTTCAAGTAAGAGAGATGGGGGAGCAGATGAGGAGGAGGGAGGCAGGAAACATGTCGTAAATCCACAGTGAGAGGGGCTCTGAAGTAAGAGCATTAAAGACTCTGGAAAACACATAAAAATCTGCCATCAAGAGGGCACTGTCAATGCATTCTGTCAGTACAGTTTGCTTTTTATTTCCTAGTGTGCAATATGATATATAAAAAGTTCACCTTTACTAGATGATCCATGAAAGCACGTATTTTGCATGAGATTTATTTTTCGTAAGCACAGACCTGGCATTTCCAGACATGGGTAGATATCTGTCACCGTCCCATACAACAAGGCCATTCCTCTCCCAAGCTGGCATCAGAGTTGACCCTGCTGGGTGCCACCAGCACCTGCAGTCTCCTGAGGACTCTCCCATTTGTGTACTGTTCCCAATACGCAGCCCACCTCTTTTTGTTTCCACCTTTTTCTTAAGAAGAGCCGAACAGAGGAATGTAAAGTTAAATAAAAAACAATGGAGAAAGATCAGACTGAAATAATTTTCCCTCAAAATCCCATTAGTGCAATCATCAGATATGTGAGGCTTTGCACTTTCTCATGTTGCTATTGTAAAAAGACAGAGAAAATTTGAATCCACTCAAATGTTATGGCGAGTCTCAAATATTACAAAGAGTTTCTGTAGGCATACATCCCACTGCAAGGCTCTGAATTTCCCCAACACCCAGAATATTAAGCAACTTGAGGCTCGGGCTTTTAGATAGAGATTTGAGAACTGAGAACATCCTGGCCTGCCTAAAAATGACTAGTGAAAGGAAAAATTGCCAACACAGCAACCACCATCCTCTCTGGCGGCCAGCTGTACCTGATTCAGCTACAGGACTTAACATGTCCAAAGTGGGGAAAAGGCCTCCAGGCTCTGGCTGGCAGACTCGGTGATGCAAGCAAACCATCCATCCTGTGTAATCGACCCTATAAAAGATGAAAAGTAATCTTCCCACAAGTGCATGAGATAAGAGGTCCCATCCTCCAAGGGGCATATCCTTCTGACTCATCCTTCTCATCCTGCTCCTTAGCTGTCTTGTAGCATAGCAAGGACATGTACCTATAATTCTGGCAGCAGCTGACTGCAGTAGGACTGAACCAGCATCTCCAAATACCACACACCATACCTGCAACATACTCTTGCATCGTGTGCATTATGCCATTGGGAGGTAGGGAAAGAAGAAGCCCATGGTAGTCAGGTGTCCCTTCAGGGCCCAGCCCAGCACATTGCTCCCATCCTTGGACACCCACCACATCTCAGTCTTCTCCTAGCACTGCTTGAATGCTTTGAAGACCAAATTTTAATTTCTTCAGTTTCATTGCCAGTCCATGCATGATCAGGTGCAGTGCATGTCACTGCTATGGGGCTGCCTGTTTGTGACCCCCTTTCAGGCTTGTTCTGTATTTCCTTTCCCTTGGTACGGATTGCTGTTTCCCTATCTTTCCATCATCTCTGAATTTGCAATGGCTGCAGAAATGCATCTGCTCAGCGTCCTCTGGAAAACTGTGCTCCCTCTGTGGGAGAAACGCAGGAGCTCTCATCTGCAGCTGGCCACTTCCCAGTGCCTTAAGAGCTGCTTAGACTGAATTTTGCCTGGGTTTTGTTCTTTTTGAGAGTAAATGTAGCAGCAAGTTGCTGCTGTACTTCAGGAGCACTTTAGCAGGCTCTCATGGATGGTTTTTGGAAGTAGGTGTGCAGATTGGTCCTCGTGGTTGTTGAGGTGGTTTTTTTTGGTCAAAATGTGTGCTAAACAGCATATGTATGGATGTCCTTGCACATGGTCCATGTCTCCAGCATAACTCAGGCTGTGGGAAGAAAGCAGGGTTTTTTCCCATGTGGCTCGAGCACCCTGCATCCTCAGGGATAGGCTGATGGGGTGAGGGCAGGAGGAATGGAGTCCATTCCCATGTGGGGCTGGGGCAGCTGTGGCCGTGGGTCCTGTTGAGAGTCTCACGGGGCTGGTGGTGTTTGCCAACTCCAGCCCCCAGCCCCTTGGCCCGCAGCCCGGTCCCACGAAATATAAACCAAAGAGGCATAAACAGATGATTACATGAAAAATATATCATGATTAGCCAGATAGATCCCAAATGTCTGTTCTGTAAACGGCAACAGGCAGCACAAGTGTTCCCCGCAGCTGCAGTTTCTCATCTTATTTGTGTAAGTGTGCCATTAGGCTTAGGCATGGGCAAAATAATCTTTCCTTGATTCTCATTTAGAAATCTGCTTAAAAATATATATTATATCCATGTTTGATTCAACCCTTTTGTGGCTGGTATTATACTGGAAACTGGTTCTCACTCAATAGAAAAGCTGCGCTCGTTTTTCTGCCGGCTTACTTCCTTTTCGATCTGAAGTCAGTGAAGTGGTTTGTTTTGTGAATGAAAGCTGGATGCTTTTAGCAAGATGGCAGTAACAGTGACCTCTGCCTATGCACTGCATTCCTGCCCAGTGGGAGGCGAGGTCAGAGGAAGGGGTTGCTTCATTGATGGCCAGAACCTGCTGTGTTTGGGATGCGAACTTGCCTGGAAAGGGAACCGCTCAGAGGGCTTCTTGGAGGAGCCCAATGGAGCCATGCTTCTCCCCATTTAGTGTATCCATCTGCTGAAAAGATGGGCCTGATTCATCCCAGCTTGGCAGAGAAAATCTTTACTATAGAAAATGGCAATAAACTGGGGAGGGAGAGGGAGGGTAAACTTTAATTTTCCTATTGCTACTGCCTATATCAGAGGAAACCATCTGAATCTCACAGCATGAAACACTTAGAAAGGACAATGCTAAAAATCAAAACCAAAGTCTTCCAGCCATTTCCCAAGATAGGCAGCAGGTTTTATACTGTTTGGATTCTATAAGCATTGTGGAAGAGGGATAATCTGGAAAAGAAGAATTGTGTGAAGCTGATTGTTAACAGCATCTTCCAACATCTTGTGCCCAAAAGCTATTCAGATGGAGATGTGCCTGTCATTTAAGATGCTACCGGGCTCTGAAAAGACATGGTGAAAAATAGCAATTTTCATTTGATTATTTTATCTGCTGATTAAGGTGACAAAACCCGTGTCTGAGTTTTTTAGAGTTGAAGGGGACTCAGAGTCTAAGAAGCCAGAAGGTTCACAGAGGGACTGTTGGAAGACATTCCAGAGGTTTATCTCCATTGTGTCTTCTCAGTCCCTCAAAACCAGGACAATATTTGGAAAATCATTTGTGCTTTGCTGCCATTTTCGCACTGTTTGCAGATTCATTAACTAATCCTCTTCCTTACCTTTCTCCTCTCTGTTTGACAACCGATTTGCTTCATCTGCAGATGGAGGAGCAACCATATTGAAAGCGGAGCAAGACATCCTCAGTTTAAGCTAAACCACAGACAGAGCAATTGCAAATACAACATTTTATTTTAGCTCTCACACCATGGAAGTCAGTGGAATGACACAGGCACAGTGTTGGTTTAATTGAGATTTGGATCAAACTTTGGAGTATGTTTTATTTGTGAACTGAGCAGATAGAAGTCACTGGGAGATCATCAAATCAGAAAGCAGCAATTTTCGTTTTCACTCTTTCTTTTTAGTAGAACTGAACTTTGTTATCCTTACTAGAGCCTGCAAGGGGGAGCTGAACTACACTCACCAGCTAAGACAACACTTCTTCTCTATAATGGAAGCATGTTGAATACAGCTTATCAATGCGGTTGTTTCTTTTTCTTTTAATTCACCTCTTGACCTTTTAAAATTACTTTACTCAACAAAGGACAATAGGGCCAATCCAGCTCCTATTAAAATCAGCAGGAGTCTTTTCATTGGCTTCAGCTGATGTTGGACTGGGCCCAATAAGACAAGCTTTAAGAATAAAAAATAGTAACTCATATAGACCTTTATCTTGCCCCCTGTGGCTTGATAACTGACCTCCCATCACGTTCTCTGGGACAGGATCGGACCTGTAACACTGAGTTAATCTCATAACCCAAAGCTTATAAAGCATTTGCATTTCCTCTTTCAAATCACACAGGAATATGAGAGATGTACTCATGACTTTATGAATGGGGAAATGCTTCCAGCTGAACAGATTGAGTTCATCTTTGGGCTGCTTTGTGCCCCAGTGCCTTCCCTTTTTAAAACAGGAAGATAACAGGAGCAAGGGGCTCAAAGATGACCTCATGCATCTCCTTCACTTTCCTGTTTTCCTACTCCTAGTTCTCATATAAGCACCATTGTGATCCTTTGCTAGCACCATGCATGGTCACCCCAGCTCCCATGCTCTCCCGTCCCATAGGAAAGTGCCATGGGTGTCCCCTGCTGCCCGTCCAGCAGTGGGCAGAGCAGCTGTGGGTGAGCTCCATGCCAGCAGGTACTGCCAACAGGGCTGGCCTGGAGCACAGCTTTGCGTGGTGCCTGTTGGCCTGAAAGGAGGAGGCAGGCTGGATTTTGCTCTTTTGTTACACCTTTGGCCAGGTAGACTAAGCATTTGTTCCCCAAATAACACTTAAAATATACCCTCACATGAGGACATTTCCACCAGCTACATAAACCCTCAGTCTATTTGCTGATGTGGATTTTCCAGCAGCCCTGGACATGACACAAAGCTGAGGTTATTTTCTCCTGGTTTTTCATGATGCTTTTCCCCCTTTCCTTCTAATTAGA
Source organism: Coturnix japonica (assembly GCF_054131305.1). NCBI lineage: Eukaryota > Metazoa > Chordata > Aves > Galliformes > Phasianidae > Coturnix > Coturnix japonica. Next base: position 30,598,942 of record NC_140663.1, read on the forward strand.
TTAGAACAACTCTGCATGGAAGACTCCATCTCCAGCACACCAAATTGTTTCACCACCCAGAGAAGAAAGCCCATTTGGCAGCTCTTTAAATTGCTGCTAAAATTACCACCTCCCGTAGGTGGTTGCGTGTTTGATTCGGGGGACCCTAGATCACAAATTTTCCTTAGGTTAAAAATAAATCCATTCACTGGCATCTGCGGAGAATATTTTCCTATGTCAGAAAACTACCCTGCAGTCAGAGTAATTTGTAGCAGCCACCCAGGGAAAGGTAGGCTTGATGCTGCAGACTCGCTGCTAGACAGGATGCAGCCCTGCTGCAGAGAGGCAGATGCTGTTCCACACTCACCCTGGTGTCACGGACCCTTCTTTTTCAACAGAGTCTAAATTTACCCCCTCCTTAAATATAGATATACAACATCTCAGAGCTCTCAGATATCCTCGGCTTCTCCCCGTGCACAAAGGAAGAGCTCCCCTTGACGCCTGACACCATCAGCAGCGGTATTCTGAGCGCTCTCCCAAATGCACTGCAGCATCAACATCAGTCACTTCAAAGAGCTCTTTCATGTACCACATATTTTTTTATCCAGAAAGCACAAGCAAAAGGCAGATCTGGCTGAAACTGGCTTTATTCGGCTCGCCACTTGTGTGGCCCTTCGGAAAGGTCGCTCAAGAGTGAACAAACTTTCCGTGCAAGCAGGTGTAAGATATAAAGCTTTTTCTGTCACCTGTTGTTAGCACTGCAGTGTAATTAATGGCTTTGTATTGCTCTCTGGGGTGTAGGTCCTACTGAGTGCAAGATTCCTCCCCCACTTGCAGCACAGAGCAGTCCTGTTCCTGGCTGGGACACTCGCGGAGGTGGGCAGTTTCCATTCCTCACTGCTGAGGCTCCCACTCACATTTCAGGAGAAAACCCACTGGCCATACCACAGCAGGACCTGCCGCAGTGGGACGCAAAGCAAGGCCAAGTCTCACAGCGAGGGATGCCTCTCCCCATTCCTACCAACCTTCACCACAAAGGAAGAAGTGTACCCCTTTTTGGGAAGCTTCTCATTCTGAGTGTGCCAGACACAAGGAATGGAGCAGACTCAAAGGGATCTGCCCACATGCATGGCAATGCCCTCAGATGGGTCCATCAGATTCTTTCTGCAGCCATGTGTTCCACACTGTAAGTCTTTCTGCCTGATTCTCACTGTCTTTAGGAAAGAGACATCTAACTTAGGTCCTTAACCAATGTCAGCGTCCCTGGCCATCTAGTTCTCTGTTTGAGGGAGCAACTTGCTTTCTTCTTAGCACAGAGGAAGCCCACCAAAAAAAGGCATCTGATTCGGGCAGTAAGGTGCCTGAAATCAGCTGGGATAAACCCAGCCTACATCCTCAAAAATCACTAATTAAGCATATCTCCAGCTTCCTCATCTCCTGTAAACATGACATCTGATTAAAAGTAATAATTAACTTTTGCTCTGAAGCCGTAGTATTAAGTAAAATGTTACTGGGTATCTTCTGATACAGTCATGAGAACTGACAACACAGCTTACTGTTCAAGTGCCACCTAAAGCAACATTTGCTCCTTGTGATTTATGAGCATGCAAATATTCTGGCAAGTCCTCTGCTATTGGATCTCAGCAGGGAGAGACAAGCCAGATACTGCACTCTCCTGCTTACCAGAAGCCAGAGGAGCAGGAAGCCTTGTACCAGATTTACTGCATATACCTTCATTGGCCAAACAAGGCAGGCAGCCAGCAGCCCACTCCATGCATCAGCCATGGTTGTGTCTTGTTTCTGCAGCCAGGTAGAATGGTGAGGCGTATGGTGGAAGCTTATATTCTGCAATTTTATTGATTCAGAGGTGGGGTTTTTTTTGTTGTTATTTTATTATATTTTTTTGTTTACAGCTGAAAGAACCGAGACCAAGTCTTCTCATCCTCTTAATTATGTGGGTGCAACTAGCAAACGAGTTTGCTTTTCTCACCTAGAAGGCATTTGTCTGTAGCCAGCCACATATGGGACATTTGTGATAGTTTTTTTTCCCCATGTATCTGTTCTCTGAATATTCAGCAACAAGTAGAAACTGATCCCCTAGAGGATATAATGTTTTCTGCTGTCATGGGCTGTCATATTCTTACCAAGAACACTGATTTCCTTTGGGCCCACAGATATTGCCATTCTTCTGATGGATTGAATGTGGCTACATACTTCCAAAATACACAAAGGTGGGTCAACCACAAATGTATAATTAATGAATTGTTCTGGCCCTATTTACTACAGAAGTTACCTGAGCCCTGACTGGGAAACACATCCATTCTGGTCTGGGCCAAATGCATGCCAACATGTAGTATATTTTTATTAGGTTATATGATATGAATGTTTTTAAGAATCACTTGCATTCTCTTGCCTGCCAAAAGTGTTGCCCAAATCCATTCTCTACTTAATCGTGAAAGAATGCTGTTCAAAAGATTTGGGGTCAGAAGTGCTCAATAAATCAATCCAGATACACTCCTAATGAGTGGTGAATTAAACAGCATTTGTTTTAAGATCAGAGGTCCTCTTGGGAGATTATTTTTTATTGCTCACTTGCAGGTATCAAGAAGCTGGGAGTTAAGACCTGTTAAGAAGGTCCACAAAAGAATCCAGATCCTCGTTACTAAGAGCATCTAATTATGTCCAGACAACTGTGATAAATACGTGAGATTCATCTTCTCCACTGGAATGCTCTATGTGCTGAATTAAGAAGAAAAAAATCAGAACTTCAGCTAGGGGGAAGCTATTCTTTATCTATAAACCCAAGTATTTGGATAATGCCTATAGATAATGGCGTGGCCACTCACCTTCTGGTTGCTTGGAGCAGGAGTTGGTTGCAGTCCTTTGTAGTACTGGGCTCCCTCCTCCTCCAGGGCAGGATGGATGGGAGGAGAAGCTGGGACCCTCTGCTACCTTGCAGGACAACATGTAAAATGTCATTCCACATGTCCATGATGCTGCTTGCCTGCAGTTCTTTCCAGCCTTCTAAGCTTTTGATGAATTGTGTTGTTTTTCTTCAGAGCATTAGAAATTAATTTCTGCAGGAATTAAGAATGAGCTTCAAAAGCTCTAAGGTGATCCTATGGATGTATTAACCCAGGGAATGTCACTGCTGGAAGTATGAAGGAATGAAGATCTAAAAGATCATCTGGGACAACCACATTAGCATTAAGGTTATTTGTTTTGATTAGTTACCTACGTCTCTTCACTGACCTCACCTCCTTTGAAAACAGAATTCAGTCTTATATTTTGGCAATTTTTTGTCATTTTAGCACAAATTAAAAACTCTCTTCCAGAAGTTACTTTGGTATATGTTCGTTCCCTATTTTACAGGGACAAATATTTATCCCCACATATGTCAGTTCACAAGGACAAGACCATATAGAAAAAGATGTGACTTAATATATAGCAGTGATAGATGGTATCTTTATAGAAACCACTTGCACATAAGAGAACAACTGTTGTGTATTAAATATATCTCCTGTATTGAGCATGGAGTTCATACTTGTCGTTGAAGTAAAAATTCAGAGAGAGAGAGGGAAAGTGCAAACAAGCTCATGAGATGACATGAGATAGCCGCAAAAATGCTGAGGAATCCACCACGACTTCTGTTATTTCAGTGAGTGCCCATGGAAGTCATGCTGATGTTGTGCTTGAGAAACTTGGCTAATGGTTTTGTCAGCTCTCACCTGGTGTTCCTGGGACTCTTTGTTCCTGTACCGAAGAAGAGGGATGAAAATTCTGGGTATTGAGGAGTTAGTTACTCATAAAGCATTAACAGCTGGAGAGGCGCCAAACCATTATTTATTTTTCTGGAAAGGGTATTAGGCATTATTCAACAAGATAAGATTTTCTTCCCATGTGTCCATACCAGTTCAATATTGGAAGATGAAACGCATACCTAGAGGATTACGGGCCCAGAAATCACCTTTTCCAGGAAAATGAGCCGAGTGAATCACTTCAAACAAAAATGTGTTGAAATGTTAAACAACAGCTCTCTTGATTTCATGTTGTTGTTAATTATAAAAAAAGCTCTATGAAAATTGAAACAAGTTAAGACTGATATTGTTATATAGGACTAGTATTTTAAGGGAAACTGTGAAATTGGCCACATTAGTTTGAGGCCACATTGGCCTCAAACCAATCTGAAAAAAAATGGGTAAAAAATGTATCAGGAAAAAAAAACAACAACAATTCCTGTATTATTTTCCAGTGATGGAACAGCCAGAATTGAAATAACCTCTTGGTTTCTGCCTAGCCCTGCTATCCAAGTGATGGCCTCCAAGTGAGGGGCAGGTCTTGAACCTGCAGTATGGCATGATTTGGCCATGCCTTCCAGCTGAGACTGTTTCCAAAGCAGAAATCCACCAGAGTCTTCTGTGGCCTAAGAGCCACAAGCTCAACAAGACAGGCCATCACTTGGTCTTTTAAATTATCATTAGGGTCTGTTAGGCTGGATCTAATAAAAATGACAGGAAAGGTATCTCAGACCTTTCTGCCAAGCCATAAGGGAGTGGTTACTTTACCAGTAACATGCTGTATTCTTCCCTGAATCCACACGTTATTTTAGGCGCAGGAGAGCATCCTTCTCCACAAGATTCCTCTGAGTCTGGGCATAGATGCACCAGATTTTCCAAGATAATGCTTCATTGCATTTCCCTTCCTTGTTTCAACTATTCTAGTAAGTCTATTTTATTTATGCCCTGATGACTGCTTATAAACAGAGAAGTTAGTCCTTGCTGCTGCTTGACATTTAGTTTCCCAGGACTCAGGACAGTAGATTTACATTGATGTTGCCTAACTTTGCCAGCAGGAAACCTAACCCAGCCCATCAGACTGCCAGGAAGTATTTGGCAAAAGAGCAGCCCGAGAATAGAAGTGTATATGGGCATCTTTAACATGCAGTACTTCAGTCCAGGGAAATAAGCCAACAGTACCACAAGTATGCAACAGAAGTTTTGGTCTACATGTGCTATGTACAGGCTTGTATTTAGAGAGACAGAGAGAGAGAGAGAAAGAGATGGAGGGAGCAAGAGCAGACTCACCTGGGGAAAACCAAAAAAGGCATGAAAAGAAGTGCAAAAACCATTTTGCACAGGCTTGCTTTGGTCAGTGGCACAAGAGCTATATCTCAGGTGGCTTCAGCAGTAGAACAGGCCTGTTAACTTCCCATTGAAACCCCAAAATGGCACTGTGTGTACAATCACATCATGAAATTATTGCCACTAGCAAAGCCATCCTTCCCATGACCAAGAATCAGAAGCCAGGAGTCTTCCCAAGCATGGCATGTCATCTCACACAGGTAGCATCAGTCCTGGGCCTCACATGGCTCTGATTCCCACTTCTGTGCAACCAGCAGCCACCAGCCCTGGAAGCCAATTAGAAAGTCTGTGAAATGCCAGTGCAACCCAGCTTGGGAGCAGCAGGCTCCTGGGAAAGGACTCTGGAACCCACACTCAGTGAATACCACCTGCAGCCCTCAGAGGCATGCAGGCAAGATGGGAAGGTCCCAGAGCTGCTGCTTCTCACCCAGTGCAGGTGAGGGCAGTTTGGTCCATACAATAAAGAGCGAGCTTCCTGCTAGAAGGGTTTGGACCCACATTTCTGACCATCTTGTGGGAACCACCTCTATTTCTTGTCCCACAGTCCCTCTTGAGGCCATGAGAAAGGGATGGCAGGAGCCACAAAGACCTAGGGCAGGTAAGCAAGTAGGCCTATGGGGTGGCTGTGAGGTGAAAGGGGCTGAGAGCTTTTGTCTTCTCATCTTGCAGTCCTTCTTATTTACAGCTTTATGTCAAGAGAAGGAAAATCTACCTCCTGCTGAAAACAGAGACTGAAGCAGAACAAGAAGTGTGATGTGGCACAGCTTGGAAACAGATCCTTCTCCTCTGCCCAGGAGAATATCACACAGAGAGGCAATGGTGCTGAACCCATTTGTTCTGTTTTTTTAATGCCATCATTTCACTTCTATAAGATAAAGCATGGGTAATGGCTCTCATTTTGTCTGCCTCATCAGGCTTCAGCAGCCCTGTCTGTATGGGACTGGAGGGCTTCTCACTGGCACTTCTAATGGAGGAAGCAATGAGGTGAGCTCCAGGACAGGGTTTGTTGCTCCTTCTGCCCCAACAACTGCCTCAAACATGCTGCAGGATGTGCTTATCCCATAGAGGCAGAGGATGAGCACCTCTGCAGACAGAGAAGCACAGAAGCAATGCCTCTCAGCTTCGAGCCATACTTGGTGGATTTGTCTGCTGGAGCTGCTCTACTAGAGAAGCTTTGGATCTCTTGAAAAGGTTTAATACATATCCCTGGTTTAGCTGAGCACACAGTGCCTGCCTTAACTTTGATTTTTCTTGGTTTTGCTTGGTTTGTGCTATGCCTGTGATGTTCTTTACAAAGCCTTTTTTCTTTTCTCGATGAGTGTGTACAGTAGCAATTTACCAGATCAGAAAGGATTTACTTTCTTCTTTCTTTAATATATTTTAAAAACAAAATGTATATCTTTTCTTTTCCAGGGTTAACATAAGAGACCCGATCTTGTAATAACCATGTTTCCTGATAACGATGCAGAACAATGGACAGTGGTATGGAATAATTCTTTCCATACAGGAGTTACAGACTGATTTCGCTGCTGGTAGAAAATACAGGACTGTAGCAATTATCATAGCTTTAACCACTTCTCCATGGTTTGTGGACTTCTCTCTGATCTGGGATAATGCACGTGTAGCTGGGAAGTTGCAGCTAGCTGCAGGACCTGTCAGTTCAAATTCCAGCCAACAGGTCCTACCAGATTAGTGGTGGCCTGGTAGATAACTCTTTAATGGAAAATCTGTAATATTCTGTTCTTAAATAGCTCTCAAAAGTCCAAATTTTCCCTCTTTGCTTATCCATAAGATAGGAGAACAAGGAGGTGGTCAGTCATCCTAATACTGGAGTTTTATTTCTTTAGCCTGCCCCTAATCTTATGAGATTTAGCCTCATGTACTGGGCACACTGAGCCGTACAAATTTGGATGAAACCATCAGAATTACATCAAACTGACGCCAAAGAGCTGGTGTCTGTCTGCAGCTCAGCTCTCAGCTGGCTGTTACGGAAGCGGTGCACCTTTAAGGGGGTGACAGATCCTCCTCTTCACCTGCTGTGGAACCAGGCAGAGCCCTCAGGCACCCCTCCACGAAGGCTGAGGAGATTCTGTCACACTGCAGGGGAGGAGACTGCTGGAAAAGTGAGAGATCAGCTTACAACCAGGATGAGATGAGCCAGATTCCTTCAGCTAGTTGGCTGTGTAACTTGGCTGAGGTCGATGTCAATTAAAATAGAAACAAAGTGTCTTCAGAAATTGGAGCTTGAAGGTTTGGGCTCCTTCAGAAGCAGGTAGGCATTTTGGATAAGGCAAGTACAGTATTTCATTAAAACAGCTGCTGCCCCACTGCACACCTGGGCTCAAAGGGCCATTGGCAAAGGTGACACTGTCCAGGGATGGATGCAAGGGTTGTGCTTTTGCTTTTGTTTACTCTCCTATTGACCGCACACAGCTGGTCTACAAGCATATCCTCTTTTCTGTTTTGTTTTGTTGAGACCAGTAAAGCAACAGTAAAAACAACTGTGGTTAAATTTTATCTCACAGGCAGGGAGAGATATGCTTGTCATACTTCATTAATAAACAATTAATACTGATTAGAAGAGACTAGGTTCCTCTGTCCCACTGCACCGTCTCCTGACACGCTAAAGATCTGCACAAGAAAATGGTCTTCCATTGCAGTGCCAGGTTTACTCTTAGGGGTGTATAAGGCAGGTGCATTACAGCTACAGGAGGAGCTGGGGATGAGCAGTGAGTTCCCTCAGTGCCCATTGCAGGAGTGGTGCAGGCACTGGCTGTGTGCAAGGAGTGTGAGAAGGGTTTAGCGATAGGACAAGAGGCAATGGCCTTAAGTTGTGTCAGGGGAGGCTCAGGTTGGATATGAGGAAAAATTTATGCTGAGAAAGAGTGGTGAGGCATTGGCACAGGCTGCCCAGGGAGGTGGTGGAGTCACCGTCCCTGGAGGTGTTAAAGAAATGTGGATGTGGCACTGATGGACATGGTTAGTGGGCATGGGGGGGTGGGCTGGCAGTTGGACTAGATGACCTTAGTTGTCTCTTTCAAATTAAATGATTCTATGATGTGTGAGGTGAGAGTGAGAGCTGGATGTGGTCATGGGCATGGCATCCTGTGGTATCCTGAGTGTGTGCGTGCAAGATGTGCAAGTGTGCAAGGTATGTGTACGTGTGTGAGAAAGAAGAGAGTGAAGTGTCCGTCTGCAAGGGCAGGATGTGTAGGTTCAAGCATGTCAGATGTATGTGCTCAAGGTGTGTGAGTGAGGGTGCAGGGCACCCACATGAGTGTGCGAGCTGCATGAATGTGCAATCTGTGTGCTTGAAATGCGTACATGCTGAGAAATCAGCTGCAGCTGAAGCTTTGTGTGAAGATATGGCCACAGAGACTAGCAAAATGAATTCTCAGTCAGTCTTCCAGAAGTAAATTAGTCAGTTTTAGCCTAGGATATTTTAAAACAAATCCTTATTGGTTATTGGCCGGATTTGGTGTTCTCCAGTCATCACCAATTGCTGGAATAAATAATAATTTAAGAAACCTTTAAAGATATGAGTCATGAGAAGATCTGGGATATATCACTAACACATAGTTGACAGTATTTCCTGCATCGGTTCACAAACCGACGGGATGTCCCTGGTGAACTATGCACAGTCCATCGCGCTCGCAGGGGGACTGATGTGTGCCGTCAGTCATTGGCAGCACAGCAGGGGAACCAACAGTGAAATAAAAGCCTCAGTGCACTCAGAGGAGGTTGCAGGATGCTTGAAAACTCCTAAAACAGCTGAAATGTTGCTGCCGAGCTGATAATCCAGATATTTATGGATGATGGCACTGAATGAGGCACTGGAATACACACGGCTGCCTCATTTGTGTGAAATCCGGGGAAGACGCTTTGCATCCTATGGAAAGGGCTTGTTTGGTAAGAGGAGAAACTGTGGACTCTTATCAGCATTTGAGATCTATAAACAGAATTTTGAGAGAGAAAAACTCAAGCTAGAGTGGATTTCTGGAAAGAGAAAGGAGAGCTGAATTCTTTAACAGACCCACAGTAGTTGTTTGTAGGGAACAGCTTGTCTCTGCAATCTGCAAAAGCAAGTTTAGTTTTCTGCAGTGACACTCTGTGAACATTCAGTATGACAGATGTTACCTGATGAATGATGAAAGCTATGTATCATTGGAAACAACAAGTTTTCATATTTGTTTTTAGATTTTATTGACTGAGAGAGCTGGGCTCGTTCAGCCTGGAGAACAGAAGGCTCTGGGTACTTCTCACCGTGGGCTCCCAGTACCTAAAGGAGGCCTACATGAAAGCTGGGGAGGGACTCAGTCGGGGAGTGCAGTGAAAGGACAAGATGTATTTGTTTTAAACTAGAAGAGTGTGGGTTTAGATTAGATATGAGGAAGAAATTCTTCACTATGAAGGTGGTGAGGGACTGGCACAGGCTGCCCAGAGAAGCTGTGGATGCTAGATCCCTGGAGGCATTCAAGGCCAGGTTGGATGGGGCTCTGGGCAATTTGGTCTAGTGGTCCCTGCCCGTAGCAGGGAGCTTGGAACTGGGTGGTTTTAAGGTCCCTTCCAATCCAAACCATTCTGTGGTTCTACATGTCTTTAGCAGATGAATAACTGTGACAAAGGAAGTTTGACTTGGGCTATGGCAAACCATTTTCTAGCCCAATAGCATCAGCCTCTATGCACTCCTGAGGTTCTGTGGTGCTTCTCAAGAACTTTTGTCCTTTGAATTATTAACATTGGCCTTCTTGGACCAGCCGTCTTCCAGAATGCACTTGGATCCCATCGTATGAATGACTGCCACACACTGGAAAGCAGAACCTTTCTTGTTGTAGTCTATCTATTCAAGAAAGCAGGACTTTATCTCAAAAGAAATACTAGTGAAAAACTCCACCTATATTTACTCCTAGCAGATATAATAAATCAAATGAGTTAATGAGTTTAAAATGTGTTTGTAAAAGCTACCCCTCATGGTTCCTTCAAACTCCATAGTCAGTGCACATTCACATCAGTGCACACCATGGGTCTTGTTGGGAATATATTATGCAGTTCCTCTCCATGGCTGTTGCTTTTCTCTTTAGTAAGGTACCTGCATAGGACTTTCCTGGTGGGGAGCTTAAAGCACTTGATTCTCCACACAAATAGATGCCAAGACTTTGAAACTGAGAAAGCAATTATGGCCACATCAGTGCCAATTGTACCCTGCGTGAAATACCCAATTTTCTGACTTTGCTGCAAACAGAATCTTATTCATGGGAATGTTCATGGGAAAGTTAACAGGAAAGTTCACTCAGCTCCACCTTTTAAATGAAGACAGATAGCAGATATGAAAATGGCTTTTGTTTTCAATTTCATTCCATATGGTTGTGGAGTGGCTGCAGGATCAAACTATTTGTATTCCAAAAGGGAACATTCTTCCTCTAGATATGAAACATCCAAGTGTTCACAAAACTTGAATTTTAAGAGAAGTGAATAATTCTGCTTTTACTACCTTTTCAGCTGCCCTGGAAATATAGACCATCCTGCACTAATGAATTCCATTGTAGGAGTCTTTTTTTGTTTTGAAAAGCAGATGCAGAAGTTCAACCACTAGTGTTTCTAGATAAGAGAAGGAAGCATGTCTTTATGCACACAAATATAAGATTCTATCAGTAATTTGCATTTGGAGACTTTGCTTGATGCCTGTGTCATCACTTGTGCATTTTGATGTTGGTTACTTAGTACCAAGTTACTGCCCAACTCCATCTATCTTTGAGCTGTACTGTTATTTTTGTACTCATCCCAATTGGAAACCTATAAATATGGTTGTTAAAATTGCATTATATTGAAACAATGTCTGCACTGTAAACTACAAAGCAGCCAGCTCTAGGATGAAACACTCAGTTCTGTAGAGGTAATGAAAAAAATCCCATCTGAATTAAACTAGTTGAAGCTGAAGATATATCTGTAAATTGAATACAACATCCAAAAAAGAAACTCTGAGAAGAAAATGTATGCAATTTTATTCAGTTTGCTACGTAATGGAAAAGAAAAGGAATTCTCAGTTTAGCGTGAAGGAGGAATACCCTTTACCTCAGAGTTATCCCTGCCCAGACTGTGCTCCCAGCCTCCAGATTCTCCCACCCCTCACTTCTTTGCCTTGCCCTGCTCACCTTTCCCCCACTGCTTCTCCACCCAGGGCTGGGATGAACTTTCCAAACTCTCATGCCTACTATGGAAGCTGGTCTTGAGCCTTCCTGTGGCAGGCATAGAAATGGGAAAATCACAGGTTGGTAAAGGGAGACAAAAGATGTTGGACATGACCATGATGCTGAAGGTCCTGAAGTTTGTGGGAAGAATAGAGCTGGATTAAGCACCATGAGATGCTGTGAAGATGGGGACCTGTGTAGAGGCTGTGTGGGGTCAGACCCGTGCCAGCTCTGCTTCCCTGGCTAACTTTGGAACTCCAAGGAGTTCTGTGTGGCTTTCCCTCGGGAAGGTCCTTCAGCAGGTCCCAGTGCCTTGCTCGAGCAGATAACAGTGTCTGGAAAGACAGCTGGTATCTCTCGTGCCGTCTGGACGCTGGGGCTCCTTTCCTGTCTGGCCGGAGCACAGCTCTGCTCCTCTGAGCCACATTCGGCACTGCCTGCTCTGAGCCTCTGAGAGCCAAACACTGATTCTCATCCTGCAGGCTCCTCACAGAGAACTGCAGTCACTCTCACTTTCTTTGCTTTTCTTCTTCTTCTTCTCCCCTTTTTTTTTCCTCTATATATTTTTAAAAAGAAGCGGCATAAATTCACTCTTGTAATATGTGTCAAGTGAAGAACATCTGTGTTGCAACATACATTCTTTACATGAGAGATGGAAATACCTTTGACGTGAGGTAAAAGAGAAGATCGATGTCCTTCTCCCATCCCCTTCTCCTCCTGCAGCAGCGCTGAGGGCTGGGCCATGTGTCCCTGTGCATTTGTCCTCCAAGAACAGCACAAAGACATTTTAACAACAACGTGGCACCCATATGCCATGTCCAGAAATGGCTTCAACCTGCTTGGTGTGTGCACCAAATGAAAAGCCTTTCTCTTTTTTGGAAGACCACAACATTTTGAGAAACGACACTTTGGAAGTGTCTTACAAGAGCTGATGTTAGCTCAATTAGTCCCAAGGACTTCCAGTGGGTTCCTTGTACAGTCTGCAGCTGCATTGGAAGCCTCCAGCGAGCAGTCCAAGCACAGAGCCTAAGGGAATTTTTAAATGGAGGTGCCTGGCATTTGAGCTCCCTGCGTAAAAGCACTGCAGAGAAAAAGACCATTTTCAGAAGTGCTTTGACATGCTCTGGGAGATGGCAAAATCCCGGCTGTAGTCAGTAGATTGGCCATGGGTTTCAGCAGGACCAGTATACCAGCAAAGCACTGAAAATGACTAATCTCAGTGTGCATTTCTTGTGGCACATGGGGTACAAATGGCAAAGGACGGGAAGATGGAGTCACGAACACTGCTGAAATACTCACTACCGAGAGTGGGCTCAGAGATATTGTCATCTTAACTGTCTGGCTGTGCTTGCAGCCACTGCCAGCACTCCTTTCTCTTTGTTTTCACTTGCTTTGGAACTTTACTCTTGAAATAGTGTTCTGTACAGGAATGTCCTTAATCCGTTTCAGGCAGGCAATGGGTACCAGCACCCTTTCCCATCCCTCAGTTGTGTTAGTTTCTGAGGATTACAAATGAGGGACATCTGTAGCCCCTACTATTTGTGGAGACGGAAAGGAGCTTAACTTAATGTACTTTGGCAGAGTAATAGGGAAACATCAATCACGGTGTGACATGTTAGTTCATATGCACCAATAGGCTCGTGTTTGTAGCTGAACACATTAAGTGGATCTGTTCCTTTAAAGACGAGTCCATCACTTACAGACAGGCATTCAGAGCTCAAGCATACAGGACACTTTTAAGAGATACTTGATAAAGAGCTTGAAAATGTGAGTAGTGACATGAAGCTAAACTCTGGCTCATTTTCTTCAGATTCCCTATTAATATGAGCCTCATAAAGTTGAAATTGGGGTCACTTGGACAGATATTTTAGCTAAAACAGATGGAGTTTTGGTGGCTGCTCCTAAAGAAGCAACTTTTACCATAAGTTGCCACACACTGTCTCTGAGATAAATATATTTTCCTGTACTACATCATTTGGGATTGTGTGGTAATTGCTGGACCAAAGCTCCTTCTTAATGGCAACCATTCTAATAATTTCCAGTAAAAACTATTCTGAGACAGTCCCTCATAGTGAATTCTTTACAGATGCCAGAATCAAACAGTTTCTTAATTTATTACAAGAATATAAAAACTGAGCATCCTCTGAATGACTATTATCCCCATGTAACAAAATATTCTGCATGAGGAGGGATTATAAGACCACCTGAGCTTCCCTTGCATGTAGAGCACAGCTGTGCGAACAATTCATAGTGAACAATTTATTGGATGAAATTCAGCAGTCTTTTGACTTGTAAACTGTTTAGGAGTGGTTCGGGACTTCCTTCTCATTGATTGTGATACAAAATGATTAAGAAAATTAGGCAGTAATTCCATCTTCAAATGGTTCGGGTAAAATCTTTTCTCTTTGCTTAAGTTCAAAATTCACGTTGTGTTAGGTCAGCGGCACGTGCCGGGGAGGTGACTTCTGTCCCTTGGATATGTAAGTATAAATTATAGATTTGCTCCTATTTTCTGATATTATATGATTTCTAAAGAATCAAAATATGGTTTTGTTGAGAAGGATAGCTAATATACTTGACATATTTAGGAACTAATTAGCCAAGGAGACAAGTTGCCAGTCGTTATCACTGCTTTTAGCTACATTGGTTGGCCTGCAGACCAGACAGCACCATGGCCTCCCTCCAGTAGATGCAAAGAGGAGGTGGTGGAGAGGCCATTTCCCAAAGAGCTCACAGCAGAAACCAAGACCACCAGTGAGGAGGTGAGCAGGGAGTGCTAGCAGGAAACATCATGTTAGGTCCACGCTATTGTGTTTTGGAAAGGTGTTAACATAAGAGAGGGATAAGTTATAAAGAGAGAAAAAGAAAGAAAAAGAAAGAAAAAGAAAGAAGAAAAGGTGCATTGGAGGTGGAAGCATGGAATAAGAGGACCAGATGTGGAGTGGAGCAAAGATAAAGAGGTCATGACAAATGCGGAAGGGTGAATTCTCTATTTCTACCTGTCTGCTGTTACTTGCTAAATTTGAGCATGTCATGGGAACTGCCTCTTAGAAGTTGTTTTCATCTGGAGATTGGGAAAGGGAAAACCCAACAGCTCTGAGACTGCCAGGAGCAGCCCAGGCAGGTGCTGTGGGAAGTGCCCCACCACTCCACTAATGCATCTCAGGCAGAATCCAGAGAGCCCTGCTTCATTATTCTCACAGTTCCCTGAGTGAGGCATGCTATTTGTGCTGAGTAGTGCCAAGTTCTGCAATGAGAAAAAGATGGAGGTTAGCACAGAGAACATGGGCTCGCTTTGGTTTAAAGCAGAAATGAAAAGTCTCATTTGTGATTGAAACACAGTCAGCTCCCAGTCACCTGGGAGCAGCGCATCCAGGTCGTGGATTAGCTGTGCCCTAATAGAAACATTCCCAGCCATCCTTATTTTTTTTTCCCCTCGATGTTCATTCTTCATCCTAACTTCATTTTTCAAATCTAAATATACTAAATATATTCTTACAGCCCAATTTACATATGTTCTGTATTAGTCTGTTGAGAATAACACTGAGAGTTGACTGGACATGTAAAAATGCTGATGACTTCAGTGGACAGTACCAGTGACTTTTTCCTCAGTGCATATGGAGGCAAGGGCGAGCTGTAAACCACAACTGATTTCTATTAGCTGGCTGAAAACCAGTGTGAGCACTTATTAGCCTTCCACATGCACAACTGTCAGCTAAGAAATCACTGCTCATGGAGGCAGGCTTACAGCGCTGCGACTTCTGAGCCCACCATAGGAGGATCATGGGATGCACTCACAGCTCATTTCTCTGTGGTTTCCTTCCCAAAGTCCTGTAGCAGTGGGCATGGAGTACAAAGGAGGCAATCGCAGACCTGCATCTGGTGGCCCCCAGGGAGGTGGCGGTGGTGCACTTTGAAGCTACCAAAGGCAAACAACAGCGGGGGAACCTTGCCAGCTGCTCGAATAGCAGCGGTCGCAGTCATCACATTGCTCACCCCAGGACACTGAGTCAGGATGAGTGGCACAGTGGGTATCAAAGGGGCAGAGCAAGGTCCCCCTCCTCACTTCTCAGCTCACACGTGGAGCCCTGGTAAGGGCCATGGGTAGGCGGTGCGGTTGACTACAGGGCTGGCCAAGCATTCAGCATTGGAAAGGCAGCCAAAAACAGCAGGAGGGTGGAAGAGTTTGGAAAGGGAGGCGCATCTTTAGCTGGCTGTCTGCTTGCAAGGCAAAACCAAACTGTTTTAAATTGACTGAATCGCAGCATTCTACAGAAAGTGAATGATCGTAGTAAGACACCAGGTACGGATTTTAGTCTTCGTAGCAATGATACATTTTCTAGGTGTAGTACTGCAAGGTCAATCAGAAATCTTATTAAAAAGTCAGGTCTGATAAAAGGTAGTAAAAATGTAGTGGACGAAATGTCTTTTAATGGCCCATCAAAATATTAGCATTCCTGCCTTTTACAAAGGAATGTTCTATTGTTTCTGGAGAAGATCTGGAAGCCCTCTCTGAGATTTAATAACTGAGGTAAAGCTGCTTCTTAGGTCACAGTGCGGCCGCTGCAGTGAAAAGCTGTTGGTTATGAAAGGAGGAGGTCATCTGACTGCTGCATGAAGGTCTGAACATGCACTATGCACTTTCTGACTAGTTTATTAATACACCCCACCCAGAGAATAGCCCCTGCTTTGTTCCACCACCGGTCTTGCAGGGCTGTCCTTCATTAGCATTGCAGTAATGAAGAGTTCGATTGATATTATGTGGCCTCCCATATACACAGAGTAATGACGTGCTGTCCACTTTCCACTGCCTCCTTCTTCCTACTCATTTCTATGTGTCTCAGCCCTTGGCTGGGGCTGGGCAGGGTTCTGCGATGTGATGCTGTGTCCCAGGGCTGCCACTCTGCTTCCTGCTCCCCTGCTTTCCCCCTTCTCTGACTGTGAGAGCAGGTGTACAGTACTGGGGTGACACCCTCACCCTTTGCATTATGCCAGTGCCCTGGCCCCAGGGGCTCAGTTGTAAGGTCATGGTTATTTTTAGAGTCTTTTAGTTAATTAATTCTTATCAGCTGTACAGTGAAGAAACCTACCAATATGAGACTCACTGAGGGTGAAATAGCTCTGAATTTTTTTCCAGAATAAGCATGAGCACCACAACCAAATGGCCGTGACTATTGCCCTTGCATATCTCAAATACTAGTCTTAATCTTTTCTGCTGAGTTTTGAAATGATATGATTTACCCAGCGCATGCCACAACTTGTCTGTTGCCAGCAGTATGTCCAATGTATGGTATCTGAATTACATCCCTCCTGATGTATTCGGCCTCTCAATGAGAGTCTTTCAGCCCAATGAAATGGTGCCTGATCCAGCAACATTTTTTTCTAGACAGTATTTCACAGGATTTTGAGATGACGAGAGCAAAAAGGAAGAAAAATGGTGAAAAGAGCAAGATGGTATAAGAAGGAAAGACGACCTGTGAGAAACAAGATGATGTAAGTAGAAGGAAACTCTTGGCACGAGGGCATATGGACATTAATGGGTCATGAAAAATATAGTCTGGAAATAGGAAGAAGGAAAATTAGAACAGCAGAGAGATGAGATTCTGAATAGTCTTTTGTAGGAGTAACATGAGCAAATAACCTATCCAGATTTAGGAGGGAATTTATGAAAGGGATGACTTAATGTGATTGCCTGTGATACCGGGAGACCAGACTGGCGAGCCAGGAGTCCCTTTTCAGGCGTCTGATGCTTTATGAATGGAGCTTGATGGCAAGAAGGAAATAAGAGGAGAAAGAGTCAGAAGCAGCATATTGTTCTCTCAGTCATAAGGATTCCCAACAAGGTCCGTGGGACTGCTTTGCTGCAGGTTAGCGCATATCCTGGTGTTGTCTGTCTGTAGGATCATCACCCCACCTGTGGGAGGAACTGAACATAAATTTTATCCACAGATCTAAACCTCAGACCACTTCAGAACTGCTGGCTATGATTTATTTCCTGGTTTTCAAAATACAAAGCCCAATTGCACACTCTTGTCTGTTATGTTGCATCCCACCCTTGTCGTCTTATGTGTCCCCTTCTGCACTTAAGGATTCAAGGGAAGAAAGATTCAAGAAGGTGGGAGGCTGCTGGACATGCTTGAAATTTATTTCCCATCATTTTTTGCTTAATGGAAACAAAAAGCTTCCACAGACACTGGGAAAAATCAGACTTGTCAGTTTGACTTCACTGCAAAGGGAAAAACTCTGAAACTCCTTTAAGGAATCAAATAGGGAACACTTGGAAAAGCAGAACTTGATTAAAGACAGGTAACATCAATTCAGGGAAAGGAGATCATGCCTAACTAATTTGTTGGAATTCTTTGAGGAAATTACTGCCCTGGTAAGGAAAGGGAAAGGATATTATAGACTCTGTTTTTCAGAAAGCATTTGACAACATTCTCCACTGTTGGTTAAAATGTCTAAGGTCTGAAGTCATGGAATAGAAGGACAATGAGCATATTGGACTGAAAACTGGCAAAAGAGGAGGAAATAAAGGGTAACTATGAATGGGAGCCTTTCATTTTAAAGAGGGGGATGTAAGAAGGATCAGGGAAGAAACCACATTTGGAGTTTGAAAACAAGATTTCCCAAGGTTACTGAAGACACTCCAGAACCTTGGGAAATACAATTAATAATGAGGAGCTGTGCAGACAGATGGAGAAAGGAATGGTTTGTGTTACTGTGGTATCTTGGAGAGCAGATAGAAAGAGGAAGGCTTTCCTGAACGCTCTGCTAAAACATATCTGTCACAGGCTGAGTGATAATATGTGTTAAAATCCACAGACACAGGAAAAGACACAGAGTTCCACAATGCAAAAAATAAAGGTGGACCACCTTTCCCTTTGTCATGTTCATGATTACTACCATGTACTTTCTTTCTTTCTTTCTTTCTTTCTTTCTTTCTTTCTTTCTTTCTTTCTTTCTTTCTTTCTTTCTTTCTTTCTTTCTTTCTTTCTTTCTTTCTTTCTTTCTTTCTTTCTTTCTTTCTTTCTTTCTTTCTTTCTTTCTTTCTTTCTTTCTTTCTTTCTTTCTTTCTTTCTTTCTTTCTTTCTTTCTTTCTTTCTTTCTTTCTTTCTTTCTTTCTTTCTTTCTTTCTTTCTTTCTTTCTTTCTTTCTTTCTTTCTTTCCTTCCTTCCTTCCTTCCTTCTTTCCTTCTTTCTTTCTTTTTCTTTTTCTTTTTCTTTTTCTTTTTCTTTTTCTTTTTCTTTTTCTTTTTCTTTTTCTTTTTCTTTTTCTTTTTCTTTTTCTTTTTCTTTTTCTTTTTCTTTTTCTTTTTCTTTTTTTTCTTTAACAGTGAACACATGCAATTGCACACAACTGTTATTCCTTAGGGTCTTGTGATTTTGCTTAGGTTAGTTTTATCTCTTTAAATAGCACAGGAAATAGAACTCTGCTTTGAGTCTCTGCTTTGGAAAAAAAAAAAATGCTGCTGCTGCCTCACACTAAGGGCTTGTCTACAGGCATGTAAACTGAAGCATGTTTTGAAATGTATTTTAACCAGTAGACATGATAACCCTGTCCCATGTGGTGTGAGCTAAATCATAAAAAGCTGCTGTTCTCTTGAATCTGAGTACAAACCCATGCTGACTTTGTGGCACCAGCCACGGACCAGGCTTCAGCCTGGGGTGTTCATGCAGCTGGGAAAGAGTAGGCAACATCTGGTGGACTCCTACATCTCAAGCCAGTGCAGCTCATTAGAAGACACCTGTTAGTTTTCATCCACCCTCTATTCCTGCGTTTCCAGAACGGGTCACTCCATCTGATCCCCTGCCTAAGGCTGGTTCTTGCATCTGACCATTGGGCTTAGTCCCCTGAATGTGTTTTCCCCAGGCCATTTGAAAGCCATTCTTTCATGCAACACCACTCTTGCTACTGTGATATTATGGGCAGGAGCACTTCACTCTCCTGATTACACAGTGCTTCGAAAGGAAGCAATAACCTAAGTGGTATGATTACAAGATAGGTTTAATGTACATGGCAGAAGGTTCATTCTACCAGGGAGAGTGTTAGCTAGGACACGTTGTCATGCATGGAGAATTTATTTTAGTGATCGAGACTCAAGAGCATCCGTTTTTCTCCACAAGTTGATTTAGTGTGTGACCTTGGAACTGACACGTCTTTCTCTTTTCCTCTTTCCACTTTGAAATACAAAAGACATTAGTGATTTTTTCATTTTATTTTTTATTTTATTTTTTTTTTCAAATAACCAAAGAGAAGGGAACAGGATATGGAGCAAGTGCCATCAGATCAGGGAAACACATAATTTTGTCAGTATGTCTTGCTGTCTGTCTTCTTGGGAAGGTCATCTTCCTGTTGACTGCTGCCCTTTCTTGACTGTCTGTCTGGGGATATTTATATACCTCTAGGATGGAATTTGCCACTGAAAGAAGTTTAATGTATTTCCCTGCTCTTCCCCTCCTTCCCTGGCTCCATTTCTTACATGCTCGAAGCATTAAGCATCCTCAGCATCCAGTTCTCACTGTAATTGCTGGTGGTGACTGCTGACAAATCTGTATTTTTTGCATTTGCTCATTTCCAGAAAGACTCCTTCCTTTCTTCTCTCTGTTTTGAGGCACTGTGGACTTCAACAGGCTTCTAGCTGGCTAAGCACCAAACAATACAGTTTTCCTCAGTTACTCAGAGCAGAAATAGCAGAAGTCAGAGAAGTGACCCTCATGCATCACAATACAGCTATTTTCTACAGTGCTGTGGAACTCCTGATGCTAGTTTGCTTATGAGCCAGAAAAGTACATAGTATATGAAATAGATTACTATGTACAATTTAATAATATCTGCAAGCAGAAATAACAGTGATACACATTTTAACTCAGCATCTTTTGCAGATAGGACATAAGTCTGGGCTAGAGACATTCTGAACATTAAGCCTGTAACCTTTGGATCACCATCTCGTCTTAGCCTTTCCTCTATATATTCATTTTCTTCCGATGCTTTTTGGCAGACTTCGCAGTATTTTCCCCTCAGATGATACTGCAGCTCAAAGAATTGTATGGGGTGAGGAGGGGGAAACCCTTTCAAAGACACTTCTAATCTACTCTAAGTAGATCTTCCAATGCTAGTCCTTACTAATTTCTGGGTTGTTAAAAGGTCTTTTCCCCCGTTATTAATAGACACTAACAAATTTATAATCCCACTCTGGTTATTTTTTTTCTTTCAGGCAAGGGGAGGGGAGAGGGCTGCGTGTTTCTGAACATTAACTGTTGTCTCTCCTCTTATCAGGTTAATTGGGCTGTGGTAATGTCTGACTGGATATCCTGCCTGGAGGTGATTTGAAAAAGGCAAATGCCGTGTGCTTTTTTTTTACTTAACGCTGGAATGTCAGCCTTCCCATATAAATTATGGAGGTTGCTCTTGTCTCAGTGACATAACTATTTCTTTAACATGTGTTCTAGGATAAATACCAACAGAGCTATCAAGAACAAGGACTGTGTGACTTCACAACAAAGAAAATAATCTATGAGCCTTATCGCTTTGGCCCTGTAAAAGCCCATTGGTAGCCAGCCAGGTTTAAAGATGTCACCATCATGCTTGCTACTTCCACTTAGCTCTACAGAGCTCTGCCTGGCATCTTTTCAAAACAAATCTTGGAAAGCACACAGACAAATGTTTTCTTTCTGGAACCCTCTGGGTCCTCCTGACTACACAGTGGCTGCCAACTGCTGCTAACAGGGATCTTGCTCTTTTCTAAATTTTCTTTTTATTTTGCGCATTTTAAGAATAATTTTCCTCTCCCAAAAGGACCTTCCTCTGTCCATCTCAGCCCCAGCTGGCGGGAAGTGGCACAGGGAAGGGGAGGTGTTGGGACAGGGGTAGCAAATGTAGTTCCCATGGCTCAGGGTGATTGTTGAAGGATAGTGCCTAAGGTGCTGACAGTGCATAAAACTCAAAGTCCTTGAGCTTAAGCAAGTTGATAAGCAGTGAACATGGCAAGACGAAATAAGCAAGGAAGAGCAGTGACTGAAGATGTGGAAAGGCTGCTTTTTGTAATGAGGATGTCATGAGGAAGGGAAGAGGTTTCAGCCTGGGAGAAGTCTTATCCCTGCTGCCTGGAAGGTAGACAGCCAAAGGACCATTTTCCCATGGGGCAGCAGCCCTGAGAAGAGTCCAATACGGGAGAACCTGTTGGGCAGTGGGTCCATGGGCACCTCCATGAACCTGAGGGGTGGTCAGCAACACTTTGGATTTGTGGACCCAGGGCTGGGAGGATGGATGCAGTGACTGGGTGGTTGGGGCTGCCACAAAAGCCCCCTTGTTTTTCCCTCTGTGGGCTTTTGGTTGTGACCAGGCCTGGTAGTAGTCACCTTCCAATCTGCTTGGGAAATGCCAGGCGTACAGGAGAGCACTGGCTGAAGCCTGGAAAAGGATCCTGGGGAGAAATAGGGAACACTAACAAAATGGCAGGAGCTACCGTGTTTTGTAAGTTTTAAATAAAGTTTTTTAAATAAAGGATCCATTTTAATCCTACTGGCCTCTTGCCTGCCTTCTTCATTCAAAATAAAACACACTCTCCAGAAAATGGTTTTACATAGCCCAGCCAAGTTTCTGGTAGAGCACAGACCCAGACATCCATAATTCATGAGCAAGGAAGGGTGTGGATATTTTGTGGGAACCGGACTCTCTGTGAACAAGATCATTTTCATTTGCTGATTATGCTGTATAAACAATGTGCTTTTAGGATTCAGAGGAAGAGAACTGTGCATCTAGCAAAATCAAACTGCTGATTAGCAAGGAAACTATGTTAACATGAAGCCTTCAAGTTAACAATTAAAGATTAGAAGGAGGAGGATTCAGTCCTTCAGATTTTGCTTCACTAAGTTTTAATTTCTATTACATCTCTGTTACCTTCTGAGGAACCCAAATACTGTCCAGGCTGCAAAATACTTGCACTTTTCATTGTCATCGGTTAGATCTGTAATGCTGTGGCAAAGTTGAAGTGTTTGAAACCATTCACAATGTTTACATTTAGAAATGACGTTAAGTAAATTGAAATGTTATGTCAATTTATGCCTGATGGAAAGACATACTGAAAAGGATAAAACTGATTGTCTTATTTTCCCATTTTGCTTATAAAATTTTACCCCTAAGATACTGACACCTAAAATGTGATAGATAAGTTACAGCCTGCTCTCAGCACTGTAACCAGTTCCCATGTATATTTATCAATAGTGCTGCATTTACTTCTTCAGAGATCTAGCTGTTACACTCACGTGCTTTTCCTAACAGTCAGGTCTTCCTCCAGTGGTGATCGTACTGGCACTTGGGAGCACCCTTAGGTCTCTCTAGGTACATACCAATACATGGATTTAGACTGAGAAACACTGATGTTTCACCTGAATTTGCCTGACTGAACAGGAAGGATCTTATCCCAACCAGACCAGGCTCCCTGTGAAACTGCATGGAGAGCCACGGCAGACAGAAGTGGGAGCGTGGCTGTGGAGGTGACATCTGCTGGGCTGCGGAGGACGCGGTGGCACACATGGACTGCTGCAGGGACCCTGCCTTCTACGGCAAGAGATTTATGCTGTTTTACTGTGGTGATGAAGGCTTCCCTCCCTCTCTGGTGGTAGGACATACGGCAAGCAATAAAAGCTACAGGAACAAAGGAAACCAGAGCACTCAGAGAAATGCATTTACAGTGGGACCTTCCCAAGGCCAGAGCTTTTAGAGACAGAAATGCAGAGAAGAATTAAATGAGGACAAACACAGGCATGTATGAAAGGTGGATTATTTATGCAGCAGGCATTAGGAGCTCTGCGGCTGGGAGTTAAGGAGATTACAACCACATGAGAAGGCTAACCTCCTCCTGCAGGAGCCAACTGCTTCTCATTCAGACTGAACAAGAAAATTAGCTTCAGCACTTTCCAGTCTGAAGCCATTGTGCTCACCAGCAAACTCTTAAGTGAGGGAGATAAATTGAAACAGAAAAGAGAGAAAGGGGGAAAAAAACCTATTCCTTACACAGACACGTGCGTCGAGAGGAGGCCAAAGGGGTGACTCAAATCAGGCTTGCTGCCTGCAGCACCTTATTACACTCCAGCTAATGGGGAAGTGAGGGGAGAGAGAAATAAGGTGCCCAGTTCATTTTCCCAGCTGCAGGGAACAGGGCTGCCCCACCTGAGGGAAAAGGACATTCAGTTTTAAGACTGCAGAGGGAATTGTTCTTCTGATTTTAACTCCACTTGTCTGGGTGTTTAAACTGCTCCTGGGCGAGACATTAAACCTCATATGGAAAACACAAATCTCAAGTTTGCAGACAATAGACAAGAAGCACCTGAATTTTCACAAGATAGGGATAGGGATTGTACCTGGAAATATGTGTGTGCTGGCGCCAGCACTAAAAATGCCCACATAGAAAGGAAAACTGTATGGAGTGACCTATTCTGCACTAAAAGCATGAGATTTCCATTCTTCCTCAGTGAAGGTTTGGTAGAAAGTGTATGGCAGAGGTCTGGGGCCCAGAGCCATGCATGGCATGGTGTACAGGGTCACCAGGAGGAAGCTGGCTCTCAGCCCTGGTGCCTCAGACTGGCCAGGAGCTGCCTTGGCCCTCATGGAGCTCAAGATACCATCAGCATCCCGGCCCCTTGGCTTCCCCAGCTCTCACTGCATTGCAGAAGGGAGCACAAAGGCAGGGGTTGGCCAGAGGGACGGATTGGAGGCAGCCAGTATACCTGGATCCAACCACTCTAAAATCCCATGTTAGTCCTGGCTTTTCCAGCTCTCACTTTTAAATACCCAAAGTCTCTGCTCAATGATGTTAACTCTTTCCTTCACAAAACTGGGATCAAATTAATGGAAGTTTTGACCAAAGAGAAGTACATTTAAATGCTGTGCCTCAGCCACCTGGGGACACATACATGCTGGTGTTGGGAGGGGGAAAAGGGGACAGTAGTCTCACCTAGACCTAGGTGGTCTGGCCATGAGGATGGAGATGCACTTGGTACCAATGTCTGCCTGTCCAGCACAGATCCCCTCTGTCACCATGCAGGTGGGTTGCTCTGGGGGCAGCCCCTCCCAAGGCCACTTGCTGACTGTCCCATGCCTCATGGCACTGCACATCTAGGGGTGATCCCAGCCTACAAGCCCCACAGAGGCCTCACAGTGCACCGGGCATGTCCTGCATCACCTGGAATAGAGTAGAAACAGAGAGGGCCTCCATTCTATGAGTTTAACCACATTTCCTCAGGCCAAGTTTGGCTGCTGAAGCAAAGAGGAGCCAGTTAAAAGCTGAAATGTTGCATGCAATTAAAATCTTTGGGTTTTTCTCTTTTTCAGCCCCGGAACCAGTGATTTCTAGGAAGTGTGTGAAAAGTGATGAAGCAAAACGCATTCATCTGCACCATGCAGCCATCTCCACGTGTGATGTTTCTGAAGGGGTTTGCACCTCTGCTAGAAAATACTTGGGGATTGGCAAACTGCAATGAGCAAAATGAAATCTCCACCTTCATTAGTGTGAGGCTGTGCTGCTCAAGGCTGGGTACAAGAAGTGCTTTGTGCATTGAGGCGTGCTCAGGCCAGTCGACAGATCCCTGCATCTGCAGTATTGTGGCAACCAGCGTATCGCTTGCATCAACCTGCATGGCACTCTGCTGAGTCCCAATACACAAACCTCACACAAATATTTCAACATGTTTGGAGCCAAACTCTGGTCAATATATGAAGTCATTTTGCCACAGCATTTAGCCCAAGAGGAAAAAAATATATTCCTACAAACTTATTTTTGGAAGTTAAAAATAGTATTTGTCTATGTGTGTGTGAGGTTAGTAAAAACAGAAACGAGAAAGACAGAAGTGAGGATATGTGACTTTAGCATTGCAGAGCTGACTCGGGGGAGAGGGGGGTGGCAGTCTCTTTTCTTGGGACAAACAACCTTTGTTTGGAGGAACTGTATTGTGAATGAAGAGCAGAGAGCTTGTCTCACTGGCTCACCTTTGCACCTTCATTCTGTCTGTAGGCATGAAGCACAGGACCATGATCCCCTTTGCAGAGACTGGCCACTATGTGAATGTACCAGAAGTCCCTAAGGAGACACCAGAGTGGAAGCAGCGCAGTGATGATAAGGCATCCTCACATGCGGGCTCAGTGGAACAGCAGGAAAAGCAGATGCTTCCACCTTGATCCTACCCACAGCACCTGGGGTTGGCCAGGCCATCCTGTGGCTGCACTGCCAGCAAATATCTTCATGTGGGAATAGCACAGAGATCTGCAGGACAAAAATTTCCAGAAGGAAGATCACACTATTTGGCATCCCACTTTTTTATGCTGCACCTCCCCTGCGGCACTCTGCATTCACTCACTGCAAGCAGTGTGTGATGTGAATTTTCATCCAGTGCTGGTTCACTCCGTTTTGTAGCTGTGCAGCATCAGATGCTGCCTGTGGGCCCTCACATCTGGCAGAGGTATAGCAGTGAGGTCTGTGGGGGCTGCTCTCCCACAGATGCACTCAAGCTCTTGCAGGGTGTGAAACTGCTTTTAAGGACAAGATCACCTTATGAGCCACCTCTTGATCCTATCTGTAATCCCCCAGCCCTCAATATGACAATTGCTTTTCTCACTCGTGGAGAAAATAATATGGGGTAATATTGCTGTTCTTATTCTTGCCTTTCATGTGATAGCTGTCTGTGTGTGTGATTGCATCCCCAAGAGTTTCTCTGATCTCGGGGGTCTGCAAATGTTTAAGTTAACAATGAAAATAAAATATTTTCCTTATCAAAAACTTGCCTTTCTCATGAACTGCTCTGGTGTGTCAAAGGCAGACACGGAAATCCTTGCTTTCTCTGGTTTCTGTCTGGTTTTCACCCCACTCTTTCTGCCAGCCCCCTTTCTCCTGCTCTCACCCTCCCTATCACCTCTGAACCTCAAATTTCTTTCTCAGGGAAGAAGGGGAAAAGGTGACTCCTGCACCCAGCTGACCCATGGTCATGGATTCTCCATGTGCAGGCCCACTTATGCAAGTACAATGGGTTTCCTCCAACCTTGTGGACAGCAGAACTATCCGACCCCACATACAGCTATGGGCTGGGGTCAAAGGGAAGGAGCAGCGTCCCTGTGACAACCTCTGCTATCAGCACTCAGAACTGCAGCTCTGTCTCTGAAGCAAAAATCTTTCTCTCTGAGGAAGCAAAAGAAGTCTGGAAAGGTACCTTTGTTAATGATGAACTGCGGCTTTTTGTTTGTCTCTCAGAGCCCAGGTTTTGAATGCCAAATCATTGTGTTCCAGAGAAAAACAGGAAGGTTCTGTGCCTTCATCCAGAAGAACTATTAGATATACTTAGATTTCTAGGCTCCAGTTAACATAAGCAGTAGGTAAGTTACCAGTGCATAACCGCATTTTTTAGTATGCAGAGCTACACTGCTGTATAAGCTGTAAGTGCATTCACTCATCCCACTAGATGAAAGGTGGAACTACAAGACTGCCATTGACTTTCACCTACATTGGGTAAAGGTGTTGTTGATATGCAGCTTGGACAAGAACTAGTGGGAGGGCAAGTGTGATCAATGGAAAGGGACTACAGTACAAAGGGTGGAAGGATTTGTGTCTATGAAAAGGATTGATCCATAAATGCACTCATTTATAGTGATCCTTTATGGGCTTTGAAGTTTGGCCTTCAATACCAGCTTATGTCTCCTGTTTATTGCAGGGAAATCCAGCTGACAGCAAAAACATGAAGGAAATGACTCTCCAATGCCACAGAACAGTGAAGCTTCATTGTCAGAGAAGCCTTCCTAGGGAAAACAAAATTGCTCAAAGGGTGGCTGCAAAATGCATGTAAGTACATTGCTGTGTGCTTTGTGAGAACTGTCCATCTGCAAATAGAAGTCCTATGGGTAGGTAGAAAAAACAGAGCCAGGGCCTCATTTGGTGGAAACTGTCATTACTCTACTGGTGCCAAGAAAGCTCTTTGGGTTTACATCACCTGGGAAAGATGAAGTAGGTCCTGGAGAAACTACAGACATGCCTTCTAAAGGGGGAGGACTGTGGGTTTAATTCATATCTCAAATTTCCCTAAATTCCTCTCACATGAAACAAGTAACTCAGAGCTCATTATTTCTTTAATCAGACACTAACGTTCCTGTTTATTTAAAGCTTTTCAGAGATAATCGGTACTAATCATCATATATAATACAAATAAAGGCATTCCTCCCTTAATAGTAGGATATCTAAGCCAGTTGTTCTCCAACTGAACTCAGCTGGAGTAAGATGGGTTTTCTGTACTTGTAGTGGTTGCTATTCTATCACTAAGAGGGCAATGGGAGGAGATTTTTTACCAGGCAGTAATTTGGTTTGTGAGGGAAAAAATCATGAAGGAGTTTGAGTCATTTATCTCAGTGAGAGGAGTGGATTGATCCTGAGGAAGATGAAGCATTAATTCTGAGGAAACTATAACATTGATATTATCGATAGAAAATAAAGTTGTTCTTTCCTATCATGTCATCCTGAGCCTGATGTCTCCTACTCTCGCATACATCCCTCTGGGCCTAACCTGCACATGTTTCCATTCAGTATTAAAAATAGGAAGTCTCTCCATGGCTTGTTTAACCAAAAGTTACACAAATATTTGTAGTCTTTCCTTTCTTTTCTCGTCATGCATGTATCCGTCCAAAGCCAAGGTGAGTTGTCAGCTTCAGTGCTGAATGGCTTAGAGCATCTGTGCAACCCAGGAGACGAGTGAGTTGCTCAGGACTCCAGCTGACATTAAAACCTGGTGCAAAGCATTGTAACCATTGGAGGAGGCAAGAAGAAGGTTATATCGAATGGAGCCAACATTTCAATAAATAAGCAGGGGAGAAGCCTAACTGATTTGTTGCTTCACAGATGTATAAAGGGAAATCTCTGTTTACTGAAGTAAAAGTAGAGAGGGAAATCAAATGCCAAGAGGGGATCCTGTCCTTTTCACAAATACTGCATTGCTTACAGTGCTGCAGTATCAGTGTGGAAGTGGTAGCGTTTCAAGTACACTGACAGAAAAGTGAATATGTCTTTCTTAGTAGGTGGGTTTCCAGGTTCAAATCAATGTCAAAGGTAGAAAGGGGTTTTGGTATAAGGTTTTGCTGTTTGTGTTGATACCCTGGAGATCCTGACTCACCAGTGCTTTGTGAATGCACTGTGAGATTATCATCATCCTCATCAATAGAGCTAAAAGTTTATTTATTCTTTATAATATAAAAGAAGCAAAAGACACTTGCATTAAAACTTCCAGGCTAGTATTTACCCATTTCTTTCCACTGACTGTGAAGTGGACCTAAAGCTGTGTCTTCATCAGTTGTTCATTAGATACTCCTCTAAAGATCCTTTTCTGACTTAGTTTTCACTATACAAAGTGAGAACAAAACGTGGCAATTAGGATATTTGCTTCAGAAGTACTATCCAAATTCAGCTTAAGACACTGACTAAGTTACCCTAAAGTAACTTTATGTTAGTCTGGCAATTGGTAATGCGGCCATTTACATTTAGGTGACATAAATCTCATCCCACCTGTCCCTAATGAATTACAAAACATCTCAGTAGAAGAACTTTCCAGTAGCCTCTTTGTAGAGAAGAGCGGTGATCAACCAGCAAAAGAGTTTAAGAGGTTCCAGCAATGGGAACTTCTGAAAACTTCTGAAAGTAAGTATCCATGCACTTACTGGTTCTGGAGAGAGAAAGAAGGACTTGCTCCTGAGCTGAGATTCACCAGCTCTCCTTCATTTCAAATAGATCAATATAAAATCAGTCCCAACATCTGGATCCCAGCAGTGCAAAAAGAAATAGTGGCAATGTGCGCCTTTGTAAAGACCAGTAAATATATTTTGCACATCTAGAGGATTACTTGAAGCTCAATTTCCATCTGTAATTTGCAGTTCTGCACATAAATGGGGTTAACTCATCTTCCATGCTCAGCTTTCCCAACTAGACATGTGTACTATGAGATACTGGCAAGGCCAATGCTATACACAGAGCAAAAAATCTCTACTTAAGTTCCTCTGAGAAGTTTTGAATGTATGATTCCTTTTTATGTCAAGCATCAATTCTCCATCTATTTACATTTCCAGTTTAATGCTATTGCAGATCTGCCTCTGATATGCATGTGGAACAGCACAATACACATAAGGCTGTACTTCTGCCCCTTCAATTGGACACAAGCAACAAGTAAGCTATGTCAGGTTGTTGGTGACATTTTACATCGTCTATGTTGTATATGTGCTTATAGAGTGTACCATCAGCTCACCACTCTGCAACAGTCTGGCATACAATTGCTGCTTGATTCTTACTGCCTATTTATAGAAAGCCGTTCTGTAAAGCTTCCCACTATTCTTTGCTCATGCTTTTGCAAAACTTCCCTCAATATCTGATGCAGACATGCAGCTGTAGTCCTAAAATGACCATTTTGTTTTTGGCTGCTGCCTTTTCCCCTTCTTTTCCAGCCAGCTGGTTAATACACATAATATATGCTGTTTCTCCTAGCTCTCTCATTGCTGTTTCTCAGGCGTCATCATTTTTGCATAGAGGCAAATTGGCTGCATCCTTTGCATGGAGTATTCGTTGCTCACCATCTAAGGAATGCCCAAAGATAAGAAAGAAATCTGTGGAGATCACATTGAGAGACCATACTCCTCTTGCAGTTTTTTCCATTGCTGCAACACTACCCATTCACCTTTGCCACCCTCTGGGGAAATGCTGGTCACCTGCTTCTTCCACCAGCTTCCCAGGGAGGTGCAGGTACTCAACACCTCTCTGTGGTGACTCGTGGACATCAGTCAGTGTTGAAGGAACTTAGCACCTCACAGCTGGTGCTTAGGGGACCAGGCCCTGGGAGAGCGTCTGGGAAAAGCTATGACAAACTGAAGGGCTTATGTGAAAGGAACTAAAATTGAGCTTTTCCAAACAATACACCTGCAATTGAGACTCCAGGGATGCTGAAGCATTAAGAAACTCGTAGTACTTCTGGAAATTCACACCATTCTGTTGACGTAAAAAAGGTCTCTCGCGTATGAATTTTAAGAGACCTGACTGAACTCTTTAGAAGTAGAAAAGACACAATGCCATAAGTAAACATATAAATCAGTTAGAGAACCTAGAGATTAAGGGTTAGGTTCATAAAGCTTTATGTCTCATATATGGGAAGTGCCAAACGTTGCTCTTGATGACTTTGGAAAAGGTATGTGCTGTTTCTGTAGCCCTAGCTCTCTTTCCTCTTGTTAGCAAATGGTTTCATTCCACATTCAAAAAACTCACAAGCCAAAAAAAGAGGGGGAAAAAAAGTGAATGGAATTTAACCAAAAAAATAATAAAAGTCATTTGTGGTTCAAGTACTCAGCCTAAGCTATATTTATTCAGTTGACATTTTTTCCAAAAAGACCAATGCATAAATTAATGTGCACATGGGCAGGTCTGAATTATACCCTGGCCATTTATAGTATGCAAGGTTTTATGTGACTTCTTACTCTCTTGTTCAATAAAACAATAAGTAGTTATGCAGCAGCCAGAGGAGCCAGTGATTCATTTACTTCCACGGGATGCCAAGAACCTTCTTAAGGAAATACACTCAGCAATATGTAATGAAAACCTTTTGTACTTCTGTGATGCTTCAAGGATTAATAGAAATTCCAAAGACAAGAGATGAATGAGATACAGTAGCAAACACAGTAGAGGCCAGGGTTGGCCCAGGGGTGACCACATGCAATTCAGCCTTCTCTGAAGCTTCACAGCAAGTACTTTGCTCACACTGTGGTAAATACAATCAAATGCTACTTGCTGCCAGATGATTCATCCTGCACAGGCTGCTTGCTTCTGCTCAGTTGGTTTGTTTTGTTAATGTTGTAGGAACCATAAAGTAGAAGCCTGCAAATCAACTCCGATATGTTTAATAAGGAGTGCTCTGTGTGTGCTTGCCATGCTTTCTGACAGACATAAAGCATCCCTTTGGGAGGTGAGAATTGCTAGAGGACATCAAAACAAACACAAGGAGCATCACGGTTCCATTGGACAAATCTGTGCTGAGTGTATTTGTCAAATCAGGCATCCATCTCAGTGGGGGTATACCAGAAAAGGGAACAGCACAACAAGAGGCTATGGAACAGCAAGCATACAAAAAGGCTAAATATACTGAGAATCCTCAACTAGAGAGCAATGCAGCTGAAGGGAGACATGACAGACTGAAAAAAGAGAGGAGGGAAATTATTATTTGTTTCCCCCTAAAAACAAAATCCAGGAGAAATGCCTGGACAGAACAAGATTTAAGTCAAACAAATTTCTTCACGTAATGCATAATTACATTGAGGAGTCTGCTGCTACAAGGATGCTGTGGGGACTGTAAGTATACATGAGTTACTGACAAGATTAGGACAAGTTCGAGGAGGAAAGATCTGTTGACGGCTACTGAGCAATGACTGCCCAGCTAAAACCTGCAGATCAAGATGTCCCTCACTCACTGACTGAAACTGCAGAAGCTTCATTCATGCGTTGCCATGAATTTGCTGCCCATTGACAGAGTAGAGGTTCAGTGTTCCTCCTACACCTAGACAATAAAAGCAGGGCAGGAGAGGAAGAATTTTCACAGTTAAGTATTCTGAGGCTTTTTTTTTTTGTAATTTATTGTTATAATGTTATTGTTATTGTTTATAATTTTTTTGTTATTTATTGTAATAACTGATACCCAGTCAGACAGTGAAATCTTCATAATTCAGTAAAGAATTCATGAAAACCCCATGCTGTTTGTCTGCATAGATATCAAAATAGGGTCTACTCAAGTAATATGAGATTTTTGATGTTGCCAAAGTATTTTCTCTCACTAATTGGGGATCTTGGTTACAGCTGAGGATGCCAGGGGAAGGACATAGCATCATACCACCCAAAATCTGAAATGTCTTTGTTTTTAGAGACTGAAAGGGAAATAAGAACAGCTCAGCATGAAGAGCCAATCTGCACACCCTGAAGAGTGAGAAAAGCAAACACTGTTCCTCATAGTAAATGAGAGTCAGAAGGGTCTCTGTCTACTTAGTCACCTATGTGCATGTGTGGTTGACACTCACTTGTACCCGGTACCTGGTACAGGAGCTGGAGCTGAGGGATTCCTGACCCCTAGCTTTGCAATGCAGGACAGTTTGCCAGCCTTCTTTCTTTCAGAAACACTCATCCCTACTGAAAAGAACCCAGACTTTGGAATTTTTAATGTTTTTGGACTCCATATATTTCCAAATGAACCTGGAAAATAAACCAGCCCTCAGATGACAAATCAAAGATTAACTTAGGTAACAAAAGCAAAAAAAGTCACTTCTAATCATACATGCAAAAAGTAACATATTGTACATTAAATACTAGATGTCAGAAAGTAAATGTCGCAATCCAAGCGTGCTGCGTTCCCCTTGGAGAGCTGAATGATAAATCTGTGTCTTTTGCAAGAGATGAAGAATTATCATGCCCCAGAGATTCACTGGCTCTGTTCTCATGAAAGTCAAACAGGGAGCCAGTGACCCTGGAAAAAGTCTTGTACTGGTCATTAACAAACAGACAGTAACATACCTGTAAGACTTGTTTAATGCTTACTGATAAATGCTAATATATATTGCTAGTGAATTCTCTGAAAGGAATCCAGACCTTGAATGGACTGTTTCCTGTAGAGACAGTCTGACTGGGATTTTCATTCATATACCTTTGAGGTTATTCCAATACGTCTGACAGTGCTATACACACCAGAGCTTCATTCTTCCCTCTCTTACACCATGTATATCAGAAGTAACTTCCAGACACAAAGAATTCTCACCAAGGAAGTGTTGATATGTTGGTATGAAAATACGTCTTTTGTCAAAATCAAGTCTTTTTTGTTCAGAGTTTTCACCTGTTTCATATTATTTCTAATGGAAAATGCCTTTGTTTAAAAATGTTCCTGCTTTTCATGCTTGTGATAAAATATTTTGAAATCGGAATTTTGTCTACAGGTAAAAAAAAAAAAAAATCTATTTATTCACAGTTCAGATTTATTTCTCCAATTTTTGGCAAGGAATCTTGAAATGTCTGAAAATATTCAATTATTTTCATAATGTTCAGATTTGCTCATCAGGTCTGTAGGCTTGAAATGGTATCAGGAAAGCAATTGGAAGTAATTCAAATGAAATTCAGATTTATCGCTGAAATTAAGGATTCTGTAATTAAACATTGAATTGGCTCAAACACGCCCTACAGTTCTGTGACTCTGTGATTTTTATATAACTTAGATTCCACATGTGATGACTGGCACCCTGTGAATTTAATGCAAGAGTTGTACTCATATTAGTGTGGAAAGCATTTGTAGGGCTGTCCATCAGGCTTTGATCCATGGTATGGAGGTCATTGGTTTTGCAATCTTCACTGAAATACCACTTCATTTATGACAAGACAAGTATTCTTCCTTACTCTTAATGCTGTTGTAGAGATCTTTCAGGAATACCTTTCAGCATAATACATCCATCTTATTTTATTAACTTTTACATTAGGGCAAGTCACAGCACTGAATAATAATTCAGACCAAGGCAAGTCAACAGATCACCTGGTCCAGTCTTCCACTCAAACCTGGATCAACACTGAAATCAGACCCAGTCACTCAGGGCTTTGTCCAGTTAGGGCTTGAAAACCTCCAACCATAGAGATTCTGCATCTTCTCAGGTAGCCTCCTCCAGTGCTCGACTCTACTGACAAATGGATGTAGCTTACTCATCTAGCTAGGAAATTTACTCATCAATAATCAGAGGGGAATTTTTTTGACACATGAATCCTGTTGCTACTGAATTTCAGGTAAACCATTGGAGTTTAA
Organism: Coturnix japonica; assembly: GCF_054131305.1. Taxonomy (NCBI): domain Eukaryota; kingdom Metazoa; phylum Chordata; class Aves; order Galliformes; family Phasianidae; genus Coturnix; species Coturnix japonica. The sequence continues at coordinate 30,633,076 of NC_140663.1, forward strand.
GAAGGATGTGGAGCAGAAGCATTTGGATTACAGCCTGGAGAGGAAATTGCTGAAGAGGATCCTGGAATTTGATCATTTATTGGACCTTTTAGGTAACCAGAGGGAAAGTTATGTCTGAAGACAGGGAATACAAGCATCCTTAGCTCTATGTGCTGCAGCTTATCACCTCCTATACCCACCTTCTATAAAGGTACATATTACTCATTTTGGCAAAGGCAAATGGGATTTTAGCTTTCCCTTCCCTTCCCTTCCCTTCCCTTCCCTTCCCTTCCCTTCCCTTCCCTTCCCTTCCCTTCCCTTCCCTTCCCTTCCCTTCCCTTCCCTTCCCTTCCCTTCCCTTCCCTTCCCTTCCCTTCCCTTCCCTTCCCTTCCCTTCCCTTCCCTTCCCTTCCCTTCCCTTCCCTTCCCTTTTCTATGGATTAGGAACTTGGAGTTTTTAGCCATTGCTCTGTGAGTGGGCTCAGGTCAGCTTCTAGTGGGGTCACCTCCAACTCTCTTATACCCTGAAAACTACCAAGCATAATTCTATCACACTTGCTTAAGGCAAGTGCAGAGGCATGGTCGTTATTAACACATTATCTATGGAAGATTAAACACTGTCTATTTTTAAACATACTGACATTTTAGCCAGTCCAAAAGAAATCATCTCTTCTTTTGGAGTACTTTCCAGAGGCAACCCGTCTTAAATCTCCTACTTTTTGAGAGAGGTAATGATTCTTCCAGCTAGAAGATGTTGCTCAGATGTTGTTCCATCTTTCCTGGGGGCCAATATCATGCATAAGAAGTTGTAAATTTTTTCCTGCTCTTGCTGGACCTCTTGGCAGATAGTGATGTATATGTTCATGGATAGATGCTTCAATAGCCAGCAATACTGTTGTTTTACCTGAAGCTGCTCTCCAGTGTTTCCTGTCCTTTCAGAGTGCTGGAATTCAGTCCTAGTGATGGCTGCTTGGACTCATCACTGAGGAGTGAAATATGGGTCAGCTTTTCTGTCTGTGTTTTTAAAAGTTTAGCCAGCTGGGGAGATCATTAGAAAATAGAAGGTAGAACATATTGACAATACTCATCTTGTATTTCACATGGGCGCTGTATGTTCAGTCTAAGTTATGGAGGAATGTCTGAATGTCATTTCTATTTGGCTGCGTTTGGGGTGTTTCATCCTCAGCTTTGGAAAGACAGAAATATTGTTGCTAGATATACTGTCTTCTTGGCTAGAAGGGACTTATCTGGAGACTGTGAATCAGGTTAATAACACTGGCATCATTTTTATTATCTCCTGAACTTGGAAAGCCTTGGCTATAGAGTTAAATTGCGACTTCCAGCTTTCTGCTTTACATAAGTAATTTCCCTATTTATCTCACAACAGCTTGGAGAATCCTGACCCTGGGACTGGATCTTTTGCCTTTTACTCTTGCTGGGTTGTAACTTATTTACTGTGGTCTTGAAGTCTTGTGACAATACTCTGTATAAAAATGTCTTATTTACATTGAGTACCTTTCAAGACACAGTGAAGCATATGTGAGCCTTTATGCTGTGCAAATCTTTAGACTGAAAGCAGCGTGGTTGTATTGAGGCTGGTGACCCAAGCGTCCACCACCGAGTTGCTTTTGCAGCCACAAACCATTTGGCATATCGGTAATCTCTCAAAAGCCCAACAGAGTGGGATTTCCTCTGTCTGAGACCTAGCTTGTTTTGCCTTTGCCACACACCAAGAAAGGATTAAAATGTTATTTATGTTAATTTCCCTGCCTTGATAAAAATAGGAGCAATGTTGTTGGTGTTTAATCATATTTTTTCAGTTGTTTTTATCTATGCACTTTTGTTGTTGTTGTTGCTTTGCTTTGGTTTTTGAGATTGGGGTATCCTTTAAGTACTACAGAATCGCTGTGGAAACAAATAGCAGAACTTCCTTGGTTTTGAAGGGGATGCATTTCCTGTGCTTTGTAATATTGTTCAGTGCTGTATTTGTTGAACATTCACTCCTAAGTATTAAGTCCAGCTTTGTCTTGCATCTATTCAGGGGGGCTCTGTATGCCTCGGCAATTTCTCAGGATATATTTATTCTTGCCTGACTGAAAACGTCTTTAAAGTTTTTTTCATACTGTTACACTCTGGAGTTTTACTACAATGGTATTATTGTACCTTCTTTTCTCCTTTTTATGGAACCTTTCTTTTCTAGGGTGTTTTTTTAATTATTATTATTCACTAACACCTGCATCATCTCCTGACAACAGGGATATGTCAGTTGTCAGCTCTACTCCAACCTGTGCAATATGTACCTGCTTTTTCCCTGTAGGTCATGGCCCATGACCTTTTTATCAACAGTGTGGCTGGATCTGAGACTGCCCTGGTTTATCACAGGCTCTTCTGAACCAAGGGGCCCAGAACAAAGCAGGCTATGTGAGTTATGCTCTTGGAATTGGTAGGACTGCTGGTGTGACTAAGTGCTCACCAACATGAGCCAGGGTCTCACGCATGAGTCCTGAGCTGTGAAAACGAGAATGCTTTATGTCACTGATTTACTTGGGTTCCCTCAGAACGTGTCCAAAAATAGCAGTCACTTTTCTTGCACAAAGCATCCTGTCTGATTAATTTGTATGCTGTCGCTGCCTGGTCTCTTCATTATGTCTTCTAGCTGAGCTTCTCTCATTTGGTACACTTCTTTTGCAGCTTCTTGTCAACTAGAGGCTACAACTAAGCAATATTGTCCATAATAGCAATCCTGAAAGAGAGTTTAAGTTTTGTTTTTCCTATTTTCCTCAGAAGACCTCTCTGCATCAGAAGGTCAGTTTTATGTACTCAGACATGTTTTCTGGGGAAGGCAACAGAGAACAAGAAGTGGAAGCTGCAGCAGAATTGCCCCAGGTACTTGGGAAGTTGCATACTGCTCACAGCAGTTGGGAATTGCCCCCTTCACCTCTAAGTGTTTCACTAGGGCCCTGCCATGGTGTACTCACATTGTTACTACCCGCAAGAATCACCATTCATGTTGGGCCAACCCATCTCTTCAGGAAGGCAATCATCCTTTTGTCAATGACTTCAGCATGAATGGAAGCAAGCTTTTCTCTACCCAAACTGTTTTCCCCTCCAAGTGCCAAGTTCTCCCTACACTCTTTTGCTGTAAATGTAATAAAAAAACCTCGCTGTTGCTACTGGTAGCACTACTCTGAATGGGAAGTGCTGTTAGCCTTGTTTATTTTGGCTTATGTATGTGCGTATCACTCCTTGACTCTTTTTGCCTAAACACCAGGGGAGGTGCAGAAGTCAAATGTGATCCACAGATGTCCACAAGTTAACCCAGAGGCTCCCCTCTGCTCCTCAGGTGACCTCCAGAGCCATCAGAGCAGAGTCACCACGGTCCCTTAGACTGCCACCATCTACCTCACTGCGCCGCCGCGTGCGGGTCAGAAGTGGCCATCAGGCAGCTGGCAGGCAGCCAACACCCTGCTTGGTTGAGCAATATTTGGGAGCTCTTGTATGTTGTTTATTGCAATTACCGCTGGGCAAGCCCTGAAGAGCTGCGTTTGTTTGAGTTGTTACAATCAAATCTGCAGGGTTCAGTTTTCATAGGTTCTCGCTTGAGCAACTTCTATATATTTACTTGGAGGTTCAAGATCTATTAAAAGGAACCATTCTGCTCTTTTGTCTCATGTAAGCTGTATCACATTTGGCAGGAAAGAAAAGTACAATGGTTTCATTGTATGTAATATATTGCCAAAAAAAAAAAAAGGTATGTGATTGGAATGAGAGAGGTGCTGGCTGCAGTTACTGCACGACTGGAAGGGGATGTATTTTCTTTGATGCAGAACAATTGTGCAAGCTGAAGAAACGGTACAAATCAATAGACTTATTGCACATAAAAGTAAAGTTTGTACTCACAGATCCACTCATGTGACAGATAACGTCCTGGTATAAAGATAGCACTTTACAGATCCAGTGCACTTGCCATTAACTGTTGTGGCTTTCTTTTTCACATTTCTTATTTCACATTTCCACTTTCCTGGAAAGTGAAAATCAAAATCACCCTCTTTTTTTTTTTTTTTATTTTTTTTTCCACAGATAACCTTGCAAGAGTTCTAATTGCAAAGATCTAATGTCATTTGTGATTTAAGTTTTAACTCCTTGTTTTTCTTTCATTCAGCTTTGGTTTCCCTGAAACTTAGCTTCTAAAGAACACAAACTTTGAAGTTATCTGCATTATCTTTGATTGTCTTTTGGGATGTTTCTATTAAGTTTTAAAATGGGAAGTAGAAAAATCAATTGATTTTGATTGAAATAGGAACCACATCTCCTTGAATACTTATTTCTTTTACGGACGGAGTGTCCACATCATGGATTATATTTATTAAAATGTATTATTTCAGAGTTGATGAGTCCATACAAATTCTTTTCTCTGTTTGGATGTTTGGATTCCTCTGTAGCTCTTGATGTCTTCCTGAAAGTTTTACTCACATTCAAAACCTCAGTCATTTCACCCTCGACTTTCTCCTAGGTTTGTACCTATAATAATGTGTACCTTTAATCTGGTGCATAGACTGAAGTAAGTAGTTTTTTGTTTTACTTTTTTCCCCATGCATTTTCTACTCAATATTTAAGACTTTCTAAATTCTGACATCACCAGTTCCTTTGCATTTTCCCATATGAGTTGCCATACGAGCTAGCTGAGCTCATTTCACCGCATTATACTGCATGCTTTAGAGTAGGCAAGGTCATAGATTGCCCATTAAAACAGGTATTCATGAGTAGTTGTTCTTCTTACTGAATACAGATTGCCAAGAAAAGGCAGCATAGCATGATCCAGAATAGCTGTCAGTTTTCAGAACTGGAGATTACTCTAGTTGCAGATACAACATCTCTGACAGTGCACAGGCTGTCTTGCAGCAAGCTCTTTGCAAGCATTCCTGTTACCTACATACTACATATATAACTACCTTTCATTGGAAAAGTTGTATTCTATTTATCGTAACATGCCACCTTGCTAGAAAACTCCTAGAAATACCCTTTACTACTTCAGCAGCACAACAGAATCTGTGAATTTGATTTGTCTTTCTCCACCATTGAGAAACCCCATGATCACATTTTGACTTCAGGAAAAGTAGTTGAAAAAGTTGCGGTCACATTCTTCATATTTACACCTTGTTCTTAATAGTGGCTTCATGGGACAAGTTCTTGTTGGCAAGATAATTTATTGTACTTAGCATTTTTATTAGAATCTTCCTGTTTTCTTCCTTCTTCTGAGAGTTCTGAAAATGAAGTATGTCACCACCATTCCTTGTGGTCTTTTGAACAGTATCAGCTGCTCTGCGATGACATGGGGAAACATGGTGCCGTTCAGATTTGTCTCTTTTTCCAATTAGCGAATCCAGACTTTGTGAAAACTTCCTCAGTGTGCTTTGCTACAAGTAGTTTGCAAAAGAGTAGCAATAAAGTACATTAACTCCATTAGCACTGGAAAAACAAGTCCGCTAAAAAACACAAAACCAGGATAAGCATAAAGAAAGGCTTGCTTTTTTGCAGTCATGCATAGGGAGAGCCCTAAGTCATGGCTGATGAGGTATTCAACAGTGTCAGGCAATTAGTGTTCAGTTCTTGTTGTTGATGACACTGGAGACATGTCAATCCTACAACTAGCTCAATTTGATCCACTTGTTGTTGAAGGTATAGCCACCTCCTTTTAATTAGGCATGGTTCAGGTTATTCTAATTTTGCACTTTTAAAATAAATGCTTTGGGATTTTTCATTTCAATCAGTCACTGATCACTTAGTAAGAATGGCATGGGATTAAAGAATTAGATCTACACAATACCAGACCAAGTAGCTGGCCCCTGGCTTTTGTATAGTCCCTTGTTCTGACTAAAAGGGTCTACAATGCAGCAGATGGGAGAAAGGAAACAGCCTTCACCTGATCTGTTCATTGCCCAGAAAACAATTGCTTTTATGTTTTGCTTATAGAACCCATCCTTTCCTGCCTCAGCCAGGGATTCTAACAAGGAAAACAAGACAAATAAGATGCCAGTTGGCAGCCCCTTGACCCCCAGGACTAATTGTGTTGGGGTCAGAGATTCCATGATGTCTCCTTTTGTGTAAGGAGCTCATAGAAAACCCACAGGAAGAGAAGAAGAGCAGCACCACAGAGGAGGCTCTGCAAGCCATCCCAGCAGATGGGCAACTGGGATCAGAACTCATCCCATGCAGACAGTGAGAGCAATTGGCTTCTCTGTCACTTGCAGGAGCATGTCCACAACATGTGGAGCAGTCTGAGCTCCTCCAAATGAGAGTCCCTTTGCCCAGCAATGCTGGAGCTATGCTAAGAAGGAGCCATGGGCCTGTAGACTGCCTGACATCAGCCACACAATGGGAAGGATGTAGGTATGGACAGGAAGCAGACAAGAGCAGGTTGGTTCTTTTCTTGTCTGTCCTTGCTCTCCTTCCTTCCTTACCAGAGACCAGAGCATCTCTCCACAGCCATACTCACACCCACAGAGAAAAGAGTAAGGAGTCCTCCAGTAGAAGGTAAAAAAAGTAGTTTTGGGGAGAAGTGGGAAGCATAAATATGCACATATGTGCACATATGGACACATGAATACATTGGTTAATTTCAGACTTCTCAGTATCAACCACCAATAAAAGCTGAGTAATTTGCTGATTTGTTAGGAACTCTAAGTACAGAAACATGAAATCCACAAAATAGTTTGAATAAAAGATGGTTCAGTTCTCCATTTAAGTTACAGATCTTCTTGTAAACTGGGAAGAATTCCAGTTACAGTCTTAGATGAATACAACAACCAAGGTATTGTCTACATCCCCTAATTAGACTGAACATTGCTACGGACCAGCTTGGTCACAGACCAAAAGAGATGCAGAAAGTAGCTGTACATGGTCTGTGAAACAACTGATATAAAACCCAGAGAAATTTGTGTTCCTTTTCACTAGAAAAGGAATGGAGATGCAGGAAAAAAAGCAGCAGAAAACAGTCATTCAGGATGAAGCCTGATTAGTCAGAGTAGATGAAAATCTGAGGAGGATACAAGAATATAATTTTGTACATGGACTTTTTTTTTAGAAACAGGAGCTGAGGGGTGCATATCTGGTCACGTAGCAAGAAATGCCAGGGGCAGCAGCTGCAGGTTGCTGTGACAGCTCATCCAGAACCACATCCCTCAAAAAGAGTATAGACTGTGAGTGTGATTGAGCTGTGGAATGATCTGGCTGTTCTGATGGGCTGGATCTGGCCTGTATGTTCCCAGCACCTTTGGAGGTTCATTACAGTGGTATCAGTGTCTCAGAAACAGTGCAAAGGTAGGTGATTTCCTACAACATACTAGGGAATCCAGGACTTCTGCAATTTCATTTTCCCTTTTATTAATGGCAGTAATCAGACAATTTTACTTTTTAGAGCAGTTCTTAGATATACAATCTTAAACCAGAATCATGTTCCAAAAGATATTAGGTATTCAATGTTAGCAATTACTAGATGCTTTTATTACACAGTGTAACAGTGAAACCTACTGTATAAGTAAATGATAACAGACAACTTATCTGGGCATAACATTAAAGGCTAGAAGTAAAAAATAGGAGCTTCCATAGACATTTGAGTCTTACTGAGGAGGGGTTGCCTATATTTTTTTAACTATTGTTAAAGAAATGGCTATTGTCACATTAGAAGCAACTAGCAGGTCACTTAATTTACTCCAAAGGGGATTTCTATGATGTCTTAGAGCAATTGCTTATCATATTTCCTTGTGCAAGATTAAGCATGAGATTGAAATATGGTGCTGTAAGTTACCTGACTATAAACTGTTGTAAGTGGATATCTGTTGAGAGCAAGTGTCAAGTTAGTTGCAGGAAAAACTATTAACAAGAGGTTGTGAGGGGTACATGGCACATACCTTTACATTTTTCATCCTGCTTCTTGACTTCCCTCTTGAAATCTGCTCTTTGGTCCTTGTGGCATGTCAGCGATACCACCTTACGGTCCTGTATATTTTCCTTCCCTGTCAGCAAGGTAAGTCTTATTATCCACGTGTAACTAATTCATGCTGTTTCTGAATCAGCTTCCTAGGAGGCCTGGCTGGTTATTTCAGAGTCACCAAGGAAGCACAATGCTCAAAAATAAATTTGAAGAAGCTGGAAAATATCCCCTCTGTCCCCAGCAGTATAGAACCCAAAGTGATTTTGGTGGTCAAAAACTACAAAAAGCATTTATTACCCTTCCCTGGGCTTGCTGTCTGCCATGTAGAAATTATTAGCAATGTATGGACTTCCATGAGCTATGAATTATTATTATTATTATATAATAGTGCGTTAATGGCACATGTAAACCTAATGTACTTCTTTGTGACTAAGAGTATATGAAACAATCATGTCCAAAACTTAAAATGCTTCATTTTTTTTTTTTCATTGATATCAAGGCAAAAATGAGATCTATATGCAAAAATGCTGTAATATGGAAAGAAATGCCTGATTCGTATCTTTGGGAATGGGGATGGTAGTACAGAAGTAAAGCTTGACTTTCACAGTATTTTATTTGCAGCTTGGGGGAAAGTGCATAGTAGGTCTTATCACCTCTTTGTGCCCACAGCCTTTGGCTTGTCTGTTTAGCACCATTTTTTTCCAAGCAGAGGCTATGTGCTCCCACTGTAATGTATGATTCATGATAATTGTTTTGGTGTTTCATCACATTCACAGTGTAATTTGATCCAAAGTAGCCCAGCAAGATATCTGTTCAAAAATGTCTGTTTAGTTCATGTACATAGAAGCTTGATGTATGAGAATAAAGCTTGGAATGACATTGCATTTTTGGTATGAAAATGAAATGCCTACTTCAATCTCTTCATACAAAAGGGCTACATTAGAAGTAAAGGAGATCTGAATGGCCTGGGACAGAGTAGTTCCAGATCAAGAAACTCAGTGGGAGCATCAGCGCCAAGGGCATGTTAGAGAGAGAGCAGGTGACAGAGGAATGCAAAGAGAAGGGGTCACAGCTGCAAGGATTTCAGCAGCCTCCCAGTTCCCTGCAGGCATCTTCTGCAGGACATGGGGCTGATGATGCCACTGAATCATTCAGTCTTAATTCTGCAGTCCTGCAAAAGCAATGTTTCATGAAGAGTTTTGTAGGCTGTGCATTGCACTGCTTGGAAAATGGATCTGAATATCCTTCACTCAAAAAGTAATGTAAGAAAATTGGACATCATAAAGCTTATGGTTTCACAAATATATGATGTAGTTCTCTTTCATCTCTTCCTGGTTTGCTCCAGTGAAGTATTCCCAAGCACAGTTTGACACATGTGGACAGAAAAAAATGTAATAAGCCAATAAAAAGACAGTCACTACACAACTGAAAATGCCCCCGAACATAGACTCGAAGCACACAAAACCACCTGCCTTCTCACTTGCATCACTGGGCTTGTGTAATGGAAAGACTTAGAAGTCATGTGGAATCTGATCCTGAAATTTTGCACAGGTATCTTTCCTACCCAGCCCTGTCTTAGTATCTCCATGGGGAGGTACGTCTGGGAACGTGTTTAGAAGCCTTCACATTCTGTATAGGTGAGGTTGCCTGCATGGTATTCCTTACATCCATGCAACCCCCTGAAACGTATCAGAGCTTGCCTAGATGTAACTGAGGCACAATTTGGTCTTCATAATCTTTATTGCTGACGATGACGGTGATGATGATGTGTGAGAAGGAAATAGCACAAGCTTGACCTTCACATCCCAGGGGGAATTCGCAGAGCTGGCAGTTATAAAACCCCTCGGCTTTTCACTTGTGAACTGAGCAAATTTGTTCTGGGAATCATTAATACATAATGCCATTTTGAAGCTAGTTTTTGGAGTAGAATTGCACATTCAACTATCCAAATCCTTCTGTCATCCCCACACAATTTTGCAACAGCACTGGGGCTGAAAGAAGTCAATTGTACTTCAGAAATTATGGGCAGGCAGTTTAAATAAAGAAAAGTATCTGCTATTTGGTGCTTTCCATTCATAACGTGATTCTGTTCCGTTAAAATTCATTAGGTGACCTAGATCCTGAGAATTCATTCCTGCAAATTGCCGAACGCTTCCTGGGAAGTGTTGCAAGCTTTTGACTCTATGTAATGGGACATGAAAGAGGTCAGCACAGTCCAACAGCTATCCCTTATGTCTCTTCAAAATGCCTTGAGTCCGCTCCCTTTCCTCGAGGTGATGTAGCGACAGCCCTAGCAGTTCTGAAGGATGGAGAGAAAGGAAAAGCAAAAATCCCAGTCTCAGCGTTAAAACTGAACAAATTCATGACCTCTTGCATAAGCCCACAGTGAGCTCATGCTCCAAATAAGTGCTGGACATGAATTGGAAAACCCAGGTGTAACAACTTAGAGGCCAGTCTCAAAGCTTTTACTGATGTGCCTGATATTAGCACATCTTCACTGTCTAAGCTTTTTCCATCCACTTCCATCTTACTTTCCTTCCAGATGAAGACCCAGTGTGCGATAGGAGAGGATCATAACTCATCCAAATACATCACTGAAGTTGTAATTTCACATGGGCTTGCATTTTTAGCACATAAGCTGTACAAGCCTTGAAAGGCTTTGATGTGCTTGGAGTGCAAGCCCTCTGTTCTTCAGCTAACTCGTCCCTCATTAGAGCTATGCAGACGCATCCGTTCAGGCAGCAGAAAGGAAATCGTGTGACTTTTTAATTTAGTTATTGTACTCAGCCTATACCCAGTCTAAAATTAAATGGGGAGAAAAGGCCCAGACTGATGCTTTGCTACACTCAAACAGTTAAAATGACAAAAATGTCTGGAGATGCAAAAGTGGAGTTTCTAACAGTAATGCATTAACTTAGCTGCTTGTTCTCTGTATTTGCGAATCTCTGTTATTTAAAAACAAAAGCAATCAAAACCAAAACAAAACAAACAAAAAACCCAACCCTAAATAATTACATATTTGACAATTTTGTTCCCAAAGGAAAAGAGGAATCATGTAGGGCACAGCACTTTACTATATGCTTTTGAAATGAGTGCGCATTGCTTTCTTTACCTGGGAGCTGGATTTGCCCTTTAGCTACGTACCATTTTAAAAAGGTATCACAGTGTGTCTTTCTCTTTTCAAGCACATCAACAGTTCTGCTGGGCTCTCCCATTGCTGAGTCATAACCTTCCTGCAAGCCAGTAGCTCACATTTACCCACACATCTACCTACACGCCTGGAGGCTGTAGCAGAAGCTTGATATGTCTGAAGAAGAAACCAACTACAGTCAGTTTATGGAAAGATGTCAAATGGTCACTGAGAATCAAGATGAGTATTTCAGATGTTTTTGTTACAGCTGTGTTCAGGAAACCACTTACCTCAGGAAAAGTGTTGCTTCTTTTTCTCCTCTGTTACTGCAAGGAAAAAAAATAAAGCCAAAGTGAACATTCTCCAACCTTAGAAAGCAGTTGCTATCAGACAGAGACTGAGAAAGGACAATTTTAGGCCAAAAGAAGGTTATGATGGAGAATGTTTATGAATCTTAATTGAAGTAGTCACTGCTGTAACACTTTGTAACAGGCATTATACCTTGAAAGATAAAAGAGCAACAAAGACCTGAAAATATGTTACTGTCTTAAAATGCATTTGTAGGACATAAACCTTAACATTTAATGTTCGTTTCTGAGAAAAGAAAAAAAAAAAAAGAAAATAACACACATAATATAATTAAGATAATAAATGGAAACCCTTTCTTTTCATCATTTCTGTAACTACCTTAAATATCTGCTGGAATTGATTATATCAGCACGGGCTGGAGTATATTAAAATAATGAAGAGTGAAGTTTTCACTATGTTCCCATTTAATCATCACCTCACAACTTTACATTTTAATGTCTGACCTTAGGATATCCTCTTCCACTATCACATTAAGAATGTTGAAAGGAAACAGGAAGGGCCACAAGGGCTGTAGTTTCCTCAGAAGAACAGTGGCTATCAGCCTAATGGACTCAGAATTTCTCAGACAAAGAGCAGCAGTGGCTCAGCCCACAGTCAGTTATCAAATGTTCACACAATACAAGCTTTTCCTCTAATTAACAGAGTTGCCTCCAATGAGGACACTGCCTTTTTGGCACTGTGTTACTGGGAGAAAAAAAAATAATCAGCTGCATAATGTGACCTATTATAAAGGACCCAATGAAATGAAGAAGACAAATCAAGGTTCACTCTGTTGCTTTAAAAAAGTGAAAAAGAGTACCTGTCATTAGGAACTTCATTTGACCCACTGCATCTCCGTGATGATTCCAAGCCTAGATTTGAAGTAAACTCCTAAGTCATTAAACATATGGCAGGTTCCTGAATATCCTTTCTGGGAAGAGCTTAACATTAATTACTAGCATACAAACGAAAAGGTAGAGAGGAAGAACCAGGGGCAGGGGTAAAGGAATTGTAATGGATGGAAACAGATGAATTATTTAACAGGTTCCTTTCAGCAAATGGGTTGATGTTAAAACTCACTGTCCACTGTAAGGGGTGAACTGGGAGAATTGTAGGGCTCTCCAGCACTGAACACAACATGTAGGGCTGAATGGCTTGGTTATTGCCTGAAAACAGTTATAAATGTGAGAAGTGTGTTTGTTCCATACCAGCCTAGTAGAAACCTAGTATCTAATACTGACTACAATAAAACCGTTTCATATGTTTTTCTCAGTGAGAAATAGCTAAGGATCCATCTTGGAAATATACATACATACATATATATATATGTACATATATATACATATAAGGAGCAATTTCACTTTCAACAGATCCTGAACTTGGCTGCCTATAAAACGTACAGTGTAAATGATACTGGATGGTCATGAACTTTTGCAGACAGGAGGAGCCATAGAGAGAACTATGAACTGCAGTTCATGAGTCCTGTCATTTCTTTAAATTAACTTTTCTTTGGTAGTATCAGGATGTTTGTACTACATTCAAGGGACTCCCTCTGGTGTATAACTTAACACATGAAATTTCTTGCCTTATTCTTTACCAAAGTGTCTGTGTAGCCTGGTGCACAGATGAGCTGTTTATGTGACAGTACAGAAGGTGTGTGACACGTGTGTTTCTACTACAAACTGAAAAAGAATGACCATAGTGGGGATGGGAATTGGGGAAACAGCAGGTGTTTCCCTGTATGATGTGTGTCCATTAGTCCAAAATGGCAGCAGTCACTTCAGGAGTGCCATTGTGGCCCCACAAACAAAGGTCCTGAGGATTGCTAGCCTCTCTCATTTAAAGGGGGCCTTTCTCTGAAAGTGTTAATAAAATTTTAGCCTTGAAAACAGGACACTGAGGAACTAACTTGTTCTTTCCTCATCATGTTTCTTCACTGTCCATCTCACATTCTGTTCCCAAGGAAAAGAAAATGAGATACATATAAAAATCTCAGTCACAATCTTTTCCTTTTTCTTTCCCCTTCACTGGGGATTCTCTCCTTTAAAACAGTCTTTCGTGAAGCAATGTGTTGTTTTGTGTTTTTTTTTTTTGCATATCATACAGAAGAAAGGGAGGTACAGCATTATTTCAAAAGCATCCATCAAATAAAAGTGTAAGTCTTCTTCTGCTTATTCACATCCTAATATAAATAATCTAACAGCAGAGTAGATACAGAATAGAAATTTCCCTTCAGCTAATATGCTGGCATAGAATATCAGAAAACTGCTGTTATGTGAACTTTGTATTATGTGCAAAGTTAACCTCCATTTTTCCTCCTTCCACATCACACACTATAGATACCCATAACAAAAGATGTGCTATGGGCAATGCAGGGTGTGTGAAGAAATTAGGTTTCTTTTATTTTTCTGATAAGGGTTTGATATTAAATGAGGGTTTATGTCAAACATTTTAGCTGATAGAAGGTAATTCTTTGTCAAGGGCACTTCTAAGGAGCGATTCACCTCTTCCTCAGAGGTACCATCTTATGTTAGTCAAAATTTTTGTGGTGTTCTGTCTCTTAGCAATGACCGCAGATGGTCTGAGTTTAGGGATTTTATTTTATTTTGTTTTATTGGTGGTTAAAGTGAAATAAGTCTTAATCCTCTGTGTCTTTCCCAGTTTCATCACCTCACACCATACAAAAATCCTTGTTCCTACATCAATAGCCCATTGTGTGACGAAATCTACTGTGCACCTGCAAACATACTGGTCTGAACTCTGTCTGTTCTGAACCAGTTTTCTCAAAGGAACTAATGTACAATAGAAAGACCATGGCCTCAGGAGGAACCTGCGTACCTAACTCCTACAAAGGACACGTGATGCTGAGTTCTACCATTCACGGCAAATTAGAAGCACTAAGTGTTTCCTATGAAGCAACTGGTCTCGGTTTAAAAAACTGCAAGTAGTTTTTACAGTGCCCCTAACACAGTATTTCACTCCCTGTTTTCTCAAAAGGCCTATCCAATTTTGATTGAAGCAGCTCAGTCCAGTGCTGGAAACACGCATTCCAAAAAGCTTATGTTTTAACATAGTTCTGAGTATCTGAAAATGAGTTTTTGGGATGAAAGCACTTGTGTAATTTCATCTAGGGAAACCAGTGTGCAGTCTGGTAGAAAATGTAGAAAAATGAATGGTGTAATATTTTATGCTAGACTTCTAATGGCTTTGTATGCATTCCCACTTGTCTGATATAAATGTGGCACGAATACCATATACTTTACTTTTGGTAAATTCATTCATAATCTCACATTATTTTAGTGCTTCCTAAGTTTGAAGTCATTCTTAGTTCATTAAAAGGAAAATATTCCCTTCAGATTTACGATCCCCGTGACCTTTCTCTCATTCACAGAAGAATCCGCATTAAAATCACGCACACTCTGTTGTTGCATGACTGATGCTCCTTTAACAGGGTGGTAACGTCCCAGTGCGATTTGCTGCTGAGAATAATGACATTTTCAAAAAGGGAAGAGAATAACTCTGTTACAGACAGGTGGTGTTGCCTGGTGAGGACTGGTGCCTATGGACTCAGCAAAAGAACTTTTAAGTCTTGGCTTGAACTCCCATGACTGAGACCCTTTGTGACGGCCTTGAACATGTTACTTGATTTCCCTTTTTGACCGGTCTTTTGTGGCAGCGTGGGGTCTACCAATACGTTCACACTTGGAATTTCACCACTGATTTTGATTTTCCATGATTGTTTCTTTTTTTTCTTTCTTTCTTTCTTTCTTTTTTTTTTTTTTTTTAACAGGGACCAACTGTTTTGTTACAGTGAGCAAGTCCCGCGCTCTGCCTTGTGCTCAGAGAGGCTGCTGCTACATAAAGAAGTACTATACAGTAATTGCAGCACTAGTGGGACTCCAGCAGCTCTTATGCTGACAGGACTGTGACTGTTTGCAATGGTAGGAAAATGTTGCAAATGTTTCCTACTGTAACCAGAGTAACTCCATTTTGCCACCTATAAAATAATGCTCTCTTCTTTCACAGGGGCATTTGGAGGATTATGACTTGGTGTCTGTCTGTTCATCACTTTGAAAATGTAAAGCACTATGTAAGTGTTATTATTGAAGGGCTGACATCTGTGAAATACAGCGTGTATTATGAATTCTAATTTTAAACTAAGGAAAAGCAAGTAAGCAAGAACTGACCATGTGTTAAAAACACTTGAAGCCCTCTTTCTTGTAACTGTTTATCTACATTTTAAAACCTATGTTTACACTGTAGTAACAGCTGTGTTTAAAGGGGACATGACAGAGCAGACCAATTTGTAAAACTAAACATGATTTTGAAGGGAAAAAAGCTAATGTTTGAAAAAACACTTCAAAAGAAGACAAAAATGATTAAAATAGACATAACCATTTGTTTAAACTATGACTTTCTCAAGAAAAACCGGCCTAATGTAAACTGGCCTATGCATAGTCCAAGCAGCTGTGCTGTGTAGCTCTTACACAAACCACTCATTTCAGGGAGGGATAAAATTAAGACAAAACAGGTCATTCTCAATGAAGGAGCCAAACTGAGGACTGGAATACAAATGAAATGTGTGCACATAGGTGAGATTTGCTCCAAGTAACCCATCAGAAGAAGGCGTGCCTACTTTTTTTTTTTAACCTTCTTTCCTGCTATGGGGTTTTAGCCATTTGTGTCTTAAGAGTTCAGTGTATTTATTTTTGTCCTCACCTGCAGTGTATCCAGAGCCAGCCTTGGCTAAGTTTATATGAAATAATGAAATGGCTCTATTGTAGGCAGGTATTTCTTTAGGGGTTCTGTAGCTATAGTGTGGTGGTGGGTTTGATGGGTTTGGGGGGGAGGGAGGAGAGCTTGTTTGGTTTGGTTTGTTGTTTGGTTTTTTTTTTCTTTCTTTTTCTAAGACACCAAAATGCTACTGGAGTAGATTATATCTGTATATTTCATGGGAACTACCAAGAGATCCAAGGTCAAGGCAGGGGGAAATACAGATTAATCATTTGTATCATCATCACATTATTTTTGAGCAAAAAAAATATGCTTTGTTAAGAGGAAGACGTTGTCACATGCCCAAGCACTAGTCACACTGCATTAAATCTGTCTTTGAAATCTCATTTGAAACCTCTTTCATAAAGAATGTTCTCTGTTTATTTGATTCATCCGAGGCTTTGTAAGCTGTGTTCTCTTAGCAGAGGACAGCTGAACAGTGTGAATCAGGGTGGTGATATCATGGTGGTGATATGACTCAAGTAGGTCCTAAGTCAACCTCAAGATCTTTTGAAAATAAGAAGTGAAAGCTGGAAGCAGAGAACAAAGTGTACAACAAACTGACGCAGGGAGAGAGAGCAGAAAAACGAGGGTTTGTGCTATCCTGTTACTTGGAGGAATGGAGAATTTTTTGCATCTGGATCCTGACTCAGTTGAACAGGATGGACACAAACATCAAAGTACCCACAGCCTTACTCACTGTAAGGATTTGGTCTTGCTCACGAGTTTTTGTCAGCTCCAATTAAAAGGATCCCAAGTCTCCAAAGTGAGGTTCTCCTGCAGTAGGTTTGGTAGCCAGCATCTGCTCTGGATAGCAGTTGGCAGATCCTGTGCACATCTCTGACCTTCAGGTCTTCTGTCAGTCTGGGAGACAGGGTTGTATAATCACAGAGCAGGCCTCTGTGATCCTCGTGCTCAGGGTGCTTGTGGCAGGAAAAGCAGTTACATCAATCACTTTGGTGGAGTTTTCCCCCTTTAGGGGCACTGCCAAACAGATGTTGCTGGCTAATGCTACCTACCTGGAAGCACCCTCTCCCAGGATCCAATGGAAAGTGTGAACCTTGTCTTTGCACATAAATCTCTCCAAGCACAAGGAAATGGACTCAGACACACACAGGCTGCATGGTGAATCTCCTGTCTTTTTGTGCAAGATGCAGCTCAGGAGAAAACAGCAAACTTACTGAATATATATATATATATATATATATATACACACACACACACACACACACACACACACACACACACACCACACACACACATATATATATATAATTTATTTATTTATTTGTTTTATTTTTTATTTTTTTCCCTGAACTTTCTTTTCCAGTGGGAAACTAGGGGATCTCTCTGGGAGCAGAGAGGAAATGTTTCTTTGCTGCCCCATCAGGCTTCACCCTCAGCTCTGAGGATGGCTGACAGCCATTTTTTGCCACTGTGTAGCTCTCCTTCTGCTCTGTGCTGAGCAGTGATCCCAGGTAGAAAATGTCACCTCTCCATCCACTTGGCCTAGCTCCCTGGCAACTCCCACATCCCTAGTAAGGATCTAGTCCATCCTCTTGGTGAAGAGGTTTTCCAATGGCTTTGATAGTTCAGATTCAAAGGCAACAGGAATGAGGAGGAAGTTCTCAGAGGAGGGCAGGATGTAAAGGTCATTGTGAACACGAAATTGACATGGTTGTGCTTCACGGGGACTTCTCAGGACTATCTACACCTGAGTGTTCGATTGCTTCTTTCCAACAGACTTTTGTTATTTACTTAGGTTTGTGCTGCCACTCACTGGAACTCCACTTCCAGGGAGGTAAAAAGCAGGAGAAGAAAAGAGGAGTGTGTTTAAAATGGTGTTGGCAGCCTGGTAAAGAGGTAAAATCATTGAGCAATCATGAATCACTTAGAAGCATTTTTCAGCTATGTGAGTGTCCAGATATACTCATTTCCTGTGTCTTAATTTTAGTAACAAAGAAATCAACACTAAAGATATCAGTACTTGCTTCAGACATGTTTTCTCAGAGCTGGCTGTTCATGTCCCCAGCACGTTCAGTGGCTCCCATTCTGCAAGAGAGCTCTTTTCTATCAAAGGGGCTCAGATATATTAGGTTTTGCTTTTGTTGGTTGGGTTTTTTTTTTCACTTTTCATTGTGAATGGAACTGTAGGTCAGACCACCTGACCTGTTTAGCACTCCTGTAGACACAACTGCATGCAAAGGGCTGATCCTGCAGTATCCTCTATCCACTCAGATGCAAAGACAAGGCTGGCTGACTGCTCCACTTCCCCATCTTTGGTACATGATGATATAAAGCGATGTCATTGTTTTTCATGTACCCTGGAGCCAACTGTGGCATTGCAAATGTATGAGAAAAGGGCAGCTGGAAAAGATTTGCACTGTCAAAACGGTACAGAGGAGCACAGTGTAAGTGTAAAATTTCTATCTACGGGCAGGTTCTATTTTTTCATGACATGTTTCTACAGAGCTCAGGAGGATAAACTCTGCTCCTCCATGTATCTCGGAAGTCCCACAGTGTAAATAATGCAAACAGTCTATGGGCATGCGGAAATGAGGAACATTTTCCCCATTCAGAAAGCCTGTTGTAGCTCAGTATAATCTGCTTCTGAGGGAGATTGCGGCTATTTTTAAGACAAAATGGTGTTTTTCTTGGTCTTGTGTTCCAGCTAAAGACATTGTAATGGAAAGGTGATAGATTACATACTCAGTTAACAGACATCCCACTGCAAAGCCTCCAGCATGTTGATTCTTTGTATAGAATACCAAGGGAAATGATTTTTAAATTCCAGTTGTATTTACTTGTTGCTGGATCAAGAAGAAAAATGCATTGTATTATTAACTCATTCCCTGGATTCTTATTTTCCCATGGAATAAAATTGTCACATTTAACGTACGTATTTCACATTTATAATTATTTATAAAGATGAATGAGCAATTGGAGGGTACCTATAACAGCTCTTCATTCCACTGCCATATTTGGGAGGGTATACGCTAAAAAGAAATACTTTTAAAAATACATATATAGCTGAACAGATAGTTGACTCTGGTGACATTTGATCTACAGTGCCAAACTCTCCTTCTGGACGTAGTAATAAGTTTATATTTATTTCACCAGCTACCCGAGTTTATACATACAAACGCAACAGATTTTTCTGTGGGTTAGAAGAACCCATGTAAATACCTGGCTTACATTATTTCACATTTTCACATTAATTTTTAATACTGCGAAGAGTCTTCTCAGCATGAGAAGTGATCTCATTTGACTTTAGATCTGACCCCAAATAGGAAATGGAATACTTGTGGCCTGATTCTTAATGCAGTGTGTCTCATTTTCCAGGTGCATACATCTGGTCTTTAATGGCCATTTTATCAGGACTGCATCATTTCATACTGGCCCTTTCACCATAAATGTTTGATTGTAATGAGATCTGACCGTGGGATGTGTCATCTGTAGTACTGAATACATACAACTGCCTAGCTTTACTATTTCTATCTTCAAGGCATCCCATGTGCTGTTAGGGATGACAGTTTTTTCATGGCAAAACATTGCTGACAAGATATTGTGCAATGCGATTTGCATGACCAAATATCCTGTGAGTAGTTCAGTGGTTAGGATAGGAAACAGAGAGTCAGGATAAGCCTGGCTCTGTTCCCACTTCACATACTGACTCACTGCGTGACCTTGGGGCAAATCGCTTAGGCTGGATTTTCCAAAGGGACTGAGATGTGTGGCTCCCAGCAACAGCCAGGCAGGGCTGGGTGCCTGGCTCCTTTCCAGCTCTTGGAAAGTCTCAGACCCATCCATTCTCTAACTCAGTGCACCCATGTTAGTACAGGGACAAGGTTTCTAAAAGGATCTGGATTCTCAGGCAAAACTGCTTACTAAGGAAATTATGTTAATGATGGCATAAATACGCAGTCTTTATCAGCACGTGCAGTTGTCCAGGTACAAGCAGGTGAATAAATGTTTTTCTTTGCTCCTTGAGAAACACAAATATAGTTAGTATTGCTCTCTTGTTAAGTATAGTTAGTTTCTCTTAATTCCTCTTCGAGAAGGAATTAAAAAGACTTAGGGGTTGTCCATATGTTTTCAAACGTAGTTTGCTTACAAACCAGCAGCCAGAGGGCATCTCTGGTGGCAGCAGTTCTTGATGCTGTGGTGGGACATGCTTCTGGGCCTGAAGAGCACAGCTTCTTCTTTATCCCATCACTTGAATCAGTCTAGAATCACGTGCCTTTTGTTCTTCTCCATATCATTAAAACATAACCAAAAACATACTCGGACCCTTTCATCCTCCTCTCTTCTTCCAGTCCATGGAAGCAACAACCTCATACCCTCACTGTTCTCCCAGGCATCTCAGTCTGCACCTTTAACCCGTCCCACCTCTGCCTTCCTCTTCTATCACCCTGCCTTGCTTTTTTGTCCTATCAGTAGATGCAGGTGCTGGCACTGGCAGTGCTTTCACTGAGGTAATAAGGTATTGCTGATCCACTGCTGGATGCACAACAACCAGAGTGTGAATACACTTATGCCAGAACTTACAAAATTATCTCCACCTACTCTGCTGGAAGCTGTCTGCAGAACTCGCTTCAAAGCAGCCTGCACGTCACCAGAGAGCCGTGATGTGTGGAGGTCCCTGCTAAGCCAGTGGGGCCGAGTGATAGCACTGCTGCAGAACAGATTTTTTTGCTCTCAAAAAACAAACAAAATGTCATAATATGGGACCAACCACTGTTTCAGCTTGAAGAGAGCAGATCAAAGTGATTTGTCTATCTATTGCATTTGGTGACACATTAGATACCTGTGATGTCTCCCCTGGTCTCCAGCTGTGATTCTGGAAGGGCTCTGCCATAGCTTGGCAGCCCCATACAGATGTGTGGGTATCTAGGTATATCTGAGGCCACCAGACACCACATTCATGGCCCCAGCCACTCACTCCCCTGGGGTAAGTTTGTTGTCTTGAAGTCTTGCCTGGATAGATCAACAAGAATACAGATTGAGGTCTGCTCAGCAGAAGGTGGAAGATGCAGTGCGTCTGCATGCACCATGTTGTTCAGCCTTTGTGAGAGGGGCAAAGGTAAAGGAAAGGAAAACGTTAAGGTGAACAGCAAAACAAATAAAAATGAGGAAGCTTGGCTCAGTACTGAATTCCCTTCAAACAAAGGAGTGCAGAAGAGGAAGGGAGGGGGGGTGCAACAGGGAGGGAATTGTGCCTTGAAATAACTTAGCTCATATACAGTGAATTTCCTTTTATCACTAATAGCCTGGGTCATGGAGACTGAGAGGAAGTTGTCCCATTCCAAATGCTTGATATTGCATATACTTGCCTGGCTGCTACTTCTAGATGTGTGTGAATTTTGTTTGTATGTAGGCTGCTCCAAAGGTAATGCTTCCTAATTTATTTCCATGGAAGTTAGAACGAGTATGACACTATTATTTGGTAAGAGCAAATTCTCAGCTACAAAGCACTATTTTTCAACATACTCACCACCGTTAGCTCTGCATTTCCATCTGTGATGAACAAGAGCCTGCATGCTGTGCTCATAAAAATTTGCCCCAGTAGAGGTGCCTCACTGTTGCTGTTGTGACACTGCCTCACTGTGCTGACACCCAGTGTTTGATCTCCATACGCATTCAGCAAGCATCAGTGGGTGATTTTTTATCTGCCTGGAGGAATTCAGTTCCTTGCTTCATACACACTTCCATCTCAGGTGCCATTGTGTCAGAGTGCCCCTCTGCTGCCAACTGTCACATGGCAAGAAAATATAACAGGATATTGGTGGGAAGGTTCAATCTCTACTGCAATACCAGCAACATCCACCTCTGAAATCATGGACCAATGTAATGAAAAAGGAGGCATTTCTTTTGGAGCACTCATCGTATATTGGTCTGATATCATAGTTTGGCCCCAATCTTTGCTCTCTCTTACAAGCACAGAGTACTACTCCAGCACTTTTCTTTTGCCCCAATTCCTGACACATATGCTGCTGAAGAACCTTCTAGTACAGACCTCTAGGTCTGAGAATATTAGAGGCTGCTGTTGTTTGTGCCAACTCTTGGCATTCCCAATGGGTTGCTCTAGCACCTGGATCACAAAGTTGCCCGATTCCCTTCAGACTCATCTGTGCCATCATGACTGATGGCGGCAGCATGAAGCACCATCTGCCACCCAGCACCGATCAGACAGTTCTTCCACTGACTCCCCTGCAGCCAGCTAGGTCTGCTTTAGTGCAAGCTTGCAGAAAAAGCGCAGCAAACTTGCCTTAGATCAAAGATGATGTGGTCTCATCTCAAAGGTTATTTATCTTTAATCTCTGCTTTCTCTGGTTACCCGGCCCAGCAGCTTTACAAGGCTCATGAACTCATGACCAAAGAGAAGGAGCAGCTCGTTCACCCCCCCTTGTTAGCGCTGCCTGCGTCGCATGCCGCCCTGCTGCTCACTCCGATGGCTTTGAAGAAAACTCAGCTCAGCTCATGTGAGGGAGGTGACTGGGCAGATAAATTATAAGTGCAGCAGCTGTGAGGCAGAGAAGTTGAGAGAACAGTTGTGAGTACAAAGAAAGAAGTGGGAGAGCTGGTATAGTCTGCAGATAAGATTAATCCAGAATTCTACAAATTCTACAAATCTCTCGATACAGAGAACTCAACTCCTCCAGTGAAGATTTGATGGAGAGGAAAGCATTCTTTCTACCGGAAGATACGCATATATCTCTCTGCAGCTACTATATTTCCTTATTTGCAAAGCGCTGTGGGCTTCTCCTGAAATCATTTTTGGTGTCTACAAATTAGAAGAAAAATGTTGTCACAAGTTGTGACAGTCTTTGGAAAGCAGCTCTAAGAGAGCAAAGATAAAGCCAGGCACATTAGAACTAGGGACATTTTATTGCACTCAAGGCCTTGCAATGCTTGCAGTACACATGGGGAACATGTTACGCTATTGACAACTTCTACGAATGCTTTTGTTTTTTCCCCCTTCAAAATTTCATCTTGTATTTTACAGGCTTTCCAGTTTTCATCTTTGTTTAAATCCGCTGTGTTTATTAAAGCAAAGTTGAGGTTATAGCTGCTTTTTCATACTCGCGCTACAGTTGCAGGGAGAGAATTTCAGCATAGCAGGTTCTCTCCATGCTCTATTTTTGTCCATTGGTGTGTATTTATTTTATGTGTCTGTTTATATAGGCAAAATATAGGAAATCCATATGTCACAGCATGCCTTATTTGTGCACGTATAAACATATGTAGGATCAAATATAACATCTCCCTTTCCTGATACATATGTACTCCCACACTTGGAAACAGACGGTTCCTCTCAGTTCATTTCTGCCTCGTGGCAGCCTTTCTTAAACAAAATCTGAACCCAAGTGGGTGGGACCTGCAGGTTCAGACCTGCAGAGAAAGGGGAATTCGGAATGGGGTTCTTGAAACAACGTTCTTTGGTCGCAGCTAAAACATCCTGCTGTTCCCACACCGCCCGTTGCCCTCCATGGAGAGAGAGATAGGCTGGAATGCTGACCCACAGCACGGTGGTGACAAAATTTCTACATATAGGCCCAAGTGGAGTGAAGCCAGAGTGAGGCCGGCGGTTCACAAGCCACTTCGGGGCTGTGAGGAAGGCCTGTTCGCTGCGGCCCCACTCGCGGCCCTGCGGGGAGCAGCCACGGGGCACAGCGGCGGCCGCTAGGGGGGGACCGGGCTCGGAGTGAGGCGGGGTGCGGAGGGGCGGGGAGCCCGGGCATGGCTGTTTCCTCACAGCGCCCGGCAGCCGCTCCGTCAGCTCGGGCTGCAGCGGGACGTGCCGGCTGGTGGGCAGCTGGGAACCTCCACCCGGAGCTGATGCTTCGCCTCAGGATCTCCTGGGCCCGGCGTTGGGGCGGCATCCCCCCCCCCCTGTGGTGGCTGCTGGTCAGCTGGGAGGGCCTCTATGATTCTTCCTGAGTTCTACCCCGTGTTAGCTTTAAGACACTAACAGCACTGTAGAAAAAAGCCCCCGCGTATCACTCAGTCAAGCAGTCTAAACATCCATGTTGGAAGCTTTCCAGCGTTGCCCAGTCAATGACCACAGGACTTGTTTGGAGAGCAGTCATTAGCGGTGGCAGCCCTGTAATCCTGCTGTTCTGCCCCCCTGTTCCTCAGGAACTCTCACAGACACGCACACATCCTGGTGGCTTTGCAGTGTGCACTGCTAAGAGGTTAAGTGTGCATTTAACATGTGATTATCACACCCAGAGAGCCCATGACACAAGACAGAATGGGTTTTTATGGTTTCAAGGGGTTACAGCTATGTCAGAGTGCTAGAAGACATCTACAGCTCTTAAGAAATTACACACAGTCAATAAGTAGTGAGTTTATAACTAGGCGGTTAGTTATTCAGGTTCTTCCATGCCTCTTCTTTGGGGGGGAACCTGATGAAACACTTTAAGCACCCTCCATTCCTAGAGGAGATGGCAATGCTTCGGATATTTGATAAGAGAGAGGAATCTGATGCCCCATCTTTCCAATAAAATCCAGTGACTATTTATCATAACAACAAACCAGCTAACTTGTTATATATGTTGGTTAAAACAGTGCTGAGAGTAAATGCATGTATTGTACTACACACAGGGCTTGGTTAGACCGCAAGAGAAGAAACACAACAGCAAAGATCTAAGCTTAGTCTTAGTTTTCTTATCAGTACATAGGAGATAATCCTGCAGTGCTCATCTTCCTAACATTAGTTGTGTGACAGAGTGTATTAATTTGGAAAATGCATTTGGTTTTATTCAGAAAGTGATATGCAAGCATGATGTAATATATTCTAAGAAAAAATCTCCCGTAAAACGATATACTTGATGCACCTAATTTGAGCTGGCAAGATTTACATAGGATGTCATATTTAATCAGTGTACATAAAATACTCTGAAATGTGAAGTGGTATAAACATTAAGTTACCCCTAACCGGTATCATGCAGACGTTGGAAGTAACAGTATGTGCAGATTTCACTGGCTTTACAGTACATTTAGTGGTGTTAGGAACACAGAAACGATGAAGTTGCAAGGAGAAACTTTAATGTGGCTGATGGATCTGTTCATACCAACCCTTTTATATCTTGCAAACTATCCTACATCTTTGTATTATTTTCAATGTACGTTATTAACTTAATGATTATTCTTGTTCGCATGTTTAGTCCTGAAAATTGCAGTAACATTCTGTTTAGTTCTTTTTGTCTGTAGGATAAATGGGGATTCATCTGAATGTGTGGACATGTACACGTGCTCATGTATTCAAATGGGTAGCATAGACACAGACTCCGAAGCATGTAGTGAGAGGATAAACATGTTGGGTAGATGAGTTTTACATTTCACTGTGGTTGGCCTCTGATTTTTCTTAGGCAGGTTTTAAACTGAGACGGGGCAGGTTCGGGTTAGATATTAGGAGGAAGTTTTTCACTCAGAGGGTGGTGACGCACTGGCACAGGTTGCCCAAGGAGGCTGTGGATGCCCCATCCCTGGAGGCATTCAAGGCCAGGCTGGATGTGGCTCTGGGCAGCCTGGTCTGATGGTTGGAGACCCTGCACATAGCAGGGAGGCTGAAACTAAATGATCATTGTGGTCCTTTTAAGCCCAGGTCATTTGATGATTCTATGATTCTGTGAATTGGCTGAGGCCATGTGTAGTTTCCCAAAAATGAATGCCTTTATGCATGCCATCCTACTTCCACTCACACATTTTGGAATGAATTCTTCCCCACATGAATGCTGAGAATCCTATGAAGTACTGGAAAGCTGGAGGCACCCCTCATTTGAAACAGTTTGCAGCTGAAATCCTTGATTTCTGCACCCTTCCTATAAAATATGTATTTTTTATGTTACATAGTTGTACTTCAGAACACAATCTACCATCATTCAACCATCTGAACTCGCAACAGACTCACTTCATCATATGTGAAGTAAAAATGCAGAGACCTCCCAGTTTCCTGCTGCAAATATCGCGTCTAGTATTTCTCTACCCTCACTAGACCCTGTGTCTAGACTTACACAGCAGAAAATTCCTTTTTGAACGCATTGTACACCGCTCGGTGTGGCTGCTGCAAAATCAAATTGTCACAAAATTGCCTGCTGTAATCAGTATCTCGCCACTCCGCTGCGCATGCTATGGGACTGTCACAAAGTCTCCGGTTTCATCAGTCCACAATGAACGCGGTTGCTACAAGTAATCTTACTACCCAATAAAATTATTTTACAGACATGAAAAAGCTTTCTTCCCTCCGGTATTAAGGAATACGCGGGGCAGGGCTCTGCAGACTTGCAATATTTAAATGACGATTACAGACAAAACAACAAGATACATTAAGTACTTTTAATAACACGGTCAGAAACCACATGGCTCCTCTTAAAGGCAATCATGGAAGTTAAACAGCAAAATAAGGTGCCTGATTACATGTAGAGTCATGGTGGGATACCTTATTATATATAATTATTTGCAACACACCTGAGTGCTTTTAACACAGAATCTCATAAGTTTAAACAGGTGCAATTTCTCCAAACAACTATGAGATTAGCCAACAGATTAGTGCATTTACTCAGCTTTAAAACAAAGCTTTCTCTCAAGCCAACAGAGTGATGACTCCTATTATACAGTCCTTGTAGAGCTGTGATTGAGACTGGCATGATTTTTCCTTCAAAAAGAACATTGGTATGTGGACCATTTAATTATGTAAATATTAATGGTGTTTCTCAGGTTTACCCTTTTGTTCTTTCTTTCTCAGCATCTTTTCCTGCATGCTCGGTAAAAGTTTCTAAACAGTTAAATGAATCCAGTGCAACCGATTGCCTGCGACAGAATAAGGATGTGCAGAAGAATTCAGTTGTTCTGCTGTAGGAGCCATTCATAGCAAACTGATTATAGTTGTGACTTCGTGGTGATTTGCAAGGAGCTGCTGCACACTGCTAGGATTCTCTCTCTGCATGGACAGCCAGTAGCTGCCTGTGAGCACCGCAGAAGAGCTGTGCCATTGACCTACCTCTCCTTCATCAGGCCAAAGTCTGTCCTTCTGATGCCCTGCTGTGTAAATTGCATTTTAAAGTTACTTCCCTTGTTTCGAAGGAGTGGGAGTATCCTTACAAAGTCCATGGGAATGTGTACTTTAGAAATAAAAGAAATTCTTTTTGGGAAAATAACACATTACATAAATACACAATAACATCACTACAGTGACTTTTCTGTTGGAGTTTTGCTGGTATGGTTCTACTGGGAAAGTGTCTGTATAGTATTGCAGCTTCTTGTAAGGGCTTCCCATGACCAAGTACAGGTACCTCTACTGTGGACCAGTCCCCACAGCCCCCTCAAGTCCTGTTGGGACTCTACAAATACAAATGCATCTTGGCTGTTCATCCTCCCAACACTCTTGGGACACACAGAAATCAGCAGCCTTACTCATGCCACATGGAGGGAAGGGAGAGGATCTGCCCAAGGCCTGTCGTGAATGCATGGCAGAACATGGAGCAGCTCTGTTCAGTTTTTGCTTGCTCTTGCAGACCTTTCTTTTTTTTGGCACCCCCCCAAACTCATCCTGCGGTTCATGAACCTTAACAAACCTTTCAATGAAGCTTGTCTGGGTTTTGGATTGGTAAAGAAATTTGAAACCAGGCAAGGTTTTGTGTTGGTGTGTGCTGCGCTGTGAAAATTTCACATGCCTGTTTTTCACCCCACTTGTTCAGCCATAATACCACGGCACAGCACGCCAGAAAAGTGCAGGTTTTACTGAACAGCACAGTTTATAAGTAGAAGGTGTTGAGAGTGGCGGGTATGGAAAATGGGTTTTCAAGAGTTTATGAATGTTACCACTTCCTTTGGGAATCCACATTCCTTGCAAAATCTATTCCTATTCCCACCCATACAATCCCTTTGTTTTTACTGCAGTGGTCCTGTGTATCTAAGAATTTGGCACTACATATTTGTTAACAGACTCTTCATGCGTAGTTTGAATTACTTGTAAAATCCTGTTTTCTGCAAAAGAAATGCAGAGTAGCCAGGTTAACTGAAATCAAAGGAAAGCCATCTTAAATCTTTCATAAGATTCTAAACAAGAAAGGGAGAAGGTCTCAAACTATAGCGGTTTTAATATGTCTGTGCTAGTGCACTCTCGAAAGCAGTTTGCAAGTCAGCCGTGAAAACGTGCAGCCTGAAACATGTTTTTTTGCTTGCACTGAGGCCACTAGACTGCTTATCTTCACCCCAAATGTAGACATGCGCTGCAAAAAGAGTACAGCCTGTGCAAGCTCTTGCTCAACTCAGTAGTCCTTATTTATCCCCCCCGAGGCTTTTCATTGCTTCCCCTGCAGCCTATGATTAGATAGATGGGAGCAGAGCGAGACCCTTACTCAAGATCAGGCTCTATGCTGTTAGTACACTGGGGAGCAGGGAGCTATGAGAAGTTCATTTACTTTCCTATCATAGCCTGTCTGTGTTGTGTTTTAAGGAACAATGCCTCCCATCAAACTGCTGTGTAAAATTTTATTGTGTCTATCCAAGCTGTGCTAAAATGGCAGGCAAGCAATCTGCCTTGATGCTGTATTTTTCATTTTCTCAGTAGAGCTAAGGTGGAAGGCAGACATCCGCTTTCGGATCCAATTGTGCTGACCAAAGAATCCTCATCTCTGCTGCTTCACACTTCTCCCCATCTGCTCTGCACTCCTGGCTCTGCCAGCAGAAGGGCTTGCAGGAAACTTTAGGTAACCCACTGCAGGCAAGGGCTAAATCCACTCTCAGCAGCCATCTGACACAAAGGAGACTCTTTATATCTCAATGATCACCTCCTTTTTTATTTTTATTTATTTATTTTTTTATTTTTTCCTTTTTTCCCAGCCTTATTGCATCTGAACACCCCAGACAGAGGTTAGGGCACACAAACCTCTTTGTGTTAGAAGCTTGCCATTTTCCCCAGCTCCGCCTTTCAATTTATTGAAGAACTCATTTTCCTCTGCTTCTCTGAAGTACAGAGAAATGTCTTCCCATGAAAGAGAGTCAAAGTAATTGCTGGAGATGCATGCAGTTTAGGTGTGCTGTGATGGTTCTGGCATGAAATTCCATTGATCTGTCCACTCCTTTTGACCTCTTTTTATTCTTCATGACACGTGTCCTGTATGGTTAGCACATTTTGTTTCAAGCTTCCTGTTCGTTTGCCTTATCTCTTTCCTTGCACGAACACAATAGTTACGAGAAGATATTTACCATCCATACCTTGCACCTCATACTGGTCACACAGAGATTATGATGTACAATTATGTACCTTTGTTTCAATTACAATTTTAAAGTGATTTTTGTGAATCGCTCTATCCCTTAAAGCTATCTATCTGCAATGGACAGGAACACAGAAGGTTGTATAAACCCCTACAAATGTGCTGAAAGTTGCTTTTGTCAAACATACCAGCTAACTTCTCGATTAGATAAAGAACTAAGAAAACGACTCCGGTGGATAAGATGGCAATCAAATGCGGAAATCTTCACTGTATAGAGCACCCTGGGGTTTGTTAAATATCTACGGATCTGTTTGTTGTAAGTGACAATGTTTATTCTTGCAAGTGAATTCCAAGATAGTCTGGCTTCCTTGGGGTTTAATCTCAGCCTTCTTTTAGTGTGTTTCTCTGATTAGTTGAAAACTGTAGCAGGTCAGCCAGGCTCTTTGAAGAATGAAGGGTCTCATTCCAGGGTGAGGCCCAGTGAATTTGTGAATGAATGAAAAGTTAATTGAGGAAAAGGGTAGAGCATACTTCAGTCATAGTTAATTTAAGCAAAGCTGATAAGTTAGTAAATAGAAACACCAGTGTATTCTTTCAAGCAGAATTTCTGCTCTTACAGATATCTTAGGTGCTGTTGATCTGGCCATTCTAGGAATTGGTGCTTGTTGAGGACACTTTACTATCTAATCTTCTGCCCAAGGAGAGATTCTGCGGTGTTGAGTAATTACAAATAGACTGAGCTCAGCTGGAAAGAGCCTGAGCAAAAATATAAGAGAAATATAAGCCCTGTAAGTTTTGTGAATTTTTATGTTATCTTAAAGGAGAACTGGCAAACAAACTGTGGAAAATAACATGAATGCTGTGTGTCATCGTTTGTTAGGAAGTTGAATGAAACTGTTGAATCACGTTCTGGATTTTTGTTGCACTTGCAGTGTGTTTTGTAAGCACTGCAGGATTGTGGTAGAACAAAAAATAAAGCTTGATAAAAGGCATCTATTCAGTTTTAAACTGTTACACTGAAGCTGAAAGCAAAATGCAGAAAACTTGCATGCAAGTAAATGAAAGGAACTCCTTTTTTCACATGTAGAGAAGTGGAAGAGAAAGCTGTGTTTTGCTAGAGGAAAGCTGCCTAAGGAAAATAAGTAACTGTCAGCTTTGCAACAAAGGAAGCACAGTGCAAAAGACAAAAGCCTTTGCAGCAATGTTTTGTAATGAGTTAAGGAAACCACAGCAAACAGCTGGAGAGATGGAATCAAACATTGCTTCAGTTTTAAAATGTCTATATCAAAATACACTTTGGTCTTGCATGGGACTTACTGCCTCTCAGCTCAGAGCACTCGGCAAATATCTCCAGTCCTCTGAGGTGAGTGTTATCCTTACTTGGAAGATAAGGAAAATAGAGTGGTAAGAGCTTAAAGAATTTGCCATACATAACTCCAGCAGATTGCAGAACAGTTAAAAATAAAAGAACCTGAAAAAAAGACAGCACAGTTTGGTGCTGGAGCAGGGGGAGCGATGACACAAAACAATGGTTCCTGGGAAACTGCCCCCAGCACCCACGGGTGCAGGCAATAGCTGCAAGTTAGCGTGTCCAGCCTACCTGGGTTAAAATTGCCCTGATGGAAAAAGAGAAAGGGAAGGCTCCAAGCTGGGACCCAGCAGGGCTATATCCTGCTCCCAGGTGTTTCCATGGCCTTCAGGAGGTTCAGTCAGGGAGGAGCATGCCATCAGCATCTTGTCTCCCTGTCCATCAGCATCTTGTCTATCTGGAGTGGGGACCTCATATTCCAGTGTGCATATGCACAAATGCACCCATGACAAACCTTTCTTTGGCAGTTTACAAAAGCTAAATAACAGTAGAGCTTCTATGGCAGTTAGTAAAAGAGGAGCCACCTCCACCATTACAGATCAGAACATGAGAACACGACTGCATTAAAGGTGCCAAGTGCAAGTCCGCTGCCTGTCCACATACACCAGCTAATGACACGTAATGAAAGACTAGTAATTAATTTAATTATTAAAGATTATTTAATTATTCTTAAAGATCTGTAAACACAAATAATAACAACTGGAAAGTGATTTTAAATGTCTACACTGGCAGAATTGGTTCCAGGGGTGAGGAAGTAGGCCTGAGGTCGCTCAGGCCTGTGCCTCGGTCTCTGTTGGACTTTACCCTATGTCCAAGGCCATGTCTCCAGTTGCACATTACCACAAATATAGATGCCTACAACCTTCCTACGCACCCTATTTACTAACCCCACTAGTTTATTCTTTGTGCTTAAACACAAGAGAAATGTGCAGGAGAAATTGTCTGTGCTGTCAGGGCTTGCAAACCCACCACCTTGCTGACCTGTAGCTCCTCTGAAGCAGAAATTTGCCTCGCAACAACAGAAACAAGAGTTGTGCTCTTTCTGCCGATACCAAGACATCACAATCATCAAAATAAACAGCAAGTGATTAAATGAGAAGCTAAAGTTTTAGTTGTACAGGTAGCCTTAGGTCATGTTCAGTTTAGGTAATCATGATCAGCCCTACACATAACCAAAACTATCTACCATGATTTTATGTATTTATTTATTTATTTTAGCATGGGTACAAAGTACAAAGGTTTGCTTTAAAATATCTTGACTAAAACACAAGAATGAGCCCACTTTGAAAGCTTTCCCAAAATTGCATGTACAGGCCCAGATCCAGAAAAATAATAAGTAATAAAAAAAAGCCAACAGGCTGAGGTGCTGTTTCTCCTTACGGCCATGGGGCTCACACCACCTCCTGCTAGCAAACTCCAGTCTTGCTAGGCCACCAGAGATGGACTTTGGTCTACTCAAAGCTGGTGGGCAGCATCCCAGCTTATCAAGCAGAACCAGTTCTTTTGTTGTCTATTTTATACATAAATGCTCCTAGAGATGGGGACCAGCATGTCACCCTTTGCCTATATGGCATGGACCTTCTGAGGAGCAGCTGCTTTGATTTACGCTTTGTGTGTGCATCTGGGACTCTGCTCACTCCCACAGCGATTGGTGTGGGATGATGGCTACAGCTCAGATCCACAGCTCCCCTCCCAGTCTTCTCCCCAGGCCCCAGCAGCTCCAAACAAGAAGCTCAAGAAAGCCAAGTCCTGGAAGCAAAGCGCAAAACACATGGAGAAAGATGCTATACCTGTGTCCGCCACTGCCTTCTGCTCTCCTCTTTAATGGAGGGAATCTTGGGGGTTTTGTTACTTTACCGTCTGCCTTTATCCTAATTTTAATGGTGCAATCCTTATTTCCATAGCTCTTCTGCTATCTAATGTGTCAGTGTTGTATTCCCTCTATAAGCATAGTAAGTGTATTTTATTTATCGCAGCTTATGACACTCAACTTTTAATTTGAAAGAACTCATTTCCCTCCAATTTTATTTCTCTTCCAAAATGCCTCTACCCACCCCATCCCCCAGCACCACATTTTTCCCTTGGCAAAGCCTCCCCCCCACCATGGCAGTGAGTGCTGCTGATCTGGGGCCTGGGACCCTTGCCGGGATGCGATGAGCGTGAAGCACGGCGGCGGGGTTGTGGGGCACGCGAGGGAGGGAAGAATCAAGCCCTGTGTGCTGGGCTCAAGCTGGGACCCTGCAAGGCAGCAAGCTAAATTTAAACTCTGACCTTTTTCCTCTCTGTGCTGTGATACACAACAGGCACTTTCCGAACCCAAGCTGGTGAAATAACAGCTTTTGTTTTGTTTTGTTTTGCTATTTAATTTTTTTTCCAGTTTTTACTTTTTGGGTTTGGTTTTGTTTTTCCTAATGATGAAGCCATTTGCCAGATGAAAAGTTGATCTTTTTGATCTTAGGTAAAGCCAGCAAATCCCTCCGTGTTACTGGTTTAGCTATAGGTGAGAAAAATATTGACAGGGTTCTATTTAAAACGAAGGAAAATAAAAACAAAGATCAGTCTCCTTCCACCCTCAGAAATAATAAACCCTGCCTTCCACTAACAATTCTCCAAAGGTTTTCTCCTTTTAGGTATGGAACGCGGTAATTCCCTCTGGGGAATACACTTTTAATTATAGCTACCACTTCTATTTTGGTTTTAATTATGGGCTCGGCGCTTAACAGAATTATATTTTAAATGAGTTAAGTTCTCTAATTATTTTAATTTCTTCGGATTTTTTTGCTCTTTTAAAAGTCAGCGGGATAAGCCGTTTACATCTCCCAGTCAGTTAAGGCAAACAAATGCCATTCCTACTTGATGTTCTTTAAGCTTCAGTGATTTTGTTATTTTAACATCTCTTAAACGTACAGAACTTTTCAAGATGTCAATTCTCCCGCCAATAAACTTAATTAAAATGTACATTTAAATGAAAGAGATAATTAATTCACACCATTCCGTTTGCTTATTACTTGACAGTCGGGGTGTATTAAAAGCTCAGACCTGTGAAAAGAAAACACACAGAAAGAGGCACAAATAAAACAATCGGCATCAAAATATAATTTTCTGTCACCGTTTTCCTATGTTCCTATAATAAAACTGTCAACTGCGTGAAGTTATTTTCTGCTCTTTATGAGAGTGGATTATCCTCACTTTCCAGTGAATTAATTTCACTGACACTGTAAATTTTTGCGTGCGCTCAGTTTTCTTTTTAATTTTAGGAGTCATTATGGCTATGGCTATTGCTATATTTAAACACCCCCACCTCCCTGCACGGCTGCCTGGACTATCAGTAACTTTTTCCAGTTAATTCTGTATAACAAGTCAGTGTTTCCTTTGTTTGAAAGGTGACTTCTAGACCCAATCACTTCCAGCTAGGAATAATACCCGTTTGGGTTTTTTATTATTATTATTTTCTTTACAAAAATCCAACCCCTTTGGGATTTCGAGTGGAATGTGTTTTGTCTCAAGGCAAACAAATAATGTTTGTAGAAAGTCTAATTATTAGCAAACCACTCTTTTCTTCTCAGGGGGCTGGATCGATTGGGGCATGAGCTCCCTTCGGTAAAGCCAGGCTTTGCTGGCCTTTCTGTGCCTGCCTGATTAATTCCCCTACATCAAATCTGACCAGAAGAAAGACACAAAGCAACAAAGTTGGTTTTGTCAGCAGCCCTGGTTCTCCTTTGCTCTGTCCAGAGGCACCTTGACGGTGCGAGCGGGCAAAGCACTTGCAGGACACACAAGCTGGTTTCCTCCCCAGCTCTGAGAAGGAAACCTATAGCTTTGAAGTGGCTGGATCCATGTCCCGCGTCTCTTCCAAAGCCTCCACAGCCTTGCAG
This sequence comes from Coturnix japonica, assembly GCF_054131305.1. Lineage (NCBI taxonomy): Eukaryota > Metazoa > Chordata > Aves > Galliformes > Phasianidae > Coturnix > Coturnix japonica. Next base: position 30,667,706 of record NC_140663.1, read on the forward strand.
ATGGGGGAAAAGCCTCTCTTTTGTCCAGAGCACCGCAGAGAGGCAGGAGTTGTGGCTCTGCTGTTTGATAGGCTGATTGTCTTGGTGAAAAGGAGGTCTGAGAAGCCCTCCTAGGGGCATAATGATGGGTGATAAGGAATCTCAGCTGTCAAAGATCTCCTCCTTCAGTCCCAAAGGCAATGATAACCTCTCCCTGATTCTGTTTCCGAGAAGGGTGGGTCACAGTACTGAAAAGTGTGGGCTTGGTCATGGCCAAAGCATTTACTACAGCCTTCTTTAGGAAGCTGTTCTTAGGATGTGGTGAGAAGAAACTAAGCTGAAGAGCCTCTGGTACAAGTTGTCTCTGGCAGTGGGAACACAGCTGATCTGTTCCTGTCTGCATGACTGGCTAGGAAACTTTGACTGGGAAGACCTTGTGACTGTCAAGAAAAAAAAGAGATGAGTGATGTACAAAGCATATTTTGGGTGTAATAGCTAGTCATTCTGGACACTAAGGAAATGCCCACAGAGCCACATGTCACAGACTGTTACATACACAGAGATGCTATGATAGATCATTCTGTCTCAATGTTTCCATTAAACAGGGATTCTGTAATCCACTCATAAACTCTGGGCCAAACTACATGTACAGTATCCTCTGAGTGAGAGTTCTAAAAAACTCCATACCTGAACCCAGAAAGTTGATGAGAATGGAATCTTATTAATAAAACTTTCCACGACCACCAGTATTTGTGCTCTTGCTATCTCACCTCTGACATGGGATTTTTACAGTTTGCAAACATTAATTATTTCAGTGTTGCCATCATGTAGAGCATAAATTGTTCCCATCTGACACATAAGGAAACAGAAGGCCAGAGAGGTTTGACTTGATGAAGACACTGATAGCATAGGGTGAGATGAGTCCCAGTGTCGCTGATTCTCTAACTCCTTCCTTCCAAATACAACCTCTCCACTGGGCACATAAACGTGTCTCCTTGCATTTGGCAAGGAAAAATAAGACAAAGACATTGGATTTTCATTGTGATTTAGCAATGCACTTCAAGAAATACACACTATATCACCTCTGAGACTATTGTACTCCAGGTTTGTGTCTCCATACTGAAGACTTCACTGAAACAAAACTAGGCAGAACATTTGGGCCATAATCTTGGAAGGGGATGGAATAAAGTTATTTGAGGTACCATAGCTGTGCAGGTAACAAGGTGTAAGGCACTGTCTGTCCTGGGAGGAAATTTCCCATGTTCATATAATTGGAAACACTTTCCACTTAGCATTGGTTTCCTAAGCACTGAACATATTAGGAATCACCAGTTCATTAAGAATAATACAAAGAATTTTAAACATGTAAACAATAAACTCTTCCTATCCTGAATGATTTCTTCTAAGTCCTTAGGACTCACTTATCTGACTTTATCATGTGTTGTTTTTTTTCTATAGCCCAGAAGGGGATCTTGTGCTCCCTGATAAATAGAAAATCATTGTTCTCCAGGAGCTGGGGCTTCAGAAAACAATATACAAGTACAGGAGATGGGTAAATAGTACACATTACAGCTCCACTTCTGTTGAGCATTGCAACCCCAGATGCTACTCTAAACAATTTAATTTCTGTCAAGCTCGTGACCCCACTTGTAACATCCATGACCCCACTTCTGGCCATGACTTTAGGTTGAACTGCTGCTGGAGATATCTGACTGTTTATTTCAAACACTGCGCACAGAGACACTAGTTTCCCCCCAGCAGATGAAAACATCGGGAGTCTGACTCCAAAAAACTTGTGAGACGAGAGATTTTGAAATACGGTCATTTAAAGCCTCGTTTTTATGTCTGCTTTTCCATTTTAACACCCCCTCCCCTTCTGCAGAACACGTGCATGACCTTTAGAGCCCTACAAAAGTCATCTCTGCAAAAGCTCTTGTGAAAAAAGGTGGTAAAAGTTGCTTGCTATCTGTTGATATCTCAGCTTATCATGTAAAACCTCCTGGTGATTTATCCCAGCTCAACCCATCCCTTCCCACTCTTGGGCAGTTTGGGGGCTGTTCTTGGTTACCATATTGCTCTGAGTGGCAATGAGGAGGGGAGCAGCCCAGCTTGCCCCCTGCTTGCAGAGATGGTGATGGCATAGGGCTAATGCAGTCACCCCATGGGCAGTCTGATGCTCATTAGAACCAGAGCCCAACACTGTAGCTTGCTTGAGTGGCATGTGGCCCTCAGTGTTTCTTTATGAAGCGTCAAGAAATTCTAAAATGATATTTTCCTTTTAGTAGGAGAAATTCAGGTGTTGTCTGGCTTGGAAATCTCCGAGGCAACTGGGGAATGAGGGGAAACAATGACATTATAAGAGCCAAGAAAGTGAAAGTTGAGCAACTGAGAACCATTAGAGGCATTGCCAGCTCTAACAGCTTTCCTTACAGACTGCAGACCTTCTGAAGGTTTTGCGGGGATGAGCTGTGTCTGTTGTGTCTGTAGGAAGAGCTCCCCTGTCTGGTTGCTCCCACTCTCCATCCCCTGGGATAATCACCCAGAGAGGCTGCAGTTGCATCTCTCTAAAGGAACAGGCACCTGGGGCTTTGCTTCCTGCACTGACCTGGTGTTTGGGGTGAGTGAGAGTGGGAGAAAACCAATGAATGGTTTCTCTGTGGTAGAACACACATTGCTAATTACTTCTTTCAATTGCGCTGTGAAGAACTCCGTTTAAGCACATAAACACAGTTCTGACCTATTATTTCAGGGACTCAATTTTGAGTCACCAGGTCTGATGGCTTCCTTGTCCTTGTACAATGGTAAGTTATTCTGACTCGCTTTACCTGTGCTGTTTTATAGCTGTCCCTTCATTTTGCTGATTAAGGAAGTATTTATGGAATTGCAGTGAATTAAAGGTGAAAGAAAAGTCCAACAGTGGTAAACCTGGGGCACAAACCACATAAATGGAGTTATAAGTTAATTCTGAAAAATCTCCCCTTGCTTTTCCCCAGGTATTTCACAGTTGCTCTGTGTGTTAACATGCTCCACACAGGGGTCAGCAGAAGTTAACCATAATGAGGTAATTACAAGGTACATTGAGTATGGATGTATGTTAAGGGACATACATTAAGGATGTAGACTAATGGTGCTACAGTGACAGCAAGTTCAAGACTAGTAATGCTCAGTACATTGAATGCCACTGTGTTTTCCTAATAGACTTCATCAGCTTTGGCTTTCTCTATGCATTAGCATGTATATAATCATCTCTCTGTGTGGAAAATAATGATAGGGGTCGGGGATATCAATTAATAACATAAGTCGTGCAGCACAGGTGAACCTCACACCTCTGCAGCACAGCAGAGCTAAAGAAAACTACATTTTCTATTGAAGAGAATGAGGAACCTCACTGGATGTCAGGTTATAAACACTGACAAACGTGTTTGGTCTTTGGATGGTTCAGCATCAGAACACTGAATTAAAAGACAAGCATCCAGACTGAAGATGCATTCTGATGCATCAAGATGCTGATCATCTGATGATTCAAGATGCTGGCGCTCTTAATTTAGGTACATGCTTGACTTCACGGCTCAGTTATTGAAAGCCGTGGTATTTTTATCTTCAGTGATCTGTGTATTTAACACACGCTGCGTACGACACCTCACTTTCAACTGAATCACCGCAGGAAGAACGCGCCTTCAGCTACCACCACCCGCAGCACGGCGGTGTGTCGGGTACCCGCTCTGACCCACAGCCAGCCAGCAAGCGTGTACGTAAACCCCCCTCCTCACCCCCCTGCCCGGCGCTGACTCAGTGCTTCCTGCGCCAGCCCCCGCGGAACGCCGCCCGCCTTAGTCAGCACCGCGCCGCCCGCAGCTGAGTTGCGGGGCGCTTCCGACCCGCGGCCCCCCGCTCCTTCCTCCCGGGCTGCGGCGCATTGCCCCAGCCCGCCCTGCCTTCCCGGGGGGCGGAGGCTGCCCTTCCTGGGGCCGCGGCGCTGGAAAGTAATCGATCTTGTTTAGGAGCCGGTGCGCGGCTAACACTTCCTGCAGTAATTTGCGACCGCGGCTATTGCCCGCTCTCGGCCCGCTCGCTCGCCGCCCCGACGCCGCGCAGTCTGGCGGGGAGGAGCCCGACCGCCGCCACCGCGGGGTGGGCAGGAGGGGATCCTCCTCACAGCCGCCTTCTTGGGGGTCTCCGCAGCCGGGCAGCGAGCCGCCTTTTCCGTTTAATAATAATAATAATAATAATAATAATAATAATAATAATAATAATAACAACAAAATTCTGATTTTTCTAATGAATGGAGTGGATGCCCGGTGACAAATGAAGCGCTTTGCTTTTTTCTTGGAAAAGCCAGCCGACGTGTGATGGGTTCAACCCGAGTTCCAACAACAAATCTCCCCGTTCAACGCGAGCCAGGAGGGGAAGAGCCGCCTCCCCGCTCCCTCGGCTCCGCCAAGTGCCGCCCGCGGCCGGGCCGAAGTGAGCAGCGGCCCCGAGGGGCTGCATTGATCTGTTTCCCCCGCCCCCCCAGCACTGCGAGCTGCCTTTTCACCGTGCCCCGCTCGTGGTCCTTCTGAAACCACGCCATTCATTTGGGCAGCCTTCCTTCCCCCCCCCTCTGCCTCCAGCTCTCCCCGGCGAAGCGGAGGGTTCGGGGCGGGGGCTGCTCGTTTTCTGAATGGTGGCAAAGGAGGGGCGGAGGGGAAGCGCTGATCGCTCGCTGCTGTCGAGCTGGCTGCCCGATCGTGGGAAAGTGGCTGCACGTACAGCAGCGGATTCTTTGTCCCTGTTGTTCTTCTGTAATCGATCTCACTTCAAGTCGAGGGGTGGAAAACTTCAAAGGCGGATCGGGCTGTTGGAGGTCGGGGCAGGAGCGCCGACGGCTCGTAATGCAGCGCTCTGCCTCCTCCCCCTCTCCTCCTCCTTCAGGAGCAGGGGTGAAAGGGTGGGGGTGAGGGGAAGAGCCCTCCGATCTCCAGAGTGCACTCGATCGATAAATAAAACGCAGACTTTGTGGAAGGAGGGAGGGAGGGAGCAAGGAGGGTTGAAGGCGTTAACGCACCGAAGTCGAGCGCGGGGCTCCTGACCGCACTGTTAATGTCTGTCCTGCCTCGTCTGAAGAGCTGCCCCAGCCCTACCCCTTCCCCCTTTTTTTCCCGGTCGTCCCCTGGGTCAGTTTTAGGACTGTACTGTTTACAGTGTAAGTTACTATAGAGAAGGGGAAAAAAAAAAAAAAAAAAAAAAAAACCAACAAAAAACACGCTGCTTGGCACCAGCCGAATGTTGTCCTTCGTAGTTCGTAGTGCAAAGCAATCTACTACGGCATGCAGTTCTAGCAGCGAAGGGAGGGGGAGTGCGAGCTGTGCCAAGACAATACATAACCCTCCATGGACATCTGCCATAGAGCCAGCTGTGGCTGGGGCTGCCGTGGTGTCTGCCAGCGTGTGAAAGCGGCATCCAGGGGTGGGAGGGATGCCCGAAGACTTGGAGACCTGCTCTCGTGCTTGTGCTGTGACAGTCTGGGGTAGGAAAACCGGGTAACTATGCCTGCTAACAGTGGTTTGTGGCGTTTTCTAATTAAGATATTCAGGATAAGATGCCAAAAAACTCTGTGTAGCCACAACTGGATCCATCTCCAGACCTGCCTGTCACAGCTGGTAGCCTCAGCTTTTTAGTACTGTGAGAAAGATAGATTTAATGTTAAGTGATCAATGATGTTGTTCCTTTATATGGTATACCTTGATTGAATGTATAAAATACACTTTGGTTGCATCATATTATTTTTTCTCTCTTAACTAAACATGCAAAATGGAAAACTATTGAGTTCAGTGAGTAACTGCCCAGCAGAGTTTAGGTGCCCCTCAGCCCCACTTTGTGCCCATCTGGCAATGGAGAAGTTCATAAACAAGCCACTGCCCTGACCTATCTCTGAGCTGCTGGGGATTCTCATGCTGTGAAAATAAGAACTGGAGCCCATTAGCAGGCATGTAGCTGAAGCGAGCTTTCTTGAACGCTGCGTTGTGCCAGCAGCTCTAATTTAGGGCAGGCATTTGAACAGTGGAGGGGTGAAAAATAACTTCAAGTCGGTTTGGCATCTCCAGTGCATTAACCACCAGCCGTGTCATGCTGGGGGCAGGGTTTTAGCCATTCCCAGAGTTTTTGTCTTTGTTGTTAAGAATAAGTGATAGTATTTTAGCATTCAACTCATACATAATAACTCCCCTTCAAAGAGCTTTCCACTTGTATGGTCAGCAATAGTAAGCTTCACAACTTTGCCATAGTGAAGCAGTTATTTCGAATGAACACGTAACACGGATGGAGCTCTGGGCAACATACTGTTGTGTTGCAACATTGTAGAACTCATTTCCATTCAGTTGATCATAGCCTTCCAGTTCACCCTTTATACTGTAACATTCTGTCTGCTTTCTTTTCCAGAATGGAATCTTTGTGAGCAATTTCAGCTGATAAATACTAAGTTAAAAAATGGAAACGATAAAACTATTGCCTGTTGTTTTACATTGTAATAGTGTTCTCAAACCAGGTTCTTATGTGTCTGTGTGCGTGTACTGGGGTAGAGACTCAGAAAAGTAGGCAGGAACCTCTGTCAGGGTTCAGACTTTTAGTGACGTACGTGGTGTGATCACTGGGACTGGATTTTTATCAAATGAATGGGTTATTAAAAAGAAAAATTCTTACACCCAACCCTTGCTGGCCAGGAGAACTATCGTTTCATTGTACATTTGCACATGGAATAGGAATTGTATTACAGCAATAGGGCTGCCATACATCTGATGTTTTTCCCCTTTGATGACAGCTCTCCTTCCCCTCACCTGTCCTCTGGGTCCCATCTGGGTAACCTTTTCATAATTACATTCTGTGTTTTAAAATCTCTGCCAAAGTGGTAACTGGGGCTTTTTGTTTTGTACTCTCCCTTGCTCACTTGCTTTGTTTTGCTCCAGGGAGAACTAGGCTAGGGCTGGTCTTGTTCCTGTGTAGTATCTAATGAGAGAATGGTAACAGAGCACAGAGGGAGAGGCAAAGCAATGGCAGCAACGTGGAGGCACTCCGTGGAACAGCTTGATGCAGACTCAAACTGCCTTCTGCAGTTTGAAGACTGATACTTAGAAGAGACTCTGGGATGGGTTGATAAGGAGCATAGTGTTAACTTATAAGAGCCCTCTGGGTGCAAGTGAAGTTTGGGGTGGTTGAGAAAGTGAAGCACCCTCTGGGTGCAAGTGAAGTTTGAGCTGAGAAACATTTAGGGAAAGGCACAAGAGGTTTGGAGTTTGAATATGTGCTCAGACTTGGAGTTTGATGATCTCTGAGTTAGGAGAATTTAGGATTCTCTTTCTGTGCACTTCTGACAATGATCTCTGCTTGTTGTAAAGAACACATTCAGGGTTGCTGGACAACATAGAATCATAGAATGATTTGGGTTGAAAGGGACCTCTAAGAATATCTAGTTCCACACACACACACACACACACACACACCCGCTATAGGCAGGGACATCTTCCTCTAGCCTAGGTTGCTCAAAGTCCCAACCTGTTTGGTGTCTCACCACCCTCACAGCAAATACTTTCTTCCTAAAATCTACCTAAATCTACCCTCTATCATCTCCCACTGTGAAACAGGACAAGCAGTAGCAGTAGACATGCTATGTGGATTTCCTACATAATCCCTACCACTACTGTAACAGTAATAAACCTTTTTAATATAGACTTAAGGCTTGGGGAACAGTAAATGAAAAATGAAAGCAACCCCATTCTTCCTTTCCTTGCCCATTAATCCTGCTGGAAGAGTAGAGTTTATCTCTGTGACACCTCACCCTACGGTAGAGCCAAGAAATGACAAGATAGGATGAAGACACTGGGAATTAAGCTTTGCACTTCTTTTACTTCTATCCATATGCCTGTAAGTCTCACTCTGGTTCTTCTCAGAGGGTAAGGAGAACTACCTTGGCACAAATATTGGAGAGAGAAAGAGTATTTCCTCTTCCCTGTCACTAAGGTGAAACAGGTGCATGAGTAATACCAACAGTTTGACTGAAGAAATGAAAAGGCAGAGGCACAACAGGGCTGGTTGGCACAAGGAGGTACATAGCAGAGCACAAGTGAAGTATCATGTAAGGTTGCAGTAGGGTCAACAACTTTTCAGGCTAAAAAAGTGCTTTACTAATATTAGCATATTAGTATTTGGTACATTTGAAATTATAGAATTCGGGTACATTTTTAGTTATGATGTAGTGACACCTGTCCTCTGTCTATTTATCACGTCTTGCTTGAATCTGAGTCTGAGGTTCCATCATTTTGTCCCTCTTGTTGTCGTTGAGTTTGGACATACCTCATCTTCTGACCCAATGTGTCCTTGTCACACTACTGTTAGGTAGGTAGCAGTATTCCCATTTTGCAGTTGAAAAACCAAGGCATAGAGAGACTCCAGGTAAATCTTGATAAACACGGATATTTTGAGGTGAACCATCAGAGTACTCCAGTTGTGTAAGCACTCCCTACTCCCTCTCCTGGCTACAATGAATACAGATGTAAAGTGATACCTGAGCCTTCCCTGACTACGGTATGATATGCATGACATCATGTGATGGAGGAGAAATTACAGTGCTGAAATCTTTTCCTGAGCACCATGCATACAGCTTTTCACCAAAGCTGATACATTCATGTGTCCTGTGGATCCTCTCAAGATAGCAGTGTTTTTCTTTTCAAACATTCAGTATATGCAATTATGGCTAAAGACGCTTCTGACCTCAGACAGCACTTAGAGGCAAAATTGGTTAGTTCTCAGGGAATAAGTTAAAGATGGTTAGCATAGATGCTCAAGCAAGATCGGTGGTAACCTTGAAAGTGACCCAAACAGGCCAGTCTTGGCACTAAAAAAAATCTCTGGTATGGCTGGGAAGCAAACCTGGACCTCCTCAGTGCTCCTTCAGATTGCTAAACATGAGCTCTGCTTCACACTTACCAATACCACCCATCTTGTTTCCCTCTTTTTTTTTAATACTCTCTCGCTTTAGCTCTTGCCTACACTTCTTACTCTTCATATTCCGTTTTCTTTCACTTTTCAACTTCAACGCTCTATTTAAAAATCTAGGGGACAGATCCTCAGAGCCAGCCAAACCACACATGGTGCAGACCCAGTGCATAGGGAGGGGGAAGGTGGCTGTAAGCCATTTTTCTTCTCCCTGGATTCTAGGTTGACTTGATGCCAAAGTGGCCCCTGGCATAACTGAGAGCAGGAATGCTCTAAATTACTCTAGTTTGAACAGTTCCCAAGGGCCTATCCTATGCCACTTGCTCCTTTCCGCCCTGGCCACCTATGAAGGCCTCCTACACTGCCTTATTCTGTGCAGGGATTTCCTACATTGGGGAATGCCCAGCTGCCCTATTACAGCACAAAGGTGATGGAGAATCATTCCCTAAGCATTTCTAGTATAAATAAAGAAATTCTGTTGAAGAAAATTGCAGAACTAACATAACATCAGCATTTTATCATCTTAATGACTTTGCTTGAACATCATATTTTTCCTCCCTAACTTTCACGTGTGTTTTAGTATTTTGACAGTGGAAAAGCTTGCTTTTAATTAGGTTGTAAAGTTTTCAAGGTGTGAACTTATTAAGTTTAGAAAAGAATGATCTGGAAAACAATACAGAAAATATTTCCTACCATTGGTGAATTTGCAACTTTAAGTTCACTTAGAATTAAATAATCACAGAATGACTGAGATTGGAAGGGACCTGTGGGGGGCTATACAGTGGGGTCACACAACAGGGTCACCTAGAGCAGGTTGCCCAGGATGATGTCCAGGTGGGTTTTGGTTGTCTTCAAGGAGGGAGACTCCGCCGTCTTGCTGGGTAACCTTTTCCCTTGCTCAGTCATGATGAATATTACATGTGGTTCTAGTTAAGAGATTTCCAAAAGGAAACAGACATTATGGAGATGCAACAGAGGGGCTGGAGCATGGAAAGACTGAAATGAGAGTGAAAGGATTGGAACTGATTCACTCAGAAAACCAGTAAGAGAGATTATAATGAAAAAAAAATCCTACATAAATCTTAGATTCGCCTGTTTTACAAGGGGCATTTCCAGGAAAAGGTGAGAAACTCAAAACCACTCCTCCTCATGTAAGACTGTGACATTGAAGACTTTACCAACAACTGATAGTGAAGAATATAGCAAAACATTTAAAGTGAACCAAATGCAGTAATACCTCACATTATAGTTAATGCTTTAAAAGAGGAGTGGTTTGGATAGGAAATACAACCTGATGTTTAATAGTTCATTACGGATTATAGTTTAAGACCAAGTTTTAGAGGCTAGAATGCAATTCAGTGTGGACAGTCTATCCCTAAGCTATCTACAAAGACGATCTAGAAGCTAACTGATTCCATCAGTTGAAATGATTTCCTGGACTAAGCAGGTATCAGGTATGGTTTTGTATTGTTGTGTACATATATATATAAATAGAGAGAGAGAGAGAGTGAGTCTTGCCATTGTATCCTGACATGATCCAAGTCTTTTTTTGAGACAACTAGGTGCTCCCAGATTATAAATAACCATAATTTTGATCACAAGTATAGTCAGAATTCAACACTGAGTCGTAATAAAGCAAAGAAATCTTTTAACACTGAACAGCTTATCTTCAAAATGTGTAAGAGAGTTGGGTTTGTTCAGGGCCTGAAGTGTCCTTTGAATATTAGTTACTGTCCAGTAATTGGATGGTAAATCTTACCTTACTCCTGGAAACACTGTTCTTTATATCCACATCTTCCACTTACACGATGACAGTTTCCCAAAAGGATTATGATTTTGTCTAAATTAGACAGCTTGGGCAGAAAGATTTGTTGTGTGCTATTGTCCACAGGAATCAGAACATTGGCTGAATTAACAAGCTCAAGTTGGAATTGGCTTTGGGAAGAATAATACATCTTCCTGACCTTCGATTTTAAACACTAAGTCCCTGCCTTCATAGCTGTCCTGCTGTGTGTATCTCCTACCTATGTTTGGAGTGCTAGGTATCAAATACGGAGCTCTTGTATGTATAATGGTGCATCATGGAGTCATACAGCTTCCTCAAGGAGTTGAGAGAGGTTAGTGAAGTTTCCCTCTTTGTTTTCCCAGAACTGTTCCTTTTGGACAGAGGGATGATTTAAGAGTAGAAATATGAATTTTGAATTACCTTCCTACAAACAAAGACGACCAAATTATGAAGATTCACAGGGTGGGAGACTTGCTTGAGGAGGAATCGTTTGTCTAGCTGCTAAACCGCGGGCAGCATCGGATAGCTGATGTGCTGACTTCTTACTGGGCAGTCAGTGCTCAGTTTTAATTCAATTCAGTGAGATTTTATTGGCCTGACAAACTACCCTAGCACATGCACATGCTGAAAGTTTAGCAAAATCACACCTACTAAAATTGCCCTCTTTTATAGGGCAATTTGTGGAGCACTGGTAGCACTCAGGTGGCATGTTACAGTGTCAACAGAGGCTTTCTGAACTTACTGCTTCCACTGACCAACAAAATCACTGTCAAAGACTTGTAGAGCTTCTATTTTTTACAGATTAAGTAATAACATGATGTTTCAAGTACTGATATTATTCTGTCCTGCTTTGTGGAAATCTTAGGAAAGTTGGTAAGAATTACATCCCTGCTGAGCTATTTTGGTACAGTATGTCAAATCAGTGGTAAGATTCTATATATTCTTATCTGAACCCAAGGAAATCAGAGATCCCTACAGGCTATTCAGTGTTATAATTTATCTGATAAAGAGATATAATTCTATTTTTATGGGAACAGAAACTGAGTTCATAAGATTTGCTTAAAGTCTCAAGGTTTGTCTGTAGCAGGACATAGAAAGAACTTAGATCTATTCTAACCACAGATTCAGAAACATTGTATAAAATCAGGTCTAACTGAATTCAGACTTTTTTTCCTTGTAAAAGGCAGTTTTGGATGGAAACGTATCAAGGGATCTGAACCAGAATTAACTAATATCAGTCTGATAGGATGTCTACTTGAGCTGTGTTTAAGGCCAGTGTGGTTTGTCCTTTGCATTTATATGCACCCACAATGTGTTTTCCAATGGAAGTATTATACATGCTTACTAGCTCATTTGCAAGCATTAAACTTCTGAACTGTTATTACGAAAATACTTTAGAAGAGGCTAATAGTCATTACGGACTGGTTTTATAAAACAGAAACCAGATAGTTCTCAGCTACAAAGAACTTGCTTCCAGCTTTTAAAATGACCAAATCATGTTCTTGAAAAAGTGCTGGGATTAATTTGGAAAGCTGATACATAATCATATGTAGTGTGACAGGGAGTTAGTTAAACCTCCATAAGGTGGGAGAAAATCCTGTGTTTTAATGGAATTGCTCAGAAGCATCCTATGCCACTGCTCTACTCAGTTTTAATGCAGCCTTGCACTGCTTCTCCTTTTGTGGTTCCTCCAAACCCTCCTGCAGAGGTTGCTTCCAGACATCTGCTCTCACATCTATCCTCTTAGTCTCAAGTGAAACTGCTGTTACAATTGCTCCACATACCTTTCTTCTTTTCTAATTCTCTTTCTAATCCTGCACTCAGCTCGTCTCCATTACACAGATGCTCTCCCATACTTCATCCTCAGCAATTAGTCTCCCAGTTCCTCAGTTTTTCAGCCTTGATACTCTCCGCTAGTGTGCGCTTCCCACTCTTCCTCCTATTGTGGTTTTGCTCCAGATACATCCAGTCTATTTTCCATCCCCATTCACGTTTTGTCCCCTCTAGTCTTTTGCCTATCTAAAGCAAATTCACTGGGGAAAGTCTGAAATGAAGGTAAGAACTCTGTGACTGGAAAAGTGTCAGGGTGGCTTCCATGTTATTGTCATTTGTTACAGATTTTAGAGATAAATTTCCCAGCACATAGTTGCAAAGGACGATGTCCATGTATCAGAGGTTCCTATTAATCCAATGCTCTGGTCTATCGGTTGCAGGTGTTGCAGCGTAAAGCTGCTGTAATATGCACCTGTTATTCCCATTCTTCATGCTATGCATTTTCACTAGAAATTCTAGTCCCCTTCTCAGGCCCTTGTGAAATCAGACTCAAATGAAAGCCACAGATGGTGCAGCTTAACATTGCTCCACAGTCTTTGTTCAGCTGAATGCTCACAGTGCTTTACTTTTGTTCTTTTTTTTTTCATATATATATATTTTTTTTCCACTGTACACAACTGTCCCTTTAGAAAGTTGCCTGTTCTTGCTTACTGCTGAACTACACTACACACACTACTCTTGATCTTAACCAGAAGGCAGAGAAGCGAACAAATGCTTGCAGAAGAAATGAGCAGGAAGTAAGAGTCAGCGTACTCAGGTGACTTCAGGTTGCCCTGATGCGTTTGGGGGGATGGCCATGAGAAGCTGGAAGAAGAGGTGAAGAAGGAATGGCGCTGGGAAAAGCTGTTGGTTGTAGACTCTCCTCTGAATGCATCTGTGGATTCTCAATAGAGAGCCATTCCTGCCAATGCTTCATGGTGGTTGTTCTACCAAAAGGTTACAAACTGATCAACACCAGATTTTCATATAGCGAATGACTAAAAGAGCTATTGCTGAGGATCTCAGGAACTGTTTTCACGTGGTGGAACTGTTGTCCTGCCTTGTGCTTCAGAGACCCAAAAAGCAGAATATAGTTCTTACCTACTGGATTTAGCAATTCAAGTCTTATTGGCTGAATGGAACTTTCCCCCCAGGTTTTCAGGAGTAGTTGGATCTCTCCATTGGAGCAGTTTTGAAAAGCAGAGTCATACAGAAATACAGATGGTAGTTGGCAACCACTAGCGTTATGATAGAGTGTATTTGTAATGCTAATAACTCATTATCCGTGGAAATACAGCATTTTTTAAAGTAAACATAAAGAAAGCTGAAAATAAATGACTAATGTAATGCGTTCTTTAAGAAGAAAGGACCAGACAATGTAACTTTTTTCTTTCTAATCCTCAGCCATTAGCTGCAGGCTGTTAGTGAACAGGCCAGTGTTCCCCAGCACATCTGTACACATTTAGACCTTTTGGTGTAATCCATGAGAAAAATCTTGCAAACAGGCTTGTTATTTGAGGTTCTGCACTACCACATAGATGTTAACTGGTTGAAGTGAAGCCACTTATTTAGGTTGTTCATGAAAATAGTTATTGATGGTGGCTTTTGTGTAATAAACTGAGTACATAGATTTCAGAGTAGTTAAACTCATTACTTTATTTTTCTTTTCTTTTTTAATTGTATGATGCTCTCAGGTGAAAGAGAGCTTCTTAAATGAGTATGGTTTATTTGTACTGCCTCCAGGATGTCTGTCTATCTGGTATAATTGGTCTTCTTGTCACTGTGGCTAACTGGGATGCTTTCAATTTCTAGTTCTGCCAATCTGAGTGCAAAGAGGAATAAGCAGTTTACACTTCAATATGTATATATACATTTATATTTATATAGTCTCCATGAAGGTTTTCCAGGACTTACCCTTGACTAATTTTTGTCTTAAGGACGATGGGCCCTATGAAATCATTAATTTCATTAATTATCCTGGAGCTCTAGAAGCTGCTGAACTGTCTTCCTTTCTACTTTCTGTCCATGGTCAATTACTCAGTAGTGCCACTCTTTACAAATTGCTACAAGCACATTCAAACTCTTGACTGAAATGATCTGGCCGTCACATACATCTAATTCTTGATAGAAACATAGCTATGTTTTCTCATATAATATCTCGTGTTTTTATCTTTAACTCCTTTCCCCTCCAAGTGGACTTTAAGACAGACTTTTCTAATATGTATGTGAAAATGAGTTTGGTAACTTAAATTAATGTAGAGAAAATGAAAAATGAATGAAACCTTTGAGCACTGGTTGGTTTTGCTCTTTGCTGTACTGTTAGTACCATCTGTATGGCCTTGTTGAACTGTATTAAATAACATTTTAGAGCGTTGGATAAACCGTAATTCACAAATATTTGAAGCCCTTACTACTCCACAAAAAAGGAGAGCTCTGTAAGTGAATTTCTGGAGTTATCAATAGTTTTACATTATTTTCCTTGACACATGGAGACTTACAAAGGGTACAACACTATCAGATAATCAAGATCTGTTTATCCTTAGAACATGCACAACATAGGCAGCAGCTGTGGACATTACTTCACTATTAAGCTGCCAAAACATTCCCACCTTACTCTGCAAAGAATGGGATTGTTTGCTCTTTTCTGGACCTGTGTCTTTAACCTTGCTTCCAGAGCCACCAGTGCTGATCACAGTGAATTTGCCCATTAGGGGAAACAGAAAACTACCTGGTTGTCTCGAGCTTTTAAACAGCTATTGTAAAATGAGAATTAACACTATCGTTTTTGAATATATAGCAATAGTACAGAAAAGATCATTGAAGGTCAGTGAAAAATGTAACTCTGAATTACCCCGTATGCCAAGCCATGATCCTATACTCCAGTACTTTTAATAAACAAAATATGCCTGCCTCCAAGAATAAAGCTTTATAATTTTTAATTCTATTAAACCCATGAACTAAAAAAGATGCTATTCAGACAGGAAAACTCACCAGCAGTATTTAGAGCCTTCCCTATTGCTGTTTCCTGTATCATCACTTGGCACTTGTGTTAAACCCAGAGTAGGGATTCATCTCACCCATTTTGGCCTGCTTGTAGTGGAGCCCATTATAACAGAGAAAGTCACCCCAGGCTCCTTTTTAGGAGAAAAAGAGATTGCAATTACTCTACATTACACACCTTCTTTATTTCCGCTGACTAATAAAGCAGCATCAACAATCAAATCTGTTACACTTTCGCATTGTAGATATCTATGCTTGGTTAGGTGAGTTGTGGTTTAACCCAGCAGGCAGTTAAGTACCACAAAGCTGCTTAATCCCCACCCCAGTGGGATGAGAAAAAGAAATGAATAAAAAAGTAACAGCGTGGGAACGCTTTGGTTGAGATAAAGACAGTTCAATAAGAAGGAAATAAAATGAAGTGAAAGAAAATAAGAATAATAAAAATGATGTGCAATGCAATTTCTCACCATCTGCCCATCCGGTCCCCAAGAAACAGTAGATGATGTGGCCAACTCCCCCCAGCTTTTATTACTGATCATGATGGAACATTCCCTTGGCTGCTGCTCTGGTTCTATCCCCTTCTTGCTCATTGTGCACCCACAGGCTCCTCACACATAGGACTGTATGAGAAGCTGAAAATACCTTAGTTCTTTGTAAGCTCAGCAACTACTAAAACAACAGTGTGTTGTCACCACTATTTTTGTCCTAAACCCAAAACACAGCATAATACCATCCACTATGAAGAAAATTAACTTTATCACAGCCAAAACTAGGACAATATATGCCCCTTATTTTGTACCATTTACATCATGCTCAGATCCCTCCCTTTCCAATACATCCTCGTTAAACACCACCATGGTTTCCATTCTTTGACTTACACACAGAGATATCATTTCTCTAGTCTTTGAGCCACCCCTTTAAATGTCCACTGAGGTCATTTAGCACATGATTTTGGGTTTCATCATAATAATCATAACAGTCCTTCAAGGCAGGAGAGATAGTGTACAGTGTTGGACTGTTGCGTGCTCAAGCCTGCTCTTGTTGGTCACATCACCGTTGCACTTGCCTGATTCTCTTATAAGATTCACTCATTGTTACTTTGGGTGACTGATGCTGTAACACAATGGGCGTGACATAGCAGCCATAACGGGGTGACATACAGCATCATGCAACAATTGGCTTCATACAGTTCAAATTGTTGGCTATTCTCACTCTACATCAAATCCCCTTAAGATACTCATCTGATTTCCCCATTCCTCCACATCACCTACTCCCAGGTTCTTGATCGAAAGCAATTCTATGCATGGGCTTGCCTTTGTCCAAGGCAGTTATAACCCGATCTGTCTTCTCCAGCATGCTTTTTACATTCACTACAGTAACTTTCTCCCTTTCTACCGCACATAACAGTTTTGACTGGGCAGGGCCAGTTTGACTGGCAGCCCCCCAAGTGTTGACTAACCAAGCAGCTTTTGCTAAATGTGTATTGCAGTGAGAGAAGATGTAGCAGGTATACTTTACATGCCTGTACTTTTATCTGCATGGCTGTGGGGAGGAAGCTGGATTGTAAATCTACCTTGAACTTAGAAGAAAGAGTACATGAGTTGCAAGGAAAAACAGCAGCCAAGAGGGATTCTTCTGGGAAAATTACTGCTCCAGTTTCTTCTGGGAAGATCCCCAGACAGAGCAGAAGGGCTGATGTTACTTCTGATCCTAGTGATGGGACTTCTGGTTTGCATTTACAAAAATGAACTAATGAATACTTCCAGCTGGGAAGGGAGGGAGATCTCTTCACATCACCATAGTTTTTTGGTCAGTGTGTCCAATATATGACCTGGTGTATGGTGTTGGTACATTCTGCGTGAACCTCCACCACGTGTAACATGTGCACTGGACTTCAACTGGATCTTTGGATAGCTGGTCATTTAGGTCACTATACATCACCTCCAGCACAGCTAATTCTCTCAGGTACTGGATGCCTCCCTCCATGGTGGTCCACTTGCTCAGAAATTTGCAGTGTCTTCCTTGAGGGGATAACTTTCTTTCAGGCTTAACAGGAGCCATCTCCATAGGGTGAAGGCCTATGTCCCTTTTCCAATTGCTTTATCAGTGCCCCCTTCCCTAAAGAGAGATTCCAGCTTCCTCACTTCACTTCCCACTAATTCCAGGCTACCAGTCTCATTATCCCAGCATCTAAGCATCCTCGTGACAAGGTGCTCATTGGGACAATGCCTGAAATCTTTTTGCATAGCTTGCAGCTCACGCAGAGATTGGTGTCAGTTAGTTTATAACTCATTTGTGACCTCTGTCTCTTCAAAACAGCAACTATTAAACAAATATAAAAATTACGACTATTTACAAATACTGTTGTTCTCTCTAGTGCAGTGTTGTCATAAATGTTGTTTTCTCAACCCTATGAGCCCTGAGCTGGTTGCCAACAGGGCTGTTGCAGCTGAGCCAAGTAGGCAGTCGTTTGCTCACTGCTCCCCAGTGATAGGGGGGAAAGAATCAGAAAAGGTAAAAGTACAAGAACTCACCAATTGCAAAAAGAGAACAGAAAACATTTTAGTAAAGAGGAAAGAAAATAATAAAAAACAGTGATGCACAAAGCAATTGCTCACTAGCCACTGACTGATGCCCAGCCAGTCCCTAAGCAGAGGGACCTCACCAAGAGTGTTTGAGTCACCACACTTCATTTTCTTCTGTCTTGGAGATACGATCTCACAAGAAAAAGATCCCAGTAATGTACATCTGTGGAATTCCAACCTCACTTCCAAAGGAGGTGTCAAAAAACTGAGGCCTCATCTGTTTTATTTTTCTTCCTATCCCTTTTTGTTTGGTTGGTTTGTTTTGTTTACAATTGTTATTTCTAGCCAAAATGTCAGCATGTGTCATGCCATCAGGCAGTACTGCTTGCCTGAGTCAGCAAGTAGCTCCTAATAGCAGCACTCAGATAAGTAAACCGCTAGACAGCCAATATTTAGTTGTCTCTCTTACCATGCTTGAATTCCATTTTAATTCCCTTTTAGCCTTTCTCACAAGAATTGATTTTATTGTGTTTCAGATACTATACTACAGATACTATACTACAGGGGAGCTGGGACTCATGGAGTTGTCTTACAGGAGTTAGAACACCAGGCTGGAGAACCAGACTGTGATGAGGTCTCAGGGAAAATATAATGAACGCAATAAAAAAGCCTATATTGGTGGTAGCTGTTTTTAAGACTGAGTTCAGAAGGGTTCATCAAGACTTACCAGTACAAAACTGTGTTCTGTTGTACTAGGCAGTATGCAAGACTCTGCTGGAGTTTGCTTTGCCCTCCTTTGCTCCTTCTGTTAAAGAACAGCATCTGGGCCAATGTTTTTAAAGGGAAGTCACTCTTTCATGTTTCTCTATCTGCCAGCACACTCCTCAGGCATTTGACTCTTTCAAACCTTCTAATCATGTAATAAAACATTTTTTAAAAGAACGTATCTAGCCAAATAGGCAACTGATTCAAAAGGAGCCATTCTTTTCCAGCAATTGCTTCTAGTTAAAAAATCTCAGCCATCTGCTTTCCATCTTACATATATTGCTGTTAGTTTTTATTTAGTCAGCATTTTATGGGGCCATCATTATAAAGAGAAGTCTGGGTAATTAAAACGGTATCATGGCTTCATGATCATTAGTGGTAAACATATCTGTTGACATAAATTTATCTCTGTTTTCCTTTTTTTTTTTTTTTTTTCCCCCCCTTCTCAGCTGCTCTGGAGATTCTGATACTTTTCTTATGTGATATCAGCTGTCTACTGTACCATCAGGGCTGGCTGCAGGCACGCAAAGTACTTACAGGAAGCAACAGATAGGGACATCCTGAACCACAGAGTGCTGCTTTCCCTGTTCCAGACCTTTTCCCTGGTATATGGAAAAATTTAACTTGAAAATAGTTTTATAATATGTCAGCTACATCACAAGAGCAACTGCTGGGATGTAATTAGAAGTTATTACGTCAGTATTACAATGGAATAATGCAGCATGCAATATTAAAAAGCAAATTTTTTTCACATTAAATTGGCTGATAATGCTCATCATGGACTGCAGGGTTTAGAAAGCACTCTCCCATCCCTGTGGTCACTGCCATTTTTCCTGCTGTTTCCAGACAAATGTCTTTCTTTCAAGTTATGCAAAACAAACCCATGCAGTGTTTCACAGGGTGTTACTGGTCACATTTTGGTTGTGATTGTCCTTTTCACACAGGCTCAGTGAGTGTAATAAAATATCACTCAGAGTCAGGGAAGAAGTGCAAAGCAGAGACACGCAATAATGGGTCTTCTGACAGCTTGCCAGATACCTTGATCAATAATTTCAGGTGACAAATAGAAAACAGACAAATATGAAAGGATCCATTTTTCAGAATAGGATTTGGGATAGAATTAGAACTGATTGGTGGATTTCATCCTGTGCAAACAGAAGGTTCCTTCTTAACTCATACATGGCAATGCCCCAGCTGGTCACATTTAAAGCAGTAGGGAAATCACCCTCAGACTTCAGAAGAACCGGGTACAGAAACACAGCTGGATGAAACCCCATCAGTTAGAGTTTCAAATACAAAGTTTTGCCTGTGTCTAATGTTTCTTACTGTGCTTAACATAGTGACAGTGGTTTGCCAGACACCTTTTTCCAGGCTTGTGAGAGCATATATGTTTTATCTTCCTCAACACAGGGTAATTTCTGTGGACTTAACTGTGTATGTATTTTTAATGAGAAATCCACTATTTAACCTTTGTTCATATTCTGGTTCTTTATAGACAGCTATACCTTACTTCTCTGACAGTAACTTAACGTGTATTGGGATTCTCAGCGGAAGACATAAGCAGACAATACGGTTACTACTGTAACATTCCTTTATTAAGCTACAATGGCAATTCATGAAATCATTGCAAAATAATAAAAAAAAATGTTGGAAGATAAATACCATAGATACAGTCCCTAGAAACCACTGCTCACTTTAATTGAGAGCAGCTGCAATATTGCAGAAGCCCAGGGAATGTTGCAGTTCATATTCTCCATCCCTGGCTCTTTCTAGGGGAGCACAATACACTTTGACTAACAGTCATCCTGGCAAGTTTGTATGCAAATGTTTTTCTTAAATATAAATCAAAATGAACTTAAAAATTGCTTGCACTCAGAAATGTCAATTCATTGGTTCCCAGCAACTTCAAAGTCAAATAGGCTGCTGCTTTCCCATTTCTTTGTTCTTGAAAACTTTATCCATACTTTGGGCTGTGCCTTTGAGATTTCCAGTTGCATGGGCACTTGGAAACTCAAGGGAGCAGTTTTGTACCACCAAAAATTTGCAAGCACAAATAGAAATGAATTGGAAAATATATATCTGAGGTATTTGGTTCATCTTTCAGTTCAAAGATTGGGTTGGTCTTTCATGTAACTTCTTTATCATTACTTCTGGAAAAAAGAGTATGAAGTCATGCAATGCTCCCAGACTTCATATCTCTATTGAAACAGGCATTAGAGAAAATAAATAGTGAGAACCTGGTATTTTTCATTCCCACTCATATAACTGATGGGATTTTGGAAGCTATCCTTAGTCTGAAATTACTCCTGTGTGCATTTTTCAAGACAGAAAACAGGTATTAAGGAACACAGAGACAAATGTCGTAGTAGTCCAGGTGCACAACTTGCACTTTCAAGTTATCCTTCCCCCTATCTCTACATAAGCCATTTGATGTTCTGAAAGCCACGCCAAATGCATTACCCAATGTTCCATTTCAACCGTATCAAAACTGGTTTTGTATACTTTTCCTCTTGCTAGCTTTAACAATAAACTGAAGAAATTGTGTTCTTTGAGGAAATACCAGGGTTGAGAAACCTTCAAAACAGTTGCCAGAAAACACCATCAGTTCTGGCCAGTGAATAGCTCAGTCAGCTGATCCAGGAGAGATTGTATCATGTGCGCGTGTTGAACAAAACATGCAGACAGCAAGACAGTATCTAGGAGCAGAACACTGCACATCATGCAGAGTTAGTGTCAGAGTTACGCTTGTAGGCTAACCCTTACTCTGTGTATTGCGCTAGCCATGTGAAGTGTGCACCACACTTACTTTATTTGTTAAAAAACCCACACAGTTCCTCCTTAAAATATGTTTCTAAACCTTAATAATCTCTCCTCAAGGACATCAGTAACATTAATCAGTTTTTCTTTCCTGCAGAGAAAGTGAGACACAGCAACTGTGACTCTCACTCAAGATCTCTTATAATGCCTGAACAAGAGAAAGGAAAAGAATCCAGATCTTCCTTCCCCTCCAGCATTCTGTCTTCCTCCCAAGTACTTCCGATTAGCCATATAGTTCTGTAGGGAAAGGGTTCATAATGAGCTTTTCTTCTGTGGAATGTTTCCAGGGTTCCACCTAGACGTGGCATTTTCATTTTTTATTTTCTCAGAAGGACTCTCCCTTCCTCAGGCCCCAGAAGTTTCTCTGATGGAGAGATGGGACAACTTGGGAGGTCTGTGTGAAGAACTGTGTTTTGCTGGATACACTCCTGCTGTGAGCAAATTGCTCCAATGGGAGGACCAGGCAACTAACTCCATCAACCTTCTAAAATGGATTATCTATTTTATAGAGATAGATCCTTTCCGTTAACTCATCTGTTAGACTGTAAAAAAGGAGAGAAGACAGAACACGCGCTACATAGAAGGAGCAAACAGAGGCTAATGGGTAAGGTTTTGGTGATATCAACAAAGCTTAGTGCCTCACTGCTTCACTCTACGTTGATTTTCATGCTTTCCTTGTCTCTCTTCACTGATTCCGATTCTGATTTTGTAAATGCAAACCAGTCAAAAATTTCCATAGGGAACAAACAAAGACCTCCTTGCAGATTATCGCCAGGACTGTCAAAGGAAATATATGTATATACACAAACCCCACAACGAATTCTCAGGAGACCCTCATCAATGTTTGGATTTAACCTGAGCTCTGTGAAATACGAACCCAGCACTCTTCACTGCTACCTGCACAAGTCGGAAACTGCCCAAGCAATTGGAAAACTGGTCCTAAGTTACAGGCTTTGACTGGATGTTTCCTTCCGTCAGCTTTGGCAGCCTATGAAAGAATGCTGACTTTTGGAATAGCTACTTTATCATAGGGAAAACATGCTAGAGAATTGTATTATTTCTGCTGCTGTCTTCAAAGACAGGTCTCTGGTTCTCTGTCTGGTAGTTCATGAATGCTCTCAATTGACTCATTTTGCTCGTTAGCTTTCTGGCAGCGATACCATTTTATACCAGTGAGTTTCTCATGCTGTTGGATAGCTTCTGAAGGCTGGTCACATTTTTTAAAAGAGCAATGGGTAATTATAGCTATGTGCCTTTTTCTCTTATCATAGCTACTCAAAGCAACAGATACATCAATCAGAACTGAAGTCTGGGCTGTAAAAGCAAGCAAGCAGGCTATAGGTGGGTAATACACTGGAACATATGTCAGATGAGAGATTCAGCCAAGGAGAACAGCAAGATAGGAACTGTTTATGGTGTGTCTTTTTACAGGCTGTGTAGAGCAGCAAACTAGGCAGGGAAGGCAAATAGGATGTTTTGCTTACTTCCTCAGAGAAACTGAGGGTTGCTCACTCAACTGCAAAGGGAGCAAAACATGGCTTAACGCAGTAAACAGTTAGCTAAGGAACTGATTGCTCAAAGATCTCAGCGAGCACAAAGAAAGCAGATTGTTATAACCGTATACATTCAGCTTAAAAAAGTAAACAAAGAATGAGAGCTGTAGAGAGACAGACCCTCGGCTCAAGAGGCTGAACTCTTTCTGAAGGAAGTTATTAGTGGCCGGTCTAAATACTTAATTGAGCACAGGCAGCATTATATGCCAGTAGAATGACCTATAGCTTCCTTCTGTTTGGTTTCATGATTCCTCATCGATTGCAGACATTCCTTGAGACAGGATATCAGACTAAACACAGCATTTGTCTGATCACTGTATTCCACACTGATATCAGTACTCCTTAATTAGTTCCTGCATTTTTCAAAGCCACGGTGAGGCACTTTCTATCAGTGATTCTGGCAGCATCAATGAACAACAGCAGCCTAGATGCTAGTGTGTGCTGTTAGCTCTGTAATGAGCTCAGCTATCAAGGGCTGGAATGGGTGTAGGAGAAACAAAGCAATGCTCGTTCTCAGAAATAAACTAAGGAAAATGGGGGAAAAATGTATTTCCCAGGATTTTTCTCACAGCTCTGTGGAAATGTAAATTGCTGCACCTTTAAGTCACGGGGACATTTTAATTGTGCTATTATTTGCTGTTATACAATCTTGACTGCATCCCTGTGCATTAAGTTTGCCGGACTGAAAATTAGTGGTAAAATCGTACCATACGTAACAAAGAGATATTACCTGATTTTATTTAAGTTGGTCTTGATTATTTCTTCACTCTCTGAAGACAGTAAGATCTGCAAATCTATGAGAAATGCTCTCTTAGTCTGCAATTGTTGTGTGCCTACCAGTGTCATCTCCCAGTTTGATTTCTGGTCAAAGACTCAGTCCGCTGTGCAGGAAAACACCTTTATCTCCTTGATTACCATGCACTAATGCTTTTTACAAGACGTTACCATTCTGCTGTTCTAGAGGTGGGTTTTGTTGAGGAAAAGAAGGGTGGTGCAGAATTAGCATTTACACAATAGAGTATTATATAAAGGAAACCATAAACAAAAATGTACATCCATAGGAATTTTGGATCAAAGGTGAATGCTAATTATATGAGCACCTGACATTGATTTGTAACTTGGGAGAAAAATCCCCATTACCTACCTGTGTAATTTCAGCTCTCGTATGGAAATACCCAAAGTAAATAAAAGTAAGTATCTGCCTATCTTTATGGAATTTAACTTATAAGTTCCTCGGACGGAATGGAAGAGGACTAGATCTCCCTGCAATCTTCCACTTTCAGGTGAAGGCAGCTAAGCCAGCACACCTTTGTAAGTGCAAGTTAACTGACCCAGACTTTCAGGTATGCAGGTGTTGCTCTTCCCAGGAAGACCTGAAGAGTTTGGACTATGGCTTTCATGTTTGACGTGGTTCACAGGTGCAGAAGATCAGTTCCAGTAAGGACTTAGGTGCTTAGAAGTTAATTCCTGCTACACTCAAATTCTGACATCTGCTTCTCAGGGCAGATGCCTGGGCTCCTTCTGCATCAGGGGAAGGGCTGCAATGCAAAGCAGCTGGTAAGTGCCTGGAATCAGCCGGCTGAGGAACCTGAAGAACAGAGATAAATCTGTAAATGTCCTCAGATCAGTGGATCTGACTCAGCGCTTTAGGAACTGTAACCATTCACTCTACATCTATAGCTTGGGACTTCTTGAAGGAGATTTTCAGCATCTCTCCTTTCAGAAATTCAACACAGATAATTTGTCTTCTAGAAATGAGTCTCCAGTTCTGGCAGTCTCACCATCTTGCCTTTGATGTAACAGTTGGAGCACATACCTCCAAGAGCACAAGAGATGAGGGTCAATCCCCAGTACTGATGGTGGGGATTCACACTCAAGGAAGCTGTTATCCAGCAAAGTGCTATAGCCACTAGATTAAGGGCTACTGGAAGGAGGGAGAACATGGGCTGAGTAGAGTCTTCCAAGGCCACATCTCTGTATAGAGTGTTAGTCCCTGGATTAAATCTGTGTTCTTTTTCACACCTAGGCTAATATTGTGGAACTCCAGAAGGCATGAGGCTCCCCAGCATGCTGAGTGCATGGCTCTGTGGCAGGCTGCAGGCTAGCTTTGGCACTGAAAAATGGCTAGGTCTGAAAGCAGATCGCACGTTGATCTGATCCATATGTGCACGGCTGTGTTTGTGTGTGTATATCCACATGTACCAAATATTAATCAACACAATTAGACAGTGGTCAGAGCTAACATGTTAAGCAATAACAAGTTTGTTGTCTGCTTTGTCATCTGCTGTAGTTTTCATGACTGTCAGATCAATGTCTTTTGTAATCATATGTGTTTATCTAATTGTCTCAGTATAACTAAATGGGCTAGAAAGAAGTAGAGCGTAAGGAGCCTACAGTTATCATAGTACATTCACTTTACATCCCATCAGTGTGCATGGCTGACATAGTCTAAGAAACAAATTTCTAACAACCACGTCCTTTGAGACCAGGCACAGCTATTTTTATCAGAGACTTCTGTAGGGTGTTCTGTCCAACGTTTCATGGTGGGATGTACAAACTCTTCTCTCAGAGTTCACATTTCTCAGACTTTCATTACTCTTCCATTACTCTTCAGATAATAAACGATGACATACATCATTGTAATCAGAAGGACTGCACTGCTTTTCTGTTCTATGAGTGTAAATCTGTTGACATCAGAGATTTTAATCTAGATCTGGTTTTGTGTACATGAGAACAGAATTTGGACTGTGAGCCTTATTTTTCTTTTGATATAATCCAGTGTATCCGGAAACAAGAAAGCCATATCAAGCTCCAAATCATAGAACTCAAGTTTTTAAACATATCAACTTTCTTTCATGATCTGGGTGGCCTTCACCATGTCTGGGAAAACATGAACCCAGTGGCCCTGGTAATGCATCACCTGCTTTTTTCCATACTGCTGTGATCAATTTGTCTTTATCCACCACGTCACCAAAAGACACTATTAAAATTCATATCTGTGTGTCCTCCCCAGTGGGTAAACCATCAGAGATCTCCAGGGTTTTGTGGAGATGCAGAAGGCTTTAATTACATTCAAAATGAGATCAAATTTCTTCCCTATAGTAATTTCAGATACTTCCACCAGATTCCCGTAGGGCTTTGTTGTACTCTGAGCACTCGATCAATCCTCAGCCCCACAAATTACGGCTTTTGTTTACATTTTTCTAGAACATCAAAGTGGAAGAGCATTGTCCTTAAACAGCGTTCTCATTCTTAAATAATGATGTTTCCGTTTCTTACTTCAAGATTTATGATGATCCCTCCTTTAGACCCCGGAATGGTTAATTGGGGAGCAGAATACACTGGAGCCTGAAGGATCTTAGTTGCATTTATGATAATCTTTAAGATACTTGGTTACCTTTTAAGAACTAAATCCTGAGGTTATCCCTCACACAAGTCTGTTGAAACAAATGGAGCACTGCCCAAGGTGTGAATGAGTAAGAACCATGTAAAAACATAAAATTTTGGCCCCAAGATATTCACTTCTTCTAAACTGTCAGGAGAGTTGCAGTATTGTTTGATCTAAGAGATTTGTTTCACCGGTTTACTAAAATCCTTGGCATTACAGTGAAGAAAGGAGACTAAATTCTTCCTCCAGATGCCTTCAAAGCATGACCCCAGAGACAAAGAACATCCAAAAGAACATGGCTTTGGGCTACCATTCCCCTGTTAGTGTTTGAAGCATCTCCCTTCAAAAGAGCACCTCAGGAAAGCAAGCAGCATTCCAAGAAAAAAAAAAAATAGAAACACTGGAAAGGGGGAATATGTTAGTAATCCCATAGTGAGAACATTCATGGTAAACCTACTGGACTCTCAGAGCAGAGCTGCCAGTAACTGCACCTGCATATGGCTGCTCATTTACTATGCTCCACCATGTCCCAGTGTGTTCTCCTGCAGAAATCCATGAGAACATTTGATTACTTTGTGTGGGAGACAAATCTTAGGTTTCAAAAAACAAAGCACTTCTTTAGAGGAAATGCTTGTGTAAATATGGTTTGACTTCTTTAATTTTCCATTCAAAAAACACTCAACATCTCCTTTTTTTTTTTTACTACTTTCTTCAACATCATACATCCTGCATCAAATAAATGTATCTTATGGATGTATTTTTCTATTGCTCCCAGTACGAACATGTACTTTCTACATTCAGAGTTCCCATCTACAAACATCAATGGTTTGAATCAATGTGAATTTTGCTTTATTTACACGGTTTTCCACACTCTCCTATTCTAGCTGTGATTGTATTCTGTATCTGTCTACTTGCTACCTGAAGCCTGAAATGATAGCTTAATCTGGAGCAAGCATAGGCTTTGTTCAGTGAGCTAATGAAGTTAGTTAGTCTGGCTATCCCCTTCTTTTTGCTGTGAAAAATCCTGTATTTGAGTTTCCCTACCAAACAGGATTTTTACCAGCACATGCTCTGAATGGCCAGTCGTTCATTTGAACTGATTGGCTAAAGGGCTACCATCAAATGTAACATATTACAACTAAATTTTGCTTAGCTTCCCTCTGTTGAAGCAGTCATTGAGATCCCACTCATCTACTTGCATGAGCCTAATTGTTTTCGAGACTTCACCTGCTCTTTCAAGTATTACTGAAATTGGAGGATGGCTTCTTTAGAAGAGACTTAACATAATTGCTGATGGTGTGCCATCCATTTTGCAGAACATGCTCAGGATTTATTTTAAAAGTATACAGTTCTGAGAAGCTTGTCCTCCCCACAAAGCAAAATAAACGATCAGATCATTACATCAAATATATTCCCATATATTCCAGTGCTCACCCATCACCCCCACACAGTCTAAATACAGAGACATCTAAATCTAAATTCCCCTCAAAATTAGTGGACCCTTGCAGCTTGCTGCATGCGCTAACATAATTGGTATGCTGATGAAATAGAAGCATCTTTCCAACTAAGTTGGCTTCAGCTGATCTTTGCTGACAGCAGCAGCAACAAAAACAGCCACTTGTAGATTGAACCCAAGACCAGTGCCAAGTATATTTTTCCCTAGTTTCATCAGTTTCCCTACTGTGGCCAGGATTTCAAATCCATGCAGCCCTATGCATTGGAATACAAAGTGCCAATATGTTCAGCCTGCAGATGGAAATATGGAAAGGTCTGGAGTACTCTGCATTCTGTCCAGCAAATCAAATCATCTCATGCTTAGTTTAGGCACGTGGCTAACACTATTGAAGAGAACTGAGTTGCTTACTCAGCTAACACCCAGCTAAAGTACCTTGCCTATGAAGTATTGAATTCTGAGTGAAGATAAGCTGTCCTGGTTTGAGATACACTTTTGGAAACAGGAGAGGATTATATTCCGTGCACCTCTGTTATTCCATTGATTAGTTATGATAATAAGAATGCCAGAATAATCAGTTCTGTTTTAAAGGACATGCACACTTGAAATTAACCAGTGTTCAAACGCCTGACAATTAGATATTGGGGATTTACTTACAAACGACACTCTACAATTCTTAGTGCAGTTGTCTGCACTGTTGTTCCTGGGCAAATGTTACCTTATACTTTGTCAGAAATCAACACAGAGCTGCTACTTGCTCAGTTCTAGCATGCATGTAGCACCTATTTTAATCTTTAATGAATATGAAAGAGTTTGTTATAAGATCACGCTTCTCTATTAAACTGCAATTTATATATTCACATTTAAAACGTTCTGTACTGGACTCACGTAATTTTATACATTTGTCTTTAAGGACAAAGAAGAAAAACAGTGACTATTTCTTAAGCTCAGAGTTCAAATCTTCATTGAAAGACATATCTGTATAGACTATACATTTAGAAATTAGAGACACGAGGGGTATGTTGTGTATATTTTAGTGGCCCTTGTTTGGACTGGCTTGCTCTTGGCTATTCTGTATGGAAAGTGAACCCAATTCAAGTAGTGAAGTATACTCAAGGAAAACTCCTGTAAACACCATCTACCCACAATAAAACATTTCTCATTTTCCCATAAATATGGAATATCATCCTCTAATGGGCAGGAGAAACAACACTCTGCCTGGATCTCTGTTAAATTTCCGATATCCATTACTCTGCATTACTATTATTGGGTAATGCAGAGTTTTATTCCACAAGATAGCTGAAAATCTCTAAAGCATTTGTTGTTATACATATTTGGTCACATGGAAATAGAGCCTAGAACAGCAGTTAAAGTGCCAGTAGTATCAGACTGATACAAGGAAAAGCTATTTTTGGATAACATTGAAAGGGTTCTGATGCATTAAGAAGTGATTTTTCCTTCCATCAGGCCTGATATTTACACCTTTGGTACTCACGTAGCCAGACTTTGTAAGTGGAGAAAAAAAAAAAAAAAAAAAAAAAAAAAAAAAGGTGCATGAAAAACACCATCAATGGATCTCAAGTACATTTATAAGTGGGATAAATGAAATACCTTTCTGTATGTTATGCTTGATTTGCCTTTTCAAGCACTGTAGTCCCTTATCCCTTCAGTCTTCTGTTCTTTTTTGCCTTCCTCAGTATCCCCTGTCACTCAGATGCACAAGTGCTTAACCCAGCTCCCTCTGTGACCTCAACAATCAAATGAAGAACACACAGCATTGGCTGAGTCTGATTCCAGTCTCTCTGTACACGATGACCAGCCTGAGAGCAGTCAATGGGCTTGCGGCACATGAAGAGGGTTTCTGCAGTTTCTGCTGATGGAGGCGTCTTTATCTCCTCTCTTGGCTATGAACACTTATGAAACTTGTAAGAACTTAATTATCTTTGGGATCTCTGTGCATCTGCCAAACTTTACTTAACTTGCCAATTTGTTCAGAAGTCACTGTGGATAAGGGAGTGATGGATACATGGACATGAAAAGGCAGATAAACAGCATGCCGTGTTTTGTTAGGAAGGTATCAAAGTTGTTATTATTAAAAATAATAGTAGTAGAAAAATCACTAAAGCATTTCCAAGATAGATTTTCTTATAAAATGTGTCATGTGGGAAGACCACTTCTGCTATCTTTAAAGTCAAAATCAATTTAAATACAATAAAATGTTGCAAAAATGAAATGAATGGATCGGTGGTAAAACGAAAGTGCCAATACTTGATACAAAGGCTTTTATCAATAGTTGTTCGGGATGATACAGATTTCTGCTAGTGAGTGGTCTCATCCTCCCAGATTCATGCCAATAAAAGGAGAATTGCAACAAAATAGAAACAAAGTGTTTTATGTCTTCAGCATCTTCTTCATGCTGCTTACAGTATCTAAGTATTGAAACAGAAATAACTACCTTGATATCTCCAAGCAATTATTTATCTGTTACTGCTGGTGTGTGTGGCTGTAAGAGCATAACAGCAATCTTGACAGCTCAGACCAAGGTCCATCCAGCCAAACAACCTACCTGCAATAGTGGCTGAAGTCTGGAGAAGAGCATGAGAGCAGGCTACACATTTTGTGGTATATCTCCGCTTTTAGTGACTTGCAGCAGGGTATTCCCAAGCCAAAGATGAGCCCTACCTCTATAGAGACCCCTAAGGGAGAGAGGGGAAACAGTAATGTGTCATATAATAACAATCAATGTTTGAAGCAGTGATAGACCACTGCTGTTGGACAGCCAGCCAGTCATGCACTATGTCTTCATTTTTAACCAAATGTCTCAGTGAATGAGATTTAGTTCTAAGCAACAACTGGTCCTGGAAATCTTGTGCAGATGTGAAACCAAGGACTTAACCTCATAGGAGGGATCTTTTGTTAAGCTCAGATAGCACTTCAATTTTGTCTTCAGTGATTTTGGAGTCTGAACTAAATATCTAGATTAAGTTGGAAACCTGAGGAAAGAAGACTCCTTGTTGGAGAATGTTGCTAGTATAGAAGTAAAGTGCATCTGTCCTTCTAGTAGCATCACACTGGAATGTCTTGAGTTCAGGTTTTGCCAGCTGCTTTATGTACAGGTCTGGATTATTGTGTGGTTTGAGGAATTTGGGTGATTCTGCTGCTGAAGTTTGATGAGAAGCAAAGAGCTGGCTTGTGAATGGCTAACACTGCAGCTCTTCCCCTCGTGCTAAGTCTTGCAGACCGAATGATCAGGCAACAACTAAATTTGGAAAGACTCCTCAAAGAATGACTTTGGAGTTCCCTGGGTTTGGTCTGAAGGGATGGGCCTGACTCATCTGGGAGTCATTTGCTATGTTAGCTTTTTAGAAACCAACCAGGGCTGCCAGGCAATCCATGCTGTGACACGCTACAGGAAGGTCTGGTAGGCCTCGTGTGCAAGGCTAACTTCCTTTGCCAGTGGGCTGAGTTACACCATCCACAACATCACAGCATTAAGTGTTTGTTGTGCAGATATGTAACTTCAAGATATGGGATATACTAAATGTATTCTACCTTAACAGACAACTGAGAGGATAGTAGGAGATAGTGATAGTGATAGTGACTCTGGGGGCAAAGTGGCGAGGGCCAGACTCTTTTCAGCAGTGTGTGGAGACAGGACAAGGGGAAACAGACAGAAACTGGAGCATAGGAAGTTCCACACGAATGTGCACAAGAACTTTATGGTGATGGAGCACTGGAACAAGCTGCCCGGGGAGGTGGTGGAGTCTCCTTCTCTGGAGATATTCAAGATCTGCCTGGACGCCTACCTGTGTGACCTGGTGTAGGGAACCTGCTTTGGCAGGGGGGTTGGACTCGATGATCTCTGGAAGTCCCTTCCACCCCCTACAATTCTGTGGTTCTGTGTGACTGACTTTGGGTAGCCATCTTACAAAAAAAAGCTGGCTAGGAGGTAGGGTTTTTCTTCATCAAAGCTCTTGCATCAAAGAAACTATACTTTCTTTTCCTCAGTGGCCAGGAGAATTACTAAGGATCTGCTGGTAATAACCCGAATGCACGCAGAGGGACTTCCTTTCCTGCAGATCCTGGATGAGATGATTTTCCGCGAAAGCTTTTCTGTGAAAGATTTCTTCAAAGCCAACCCTGGAGCTAGTCCAGGAGGGCAGTCTGCTCAGGAAAGCAAACTTAAAAAGAGAATTAAGCATGCGACTGGCTCACCATCTCTTGCCTTTCTGCCTCTGCATTTCAGTCAGTACAGAATCATTTCTGCTGTGAAGAAAAAAATAATAAGAAAATAATTGCAAGGAAAGAAAATAACTGCTTTTCCTTTGGGAAGCTCTGGAGATTTTAGTGCCATTCTCTGTTGAAAGCAGGGGAGGGAGTGGTGCTCTGAGGAGAGACTACAAAGTTTGGTCTAATAAATGTGAATGGATATACAGGGCTTGATTGTTCTTTCACACCAGTGAAACTCTGTGGGCTGAAATAAGGCACACTAATTGCCCAATGTACCTCTACATTTCTAACTCTGGAGTGGCTGTATTGTAACATAACCGAAGGCACAAATAGAATGTGCACCCCCAGTCCTCAAGGCATGTGTTAATAGTAACACAGCTTGTCATCTTGTGTTTTTAAATTTTTAAATCTAAATAAAATACAGCATTGCATGTAGTACATACATTAAATGGCAGATGTGTAATAAACATCTCTATTTATGATAGACTTAGGCAGCAAAACATAATGAGGTGTGGTTCTGGTACAAATTTTGCTTCAGGTTTACTTTGTACTTTTAACCACCCCAGTTAATTACACAGCTAAGATCATGCCCTGGAGAGTTTTAATTTTCTTATGATTATATAATGGACTCTTACTAATATCATTATTCAAAAAAAAAAAAAAAAAGTTTAAGGCTCCGAGTATTTTCAGACAGAACTTTAAGTATGAAGATTTGTTTAAACCTCTTTCTACTAATTCCGAGTCACAGCCCAAAACATTTAAAGATGTTTCTTTGCCTTAGGTAACCAAACAGCATTTCCTCAGCCCTACTCTCTGTCATGCATGTGATTTTTGAATGGTTGCCATCACCCTTGTCTCTGTGGGCCAGAAATCCCTTCACATCCTAAATGGCACTGAAGATGAGGAATACTGACATCTGCCTTTCCTCGATATGGTGCTTGCTTTCTGTTCTGCCCAGCTCAGTGGGAGGTTGGCACCCAGGCACCTCTGACACTGTGAGTGTAGCTGCTGTGCCCAAGGTGTGCTCTCTGATAAGGGAAAGGAAGGAAATCTTCCACCTGAGCTCCAAAACCAGCACTGTAAAACTCAGACCATGCTGTGCAGACTGTGTACGCACAGAAGGGGAAGTGGACTAAAACCAGTCCAGTTATCAGAGGAGCTGAATGGTTTGGGAACATAGTGATGGCATGCTGTAGGAAGCAGCTGCTCGCCTCGTGGACAGCAGGTGGAGGGGACAACGTGTCCGTCCCACAGCTCTCTCCCAGCAGCTTTCTTCCTGGGCACAATGAGCAGGGAGCGCCTGAAAGGCACAATTCTGGCAGCAGTGGCAGCTCTCACCCAGCCCCAGCCTGTCTTGATGGCCGCTTGGCTGCTCTCCATCACACGGTGGTTACATGTCTGCAATGTGACAGGCAGATGACCCCTGGGCAAAATGGGAGCAGCTGCCATCATCCAGCTTGCAGGCAGGTCCGCTCCTGCTCCTGAGCCAGCAGGGTTTATAGGTCTATAGGAAGCTTCAGTGAGAAGGACTGCACATAGAGACAAATGTGCCACGCTGCTGGAAGGCTCTCAGGCAGGGAGCAGGCCTAAGTCTTCATGTATGCCTTGTCACTGCTTTGCAGGGCAGCCAGCATCTCTCCGCTCCTCACTGGTTTCTTCTCTGTTCCCCTGAGTCTATTGTGTTGACAACTCTTTGTTCTAGCCACATTACAGTGGTTTGAAGGCTTCAGCAGACAACAAAATATCTTACAAGTCTTTTCTAACAGATCTTAAAGATCTATTCACTCTTAATGTGCATTCACAAAATATCCATTAATTTGGGTGAGAACGCTGATTTTAACACCTTTTGGGATACGTACTAAGAATTTACTGTAATGTAAATAGTTTACTACATATTTTGTGAAAGTAAGTATAGTGGAAAATTATATTTAGCCACTAATTTCTGAACTGAAACAGCAATATACTTCTCTGGTGTAATATATTTTCCAGTCATGTGCTGAAGAGAAGCATTTTTTTCAGCTGAGCTCACTTAAAGTTCAAAAGATAAATATATCACAATGACAAATTGCAAAATGCTATTCATACATTTAGGTAAAAATCGTTCCCTCATTTGTTTGTATTTCACATAAACTGTATTACTGTTATTTCCAAAGAAAATACCATTCAAAATAATTCTGATTAAAAATACAAGTATTGTTAATGGACCAAAGCAAAAATTTATCTTAGCTTGTGGGGGAAAGAAAAAATGATAGAAAGCCAGTATGTTTTCTGTGGGTGAAACTCATTCCAGCCCAAAGCGACATCCACTGAGCCCTCTGCATGGCCTGATCCCCTACACATGGCCCTGCAGGGTGGGAGATTAGTGGAACTGTCAGCGTGGGGCTTTTGCATCTTGTATGTTCTGGCAGCCTGAGGAATGTGGAAAAGTGCTCAGGATCCACATCACCTTCAAGAGCACCTTAGGGCTCACCCACAAGGAGTCATGAAAGTTGGGTGCCAATGTGCCGCATGCTCATGGCTCCACAGCCCCAAGCATGAGGACTTATTTTTAGTTGAAGCTTGTGATTTCTCGAATGAAACATCCAATCCAACCCTGCTTTTCCCCAAGATCTCTGACTTACTCTATGTGTGTACATTCTCTGTGTGGTCTTCGGCAGGCAATGAGGTTTTTGTGTGACGAAGGAGGACTTTCAGCTGCTGCCCTGATCCATCCTTGGGTAGCTTACGGTTAACTAACACATTGTATGGCTCAGATCGAAGGATCTACATTTAGAACCTATGTAAAAACGAGGAAATGTAACAGCAATAAATCTGATCTTTAAAATTATATAGCAATGAAAGATGAATGAGTCATTTTATTGGTAGAATATATACAGCAGAGTAACATATTGGGATCAGAAGTATTATTTAGGCCATGTGCTAGGTAGGGCACTGGAGGTCCGTAATTTCACTGCTCACTATTTTTATCACTTTTATGTTATCAGTTCAGAAATCACTCATGGAATTAATATACGCTGATTTCTCTTTCCAAACAATTATATGCACCCTGCCTCCCTTCCAACACATATGCATGTTCTCTCTCTCTCTCTCTCTCACACACACACACAAAGGATTCTGTAACAACAGGACCATTATAGAGCATGATCTAAAACATGTGGACTGCAGCCAATATTTAGATATGGTATAGTAAATTCTGGAAGGTAGAAAAAGGAAATAACTGAACTCATTGCAGAGAAAAATGAGCCAGTCTTAAGTACTTTTAATCACAGGGTTTCATATAAAAACACATGCAAGATACTGAGCCTAATATTGAAGGGGAAAAGGTCTAAAGGAGAGTAGAAATCCACTTCCACCGGGATTTAAGATGGGAGTTTTTAACCATTTTTCTTAATGAGAGCCTTTCTAGGGATTAATGCAAAGCATTTAAGCAAATATATACTCACCAAGAGGCAGGTTCCTTGTGTGACAACTGTGACCTGAGAACTTTGCCATGCATCTCCACAGCTTGGTCTGAGCTGAAGGGTAGCAGGGATGTCATTTCTCCTTCCTCCCAGGGTCTGCTGTGGCACCTGCTCTGCAGGCAGCTCCCGCCCCTTGTCCAGACAGACCCCCAGGCAATGGAAACAGCCAGTAGAAATATCAGGGGTGAGGGAAGAATGAGCTGGTTCCTTCCCCCTTTCTCAAAATTCCTGGTTATATCCGAGTTGTTGCCAAACCAGAGTTTGCCCCACACCCCAGCACCCTGGGCTGGGCATCTCCTCGGGCTGTTCCTGGGCAGGTGTGTTCAGCCTCCACAGATATTTATAGGCATGTACAGTCTGCACAGAGCTATTTTCTGTATTTGCATAAAATGCCAAGCATGACATGAAACCTGGCCATCATTAATCAAGGGCTGTAGTGAGCTAGAGATACTCAGTGAGGTTTTTGCCGAGCCTGAGCTTCAAAACATCCAAATTGTGTTAATGAACAAACACTGACTGCAGGTATCAGTCATATAAATGGTTGTTCAAAGTTGAACAAATGCAGAGCAGCTTTAGTCGGTGGTGGACAAGGGCAGAGAGTGGTTAGGCCTGCTGGGCATGGGGTGACACCTGTATCAGCAGTGTGCTGCTTCCAAAAGTGCATGGACACCAGTGGGACTTATTTTGTCACTTTGACAAAATCCTACAGTGTGGCCATATTGCATTCTTAGGCTGTTTCAGGGTTAGGGAATTATTACCAAAATAATGCCACATGGGCTGCTTCCCCTGCAGCTGCACCGGGGCTCACAGCAATGGGAGCTCAGCATAGACAGCTCTCGGCTCCAGCAGCCGCTTGTGGCACTGGATCAGTTAACCCTGCTCTGAGGAGGGTTAATTGACACAGTGCTGCAAATGGCTGACGGGATGAAAACTCATATATTATGGCTCCCAACATCCCTAACAATTGTGCAGCTGCATTCATATTCGAAATTGTGGGAATTTGGAGGAGGGAGGAAAATTCCCCTGTGCAGACAAGGCCTGAGAGTGAGCCTTAACGTTCTTTTCTGGGTCTTGGTTGTCAGTCGCAGTCATGCTTCCCTAAAGCATTATCCCAGCCATCTGCTGACTGAAGAAGCCGCTGTTTTACACTGGGTAAGCAGGAGTAAGACAGAGCCTGGCAGCACAGCAGGCCTGTCCGATTGCTGCCCTATAGCTCTTGCGCCTGCTCCCCTTGTTCTGAATCAGAGACCAGTGCTTCTCACTGGCTGCTCTCCCATCTCTGCCCAGAGAACTCCTCCAAGCCAAACAGTTGCTGGTCCCACTGAGCAAGGCCTTAAACTTGCCTTATCCCTGTCCCTTTGGAGTAGCCTATGTGTCCCAGGGGAACCAGGTGGAGAAGGCAGGAATCCCTCAGGCAGGCAGGCCATGCATCCTGACCCATTGCCTGAGCACACTGCGGGTGTATTGCTGAAGGATGCCTTCCAATGTGAACCACTGAAAGCCTCTCAATGGTTACACAGCCCTATTTGCCACCATTCACTCCGTATCATGCAGTGACCCTTTACCAGTGGGGAAGTAAGGAGCAGCAGAGGGGACAACCATGAATCTTCTGGGGGAAGGAACCTCAAATGGAGGCACTGTTCTGGCTCCCATCTGCTCTGGGAGCCTGGTTCACTGGGTGCTGGTGCTGCGGTGCTTCCCTGTGTCAGGCACTTGGGGTGCAGATGTTGTTGGATTGCTGCAGACAAGGCAGCACAGCCAGGGCTGCACTTGGGAGCTTCACCTGGTTTGTGAGATAAGGCCTAGGAGTGGACCAATGGCAGCTTCAAGTGGCTATCAGACCTGTAGCCATCCCAGTGCTGATCCCCGTTATGTGGGTGAGTTTGTGGGCAGCACCCAGCAGGACCTGGGTGTACATAAAGGACCTGCCATGTCCAAACAGCCTTCAGACAGCGAGTATAAGAACACCGCTCCCACCTGAAGGTGTTTGCTTATGGCTGCATGTATAAACCTTTGGGCTGTGGCACCGTTACTGGAACTGCTCAAGGAAAGGTTGACGGAACCACTAATGGCCCATGTGGGATTAATCTGTCAGACAGCAGCTTTGGAGCTTCAGGTTTCGGTAATTGCGTGTGCCACTGTCTTCCACAGACATGAATACTCTTCAAAGAGATTAATGGATGCTATAAAAATTATGTGCTGCTATGCTTTAAACTGTGGACTTTACAATCTCCATTTGGATTCTTGGTCTAATACAGCAGCCGAATGATCCTTCTGATGGCCAGGATGAGTGCGAAGCCCTCCAGATCCCCCCTGTGGTGCGATGGGAACCCGCAGTGCATAGCTGGGCCGGTAGGGCTTTCCCCAGAGCTGCGGGACCCAACAGGTGGAGCGTGTCCATCTCCCGGCAAGGGCTGCGTTTGGGGATGGGGGGAGTGGGGCTCCGGACGGCCTGCGATTGGATTAAGCTCACTTTGGGAATACGCGCGGCTTTAAGAAGTGCTCTAGGGTTACTCTTTCTTTAGCCCATCTGGCTGCAGTGTACTTTTCCTACCGCACAGAAAAGAACTCAGCTGTCTCTCGGCACAGCCCTGCACACGTTTGACCGGAGTCACTTTTTGCTCGGTTACACAGAATCACAGAATCGTAGGGGTTGGAAGGGACCTCTAGAGATCATTGAGTCCAACCCCCCTGCCAAAGCAGGTTCCCTACACCATGTCACACAGGTAGGCGTCCAGATGGGTTTTGAATATCTCCAGAGAAGGAGACTCCACCACCTCCCTGGGCAGCCTGTTCCAGTGCTCCGTCACCCTCACTGTAAAGAAGTTCTTGCACACATTCGTGCGGAACTTCCTATTCTGTACTTTCATCCCATTACCCCTAGTCCTATCCCCAAGCACTACCGAAAAGAGACCAACATTTCTCCTATCTATCTGTCGACAGCGAATAACCTGTAATTATCGACACACTTTGGCGCACCTAAGAAGTGCAGCATCACCATCTCTGCCCTCGATAGCGTTATACAGGAGAGCGCAGCCCTTCCCGCTCCCTCCTGCAGGCTCTCACACTGAAACAGGAGCTCCGGGCGCAGCTCGACCGTCGGAGGCCGAGGAACGCCTCCCGCCTGCAGCCCCGTTGCCGCCGCCGTCCCTCCAGCACCGCCCGGCGGCTCGGTCCCATCACACCGCATCGCAGGGCAGAGCTGGGCGCCGCCCGAGCAGGTCTCCCCGCTGGCCGCGGGCGGGGCGCGGGTGGCGCCCGTCGGGCCCGGCCCAGGGGCGGCCCCGTCCCCGCATCCTTTGTTCCGCGCGGCGGCGGCGCGCCCACGTGCAGCGGTGCGGGCTGGGGACCCGGCCTGGCCCTTTAAACCTGCCGCGGCGGCGGGGCCGGGCCGGGCCGGACACGTGAAGCGGCGCGGCCGCCGCGCTCCGCATGTTGTGCGTGGCCCGGAGCCAGCTCCGCGCGGGGCTGCTCGCTTTGCGCGCTTTGCTGCCTCCTTCTCGCCCACCGCCCCGGCCCTTTTTCTTTCTCTTCCCCCCCATCTCCCCCCCCGCTTTTTCCACCCGCGAGTCAAGGTGGTTTCCTTTCCTTCCTTTTTTTTTTTAAAGCCCTCATCCCCGCTCAGTCCGTGGGCAGGACTCGCATAATAATATTTCCAGTCCCAGCAGCTCACATCACAGACACGAACGCGGGACCGCCTCTCCTCCAGCCCCCCCCCCCACCCCCCCCCCAACCCCCCTTTTTCCTCCCCGATCTCCCAAATCGCGTTATTATTAATTTTTAAATGAGCGCTCCCTCCGCCCGCTGCCGCCGCTGCTCCCGCGCCCCCCGTCCGCCCCGGGCGCGCTCCCGGCCCGGCCCCGCGCTGTGCGACCCCCGCTCGGCGCGGCCCCTCTGAGCGCACGGCCGCCACTTGCCCTGTGCGGGGCTCTCCCGTCTTTGCTCGGAGCGTTCCCCCCTCCCTCCCAGCGCTGCGATCGCTCATTCTTTTTATATAATTTTTTTAAATTTTTTTTTTTTTTTTTTTTAATTTTATTTTTTTTAACCCTCCCGCTCTGGGACCGCTCCGCGTTCCTCACCCCCTTCCTAAATTGTCGGAGAGCTCCCATTCCCCTCCTCTTCCAGCACCGCCACCACCATCACCTCCTCCTCCTCCTCCCCTCTCCTCTCCTTTTTGGCAGCACCAGGACGTCCGGTGCGGCGGTGGCAGCGCGCAGCGAAAGCGCTCCGTGTGCTTCCCCCCCGTCGCGAGGTGCCGCGCACAGCCGGGCGGAGGGCTGAGCTCTCGGCTCGCCATGAGCGCCCAAGGCGAGGGACACGGCCAGCCTTCCACCGCCGCCCCGGAGCAACCTGCCGCCGCCGAGCCGCAGAAGCGAGGACGAGGCAGACCCAGGAAGCAGCCCCAAGTCAGTACCGCGCTGCGCCGCGGCTGCCGCGGCCGGGGGCTGAGCGCCGAGCGCTGCTCGCGTTGCTCCGCTATTGTGGCGGCCGCTCGCCGGGGCCGCGCCGTGTCAGTGGGGAACGCGGCTCCGACCAACCAGCGCCCGCGGGGGCACTGCGAGCTCAGTTTGAAATTGCGAAAGCGGGGAGCGGGGGCTCGCCGGGCGCGCTCCTCTCTCGAGCCGGCAGGGTCGCGTTCGTGCGCGTCTGAGTGTGGCGGTCCCACCGGGGCCGGAGCCCGAGCGAGCCGGCCCCATCCTGCCCCCGGAGCCCGGCGCTGAGGGACAGGAGGGGGCTGCAGGGTCGCGTAGGGCTGCCCTTTATTCTTTCTTTTTTTTTCCTTCTTTTTTTTTTTTCTTTCCCCCCTAACGCATCCCCCCTTCCCCACCTCCTCCCCCTGCACAGCGGTGCCCCCGTTCCGTTCACGGAGGTGGGGGCAGCCGGGGGGGCTGCCATACCCTGCCCTGCCCCGCACCGCACCGCACTGCCCCGCACCGCACCGCGCCACCTTCGCCCCCGCCGCCCGCCCCGGGCCCGCAGGGACCGACCCGCTCCGGGGTGGCCGCGCTCTCCTTACCTCCCTCCCAGCCCCCGCCCGTCCGCTCCCTCCTCCCCCGAGTGCCATTGTCGCAGCACCCGGGTGGCCGCGGCCCGGTGCGGCGCGTCCGCAACCCCTCGCAGGTCGCGGCTGCGAGCGCGGAGCTGCCGGCCGCTAAGCGGGCTCTCGGTTATCGCCCCATTCATTCGGCATCGGCGGCTCCGGGGGCCGTGGGAGCCGCGGGCCGGGCCCCTCGGTGCTGCGCTGCAGGGGCTGAGCGCTTCGCTTTCCCGGAGCCGTATCCCCGGCGTCCCTCGGGTTCCCGCTTTGCCCGGTACCGCTCTGACCGGCTCCGACCCGCTGCCCCCATCAGCGCCGTTCTGGGCCTTCCTTTATTTATTTATTTTCCTTTAAAATTCCCCCACTCCTATTTTATTTTTTTCTTCTCCCTTTCTTTCGTTTTTCTTCTTCTTCTTTTTTCTTTCTTCTTTACTTTCTTTCATTTCTTTTCACATTTGAATGCACGTAAGGCTCGGCGTCTCCTCGGTGCGGCGGGGGCTCCAGCCGAGGCCCCGCGGGGAGTGGACCCCTCTGCAGCCTCCACTTGAGCCGTCGGCGGTCGGAGAGCTGCGGGTTTCGGGCTGATTTAAGCTAACAAAGGGCATTTCATTTGCTTGTGCCCCATCCTGCTCCGGGCTCCGAGTGAAACGCCAAGTATTGAAAAGTGGAAGAGTTCGGTAGGATTTGTGAGCCCGAACCCGCGTAACTTCCCCCCATTGCCCAGCACTGGTTGGGCACTGTCAGACGCAGGAGCTGCTTAAAACTTCCGAAGCACTCATTGCTCCCGTTTCGGCGTTTTAGACTTCTTTTTGTTTGTTTATTTCAGACCCTTTCTCTCCCGTAAAGCTCCACTGGAGGGAACTTTTTGCCTTTGCGTTTTGCTGCGAATAGGTGTGAATGTAACGTAGAACGGTACAAAAAACTCCCCTCGAAGTATTTGTGTCCTTAGGAGGGAGATTAATCTCAAATCTTTCTGGTTTCCCAGTAGGCAGCTTTGTTGGTTGGTTTTGTGTTTGTTTGTTGTTTGTGTGTTGTGTTTTTTTTTTTTCTCCCGAAAGCAGAAGTGCATGCGCTAATTGCATCTGGTTACAATGAAACGCGATTAAAATGAAATGGATAACTCTATTAACTTCTGAATACTCGTTCCTGCACGAGGGGAAGCCATAGCCATCTTCTTTAAGAACTGCTTTCTGCTGCAGCGTGCTGGGCTGAGCACTGGAGCTTCTCAGAGCTCTCTGAGCAATTGCAAGGAAAGCTGAACTCCTTCATTGTGCAGATGGGATTTTTCTCTTCACCTCGAGCTGTTTAAGTTTTTCGTGCTGTACTTGAGAAGTTGTCGCGTTTCTTTAGGCTGTTAATTCTTCTTGCTCTCAGTAACCGCTCGCTTGTAGGCTGTCCTTCAGATCTCGGGTGCTGTAGCAGCTTGCCACAACAAGCGTGTTTTC
Organism: Coturnix japonica; assembly: GCF_054131305.1. Taxonomy (NCBI): domain Eukaryota; kingdom Metazoa; phylum Chordata; class Aves; order Galliformes; family Phasianidae; genus Coturnix; species Coturnix japonica. Next base: position 30,709,928 of record NC_140663.1, read on the forward strand.
CTGTGTTTAGGAACCAACTGGTGAACCATCTCCTAAAAGACCAAGAGGAAGACCCAAGGGAAGCAAAAACAAGAGTCCCTCTAAAGCAGCTCAGAAGGTGAGAGCATGAAAGAGAAAATTCCTAATGCTTTTTTTTCTTTCTTTCTTCTTTTATTTCTTTTTCTTCTTTTAAAATCAAGTGGTAGCAAAGGACGTGATCCTGCAGGCAGTGAGCAGTGGGGCTGGAGCCTGTGAGAAAGGCTCCCTATAGTGTATGTACGTACAGCGTGTAGTTTGCATTTAAAGTTTAGAAACAACAGGCTGCAGGACATGGAGCACAGAGCTCAGAAGGGCAGTTGCTTCTTGAACAGTGAAATACCACCGAATCAGTGGTGAAATCAGTGTTAAGGATACTGTATCTCAATGTAGATTTTTGGAAGAAGATACATTTCTTACCCACTTCCAGGCTATGCTGTAATGTTATACAGACTAAATGTGTGTATTAAAGCTCAGTGTTTTGTCAAACACCGGTTAATTAGAAGAAAATCCAATTAAGTGTTGATGGAAATAGGCGCATGGATTGAAATTTACAGCTTTAAAATGTGCTGGTAAAGTAAACTGTGAGTTACAGTAAAAGCCCTCGGTATCTCGTTTAGTAATCAGCTTCAAAGAGGCTTTCCCTTGAAGTGCTGTTTGTCTTCTGAGCCCCTGCCTGTGTCTGGGGATGGGAGCAGCCGTGCTTCCAATGGCTCTGCCTGCATCCAACTCTGGTGCAGCCTCCCTGGGCTCGTCCCCCTTATTGCATGGGCTTCAACAGCAAATTCGGCGTGCCTTCATTATATCTGAATTCGAGAAAGCAAAGTGTCAGAAAACTGCTATCAAAGCAAATCATCCCTTGTTACTGGAGTTATTTTAGTGAAGGCAAATAGTTGTGCAGAGGCTTGGAAATAAATGCTGAGTTGTGTTTATGGTGATGGTCGCCCAGCAGTTAGCACCAATTCGCAGGTACTAAATTGGAAACAAAAGCTTACAAAGTCTGGTAGGGAGCTGCGATGCTGAAGGCTATCAGTGTCTTGAAGCAGATCTGTGACAAAATCCGTGTGGAAGGTATTTGTAGCCTCATCTCATTATGGTTCATTTTTCATTGTGCCTATGGTGGCTGACCTTATTTAGTTTGATAGCTTTCAGTGTTATAAATTCCTAGAGCAACTGCTGATAAGTATTCAGTTGCTGGGGGGTGGTGGTAGGGACTTGATGGCAGTTTTACTCCAAGCGTTCTCAGCATTTGTTTGAGGGTTGTTTCCCAGCTCTCCTTAAATTTGAGATAGGTGGGTTTTTTTGGTGTTTTTTTTGTTGCTGTTTCTTTTTAACTTTCTGAGCTGCACAGAACAGTGTATTCTGTCAAGAAGGTCAGGAATTAGTTAAAACGCTTTACAGGTTAAGCATATAAAACGTATGAAGCCACTCTGCAACCTCCTGAGCTTCAAAAGTTGTTTTGTTTTCCTTGTCTTTGTATAATAAAAATGTTCTTCAGATTCACTTTGCTAAAGTTAAAATTCCACTCTTGAAAATGGAAAGAGCAGTTTTTTATTAGCCCGGCATGTCCAAGTGTGAGCTTTAGCATTTTAAAGATTACCCTTCAGAGTGTTGGCTTTCCTAGGAGAAATATTTGTTAATGAGATTCAGTTTGAAGTAATTCATAGAAATGCGTTTTCAAAAGGTAGAGATTTCTGAGAGAAGTATTGATGTCATTTCATTTATGGGAGCGATTTGAAAATGGCTATTAATGGCAAACAACGTGAAATCTCTCTTCCATCTGTGGGCGTATCAATTCAAGAGCTTTCCAGATGATTCTGGTGCACACGGTTGGCTTTTTCTTAATCTAATTTATGATCTGAGCAATTTCACTGTAACATTTTGATTTTCAGAACGCATCAGGTTACCTCCCTAATTAAAGCAAACCCTTTTCAGGTTTGGATATTATAAAAAGAGTCACTGAAGTCCTCATGTCTTTTTATCATTAAAAAATAAATAAAAAATAAAGTCCTCGAGGGGTACGTAATTACTGGTTTTATTTGTTTCCAGGTTTATGGATTCAAATATGTAAATGTTTGATAACTCTCCTAAAACACAAAAGGCTCATAAAGCCTTCTTAGAAAAAAAAAGCATCTGAGATCACATTTCCACTAAATATTATAGCCCTTTTCCCAAATAGATAATTAACCCTCTCTGAAAGTGATTCAGCTTCTCACCAGACATCTGAACCGACCCCTCTAGCTGATATTAATGTTGATAGTTTTTCTACCAGTGGTATGAATGGAAAGGCTTTGGCACTGTGAGAAAGCCCCTTTTGGTGGTGGGGTTGTCACCTCTGAGGGCTGTGTGCTGCGTGTTGTGACAGACATATTTACACATACAAAGACATAAGAATTGCATTTCAAGCTTTCTATCCCCTGTCTCAGCTCTCAGGGTGAGCTCACACCGCTCAGCCCCTGTGCATGTGAACGTGGGTCCTGTCCACACGCTTGGAAGTGGACAGGATTTCTAAGGAGTTGTGTGTGGCCTTTGCTCCTCAAAGTGGGTGCACTGAGTTGTGCTGTAGCATTCACAGCATGGGAGATAAACGCACCCACTGAGCAGACGTGAGAACGTTCTCGTGATTAATTGATGGGGTGTTCTCTTGCAAACCATTACACATCACAATTAAAAATACATTGCACAAACCGGCAGTCAGTTAAAAATACTCGAGTGCCAGGGCTTTGTTTTATTATGCTTCGCAAAGTAAATGCGGTTGGCCGACAGTTTGCCCTAAAAATTGTGATTGCGTTGTGGATTTAAATATCGTGGTTCATAGGATTTTTTAATTGTGTGTGTTTTTTTTCCCCCTTAGTTTTCAGAGCTTGTGTTTGGTCTTAGTAAACTGGCCTTGGGGCATCTGAAAACAAACTGTGCTTGTTAGGAAATTAGCGACATGAAACTTCACAGTGCATACAGAATGTTTCAGGACCCATTGGATAGCTGATAATGCAGTGATTCTCTTATTTTTGACTATGCATTGTTAAAAAAACACATTTGTATATCACGTCATGCTTCCCTTGTTATAAAATGGGCACAAAATGTAAGCAGCATCTCACTTTAATTTCTGTGAACAGAACAAACACAACACATCAACACAGGAGGAGAGAGCCACCAACAGCCTCTGGTCACCTTGTGCTTGAGTTCCCCACAACCCAGCTGTTACTCAAGGCTGTGCTTTTAAACATGTCATTCTGTTACTGATTTAAAATATTTGTGAAAAATTAGCACAAAAGAAGGAAAGAAAGAAAGAAAGAAAGAGAGAAAGAAAGAGAGAAAGAGAGAAAAAGAAAGAAAGAAAGAAAGAAGGAAAGAAAGAAGGAAAGAAAGAAAAAAAGAAAGAAAAAAAGAAAGAAAAAAAGAAAAAAAGAAAAAAAGAAAGAAAGAAAGAGAGAGAGAGAGAGAAAGAGAGAAAGAAAGGAAGAGGATTTATATTTTTTTCTAAAGAACAACTTGGGTTTTGCAGAAGCGTTGTAGTAGGGATGTTCCTTTTCAGTTTCTGGGTGCTGTGTGTTTGAGTTCTATTTGTTAGGCTGAGTTGCATTCCCAGCCCGGCGTGTTTCCCTGTGACATTCAGGGGCTTTTCTTTGTTTGGCTCCCATGGTTGGGCTTCAAAAAAATACTGTATGGGCATAAATGCTCTCTTGTTGGGAAGGAAGAAAAACAATTATGGGGTCAAAACAAGGAAAAAGAGTGCTAACGTCTGTGTGTTTGCCTGAAAAGAAAATGTCAGGAAGGTATCACAGGAATATCCGTCAATAAAAACTGATCTAAAGTTTGCCTTCAGTACAAGCATCTTGAGTAATGTTGCAGTTATTAATGTAGTAAACTTCACCAATGACAACAGGTCTTGAAATGTCATTCTGTGAACACCAGAACCTGTGATTCTGTGTGTGATGACACTCAGTACCGTCTCTCATTACGTGGCCTGAGTTTGGTATGTGGAAAACCACGTCCCTCAGTTAAGGGGTCCAAAGGTAAAGAAAAAAATTGTGTGTGTGACCAAGACTCTGCCCTAAATTGGTTCATGAAAATCTATTGGGCTTTTCCCATGCTTCATTCATTCTTACTGGTACCAGTCATAGCAGGCTGGAAGGGAAAACAAGTTCAGGTTTATCAAGGGGTCGTAGTATACTTATTGTACCTAAAAAAATCAGACCACAAACGCTCTGAGCAAGGTGGGTGAAGCAGGAGATGGCTCCTGTGTAGAATTAAAACAGGTAAAACACATACAGCATATGCAGTAGTTTTGTATCTAGTTTTGTATCTTCTTCTAAGAAAGAAAAACTAATAGGAAAAAGAACTTATCTGTAAGTTCCCTGTGCATAATCTTTTGGCGTGGTTTGACAGCAGCCATCCTTGTGCTGGGACCTCGCCATTGATTCACCTGCCTGCGGCTCTGGCATGTTTCACTCGAGGTCTCCAGCAGATCATTTTGCAGAGTGGCTACAGTTCCCAAAATTTGGATTCTATTGCATTTGCCATCTTCCTTGACAATAGATAGATGCCCAAAGAGCACTTTATAGCCACTCAATTATTTATACTTGTCTTATCTTGTTAATTACCTGCAGCAGCACCACGCCAGCTGTTTGGGCATGGCCATTGGTGCAGCATGGAGATGCAGTGATGCAAGGTGGCTGGGTGCTGAGGGGCTGGTGGCTGCCATTTGGGTTGGGCTGGCCTTGTGGTGCAGGGCTTGTCTGTATTGCACACCTGCCTGGAGACACACTGATGATGATGATGTGGTGGCTGGCGTGGTCATCATTCTCATCCAGGACAAAAATAGCATTCCCCTATAGATCATGCACTGAAGAGCATGTAAATCCAGTTCTAGTTCTAAAATGCAACAGTAAAAATGAGATGTTGCTATGATTGGTCGCAAGAAATTTTTCATCAATTATCATATCCTTATTTTGATTACACACCCAGCCTCCTGTGAGTTGGGTGATGCCTTAGCTGCATAGAACAAGAGGATGCCTCCTAGCATAGCTCCAAGTGCTGAGGAAATCCTGACCAAACACATCTCAATTTCAGAGAGTGCTTTAGAGGATTAGGGCAGCAGCTTCCTTTCTGCGTGAGCAATTATGGGCTACTGCGGGTGGGGTGGCTGAGCACCGCGCTGTGCTGCCCAGATACGGACCCCTGTGATCTCTTGGTGGCTTTGGGCTCTCCTGGGATTTGTTCCCAGCTTCAGAGGCAACACTTCAATTAAAGCAGAGAGCCGATGAACCAGCGTGGTTTAGATTATGTAAATACCTGTGGAGTAGAAAAAGCAAAGCTTTAGCACTTACGCGTTCCTGTTCATATTAATTACTTGAAAATTATAGAGAAACATTGAATTATTTGTCTGATCTACAATAAAACCTTTCTTCAAGCCCCTAAATTAAAAGGCAGTCTTGTGCTGCTGGAGAAAATACGGGCTATGTTTGTGAAATGCAACCTTAAAAAAAAAAAGTCCAGATGGAAAGAAGGGGAATATTTTCCTAAACTTCACGCCTTTTTATCACCACTGGACCTCCTCTACTCCTCTGTGGTAGTTCCAGGTGTGTTTTGTCTTCCTCTGCCCTCTGAATGGAGATAAACACATCCTCTCCACAGGTTCCGGTCGTTCACTTACTGCAGTTTAACCTGTGGAAAACTTCCTATTTACTTACAGAGTCCATCTATACCAAAACATAGTAACTGGCATTCCTCACTGTTTGCTCAGCTCACCTCTGGGGAAGATTTGGTTTTGATAAGAGCTCTGGAAGTGTTTTTCGTCTGACAGGAGGCAGAACTCGCATGCATCAGGAGCCTGGTGCCTGTCAGTGTGAGGGTTCCCCAAGTGGTCTCAGCCCGTGGCACCTGGTTTTGGCCTTTATGGGGAGATGGCTCAGCCTCCCTGGCCCTGGAGTGAAGCTTGTGACTTCAGTATCATTAACTAGGAGACAAAAGCAGTTTTAGTTTCCAAAAAGTTAGATTTTTTTCATAGAGTTTTTAAGCTTTCTCTCATCCTTCAGGTAATTAAGTATGAAAATATGGATCACTTTGAAAGGGCCCAAAACTCCGAAATGGACAGCTGCAGTGTGTAGCAAATGCGCTTTAACAAGTATTCTCATAAGAGGGTTTCACCTTACATGTAATGCTGGTATAAACGATTAAAGGACAAGTTTACTATTTTAACAAGTCTGAGTGATAATTTTGCCCTTTAGGAGTGTGAATTTTATTTTTCACAGCTTATTTTATTTTTTTCTTGGTGAGATATTCTTTTTAGAGTAACTGCATTTACCTTGTAGTGTTGTTTGTATAGGGATTCCTCTGCAGCTCCTTTGGCTCAGGTTCTCTGGCAGAGAGATCTGCTGTGCCCAGTGTTAGGTGACAGTGTATGTTACAGAGATTGACCAGCAAGTGATCTGCTTAATGAGACAGCTGATTTCTAGGGGCAAGTCAAACACACCTACAGTGAACTGGAGACTAAACAGTTCATGGAGACATGGAAGAACATGTAGAATGTTTCTTAGATATGTTTCTGCTTAGCAATGTCTGAGGCAATGGGAGTCCTACTCTCATGGTGGCAAGATCTCTCACTCTCAGTGGGACAGGGCTGTTCACCTGAGGGTATGTGGATGGGCAGAGCCTATCTGGGGGAAACTCATAGAAGAGTCTGTAGAAGAATCCAGATTTCCCTTAAGGTGAGCTACAGAACCAACTGCTGGGCTCATATAAATGTCACTGTCACTTCTAGGGCACCTTCCATGCCTGTTTCCTTAAACCTCGAATAGGATGCATGTTTTGGAGCACTGAAAGGTTTGCTTAGAGTTTAAGGTGCACATCTACCTAGAAAAACTCATATGGAGTGGGGGAGTTACCTTTTGTGTGAATGAATATGTTTGTGGTGACTGTCTGCCCAAATCCATTACATGAATGAACATCAGGAGCTTGAAAGGAGAAGCTGTAGCTGCTACAAAATGATTTCTTAGGCTTGAAACAGGCTGCATATCAAATGTAGTACCTTGAGGTGATGGTTGATGGCTACAAGCCATGGAACGTTAGATGTGATGGTGTTGTAGTTCAGCACATCCCAACGCTGCCTTGTGCCCCTGTTCACAGCACAGACCAAAGCAGGGTGAAGCAGGGTGTCCCTTGGCCATGTGGGCTGGGAAATGGCAGAAAAAACATCACAGTCCCTGTGGACCGATGAGGAGGCTTTGTGCCACCCAAGAGAAGTACTTATGGGTAGTGCTGCAGGAAAGGAATTCCTTGTTACCAAGGTTATTAAATAATACTGAGGTATAAAATACACCGTGTTTCTTTTTTCCTTTACAGAAAGCAGAAGCCACTGGTGAAAAGCGACCCCGAGGGCGGCCCAGAAAATGGGTAAATATTCCACTTCCAATCATTTATTTACATTTGATTTATTTTCTGTGTTATAAAACATGTTACAAGTCCATTCTCTAAGGAAATAATTATTTCTGCTTTGTTTGTGAAAAAGAGCATCCATCTTACATGTCTCTTTGTTCTGGTGGATCAGCTAAAGGGTTAAGAGAGCAGAAAAGTTAACCACAGTTTCCTACCTTTAGACTCTGGTAGTTTGCTCAAGACACATTACTATTGAATGTTTGCTGGGAGTGAATATTTATGTCTCTTATCAGCATGGAAAGAGGCACAATTCTTCCTTCAAAGAGGAGTAGCAAAGAGATAGCTTGCTCAGTAACTGAGTAACAAAGGTTAAAGGGGCACTATCAGACATCCGAAGGTGATTGAGAGATGTGATAACATTCAGATGGTAGTTTGTACGAGGCAACATATAACGTGCAACATTCCCTGGAATTAGAGTGTATTTTCTTTGATTTCAGTGAGAAAGAGCATAAGTGAACTGCAGGATACTTGCTTTTAGGATTAGGTTGTTCCGCTCTTCAGGTAATTGTAGTCGTGATAGTGTGTTTTGTTTGAAACTTGCTCTTTTCCTGGCCTTTTACTCTCTAGATGTGGCCATCAGACAAATGTGTTTTGATTCTTAGGCCATGGAAAAATCTCAGTTTCATATACTTGACACTTTATTTCTCACTGATGTCTGCATATGGCAGCTGTCCATCTTGCATGCTTCTCTAGTTCTTTCCCTTTTCTGGTAAACCTTCTCTAGACTTCTTTTTCAAATCCCTGCCCAGCTCAGTTTTGCTGTCCTGCCATTTTTCCCCTTTGGTTCAGTTCTTTTGCAAGGGTGTTAACACTGCTGTCAACGTGTGTGCTTCTGAAGGCTCAGAGAGCTTCAGAAGGTCCTTACTACTACTGCTGATGTTCTCCAGAGCATCAGCAGCTGAACACAGGAAAGAGCTTTAGCAGTCACATTAGGATCTGGTTTTGTAGCTTTGTCCAGGGATGAAGTACTCTAGGACATTTCAGCAATTCTGTAGGGAAAACACTCGCACATACTGTCTGTGTTGCTTATTCCTGGAGTTTTTGGATGAGGAAGATTTCAGGTACAGGCATCTCCTTGGCACTAGGAAACAGGGTGACAAACCTACCCATGCTGGTGATGTTCCCGAAGGCAGCTTACAGCAGACACAGTAAAAGAGTGATTAGTTACCGCCTGCTTCCTCCCATTCAGTTCTGTGCTCTCACATATGGATGCTAAGTGTTGCTGGCTTGATCCTCACCTTGGGTGCAGTCCCACGGGAAGCAGCAGAAATAGCTGTTTTACGAGAGTAATTTATAACAGCCAAACCATCTCCACTGATTGAGGAATGCGTGGTGGTCGAACAGGGGTGGCTGAATAGCTTTACGAAAAGGGAAAATGTATGAAATGTTTAAAGATTTTCTCTAAGTGCTCGTAGTCAGAAATGAAGTGAGTTTTCAGTGGAAAGAGCTGAACAATTGTGGCTTTTTTAGGCTAGAATGTTTTTACTTTTGTATCTTTATGGGGAAGAAAGAGTGGGCAGTATCAGCGTAACATTAGATTCAGTATGGGCTGAACTGAAGAATCTGATTTACAGAAAAGGGAATTGTTGCTATTTAGTATGAATATGCATTGCTTTATTGTAAGCCCATGCTTACAGCAATTTCACTTTTTATTTTTATTTTTTGAAAGTAAGGCAGATTTTAAGATCTTGTATTGATCTCCTGTTAGGTCAGCAGGAAGGATGCTTTGTTTACTTGCATCTGCCAATTTGGTGTGATTTCTTGTGATTTTCAGAGAGAACGCTCATCTCTCTAGCTTGCACTGAGGTACTTCTGTAGGCTGTGAGAACCAGACGTGCCTTTTTCCTCTTTCTTCTCTCTTTCCAGTTTAAGTTAGTTTCTTGAGTTCTTCCTCTGTGCATGGAGGGTAATACTGTATTTTGCTCCAGAAATAAATGCAGCTAAATTATTACAAGCCATTATCGTGCCTACTGTAAGTAAAATGTGTAAGTGAAATCAATGAGGGAGTCTGCCTAAAAGTAGCTGGCACAGCATTATCCATTGATTTTCATGTATTCAGAAGACACAGTTTTCTATCACCCAAACTTCAGTTAAGTTGTTAGTGGTTATTTTTCTGCTTAATCCCATTTTACTTACATACCAAGCCTTGATGGTGACAGTTCAGTACCAATTAAAGTAAGCAGTCTGGAGATTTTCTTTTCCTTTGAGAGGACAGAATTCTGCCTTACAGGTATTTTCCTAAGATTGTGACCCTTTTTCTTTTTGTAGGGCTGGAGGTTTGGTGTCATATGTTGTTCATCAAATTGTAAAGTATTATTTCTGCTGTTTCCTTCAGTATGCACACACGGAGACATACGAGCTAACAGAACGTTGCAGAATTCTGGTAGCTGGTCTTTCTGCCGGTTCAAATTAAGTATTTAATGTTTGTGACTAGCAACATGTTTGTTTATGTAGCATTTTTTTGGAAAATAAATGAATCTTCTTGTCTAAAAAACTTGGAAGGGATGGTCCTAGTGAAGAGGGCAGGGAACCCAGTTTATCACAAGCATGTGATACATCCAGTGATCTTTTCAGAGCAGTAATGTGGGCTTGGCAAGGCTGTGGAGGAAAGAGGATCTATATAAGTAGAACAGACAGTAAAAAGTGACAAACTCTTCTGCAAATACTCAGATACACAGAAAAGCTTTCCAAATGTGGAAGGCTAATTGAATAAAAATCTTGACGGATCACACAGATGGGAAATGAAAATATGTGGAATCAGAAACACGATGTCTGCTGCTGGAGAACTCATCTTCGCTGTAAGTTGCTGCACATGTGTGAAATGCATTGAAAGCTGTGAGACCTATTAATTGGAAGGGAGGTAAAACTCTTCGTGACCTTGGTACTCTGTAATTTTAGAGGTTTCAGCGCAGGAACACATTCTAAGCTCTTCAGCTGTGTCTGCATTAGCATCTTAGGTCAAATTAGGAGTGTGCTTTGGAATCAGATCTCCTAATTGTCCCTAGTTATTGTACGCACTGCAGAGAAGCCTCAGAGCGCATGAGCTGGATTCATTTTGAATGAAACAAGATTGGAAGACATGCTCCAGTAGTGCATCTAATGCAGTCCAGGAGGCATTCAAATCATAAGCTAGAGCAAAGCAAAAAGAAATGCAACCTCTCGAAAGGTACATTGTGTGGAGTTTGGTCCTCAGTGTCAGCCTGTTTTCTTCTGCTGGCTTTCTAGTGGGGATGTAGTCTGTGCTGCTTGGAAAAGGGGTAAAGCAACATGGCTTTTATTAGCAGAATTATGTGCCACAGGTATAAAGTTAAATTCATAGGCATGCCCAGAAATCATCAAAATGTTTGCCTTGATTTCATCAGGCATTCTCCACTGGGGCTTGATGCCGCTTCTTGTGGAATCAGCAAGCAGTTTCACTGCATAAAGAGCTTGAAATTAAAGATGCCGTTTTATTTTATTTTATTTTATTTTATTTTATTTTATTTTATTTTATTTTATTTTATTTTATTTTATTTTATTTTATTTTATTTTATTTTATTTTATTTTATTTTATTTTATTTTATTTTATTTTATTATTTTATTTTTGTATGCCTAGAAGTTGACTGAAAGTAGTGGGATAAAAGTAGAACAGCAGACTGAATGATGAATTACACTGTTATTTGCTCTGAAACCCCTGGAAATTTTGTACAGTTGTAGTGCGCTCTGTTATTGGTTTAATGGAGAAACCTGGAAGCGATTTCCAAAGTTGATGTCTTAAAGGATGTTCAGTTCTTGTTTCCACTGCTTTTTTTGGTTTAGATATGATTTTGGCATTGTCTGATTTCATCTCCACTTTGTTTATCTTGGACCACAAGTCGACCATGGCAGAATGCTTAAAAAAAACCCAAGCAATAGCCCATAGCTTTTGGTGGGACTTTGGTGGGAAGAAGAGGTGTCTGTCATCGTGTCATGAAATTGTTTTAAAGAATGAGAAGATGTGGTTCTCCACATAATGGGAGGACAGAACCAGATTATTTCCATAGACAGTGTGTGTGAAGCACACATGTGCCCACCCAGTCACTGATATCCAGTGGGAACTGTGACCTGTAATAAAAACCACCCTGACTATCAAGAATCTTGTTTTCTACTTGACGCTCTAGATAACACTTTTCTGATTGCTAGAAGATAAAAGATAATCAGAAATGACCTTAATTTCCTTCAGCAGGAATTTCAATTGATCCAATCAGGATTAGTGAGCTGTTGGGAGTATTTTTGAAACTCAGGTTTTCCCCTTCTTAACGAGGGCGGAATTACACTCCATACTGCAAGTCAGCTTAAGTGATGCCAAGCCACGTTTAAAAAATCATTACAGAATTCCTTTTTTTCTGAGAAGTGTTTCCTCCGATTACTTCCCAGTGCCGTTTTGACATGGCTGACGTATCAGGCCTCAAGCACAGAACGTGGGGGATGTTTCTGTTCCAGCAGTTTCAGAAGGCCCCATGTCAGGGCAGAGGCCTACTCCTACTCCTCCTTCACCTGCATGCTTTTGAAAATAGAGGTTGAAATCAAGAAGTACTTATCAAGCAAACCTCCTGCCTCAGGTCCTTTATAATCTAACAGGGATACTGGAAGACTGAGTCTCAAGGCTATTTCTTGCCTGTCTTTGTAAACCATTATCTAAGTAGAAGTTTCTGTCTGGTATTGCCATGATAATTGTCGTGCTTTTCAACCAATTTTGCTCATTTCTCTCTCTGTGCAGTAATTTTTACCTCATGTGAAGTCACAGCCTAGGAGGTGCTCAAAGGCACACAGGCTTCTTCACTGAGTGGAGAGAGAAAGCTGCTCTGAGATCACTGTGCTTTCTTCTGGGTGGTTGGTGAGTTCTCATCTGGAGATGGCAATCTTTTGTCTTTGGGAAAGACAGCGTAGGTGAGAAGGTAAGGCATGATCCAGACTTCTAGGCAGCTGAAGCTATGTGAGGGAAATCCCACCCTTTGGCAGCAGGATGCCCTCCAATCCATGCCTAAGCCCGGCCAGAGTTTCTGTTTTTACAATGACCTATTTTTGTTTAATTATTTCATGGTCCATTTGTAGCAAACAATGATTAAGGCAAAATATATGTATGGTAATAAGTAAAACATCTTGTACCAAATGCATAAAAATACACTAAGAATTCATTCTACTTTACCCGTGTTGAGATAAATGTATGTCTTCATTTCTCTGCAAGCTCATCATCAAGGATGGGATGCCACTCTTGTCCTTCCTTGGGATCTCCCTTCAGGTATAAGCAGATGTGACACCATCTGTTTTAGTTGCAGGTCATCCTGGAGATCAAAACAGAAAATTTGACCATGATCTTTCTTTTTCTAAATGACATTTATATTCACAGAAGGATATCCCTCTAATTCTCTAATCTGGTTCTGCCTCTGTTGAGAGATATTACGACATCTGGAGTTTAGCTAAAATTTGCTTTGATTTCGACTGTCACTTCAGAGTTCTTAAAGGAAAATCTTTGGTTCTACTTCAGGCTCCAAGAGGAAGTTTTAATGGGTTAAAATTGTGAAAGTGAAAGATACATCATCTGTAGCAAACAATAAACTGAAATCCAGAGTTCTTTTCTTTTTATAATCTGAGGTAACAGGTGTTCAGAAGCTTTAAGAATTAGTTTTCTTTTTGGCTATCTATTTAGGTTTTCATAACCCTCACTGCCCGTTTTACATAGGAGGAAACAGAGCACTGGGGCTGGTCCTGGCAGTTTTGCACGTGCGGTGCCTGAAATCTCAGTTTTGTTGCTGTCAGGGTTGTCAACAGTCACACATCCAGCTACCTGACAGAGAAAGCATATCAGCCAGTTCTTGCTCCTGCAGTTCCGTTTTTACTGCTGAAAACACCATGAATGCAGAAAGAGGAGCTGGGCCTCACCTCCATTGAAAATGTACTCCACAAGGTTAATTGCATTGCCCAAGGAAATCTGTAGAAGCGCCAGGAATAGCAGTCAGATTTCCTGGCGTGCTGCCTCTGCCTGCAGCTCAAGGCCATCCTTCCTCAGTGCAGCATGCTCTGAGCAGGTTGGGTGAGGAGGGGAAGCACATTTTACATTGTCTTTAACCAACAAGTGTGTTTTTTTTGTTTTTTTTTTTTACCTGCTTCTGAACTCAGGCACGAGTATGCGCAGAATGCACAGTACCTCTAGCATACATCTAATTGGTGGGCAGTGATGCATAGGAGTAAGAAGCTGAAGAGATGTGTGTGTTCCTTATATACAGGATAGAGTGGAGAGATCTGGGACCAGCAGGAGTTTTGTACCTGAGGCAAACCTGTATGTAAGCCTGGAAAGTGTTTGAAAACAGCGTGCACATCAGTAGTGTTTTCTCCACTTAGTAACTTAATTACATATAGAGGTCCAATACGGATCCAATGAATGTCCTATGTGGTGATGACACTGCAGCATCTGATTCTTTGAATGCTTTGGATAAGGTTGATCTGTTTTTCAGGATTAGCCAGTCTATGCTCTGTCCATGGGACAAGGTACTGCCACGCTGCCCTGTCCAGCAGTGGTGTCTGTTCCCTGTCCTTCTCTAGGGAGCGGTGCAGAGGGAGTGAAAACCCACATAATAAAGTGTGATATAGGACAGAAGATTCAGTATAGAGTTTTCTAGGTTTCTTATAGTTTCTGGCTAGTGATGCACCTTATTAATTGTATGTGCCCCAAGTTCTGTTTCAAAGTGCATGTGTCAATAATACAGTACCCTTGCAAGAAAACACAGCATTTACTCTCTGTCACTAATAGAGATGGGCAGTTTTAGGAAAGGCAGTAAACACCTGTGGGGATGGATTTATTCCTCTCACATAAGAGCTATGATAATAATTACAGAGTAATAATACTTCTAGTTTAATTCTGTATCCTTTACATACACAAGTAGGAGATGTGGACACTAAAGAAATGTGGGGCTGATCCTCCCCTGGAAGGGCTAGAGCAGGATAATATGAGGAAAGTGCTTTCAGGTGCTTGAATGAAAGTCGTGGTGTGCTCTAAATGCAAGTATTATTATTTTCTCTTGGTTAATCCTGGGAGTCTCACTTGAAATGGCAATTCAGGATTATATTTTTGGCACAGGGATGGATTTTCAACAAAAACAAACAAGTGGTGTTTGGTTGGTTGTTTTTTTTTTCCCAGTAAATAGCTGTAAAATATCCTGACCAGGAGGTGGCTTCTAATTTTGCTGCACACAACTTGGAGGAAGGAAATGCATTTGTTTGCATCAGTAGTGAGGTACTTTATGTGTGACTTAGTTAGCATGACCCATTCTCACTCTGCTGTCTTCAATTTATTTTGTGCTGGATGCTAATTTAAAATACAAAGGGAGCACAGTTTGCAACAGGGCTTACAAGTACACCTGTTTTTCTGTCCTGGGACCTCAGATAATCAGACTAAAAGGAAAAATAAAGAACAACAAAATTGAGGGACAAGAATCTGACTGTCAAAATTGAAAACTGTGGTTTCACAAAGACCAATGCAAATAGATACAGAGGTTAGTGATTTAAAGACATAGAACCAAAACTGCATGTAAAGGAGAAAGAGATCTTTTAAAGTCCCAGATTTTTCAGCCTTCAGAGGGAACCCGGAACCAGGACACCAAAGGCTTGTGAAGCTGCAGGACTGAATGAGAGCCAAGTGTGGAGGAACCTGTAATTATGGTGTTGCAGCTGATAATGTTCATAATGCACTGTTTGTTTTGCAGTCATCTATTATTGCCTGTTCTGAGCAATTCTGATTTCCCAGAAAATGCTTATCAGCCCTGCTGTTACTGGAGGCTGTTGATGGGGTATGATTTCCTTGTTTGCAACATAGAAACCTTCTTTCTAGGAAGATAATCTTTTCAGCTGTGAGAGGGAGCCGCTGTCCACCTGGGCTGACAGGCAGGAGAAAGAGGTGGTTTTGTTTTCTGGACTCAGCCATCCCTGGGTTCCATTCCTCACCTTTTGTAGCCTGCCTTGATGAGAAACCCATTCCACCTAAGCTGCACAATGCCTTGGTAGGATTTTAGGAACCCATCCTGGAAGGGGACAGCTGCAGCAATCATTCACTTATTCAGTTTGAATAAGTTAAGGCCCTTAACTAATAACTCAATAGTCTTTTTCTTCATTGTTTTTCTTCTTGGGACTTTTCTCTGCATGGATCTTCAGTATCAAGGGAAAAGCTGAAGAATGTCCCCCATTCAGGAACTCACTGTAATTGAGGATTGAGACATTTGTGCAGAAGGTGTGGGAATAGATCTTCCTCATAAGCAGGCTGCCTTTGAGTGCTCCTGCTCTGAGACAGTGATGTACCAGTTGAGTTTGAGTGCTGCGAATGGAGCTGTGTTATGTTCTCGACTGCAGGACAGCTTCTGCATGGAGTTGTGGCCTGGCCCGCAGCTCTGAAGGTTTTTGCAGAGGGTGCAGCAGGACTGTGAGTGACTGTCAGCTGGAACTTGGAGTGCAGCACAGTGCTGGCTGGATGTAAGCCTTACTACCTGAGTCTAACAGATCATGTTAGCTAATTGAACTCCAATGTGCAGAGAGCTTCAAGGTTAAGTAGGAAAATACTTACAGAGTTACACAGCTGGGAGGAACAGGTGTCTTGAATTCCATGCTAGAGCATCTGACAAACAAATAAGACATTATATGTGTATTTTGAAGTGTGGCTGCAGCAGCTTACGGTAACCTATTTGCTTGTGATTTTGATTCTTTTTCTTACGAATTCTGATAGGACTGTGTGCTATTAGTGTACTATAAACTTTCAGGTTGTTGATGATTCCATTGTATGTATGTGTGTGTGTTATTTGTGTGTCAGTTTTAGGAAGCAAACAATGCATAATGCATGTCTTTATTTTGACTTTCCCCCCCCCCCCTCTTTTTAAAATAGACCTGCTGTCTTCAGTTTGTTTTACTCCAGTCTCTCACCCCTGAGAACTGTTGTAATGCAGAACTACAGGGTCAGACTGTGGTGCTATTTATGATGAGTTAAATATCAGCGCTGATAAATTACATTTCAAGTAGTGTATTATTGTTGTACGTGCAACAGGGTCGATAAGAACAAAGTCTGACCTGCAAAGGTTGATTGGCTTTGATTAGCAGTGATTTGCCAGTAGTGGCAGTCTCTGTTTTGAAGCCATTAAGACTGTCAGTGAATTGGCAAGATTTAGAAACTTTATGTCCTGTCTGCTTGGAGTAGCTGCTGGGAACTTAAAAAGCATTCAGGTTGTTTGTTTTGCATGCAGAAAAATCATGACTTTACCCCATACATTGTCTCAGTTCATTTTGACTGTTACATCAATTATCCTGATAGCAACTGAGGCCTTTTGCAAGACGCAATACAAACGTGAACGTGATCTTCCTTATTGTGATCTTATCAAAGTTGCACAGTGTTAACGTGTTCTTAAGGTTTCCTTAGTACTCACACTGAGCTCATTCATACTCTGGCTGCTCATGCTGCATTGTTTTCTGTTAATGATGGTACATGCCTCAAGAAATCCGCCCCGGGACTCTCATTCCACAGACAACTGTCTGTTTAAAAAAACAATTCACACAGCACATTGACAAAATACAGTACTTGGATTGTAGCTGTAAAAAGGCAAAGAGACAAAGGTAACTGTGCCATGGCATGCACTCTTGGATTCATTGGCATTCACGAGCTGTAGGAGGGTGATGCGGTCACTTCAGTGAACTATATGAAGGCTGGAATATGGGCACAACTGCGCTTTTACTTTCCACACTTCTTTCATAGATGTGTTTTTGAAAATGCCTGAGTGATCTTGATGCTTCCGTTTGTATGACCTTCCTTAAGAGTCTGCTCAGCAAGTACATTCAGAGTATGTCTGCTTAAAATAGCTGCTCCCATGAATAAAATTCTATAGAAGGACTGTTACCGACTTTGCTACAGTTAGGATTTTCTCTCCAAATGCTTGTAAATGGTGATACATCAATTGGAAACCACTTCTTAGTTATGCTAACAGAAAACTACTGATTATGGTTTTGAGTAAGAGAAGGAATTTGCTCCTTAATCTGCAGCATATCTTGAGGAAGAAGGTTTTGTTCATCATATTTTTGGTTTCAATTTGATCAAAATTCCTTAGGTAAAGCCAACACCCGTTTCAGAGAACAAAAAAGAGATCCTAGGTTGTAGATGCCGTTCACACACGCACACAAAAGCACTTCAGAATTGCATACTTAATAATAACGTTGATCCCAGCGCAAGCTTCTTTGTCTCTTCGATCACTTATTTCAGGAAGTCCAACAGCCACTACAGGCAAACAAGATACCCTTGCTTCCAAAGAAAGAGGTTATTAATCCTGTGCTTGCTCACTAAGAACAGTATTTAAGGGAAAAGTTAGAGCTGTCATGATCTTTCTGCACAATTACAAACCCTCCTGGTTTACTTTGTGTGATTGTAATTTCAAATAATTAAGTGAATGATGTCCTAGAGCAAGCTTTGTACACTGCATGGCTCTGTGTATCCTTCTGTACGCTCGTTAGCTCGAGTGTGTAATAACTAAGGTGCAGCACTTTACTGCTTTATTTGGCTTCCTTATTTTTTTTATTGACTTGTTAACTTTCATAAGAGCTTCTCATGGCCATATCACAAAAAAGACAGGGAAGGGATTTTGTCCTTTTGCATTCCTGCAGCATAACCATACACCCTGCATAAGTACAGAAACAGAACTGAACTATAGGTGCATCCTTTCTCTGTCTCCATCTTCTCCTCCACACCGACTTTTGAGTACTTACCTTGCCCACTCTCTTTACTCAGGGCTACATAAATGTCATGGGTAGAAGCTTTGAAAAAGTTTCTTGTTTTGAGTAATTTGAGCCTGATAAGATGGATGAAAGATAGAAAAGGGCATTTATTTAATTAAAAAATGTCTGACTGGATTTATTTGGAAGCTTTCCACCAAAATAAACATCTGGCTAAGGATACTGCAGGTAATGTTTAGGAAGTTCTTACAGCAAGGAGAATTAGACAGAAAGAAAAAAGATGCATGTAGAGCCTAAATAAAAATACAGAACTATTCCTGCAGCATTGTGTATGTGATGTCTGTGTTCAGACTCTACCAGAATCATTGTTAGAGCAGGGAATGGAGCACTGACACTCCTGGGTTCTTAGGTTGAACCTGATCTCATTGGCCACCAGTCATATAGCCCCTCTGCCTATTTCTGCCTAGGAAATGGAAATGAAAAATAGCTTTTGCTTTTTTTAGGTCCTGTCATCCGACCAACCTATATCAGTGTTGCTGGAAGCTTTTATGTTTACAGCAATTCTGCTTTACATCTCTTGTCTCAGGGCAGTTGGCTGGTGTACCAGGGTTAGCTGTAGAAAGATGCAGTTCAGGAGGATGCATCCTGTCTTTCCTCTTTCCAGTTTTCCTCATCACTTTCTTTTTTTGGATCATGTTGCTCATCCTGACACCTGGGCTTCTTCTAATAACTAGTTTATTAAGGTTGTCTTACTCTGCTGGGGAGAGTGTAGCCAGATCTCAGAGCCAAAACCATGTCAGCTTGAGGACAGAGGCAGAATTACAGGAGATTTGAAGGCAGTTAAAAATCACATCATTCACTTCATATCCTGTCTAAAGCTGTAGGCTGGATTTTGCACTTCTAGAAAGTGCAGCAAAGAACTGGACACATAGCGCATGATTTAGACTACTTCTGATATCAAGTTTGGCCCACACATTTCAAGTACCAAGGATGAGTTTTCATTGCAGCACATCAGAACCATGAGTGACTTAGAAATAAAAGAGAAAATTTTAAGGGGCATTTTCATACTTGGTGCGAGTGGAAAGTAGAGAATATTATTTATGCAGTTGGGAATGTCTGTGTCCATTGAGATGCAGTGTTGCCTTTGCTAATCTCAGATATATATGAGTATGGATTTTCTCCTTCATACAGAGGTTCTTCTAGTTGGTCAGTCATCACTGACAGATCCCACGATTTACATCATACTCTATAATGATGGAAAGTATTGTGATTTTACAAGTTCTCTTTTATAGCAGACTCTGAACGATGAGAAAATAAGCACTAAGAGAAGAATTTGCTGTTTAAACTCAAGTATCTTTGGTAATTATCAGAATCTTTGGTAATTATTCTGTAGTGCCAAATAGATTCTTGGTGCAGCGCTGCTGAAGCCGTTTGAGTTACCCTGGGGAGGAACTTACCCCCTGTGTCTGGAATGACTTGATGGCAAACATGTGAAGAGGAAGTGAATTTATGCTCCAGTTTAATATATTGGAAACTTTTCCCTCGTCTGAAAGTCTTTCTTTATCTCTGAATTTCCTGGATTTTGTGGATTTATATTAGATCCTTAATGTTATTTCAATGTATTTTTTCTGGTGTTTGATGTCTTTTGGGTTGTTTTTACTGGGGATATAATATATATATATTTAATGAAACTAAAAGCACTTTTCCATTGAGGAGGTCACAAAGCTTTCATGAACACTGTGTAGCTACCAAGTGCAAGGCATCTCCTTATTTGAAACATATAGCTGTTGCTTATGTAGGTAAAGCGTTCATTTAAATGAGAAGAAAGATGCAAAAGTCTCCAAAAGAACATTATTGCACCTATTTTCCAAAGTTAAATATTAATGTCATTTTTAATACTTTCAGGAAATAATTCACAAGTTCACGTGCAGAATTCTTGTGATATCTTAAAGTAAGTGATCCACATTATAAATAGAATACCACACACTATGGTTGTTGAAGACTTGAAAAAGTCTTGTTTTTATTTTATACATGGAAAGATGAATAAGCAGTTGCATGCTGAACTGATGTGCAAGTTGCTCACCCTTACTCTGTATCCGAATTTCCCATTCTAAGCCCATTGGTAGCCCAAGATGTGTAAAGACTACATACAAAGTCAGGTCCTGAGGATCAGAGGTATTTGAGGATGTGGGAAGTGGAGAGTGTCATTTCTGCACCATCAGAATTCTTAATATGAGTGGAACTCCACTCTCCCTCACTTGCACAGGTCTACTGAATCCATGGCATTTCCTCGGTTATTGAGTGGTATAAGGGGACAAGGGAAGTTCCCATGGAGCACAGTGAAGGGGGCTGAGCATAGGATGAACTCTGGGGAGTCTCTCCTTGAAGATTTTCATAAATCTATGAACTGTGTGAACTAAATGAACTAGACTTGGCCAGCCTGATGTAATGTTGAATTTAGAAGTTAGCTCTGCTCTGAGCTGGAGGCTGGACTAGATAGCAGCTAGGTGCCTTCTAATTAGACTTCATGCTGTATTCATCAACATACAGGAGCTCACTGTGTTTTAAATTTTTTAATGACTGAGAATGTAAGTGGGGTGATTGAGTTTATAAAGGAATCCAATTGATGCACAAATTCTTGGTTGATCTGTTGGGGATGCTTTAGGTTTAAAGATCTTCTGTTATGTTTTTATGTAAATATGTAAAGTAATTGACTTGGTCACTGTAAAGTCCTTCTGGTGAGCAGAAGGCGTGGGAATTGGCATGGTCAGATACCAAGCTGTGATGATCCAGCAGCCTCTATGAGATGCAATCAAAGCACAGTTGCCTCTGGGATTTCTGCTGGCCACAACACATAAAGCCCTGTAGGGTGTGTAGAGCCACAGTTGTTTGGTTCTGGTTAGTTTAGTCTGATGTTCATCAAAAAGCTTAATTTTACCACTACGTCAGATGCATCATTTTCCGGGGAAAAAGCCCTTATCTATCAATCAGCCACAGGACACTACTTTTAATGCTTTGGTGAGAAGAAAAGAGAAGCATAAGGTTAACAGTAGCTTTAAGGCAAAGTCCTGCTTTCTAAAAGTATCTTTTCAGAGTGCAATAAATACATTCATGACCAGTACACTATTCTGACACTGCTTCTGGACCAAGGATGATGAAAGAAAACCTTCTATTGCTGGTCCATGACACCATGTGTTAACATACGTTACAGATCAGGTCTGGGAAAAGTTTTTGTTCCTTTATTATTTCTTTTCCTGTGATTCGTTGCAGGAGAATAGCCTATTTCTATTTAATAGAGTTCATCTGCTCAACCCATTTATTCCTTACTTGCAGTTTTGCTAATCCCTTTTTTGTGACACCATAATCATTTCCACAGCAAATGGTTACGACGTTGCAAACAAAGGATTAGGACTTCAGGTGCAGTATGAACAGATGAACTATTTAGAAACAGGTTTCCAGTTAAATGACCCTATTAATAAAGAATGAGAGTGGAGAGGAAAAAAAAAAACCACATGATATGCTCTAGCAATAGAGCTGATTCAAGCTGAACACTTGTTAGGATTTCCTATGGAGTTACAGCATTATTTGAAGGTGATAACATGTAAGTCAGAAATGGATTTTCCACCTCTCTGCTAGAAATGCTGAAGTTGCTGTTTGAAGTTGCTGTGTTTGTCAGAAACAAGTTACATCCTGAAGTTCATGTGGCTTCAGAGCAACACAAAACCCCTAGCTATAACTATTACTGAAGAAGACACTATTGATTCCTGAAGGGCTCTGCTGTGAGTGTGACTGCAGTGATAGGCTTTTGCAAAAGCTTCCTCAGACTCTCAGCAGCTCTGATGAACTTTCATGGCATTGCATTCACTGTTGGAGTGACCCAGGGAAAGAATTCTGCCAAGAATAATCCTACCTTTGATGCCAGAAGTTCCCAAATCTGTTTGTTAATGTTTCCTGCTTCCAGTTTCCCTTTAGATTTTATGGCTTTTTTTTCACATCCGCTGCTTAGTTGTTGTCAGGCTCATAAACCCCACTTGAAGGAGTCAGGATACTCCTCAAGGCTGAGGAACGTCTGCCTTATGTCCGTACCAAGAGGGTAGGTTTTTAATTCCCAATTCAGTAGACTCACAAGTGTGAACAAAGCAACAAATGCAGAAGTCCATAACAATCAGTAGTTTCTGCAGCTGTCAGTATCCCTCTAGTCCTTCTTCTTTCTAGAGGATGTTTCTGGGAGGGCTTACAAACCACAGCAGCTCTGGGACCATTTCTTCCTCTCTACACACAGTGATGGGAGTCTGTCCTTGCCCATCCTTCAGCATCATTTTGAGGCTTTGTGCAGAGTTTGTGTCACTTTCCCTGCCTATGGCAGCAGTCTTTCCCACTGCTGCTCACTGATGTCTTCATCTAAAAGTACCTTAAGAGGAGTAGTGTGCTTATGGAGACTTTATTAAAGGACCAGCATATCTCCTGGTGGAGCTTTCCTATCTCTGTTTGTTCTTCAACTTCTTGTTGTATGATACCTCAAGACAGTACCTATAGTTACGGGCATTTCAGTTAATGAAGTTGATGAGTTATAGAAGATTTTTGCTCATTTAATTGCATCTGTATTCTCAAGACATCTTTGTCTTGCTCTCATTTCCCCTTCTGATACAGGCAGGAGGAGTTTCTGTGTGGGCCAGTAGCTCTAAACCTAAACGATTTCTAAATTTCCTTTTCCCTTTAGTTTCCCATGGGGACTATTTCTTAGTTTCTCAGAAATATTTCCCCTAGGATATGTCTCATTTTTCTGTAACTTTTCAAAGTTTGGACAGAGACTCTCTGTTTCCTGAAGTTTTAATAATCACATCCTCTGTGCCCAGTCATGGCCTGTTAATTGAGTCATACACACCAGGCTTCATAAAGGAATTTTCTATTGCTGCTCCTGAGACAGAAGAAAGAGTTCTCACAAGTGGTATTGGAGGAACAGCAGCAAATGTGGAGGTCTTTTCCTGGGCAGCATGACTAGCTGGGAGGGGCTGGTGACTCTTTGTTTATCCATCCTGAGGAAACATCCTGTGTGAGGTGCCCATTTCTTTTATGAGCTGAGAGAAGGAGAGGTAGAGCAGTCCATTTGGCCAACAGTGTCATTTTGTGCCACTGTTTTGACCAGATGTCTTGAGTATCTCTTGTAGTTGTTAAGATGGTAAAATTTTTGCATTTTGAAAGTTGGCCATTTTTAGCAATTCTGGCTACAGTATAGATTCTTCAGGTGCTTGGCAAAATCTCACAATGGCAGAAAGTAATTGGCAGAAGTTTTTAGGATCATCACAGTGGCACAGACATCACTGCAGGTATGTGGACTATTCCCACACGTGATAATTCAGCCACCTGTGATAGATATATAATTGAGGTAATTAACCACCATTTCTCATTGACTCATGAGTCAAGGTCAGTGGTGACCACCCATCTGTATGCAGCACCTCTTTTCCATTTCCTTCTTAGAATCATACAATCACAGAATCCCCAAGGTTGGTAAAGATTTCCAGGATCATCCAGTCCAGCTGTCTACCTGTCACCAGTTAATTCCCACTACATCATGTTCCTCATAGAATCGTAGAATGACAAGGTTGGAAGGGACCTACAAGATCATCTAGTCCAACCGTCCCTCCCATTACCGTAGCTACAGAAAACCACTAAACCATATCTTGTAGCTCCTCATCCAAATGCCTCTTGAACACTACCAGGGATGGCGACTCCACCACCTCCCTGGGCAGCCATTCCAGTGCCTGACCACTCTCTAAGAGAAAAAGTTCCTTCTTACATCCAAACTAAACCTCTTCTGGTACAACTTGCAGCCATTTTCTCGGGTTCTGTTTGTTGTCTGGCAGAAGAGGCCAAGCTCCTCCTCATCACAACCTCCCTTCAGGAAGCTGTAGAGTGCAGTGAGGTCTCCCCTGAGCCTCCTCTTCTCCAGACTAAACAATCCCAGCTCCCTCAGCCACTCCTCATAAGTCTTGTGCTCCAGACCCCTCACCAGTTTCATTGCCCTTCTCTGGACACATTCCAGTTTTAGTGCAAGCATTTCTTGAACGCCTCTTGCCCAAATCAGCCTAACCTTTGGAAACAGTGTTCTCAGAAATATTTATCCAAGTAAGCAGTGTTTCCCTGGGCCTTGTGGATAAAGAAGCAAAGCATTCAGCTTTGTGAGAGGACTCGCAGATATGTCTCTATGCACACAGAGACATTCTGGCTGTGGTGTGGGTGGTTATTTTAGTCTCAGCTTCACAGTAACTGTACCTGGGATGATAACACGGGCAACAATGTGAAACACTTCAATGCAAATGGAAGTGATGAGTGGCACTGGGTGGATGGTGAGTGGCTGTGGTGAGCAGCCATGTAGAGATCCATCAGATCTGATTTGATGGCAATGAAGTGGTATATTCTTGAGACGTGAGCAAGAGGCAGTATGTAAATTGGATGCCATATGCAAAAGAATAAATTGAAAAGCAACAAAAAACTAAATAGTAATTTACAGAATTAAATGTCATTGCAGTTCTATAAATAGAAAATTGTCATGCAAATCCTTAAGTTACTTGTCTGAGGAATAAATAATATGGAGTGGTATGCATGGTATAAATAAAATGTATGGAATACCCTCAAAGCAACATTAATGGTTTGGCAAGCAGTCTCTCTGTGCAAGCAGCTGGGGCTGCATTTAATGTGATGTGTTCTGCATGTGGCATTCAGCTCTCTGCGACTCTTCCATTAAGTTCACTGACACATGCACTGGTTTTCTTAACATGCTCAGGAGAAGGAAGCTTTGCAGCAACTAATCTAATTTAGGAAAGTAATGATAATGCAACAATAAATATGAGAGGTAAATATTTGGTGGTGTTAATGAGAAAGGTTAAGGTTGGGTAGATGGGCCATGACTGAACAGTCCTGTCCTTTTCCTGTTTGCATGCTTGCAGTGCTAGTTGCTGTTTCAATTTTGATTTTAAAAATTGCACATTGATGAGCTGCTTTAAGAGACTTCAACTTATCTTACCGAGCACATGAGCAGTGATGCACTTTCAAGAGTACTTTTTAAAGAGACATTTCCTAGTGCTACAAACCTGAGAAGCAGTTTTAAATGAGTAACCAGTGGATTTAATAAGTCAACTAATGTACTGCTTAAAGGAATGGGAATCATTTAATATCAAACCAAAGTATTAGATAAAAAACCTGTTGCACCCTCATCTCGTAGGCTTGACTCAGGTTTTTAAAGCATGTGGACGTATTTTCTCTGTCTTTAGTCTGAGCTAATCTACTTTGAGAAATGCGTTAAGCAGACTGGTTGATCCTTTACAGGATGGTTTTTATAGGAAGTTATACAGATAGCTGCTAGTTCAGACCTTTATTAACTTTGCTGGTCATTGGAGATCTGTGAATAGCAATGAGGTGCTGATGTAACATTTTCAATTTGTTGTTACTATGCAGGTTTCTGTGAAAGTAATGCCTCCTACTTATTTCCATGGAAATGACAACAGATGCAAACAGCACAATTACACTATTTGATAGAGCAAATTCTCCTTTGAATCATACACACTTCCATGTCAGACAGCATTGTGTCACAGTGCCCCTCTGCTGCCATCTGTCACACGACAACAACATGTAACAGGATATTGGTGGGAAGGTTCAGCCTCTACTGCTGTACCACCGACATCCACCTCTGACAGCGTGAGCCAATGTAGTAAAATGAGAAGCGTTACTTTTGGAGCAGCCCTCATGCAAAATTGGCCCTTCAGTACTGGAAGTTAGCAGTGCTAAGCAATAAAATCTGTTTGTTCAGAAAAAGTCCTGGATTTTCATTTCAATATGTTTGTTGCTTAGGTTGGGCTGCAAAATACTTTTGTGTTTCAAGTGAAATTAACAAGCTCTTTTACATGGACAACATTTTCCTTCACTCGATCTTTAAAGTATTTCACTTATTTGTAAGTTCCATCTGCAGGTCAGATGTATTGCTGATTCATCTTAGTCTGTTGCTATTAAAATCATCTCCTTCATGTAGCAACAACGTAACTTTATGGCTTAAAAAAATCTTCTTTGTATTGAAAATTAGCACAGTAACAGTATTAGGTGCACTAGTGGGAACAAGTCATGGAATGAACACAGAAAAAACACATTTAAAACACATTAAGTTTGAAAAAGACCATTAAAGTCATCTAGTCCAACAGACGACCCATCACTACCATGTTAATGAAACGGTGTCCCTCAATGTCACACCTCCACATTTTTTGAACAATTTTAAGGATGGTGACTCCACCACCTCCTTGGGCAGCTTGTTCCAACACCTCAGCTTTCATTCTAAGAAATTTTTCCTAGTATCCAACCTGCACCTCTCCTGCTCCAACTTAGAGCCATTTGCTATTGTTCTACTGCTGTTAAGGGGGAGAAGAGTCACTCCCTGTATGACTTGTGCTCCAGACTACTTACCAGCTTTGTTGCCCTTCTTTGGACATGCTCCAGGTCTACAATGTCTTTCTTGTAGTGAAGAATCAGTAAGAAAGCCTGAGAGGCTGGGATGAAAACAGAGTTTGGTGGCTGGGGTGTATTGTGAGAAAGGGTAGAAGAGAAAATGCTGGGGTTGTGCAGAGGCAGCATCATGGAAGAAAGGAAAGGGAAAAAATACAAGGTGGATGAAAAGGAGGAAACAGATAGAAATTACAAAATGGAAAGAAAGATAAACCACAATCTATTGTGCAACATAAAAGAAAGGAAAAGTGGATCAAAGCCAGAGGGCACGAAAAGGCAAGAGATTACATTGCATTATAAAAAATGTATTAGAAAATAAGTAAGTGTGTTTGCTTGCTTGCAGTCAGTGGACTAGATGCTGTGAAAGGTCTCTGACTGTTCAGAAGTTTTGGATCTGTGACACTGGAGAAGCAGAGTGAGAGAGGGAACTCAAAGGGATGGAGTAAAGAGGAGCGTGAATGGAATTAAAAGGACAAAACCCCAGAGGAAACCTTAAGAGTACCTGAAACTGTGTGTTAATACTTAGATATTTAAGTGGAGAGCCAGTGGAACTCTCTGCTGTTTAAGATGTTATTCATTTGGGAAGCCGTATGGAGCAGTGCTGAGCACAAAGCTCAGTCTGACCATGAGTTCGCTGTGCAGGGCAAGTGTCCCACTCTGCTCTGCTGGTGGGACTTGCTGCCAAAGCTCCAAAGCACTCTAACTGCAAGGCAAATGCAGAACACTTGCCTCTGCAATTTGGCAACTGTTTCTTCAGCAAAGGAAATAGTAATGAGCATATTCTGCCCACTGACCTGCCCTGTGACTAAAACGGTGGTGTAGGAGGATTCTTGTATAACAGCAATGAAATATTTCTGCTATTAGTGTTCATCGTTAAGGGGAAAAGGAAATAACACAGAACCGGTTCAAGTATTGTCACCAAGCAAACTCTGCACACCAGTATCACTCAAAGAAGATTTAGATCACATTCTGGTCTTAGTCACTCAATGTTTCAGCATGCTTCTGTTCCTTCACAGTGCCAATTAGAACATCAGTTATCTAAATGAGCTAAATGAACTAAAGGTTCCCAGTCCCATTTTCCTGTTTCTTTGTTCCCTGGTCCTTTTGCTATAGCCAGAGTGATTCTTTATAACATTTAACCCTAATGGGTACCAGATAACAAGCAATTCTAAGCAAGCTTAGATCTCTGTAACTAATCAGCAGCTCCTGAAAATCTGACATTCTTTGACCATATCTGGTGTTCTGTGAGCTTCCAACTTCATCTGATTAGTAACTTACTCTTCATGGTCTTTCTGGAAAGAGAGCTGTATCTGTATTTTCACATCCAGGCTCTCCCCTGCTCGTTCCATATGTTCCATTTAAAGTTCCAGGACAGGAAGTGTAGTAGAGATACCTTTCACTTTTACATCTAATGACAATTAAGTGCTTAATGTTGAGTCAGTTTTTCAGTATCTCAGTTCCAGCATTCTGCAGCTGAGACTTTCAGTGAAAGAAATGGGAATTAAAGAAGGCTTTGCATCTGTGCTGAAGAGTGTTGATTTTGTAATTTTCCTTCATTACTCTCCAAGGCGAAAATGGGCAAAATACCTCTTGTCTGTTGTGGATTTTTAGTCCCATGGAAAGATTTTACAGACATAGGCTCAAGTTTCCTAAAGTGTGTGTTGTGGGAACCCACTGTTAAACAAGGGGGCTGAGCTCTCTAGATAGAAGTTTGGTTGAAAGTAAGTGGAGTTACAGAAGGGTTTGCATGAGATTTCTTAGTTGTTGCAAGCTGCAGTAGCTTCATTGACTTACCAAGTTCTGTGCTAATGGAGGCCATAGGAATTGCTAGAAATTGAAAGATTATCTCTGAATAGTATCTGTACCAGATACCTTCGTGCCTTATGTAGTTAGAAGAAAGAAAGGAAGAAGGAAGGTCTTCATTTAATGTTAATGCACATGCACACAGGTATATACTTAAAAGAGACACTGTGCAATAAGGTATGTGTAGGCAAACAGACCTTAGCTTCCTTTGACCAACTCTTTTTCATATCTGACAATCAGCTCATAATAATTGAGCAAAGGTTTGAAAAATCCAAGCATGATGTAGTATTTGTCACCACATGACATTTACAGCTGCGCTAAACATAGTCAATATCTTAAAGTTACAAACCCAGCCTTTGCTACTTGGCCATGACACCTCTAGCTGTATTTTAGTGCTGCTGGGGATGCTTTTATCTACAATTAAAAACACGTTTCTGGTCTGTTTTTTGAAAAATGTCCTACATTTTTATGCCTGCAAATTTGCTTCAGGAAATAATTGTGGGTGCCATTTATAGTACTTAGAACGTTAACTACCTGATCACATCTACAAATTAGGCAATTAGACATCTAAGAACGAGAAAATGAACCTGTGAAATAATCCTCACAGGTATTTCTGGAAGCAAAATTCCAACCAAAGAATTAATGAGGTCAGGCCCTCTCAATAACAGCAAAAAGCCCAGTGACTCTGAATTGGTTTTTTGTTCAAAATGGTTATTGCCACCTGCTCTGTTAGGTGGATGATGATACCAATATGTGGTTAATCTGGAAAAGCATTGACCTAACCCAGTGATTAGAAGTACTTACAAAAGCAATGTGTGCAAAATATAAATAGCTTCATGAAACAAAAGAATTAAATAAAGGTGCTGGATAAATGGCCTCTGAAAATAGTATCCTGCTGTACTTGAACACGTGATTCCAAGACCAAGAGAGCTTTTAGTGGCCTCTGGGGAACCTTGTATTATGTTGTATAAAAACACATTGTGCTTACCTACTAATTCCATATGGTAATTGTCATACTGTGCATCCTTCTGAGTCAACCGTGTTCTACTTCATTCTGATTCCTCCACAATTGTACAGGGAGCAGTATATCACTGTGGATATTGGTTAAAAGCAAATTAAGAGTCAACAGAGTGAGGAGACTTTTAGTCAGGAGAAAGTCTGCCTACTGACATCTTCTTAAGAACATGTAGTACATATACACTAGTTACCAAGAAGACTTTTCAATGGTTAAAAAATAAATAAATAAATAAATAAATAAAAATTAGAGAGGAGTAGAGAGACAATTTTATATAGTCTTCAAAAAGTCAAAATCATGTCCAGATGAAAGAGGAAGGAAAATATCCCACGGCATATTGAACGCAAAGCACTGATGAAGCAGGCCTGGAAAAGTTTTGAGCAACAGTCCTTTGCTTTCACACACACTGGAATTGATAAGCCATTGGAGAATGTGTAGAGGTACTGAATTTGAAGAAGTGGTTCTTACAGTGAGAGGTTCTTACAGTGAGAGTGCGGCAGGTCTCTTCTCACTAGTGACAAGTGACAGGACGAGGGGAAGTGGCCTCAAGTTGTGCCAGGGCAAGTTTAGGTTGGATATTAGGAAGAACTTCTTCACAGAAAGGGTAGTTAGCTACTGGAATAGGCTCCCCAGGGAAGTGGTTGAATCGCCATCCCTGGATGTGTTTAAGAGCCGTTTGGATGTGGTACTCAGGGATATGATTTAGTGTAGGGTTTTTAGAGTTAGGGTTCTGGATAGACTGCGATTGGACTTGATGATCTTCAAGGTCTTTTCCAACCTGGATAATTCTATGATTCGATGATTCTATGAAGTGGAGGCAGAGTTTATATAAGATAAGGCTACGGTAGTAGAAATATACAAATTCTGGGTACTTACCATCTACAGTAGTGTATCTGCATGTCTCCTTCAGTTACTTTATGTATATATACCCATCCCTATGTATTTATGAAAGGGAATAGTCCTTTGTATGTTGCAGGTAAGACCTGAGGATAAAAAGCTTTTCATGTTAATATCCAAATATTTGCAGACATTTAGGGTTAGTGATACATAATGAAGTGCATTTGTTAGATGGGAAGTACTGGGGTCATACTGAATTTCAGGTAGAATTTTGGTGGAGGTTCCATTTGGATTCACTGAAATTCATCCAAATATGATGAGGTGAGACATAATGAATATGGCAGAGCAAGAAAGTAATATGCTCACCACACTGTTCTTCTCTTTTAAAAAGAAAAATAGCCTTTGGCGTAATCAGGAGCAGCACTGAGAACTGCCCAGCCGATTCCTTGCAGAACTGTTTTCCCTCCTGCATTAGATGTGGTGTCAGAAGCACAAAACCTTTAAAAAAGCAATGGCTAAAACTGTGCACATGTTAAAATGCAGTAGTTTTACATTTTATAAAGCTTACAACTGAAGACGGAAGATGAATTACATATATGTAAAAGTCTGCTATGGTCAGGTTAATTCAAGCCTTAAAGTGCTGGCAAATAATGCTGTGCCTGACACGCTCATGTTAATGTAGGTCAGTGGAGGTATAATTTCCCATTTTTATTTTTAACTATGTGGAGAACAAGAGGTGTTGAAGTGGTTGTGAGAATCTAGTGCACGTACAAATCTATCCAGGGCTCTATGCAGTGATTATGCAACCACAGTGCTTCTCTTTTCAGCAGGAAACTGTATTCCCACTTTAGATACTGTCAGGAGAAAAACCAGCTCCCTTGAGCTCTGGCTGGAGGGGACAGCTGAGCAGGAGGAAGGCCATGTTTGCCTTTAGATGGGCCCTGGGCTTCCCAAAACAACATAAATATCACTCAGGGCAAAGGCAGGTTGCTACAAAGCCATTTGATCTGTGCCTGCAGAGGCAGCACACGATTCCTTAATGGGAACTTAAGCAGCTTAGTTCAAAAAACAAACAATCTGTAAACAAAAATAAATCCTGAAGAATACGTACTTTGCATGCTTAGCATGAGTCTTGGAAGCACTGGTAGTTTGGTGAAACAGCCACAGGCTGTATTTTTGTTTCTAGTTAATCTCTGTAGATCTGTTAAGAGGTCTCTCCTGAGGAGAGATCAAGCTGATGCTTCACTTGTGAGGACAGAGGCTTCACTGCAGAGATCCTGGCATTGCACTGCTACTGCAGGTATTCCCAATGTGCACTCTGTGCTTTACGGTTGTAGGAGAGGCTGGTGGTCAGAAAATGGGGAAGAGGACAAGGAGATGAGCTATCATGGTATTCCTGGCCACTGCCTCATCATTCATCACCTGTCTTTGGGACAAAGTGATGCTGGGAAGCTGAGATAGCCTCTTCCTAGAGGTGTCGGCTGAAGGGCACACAGGATTTTTAGGATGCCTGAATTTGTGCCGTTATCAGGAAAGCATGGCCACTCTGCACTGAGTTGCAAAGGACAAAGTCATATGACTTCACATTTTGCTTGACCCTCAGAGCAACAGGAATTGTTATTTACTCCAGCAACTAGGCCAGTCATAGGCGGCTTTATGAGAGTAAGAAGCCTACATATGAATTATTAGACTTGAGAGTGTTTGCAGGCTCCTTGCTCCAGATGTGCACATCATCCATGCTCCAGATCCACATCCAAGCAAGACTCGGGAGCATTCCAGCTTCCTACTTTTCCTTCCCCAGATCACACACCCCAGTCTGTGAAAAGGTGCAGCACAGGAGGAAGCTTTGGCATGTTTCAGATTCAAAGAAAGTGGGGAAACTAGGGAGCTTTGGTACCAGTGCTGAGGTGCAGGATGTCTCAGAGCCACAAATCATTGCACACTGAGGCAGTGTTAAGGGAAGTGTTATTATCTGCTCATTGTATTTCTACTCTCTTCCGTAAGTGTTCCTCATTGACAGCTGTCTCAGAAAGGTTGCTGGGCCTCATGGTCTACCCAGAATACCTGTTTTAGTGTTTTTGGAAAGAGGTAACTGAAAATACAGTGTTTGCAATATGAATAGTGATGGCAGATATTTGGTTGATAGTATGATATTAATAAATGAACAAACAAGTTACTGCTGAAATGAAGAGTGGAGAATCAACTATATGGCATTGCTTGTTTGCTTTATGAAGATCTTTGTAGATCTGCCTCAGCTAGTGGGGAACTCTGTGAGGTCTTTGGAGCTCCACTGCCTGTTCTCAGTGAGGTGCTGAGAGCATGGTGAATTCAAATGGGCAACAAGTAGTGGCAGGTCATTCTCTTGCTCTGACGAAAGTACTTATTTATATCACAAAAAAAAAAAAAAAAAAAAAAAAAGTTTCTCCTTTTTTAGACATCACAAAATCAGTTCACGATGAGCTGCACACAGGATTTCATGAAGTGTTACTTTTGAGTTGTAGTTCTGTTAGGTGGATGACTTATTTTGCCACTACTTCAGAAGTGGAAATTGGTTATTAATCATCCTGCATTATTTGTTTGTTGTAAAGGTCTGCATTTGTGCAAATACTCATTTGAGCAAGGTACTGCACACAGTATAGCTGTGGTATGCACAGGACAGGACAGAGTGCTCAACGTGGGAGGCTATGTACTATAACTCAGCCCCAGCTGGTGACATCTGCTCTTATGTCATTTGGGGCCTTTCTTGAGCTGAGAGGTTTGTGCCAAACTACGTGTTCACTTGTTTGTTTTATGAAGTGAGAAATAGAGGATGCTGAAGATCATTTCTGCTTATAATTTGTGCTAAGACCTTGTGCTGTTGAGGTGAAATGGATTAACATACTGCCTGTGTTAGCAAAAATTCCCTTGGTGTACTTCAAGCCTGATAAAAGAAAGTGATATAATAGAAGAATGGAGGCAATGTGGAATTTTTATGCCTTTTTGTCTTCATGGTGTGTATATCCATAATTTAGTGCAGTATGGTTAAAAGGTAAAAGTGAACTACAAGTATGCTAAAATTGTGTATTTTATTTGAAAGTGCTTTATAATTTTGCTATATCTCTTCAGGTAGGTCAGCAGGCCATAGAGCAGATGGAGGCGGTCAGCACCTTATTAGTAACTTCAGTTGTAAATGTGTAAAGCTAATGTGAAAGCAGTTCCTGTTCCTTAGAGTTAGTTGTCATTTCTTCTCTAGTGTCAAAAGCTCTTCCATATAAAAACTGTTCATGTGAGTTTGAAAGTGCTTTGGTGCCTTCTGTATATAAATCTGGAGTTACACAGAAGTTTTTCTAGGAGAACGCGTTCACCAAGTTTCGTGACATTAACCAAGAATCATCAGTGACTTGAAAGAGAAGTGGCTTTTACATTTGTCTTCGGGGGTTTGAGCTTTTCCTTTAAAAATAGTTTCATGGTGATGTGTCTTCATGTCTTTATGTCTTCATTTGGCTTGAGATTGAAAGGAAGTCACCAAGTATCACCAGACACGTTCTGGAGCTTAGCGCGTGCATCTTTCAAGGAAGTGGCTCCAGCTGTTTCCCTGCCCATCAGTTCCACTGTTCCCTTCTCTGGTGTCCATCACTGTCCTGCTGCTCCCAGGCACCCAGCTTCCCTTCCCCTCCCTTTCACTGCCTCTCCTCCATCCCACCGAGGTAACCCAGAGCTCAGCCCCATTGCAATGTCTAAGCGAGAGCTTGGGCTCCTTGCCATGTCTCAACTCTGTAGTGCCACACCTCACTCACCAGGAATGCTGTGTTTCGGTGTCAGAAATGAAGAAAGAGCTCTTTGGAAATGCAGTGTGCAGTCTGCAGCAGTGCCTGCTGTCTCATTGCTCTGTGAAGCCCCCAGCTGAGGAAGGCTGTGATCTGAACTGCTCGCTCCCTGCCAGGAATGGTTGTTTTGGCTGACATAAGGAGGGCACTCACACACAGAAGTATTTCCAGGCACAGCTCTGTGCCTGTGAGGACTCCTCCAGGGAGTGGGGGTGGCACGGTGCGTAATTGGAAGAGAGTCTTTCCTATTCAGCTAGAGTAACATTACACAGAAATCTCTCAGGAGGGCTTTTGTGACCAATACTACATTCTCAGCAGGCTGCACAACAGACCACAACAATTCCAAATAGGCCATTTCAAGTCAACATACAAATTACTTACCTGACTGCTTTGATATGTTGTATAAAATATGTATTTAGGGCATCATTTATTTATTCATTTATTTCAATGTATCTACATATAGTTAAAGAAAACTGCTTCTTCATAGCTGTGCAAGTCCTCCCTTTCGAGATGGAGCACCAAGCTCTGAGCTGTTTTGAAAGGTAGCCTGTAGGGCTAGGAGCATCACACAAACCCAGCTCTGTCTTTCCTCATTTATTAGGAAAAATGTACTAGAGAGCCGCAGTAACATTTCTCTTTACAGAGATGTTACTGGTTTTTTTCAATACTCTGCAACATGTTTGCTGGTGCATTACTGGCTGCTAACACAAGTAGCAAAAAAGTGATCTGATCTAGCCAGGTATGTTAATTCTGCCTTCTTACTGTCTTTCTTACTCACTGGCTTGCAAATATAGCATATCCTGTTTGTCATGGGCTTAGAATCATAGAACAGAATCATAGAATCATTAAGGTTGGAAAAGACCTCTAAGATCATCTAGTCCAGCCGTCCACCTACCACCAGTATTGCCCACTGAACCTTGTCTCCAGTACCACATCAACACAACTCTTGAATGCCTCCAGGATCAGTGAATCATTGGTATAATTTAGCATGAAGTGCTTGTTCTTCTGCAGGTATCTGCAGCATGAAGCATCATATGAATTCTGCCAAGGAGGCATATTGTCCAAGCAAAAGGTGAGGCATGCGAATCCTTGCACGTGCAGAACATGTACTTTTATTTACATAGGCTGTACATACATATGCTTTTTTGTGACTGAATATGTGGGTCAGTACTCTTTGACTTTCCTAATCAGACTAATGAGCAGGAGATCAATTTCTTGCCAGCGTTTCTCAGTAGAAATGGAAGATATATACTAAACAGCATCCAGACATAGTTACCTCATTTTTTAATGTTTTAAAAAAAACATTAGTATCATTTTAAAGGAGCCAAACCAGGTATTTTTGAAATATGGTAAAAATAATTTGCTCCCTGGCTGACAGCTGTGAGCACCAAGTTCTGCTCAACAAACCAGTTTTATGTCCAGTTGTAAACTCTCAAATTTAGGGGTTTAAACTGCAACTGCCTTCACCAAAGCTGTGCAGACGCACCACTGTAGTACTGATTTAATTGCATACTGCACAGTTACTCCTGTTAACAAAAGCAAAGGGCATGCAGTGTTTTAGCATCACACATAGTGCTTTTATTCAGGATACTTGGCAGGTGAAAATCTGAAGGGCAGAGCAAGAACCGGAGGCTCTAAGCTGTTTGAATTTGTTCCTTGCAGCACTGGTTTGTGAAGTGATTTATTCGAGCTGCAGCCTATAGACCATACATCACCTTCCTGGTTGGCTTTGTTGGCACCTTGTCACATTCTTGTGGGCCTGAGGAATTCATTGTTCTTGTTTGAACTGATAAGAACAAAAAGGGATTTTCTGCCTGAGACCTTGGGAAAGGCAGAGGGGGAGGAATGTTGACATGAAACAGCAGGGCTGCACTTTCCCAAGCCTTTCAGCAGGCACAGCAACCCACATTCTTCAATAGCTGAGGAGCCTGGCTGGAGGTGTGCTGGTTGCCACTTGCTTTGCTGATGCCTGCTTGTGGGCCCAAGGACATGGTGCTGCACTGATCCTTCTTCTTCTGCTGTGTCCTTGGCTGCTGAAGGAAGGCAGCCCAAAGCTCAGCTGCTGCATGGTCCACAAGACCATCTGGTATCATGATCCATAGATAGAACAAACCACTGGCAGGGCAGCTCAGGCTGATGAGAATGCAGTGGTTTCTTTCTCCTTGGTATTGTTTCCCAGTGGTGGGGAAGACTGGAGACCACTGTACCAGGCTCGGTGTTTTCATTCATGCTTTGTCTTGCAGGGTCATGCACCCACAAGATGCAGAAAGAATATGTGGTTATTTGAGTAAAAAAGGAATTGTGCCCACATGCATACTTGAGACGAAAAGGCATAGGGCTGCATCAGGCAGGATATGGTGAAACGAGGGAGGAAAAGAGCAGAAGCTCATATTTATAGATGTGAAATACTTTCTTGGTGGAATTCTTACACATTCCAGTTGCTTCAGCAGTTTTACAGAGAACTTTTACAGTAGATGCTGCCCAGGAAATATTCTGGGGCTACCAAGTAGGAGAGTGGGAAAAATAAAAGTAAGATTTCTTGTGTCTTATCCCTTCCATGGAGCCAGTGGCCAGTACCTGTCTGAGTGGAAGACACAAGCTACCTGAACTCCCTGGCCCTGCCAATAGCCAGGCAGACTTCAACAAAAGGGAGACCAGTTGGTGTCCTGCCAGCTTCTTTGCATGGCCATCAACCTTGAAGTCTGTGATTTAGTACTCTGTAACTTTCATTGCTTAAGATGGATTTCTGTTTTGGCTTTGTTACTACAAGGAGTGGCAATTTAGACTATATACAAGGATAAAATGTATATAAGATGTAAAAAGCTGAAGTGGCCATGTACGGATGTGCAGGTGTGTATTTGTAAGCCTGTCTTTGTAGTATGTGAAGCATCTTAGATGCAGGGCAGAAGTCGAGACAAGCTTGTCAGGTTTTCTCAGTCAGTATTGCTTGGTCTAATGAAAGATTCCTTCTGCCTCTATATCTTGCCTTAATCACAACTTGAATTAGTCAAATTTGCAGTGACTGTGCCATCAAATACAGTTTATGAGGTAGACTGCTCCTGGCAGTGGGATGTCTTTTCCTTGGTATCATTTGAACAAGTGAAAGCATCTTTTACGTAAGCTACCAGAGAGTATTCTGGAGGCAGGTGGAGCTTATGGCATAAATGCCCCCTTGCACTACTTGACTCATAGTGCAAAATGCTGCAATGATCTGATGTCAGAGCTCTTACTCACATGAGTAATCCTCCTGAAGTGAGGGCTGCTGGCACAGGCACTGCTTTTACAGGTATTTTTAGTGGCTTTCTTTTCAGGTGACCTTAGCTTATCATCTGTTTCTCCAAGTCCAGCTCCAGACATTCACACTGACAAGCTTGCCAGCTTTGAACTTTTCCTTTGCTCGTGCTTGGAAGCTGCTCTGCTTTCCAGGGCTGAGCTCACTGACAGTGTATCACTGCACTCTGCTGGAGAAGCACTGAGCTGGGACAGGCCTTACTGGGTCTCCAGCTGTTCATCAGGAGTGCAGGTGTGATGGCCAAACTGATAACCTCTGAGCCTTCAATAGCAAACTTCACATGCAGCTTATTCCTCCACACCGTACAGCAGAGTTTAGTGTCTTTGTGTGTTTTCTTGTAAAGAAGATGAGAGAGATAAACGCAGTGATGCTGCCTTAGCACAAGTACCTGTGGTCAAATAGATTTGTTCCCTTGCAATACAGGATGACAGACACCAAAACAATTTTCACAGGTTTCTACACTAGTCTAAAGTACAGATTGCATTTGCAGCCATCTAACGTTCCATTTGAAAAGCATTTCTTCTGATCAGACACAGTGTCCATTTATGTGTACTGTTTTTCTGCACAGGCAGCATAATAAACACGAGATCCTAAGAGTTCATACTGAAAAAGACTACATGGGCTCTCTCCTTATCATGTACAATTTCACATGGCACATCTTCTAATTTTAACTTCTTTTGTAGGTCTGGCATCTTTTTTGCTTGAAAACAACTCAAACATAACTCATCAAAAGGCAGCTTTGCAGCAATTTTGAAGTGCTGTTATATTCTGCAGCATTCCAAGTGAATTATTGCTGCACTGTCAAAGAAAACAAAAACATTTGGGAAGGACTGTTTATTTTACAGTGGTTGACCAAAAGTATGCGAGTGGTTATAAATGCAGACAGCTAACGATGGGAGGTGCCATTGCTCATTCTGTAACCCATTCACAAACTTTGACACTGATTTCAGATCACTAGAGATATAGTCAGTCTCACAGGAAAACGCTTCCAAATCACTCAAGCTACAAACAAACAAACACCATTCTCCTCTCTCTCACTATGCCCTGAGCCTTCTTCTCCAACCTGTCCCCATAGCCAGCCAGACAAAAAGCATGGAGATTCTATGTGTAGTTAGATCTATTCAACCTTCTTTGACCTGTTTTTCACTATCACTAGGGGTACCTTGCAGAGAACTGTGTGTTTAAATTTGACTCATCTTTCAGAGAAACATTTTTATTAATATAGTACCATTTTAGGTGCTATAGAGGACCATTCCATTTCATTAGATGCCCTTTATACTTAATTTCCCACCAGAATTGTTGCACAGAGGTTGAAGGCAAGGTAAAGCCCATATGACAGCACATTTGTCAACACCTTGAATGCTATGTGCAGTTCTGATCTGATGAAGGTAGTAGAACAGAAGAAGTTTAAAAGGATGATCATGGAGGCTGCCATAAAAGTGACTATCCTCTGAAGAATGATTCTTCAGCCTGGGAAAGAGGTGATTTAGGAGAGCTTATAAAATCATGAGACATATGGAGAGGTGGCAGGAACTGTCTGTTGACTAACTTTCCAAAGTCGAGAGTGAGTGGAATCAACTAAAATCAATAGTAGGTTAACAAAGAAAGACGGTCCTTAGCACTGCAAGTTGTAGGTCAGTGGAACTCCTTGCTACAGGACATTAGGTGCTAATATTTTATGTGGGGAATAGCCAAAGGCTTGGAGAGTAGCAGGGGATTACACAATGTATCCTTTCTCTGTATGCCTCTCTAGGTGTCTGCTTACAGAAAAAGAATGCAGGAATAGATCAACATCTGTCCTGGTACAGCTGTTCCTGTGCAATAGCATAAATCTATTTATAAAGAGGAGGTATATGTGTGCTCAGCTTCTCCTGCCTTCCCTCTTACACTTGTAATGCAGACAAGAATGGGTTCCTGAAAACGTTGAACAACTTATGCTGAGCATAAGCCATTGGTGTAACCTCCAGTATCTTAATGGGCTCCCAGCACACTAACACCAATTTTTCTACTGAAGAAGAGCACATCTTCCTAAACAGTCTGTATCTGTTGTCACTGACCAGTGTAAAACATCTCACTCCATCCTTTCTGCTCAACCCCTTCTGCTGCACAACAACTGCCAGTAGTACCAGTGCATTTAGGAAGAAATAGCAATTGTGATTTTTATCAGATGAGCTCATTTCTTGTGGAAAAGGCACCTCTGATTAGGGACTGATCTTATATTTCCTTGCTTTGTGGAATCCATGGATTAAATGTCATGCTTTGGCTGGACACAGTCTGAATGTTGGTTGAGTGGGAGAGGAATCCTTAGCAGGTTATGAAGCAGTCATTCAGTTAAGCAAAATGATGACAGCCATCATTGTTATAATTTATGAGAAAAGACCCCTGCAACTCCTCATACTCATTGTAGAGTGGTAGAGAGATTAGTCTTGGTCTAGGTCAGTCAGTGTTGTGAAGAGAAAGGAAGAAAACTGCTAAAGAATTCAGTCCACCCACTGCTGTACTCTGCATGCTGAAACGCATACACATGCTTGCCTCAGTTGTTAATGAAGATCTGTTGATGAAGGAAGCATATTAATCCTGGTGAACCTGCCTTTCATGAGTGTGCTGGGATTACTGAGTCACTGCTGTTTACACATTTTCCTTCCCTGTAGGTGCACACCCTTTCCCATGCGTTCCCGCGGTGTATTTGAATTGGTCTGAGGTGTTCTCCAGCTAAGCCCATTTATGTGGAATTTAATTAGAAGCTAAGGAGGAGAGTATCCCTGACTCCTTAACAGCTGATCAGTTCTTCTGCCCTCTATTTACTACCCTCACACATCAACGCTGCCAGAGACTGTACAGTATTACCTTGCATGGCTACATAATTAAAGCTATCAGAAGGAAATAAGCATGCAAAAGCCTGCTGCTGTTTGCCAAAAGTAACCTTAGTCAGTGGGGAAGAGAGAGAGAGAGAGAGAAAGGGAGAGGGATTGTGCGCTTGGTCTTTTTGCTGCTTGTATTAGAATCACACACTGCTATTTCTACTATTTCTGCCAGTTGGCATCTGTCCACGCTTTCTGTTCATGCTCAAGCAGCCAGGAATACTACGGCAGGAGAGGAAGCCCCTTCTCACTTGTTGCTGGCTGAGCTGCCAGTGCCTTTTATTTGTAGTGGATCCAGCAGCAAAATAAAACAAAGGAACCTCATCAAATCAGCTGTGTTTGTTAACGAATAGGTTCGCTGCATGGTTTTGGAGCCTGTTCCCTTCCTCTTCTGTCACAATAAAGGCATTAGATATATTTAATGTCAGGAGCGGACATGTAATTTTTTTAAAGTTGAATAGCTATGTGATTAGATAGAAAACTTCAGAAGGAAAATCCTGAGTACCCTATTACTCAAATGTAGATGGAAGTGAATGAACTTGGCCTGAACTGATCGAGATGATTAGATGACTAAATTGAGCTCTCATACAGCCGAAAAGTAGAAGTCTCTTCTGACTGGGAAGTGGTAAAAGCTGCATATAAACAGCATGTAATGAGAGAATCTGTGCCAT
This sequence comes from Coturnix japonica, assembly GCF_054131305.1. NCBI lineage: Eukaryota > Metazoa > Chordata > Aves > Galliformes > Phasianidae > Coturnix > Coturnix japonica. Next base: position 30,750,871 of record NC_140663.1, read on the forward strand.
TAACTTATATGTGCAGACTGGGTATACGCTTACGTGTCTCATGCCCAAATTACAACCACAACAGAAATACTTTTATGGAGACCAAATAACGGTTGGAAGAGACATAGAAGGCAAGGAAGCAAGAAAAAAAAAAAAAAAACCAAGTAATTGAAAACATCCTCTGTAGAAGTAGCCTACAAATAGCATTTGAGATGCTGAATATGAACTGGCCGTACAAATACAATTCTTACTGAAAAGTTATTTGTCGAGGTAATTATCAGTTCTGGACTGCTTAATCTGAAAGGATAAGGATGCTGATAGACTTATCCCAGCCTTCCTGCATGGGAACAATACCTACTGATGCTGAGGCTGGATCTCCTCTTGGCATCTCATTGAAAAAGGATCTTCTGTTTTTTCTTCCATACACTTCTTCTGAAACACTTAATTAGGTGATCGCCACTGGAGTCAAGTTTGACCCAAGGTGGTGTGTCCCATTTCAACCTTGGTCAACCACTTACTAGTTTTAGTTCAGAGGTTCAGATCAGTCTGTTTCCTAAAGCAGCTTACTATCAAGAATGATGGAAGAGAATATTCCTAACATGGATAGCACAGTCTTTTTGTACTCAGACACTTTTATTTCCAGAATTTATGGGCACCTAGAACTAACGCTTTCTCCCATTAAGATGGAGGTAAGAATGATTTATTCAGCTCTATGAAAATTGTAAGGTGGGAAACTGTAATGTAGTTAGGGCAAGTTAATCATTTATTTTAAATGGAGCTGCCTGCATTCCAAACAGTTTCTTTTTCTTCTGAATTAACTGGTGTTCTTGTACTCAGAGCGCTGGAACTCTGATTGGGGAAGTATTTTTTATACAAGAGTGAATATCTTATACGCATTTCACATTTCTGATGTGTAGACCTCTTGTGAATTGTGTAAAAGAAAATGCCATTCTCCCATTTAGGAAATGAGGCAGCAGAAAGCAAATCAGTGGTATATTTGAACTCTTCATTCCCTGTCTGTTAGACTGTGGTTCTTTTATCTGCAAGTGTGTTCAGGGAGTTCAAATTATATTATAAATTACATAATATAATTTTCTGTCAGTTACCATAAAAATAAAGTCTTTTTGAAATGTTCTGTCTGTCAGTTGGGAGAAAAGAGTATTATGAAGGTGTTTCAGAAACATGACAGTTTTTCTGAGAGGCCGTCCCTTCTCTTAATGGTAACCCGCCATGTGTGTGCCGTCAACCTGCTGCAAATGAAAGGCAAAAGGCATCGCTTCTGCTGTGCCTGGTGGGTGAGCGTGTGGTCAGCAACTTGACCGTGTGCCTGTGATGCCTGTTTTGAACTGGCCCAGTGACAGCAGATTGGTAGTAAAAATCTACCTAAGAGATATTTTGTAGAGAAAGTTTAAGACGTGACTGATGTGAAACCTGGCCTAGTAAAAATTAGATTAATTCAGTGTAAACTGGGAGAAACTGGTAATTTCATTCCAGGATTAACCAGATCTTTAGCTTAGCTGTAATGTCTCAGGGAGGTGAATGTTTGCTTCTGGGAAGTCTGCAAGTCCCGGGTCCCCTGGCATAGGAATGCTGCACGCACAGAACAAAGCACCAGGACTCAGAGATTCCAGAGTTTAGTATCCTTTGGGGTGCTTTTCCTTCCTTGCTTTTATGGTCAATGAATAAACCTGGGAGAATAATGTAAGTGTAGATTTACTGTACACGTTTTAAGTCTCATATTCTTTATAGCACAAGGTAAGCTGTAAAAGTTCAAGGTCTCGGCTCCCTGTAAATCAGTGTGGAGCCATCAAAGGGACTGGGACAGTGCTTACATACAAGAGTCAGGGCATAATTTGGAAAAAAATAAATTAAAAAGTAAAGCTAGCTCAGTATTATCTGACTGTAACCTTTTCTCTACCTTAAAAACAAACATCCATGATTAGAAGAGCTTTTCCAGTGGCCAAACATTAATCGTTTTTCAGTCTTTTCAAGTAGGCTAGTAATCTAAAGCCAATTAGAAATGCTCGCAGTTGTGCTTTAAAGAATGATCCTTTTACAGTTTTCCAGACTGACTCTCCAGTCTCACTTATTTGTCTGCTGTCCTGGGCTGTCACAGCAATTCTTCTTGTGGAAGTGCTTTCTTTAGGAGGGACGGTGATATTTGTATGGTCAATAACACCAGCACTTGAAGTACATCTGAAAGGCAGGTTTCTTTTCTCTGAAGCCATTGCAGGGCTGCATTCAGGAGATCATGGATTTTCCTTTATTTTGCTTTGATGTGGGATACCGTGTTCTTCATATTGTAGATGCTCCATGGCAGCAAGCTGGTGGATTCAGGTGGTGATGACTTGCAGTGCTGCACTTGAAACCCTATTTCAGGATCTTGTATTGCCATCTATCACTACAGTCTCTGAGTGCCTTCTGCATAAAATCAGTGGCAGTAGGACAGACTCTGTAGAAGAGCACGGAGCTTCTCATTTCTCCTCTCTACTGAGGTAGCAAACCTTATGGGAGGTCCATATTTATGGACTGGTGTGGCTCAGGGCTGGTGGCCAGGCATTTCTTGTGCTGCTGTCTGCTTGTCTGCAGACAGCAGTCTCCTGGTGTCTCCTGGTGCTGCAGCCTTGGGAGAAAGCTCACAACTTTGTTGTTCAAGAGTCTTTGTCACCTAAGATATACATCTGTCTGAAAGCAGCATTGTCCTGACCCATCTGTATAGGACAGAGTGATGAGGGGTGTGTTTTTTTATGAATGGAGAGTGGGAGGGAGGATGGATGGGGCAGTCAGCTGCCTTGCAGCGCTGTGCAGGCTGCAGCACCCAGCCAGCCCTACATATGCCCTTTCCCCTCTCTCTGTCTCCATTTCAGCCTCCTACGCACTCCTTTTCTGTGTCCCAACCAACACCACCACCCGCTTAGCTATCCCTGTGGTCACCGCTTCCTAACCTCCTCCACCTCACAGAACAAGGAGGGAGCCAGCCCTGCTTCCTGCTGATGCTGGCCCCAGCGGCCTTGGCTGGGGGACAGATGCTGCTGGCAGAGGTCTGGGAGGAACTTGCAGTGGTAGCAGAAGAGAAGAATTTGGCAGGGAGGTGAGCCACATGATTGTGATTCATACTGTACTCTCGCAATGCGGCAGGAGGACTAGGGAAGGAGTTGGGTGCCAGCACCAAGAGCAGAGACACTCACGTTCAAGCATCACATTCTTTTTATAGTAAGGCATGCCTCATAGGAAAAATATTGAACTTGGCCTTCCAGGATGAAGAAAATATGCCTGACTGTGATTTTAATGCCTGAGTCACTCACTTAATCAGTTACTGGTTGCGTGTAGGAAGCCTTCTATTAGGCTGACTTGAGAAAATTGTTTTTAATTAATTAATAGTGACACTGAGCTGTTTTTTAATTTGTTCAAAACTGCTTTCATTTGTAGTTCCCCCTATGTAAAAACATTCTTAAGATACCATAATTCAGAAGAATAATCACCTTATTTCGGTCACTCGATGCAGCTGCCTCCCAGATAGGGCAGTTTATTCAGTTGCAGGTTGGAAGCTTGCTGGAAGGCAAACAAAGTCATGCAAGACACACAGTGACCTAGTTGGCCTGGTTCTTCTGCTTGTCCTGGCACTGAGTGGTCCCTTAGCCCTGGGTCACGTGTGTGTCCTGTTCATGTAGGATATATGAATGAATGGAGCAGTATATGCCATTGGCAGTGCAAGTGACAGTTCAGAGATGGTGTAACCAGCTCAGCTGGAAATTTTTACCTCTCCTTCTGTCTTGAATACTGGATATAACAAGTGCACCTCGTCCCGCCTCATTTTGACCAGCTCTCCTGTTGGACAGGAAGGCAGCCATAGACATGTGGGTCTATATGTTCCAGCACATTTGCAAGGCCCAGAGGCCCATTGCTTCCTGTGTGCTGTAAATCTGTGTCGCCATCAGAAGACACAGAGGCATGGAAGTTCCTCTTCCTCACCGAGTGTGTTTGCGATGGATTTATATTGATGGCCACAGTGCTCTGCAGCCACAGACTTCTATTGTATTCAGGCTCCACCAGCTCAGTCCCTATTTCCTATGGAAAGTGAGACAAGGTGCTATATGAATGCGGGGTGGAATTACAGCTGGACTTTCTAATTGCTGTTAGCACAGGAGAACCTTTAAGAAATATAGCAAGTCCTTTTGTGTTCAGAGCTGCCTCTGCCCCCTCTTCACTAGTTCACTTCATGCTAGATTCACTTTGATTTTGCTATGAAAAGGCAGTAAATGTGTGCCTGCATCTCTCATTATTTATACAGAGGGCGTTTGAAAATAAGGTCATCAGTACTTTAGTTCCTGGGGGGAAAAAAAAGCAGCCAGTTTCAGCTACCTAGAACTTCCAAAGTGTATAGAGAAACATGAATGCTAGGAACAACTAGTTTAGGCTTCAAAATTAGATACAATAAATTAATGCTCTCCAGAATTCATTTTGGGAGCAGGACCCACTCCTACATAGACAGGGGCAGGTCGGGAGCATTGTATCTACCCCAGTATCCACCCCTCAGCTTCAGCAATGTGCCTGGGCAGTGTAGGGCCACCAAGCCTGGACAGAAGCCAGGCCAGAGCCAGGCAGAGGTGGAGTTCAGCTCTGTCAGGCTGTCCTGCGAACAGAAGCCCTTTCATCACCTCCTCCTGTTTCATGAGGACAACAGGAAGGACAATCTGATTCTTGGAGTAAGGGTTTCAGTAGTTCCAGGAGAGCTTTGGGAGGAGTGCCAGCATCTTCCATGCTCTGAAGAGTCTGATCAGGAAGCTGCTCTGATAAACCACAGTTCTCATTCTGCTCTTGTACAGATTTGGCACCACTAGATAGTGGTAATTTTAAGTCCGAATCAAGAACCAGAAGGCAGCAATACTAAGTGGTAGCTAGAAGGAGGTAATTACACATTGTCCCTTTCTTTGTCCTCTGTAAATGTTCCTACTTTCTGTATCTATTGGACAAGCATCTCTTCTGTTTAGGCAGCTGATCGCTGAGCAGAAGCAGGTCTCCCGTGTGCCTGAGGTTGTCATGGGGCTGTGGGCAGCCAACATAAATCAGAGAACCCAAATCCAGATATCACGGGGTGCAGAAATGCCTCACGGCTACCTCTCTGCTTCTCTTCATCTATGTGGGACTCTCAATCTAAGGCAATCAGTTATCTCTGGTTTGCCTGTGGGATTTGATGGCTTGGGGCTTAGAGGTTGTTTGCAGTGGTAAATAACTGCCTTGGATTGAAAGGAGGGTTCAAAGTCCCCTGAACTGAATCCCTTCTTTAAACAGCTAGCCTTTTTTTTCTGTCTGTCCTTGCAGGAGGAATCACGGGGTGTTGCTGGTTGTGATTCACCCTCTGCCATCTCACTTAGGGAGGCGTCACGTCATGGCTGCCCTGGGTGGCTGTGTCACGCCGGAGGCTGTGCTGCTGGCCCAGCCGGGTGTCTGAGCGGCCAAGGTGTCTATTTTGGGATTAGCACAGTTTTGGGTCTGACACGTTATTGCAAACAGCTGTCTGTACATTCAGGTTCCTAAAATATCTTTAAATGCCTGGGTGTGTGTGTCTTCCCTAAGACACAGAGGAAGTCTGTGGTGGAGCAGGAACTTGTCCCTGGGGCAAGGCTGTGACGGTGCAGAGCTGTGAGTAAATCAACGTGTAGCTCACGGATGTTTTTGAAGGCAGCTCCAAATGCAGCAAGTGAGAGAAGCACATGTGAGATGGTAGAACCTCTGCCTGGGAGGAGAGCTCAGGGCTTCACATCTCTGTGACAGGCAGGGCTCCATGACAGGCATCTACCCCGCTGTCCCATGTTAGTGAATTACATCTAGAGCAGCTATGGTCTGTATGGTGAAAAACAAACAAACAGATCTATAGGTTTGAGATGTCAGCCATCTGCCAAGCAGAGGCTCGATAAATCAAGGTTATACGAAGAGGGTAATGCGCACACGTGTGTTTTGCAGGCTTTGCATATTTCTCCCATGACCAGTTTTTCTTAAGCTGATACTTTGCAGAAGATGTTCCTAAGATTTATGCAGCTGATGGCAATTAAATAATGGTGCCGGGAAGACGTGTGCCCCTTTTGGAGGGAATTTAGTTACTATCTCTCAGCATATTTATTTTCCTTTATTGTAGCTTACCGTGTTTGATTGTCTGATCTTGGAAAGTGATGGAGATTTGCAGTTTCCACTGCTCTTAAGTGGAACTGTAGGTGTTTTATGTCTCTGCTGGAGTTCTAAATTAATCTTTAAATCTGTTGCTTCACCTAGTGCCCCTGTTAATGTGCTTCAAGATAGGGTGTGAGTGGCATGGTGCTCACAACCTGTCTGCCCTAATGGTATTTTTTGTTCCTGGAGGCTCTTTGTCAGAGCCTCTCACCTATAGGAGCAGCCTGCTGTGCTGGAATCCCATTGAAGAAAATCAGCTGGTATGCATGAATGGAGAGACTCCAGCTCTGCCTTTGCTGCCGATGGAGATACTGTCTCAAGTCTGGCAATCAGAGGCAGAGCTCACACAGACACTGAGGGAGGCTAGAACAAACCCTACTAAACCAGTTAAGGAGTATCCAGAAGAATGCAGAATCTGGCTATTAGTAAGATGCCTTCAGTTGCTTTTGAACTGCATGTTTGCTAACAGTTCACCCCAATTTTGAAAAATGCTGGAGTATTGGTCCCTAGACTTGCAAATAAGCATTTTATTAGCTTTCAGATGCTCACGTAGTATGTACTTTTAGACACTTGCAGATTCTAACAGGTACTACATGACAGTTGTTTCACTTCTTTATAATCTCTACAATTTCTTTAATGAAGAACATAAAATAAAAGTCAGTACCAGTGTTTATGAGGAAATGTATTGTGTTTAAGTGCACATTGTGAAGAAAAAAAGGCATTAGGATTGTTCAGACTATAGGAAATGAGGAGAGGAGGAGGAAGTAGTGTTTGCTGAATGTGTTTATGTGAGGATTACATGCAGTTTAGGCAATTCAAGATTTCAGAAGCAGATAAGGGCTTCTAAATCAGCCATAAAATCTGTATCTGATTTTTCACACCAACGAAATAACAAAAAAAGGTTTTGTTTTCTCTGGAGGAAAACAGACTGAAGGAGGCATAGGGCCAAATTCTGATCTCACTTTCACTGGTGTTCAGTGAAATTGTTGGAAATACGCTGGATTTACACTGATGTAAGTGAGATTAGAGCCTTGCTTGTGACAGATAGAACATTGCCTCTGTGTGCTTGGTATCATTTGGGGGCTATTTTAATGCAAAAACTATTTAAAATACATTGATACTGCTGTAATGTAGTTGACAAATTGTAGTAAGCAAGTATGGACATATATTACATAAGTGTGCAGCTTTCAAATGATTTTGCTGCTTTTTGGCTGATTTCTTTGGGCCTCCATGTATCTTTGCTAGTTTAAATACATTTCTTATGAATGAACCCTTTAACTTAGAAGGAGTAAAAGAGCATCAACCGTGCAAGTCTGAAACGAGTCAACACTCACATGCCATGTCTCTTTCAGTTGCTAAGCGACAGCTTGTCTTGTCCAATCTTTAAACTGAATTTCTGGCTGGATGTGTTTATTCTCTGGATGTGAGCGTAGCCAGGCAAATCCTTCATTCTGCAGTGCAGCCTCTGTTGTTGCTGCATAGCTTGTAGGTGATACATAATCATTTTGCAGATACATTAACAAACTGGGGTGAATCAGAGTTGTGGCATCAACTTAGACTCTTCAGCAACTGTAGGTCCATTCTGTGTGTATTTCTTCTATTTCATGTTCTAAATCTGAGGTCAAACTGTATGTTGCCATAAGCCAGTGGATATCCTTTTACTTCAGTGGATCTGTTGCAATTTGCACTGGCTGAGAGTTTGGCAGCTAAAAGCTTAAGTCAACAGAAGTTTTAATTGGGACAAAAACAGGTGAAAAACGGAGTAAAGCTGTTGCTGTGGAGAGACATTTCTATTATGTCATCCTCAAATAGTAGTGTTTTGAGTGTAGTCTGTCCATTCGTCTTAAACAGAATTAGTACAGTTCAGAAAGGGGGGAGGTGTAAACGTTTCAAGGAGGTCTTTGAACGTTTTCCTGAAATGTTCTTTGCATCTGAGCTCCCATTTTTTGTGTGCCTTTATTTGCTCCAGAATACCGCTGCCTGCCAACAAAGGAGGGCCTGTCCTCCCAGGAATTTTCTGCATTCCTCTCTGGAGTAGGCATTTTTCTCAGCTACAAAGGCCCTTTGGCAAATTCCTTCTAATCATTGGATTTACCCTGTGCTCTGATAGGTGCCATTCATGAACTTGTTCTGCTGTTTGATGGGACTGAAGCATTAATGGGATCTTTTCATGATAAACAAAACAGAGCAACCTTACTTGAGGAATCACAAAGCCACTCTCCTAGGGCAGTGTGGTTCTTTCTCTCTCCTTTTCCTTTCCCTCTCTTCTTCATTTCCCTTTGGTTTATCCATCATGCTTTCCTAATTTTTATGAACATACGTTCTCATTTAGTTCGGTGACCATTTTTGGTCACAAGTCTTGTGCACTCTGTGCCTATGTACACTCATATCAACTGCCAAGCTTTAACAGCTCTGTGGGTTCTCCAAGTGGTCTTACAGACCATCAGAGCAGAGATGTCAACAGCTTCTGATTCCTGTGCACCTCTCACATGGATGCAGGTTCTGGTATTCCTTCCCATTGGTCAGTAATTGGTGTTCAAGGGAAGAGAGAAGGGTAAAGAAGTTAAGGAAGGACTCATCCTGGCATCGAAATAAAAGATGAAGTTACCACTGCTTTTAAACTCCTTTGTTAATTGTGATTTTACAGTGTTTTGGACCACACATTTTCAGGTTTTTTTCTCTCTAGTGACTTGGTAAGTACTATGGATACGTTGTAAAGGGTGGTGTTGCAAGCTCACAGAAGAAATACAGAAATAGTTTTGTTTACAAAAAATAAGCTCGTTAGCTAAAGACAGGATAGAAGAAGATAGAATTCCCTAAGGCCAAGCAATCTTTTTCCATGGAAAGACTTTTTGCTGGAATTTTCCTCTCCAAAATTAAAAGAGGGAGGAAACACATATAGAAGGGAAATGAGCATGTCATCTCCCATCTGTTGCACATAACTTTTCACACTTCCAAACTGCTGAACAACATGAGGAGAAAAACTGGATGTACTGCAAGTATGTTAAGGAGGTCTTAGACTTAAAAGCAGTACATCAGTAGGTGCAACACACAAAACCATGATAGTCCACTACCTATATTTTTGGGGGTCTTTGGACAACTCTCTGAGCTTTTCAAATAAGAGCTCCAGGTACCTCAAGTACCTGTTAGGAATGTTTAGCTTAGAGCAAACAAGAGATTTACTGTAACTAGTCCCAGTTGTAGATCTTCAGGCAAGAACTCCTACGGGCTTGAAGGGCATGTAGTTTAATCTTCCTTCCTTTGTCCTTTTATCCACCTTGGTCTCATTGCAAAGCTATCAGAGAAGGCAGGACCTTTCTGACACAGTTAACAGAAAATTGGCTGTCTAAGCTGACCTGAGCAGAAATGGAATCGTGATGGTCCTGAAGTGGATCCTGATGATCCAGTTGGAAAGTAAATGAATGTGTACAAATAACACCAAGAAGCTGCATTTCCAATAAATTAAGGGAAGAACAAGAGGTGAAAGTGGTTATGGTGCAGGGTAAGTAACCAGGCTAATCTGGCATGAATATAGTAGAAAACCTGGTAGGACAGTTATCTTGGTCATGCCACAGCCAGGACATCTCGGGCTTATTTCACTAGCTACAAAGTACTGTGATTACAAAGGAACCACACCTGATAGCTCTTGTGGAAACTGAGGATTGGGAGAATACAGAGAGAAAGGCACTGGCTGCATATTGCAGTTCAGTCCAGTCTTTTTAACTGTAAGAAGATATGAGATATGAATGACCTCAAGGCCCCAGAGCCACTCAGCTATTCCATATCAGCTTCCAAACCTGGAGTGCACAATGTTTTATTAGCAGTTGCTATAACTAAAAACACTTACTTGGCACCCACCAGTATGATATGCAGGGACCTTCATGCATTTTAGTGAATTAATTAAATGTATTACCGCGTTTAATGTCCACAGTGGGAGATACAGCCCTGGGCCATGTGGACTCAGAGATGCATGGTTTGAGTGGGACACATGATTAAAGGATGTGTAGTCATAATCCCAATCAGTGCACTGACAACTTTATTTTTTTATTTGTTCTCTGTTTGAATTCATTCTCCAAAATATTCACTGCCAAAAATACCGCAGGGATAATGAAATAATGTGAAAGCAGCTTTATGTTTGAAATTATATGTTTCGTATCTCCTGAGAATATCTTGAATGGTGTAGAAAATTGAATTACGTTTAAATAATGAAGTCTTTTTCTCAAAGAATATCAGTAAAAATTAGCTTTGCTGTCCTCAAAGAACTAGCGCTATAAAATGCCAATCATGGCTTAATTGTGATTGAGCACGTTAATTACAGATGACAGATTAAAGGTCTTAGAAGTCTAATTCTTGATTGGGTCTAATCATCTGGTTTTTCATAGTGCTGAACTTTAAAACTTAGGCCTGAAGCTAAACTAAAGGAGGGAAATATTGCCATGAGGTCACATCTAACAATGATTGAAGGTGAGGCCCTTCTTGTGTACGCTTGGAGACTAGAGGAGAGTCCCAAAGGGGTCACCCCGGAGGTCACAGTCTCCAGCAACAAACTCAGGTTTTGTACAGATCTGTTTCCCGTACACTTAATGGAAAATGTGTCCGTATAACTCTTTGAAAACTATAGTTACCCAAAGAAAATGGTACCCTTCCCATTAAATATGGGAAATACCGACGTGAGCAAAGGGAAAGCTGCGCCTCCGTGTGCTCATCAGTCACTTCTCTGAAAGGAACTTCTGCCTATGCTGGATGCAGAGAATTACATCCTGGTAATGCTAGCGGGATGAAATTGCTAGTAGCACACCTTCATGTTCTACAGGTGACAGCATACACAAGAGCATGTTTTGGCCTTTAATCTAAGCTAACAAAGGACATGCAAGACTTACTTATCTAAAAATGGGATATCTCTTGCTGCTCACTGCATCCCTGTTTCCCATGGCTGCTGCACAAATGGGCTGTGAGCAGCCATGTCCCACTGCTACTCCGAGTTCATTGCACTGGCTCCCATTTCCTATCAATTGCCAGGCAGGAGTTTAAGAGCAATGTGAACTGAGTGTTACTCAGTTAACTCTCTGTTACGCCCAGGGCTGTGATTGCAACTGCAGCAAAATTTGAGATGCATCGGTGTGTGATTGAGCACAGGTAAGAATTTGTGGAGGATTGTTTTATTCATCCGCAAACACTAAGTTATTTAATCAGAGATTCCCAGGAGGAAAGGTTCGTTTCAGTAATTTTACTATTTCATTTAAAACAAAAAAAATGGCTGCATGTCCTGTCCCAGCATTTTCTAAATGAAAAAGTCTGTTTTTCTGTCTGAGGTATGAATCAATCTATGATTAAGACAAACATTAAAGGCCAGAAGGGAGCATCTGTATCTGCAGTGAGAAATTTCAGTTGATTCTTTGTGGTTTTGTTTCATGAATCTTTGTTATACTTTTATTTTCATAGGACTTCTAATCGTTTTTCCTCTTCAGTGCTCAGAATACCAGCTGATAGATCATGCAGCTTTCGGTTCCCTGCCTTTAGCATGGCATTTGTCAGATTACAAGGCAGACACTCCCACTGGGTTGTGTGATAGCAGTGCATCACCTGTCTGTTCAAATGGAGGAACCGGTGCTGTAGCTGGAAGGAAGAATGTGCTTTTTGATTGATAGCACCATTTTCTCTCTTAGCTTCAGGAGCCAGCTTCTCAGCCCCAGCTGCTTGGCAAGCAAGTCTATCTGGGGGCCACTGAAAACTATGGTACCACTACTGCTGTAGCGATCGTATACTTTGTGTAACACTTAGGAGACTTGTCAAGTCTGGTTTAGTCTTTGGATGGAAATATAGTCTGCAAAGTTCTCACAAAATGGGGAAAATGCTTTTAATCAGCGCTAAATTCTGTGTGAGACCTTTCAGAAAGATAGCATAGCCTCTTATATGGGATCGTAATAACCTCATAAAGCTGATATGAGATCAATTCTTCACTAATGCCAGAGCACAAGTGCAGAACTTGGCTTGCTAACCCCTCACATTTTCAGATCCCACATGCACATGAGGTATACATTTTGAAGAATTAAGGCAATTGATCATGGGAGCAGCTTGCTTAGGGGATGTGGTGAATTCTTCAAGACTTGCAGTCTCTAAATCACAACTGGATGTTATTCTGAAAGTTATGCAGTGCCTCAATTTTGATACTGCTGCAAGAATTCCTGGGCAAAATGACTTGTGCTGTGCAGGAGGTTGGACTTAGGTGATGACAGTGGCACCTTCTGGTCTAATTGGTGTCCTCTAGAGGCTTGGGGGTTATTACTGTGAACCCTACGCTGTGCCCTAGTCCAGTGTTTAACTCTGTTTTAACTTACATGGGTACTATTCACATTGCTGAAGCAGGAAAAATGATCTGAATGCAGAACTCCAGCCCTTTGAGAACTGTGTGCTGTTGAGATGGGAGCAATCCCCTGAGCAACACAAAGAGGGTGAGGTCAACATGGGAATGAGAGCGAATCAGCCTGGCTGTCCGCTGCCATGGGAGGAACCATGTATGATATTACTATTACCATGATATTTGGCTGTAGGAAGCTGTCCCCTTCAAGGTCTTGCTGTGCTGGTGAAAGAGCTCACTGCTCTTAGCCAGATGTTATCGACTTTGCCCTGCTCTGCTCCCTAATAGTGCTTCCTATTCTGCCTCAAGCAATATTGGCCAGATCAGTTCAGCTGGATTAAATGGTTTATCTGAGCCGGCCTGCCCAGTTTTATCCTCAGGGCTTGGGAAGCTGTGCCACAGGGAATGCCAGAGGCCAAGCCAGGCAGGCTCCAGATTCCCGTGGGAAGGGGATGCCAGTTGTGGGCTGAGCAGAGTGTCAGGCCCCATTTATTAAATAGCCAACTATGCTGTGGCCTGAGAGATTTTGTTGCCCTGTTTGTGGATGTTGAATTCTACCATAATAATCTTCACTGGACCTCTGCCATAGCAAGTCCAGGTTACTGGCACATGCTTTGGAGGAGAATTTGTTTTATTTGCTTGTCTAGGAAACAGAAGTTCACCTCCTGTGAGTTGTACTGGCCTTGCTTTCCCTGCTCATTTCTGGCATTTCCCTGCCACCACAGTGAAAATCTGTTCAACATGTCAGCTCCTGGTGAGCAATAATTGCATTATCAGCTCCATCAAGTTATCAGTGAGCCTATAAAGCGGCGTCTTTTCCTGGACCCCTATGCCTTGCAGCCTCGGTGCTTTCAAAGAAGCACACATGAAAGAGATTGCTGTGCCTGGCATCAGTACAGACTTGTGCTGAGACCAGGCTCATTTACTGCAAGTTTTATTACCTGTGGAATGTAGAAAGGATGTTCAGTGTAGCATGTCCGATGGGCAGGAAGCAAACTAAGGCTTGATTTTTAACTCCAGTTAACATCCAAATATTTTGTTGTGCAAGAACTGCTAATTTTTGTTTAATCTTCTTAACAGCTACTGAGCCAAAGTCAGCTGTGGTCACATCTGTGTAACCCCAGAAAGGAGGCTGAGGACTTACATTCCAGCAAATTATTCTGGATTTAAATGAGGGTGACTGAAGCAGGATCTGGTGTAGGGCTGGTGACTGGTGTTGATTTGAGGAAGGTACATCAGTGTGTAAAACCTGCTGCTCTGTGGGAAGGATTTGAGGATGGCAGTCTTTGAGAATGGGCAGAAGCCAGTCTGTGCTAGGTTGATTTACTTCTCAGCATAATGTTGGTTGGCATGTGATGAAATCACTGTTTCTATTAGATGTTCACTGAATTTGTTACAGAGGTCCTTGCTGGTATCACTTCAGTGAAGGTCCTGTCAATGCTTCCATTATAATATTTGTTCATGAGTAATATCGTAACATAGCCATAAAAGTTATCTCCAGATTGAAAACTGGTGCACAGGTTCCCAGCTGAGATCCAGGAACATTTCTCTTATGCTTAAAATTTGAAGGAAATTGTCTTGGCCATGGTTTAGTTAGAATAAGGCAAAAATAGGATTTTGGCTGCATTGAAACATATTTTACATTTCTTTCACTAAAACAGAAAAATATTTTATACATAGTAATTTTCTTTACTGTTTTTATATACAGCAGAATTAGGGAACTGGGCAGTAAAAAGACACATGGCTGTCCACATGTGAAAATATATATTTTATATTACAGATATTATAATATATCTTAATTCCCCATATCGTCAGCAAGGGGATTTTACTTTAAGATTTGGTCGAGAGGAAAAAACAGTTGCTAGTGCTCTGAAAATGTCATGTAGGCATCTCCTTTTAAAACTGTATATGTACAAAACAGGGTTAGATCATGGGTTTGCTAATGTAACGTTTTGTATATAGTAGCCAGCATGAGAAAAGGATAGAAGTAGTCTCCACATAGACAGCTGTTAACAAAGGAAGCCCACAAGGGAAGGTTCTGTCTGGTTTATGGGCCTTTAATGGTTGTCAGATGCTCTCTAACACCAGAGTTTGGATGTAGATAGCTAATGGAGCTAACACACATTTTCATTTCTGCCCATTCTCCTTTAGCTCCTCTAGCTGCTCTTGTAAATCGATGTAAATCAATGACTCCCAGACAGATCCTGGCCCCACAGATACCTTTACAGTCCTCACAGGTTTCTCTATGCCTTTGGGTGGTTTGGGGCTGCAGGAAGCATGGTGATGTAGTAGTACCCAGACTTGCTGTGTACTGGAATACATGACCCACCCTGATCCCTGCTAGTTCTTGAGTGCTTTGAGGGAATAGAATGAGGAGGAATGTTACTTTAAATGAAGGAGAGGATATTTAGGTTAGGTATTAGGAAGAAATTCTTTATGCAGAGGGCACTGAGGCGCTGGTATAGGCACTAGCCTCTACTTCTGGAAAGTCAGATGCTGAACTCCTGATGGAGGAACAAGAGGATTTTAAGTTCGGTTACGTGCCCTTGGCTTAGTGACTGCTAAAGGAGAGCTCTGACAAGCAGCATAAAGGGGAATCACCATGGTGTTTAGCACCAAAAAACTTGCTGCAGTTTGTTTTTCACATGCTGCGTCTTTATTCGGTTTTGAAACTTCTCTGTTAGAAACTGCATAGCTGCTGTAACTGCATGCTCTGGTAACTCCAGGAACATGAAGTGACCAAAGGAGATTTCAGGAGATTAGGTGGCAGAGGTTGTTTTATGGTACTTTGAGCATGGCTGCCCAAATGCACTGGAATGGGACGTGTATTCATGAGAGTAGCTTTCATAGACATCTGATGACTTTAGATAAAGCCAGGGCAGTAATTAAGCTGTTAGAAGAGAGAGTCATCATTTACATATATATCAGTAGTCAGCTCTCCTGTAAAGGCTGGCATTTGCTCTCCATCACTGTGTGCTAGTGGGGGGAGGTGGCAAAGGTGCATGTGCATTTCCTGGCTTGCTTTCACCTGACCTGAACCAAATCCAAACACTCAAAGCAGAGTCACAGCAGAGTTCAGCAGCACCCTGAGGTCATGACATTAACCCATTCATGAGTTTGAGAATGAGGGAAAGGAGGGGATGCCTAGAGATCCAACAGCCCTGTGAACCTCCCGGCCAACTGGTGAGCAGAGTAAATTGGTCTGGCTCCATTGACCTGCAGCTATGCTAAGTATGTGGGAAGGGGGCTGATGCATTCAGGCAGATCTTGCTTTGTTTGCGTTCATTCAGAAATTGTGCTGTACCCAAAACATGGCATGAGCACATAGCTTGAAATTTAAAAATAGAAATCAATATGATTTTCTATGTATGTGCTATGTTTTATTTTTTTCCTGTTTGTTAGTTATTCATGGAGTTGTTAACTACAAATTCACGCGAATCCCAAGGAAGCATTTGATCTAAAGTAAAGAAAATGCCTTTACAGGAGAAATGTATAAAAATCTGATTGATATTTATTTTATTAAGCATATATGGATTGTTTGAGTTTGTGTCCTGGCTATAATCCCTGTATTTGGAGCTATGCTGATGGGAAAATGGTATCCAGCAATTTAGGAAAGGTGATACTGTGTCAACAGATAGGCACTGGGTTAGGACATGTGACAGTAATCTTCCACGGCATTCAGAGCATTCAGACCATATGCTTTAAAACATCAGTAAAATACAAGTCAGAGCCATTTCCTCCCCACAACCCCCCCCAAGGATCTTCGGGGGATGTGGGGAGGGAGCCGCGGCCCCTCTCTGGGCACTCACTAAAGGGCACAGGGACAGAGGAGAGGACACGGCGCCTTGTTCTGGATGAGTGAACAAGGCTCAGCTGTGTGAGAAAGTGAATGAACAGAGCCAGCGGCTGTATGATGTGAGCAGAATGTGGCAGACTGGCAGGAGGTTTGCTCACAAATGCTTACTGGTAGCTTTTTGGAAGGTCTGGTTACTACAAACTCATGTAAACTAACAGTGGGCACTGCTGGCTGGTCTCTCTACTCTCATTTCTCTGCACTGTCCTGATGTTTGTCTACAGGTTATAAGGGCCTTTTAGATAAGCCTTTAGCATGCAGTGGAGTCCAGCATCGGTGACTGGTTTTTCAGTTTGGTCACCATCAAGGCATCTCATCTGTGCCAGCTGTTCCCAGTCACTGAAAGCAAGGGTGGCCGTACACATGCAAGAGGCTAATATGGGAGCCCTCTGGAGCACACTTACAGCCTGGGATGGTGGGAAACCCCTTCAGCTGAACCTTTTTGGCTCAGCCTGGACAGCTGAAAGCTCAGACAGGAGGAAGCACCTCCAACCACAAATAAACAGTTTCTGTTCATTGGAAGGTAATGGACCAAAACCTGATGTTTTTACTCAGGCAGAACTCTGACTGA
The DNA here is from genome assembly GCF_054131305.1 of Coturnix japonica. Classification (NCBI taxonomy): domain Eukaryota; kingdom Metazoa; phylum Chordata; class Aves; order Galliformes; family Phasianidae; genus Coturnix; species Coturnix japonica. The sequence continues at coordinate 30,767,800 of NC_140663.1, forward strand.
AGTCGTCCGGCAGTGTGTCTGCAGCAGGGCAGCAGGTCTTGCTCTGGGGTTATTTATTGAGGCCATCATTTCTGAACCTCCCACTGGTAGCGCCTATCTTCCTCAAAAACAGGCTGCTTGGGAAAGGAGCACAGGGGAGTCCTGTGTAGAGGCAGTAAAATGGTTTACATTCTGTATTAATATTGATTTAACAATCATAAAAGAACATAAATGTTTAAAAATTAAACAATTTTTTGTTTAAATATTAAACATTGGTATTTCTCCTCCTCCTGATCTTTACATCAGCCTCGAATGTGGTTGAGGCTGTTTCAGAGTCATTCCTTGCATCTCTCCAAGGTAACTTTTCAGCACAAAAGCTTCCTGGCAGAAGGTACTCAGCGGCTGGCAGTAGCTGAAAGGGCTATTTCCAAATGTTCATCACTGTTTATTCCTGTCAGGAGCTGTTCCTCACCTTTTGAACTTTCTAAATGCCAGCCCAGGTTGTCCAAAGTGTCATGCAGATTGGTCAGTGATGGCAGAGGGGGGAATAACCCATTCAGGCTGCTTTGAAAGATCAGTAACAGCTTCCTTAATTGAATAAAGGTAACTCAGTGTTTTATGAGCATCTCTCAACACAGTCATTAGTTTTATCAGTCTGCAGTTTTAAAAGACATCCCTTCTGCAACAGTCCCAAGCTACTGCCAGCTCACAGTGCTACCACTTGTGCAGGCTGCTGAGCCCATGGTCCAGCTTGGACCTTCTTGGGTAGAAAATGTATTGCAAATGTGCAGGGCTGCATGTTCTCTCTGATGGATCATTCCTTTCCTTCCTGATCCTTCGAGGCTATGCTAAAAATGCTGAGGTGATACAGTTCCTGGGGTTTGTGTGGATGGTTGCTTAAATAACCCAAGGGGGAAAGATACTTCAGGGCTGAGGTTTGTTTATAGGGTGCTCATCATAGCTGTTGCAGAGGTTGCAAGGGGCAGCTTCCCTGCCCTGCCCATGGTTGCACATTGCGCTTTCATATCCAGTGAGTAAAATGCTGCAAGGATGATGTTCAGCTCCCTGCAGAAGCTGTTCTCCAATCTCCTGTGCTCTTGCAAGAAAGTGAATCCTGCTGCTGTATCCACACCTCATTCCTTAGTGCTGTCTGCAGACGATGCAGGAACATACTGAGGCAGTAACCCAGCCCAGAACAGGGGCTGGCCAGGCTGGGGAGCCCAGGAAGGGGTCTAATTGCTCCCATACTTGCGCTGAAGTGACAGCGAGAGCTGTGTGTAAAGCATGCCTATCTTTCAGCAGCAAGTTGTTTGTCTTCTCACTCTGATTGTTAATGACCATGAAATGCTAGCAGGAGGCCAGCCAAGACACTGATTCCTTTTCTTTCTCTCTCCTTATAGATTTCAGGGATCCGAACACTTTGGGATAATGAAATAATGTGGCTTGTCAGTCCAAAATAATAACACTTTACAAAGTGGAAATGCAAATTTCCTGTGATATCCCTGAATAGCAGGTGGTATTTCCTGATGTATTGTTTCTGACCTTCAGGGAAATTGATATTATTAACTGACTAAAGAAAATTAGTACACTACCAAGCTCCAGCAATTAAAGTAAAACAATGAGAAGATAGATATTAAACTGAATAAAGCAACAAGTAAGAGAAAGTTTGGATTTTGTATATTTGTTGTTGTTTTTAATAATGCTGTGGGCATTGTGTGTTTTTAACATACAGAAACTCTTTTTACAGAAACTTTGATGCTTCAAAGGGTATACAAGAAGAATACTTAACTATGAGCTCAATTGCTTCTAAGGGCATAAGCAAATAATATGGAATAATTAACCATTAAATTATTAAATAAGTAAAAATTGCCCACGTAACAAGGTAACTAATACTTGTATATGGCTGGGAAAATGGACAAATATACAGTTGAGATTCCAACAGGAGGACCAGGAGCAAACACGTTTATGCTTCTGTTAACTAGATTTTACTTTGGAAACAGGGCAGTCTGTGCTTGCTTGGTTACAGACAGGCAAAAATCACACAATTTTGGTTCTGATTTTGTAAAAAGGAGATGAACTATCAACTTTCGTAATCTTCCCTTCATGTAGATCATGTAGCGTAGACTCATACCTTGTACAAATGTAAACCACCTAGGGCTATGTTATATATGTCATGTCTCTTATACCTACCTAAAGCAAGGACTGACAGTTGGTTTTACATTTCTTTTGAACAGACCGTGCTGCATGTTCCTGTATTACATATAACATTATGGCTGAAAGGCCTAAATAATGCCTGTGGAATCTCCAGGATTCATTTTCTTCCAGTACAGCTGTCCTGTGCTCTCCCACATGCAGTTCCTCCTAATCATGCTATGAACCCAGTTGAGTTTGTTTCCTGAGGTTGTTCAAACAAACTTGAGATTTCTAGTTATGTGCAGCTGGTCTTAGTGGTTTTTATGTCAACTCCCTGACTTTCCTTGATGATAATTTATTATTTAATTTCTCCTGCAGCACATGCATGTATGTTCCTGTAATGTAAGGAAGTGCTTGGGAAAAAGAAACCCTCTTGGCAGTCATTCTACAAGACAGACTAGCTGTTGCTTGTTGTATTAGTGGCGGAACTATGTGATCCTTGATTCGCAGATGCTAAAGCCAGGTGGGACCCTGTGGTTATCTGATGTGACCTCCTGTGCAGAATGGGCTGTTGGAAGTCCATCGCAAGCAAAGATCTGATACAGATTTTGTAGGAGTGTACTCAATAGGACATTCCTTTTTACAGGTGGCATTTCTTTACTAGGAGAGTGGTGAGGTCCTGGAACAGGCTGCCCAGGGAGGTTGTGGATGCCCCGTCCTTGGAGGTGTTCGAGGCGAGGTTGGATGGGGCCCTAGGCAACGTGATCTAGTAAACATGGAAGTTTGGTGGCCCTGCCAGGCAGGGGGTTTGGAACTTCATGATCCTTGAGATCCCTTCCAACCCAGGTCACTCTGTGATTCTATGTGATTTGAATGGAGGTGACAAACTCTTATAATCTTTTCATTCACATTTAAAAGATAGGGAATGTGGTAGAAGTTCCAAGAAGCCTTCCTTCATGTATTTTTGACATTGACGAAGACAGGAACAGAGTGAGAAGCTGGATGAATGTTTACTAGTCAACTTGGAAATACCAGCTGTGGTATTTTTTCAGTCTACAGTATAGCAGGATTTAATTCCTCCTAGTCTCAGGACTGACTGCAGTATATTGGCCAGTGACAAGACAGCTTATGACCTTCTGGAGAGATAATGCAGGTGTGGAAGAACAGATATGGGAATAATTTCTAATCTGAGATGTTTAATATATGTCTGAGTTAAGGTGTCCTGGCTGAGCTTTGCTAAGTGTTAGTGTGCACCCATGCATGAGCTGCTAGCCTGTCCTCTCTACTAAGTACTGTTTGTTTCCTCATTAAAACAGATGTACAGTGATGCTTTTTATCCTCACAAATGAAACTGGTAAGAACCTGCAGCTGGTGATGACTCTTAAAATGTTTTGTAGGTCAGTGATGTCTCTGTGTCCTTCAGTCATGAAGAATGCAGTAGATCACCAACATCGCAATAGAAACTTGTGGTTTTGGTTAGTAGCCATTCATAGATTAAAAAGTCATTGTGATCCATGTTGGATTTGACACAGTTCATGTGATGGAATGGTCATGGGATGAGTGTTGCTGTTGTGAAAACAGTGGGGAAGTGATCTGAGTTGCTGATAAATAAATCCAGCATAAACCAAGTTCTGTCTTGTAACACTGTCCAATTCTGTTACAACACCAGCGTTGTAAAGGGGCATGTCTATGTCCCCTGAGCTAACAGATTATATAGGTTTACTGGAAACAAAATGAATACCTCCAAGAATACTTAGCTGCTGCAGTAGGATGCCCTTTTCTTTCTGATTCACTTTGAATGAATGCCTTTACATGGTACTCAAGAAAATCACATCATTAGAGGTGTTGTTTTTCAGATGAGATGTAAAGCCAAGGCCCTGACCACTTGTGATCATTAGAGTTCCCATGGCTCTTTTCAAAAGAGTCGAGGTTTTGACCCCGGTGTCCTGGCCAAATTCCAATCTGTGTAATTACATCCTTCCTTCCCTGTGCTTAAACTGGATATGGTGTTCTTTACCTCGTGTCCTAACTACATGCAATATTGTCTTGTGCCGTTAAGACAGATCTCATTCCAGAAATGGCTGCATTTCAGTGTGAAGTGACACAAATCCTTTTTTCAGGTTCCCAAATCACTTCCAGTCTGAAAATCACTGTGGAATCTGGAAAGAAAGGCATGTTCAGATATGAGATTATGTATTTCAGTGTTGCGTTGCTTTTTTATTATTTCATTTATTACATAATCTTTTTGTAAGAATGCCCATGTTGAGCCAAGGAATAATACATGCATGACCCCTTACACAGCATCACAGGTCTCTCACAGGACACCTGGTAATGCATTAGATGTGTTAGACTAAAGAAGTGCTGATGATTAAAACAAATGCATTTGGAAAGAAGGAAACTCACCGTGAGTAATACTGTCAAGGAGAGAGGTGAATATGTTTGTCAGTGTGGTGTCCAGGCACTTCCCAAATGGTTTTGTATAGAGCTGAGTGCAGGTACCAAAAGGCTCAGATTGGAATTAGTCCTGTAGTCAGGAACTAAATGTACTTTCCTCTGTCTATTACACTGTACCAATCAAACCCCTGTAATGGGGTGCAGCATGGCTCAGACAGCCGGGGGGAAGTGCGCTCTTGGGTCTTACTGGGCAGCATTATATGTGACGGTTCAAAAATGTAAATGGTCCAACTATTTTATGTGGAAGGACTCATGAAAATAAAACTTGTGGTCTGTGTCCTTCCAAATAAAATTATCAACAGCACCAAGTCACCCTACGTCCTGTTTTATGAAGGCTCTTATCTTCGGCAGAGAACTGCAACCTTCTTTCCTCTGTGCTCTGTTTTCAAGGACACGTAGATCCTGTTCATCCATCTGGTCTCTTGCCAGTTGGTCTAAGCACAAGCATCATCATCTTATCATGGGATGAGAGTGGATGTGTCTTCATATGAGCCTGTCTTCATGTATTAAGTCATGGCTGGGGCTGGGTGTTGAGACCTTTGGGTACCTCCACAAGGGATGGTTCAGCCAACCCCAGACCAAAAGTGCCATCAGGTCCCAGGACACCTAGGAGTATGGAGCAGGAGAACACCACCACAGTGCTGAGCAGGGAACCATATGGAGCGTGCGTGATATTGGGGGGGTTCCTTCTGAGGTACTGAATGCTCATTTATAGTATCCTGATGTGGAGATCTCACAGAAGTCCTGGCTTTCTTGTCAGTCAGGAAGCTTTCTGGAACTGTGACCGTGCATCTGGAAGACTCATGAAATCATCAGCTTGAGGCTTGCAAACCAATTTACAGTTAGCAAAACATTGTCTTTTTGAGAAAAAGAAGCAAAAAGAATAATTAAAAAAATTTGCTAAGCAAAATGGAGCTAGACTATTATATCACTTTCATGAGCTCTGTGTTTAACCATAAAAAAAATATTGATTAAGTAATAAAGGACAATTATACAATGCTGAATGAGAAAAACAGCCACAAATTGCCAAGGGCATGTGCCAGCAAGGGCAGACAGGAATTAAAGTTAAAAAACGCGGCTGAAAAGGCCACACATTTATTAAGGTAAATGCATCTAAATTAGCCCTGAAGGCATACATTCCTGGGAGGTGATGAAAGAAGAGGCATGGGCAACTCCTTATCCCATCACTGTCCCCCACCCTTTTGAAGTGCTTGTATAACAGAGTGAATGTCCCGGCTGCCAGTGCAGACTAACCACAAGGCTGAAACAGACTTGTTTCTACACAGATTGCTGTGCTGAGAGATCATTTGAGCTCTTCCTCAGGAAGACCACGAGCTCCTACCGATCCTTCTGCCATCAGCCCTGAGCAGCAGGTTGTTATTCTGCTTGCATGTACAGGTATAATCATACAACTCCCCGAGGTAGGGAGTCCAGGGGCCTTCCTATATCTCCCTGCTTTTTCATTATCTGAGAAGATGAAGCCTGATTCTGATTCTAAAGTCTAGAAAACCCTTTTAGTACCCAGCAATCCTTCTAACCAGACTTCCCAATTGCTCTCAGAAAAAAAGCACAAAACCAAACACTCTGGTGTTTATGGGGCTGAAGAAGAGCTCCTGCAGGATGCACTCTAGGCTATCCAGCTTCATTCTCAGGATAAAGCCTTGCTTGAGATTGGACTGGGGAGCCACACTGGTAGGGGATGTGGGGACAGTGGGATGCCTGGAGCATTCTGCTGCCCACTATCAGAGCCTCACTCCCCACCATCAGCTTCCATAAATGTTAAAATCTAGAGCATCAGGATGTCCTTGTCCACACTGCTGCTGCCGTTAAAATGATTTTGCATCTGCCATTTAGTGGTCTGGTGCTGTTATAATACTTGATCTTGCATGTGTGGATTATGTTCAGCTGCAAATCAAGCTTCTGTCTACCGGGGGCATGTTGATGTCCAGAACGCATGTGTCTCTCTGCTTACCACAGCATCATCTGGAGGCCTGTTATCCTTCTTCATTCTCAGTGTAGCATCGGGTTACACAGGACATTAAGGAAAAAAGCTGCAGGGGATTTGCATGCCTAACTAACACACATACCTTTGGTGTTCACATTGTCAGGTGCAAGCAACTAATATGATCTACAGGTCAGCTGTAGCTTAGAAAAGACTTTTAAATCTCTGTAGCTGAGCAGTCGGGTAATTGTCCTTTTAAAGTTAGGATCAAATCCTTCTCTCCTAGACTGGACTAAATTCAGTCTGTCCAGGGCGTAAATAGCACAACTCCAAAGTGACACTGGGACTATCAGTAGCAGCATCTCTTCCTCCCTCTTGTCCTCCTTTCTTTCAGAACAAGAGCAGTGTTCGTGCAGACACTGTTCATATTTGTTCTGCCGTCAAGAGGCCAATGGCATGATACTGTAGACTTTGATACTGCAGTCTTTTAGCAAGCAACTGAATAGCAGAGAAAACAGTTTTGCTGCTACCTTTTAAAATGCATCACTGCATCCCACAGATTTCAGAGTGATGCATATGGTGAAATTACTGCTAGAGAGTGAACAGTGGAAGCACACCAGAAATGCAAACCAAGGGTTCCTTCTGCTTTGCAAGGAGTGCCTACAAATCATTGATTTGGACACAGTGAATGTGATTTCTGTTAAAATAACAATACGAACTGAGGTCAGAATTTAATATATCATGCACCAGAATGACCTCAAAATGCATCAACTCAGGATGTGGATTAATTACAGCAACTTGCCACCAAGCCCCTGGTATATTTCAAGTATATGGAAAATGTATTTCTATTTCAGACACTGACTTCTTCATGATACTGTGCCAGGATGTCAGCAGGCTGTGTTCGGACTCTGACAGACACTCTCAGCAGCATCAGTTTCCTGGAGGCAGTAGCAATTATCAAATCTATTCAATAGACAGACAACCATCAGACGTCTGTATATCCCAGACATACAAAAATATCCCCTACCAACCATGTGGCAGGAGATGTGCTCAGACAAAAAAAGTTCCAGAGAAATGCCTCGGGCCAGATCCTCAGCTGCAGAAAATCAGCAACCCGCCTTCCTCGTACTTTGTGCCTCTTCTTCAGAGGAAACCCCTGCCCAGCCATCACAGGGCAATGGGAGGTCACAGGAGGGACAGGATGGATGGGAAGAGGATTTTAGGGCCAGGCCTGGGATGAACACATAAGCTCCGTACAAGATGCTTTCTATCTATCACCAAAGGGTCAGAAATAGAAAAGAAGCTGCCTACATCCCTTGTATCCTTACTTCAGCTTGTGCTGGTGGGGGGACAGACAGCTCTTCCTAAGGGGATGCAGAGTGCCTGAACTGTGCCTGGTCATGGGTTTCGGTAGTGTCCTTCAGTTGGCTGTGCTGGTGGCTGGGGCTTTCTCTCCAGCACTGCCTCGTCCTTTGCCAGCACCCAGGCACAGCTCAGGAAAAGGCACTGGCCATGGGGCTCTGCACAATGGGCTCTACTTGTTTTCCAGTCTGTGCATGGCGCAAGAATACTGTAATTGAATGAATTAGGGCCTCTGTGACCCTAAAATGGAGGATGAGAACCAAGGTACAAGACCAGAAAGAGAAATGTCACCTGGCAATAGTTATGTTTTGAAGCTAAAAGTTCACTTTCCAAATGGCTGCAGACTTTAAAGAAGTCCTGGTTTGGGACTTTACTGCCCTGTTCGTTGTGTTACCTCTCTGGAGACCATTGCAAAAATAAGGGAGACTGAGTAACTCCTGGCAGTCAGGTCCCGGCATGAGGCCACTGCTGAGTCCTGCAGCTCTGATCAGCTCCAGGCAGGTGGTACTGCTGGAAATGGTCTCTGAAGCAGAGCAGCCTCTGATTTAATGGTCTGTATGGTGAGAGGTGCCTGAGCGAGTAGAGAGGGAAGGCTACAAGAAAAGCTGGAACCGGATGGTAATGTGATCTGGTGCTTTTCACCTCTAGGTCATCAATTCAAACCTAGCCGGTTTAGAAGTAGCCAAAAATTATTTCCATATGGGTCAAGAGAGATGCATGTGAACACAAGAGTTGCTGTATCAAAACAGACAAGATAATCTGGAGGTAAACAGTTGCACAATAGTTTCTTGTGTGGAGAAGTCTGCAAGGTATAAAGCTGAGTAATTCCTGATCAGTTTGTATCCTTGGATTGTGAGGGCGAGATTTCTTTGCAAATAACTTACAATTTGTTTCTTTCTCCTAAAATGTAGTCTTTTTTCTTACACCGTAACTAAGAATAATGAACCTCCCATTTGGCATTCTCAGTGGTCTGTACAGGAGATTATAAATAGGCATATATATATGATATTTGCTTAACAGGAACCAGTTTGTGTGCCATAGGTGCTTATCAACAAACCATCAGTGCTAAATTGTGTACTAGAATTATTTTGAAATCTAGAAATGTTGCTGCTTATCGCTTTAGCAGAAAAATGCACAATATGCTGAGTGAAACCTGAGTAAAATGCATCAGGAAAGCTTATCAGATGCATCGTGGGTGATAATAAAGTAATGGGGGAACCAAATAGAACATAGGTGTCACTAAAGAAGAGCATTCAGCAGCAGCAGCAGATCCTTCTGCATCTGAGGTGTACTCAAATGTATTGATTTTAGCTAAGCACACCAATGTAAACTTGTTTATAGTATTTAACAACAGATGCAAGGCCTATTAAATGGGCATTTCATAAGCTGCTCTGCCTTAAATATTTTATAGAAATGTAACTGGTACAGACTGAAAGATCATAAAAATTAGTATCATCTATCAAGAGCACTGAACTAACAATTATTCTGAGTTTTGATTATATCCTTGATAAACTCAATGGGATATTGTAGTGCTTGAACTATCAGCTCAGCTAGCAGATGAAGAAAAATTACACCATTCCCCTTCCTGTTCTCACTGTTAGATTTATATTTCTAAAATACTCAGCTGTGGTGGGAAATCTACACTGAGGAAGGTTGGGTCGAAGTAATTGAAAAAATAATGAAATATGCTAGTATAAAATAAGGCCAAATTAGATTTTCAGTACATTTATTTCACAGTTTTTATCCTCCCCAGATGCAAAACCATTGCAAAAGTAGCAACCTACAAACTTTTTGTAGTGAAAGTAGCTTTTGTAGGCAAAATGTATGAAATCCTATCCCCACTGAAGTCAGTCTGTTGGCTTCCATTGCATATATATGAACCTGACTGGATACATGTGCCAGTGCCTGAATTTTCAGGCGACCAAAAGAGTAATGTGAAACAGTGTGTTTTGGATTTGCCAATTAAAATATAAAATTTCAGTGCCAGTCGAATAATTATTAAAAGTCACTTTGTGTACTTGGAAAACTGTGATGCTTTCTGCTCTCCTCCACAAGTGGAATAGAAGCACTATTTACTTTGTCATCACCTAAAGTTATTGCTGTAGCTCCTGAGATGTTGCAGGGTTTTCCAGCAGCAGTCAGGGGAGGTCAGTTTAATAAGCTAATAAATATTTCTTGAATGACCTGACTTTGTATTTGGTATAAAGAACTCTGAGTAGTGCCAAGTAGGATAGAAAATAAAGAATAAAAGTTCCAGAGATTTTGCCAAAATTCTCCACAGATTACTATTAGCCTCATTTATGAGACTGCACAGAGGACTGTGAAATCTCCTTTGAACTCTTAGGGCCAGATGGTTTTGCTGTTAGATCCTAATGACCCACAGCAGTGTGCGTACACAGACGCCCCGGTTACCAGTTGGCTGCAAACACGGGGTGTAGGCAGGAGAATTCATGATCTGTGCTTCCAAAACACAAGCAATTCCTGCTTGGGTAGCGGGGGAGCCTCCCCTTGCTAATGATGCTGTAAAAAGCTTTTCTGCTCACCTCTCTAAGGGGAGATAATTTCTAAAGCGAGTCATGAGCATTCCGGGCTTGGAGGAGTGAGTGACAGGCACGGTGTAACATGCAATTCTTCTGATGGCCATGAAGCCATTGAAAGGCAAAGAGACTCTCATGGGCTTTGTGGATCTCCAGTCCCAGCATTGTATCTCCATTCATTCTCAGTGAGTGAGGGAAAGGCTGGACTCGAACCAATTAAAGCTTTAGGGCAGAGCAGTAGCTGTGGTGCTGTCACATGGAACTGCTTGGAAGACATGATTTATTTTGGATTACATTGGTTTCAACTGGTATAATATGAACTTCCTGAATTTTCTAGGATATGTAGACAAAAAGCCTAAATATGGTTTTACTCATCTTTTAATTTAGAACTACAAGTGTTTTGGTGACCTATGAAATTATTTTAACGATCTCTGCACAACACTGAGCTGTCAGCACTATAAACGTCATCCCAACTGGATACTAGTTTCCATCATGGTCATTTAGCCTCACCAGCAGAGCTACCTCCATGTGAATGTCTTCTCTATGTCAAGCTGTGGAAATAGTCACAGTTGCCAAGAAGCATCAGTCAAACATCTTCATAATACTCCATTTAAAGAGAGAGATGCCAACGCGACATCTAGGAGCACCGTGACTGCAGCTTGTAGCTTCAGGCACAGTGGTCGGTGAATGATTTACATGCAGACCAGTGCTTTTATCTCTGGTCATTAAAAATGTGTTCCTGAGTAGCTCATCTTAGCTGACATAGGCTTATCCTTAACTGTCCTTATTGTAGCACTAGGAAAAGTCACAGTGTAAGGGGGAGTGCTACAGAGAATGGGAAGTGTGACAAATTGAATTTGATACGAGTTTTGAGTGCTGGTACAAGATGAATATGGGCCCGTCACACAAGGCTGCTCTTTTGTTCTTATAAAGGAAGCACTGAAGTTGTTTGACCAGTGTCTGTATTAACCAACAGAGAGAGAAGTTATCTGATGGTACCATTTTTGTCCAACCGGGAATTCCTGAGCCAGGTTTAGGCTGTAAGGATGTTTCTGAGATACTGACAAGGAGTAAAGTGACAGAATTTGAGAATAAAGCTAGAGGTGAGGTGGCAGGGGAGGTGTGGAAAAAGTATGTTGTAGAACAATTGGGCATTGAACATTCAAATCTTAGAATCAACATTAAAGCTCCCAAAAGATTGGCATACCTTGCTCTTTAGGTGGTTAGTTTTTTTCTCTTCAGAGTAAGGGATCTTATCACAAAGTTCTAAAGTACTGGGTTTGTCTTAGCCCACGTTGACTTCATGGTTCAAACATGGCAAAACATTCTGTTGCATTTTGGATTAATTCTTGTAAGGCAGAAAAGACACGGTCACAGGATTTTTCCAGCGCTGTTGCTTGGTCTTTGAGAAAGTTATTTAAGATTGCCTTGCACTTGCATTTGATGTAAATTTGATGTAAAACATGATTTTGTACATATGGAATTTCAGCTGATATAGATTCAGTGTAAACTAGCTGTTTTTTTTTCCACTGAGGATAAAAATAAGGTGTGGAAGCTGGGTGTTTCATAGAACTCTGCTTGCAAACCATCACTGCAATAAGTGAGGCAGCCCCTGGCTGTGCAGGAGACCTGCCATTGTATTGTGTGGGCTCCTGGAGGGATATGTAATAATTCAGAGCCCTCACATCTTGTGTACAACTTCATTTTTCTCCAAAGCACCTCTTTAAAGCCTCTTGTCCTTGGCTTTTTGTGGTTCCAGTCCTTTCTATACATAACCAAGACGGATTCCCTTTCTTCCCAGCTAGTTGAACATGTAGTTGCCACAGCCTTTTGAATCAGAGGTGTCTCCTTTGAAGCCCTGAAAAGATCTCTTAAGTCAGTGAACACAAAGCTTAGCAAGTAGAGGCGTTTGTATCTGTAGTGAGTCAAGAAGGTTCCAAACGCATCACATCCACGACAGTTAATGAAATCAAAGAGACTGCTTAGGAAATGTTCCATTCTTCCTGTGTGTCCTGGTTCTGCTGGTTTGGGTTAGCCCCGGAGAGGGTCTCTGAGGGGGCATGCACTGTGGTACCCAGTGGCCGTACACAGTAGCCCTGTGTCCAGGGCTCATCCAGGGGATGAGCAGTGCCCCATGTGCCATCATGATACAGCCATCACAGCCACCACCCTGGGCTTGGCAGGAGCAGGCACGGCTCCCACGCACTGCGGTGCGTGCCACTAGTCTGGGCAAGAGGCTGAGCCCAGCTCCTCGTCCTTTGGAGCTGCGTTTCTTCCATTTAAGGGAGAAAGCAGAACATGCGCTGTGCTCCGCTGGAAGCCTGGCTGGCAGTGAGCAAACGCTGTCAGGGAGCTCCTGACATGCAGCACTAAGATAGCAGAGGTCTCGAATGACTGGGATTCCTTCGAGCCTTGGTCAGTATCACAGACGGTTTCCAACTGGGCAAAGTACAATATTTTCCCTCTGCTTTTTATGAATGGCCGTATAGTATTGTGCTTGAGTCAGAGTCCTCCACGAAAGCCATTCATAAAAATAAAAACAAAACAAAACAAACACACACAAAAACTTTCTAGGCCCAATCTGGAGCCACTGGGTGCCAAAGGCTGGGAAAACACACTGGCAGCTCAAACCCCAGCTATCACTGAAAGTATTCAAGGGGCTTTCTGGTGGTCTGAAAAGTATGAAGTGCTGTGTGGAAGGGCAGCTGGTAGAATTATGGTGACACATACTAGGCAGGAAGCCAGGGCTGGCCTTGTTTCAGACATTGTCTTTCCTCTCATTGAAGTGTCAGGACCTAATTCATGGAAAATTTGGTGAGTTGGCAGCTCTTTCAGAAGATTTCATTGAGCTACAGTGTGTGAGAGTCACATGAATGCGGTGCACGCAGCCAAAAATATATGGGGATTTCTGAACAGGAGAAAGCAGTCAGCCGCTAAGAATGTCTGCAGATTTCATAGGGCTTGGGAGTAAACGTACACAGGTGTAATCAGCAGGCAAGGAAAAGAAAACAAAGCAGAAAAACCTTTCAGATTACCGAAGAGCTCCATTAAACGTGAAACAAATAATGTCTTTGTCCAAGAGCAGCAAATGCCTGTAATCAGTTCAGGGCTTGCAGTCCACCTGGAAAAGGTGTCAGGAAAATGCGTGCCTTACTAATCACTTCTCCACTGCAAGGGAACTTAATGGAAAAGAAAAAGATCTGCCTCAAAGTTTAAAGACAGACCCAGTCATTGCTTTCTTCTTTTTCTTTTTTATTCTCGGTCAGTTATTTATGTGAGAGCAGAACTTAGCGCCTGAGGCAGGGGTACAAAAATAAAACAGCAATAAGATTCCACCAAATTAGAAAAATGAGTGCAAATAAACAAAGCATCCCTTGTTAAAGTGGGATGCTGGTGGCCAGCAGTCTGAATTGAATCAGTTACATTGAATTTACATTTTCATTGATCCTTCCCACTGAAATGCTGCTCTGAAAGGCCAGTTACACTAAACTGTTTATTCAGAAATATTCCAGTTATTTCCTACTACACTGTCATGAAAATTAGGTTTTTGGCTATCTAGAGGGACAGCGTGTTGGCTTCTACCCAAGCAAGGCACTAAAATCACTGCTGGGATTAGGAACAGGCAGGAAGGAAGGGCAGGAAGAAGATCATTGGGTGCCATTCATACGCTTTGAAAACAGAAGATCCTGGGGGGTAGAGAGGGGGGAAGGCTGCTTTGCCCCACTGAAATAAGAAAAGCCCTTTTGTGCTCACGGTGTCAGGATTTCTTCTTGTATCTGTGGTTGTATTGTTCCATACAGATCCTTGCACCCGCAGGGGTCACACCACCAGTGGTGGTGTATTTTAAGTACGTGGATGTCAGTTCCCTAGCTGGTTCTCCTCCTCCTCCCCGCGGCTCCAGTGGATGAGGTGGGATGGAGGCCCATGAGTTGTGTTCCCAGCTCATCTGGGACCTTGTTTCCCATTCCCAGGTGGGAGCAGCCAACTCCTCAGCCCCTGGCTGCGCCACCTGCATGGGCAGGTGGGCACAGCACCCATACCTACTGCTCATGTGTCCAGCCAACCCAGTGACAGGAATCCCAAAACCACACCAATTGGCTTTTGAGGCTCATCACTTCTTTCATTGGAGCTCCCAAACCATTGCTTCCTGTGGCCAGAGGCATGGTTTGCCCTGGCTGCAAGCTGCAGCAGGGCTGGCTTTGGTCCATCAGGGAGCCCTGCCTTGGGAACTGGTCCCTCACCTCTGTCCAAGCTTGTCAGGAAGGAGGGCTTACTTGCAACTCATGACTGAAAGAGTGTGGAAGAGGGTGCACAGTGTAGCATCCATGGAGACAGCAAAATCTGGCTATAGAACTAGGCTGTATGAAGTCTGGTAAGTAATGCAGCAAAGTAAATCCAGCCATGTCATAGCATAGCTGGAAGTCGTAACACGCTAAAGTAGACCTCACCTTTATTTTGCTTGTACAAATTTAACATATTCTTCTACAGCCAGAGTAATCAGAGCAAGGTCTTGCTAAGTGTAGGACTCTAAGAGCTGGGTACATTCATCACTCCAGTTCTGAATGTGACTTTTGCCTGTGTTTTATTTCCTCTGCTGAATGGAACCTTCAGTGAGTTTACTTCTCATTATGCTTTCTTTTTTTGACTTTTCAGCCTCAACAAGTGGTTCAGAAGAAGCCTGCTCAGGTAAGAAAAGCTGATTTAACTTCCTTGGACTATCTTAAATTGAACACTCCCTCAGTATTTAGACTGGTCTCATTTACTGTAAAGAGTGAAGGGAAATGCATCAATAACATGAAGCAGGGGATAGCTGCTGGCTTCTCAGGCAGAATCGCATTTGAAGATCTTCTGTTGGATGGTATTGTTCTTTAGTACCTTAGACAAAGTGTAACTAAGGTACAATGAAAACAGTCAAGTACACTGCATTCATGGCCTCTTCCATCTTATTTCACCAGGACACTCACGTGAAAGACAAACAAACAAACAAAACAAAAAAAAACCACTAATTATTACGTAACTCTGTTACATGTGCTCCAGCAGGGAAGAGGTGTGGGCATGGGACTAAGTCTGTCCATCTCTACTTGACAGACTCCATGGGGCAGCACTGCTGTTCCTTGGTGAATATGAATGATTGCTGAGTCAGGAGCAGAATGGGCCATTGCTTTTCTGGAGGGAAGTCTGTTTTCAGAAGGGAATAATACTTTCCTTTTTCCACCTTATGGTTTTAATACATTATTGTACAGTGTGCATTATAGTAATGTCTACTGCAATCTGAATTAAGAGCTGTTACATAAGAAACAGAAAACATCCTAGCTGTGAGTTGAAGGGGTGAAATGATGTAACTCTCTAAAGTATGTGTAGGAATCAAGTTTCTACAGAAGAAATCAATACACTCACAGCGGTGGTGAATCAGTGGCACTGGCAACAATACTAATGCCTCCTAATAGCAGAGATAACATTCTATATGAGTATTGTAGTGTCTTCAAGTGAGGTAAGTTTTGCAAGGAGAGGTAATGTCTTTTATTAGGCCAGCTCACAGAAGAAATGCAGCACCAGTCCCTGAGGACCCACCATCTACAGCCTTCTGACTACAACACACAATTCAAAACACACTGAGTTGTTCTAATAAAAGATATTTCCTCTCCCTGGTCTCATTTACATCCTTCAACTGTGAGGGCCGCAGTCATGCTGTTCCTTGGATAGCCTGGTAGTAAATCTGCTGGCAGGCACAGAGCCAGCCTTCTCCTCCATGGCACTGGGGAGGGAGGAGGCTCAGACCGTGGTGTGCAAGGGAGGCCAAATCCAGGAGGCAGAAATGGAGGCTGCCTGAGTGGTGATGGAGTGTGAGCCCTGGCACAGGAAGGGAGGGAGTGCCTGGGACCAAGGCTGAGCTGGGTTTGCTTGAGGATGAAGCAGGGCCCTGGAGTACCATATTCTGGTAGGAGGACAAAGTAACAGCCGGTTGAATGATATAGGAGTTTGAATTGAAGCACTGAGATTCCCAGGATGGATCTTCCCATCCTTCCTTTCCCAAAGCAGTGGTTGTGGTGATCATGCCACGGGTGTTTCAGCCAGCCGGGTGCAGCCGCTGCTGCATCTCCTCAGACAGTGAGAGCGAGAGAAGGAGCCCTTTGACATCCCCATTAGTAATGGAAACGTTTGCATAGAAAAGTAGGAGGCACGAAAGAATGCATAAAAGGAGTGAGAGGGCTTTTTAGCAATCCCCAGTCATCACAACAGGACTAGTGGAATTACAGTCTTTAAATTATTTGTGTGCCATGTCTTCACTCAAAGAACATTTCTTTTTTTTTTTAATCCTTGGCCTGAGGGATTTCCAGTGAAATCACTGACTTGTCTTTAACCCTTCCTGGTCTAACCAGGCCCTAATCCCACACTCCTGCTTACACAGCACTGCGGTTTTGCTGGCTGTTTGTGCATGATGGGGAACAAACTGATGACTGAGAGCAAGTACTACTGACAGCATCTTCCTTTGGCTGGAGGAAGAAGGAGGTAAAGCAGTGCAATCCCTGGGACAATCAGAAGCTTCGTGCTGCTGGGCTGTCCTGTAGCTTTTCTCCATTCCCTTTTACACTACTGATTTTCCCTTTAAAGGAGGGAGGTTCAGTCTCAGAATTAACAACACGAACATGAGCTCATGCAGGCTTCCTAATCTGACCTGTCTAAGGAAATAATGATAAATTATATAAACATGGGGACTACATGGAAGTTCATGGAGGATAATGTAAATCTTACTCTACATGCAGAGGAATCTCTTCCTTTTCCATCTGTTTCCTTCAAAATATCCTCCCAGATGGCTTTACCATGTGGCAGTCTGGATTAAGTTAGAAATGTGTCCTTTCTTCATCAGTGAGGACTGAAGTGGCTGTGGTCAGGAACTGCTGTGTGATTGTGAGTGTGTACCCCAGCCTGCCATAGTAGAAGCAGCAGAAGCTCTATCCCTGAGTGCAGCACTCTGAATTATTGGCCTTTCCTATAAGACTTCTGTGAGTGCTACTTTACATCACTGTTGCTGTCATTCCTGCTTCTACTGCATATGCCTCTTGGTTTTGTGTTATATATAAAAATATAGAAGCGGCAAAACCATATCACATTCTCCTTCTGTTGATGAGAGTTTCTTTCCCATCACCTTTTCCCAGGTTTTAAGCATTGCACAGGACTCCGTCACGCTCTGAATTTCTCTATCAATATCTGTTGCCAGCTTAGGGCTGCACAGATGCCTTTATAAACTTCCACAGTATTCTCAGACATCCCCAGAGCTCTGAAGAGTGACAGTCATGCAGACAGCAAATGCAACTGTAAATTCAGCTGGAAAGCTTTAAGTAATGTCTGTACACACCTCTGTGATGTTCTCTGACACGTACGCTCACACTTCCGTGGGGAAATGAAGAAAAGATACTGAGCCTGACTGCACGCCATCAGGAAGTTTAGCACCTTCACATAAATATGTGCCTAAACCTCAAAAACAAGAAACTCTCTTTAAATCCACCGTTTCAGAAGAATGGGCAGCCAAACAGTCCAAATGATGAAGTAATATCACTGAGGTGTGCAAAGAAACAGCCCAAACACAGATTTCTCCCTTTCCTTGTTTTTAAGCTATTTGTGGCAGCTGTAGCCTCTGCCAGATGGGAGAGTTACGCTCTTAAGTAATACAAAGGAAATAGATATTTTTAGGGAAACATCATGAAAGCTTTCAAGGTTCTCTGAAAACAGGACATGTTTTATTGTGATTGTTTCTGGAGAGGAGAAATCCAGTGAGTGTGGAACAGCCCTTTGAAAGTCTTTTTATAACCTCTTCGGGAGGTCTGTTAAAGTCTGAATCCGTGCAGTTACTTGAGGTTGTGTCAGAATCCGACAGGCATCATAGCACTCCAAGCCCAAGTGTACTTCTCTATCTTACACTAGGTGCATTAGTTGCTCTTAAAACAAAACAAAACAAAGCCTAACAAGAATAAGAGCTAAAAACATTGTTTTGTATAGGAAAGCAAATGCACATTCGTGGTGTTTATTCATCTTACTCAGTTCTTAGTCTTGTTAGCAATTAAGTCATGCATGTTAATTAGTCATAATAAATATACGCCTCACAACTTCAAGTTATATGTGTTCCACAGCTGCACCCATCTCATATGCATTCAGTGTAGGACAAACAGTAAATCCTACAAGTGTCAGACAGGCTCTGCAGCCCAGGAGCTGCACTGATGATTCACATATTCATATGCAGCCCAGAAGCATCAGACCAGTCTAGCAAGGATTCAGGCTTGAAAGAACCCGCTGGTGTCACAAAAAGGCTGTCAAATCACTCACTGCCACACAGGAGTGCTCAGACTCTGAGAGAACACATAGCACTGCTCAAACCCAACTTACATCCTGCCCACTGGGGAGCAGTGCAGCTTTGCTCATTGTAGCAGTGGCTCTAGAAACACCTTTGCCCTAGAAGATGACCTGGTACCCTGGGTTTTCATCACTCTTCCCACTTCATCCAGCGAGTTGTGCTGTGTGTGTTATACTTTTTCTGTGTTTATTGATATGGAGAATTGGGAAGTTGTCAGTTTCCAGAGGGAGAAAACTTTATTTTCTGTACGTATGTGGAATTTTACACTTCCAGCATAGAGTGCATGTGTGTTTTTCACACTACTCCTAAACATCCTCTGAACGATTGAGCTGCCTTTCTTTTATCACTGCCATTGTTAAAGCAAACACTGAATGTTTTCCCAAAGACAGCTGTAGGAACCACCTTATACGTGCTGGAGACCCACAGCACTACATGTGTGCATGCCAGCCATGTGTGGGTATTACACCATGGTGAGCCTGGACTCACTGCACCTCCTCATGTGGGGCATGGTTCCAGTGGGGCTGCACAAAGCATTCCCAGCAGGACCAAGCCCTGTACCCACAGTGGGGCCCCAGATCAATGCTCTCTTCCCACCACCTGAAAGGGCACAATGTCTTTTGGACTTCTGCATAAACAGCTTCACAGTGAGATAACCTGTTTGTATTGACCCTTTCCCCATATGTGTCCCTGGAAGGTTCGTTTTTCCAAAGCTTCACATTATTACCATCGCTTACGTTTTTTAAAATCAATGGACAGTTTCATTTTCATTTTTTTTAAGTTCTTGCTTTGGAAAAACTTTCCAGATTTGGCTTCTGAGCGTTCTTGAAACATTGAAGCGGTCTGTTAGGACTGCTGGCAAAAGAAACATGTAAAGCAAAGAAATCAATAGAAATAATGTTGAATTTGTGGACTAGAACTAGAATCACTAAGAAATTAGGTCACCTTACTGGAAGAAGGAGCTTGCAGTTCCCCTCACAGTGGTTTGAATTTGATTTTAAGGGCATCAGGAGAATCTATTGCTTTCCACATGGTTGATGGAGTAGATGGAGTCTCTCAGAGGGTGCCAGGCCTTAAGTCTTAATTTCTTCCTCCTTCCAGGATACAAAGGTGGCAACTGCATGGTGTGGTTTCCAGAGAAAGATAGAAACTGTTGGTTTATGGTGATGGGGACTCTGAATGATTTGTCTCAAATGAAATAATAATAAAAACAAAAAAAAGTCTGTTTAAAAGGAGCACAAGTTTCTGAAACAAACACAAAAATATGAGGGGAAAAATAAACGAAGTTCAATATCCAGAACAGATGAAGCACTAAAGAATGAGGGTTAGAAGAGGAAGCTGGGTATTTCTGATAGTAAAAGGATTGTTTCTATATGAATAGAACCTGAATAGCATGATGCAATGAGATTTCACCTAAATACCCCAATCACTGTATGATTCAGACTTCCAAAGTGTAACTCTTTGTGATTTTCCTTTATTACATAACCATGGCTGAACAACACTTCTGAGACTGGTGTTTCCAGACATTGCATTTTACATAAGTTAAAGAAGTTGAAAAAATATGTAACCAGAAGAAAGTAAAAAGAAAAAAAAAAGAAAAAATGATCTTCGGTGCATGAGTATATTCAAGTATTTGGTGAATTTCAAAGAATCAGGAATCAAAAATAGAGTGATCATATGGTGTATGTTGCTGCTCTGTAAGGTCATCTTTTTAACGTCTTTATAGTTTCTTTTATTGATGGTGGCCTCTCAGTTCCAGGCTGTCAAGCACTGCCAGCAGTTACAACTCCATACAGTAAATAGTGCAGCCACAGGGTCATCCATTGCACATCAGGTTTATGAAAAGCGCTTTTATAGAAATTGATTTTGCTCACAGCTCATTCACATCTTTTCTTCAATTGAGCTTCCTTCTACCAGTAACAAAAACATAAAACGAGCTCACTTTGCATTTCCAAAAGGAGCAGACAGATGTTTTACCAAGGTAGTTAAACATTTAAGTGTGCACCATAAACTGCTGCTTCACTTAACAGCACATCTTTAGATACTCACATAACATTTGTAATACAGCCCTTAATCTTTTCGGTCCAAATGTACCAAGAGATACACAGACAGCCATGTTCCCCCACAGGCAGAATGTGGGAGTCTGGCTGAGAAAAGCAGCAAATCCCCAGACCACTAGTTGCCCAGTCTCTCTCTTGGGGCCAGTAGACAGTTTCCCTGCAGGGTCAAGGGACACCCAGCAGCTGTTCCTGCTCGGCAGCTGCACTGCTGCAAATTCTGCAGGGGAGGAGGAATATTCTGCTTCTTGCAGCACCACGGTGGCTGTGGAAGTCACCCTGAAAGTAGGTCTCTTGCAGAGCTGCCCAGTGCCTCTCACCCAAGGAGGCTTTCAGGCTGTACATGGTGCCAAGAGAAAAGCATTATCCATGCTGCTTGCCCAGCTTTGGACTGTGGTGCAGTCAGTGATTGAGAGGTTGAATCTGAACAAACAAACAGGAGGAAAGTAGTTTGGTTATGTCCCAGCTTCACACAGCACCTACTTCAGTGCTGAGTTCTGCATCACCTTGCTTGGCGTGCCCATGGTCTGAAAGCAAGCTGAAGTGCTTGTCCCCTCACACTAAGGGACAGAGGTGTCCCTGTCACCTGTGGTGGAAGAGCCTCCTGTATTCTTTGTATTTTATCCATGCTGAACACTTGCAGCATGCAAGTCCCTTTTTAGGGAAGTCTCTCTGTGATTCGAACATCGTCTGCTGAAACTGAGATGTTGATGCTCCCATTTTATAAGGGACTTACGAGCATGCAGACAGTCATGTTTCGACGTAACTAAAAAGGAATCAGACCTCCAGAGATATTTTTTCTTCTTGGCTTGCTAGGAATAAGCTGTGGGATTTAGAGTCAGGCATCTGGACCATGCAGCTTGGAGGTGCCCTGGCTTTGTCAGTCATTTTTGAGTCATTTGAATAGCAGGAGTGTCACTACATCGCCCAGCCTGGGAGGGGTCTTCCACTCCGAGCAGCCACAAAAAGATTATGTTAACTGTTTAAACATGGAACACATCATTTCCTTGACACGAGCCCTAGCACAGGAAGCAGCCATCTGAATGCAGCGCTGGTCACACATTAGCCAATTTGATACAGACATGCTATCAGGTTGCTGCTCGTTCTCAAGGTACGAGGCAAGGCCTGCTCCTAAAATTCTCCATGCTGAGCACACAGAAACACACAGAAACTCCAACTGTTGGGCAGCTCCACACATGGCGCTCAGAGCAGGTGTTGCAGCTGAGTACTTGGAGGCCAGAGGGGTAACTTAAAACTTTCCCATAAGCGAGAAGTATCATATCCTTGCAATTTCTCCATCTCCTACTTCTCTCCCCTTCCTTCCTGGGGAAGAAGCCCACCATGGGCAGGGGATGGCCGTGAGCAGGAAGGCCTTTGACCCTGTGGCTGTGACCACAGATGTCAAGGGAGGAACCACATTGAGTTCAAGAGTATCAAGAGCCTGTACAGCCAATACTTGGGTACTGAACTTCGTAAAGGCTCTGCGTCTTTCACCATCAGCATCATTGTTCCTCCACACCCAGCTGGAGTCACTGTAAGATGCCCTATTTCTTGGCATAAATATTAAGAATCCCAGGGCTTTAATCCAGCTCTTTTGCTCCACTGAAAAACATGGGACATGGGCCTTATGTAACTAAGACTGGCTTCAGGGTTATATGAGACAATCTTAAACAACATACTACAATCCAGTTTTAGGAATTGACACGTCTTTGCTTTGCCTGTTCAGGGCCATATCAGCTTTGTTTCAGATCGCATGTTATGAGTGAAGTATGCTGTAATGGAGATAAAATTAGAGAAACACAATGAGATTGAAGTTAAGACCAAAGAAAACACGTTTGTCATGTGTTAAATAATTTGCTAGAATAGTCATTTACAGTATGTGCATACCATCACTATTAAAAAAGATTTGGCTAGGGAAAACAGCAGTATGCTCAGCCCTTATTAACTGATATACATCTTTAAACATGCTCTGGAAGGAAACATTGAGAAGCCAGTATTTTATTTTATTCTAGAGTTTCCATGGCATTGGAAGAATTTTATAAGGTTCCTTTATTGCCTAAAACAACAGCCTTAGAATGGAAGAGTAAGAAGCATTTCACAGTCACTCTGCCAGTTACTGTGGGGTATCATCTGTGGAATTCAGTGAATTTAGTTCCTTGAAATCAGTACTGTCATGCTATTCTGGAGAGAGATGCAGTCTCCCTGGGCAGCCTGTCAGCACATGACACCTGTGCCAAATGTTAGGGCTGGCATGGAGGAGTGGGACTTACAAGCATGCCTCCTCCCATGTGGCTCACAGAGGAGAACTCGAGCAGAGGATTCCTTAAAGTCAGTACAAAATGAAATCAAAAAGGACATTCTAAAACCACTTTTGCCAGTGGAACTTCCATCCTGTGCTCTTTTTGTGCTACCCCTTTGTGCTGTGACAGTATGAGTGCTATCTGTAACAGGCTGCTGTCTGGAGAGGAGCTGTGAGCTCACTGTTGTTTATTGCACATCTGATTTTGTTAGCATGGTGTTGCTATACTCATGGACAGAGTAAAAGGTCGGGAAGCTTCTTCATAGGTATGCAGGGAGACATGCTCCTCATTCCCTCATGGTGAAGGCTTCAGGAGTGTGTATGTATTGCTCAGACATTGACACATTACAAAGCAGTGCACAAAGGACCCACCCAATGTCTTTGGGCTGTCCAGTGTCTGTAATCTCAGTTTCCCGCATATAGGACCTAAATAAATAAATAAGCTTTTCTCACAGAGGCTGGAAAAAAAAGCCATTCAAAATGACTGCCTATGTCCTGGGTGTTTTAGCACTCACATCTCCATAGCAAACTATCTCATGGATTCTGTTTGATTGGGATCCCAGTGCCACAAATGTTAAATTCTTGATCAAGTCCTCTCCTCCAGATGGTGAGCATCACCATGATGAAGTTCTGCTGCTGATCCCACTGGAAGGCATTTCTGGAAATGCTAGAATGTTTCCGAAAAATGTTGGCCAAAATCTCTCTTTAGGAATGACTTTCTTATATCAGAAAAGGGCTACGATATTGCCAGTGTACTTTTTTATGTTGCTTCTGATGTGTTGATGCAGTCACATTGTTAAAGGCCAACCTCTGAGCTCAGGTTTGGAGGGCTGTTTGCCACAAAACAACCATGGGAAAAGAGGAGGAGAGGGAAAAGAAAAAAAGAAAAAAGACTCACCCACATTCTGCCCAAATTCAGATCTCAGATTTCCCACATCCTGGTATTTAATTTCTCACAGAGTTACCAATGATTGATCTCATGGCAGGATTAGTGGGAAGAAAAATGAGAGCTCCATTGAAACCAGACTTGAGTCTGGTAAGATGGGACATGTGAGCTCTAGGACCCAGGAGATATCAGATTCAGGGCAGCAAATGGCTCCTCCTACCCTTTCCCTGATAATCATGCTTGTTTTGAGTCAAAATCTGGAAACTGAAATCAGAACAGCAAAGAGGCAGCTACAATATGTTAGGTGGCTCCCCTCATGGCTTCTACAGTCTCCTGAGAACTGTGTTATATGGTGGGGCATTTATTGTAATTTATATTAGTATTTGAATTTACGAATAGGAAAACGGATTAACATTGAGGTATAAATTGTAGTAATTTGCCTCGCTCCTAAAAGAAAATGTATTTTAAACACACATTTCTACCAGAAACCTTTTCTGATTTGATTAAAGAATATAGATGTGCTCAACTGGAAAAGAAACTCCCATAAAAGGCTCTACAATCAAAAGGAATTTTTCAGTATCCATTGAGCTGAACAGGCCCACACTGTTTAAATCAAACTATCTTGTTTAGAAAAAGCTTCTCCTGATGGTCGCAGTGCAGATGGAACTTGAAAAGTTGGGTTCCTTCTCCATGCTGAAGAGGACCATACCTTATTGCCCTTCCCACCAGATGGCATCGAGATATTCAAGAAGTTGAAAAATCTTTAAATGCATTGCTCTAAATCCTTTAGGAGTCGAACATGTTAATATGACAAGAAGTGTATGTCATTAGACCGTAGCTACCCTTTTTGGATTACCTGGTATTTGTAGATTTATTGGCAAGATGGCTTAAATTAGGGATATTTTTTTAGCCTGCAGCATTACATAATAAAATAGCAACAGATTTTTTTTGCTGTAAAAAAGGGGAGGAATTGGCTGGGGGGGAGGGAGGAGTTTATTCAAACCAACACAAAGTTCCCTGATTGTGCACTTTTTGCCTGTGCAGAGTGGTGCTCCACAGTTATACAATCAGTAATGTTTGCAAGGAAAACATTCCCATTACCCCATTTTGCTCAGAGTCATTGCCCTGCCTTTCACTGCAGACCTGCTGTTTAGTCTGAAACCAAAAATCAAACCCAGAACTGCAGCTCTCAAAGTTAAATACTCAGCGTTGCTGCCAGCACAAAGCCTCACCAGTGTCTGTGTGGTAAGATCAGTGATTAAACTCTTCAGACATTTAAAAAAGCATTTTACAAGTCTGTTAAGCTTAATCTTCCTTCTTTCTTTCTTTCTTTCTTTCTTTCTTTCTTTCTTTCTTTCTTTCTTTCTTTCTTTCTTTCTTTCTTCTTTCTTTTTCTTTCTTTCTTTCTTTCTTTCTTTCTTTCTTTCTTTCTTTCTTTCTTTCTTTCTTCCTTTCTTTCTTCCTTTCTTTCTTCCTTTCTTTCTTCCTTTCTTTCTTCCTTTCTTTCTTCCTTTCTTTCTTCCTTCCTTCCTTCCTTCCTTCCTTTCTTCCTTTCTTCCTTTCTTCCTTTCTTCCTTTCTTCCTTTCTTCCTTTCTTCCTTTCTTCCTTTCTTCCTTTCTTCCTTTCTTCCTTTCTTCCTTTCTTCCTTTCTTCCTTTCTTTCTTTCTTTCTTTCTTTCTTTCTTTCTTTCTTTCTTTCTTTCTTTCTTTCTTTCTTTCTTTCTTTCTTTCTTTCTTTCTTTCTTTCTTTCTTTCTTTCTTCCTTTCTTCCTTTCTTCCTTTCTTCCTTTCTTCCTTTCTTCCTTTCTTCCTTTCTTCCTTTCTTCCTTTCTTCCTTTCTTCCTTTCTTCCTTTCTTCCTTTCTTCCTTTCTTCCTTTCTTCCTTCCTTTCTTCCTTTCTTCCTTTCTTCCTTTCTTCCTTTCTTCCTTTCTTTCTTTCTTTCTTTCTTTTCTTTCTTTCTTTCTTTCTTTCTTTCTTTCTTTCTTTCTTTCTTTCTTTCTTTCTTTCTTTCTTTCTTTCTTTCTTTCTTTCTTTCTTTCTTTCTTTCTTTCTTTCTTTCTTTCTTTCTTTCTTTCTTTCTTTCTTTCTTTCTTTCTTTCTTTCTTTCTTCCTTCCTTCCTTCCTTCCTTCCTTCCTTCCTTCCTTCCTTTCTTTCTTTCTTTCTTTCTTTCTTTCTTTCTTTCTTTCTTTCTTTCTTTCTTTCTTTCTTTCTTTCTTTCTTTCTTTCTTTCTTTCTTTCTTTCTTTCTTTCTTTCTTTCTTTCTTTCTTTCTTTCTTTCTTTCTTTCTTTCTTTCTTTCTTTCTTTCTTTCTTTCCTTCTTTCTTTCCTTCTTTCTTTCCTTCTTTCCTTCTTTCCTTCTTTCCTTCCTTCCTTCCTTCTTTCCTTCCTTCTTTCCTTCTTTCCTTCTTTCCTTCTTTCCTTCTTTCCTTCTTTCCTTCTTTCCTTCTTTCAAAAAAAATAATAATTATAATAATAATTTAGCTGAATTGTACCACAGAGTCTCACATGATCTCTGCAGAACCAAATAAGCAGGCTCAGCTCACTATCTTTATGAAATATGTTTCTCATTTGTGGGGGGCTTTTCAGAGCACTGGGAAGGTTGAGCTGCCTGTGTTGAACTCTTTCTTTCACAAGTGGAAAAGAAGCAAAGGGAGAACCAGGGGAGCTTCAGAAAGAGCAGTGGCCACAGCCCCGTTTCCCACAGCCCCGCTTCCCACTGCTGCACTTCCTGCAGGCCCAGCTCCCCACAACCCCGGCGCTGGCTCTCAGAGTGGGTTACATGCCCAGCCATGAGCTGCTTGTTCAGGAGACCAGTGCTCGTAAAAATGTCACTGGAGCACTTCCCCTTTGAAAGGCCCTTTCATCTTACTCTCCTGCAGCCCCTCTCTGGTGGGCAGGCAGGCTTGACCGGGAAGCTGCCGCCTGGCTTTCCCGCATAGCTGGGCCCTAATGAGGTGTGTGCGGCTCTTGGCTGCAGGTTTTCAATCTCTTTCTTATTACTTCAAAGCTGCTGCTCCAAGGCTCAGACAAGTTTGATCGCTTGGCAAAATCTCTCAGCTGGGACTCAAAAGGAAGACATTTTATTTTATTGTTTATCATTATGGATAGATAGCTGGTCCCAAACCACAGTTGCCAGTGGCTGCATAAATGGAGTCGTATTGCGTTTTTAAGTGATAAAGGATTGGAGGTGTATAACTTCTGACAGTTGCTTCCTGTGTGTAACAAGCAGTCATTTTGGAGGAAAAAGAAATAGAATAGAAATCTAACAGGCCTTACTTAATTCCCCTTTTTGTGTTCTAAAATAAGAGTAGGGAGCAAAGGGTAAACAACACAGATCTGACCATTATCTCAAAACCAGTCCTGGTGTCTCTCTTACTGGGTCTTCTTGCCAGAAGGCAGAGCTTTCTGGTTCTTCCTTTGCCACTGATCATATAATATGCACAGGCATCAACGACCCTTCCAGCACTGCAGGGCTTGGGAGGAAGGCAGGCCTGTTCAGCTTTACCTTCATGGACTCCATCATCCTTCTGGGCTTTGTGGTCTCCACTGCCAGTGAAATAAGAGCTTATGCAGTGGCCCATAACATTGCAGTGGACTCTACAAGCCTAGGGATTTTAAAGATTGGCATTCACGCATGCATTAGTAATTAGAAACCATTATTACAGCCTCTTTTGCCTTTTGCTCCAGTTTGGGTTTTGGCTCTGGGTGTGCACACAGAGCAGTTTTAAACTGCTGTTGTTTACAGCCTCCTCAAGAAGTTTGTAAGAGCAGCTGATCAGAACTGAGGTTGGTCCAGCTCAGTTGTGTATGTTTCTGATGGCATTACTGCCTTATTTTCTGTAACATTTTGTCCCCTTTCCATCAAAACTGTTTACAACTCATGGGATTGAAGCTCTCTAAGATAGAATATGTCTCTGTCAGTGTTAGTACAGCATCCACAAAAGTTTCAAGAACCATTTTTCACTTTAATACTGTTCTTTGCAGACTCTAAATGGTGCTTCCTTGTGAAATTGTTCAAACTAGTACTGAGATTTTGCTGGAGATTTTCACTCTCCTTTTAATCACATGGGGAACAGATTTTTTCAAAGTGTTTTGACCTGCTTAGGTCAAAAAGGCACTTGCTGTACTCATATGCCAAGCTGCATTTAAGAAATCTGGCCTGACATGATTTAGACAGACAAGTCTCAGTTTCAAAAGGCTTCACCAGAGCTGGCTTCAGCACTGAGCAACGTGCTTGTCAGAAGCCTCACTGCTGAGTTATGTCAAGGCTGCTCTAAAATCCATGGCAAAGTTAGGCATTGGAAACAGGTTTATTTAAGCTCATTTGTAGGAGACATTGAGAGGCAGGTTCTAAGATGGGTACTTTTCAGAATATTTATACATGGACCAGCCTAATTTCTGTCTCTGGAAGTTCTCATCGAGTCCTTCTGGATTTCATGTCAGATAAACCCTTTATCTCAAAGTAACCAGAGTCATTGTCACTACATTATATCAAACAGTTCTACTAGTGACAGGTATGATAGGAGATAGATAGAAAAATGTTTTTGTATTTGCTTACTCAATAAAAATAAAAATAAAAATAAAAATAAAAATAAAAATAAAAATAAAAATAAAAATAAAAATAAAAATAAAAATAAAAATAAAAATAAAAATAAAAATAATTAAAAGGACTTGAATCTGTGTTTAAAGAAAACTGTTCTAATTTGGAGAGGAATGTCCTGTCCTGTCCAGAAGGGATGCTCCTGATCAATGTCCTGGTCCCATTCATTTGCCTGAACCTGTTACTGAAAACCCAAAGCTTGGCCCAACCTTGAAAAACACTTCAGCTGTTACAGGAAGACGATCTGTAGGAGTGGTTCATGGGTGTGCAAGGATGGTAACTCTCTCTGACTTCTACTGCTGTTATTGCTCTCAGCCATGTTGTTGGCACTGGTTCTCAGCTTTCTGGTGTCTGAGTCCTAGGGCAGCCCCAGCAACTTCATTCCAGCTGTCCCAGTTAGTAAACTTCCTCCAGCATCTGGAGACGTGGATTACCCAATAATCCTCACAAGCAGCCTTTTTGCTAGTCAAGAATTGATTCAACAGTGGTGGGAGAGGACGTCCTTCATTTGCTTAGCAAGTTTATGCATTTGAAAGGCCACAGGCTGATCACCTGCAGAATAGCATCACCATTTTGCTTTGTTAGCTCAGCTCACTTTCTATCTCTTAGAGAATATTTGGTCATTTATATGAAATTGGAATGACTTGAACAAACAAAAACTGTATACAGATTCTGAGTGGGTTGGCGTGTTCGTAGGGGGCAGAAAATGCAGCTTGAAGTATCTGCTTCAAATCAGAGAGCATGGATATTTCAGAACAAGACTGCATACGAGTATCCAAACCAGCACTTTGCATACATGCACACTCACAGAGGAGTGTTATTGTCACCACTGTGCATTGCTTTCCTCACTGTGGAAGCTTGGAGGATATCTCCAAGTTGAAATTAATTTTGGGATGCTTAAACTGCTTGCTCCCAAGAGCATTAGGCAGCTCTGCACATGGCCACCAGCTGGCACATAGGCACTGGGGAGGTTAAGCAGCAGTTCAGTAAGACCACTCATTGGTATTTCAACACTGGATTCATGTTATAGTTAAGTCTGCAGCCTTTTGAAGACTGAGGTCCTTAGGTAGCAAGGAGGTCCGTTAATGGCAAAGTTAATGGGAACATAGACATGCAAAGCAACAATGTTGTTTTCCAGCCCTTAAATGTCAACCCCAAACTGTCCCATCAGTTGCCACCTCTCCATTTGTCTCTATCTCTAATGTCATTATAGTACTAAGAGTTTTGCTTCCTTGGAGGGAACTGTCTGTTTGCTATCATCAGGGCTGTCCCATAGCTTAGTCAGTGATTGTAGGGTGTCACATGCAGGACCAGTGCAAGGAGAGGGCAGTGGGTTTCTGAACTGCCCTCTGTTCTGAACTGCTCTGTTGGTAGAGTTTTCAAATGTATTTTTAACCACCAGGCTGGAGAATTCACATTCCTCCTTACGTGCTGATAATGACAGTATATGGAAATTGCTTGCTTGCAGGCTGCTTGACTCATCTGTATTCAGATACAAATTTTCAGTATTGAAATAATTTCTTTAGATGCCTGTATAAAAATACTCTTTAATCCAGCATTTAGAGTTGTGTGACTTTATTTATGTGGTCACGGTGGTCTCTTCTGCCTTAATGAATCCTTTTGTTGTGATGTATGCTTTAAATACCTGTCATAATATGAGCTCTGAATTGAAAATCTCAAATTTAACTTTGCCTTACTGCTGAGTGACTGCTGTCACAAACTCAGCGGGACTGCATGCTGACTGACAGCCCCTTGGAACAGGAGTTTGAGCTCTTGCCAGCATGATTTGCAGAGGGCAAAGCAGCTTGAAGCAAAAGTTCCCACCCAAAGCCTGATGCAAAAAAAAATCTATGATGAGTGTCTGCTATTGCTATAAGAATTCCTAAAGCAGTTCAGTGTGCTGGCCATGGAGCAGTCGAGATGGCTCTGTGTAATGTCTGGGCACAGCCTGGGTATCTGCGACTGCAGTAGGAGCCACTGGCTTCAGGGACTCCTGAAACTATTAGTTTGCATGCCAGGGGATTTCAGACAAGTTAGCAGACAGTGGTCCACAGTCTGCAAGTTGCTCTTGTCAGCAGTTCTTTTTGACGTATCTATTCAAGCATACCCTTTCGGGCTTAGCAGCCAGTAAAACCTGTGCCAGTAGCAAATACTTTGTTATAAAATAAAAGCTCTGACAGATTCGGAGGCTCTGCATGTACCATCGCTGTGTTCCTGTAGTCCATCTCACAAAATCAGTTCTAGCTTCAGTTCATATGCATGAGCAGAAGGAGAAAAAAAAAATGAGTTGCCAACTGAATTGCCAGTTTCTTGAGGCAGTTAGCCTTGAAGGAGCTGTAAAGGAGCTTTGCTCCAGTAATTAGAATATAATAAAAGCTTTTAGAAAACTGAGAAACAGTTGTCCTTCTGTAGATGGGGGGATGCTGCTGTCAAACAGGAACCAGTTGTGTCAGTGTTTTCCTATGCCCTTTCAGGTGCCCTGGTGGATCACAGTCACAGAGTGTGTCTTGGGAGACCAGCAGCCTTCTGGCCTAGCTGCTGAATGCCAAACGAAATACCCAGGGGATCTAAAACAGGACAGTCTCCTATCTTCAGGCACGTGGGTCCCACCAAAGGTGCCATAGTTTGAAGCTGCAGTCAGTGAAAGCCCACTAGGCATGCTGACTGCAGGGAGCATTTCTAACGGAAGCCTGCTGCACTGCATCCTGGTTCTTTTTGTTGCCATCACTGTTAAATCCAAGCTAACAACAGCAGTGCCAGCCCCCTGCAGAGTAGCCCTTTTGAGGGCAGATCTTTGTTGTGGACCACTGGGAAACATGTGTCCTTGTTCAACAGATCAACACCAGGAAAAGGCGAGGGGGCCATGATGGTGGGTCCCAGTCCGCAGGGCACATCTGCCAGCCTCTTGATGATGATGCCTCTCCGGAAGAGACCATTAAACATTTGTGAGCATGGGGAAGGATTTCTCAGTGCTCTTTTCTAGGAGAGACAGCAGCTCCATATCACTTCCTGCTTGTTAGGTCAGTTACAGCAATTAAGGTTTGAAATAGCTCAGATGCTGTTTGCAGTCTGTCCTTACAGTATCACGCTGTGACCTGCAGCAGCTCACTTACATGGTAAGTTGGCTTAAGAACACCTGTCTGTATCTGAGCTATCTTAGGCTTTTGCAAGGCATGAACCTAATGAAGAAAAGTTTTCTTTCTGCTGTGCAACCATCTAATCTCTTTGCTGTCTTCCTGAAAACAGTGATGTGAAAAGTAGAGCTGCGAGTCTCAAGTGTTTTTAATAATCGGCTTATTATTAAAATATTGTTGGTTTTATCCTGATTTTTGGTTTCTCATTTTTTTGTAGTACTACAGCTGCGCGTTTGCGTATACATACCTGTCATTAAATTAATATTGATACATAGATAGGTAGATAGATAGACAGACAGAGAGATGAAAGATGAACTTCACATTTGTTTTCCTGGTCTCAGCAACAGAGACCATAAGGAAAAAAAAAATACTGTGAAATTCACAGTATAAATCAGGAAATTGGGCAGGTCTTTAGCTAAAAATAGTTCTTTATGGCTCCCCTGGCTGGGCTCAGAAATAGACGTACATCCTGCCATGTATTTTCCCTGTCTCCCATCGATGCTATGCTGTGATCAGAAGTCCACCATCATGGAGAACGGGTCAACTGGGGGGCAAGGCAAGGGTAAAACAAATTGAGTGCCCGCATGTGTACTGCGGGCCTCTGGGACTCAGTGGCAAGAGTGCTCTAAGGGATTAAGCACGTGATTGCCATCAGATACCATTAACCAAAACCAATGTCTACCTGTGTTATGTTCTGAGTGTGGAATCCACAGTCGTAATTTTTAACTGAAATACTTGGCTTGCAGGCAAAGCTGTTATTTTCAGTGGCCATCACAAGTTCTAAATTACCAAAGGTTCAAGCCAACGTACTTGGTGCTGCCTCTCAATACGCAGCCCAAGTTAGCTTTTCAGTAGGTGCCTGTAGACACCCCTTTTCTTCTTGCCTGAGATACTGTAGCAGTCACAATCCCATTCTGCAAGGAAGATAAGCGAGGAAAATGCATTACACGATAGCAGGATTAGATAGAGCGTGAGCGCCCGTCTCCAAACGCTGCGGGGGACGGAGTGAAAGTCGCTTAACCACGTGGTGAGTCAGGGATCGTTTTCACACAGGGCTCTAAATATAACCGTGCTGCGAGTGGGAATCAGTTGTTGTGTGGAAGAAATTGTTTATCTGCATGATAGATTGATGTCTCCTGGAATTTAAATATTAATTGAAAAGTCAAGGTCAGAGGGCGGCTGACACTTGACTTTGCTCTCTTTCCTCCGTCCACAACTTTGATCACACTACATCTTTCTTTGTGCCTGGTGCTCCAGCGAGTACCCCAGGGTCATGGCCTGTTTCCTAGTCAAGAGGTATAAACCTGCTGACTTAAATGGCTGAGGCCTGAGCTTTAGTGGAGGGCAGGGGTCTGGTAGCAGAGGGGGGAGCATTTGCTTCATGCTTTTCACATTTCCCACATAACCCAAAGCAGACTAAACAAAACCATTGTGAAATCTCATGGCTTGATGCTGCTATGGTTATATTTTTTAAGCTGTCATGCATTCATTTATACTAAGGTTTATTCCCTGGATTTACAGCTTTTTTTTTTTTTTTTCCCATTCTTTTCTTGGGGAGGTATGGGAGGGTACAAGGGGCTGAAACCTTTTGAAAGAGGATTGCAGAGAGTGGTGGCCTATGATTGAAGCTGTGTGTTTTTCCTTGATGCCGCTCTTCTGCAGCAGTGTCACACATGGTAGCATTTAGGAGCCCTTCACAGCTGAGGTGTTTCAAACACTAATGAATGGAAGTTTGGCCATATAATGCAGACAAGCTTGAAGGCATGCTTTGCTGAATGGTGTACTGTAGTGGCCTGGGAAAGGAAGAGAGTTATAAATTGTGTCAGTTAGCCACCGAGACAAAATGAAGCCATGTGGAAAATCAAATCTATTAAAGTATGAAGACTGTTATAAGCTGTTTTAAGCTGGTCATTCTTAAAAGCTCTCCGTTAGCTGAGGGGATAAATACCTATTTTTCATAGATCTTTTTCACGTGCTGGTTTAGGAAATGATGAGCAGCATTTAAAAAAAAAATCAACCTTTCTCTCTTGGCCCCTCTTATCAGAAATGTTTGTTGCTCCCAGTTTACTGTCTGTGTCCTGAAAAGCCCAGCACACTGGTTAAATAAGCAGCGTAAAAGCATTGCGTTCAGCCAGGTGTGCTGAAAGGAAAGACAGAGTTGGCTTTGGGGCTGAGGAGAATGGCCAGCAAGGAGGCAAAGGCTTCCCACAGCACCCCCGTCACATTGGATATCTGCTCAAAATGCTTCTCATAGGAGACCCATGACAGAGCACGGCAGGGATTTCTCTTTCTTGGTACCCCATGGGGTAGGAGGGAAGAGCAGCAAACTGAAGTCGTGTGGTCTGAGAGTGGAGACCTTACCCTGCTCTCCACAGTGTCTTCTTGAGGCATCACAGCAGCTGTACAGCACATTTTGTTACTGTGGGATGCGTAAGTCAGCCGCATGAGAGGGGGAGGCAGCCTTAGATGCACGGTCACCACATACTTATTTTTCTCCTTTTTGTATATTCTAGGAAGAGACTGAAGAAACATCCTCACAAGAATCTGCAGAGGAAGACTAGGAGACCGCACCATGCAATTTCTACCTCATCAGCAGTTGGGTCTTTTGAAGGGAGAAGACACTGCCTTGACCACTTATTTTCTATTGCCACGGTCTTTCCACTTTTGCCTGGGGGGGGAGGGGGGGAGAAATTGCATAACCTTAAAAAGGATTTGACTAATCAACTTCTTTATAATCCCTTCACAGTCCCAGGTTTAGTGAAAAACTGCTGTAACACAATGGGGACACAGATTTAACGATGCAATTTCAAATTACTGTTTTCAATTTTCTTAACCTACTAATAGTTTGTTTGAGCTGCTAAGTAAGGGTGGCTGGGTCAAGAAGAACTCCGAATCAGGTTTAAGTCATTCACTGCACTGCATATAAACAAGAAACTTGTAACATATTAATTATAATGGGCATTGAAATAGGAAAGGCTGGGTGTGTAACACCTAACCTTGCAACACTTCCAGCAACCCACTCCCTACTTAGTGAACTCTCTGTTTTAGAACACCAAAGATAAGGGATAGATACTACTTTTGTTTTGGTTTGGGTTTTATTTTTTGGTAACCTCCTTGTAGATTTGTACTTGATTTTTTTCTTTTGGTTTTGGTTTTGGTTTTTTGTTTTTTTTTTTTTAGTCTTACTGATATTTCAGGAAAAAAAATAAGTTGAAAGCTGAACTCTCACTTCATTCAGCTGGTAATCGGAAGAAAGAGCAACATGAAAAAGGTACTTCCGTTTTGCAAAAGGGAAGAAAGACAAAGATACGTTGTATAGTTTTACATACAAACATATCAGCAGAAGTAGTAAGAAACAAAATGAGCAGCCCTTGCCTTCTGGACAGAAGGAGTTGGCTTTCCGTAGAGCCAGGTGTTTTCTGTGGAAGCAGAAATGATTGACACTAGTCGCTAACGCCATTAATGAGTAAATCTTTATCAAGAAAAGCGTTTTAAATCGTGTAGAAAGGTACCTCAAAATTAATCGTGAGTTTATCTGAACAAAATAATCCTGATGTTTTGGTTATTTTCAACTAATTTCCACCCACCCTGCACCAGATTTCAAACAGGATGGATCTCTCCTCATTACTCATCAGTCATGATGTAAGAACCAACACCATGTACCTCAGTTAAGCTTGTCTATTACTTTAAGCAATGCATTTTGACATAGGATGGTTCACTGAGCACCTCTGTGCCAGTTGCGTTTCTCCATCTTCTCATTCAAAGCAGCACTTTTAGCAACAGATGCAATATTACCCCACTACTCAAAGCTACCTCTGATTTTTACAGTTAACTCAACAGACTGATAAATACATGCTGCTATACACATTCAATGCAGGAAGTTTTTTCTGGGTAGATAATCATGAGTATCTTCATCTTCCCCTTATTTCTACTTCCACACTTAAGTACAGTTAAGGAAGCAATATCTTTGTTGTGTTTCAGCATGACTATGTATTTCTCTCTCTCTCTCTTTTTTTTTTTTTTTTTAAATGTACTTACCCTGTTCTCTGCTAAACTTCTGTGTAATGTACTGTTAACTTGAATATATTTTTGTACTGAATTGCTGATAGGTTTGTAAGGAGAATTTTCTTCAGTGACACTACATGACATAGAAAAAAATTTAGCTGTAATGTTTAAATATTACTGTCCAAGTTTGTACCTCAAATGAATTGTTTAAGGAAATGGACTAATTGATTGACAAAGACCTACCTCCAGACTTTAAATGGAATGAACTTCTTCCTTTCAGCATTAGTTTTGAGACGTTTTGAAACAGTTAGGACTGCAACTAATCCCTAATTCAAAACTATTTTTGTAAAATAACTTGTGGAAAATGAACACATTTTAAATTACTTTCGTATTTAAAAAAGGGGGAAAAAAAAGAAAAAAAACGAAAAAAGAAGAAAAAAAAAAAACCTTCAAAGAAACTTGAAGCTTTGTAGGTGGGAAGCAACAAGCTCAGCTTTTGCATAATGCAATCACAAATATGTGTTTAAAAAAAGTAATTAGTAGATTGTAAGAAAATACTTGACAAGTATTTTCATGTATTTTACACAAATGTGATTTTGTAATATGTTTCAGCCAGATTTATTTTAAATGCTTCTTCTGTAGAGTTTCTTTATTCTCCTCCTCCTTCTCACTCTATTTTTTTCCCCTTTTCTCTCTCATTTCGTTTTCTCTCTGTTTAATTTCCTTTCCTCCTCTTTCTTAGTCAGTACTTTGTAACATTTTATTAATAACTGGGCCAGGGGTAGTTTCTCAGGAAGGCGTCTGTTGGCACGGCTTTCATAGCGAGCCAAGTGCAGTTAATGATAACTACTTACTGGCTTCTTCCAAGAGGCAGAGTCAAGAACTGCGGACCTCCTCAAAAGACTGCAGAGAGGGTTCACTGTCGGAGATCGCTGAGAAAGAGCTCCTCGGAGTGTTAAAACTAGACACGTTAATACGAAGTGAACAAAAAATAACCCGAGCTATGCAGTAGCTCTAGCAGGCTAAATCCAGCATCACTTGAAGTCAATACAAGGAATTCTGTTGACTTCGAAGGGCCTCCAGTGAAGCCTTAGCAAATCCCTTCTGGTTGGTTTTGTTTACATTTCTTTAAACCACAGTATTCATCAGATGACCCCAAAATAATCGCTGGGTGTGTGTCACACTTCGACCTCCGAGAGACTGACCACTCTGATGAACAGAGTCTTGTATTTTCTGTATATTGTAGTACAATCAAAACACATTACTACCTCTTAGGGCCTACTATACCTCGTTTTTTCAGACTGAAAACTTGCATGTGGCCGGTGAGCCAGTGAGAACATCATAAAATTTTTTATATATATAGTTTATTTTTGTGGGAGATAAATTTTATACGACTGTTCTTTGCTGCCATTGGTCACTGCTAACTAAGACTGGACATTTAACTCTTCTACCATTTCTGCAAGAGAGGTGTGTTTGCAGGAATAACAACAACGAAAAGTGCTTCAAGATGTTTAACTACAGTTTACTTCTCCTTTTGAGTGTCTTCTAACTTTCTGCTTTGTTCTTCATGTAGAGCTGCTGTCTACGATTGTACTTCAAATCGCTTGCTTGTTGAAAATGTTCCTTTAATGGATTATCACAGTCTGTTCAGCACAATAAACATCATAGCCTCTGTGATCCCCATGTTGTTTGATTCCTAGACTTTTGTCACAGTTCCATAAAATGGGTAATAAAGTTTGGTCACGATGACCAAATTTGTAAAAGCTTTGCATACAAGTAGTCTTTTTTTGTCTCAGGACCATAGGTGGGCATCTAAAAGAAGAGCATTTGCTGTGAGGGGCACCAGGGTGTGCCCACAGCAGAGGGACATGTTGAGAATGAGGTAGGAAGGAGGTATCTGGGTTCTTGGATTGGCTGAGACGGGTATGTGGTTGGGTATTGTCTGGGGTACTGCCTGAGGGGCTCAGGAAACTGCCTTGAAACTTCAACACCAAAGTCATCACAGGCAGGTTATGCAGGTTTCTTCTGGCTTGCACACTACATTTGCTCTTACGTGGTCCTGTGGCCTTTTACAGGGAGATTTTAAGATTGTGATGTGTGTACACCCATTCATATTTGCAACCATGCCCTTCTCACCAAGGGTGATTGTTCAGATAGTAATTTCTCCAATATTTGGTTTTATACATTCCTTGTATTCACTCGTTTGTAAAATATCCACCTAATCTGTTTTGGCCTAATAACCTCTGCTTTCCCAAGAGCTTTGTGGCATGTTCCCATTGAACTTGATTACTCGTAAAATAACCAAAGTACAGTCACAGAATGTGTGTTGAATAGTAACACATACTCATCAGTCCTGAGTCAGAGATGTGAGTAATTGCATTCCTTGCATTATGTGTCCTCCTCTCCTTTCTCACCCAGCTTGGTGGTAATAAAGGATAGTTCCACATCTCAGTCTTCCTGGTGGTCTCCTTCCTGTGCTTTCCATCACCCAGCTCTTCCTGTTATTGTACCCGATGTGATGCTTCAGCTGTAACCCACCCAATTGGTAGATCAGCCAAGTGGCTGAACTTCTGCTGCCCTGTGCTGAACTCCTGTCTACTTCTCATTAGTCACTTCTCCAGCTCACTTCACACCCACTTCCCTTCCGGGGGCATCTCCCAATAAACTTCTGCATGCTTTGTGCCACAGTGGGACTATTTGTATGTACAAAACCAATTGGCTTCTGCAGAAACAAGGCCTGTGTTCATCCAGCATCCAAGACTGCTCTATCCAAAATGCCTCTGGCAAGGGTCATGTTAAGTTTCTACTTTAGCTTTCCACTCCCATCACATTACAGTCATACAGAGACAGGGAATTACTGAAAGCCGGTGCTGCCAGTGCCTTGCACGGCAATTTGATTGTCTGTAGCTTTGTTTTAAACTGAAACATCTGCTCTTGTTGTCAGTAGAGACAGAGCCCAACACAATGGCAACATGTTCCTCTGATCACAAGACAGGAGTCAGATTTGTCACACCTTAGGCTTCACCTGAATGTATTTAAGGTTTTTCAAAGGTTTCTATCACATTTGCTTCTGGTTTCATTTGCATTTGGCAAAGTGTTGTACTTCACACAGCCATGCCGCAGCACAGGGCAGGAGACTAGAATAAATGTCAGAAGCCCTGCATTATCCAGACCAATGAGTACAAGCAACATCCTTGCACTGGAACTTACCTTAATGCACCTTTATTCACGGTCTTACGAGGGCAAGAGTGACAGTTTATTGTTAAAATCTTTAGAATTCAATTGCTTCATCAGCACTTAATGACCTGTGCTGGAAATAGAAGCTGCCAGTCTTCTGTCAGAATCTGACACAAAATACTTCAGTTTGGTGATATTTATGTGTTACACTAAAAACGACCCGGCCTTTCTTAGTCAGTGCGCAGAATTAAATGGTATGGCTCCTGATTTCAGTAGGAAATAGGTTCAAGAAATGAAAACCTGGGGAAAAGGAAGTTTTCATTTCCTATGGAACACAGGAAGCATTCATAATCTTCTGTCTATCCCCTGTCCCATAACAACTTCAAGGCTGTTTCCATGCTTTTTAGTAATTAGCCTTGGCCTGGAAAAGATGACCTCTTCTACTGCTTTTTTTTTCATGCTTTTTTTTTTCCCCTGAAAATCTCTAGACCCGATATCAGCTCATAGCGCACTGAATTTACCTTGGAACTTTCCTGAGCCCCACGTTACAGGGAACCTCAAAGTCTTAAATGCTCTCCATAGACATGTGGATTTACCCATAATGGTGGATGTGCAAAGGCTTTCCTGGTAACATCAAAAGTCATAAAATTATGAGGCAAAGTGGGCACAGATGAGGGTGCACACAAAGGACAGGAGCAATGATGAAAACAGCGCTAGGAAGCTTGGTTAATCCTTACTGAAGTCGTTATGGCTGTGAGTGTTAGCAATCCTTAATCTCTTTCATGGAAGTAAAAACTGACTAAAGTTGCAGCCTCTTCACAGGGCACAGAAATTAGTGGAACTGTTTTTATTGTTGTTATTGCAATTTCCAAGTGAAACTACATCCAGAACTCCTCATGGCTTGGTTTGGGAAGAGGAAAGTGCTCAAGTCAGATGTATATAAGCAGAGTGGAGCAGACAGCATCCCAGGACTTCAGTACACTTGCAGGCTGGGATCACTGCCACCGCTCTCAACCCCTCTCTGAGGTGAAAGGCTGCTGTACAGCACTATTTACACACCTTACCTCTTTACTGCTCAGATGCTTTGCAGAAATTCAGAGTGCTGAAATGCACACTAAGTTCCAAATAAACTTCATGTTCTGCTGTTTGGCTAATGTATGTCATCCATGTCAGCAGGGCACACCTTTGGGATAAACTCTTCTCCCCCACCATGTGCATAAGGACTGTTAAGGACAATTTGGCAGCATCGCTAAAATGAGTAGGTGCCCTCACAGTCCATCAGAGGTGCAGGGAGTTGTACTACAGCAGCCACACTGGTGTCAGTGGAGGCAAACCCTCACAAGCTGAGGAGGGCTGAGCCCAGGAGGCAGTTGGATAGTTGTAAATAAAAATCATTCGGAGTCAATGACAAGTTAGTGTTGTTTCCAGTTAAATGTTAAAAGAGTAGTCAAATTAAACTGTTTTTCTGCATTTAGAATGAGATCTGTGTCACCAAGCTTTAGTCATTAGGATTAGATGTCTCATCTTAGCTCTTCATCAGCCAAGGGCTAATTCAGTCCATTCTGTTCTTACTTAAAATATGGACCCAAGATGGGTGGGATGAATCACTGACCCCTCCCCACTGACTGTGCAGGAAGCTGAGACAGTGTTCTTAAACCAGCTTCAAAACAACACAGATTTGTCTTGTTTCCAATTACACCGCTGAGCTGAGGGCTCCTACTCACGAGCAATTGCTGCAATAATTACACTCTTCTTCCAGCTGTGTCTTCGAAGGAAGATAAACCAGTTGTCTTCACCACGTTGGTCAATAACATCCAGAGGAGGGCGCAGGCTCTGAGTCCCAGTTTGACAGGAAGATCTGATTGCAGACTGGGAAAGGGTGGACTGCGTTCAGACAGAGAGATCCCTCCTCAAACAGCACAGCCCGCTGCCTGGAGCAGGCAGGCAATCCCTCACCAATCAAAGTGATTTCAAACTGGAAGCTTGAAGGCAATTTTTCTTAGGCAATTTTTCTTATGCATTGTTCCTTCCTTTGGTGTCTCAGGTACACAGATATGTGCTTTGAAATCCTGCAATCCAGCAGTGTCGCTTACCCACAAGGAAAGCTGCTACTAATGCAGGAGGTGTTTAGTTGATTTAATGCCCAGGGAGTGAATTTGTATCAGAGAGCAAGGACAAACATTGCAAACAAGAGCCAGCAGTTTCTCTGAGACTTCGAAAGTTTATCAGCATCACTCTTCCTGATTTGGAGCAGATACTGGAATCAGGACATGGGGGACTGCAAGCCCAAACCTGATCAGATTTGCTCCGCTGTGGATAATATTACAATTAAACATATTAAAACATGCCAGACACTTCCTGCAGTTTGTATTGCATTCATTTCTACAAACCCTGCCACTGAGTCGTGCTGCACCAGCCCTGCCCAGTTTTAGCTAAGATGACGGAATCAGGACTTTGTATGAGCTTAAACCTCCACACAGGCAGCCCAGGAAACAGGCTCTAAAAGGAGGGTTTGGAATTCTCATTGTCCAGAATTTGATGTCATAACAATAAAACAACATTAGGAAGTAATAGAAATATGATGTCTCTTTTCCCCTGTAAGTCCTTGGTGTCATATTCCCAGCTGGTGTGAATCTGTGTATCTCTGAGACATCAGTGAAGGTGCTCTGCCTTGTGCCACTGCAGAAGTTGTCCCATCAAACTCAGGCCTAAATGCTTTTAGAGCCTCCTTGACCAGAAGGGGAGGTAAGCAGGAGCTGCAGAGGTGGTACCTACTAGCACCTCCCTGGGGCTGTGGGCAGGTATACAGAGAGCCCATTAAATGCCTGAGCTGGATCCTGATGAGATTCAGTTAGAAAGTAAAGCTGTATTCTCACAATGCAAATGTAATGATAATATTTTTATGACATATGAAAAAGCATCAGAAGAAGCATGGCCAGTAGGTTGAGGGAGATGATCCTGTCCATCTGCTCTGCACTAATGAGACCTCACCCGGAGTACCGTGTCCAGATGTGGAGTCCTCAGTACTGGAGAGATGTGGACCTGCTGGAGCGTGTCCAAAGGAGGGCTACAAAAATGACTCAAGGGATGGAATAACTTCCCTGAGAGGACAGACTGAGAGAGCTGTGGCTGTTCCCTTGGAGAAGGGAAGGCTCCAGCGAGATCTGAGGGCAGCCTGTCAGTATCTAAAGGGAGAGGGGCTGTAAGAAGGGAGGAGACAGATTCTTTAGCAGAGTTTGTTCAGACAGGACAGGGGAAAATAATTTCAAACCAAAAGAGGGGAGAGTTAGCTTGGATACGAGGAAAGAGGTTTTTTTACAGTAATGGTGGTGAGGCACTGGAACAGGTTGCCCAGGGAGGTGGCAGGAGCCCCATCTTTGGAGACTGTCAAGGTGAGGCTGGATCAGGCCCCAAGCAACCTGTTGTAGCTGTGGGTGTCCCTGTTCATAGCAGGGAGTTGGACTAGATGGCCTTCAAGGGTCCCTTCCAACTCAAACAATTCTGTGATAAATCCAGAACGACCCCACAGAAACCACTGTAACACATGTTTGAGCACAGTATGCACAAGAAAAGTTTCAAGCCTCCAAAACTTCAGGAAGTTTTCTCTTTTGCATTCATAGGTTATACGAAACACGTTCATGCTGCCATACATATCCCATGGGATGTGGTATCTTCAAACACCCCTGAAACATATGTTCTGCCTTCAAGCATTTTCACAGTCAGAGCCTGAACTCTGTAGTATATTCCACACTGGGTTTTACTATGCAGAGACGATGCTTATATCCCCATGTGGAATTGATTTCAATAGAGGCTATCAATTCTGTATGAATCTAAAGTGTCCTCTTCTCCCCAGCCTTGGCACGATGTGGGCAGGGAGGGTGGATGTCCCCAAAAGCAATAAATCATGGACAATGGGAGATTTCTTTCGATGCCCCTTTGAAAACCATCCCATGCCTGCCCTTGTACACACACCCTATTCCCAAATCTATGTCCAGCCCAGGCTTCAGCAATCCCCAAGCTGCCAGCACCACACGCATGCATGACACTGGTGGGGCCACACTTCTACCTCCAGTGCTTTGCTGAATCATAACTTCACAGCCCTGCAAGTTCACAAGAACAAGCGCATATGGGAAAGAAAAGAAAGAAAAGAAAAATATGAACAGGAACACTAAAAGTAATATCTAACAACCAGCTATCACTTTCCAAATATTTTTCTTCTATTAATTTTAAGGGGGAAATCATTTGGTGGTAAATGGGGAATAAACTAAAACCATCTGCACCATGCGAGGCAGCTGTCAGAAAGCCAAGCAAGCTCTTTGGGTATATAGGCCTGATGTTTAAATCCACTGAAGCTATTCCGGCAGTGTCAAGCATGCTGATGAGAGCCCTTCCTGAATGCTCTGTGAGAGGGACTCGCTCCATCGTTGGGGGAAGAGTATTGCTGAGATGAGAAAGATGCAGTAGAAAACCACTAAGAAATGATGGAAGGTTTGTAAAAAATGAATTGTAGAGGGAAATTAGTCATATGGCACACATCTATCTGAGAATAAAAGGAAGCCAGGAGAGCAGAGACGAGATCTCATGGACAGATGAGAGAAGATGCCGAGCATGGTATGTAATTTAAAAACCAGAGGTCGGACTTGAGTAAAAAGGGAGGAGAGATGCCCATAAACAATCTGAGAAAGAATGACTTCATCCAAGAAGTAGTGAGCAGACAGCCTGATGGCGAACAATTTGATCTAAGCGCTGAGCACCACCAGCCCTGGAGGAGGGAGAAGGAGTAAACTTCAGAGTTTGTCCCACTGACTAGATTTCTGAGATAAGGTTAATGAGAAATGGGTTGATTTGTACTTCCTGGGTTTAGAAGTGCATATCTCCATGGATCATAACGTCCTGCCTGGCTGCTAATATTAGTGTGTTAAGATGAACACGACTTCTCTTCTGAATGTTAGGATAATGCAACAATATGACATAACTCACATCCAGGTTCTCTGGTCAAATATGAACTGGCTGTGATTTGGGATGGACTCATGATGAGGTGCCCCCAGACATGCTGCGCCTCATATTCCAGAGGCCTATGACAAACTTCTATTCAGAGTCTTTAAGACATAAAGGTGGGAATGAAGCCCCACCTGCGTTCTCCTTTGGCCTGGCAGGATGGCTGGGCTCTTTTTCTTCTGCATCTGCAAATAATATCTCTAGTGAAGCTTAAACATCAGAATGCAGACTCAAATGGTCCTTCAGATCTGCACCGCACATGCCAGGTTTACATTTACTACTTCTATTCTGTTTGCTTCTTGCAGAAGAAAGTGAAGTTACGAAAAATAAAAGGATTAAAATATAATAATATAAATACAGTGAAATTTCTTTTCCTGGATTTTGTTAGTAAACTACAGTTAGCACAGGTAGTAATCTTTCTGTTCCTCTGAGGCAAGGACATATCAGCACTTTGAAAAACCATTAGTTCCACATACAACCGTAATTTTTGGAGACCTCAGAATATGGCAAGCTGCAAATTCTCACCTTCGTGTT
Source organism: Coturnix japonica (assembly GCF_054131305.1). NCBI lineage: Eukaryota > Metazoa > Chordata > Aves > Galliformes > Phasianidae > Coturnix > Coturnix japonica. The sequence goes on from NC_140663.1 coordinate 30,812,246, forward strand.
TGTCATGGTTCTGGTCCCACGCTTGGTTCCTACCCTGCAATTACAGCAGGCAGGGGCCTGTTTGTTTGCAGCCAAAGGATTCGTGCTCTTCTGAACCAGGAAAGCACTCAGAAAGACTTGCATGGACTTGCGGTCGCATTCTTGAAAACTGTTTAAGAACCGAAGTGTGTGAAATCTCATTCATGCTTTAAAAGCCAAGCTTTGTGAAGTGTGGTGTAATCTGTATCCAAAATCAGAACACATTCTTCTATATTTGAAACCATTCTTCTAAACTGGTGGGAAGCAAACTGCTTTTTCAAATGGTGAGCAAATAAATTACACTTCTCATAAATGCTCCTAAAATGGTTTTGCTGCAGATCCATCGTATCTCTCGAGTAAAGCTATAAGCAAAGAGAACCTCTCTGTGAAGGCTTATGAGCATTTTTCTGTGAAGCACAAGTCAAACAAAAGATCAAAGCCATACACTGAAAAAAAAAAAAAAAAAAAGCAACACAAAATTGAACAGTGTGTTTCTGGTAGGAAACCATTATGGCACAATTTAGAAAAGCAGTTTAATATCTCCTTAATAAAAAATTAATTACTCCAACCCAATAAACACGGCATATAAACATTAACGTTTCAGCTTTGTCGTAAATGTTGCTCTTGTTGTACATTATCGGTCTCATCATGGAGCAGTTTGAAAGGAGGTGCAGTGCTTCACTTCTAATTGAAAACTCATCTGCTGAGTGCTGCTGGAGTAAAGCAAATGCCTCCCAGTTTAGCCTGTGAGTTCTCCAGAGCTGGGTGATGGGAGATGAAATGTATCGTTAGCAGGGTTACTCAAAACTTCCTGTGTACTGAGGGAGGTGAGGCTGTTGGGCTACAAGGTGAGGGCAGTTGTAGGGCTGGCGCCAGCAGCATGGTCCCCAGAGGTGGTGAAAGATGGGCAGAAAAGGGCTGAGTCAGCATTTCCTGCGTTGCGTTTCCTATCATACAATGGTTGGCTGCATCTAAATAGGTAGAGCCGTATCTAAATGTGACTCTAGTACCAACATTACAGCTGTTATCTAGATGGGGTAGTTCTGGATTCAAGTCCTTAGATTATTTCTGCCTTTCTTCCCACGACTTGCTGATTTCTTGGCATCTCCTCCGGACACTTTGCAAATCCTAATCTTGTTCTGCCTGAGCCCTCACACACCTTCCCAATATCACCTACTGGATGAGACCAGGAGACAACACTGAAGCGGTGGTGGTCTGACCCTCTCATGCCATTGGAAAGCTTCCACTAAGCTGTTCATAAAGTGATTGTTCTTCACATACAAGTGTTCGATTGCCGAGAAAATCCAGACTGAACACATATTGAAACAGCTAAACAGAGACCAAATATGGCCAAGAAATGCTTGATCATAAATACGTCAGTTGTGGAATAATCTCTTACCAGTGTGGAATCTTAAAGTTTTAGAGAGAGGGAGGTTATACATGGGGTGGTTATTATGTTGTAAAGGAATTTCATTTCAACTGTTAAAAGGAAAAATAAATCTTGTTTCTGGTACTGCAAAAAAGAAAATTTTAAAGCAAAAAAGGAGATCAGCATACTATGGGATAGGGAGAGAATGAGAACACTGAGACACACCTGGTTTTCAAAAATTTCCAGCTGAAGTAGTCTCATACTGTTGCCCTAAGAGGGCAATATATGCAGAGAATGGCTTCCAACAAGGCATAAAGGCTGGTTACAGTCTGACACCAAGTGTGCTTGAAGGATATGGGTAAACACAGTTTATAACAGTTTGTGTGAACAAAGCATAGGGATACATCAAAACGTGCCTCTTATGTCCCAGCTCATGCAGACCCTCATGCTGTGCCAACCTTTTGGGGCAGATAGCACAAGGGCAGAAGCTCACTGAAACAAGATATTGCCTGAAGACTGGCACATTGCTGCTCCATCCCAGTCCACTGGGTCTCTACGGTGCTTGCTGCTGAGCTGGCGTGAGTGCCCAGTGCAGCCAATGCCTTTGTTGGGAGCCACCATTTTTTAATACCCTCATATACTGTAATACTTGTAAAGCAATTTGCAACAATAAATCTCATTATTTATGATATTTCCCCCATCTTCTCTCCTGGTGTGATGATATACTTTAAACTCTATCAGTTTATACCTTCATTAAATCTCTCTATATATCCCCAAGGCATTCACTGGAATCGTAATTGTAAACAGCGTGTGACATAAGAATCCCAGCCCATAATGCTTGTTCGTAGACACTTTGCATCATACACCATTTATTAGGGCTTCTATTAAAGGTATTATGTTGCCATACTTAGCAACCATAAAAAAGCAAATAATTTCCAAGGAATATTTGATGGAAGACTTCTGTTATAAATAGACCATAGGAATATGAGGGAAATTGCTGGCAAAAATGTACCTAATTGACTCATTGCCTTGTATGTCTTTTCACTGCTATTTCAGCTCTGCAGCTTATAGTCATGTCAAATGTTATGTCAAAGCATGGACTGTGTGTCCCAGTCACCCCAGAGTCTTTAATGGGATTTCCTGGGACTTAAGTCCCAGGGAGAGAGCCTGGTTCCACATCCCAAACAGATACATAGAAATCGACAAGTATGGCAGAAGATTAGTGATGGATTTGCTTGAAAAAAATCTTAATTCTACTTTTTTATTCTTAAAAACAGAACAGAGAATTTTCATAAACACTTCCATGAAAATAATTCCACCATTTTGTTGCCTGAAACAACTAACCCCGCAAAACCCACTTTGACTTCTTACTGAGCTATATAAAAATCTTGATGAAAGCTGCAAGTCCTGTTGTATCTAATTAGCTTTAGAGGTCGTTCCATTAACAGTATTGTTGTTCAGCCAGTTTTAGCCACTTTTACTCTTCCTTCTATCATTGTCAGAGATAAACAGGTTGACTAGCATGTAAAACTCACATGCTTGCCCCTGGTCAAAATTAGAGCACAGGATTTACAATGACTTTGATGTCTTTGCTTTTCTTGGGCTAAAGTAATTCTGAATATTATAAAACAGCAGTTTTATCTCAGCTTTCTGCTTCATACCAAACAAAGTCCCAGTTATTGCAGGCACACAACTGAGTAACTGAATACACATGGATAATACCACTGAATTCAATGGAATATATATGTCTGGAAAGTAACTTGTGTGTATAAACGCTCACAAATGGAGGTTTATGCTTTACAGTTCACTTGGTTAACAGACTCGTCTTTCAACAAGATTTAATATTTAGTGTTGCTAATACTCTGACATAAACTTGCACAATTTTCTTCCCATCCCTGCTTTGGGTGAAAGGATATGTAGCAGAAAGAGAACAGAAATGCAGTGCATCATTGTCACTATTTAGCCATATTGCAGAATTGTTCTCTGCAAGCCAGCATTTCCCTCATTTGCCATTGTTATGAAGTGTAACAGATGAATTTTGTGGCACTAAATAGTAAAGGAAAACAAACAGCATTGAGTTGGAAACCCGAGGCTTGCTGCTGGCACTGAAACCAGCATTTCAACAGACAATTAGCACATCTGATGTGCGCAGACCCAGATACATTCTCATTAGAAACTAGTTCCAAAACAGCATGCTGCTCCAACAAGGGAAAGTTAGATACCGAGAGGACCTAGTTCTGGTCCCACTGTAACCGCTGGCAAACTCCCACAGTTTTCAGTAATCAACTAGATTGGGTCCAAAATGCAGACGTTAGATATACCATGAAAGAATGACTGTCTGGAATTTATTATGCAGTAGATATGCCACCAAACTGGAAATTTCACATAGGGAAAAAAAAAAACAACACATTGTGCTTTTAGCTTGGATAGGTTGGAAATGATGTAATAGAAGCATTATGATTTATAACAAATTTATGAGCTATGCAGGCATGCCGTTCTCCAGGGATATGTGTGGTAAATGGAGAATACCAGTGGCAAATAGAATTTACTTCAAAGCGATCCTGCAAACCTCAAACACTTATTACTCTATACATGACCTTTGTTAGTACACAGGAGTATAATGCAGCTTAACATGATGTTAACATCTACCTACAATGAAACATCTCTGTTTAAACGGTTACTGAAAATGGGATGAAAACTTCACGTAAGTTATACAACATATATTTTTTACATTATGCACTATTATTTGAAAGTGAGTGCCTTTAAAGACCACTTGAAGTTTATTGAATCAATACATGTACACGCAACAAGCTGCTTTCCTGATAAAATATCCATGGCACACCTCCGAAGGCATGATGTGTATCTAGCTGAGGCCTACAGACAGTTGTGGGCCCAGACAGGGCTTTGGCCCTGATTTTGTGGATCCTAGCCCACACAGCAGAGAACAGCACATAACTCACAACAAATAGCAAACTCATTCTGCAGAAACACTGATTCCTGTAGTGCTGGCTATGGTGCAAAGTAACTTCTTGCAGCTGAAAGGCTGTGTGTGTATACAGTGGGCAACAGCAGTCAGAGGGCAGTTTCCATGGTTTTTTCCTTCTGTTTTGAAGTTACATATTACCAGGCCTGGCCTGTGAAATACTGCTCATAAACAAATATTGGCAATACACGATGAATCCTTTTGTGTCACACCAGAACACAAGGCACCAAAGCTTTTATCCAGACACATGGCAAGAGATGCGTGCATGGCGATAAGTATGGTGGGAGAGCTAAAAGGGCTTTGCATGGCCAGCTCTCAAAACGAGTGTCAATGGCAATAAACAAATGGACTGTGCTGCCAGCAGGTCAAGGGAGGAAGGTGCAAAAAAGATGGAGCTAGCCTCTTTTCAGTGTTAACCATTGCCAGGACAAGAGTTAATGGGCACAAACTGGAACATAGGAGGTTCCCTCTGAACATCAGGAGGCATTTATGTACTGTGTAGGTAAGCACTGACACAGGCCACACAAAGATTGTGGTGTCTTTCTCCTTGAAGATGCTGCAGTGTCTTTTTCCTTGGAGACATATGAAAGATCTGGGTGGCAGTGCATGAGCAGGGAGATGTCCCTTGCGACCCCAACCATTCTGTGGCAACACTGATGCCATACTTCATTTAGCTATCCCACCAGCATCTTAAGAGCCACAGCCTTCTCTAAAGCCCTCGGAGACTCACAGAGCTTTTAGAACACTGATTCTTTTAGAAACTCATATCTATCTTAAAGACCATTTATCTTTGTATTCATGCATCATACCCCTGTGAGCATCACGGGAAGAATTTTCCACTCCAAACTGAAAAGAGTAAAGAAGAGTTGTGCCAAGCAGTCCTAGACCTCTTAAATTTTATTACAGGTGAATGTATTATGAAGTTTGTCCATGAACTCAACTGTTTATCAGCAGCTGAGACATAGTAAAGGATGTTTGCCTGGATTACTGTAGCTATTTTATGTGGAATAAAACTAAATGAACCACTATGCCTTTTACATGGAAATGGCAATATATGGTCAGAGAATTAGGTTTTCTGACTTAAAAAATAAAATAAATCAAAATAAAATAAATCAAAAGAAAATGCATTTATTATTCTGAAACTTCCTGATGTTTCCCTGAAAACCAGAAAAAATGAAACACTGAGAAGTATGTCCTCTCATAAACCTCCAAGTCACATTTACCCCAGAACTTGAAGTATGTTCTACAGGAAAGTTACTCACATTTTTCAGTGGAACTTTTTTGATCAGCTTTCATAGAAGAACTATGATGCTTCAACTTGACCACACAAGTCAAATGAAACCAACTCTAAGAAGTTTTACCCATCCTCAGATCCTACAGACCCATTTCAGACAGTAAATTTCCCCTTCTTAATGGAGTGGAGCAGCAGAAAGCTTCATACAGTCAGACACTGTCTCCAGGAGTTGCATATGCCATTCTGGGTCACAGGAATCACAAGAAACTGGACCGGGCCGTTGAAACTCAGATCCCTCCATCCAAAGAACAACTGTCTAAGTGGTTTATTCTAGCAAGATCACTCCCACCATTCTTTTAATATTCAGTCACCCAGAAGGAGACTGAATAGTTTTAAAGTCTTCGTGAAAACAATGGTATATTTATCTCAAATTTAATCAACAAAGGAAAAGAAGGATGCTACAAGGGTAAGCTATTCAAACATCAGTGTAATGTTGGATGTCAGACAATACCATATTGTAAGTAATACCAAAAAAGGTTTACTTCTATAGCAGCATTTAGGGAAAACATATGATAACAATAAAAATGATTTCCACAACCTTTTCACCACTTGTTCCATGTGGGAACGATAAGTGATACTCTTGCTCTACATTTTTAAAGAAATATTCCTCACAAATAATACGCTACAAGCTTTGTGCACTGAGCCTCTATTGTGCGTGTGTTCTCAGTTATTACTTTTCTGGAACATGAACTGCATTATGAACACCAGTGTGTAAACTCCACTTGGACTCATTTAAAGCCATTTCAAGGGGCTGCTTCTAGCCCTGAGTTCTATCAGAATTAAGGGAATGGTTTGGTTTTGAGTCATCTTCCCCTAGTTGCCATTTGAGCATAAATATTCCAATTCGTTGTTTTTTAAATCAACACCGGATGAGACCATTAAATAATATGCATTCGTTAAACAGATCATGGTCGTGATCTGTATCGCGGCACTGCCAAGAACATATATATGTGTATTATTGCTTAGTTCTGTGCTCTGGCTTACATTTTTAAGCCTGCGTCAATTCATAGCTATAGTCTTGCGGCCAGAAGAAAATGGGTGAACACTGGAGTTTTTTTTCAGAGGATTCCTCCAGCAGCAAGACACATGCCCTGATCAGTAGGCTCAACAAATAGAAATATTACATAGAGTGTCTTGCATTTCCATGCTTTTCATCCCAAGACCACAAAAGCTTTTGCAAAATCTGATTACGTCAGTTATGCTACAACCCTTAAAAGAGGTAAAACTGTACAATGGCTTTGACGCAGATGCCTAAACTGATGCAAAGAAAGCTTGGGGGCATGATTATATGAGCTGCGTTCACACCTTTGATGGCAGTATGGACATAAAGACTTGCTCCAGATCACACAATCAAGCTGTGGTAAAGCTTGACACGAAATCAACAGCAACTCCTTTGTTCTAGTCTGGCCTCCTTGGGCTGGGTTTCATTATGCTGCTTTCCTCATATCCCTTTCTCTTAAATACAGGACTAGATCAGACAATGAGATTTTATGAAATGTAAAGTCTTCTTCTGAACTCCCTAAATCATTTTTAAAAGAGGAATGATTCAGCGATCGTATCTTGTGTTACTAGCCTGCCCTCGCATTTCAATTAACAAGGCTGTTGTTTCTTTCTGCTTGCCCTTGTATTTAATGTTGCCAAAAATTGCTTTTAAAAATGAGATTTTTACCTTGAAAAAAGCAGAGATTCTGGAAGAGCAGAAAGACACAAAGACAGAAAGGAGTAATATTTTACTTCTCCACTTTCCTTTCCTCTTCATGTCTCTCAGTCATCCCCAGGTTTATTTGAGGATGAGGAATGTGAAGAAGCCCTGGATTTGTTGCTGTAACATTGCTTGTTGTTTTCACTCTTTTTACTTAAGATTCTGAGCTTCAAATCAAAACCACACATTTTTGAGTGGCCAGATCTCAGTGCCCCTTAGCCTCTCCCAGACTGTGGTAGTCTGACAAAAGAATCTCCCTCACATTAGGCTGATTTTACTGGTTTATTTTATATTCAAAGTTGATAAAATGTCAATTTATCTTCTACTGTAAATCAGTATATTCCAGTCATTGGAATTAACTCCAAATTGTTGGTCTGGACATGAACTTCGCAGTGAGTCCCTCCTCTATCCTGGCTGACATTTTCCCATTAATTTCTTTTTCCCTTTCATCCATTCATTGGCTGATGAGCCTATAAATACACTTCATCTGCTTTTACTTTGCTTTTTAAGCATAAACCAATACTGAACACGTTGACTTGATTATGTCCAGAGGCAAAAGCCTTGCATGTTTCTTAAGTCATGGCAATAGCTTGAAACTTGACTTTCCATTCCTTCTGTCCGCTAAGATAATCAACGGGTTACCTCCTCATACTCCCTGAGTAAATAGCATCATACAGAAGAAATGCCATCTCTGAAAAGTGATGAACGCCATCACTTACAGCCAAACTGAGCAGGCAGAACTGTGTAGGAAAGCAGCAAATAGTGACCAGGTGCTCTCCTGATCCCTGCACTGGTGTAGAAATTTCCTTCCCGGCCCCAGCAGGAGACCTCTGCCCTCCTCAATTTCTAACGCTATATAGCAACCATTTCTTTCTGGGAGGTGCTGTCAGTTTCACCCGCAGCCCGTCCATGCCCTGGCATCCCTACCTAAATTAATGCTTCCTTCCTCTAACCTTCCAGACCTCTTTCTTTAATACAGCCATTTGCCTCAATCCCTGTGAGAATCTCAAGGAATGTTTTCACATCTAACTCTTCTCTGGTGTATGGTTTAGATAGCTTAGTGATTTCTAAAAGGTGTGTTTGTTGGTGGCTTTGATCTTTTGTATATCTGTGTGGTGAGACCACTGTGGGCTCAGTTTGACCCATGGCCATTGCCGTAGTCCTACCTGTGGCCGTCACGGCTGGAAGTGTTCTTGCAGCCAAGTCCTATGGCTGATAATACTCCTCATTGACCACCTCTGGCCAAGGATCTCACTGCTCCTCTGAAGGAGAGCAGTGACAAAGATCTGGGGGTGGGATGGAGGGATTGCCCCTTATCTGGCACAGACACTGCCATGCTGAGTGGCATGCACTGAGACAAGCTGGCTGATTATGACAGGCACCAGAAACTTAATGTATACCCTGTGCTGAATTATCACATGGTCTTCTTTTCCTTGCCTTGCTCCTGAAGCATTTTCAAAGAAAGAATCATTAGGAAGTAGCTGCCCTAAAACAAGAAATGTCAGAGTTGTAGTACATTATTCATAGGAATTTCAGATAAAAATCTGATCGTAAAAAGTGGTTCACTTCTGACATGGATAAAAATCACATTTTGCATTACATCTTATGTTACATTTACATACATTAAAATTGCATTTTGCATTATCTCTCCTTTCCCAGATGTTTTAGCAGATCTAAATCCTTCAAAGAATGTAAGTGTCTTGCTAGCAAACACATTGCAACAAGCTTGATCAAATGATAGCTGTGATTCTTAATGCAAGTACTACAGCAAAAATAACATTCTTCCTATATCAGCAATTACAGGAAGAGAAATTGATCCAAGTCTCTGAGAAATCACAGCTAGTTTATCATTGATTACAAGGGACTTCGGAGTAGGCTTTTATTGCGTACCACATTCTAGCCCTGTGCAATGTACACATCAGAAAGGGAAGATGAATGCTTATAAACCATCACCAAATAAGTTTCCTCACTGAAATCAGAATTCCAGCCTACATGACAGCAGAAATGCCACATGGTGCTGGAATAACAGGATGCAAAACATCCTTTGGAAAGTGTGCGAGTGGTTCCTTCTCTGGTGTGAGCTTGGCAGTGTGTGTTTAAGCTGCTGCTGAGAGCTTTCCTGTAACTTTCATCAAAGCGGATGCTGGGTCCTAGTTCAAGGAAATAATCTAAATCATGTCACCTTTCAGACTAGAAAGCTAGTTGGCTTTGTTTTGCTTTGTTTTGTTTAACCACATGGCTTGTTGTATTCTGATCATGAATGGCATAAAAATAATCTATCAGTAGTAAGTAAACAAATCCAAAGAGAGAAAAAAAATGAGAAACTAGGCCAAACTGTTAGAAATGATAAATAAATCCCTTGTTATTCTTACCAAGTTTTCACAGATTTCAACACAAAAGGCGTATGATGTTGGGTCTCTGACAGAGAGCTTGGCCTCTCTTCCCAGCGGCCTCCACTGTGCTGGAAGTTTGTTCTCCCAGCTGCTTGCCAGTATCTGCAGCACAGTGGCTTCCTTAGAAGAAACTTTCCAAAAGAAAAAACTACTACACTTCCACAATTTATCTATATTTTGTTGTGTGCAAATAGCTTTGAAGCTTCCATAGCTTCTGTTACACCTCCCGTTCATGCGGTCAATGCCAATTTTAATTAAGTACAGCAGTGTGGAGGGGGCACTGATGTCTTTTGCAGATAGCAAGAGGTCAGATTCTCTGTGGTACCAAATTTCCAGCCCCAAATTTCCCTGTTTCCCCCATTGGCACATTTTTCTGAGTGTGCTCATGCTGTTACAGCTGAGCATTGCTGGAGTCTCTGATTTCCTTGCTTCTTACAACCACACTGGTTGTCCCCTGGTGAGAGGTCCCAAATGAGAGTTTCAGTTATTCCTGCAACATTGCATTCTTCTGTCAGTTGTTTGATGCCTTCTTCCTCCTCTTCTTCCTCCTCTTCTTCCTCCTTCCTCTTCCCCTCTACACCTGCTCTCTTTTCCCCTGTTGCCCATAGTGCTCTTTCATTTCCATTTAGCTACCTCCCTTCCCAAGTAGGTATCCTCAGCCATGACGAGAAGAGAAACCAGTGTGGTGTTAACCACCGTCCCACCCAGGAGATGCTGCTCATGGAACCCATTGAGCCTTGAAAGCTGGGATGAGGTGTCAGTGCTGTGATGGGACTCTCTGTAATCTCCAGTTCATTTTGGACAGTGGCAATGAGATACCAGGCTGGCTAATAAGGATCAATGTGGCCACATCCTGGTGGTGCATTCTTGCATTTCCCAAAATCTGAGCAGAACTGTGCATACAGGTCAAGCTTAACTTTAATCCCAGGGTTCAAACAGCAGCACAGGCACAGCCACAGGGTCCTGGATGCAAGAGAGCATCCCTCTGGAGAGCTCAGCTCATGTGCTGAGGGCATATGCATCTCTCCACCCATCTCTGTGCTTATTGCTGTATCCTCATGTAGACTGCTTGGCTTTGATATCTGTGAAGCACTCTCTTGCCAATAGTTTGGTGTAAGTGACAGCGCTGTTCTCCAGCCGTACAGTACCAGCTCATGAAATAGCATAAAAATCCCATGCAGAGAGCAAGAGCAAGTCGGTTCTCCCACAAACCAGACTCCCACTGGCCTCAGAGGGTGTGTGGATGCCAAGTCTGCGGGAAGATTAAATGCAGAAAGTGCACAGTATTGATATGTTCTTGCAATACACGCAGTGCAGTGGTATGTCACCCAGCCCGGCTGCGCCCCATTATTTATAACTGCCTACGTGGCTGATTCATGTCTCCTGAAAACTTATTGCCAGGGCCTTGTTTTGAAAGGAATGCAGTGTCCCACTCCCCCAGCAGCTCCTGCCGGACCTCTCCTTGTCTCATTTATTAATTCATTCCCTGCCAAGAACAGCACGATGATGTCATAACTAAAAGTGCTTTGAAATCAACATGATATAAAGGACTTCTGAAAGGCTTCAGGCTGGCAAAGCACTTAAACACACGCGTGACTTTAAGCATATGAGCGGTAGTCCCATTGGTTTCAACAAAGCTACACATGTGCTTAAGTGCTTTGCTGGATCGGGGCCCACGCTTGACAGACAACTCAGGTTATGCTTTAAACAAAGGACCCCTTTGACACAGAATTTTCAAAGAAAAACACAAAGTTTCACATAATCCCTCTAACTGAGGGTAGAGCCAATGCTGAGCCCACAGAAGCCGATAGCAAAACTCCTGTTGATTTCAGCAAGGCTGGGCTTCTCCTCCTAGACCTGGAACCGGGCACATGTTGCAGCTGCTCCGTCATTCTGAGCAGGGAAAAAAAAAAAGACACCGTTAGTTTTTCTCCAAGAACTGAAAATAGAAATAACAGCTTCCATTGGTTACAGTCCATGGTTGTGGTAGCTGGTGTCTGTGCAGGTTTTAGCTGTGTTTTTCTTGCCAGAAAACCTAAAGAAGTGATCCTCTTGTCTACAAATACAGGCTTGTCAAGGTTGAACAGTTATGGTCAATGTCATCGTAAGCAAAACTGACATTTTATTTACTCATTTGTTCCACTGGAGTGTCAGCTCAGCAATGATTAAAGCTGTCAGTAGAATCAACAAATAGTGTAAAAACACTGAGCTGCCAGTCCAAGTTTCTGTTTCATTGAACATGTTAGTTTGAGTGAAGCTTTGCCTGAATGTTTTGATGGTTATGTGGCTTATTTTCACTAATTAATTTGCTTGACAAACAATGTCAATGGAGGCAAACAATGTAATTGACAAATAAAATGGCTCTCATTCATTCATTCCTCCAAAGGAAATCCTGTGCAATTGGATGTAAGCTTACAGCTGATCTGCAGTTTTGACCAGAACTCTTTCTGTGCTGTTCAAGTTTCTCTCAAGGAGCTGAAAGTCATCCATCTAAAGGAGAGATTAATCCGGATCTAATCTCAGGACGATAATGTGCATGAAAGAATCAATCTGTATGGGAGGACATAAGTTTCAGAGGCTGTTGGAATAGCAGCTGGCAGGTTTTCCTCAGTCTGTACATTTAGAAAGAAGAGAAAGGGAAGCAAGGGAGAACAAGGGGAAAAACAACTCTGGGTGTCCAACCTTAATTGCAAGCCTCAGAGCTTAGATCAGGTTGGCCTGCAAATTTTATTGCTTCGTTCACACACAAAATTTAAAGCCAGGTTCAGAAAAATTATTTGTTTTTGCTGCTGGTAAGAGAAAATAATTTTGTCCTAGATTACATGGACAGAAGAAGTAGTTCCAGTGAACGCAAGATGTGCGAAAGGACAGATGCGGTGTAATTTCTCAAACTGGGATGCTGGCACTGTATTCCTAGACAAAGAAATAACATTGCAGTCTGTGTATTGTAACAAAATAGCTAAGACTTGCTGTGCGTCTAGTTCTAAATAACTTCCTATTGACTTTCTTGACAGAGGAGCCAGCCAGCAGAGCTAGAAACACACCAGGCTTTTTACAGAAGAAATGTACTTGCTGCCACACATTTGAGGAGACATTACTTACGTAGTATCATAACAATCAACAAAGCAATGCAGTCTGCATTCAGGCAGGCCTGATACTGCAGGAGAGCATCCTTGCCTAGGGACGTGACTCTCCTGGCTGCTTCTGTAAGCAAACCTGGATGCTCATCTCCCCCATGGCACCACTAGCATTTGCACTGAGCCTCCTTTGTGCGCCAGCTCAACACAGGACCTGTCCATTTAGTATGAAGCTGACATCAGTCCTGTCAAAAATAGATCATGTAAGTATTACCATGGACCATCTGGTGTTCACAGGCTGGTTTTCACCATAGTAACAGATAAGATTTCTATGATCCCAAAGAGTTGTAATGCATCATACTTGCAGCATTCAGAGTCAATCATATGTCTAATGCTTTGAAAAACTCCAGAAGCCAAGGAGAATTTAATTTCTTTCTAAGAGTTTTCTGATTTTTTTTTTCATATAAAATATCCTTGCAATTGTTTATAGAATCATAAAATCATAGAATCTTTTCAGTTGGAAAAGACCCTTAAAGCCACCTAGTCCAACCCCCATGCAATGAAAAGGGACACCCACAGCTGTGTCAGGTTGCTCAGAGCCTGGTCCATTCTGGCTTTGAATGTCTCCAAAGATGGTTCAACCATCACCTCTCTGGGCAACCTGTTCCAGTGCCTCACCATCCTCACCCTAAAAGACTTTTTCCTTATAACCAACCTAAATCTCTGTGATTCTATGATTCTAAATCTCCCCTCTGTTAGCTTGAATCAGTTTCCCCTTGTCCTAACACAATAAACCTTGCTATAGAATCTGTCCCCTTCCTTCTCATAGGTCCCCTTTAGACACTGACAGGTTGCCCTCATATCTCCCTGGAGCCTTCTCTTCTCCAGGATGAACAGCCCCAACTCTCTCAACCCTTTTCTGTGTGGAGGACTCCACATCTGGGCACAGTACACCAGCTGTGGCCTCACCAGCACAGAGTAGAGGGGTAGGATCATCTCCCTCATCCTCCTGGCCATGCTAGTAAGCCTGTGCTTACAAAATCTAGAGGAACAAATAAAACCTATCTACATATACTAAAACAAAAATCTCCCATTTTACTTACTGAAGTTTACATAAAATTACTGAATGAAGTTATATCTAAAATTTCTTTCTCATTTTCTAATTATGGAGCACTGTTTTATTTGAATTTTTGTCCACAATCCTGCCTCATATTCTTGATTGAGAAAAGTTTCAACAGCATTTCAGATAGATAAGTGGTATTTTTGTCTTTACAGCTGAGTGTGCAAATATACAATGTCAGCGTCACAGAATCATAGAATCACAGAATGCCCCAGGTTGGAAGGGACCTCAAGGATCATGAATCTTCAACCCACAGGCAGGGCCACCAACCTCCACATTTAACACTAGACCAGGCTGCCCAGGGCCCCATCCATCCTGGCCTTGAACACCACCAGGGACGGGGCATCCACAACATCTCTGAGCAGTCTGTGCCAGCACCTCACCACTCTCATAGTAAAGAACTTCCCCCTGATATCCAACCTAAACCTTCCCTCCTTCAACTTAAAACCATTTCCTCTTATCCTGTTGTTATCTACCCTTTCAAAGTGCTGACTCCCCTCCTGTCTGAAGGCTCCCTTTAGGTATAGGGATGTGTCTATAGTGGCACTATTCAGCAGAAGCAAAGTCCTCAGCAGATTCCTTCCATCCTCTAAATCTTCATACTGTGAGAGATCATGAGTGTGGGTCTGCAGTCCTATCAGAAAAGAACAGGATCCTACTCATATTAAAGAGCCATTTACTAGCATGTCCTTTTAATGGGAGATGTTGTCCTTTAAAGGAAAAAAAGAAAAAAAAAAAGGAAGGAAAAAAAAAGCTGGAGAAATTATTTGGTCTAGCAAACGCTCTAACAAGACACACTCAGCTTTACCTTAGGTGACCACCTACTCAGTAGGTATGTAATGAAGCTGAGGTACTGGGGGAACAACATCTGGCAAAGGCTTGTGAATTACAATTTTCTTTTGCAAGTGGAAAACCATATCCTGCACCAGGTCTCAGTGGGGTTTAATGCTGTCAGAGCATACAAGGTTTGTTTTGATCTGTTATGGAGTAACACACATAGCTTTCAGTTCACACTAATAACATCCCCGTGCCTGGGGTATACACCAATCCAGAGGCTACTAATTAAAGGTTAGAATTAACCAAACACAGTTCCTCTACCAAACATATGAAACTTATTAGAACATAAAAGTGACGGCTGGTTCTCAATATAAGCAAAGCAAAGAATGCGGGAGTATCGTGGAGGGTTATTTAAGCACATTTTATTTCAGCATATTAAAAATTTCCTGTGTCTGCCAGTTCAGCACATAACATTTTAACGTTTCATGTGAAAACACAGCAAACTTTTAAAGAATCAATTATCGGTCCTGCGTATCATAAAATAAATTCTGTTTTCAGTATCACCATAAAGTGTTTTATGTTATTTTCATCCAAAAGAGGCTTTTTGAAAGTTCAGGTTTTTAAAAGCGGAGCAGCACAACGGTGTTGTGAGATGTCTTTTGTTTAAGTTATCAGTCCAACGTTTTGGACTCACCAGGGCTCAAACTGCAGGCGTGCACAGTAGCTATGACAGCCCACGCTACTCTTGCAGTGAGGAAGCACAGCCAGGCACGCCCATGCTACATAACAGCGCTTGATCTACAAGCAGAAAACTCTAAAACAAAGGCAGCACTGTAACCTTGTAGCCTTTACTTCTTTGCTTCCGTAAGCCAGTAAAGAGGGTATGAGTGCTATGCAATTTATGTGCCCACTACACACTCCTATTTACATCTTAAAAATACACCCTCATTAAGCCCTCCAGTGTTATCTGCGATCTTTGAAGCAAATGCTCTGGGGGCTGATATGCTATCTCTGCTGGCAGAGCCTCCTTTCCCCAGTCGTGAGTGTCTCCAACACGTTGCAGCCTGTTTGCTCAGCCTGATAATGTCTTCGCATAGGACTTAATGAACTCATTACCCTTAATGCCGCCGTAACAAGATAGCTTGTAAATGTACTTATTCTTAATTAGGTCTATTCAGCTGTGCGAATTGAGTTATATAAGACTAATTAATTAACATAATTAAAGACCACATAAGGATGGGGTTTTCCAAACCAGCAAAATACGTGTTTGCCAGATTTTTCTGTTCCCAGGATTAATTAAGGAGACCTGGAAATGGCAACTTCAAAGTTGGTAGAAAAACTCAAAATCTGTTCAGGAATAATAGTTACTGTGAAGGCGTTCTCTTTAACAGTGACTTTCTCACTACTTTACTTCAGTACAAAGAAAATAAAAGGTAAGACTATAAAATCTGCACTTGTAAGTTGTTTAAAATCGGGTTAGGGTCCTATAGCTTCTAATTAAAAGATAAGAGCTGAAATCACTGAACATAGATGTATGTTATTAAACTGTGCACGTGTTGGTTTATAGCCAACACAAACCTTCCTCCCACAGGCTCCTTTTTTTTTTTATCAAGCTGAGACATTATAAAGATCCCACCGCAGCACATTTGTGCAGCTCTGAGCACAACTGGGCTGTGCTGCAGCCAGGACTCCTCAGCACTACAGCTAAACTGAGAGTCCACAGGAACAAATGCTCTTAAACACACTCGTGTTTCCAGACCTGGCCCCTGAAGCCCAAGGCTACAAAGCCCTGAGGCAGACCATGAGTGATATATTGAGCCCTTGGCATAACTTAAGTGGTATTGCATATATACAGTAACATACACTGTGAGTTTATAACATACACTGTGAGGTTGGATATTAGGAAAAAATTCTTCTCAAAAAGAATGGTGAGGTATGGGAAGGGAGGTGCTGCCCAGGGAGGTAACAGGGCCACCATTCCTGGAGGTGTTCAAGGAGTGTGTAGATGTGACACTGAGGGACATGGTTAGTGGGCATGGTGGTGATGGGACTAGGGGGTCCTAAGGTCCTAAGATAGGATCTTAGGGGTCTGTTGCAACCTTAATTATTCTATGATTCAATGGTTATTTGTCAGGTAATGATAATTATCCTTATTATTGCTTTTAACAGTGTTTTTCAGAAAAAGGTCTGTTTGCTTGTTTGACAACACAAAACGAACATGGGCAGTTTATGCCCTGGTAGGAAGTAGGAGAGGGAGAAGGAAGGTGAGGATCCTGTAGCGTTGTACCTTCTTTTTCCTTCCCATTACCAGTTCAACACAGGAACACCTCATCACCTGTACTGACATCACCTCACCCTTCAGATCAAGCCTCTGTCTCACCCTGGTAATAGAATGTCAGATATTCATAGTCCATGGTCACTAAGGTCATTGTCTAAATTGGGTGTGTGCTGCCAGCTGATTCCCTGGGGACTGCTGGTAGCCAGCTCTTAGCTGGACTATGGGCAAAGTGTTGTGTAACCAAGGAGAAAGTTTCAGCATTTTAAAGAAAGCAGCAACGTGAAAAGCCATTTTGAAAGTGAGTCCTACAGGCATGAGCAGAGTTCTAAGGTCTTCTGCTTCTGGCTTTCAGAAGGATATACTGTCCCTATTGTATACGCACTGTAAATTAATACTCACATGATGTTGCAGATATGATTTTTTTGTGCACATGCATCTTAGTATCACATATATGTAGTGGGTTGGAAATTAATGCAGAGCTCTGATGAATGAATGCTCAGTTTCCTGAGCCCATCTCACCTTTGGTACCCATGCAGAACATGAGTTTCAGCTCTCTTAGCTAGAACACAGACACTATATTGGGTTAGAAAACATCAGGAATGCACAGCCTTGGGTACCACAGCAGGGAAAGCCTGGTTCTTGGGTGAGATGCTGCAAACAGCGCACACCTGGGGTGCTTTGGCCACAGCACAAAGTATTTGTCACAGGGCTTCCCTGGGCACCACATTGTAATGATGATTTGGGTGGCTCTTCTGATCAAAGTGCCCAAAATAACAAGCATCCGGTATTGTAGCCTGCCAGACTTGTTTTTGCAGCAAGACATAAGGATGTGTCAAATTGCATCCCATGGCATCATGGGAGAGTGCATGGAGATGTTCAAAGGTTCAAAGTTTCCTTTGATGCCCTTATGTGAAGGAAGCAATTCTGGCTAAATAAACTCAGCAAGACTCGGATAGGTGAGACTGACGCAGTGACAAAATATTCACAAGTACTGGGCTCTGTATTAAATTCTGCCATTTTTCCCACTTACACCTTCTTGTATTCCAAAGTGTCTTAGTGGGGCTGGGTACAGTGCACAAGGTTTGTTTTCTTCTCTGTCCTCGGCGAAGAAAAGAGACGTTTATAAATGAAGTATTAGTTATTATATTGCCACATTTTTCAATGCAAGCAATTGATCTCCCGCAGGTTAAACTCGGTAATAGGTAATAGAAGCTGAGAACACAGTCAAGGTCTTTCTAGCAACGGATCAGTCATTTTTACCTGCAGTGAGTTTCATGAGGTTCCCTCCCAGATGCTGTCAATTACGTGCTGGGAAAGTAGCAGGCGGTGTGTGCGGTGAAAAATATGTCCTTTCTGCATAAAAAAAAAAAAATTAAAAAAAAAAAAATTAAAAAAAAAGAGAGAGAGAAGAAGAAGAATATTATGATAAAGCAAATGCCCTCTTAGCCTGTCTAAAATCCAATTAAAAATTGTTATGCAGCAGCATTCTTAGCCATAACATGAAGCAAACTACAAGGAAAGGTAACAGCGCCTTGCTCCCTTTCAGTCAACACTCTCTCTCTGCCAAATATTTAAGTGTCGCAGGAATGTAGCTCATGTGTTTCACAGATTATGAGCTACTTTTCCCACTGCTTTGACCACCAGACACAACAGCATCCAAATGCAGCGCAATGGTAATTCAAACAAGACTGCGCTTCCTTTTACACTATAGGTATAACACCAGAGTGGGATCGAAATAGATCTGTGACCCCTGTACTGGTCCAAAAAACACTGTAATGATTTTTAACATGGGGAAAAAGAAAGGAAAAGAAAAGAAAAGAAAAGAAAAGAAAAGAAAAGAAAAGAAAAGAAAAGAAAAGAAAAGAAAAGAAAAGAAAAGAAAAGAAAAGAAAAGAAAAGAAAAGAAAAGAAAAGAAAAGAAAAGAAAAGAAAAGAAAAGAAAAGAAAAGAAAAGAAAAGAAAAGAAAAGAAAAGAAAAGAAAAGAAGAGAAAAGAAAAGAAAGGAAAGAAAAAAGAAAAAGCTGGAGGAAATAAAGTAGCAAGATAAAAGAGAAAGACAATTAGCAGGGCTGAGCCTCAAATCCCCTCTGATGGATGTAGCTTATCTTCAGGATGGGCTCTAGATGCCCAGCTGAGTACACAGTCTGTAAGTCGTCTGTCATTCTGATTACTTTGCAGACAAGGATGCCAAAACCTTGTAAAAATTTCATCTGTAGAAAGGACACTTCTAGCTGAAGTTACAGGCTTCGACATGAGCCCTGTGGTATCTCCTCCGGAAAAGCAATGACAGAAGAAAACAGGCTACAGACACGGCTTTCCTGCAGACCTGCAGTGTCCTGTGATTACTCTGGCCACCCTACAGGAAGAGCACACAGACAGATGCTTTCCTTATTATCACAGATAGCTATAAACGTGCTTTTCAATCACTCCCGTAATGCAGAAAATACCTTCAGCTAGAATTATAGGCACAAAATACCTTAATATGGGATTGCATACACAAATTTTAAATCAATACATTATACCATGCTGACCCCCAGCTAATCATGGGAGAGAACAGTAATAGTAGATGGCAAAACTTATTTTCCCTTCCATATCTTTAACCTGATTGTGAACTTCCCACTTCTCAATGTGAATTTCTTGCCTTTCTGTTTTCTATGAAGTACACTTCGAACCAGATCTTGAGCTGCAAACACATAAAACGGTTTTTGTCAGAAAGCGCTTACCCAAATGTCTCTGGATTTAATGTAAGCTTGCCTACTTAACCTCCTAGAGGTCAAGATGTTTTGTAATAGCTAGATTTCAGCACGAAGAGGAGGTTGGGTGGTATAGTGAGGACCTCAGAATGAAATCTCAAATACTGAGCAGTGCTTAAGGGATGGAGAGAGAGGGTAAAAAGATGAGCTCGGGTACTTCCAGGATGAGCTCTAAATTTAACAGTGCTGTAACTCACACAGCTCTCCACTTGAAACAGCATTATAGTGGCTGCTACCAGGAAACACTGGAAAATATCCAAACATCTAAAGAAAGTGAAACGAAAGTTATGAAATAGAAAGCTCTGGTGATCACTTTTTCATCACAGGAAATAGCAATCATTTCACTCCACTGAAGTCATGAAAGTAACTGGTATCACTTAAAAAATGTACTTTGTGATACATAGATCAGGATACTGGGAGACAATGAGTGTGGGCTTGATTCCGCTTTGTCTGGAGAATCCTGTGGGTCTCCTCCAGAGGAGGAGCTCCACCAGGCTACCACACAAGGGCTATCCCAACACTTACTTCTCTGGGTGGCCCAGAGTCCAACCCTGACTATCATCTCAGCACATTTAATTCCTTTGTCATGAAGGTAAGAACTTATTCCCAGAGTGCACACGTCTCAGTTTCTTCTCACCAAGGCTTTTTGGACTCAGGGAGAAGAAGATGATGGATATGTCCTTTGTCTGCTTCCCTGACTGGCCCTTTTTGCTGGCGTCCTCAGGCCAGTACCAGAGCAGCTCAGTAGATACAGTGGGGAGTGTGAAAGAAGTGAGTTAAGGTCCTTGGCTCTGCTCCCCATTTTGGTTTTATTTTTATCCACAGATTGAAATAAGTTTATAAACATCCCTAGAAGCAGGGACCAGACCAGCAGGGACTCTCACTTCCAGTACAGACACTTAACAGAAAGATTAAGGAGAAAAGTTCATCAGGATCTTCTTCCATATCCATGAGTTTTGCATATCTTCATGCATCTTCAGCAGGGTTCTTTGCTCTATAATAGCCCAAAACTGGTGCCCAAAGCACTTGTCAGCTACAGAAGCTGAAGTTCTTCAGATGAAGAAGCACAAATCTTGCTCCTTCCTAGGAAAGCCTCTGAGCCACACTGCCAAGAGGGACAAAGAGCACCAGAGCTTCCAAAGAAATCTGTGATTATTTCAGAGCTTATGCCTAAAAATTGATCACTTCTGCAAACATATGTGAGCACATCCCCAAGACAGGTGCCAGTATATTTGCACATCAGCTCCTAGATTCATGTCTTCTAACTTCAGTTCTTAATTGTGGTGCCTAAATAATGAGCCCAGTCTCTTCAGGATCCTTTAACAGCCCAAGAGAGAGAGGGAAAAGGTATGTGAGAGACTGCAGGTGTTTTTCTCTGGTCAATGGCTGTGGGAGCCAGAGAGCTCTGCCTTCCACATTTGGGAGCCACCACACCCCTGTTCAAGGAAAAGCTTCTTGAAGGTGATCCTTGGAACCCCCCTGAGCCCAGCATCCCTGCTCCCATGTTCCCCCAGCCCTCCAAACTGAAGATCCCTACCCCACAAATAATCTTGCTTCCTTCAAAGGAGTCTTTTCTTAGGATAACAGATGCTTCCATGTAAGTAAAGTTGGTCAAATACAATTCTAGTGAATAAGGGTATGCTCTCTTTGCGGGATGATCAGACTGTTCTTCTAGGGAAAGGTGCACAGACAGGCTTTCCGCAACACTCTGCCTCTCTGCAAAAGTCTGGCTGAAGAGGACCCAAACTTCCACAACCCAAAACATTCAGATAATTATTCAGGGTTTCCACCAAGGCCCTACAGGGTGGCGGCCCACCACAATTTCATTTTTTACCCCTACACATTTCCTTCCCAGGAAGCCTCCACCCACCATTAACTTCATCTAAGATAATGCCAAAAGAAACAAAGTTGTCTCTTTTTTTATATATATAAAACATTCAAGCTTCTACCACAGAAACCACCTGATGGCTCAATTTTCACTCTTCCTTAAAAATCCTGTGTGTAACTCATGGTAAATACAAAGGCAAGAAATACTGACTACTATATATATAAGACTCGAAACCTGTAGCTTTGACTTGAACTGGCCTGCTGTCTGTCACTACTATTTTCTAAGTAGTAAAAAATTTTCTCTTTTTTTAATTTTCTAATTTTTAAGAAAAACAGCACAAACTGTTTAAAACAAGGAACTTTTTGCCAGTGGTAGAAATTCTGAGTGGAAGATGAGCAAATTCCACATTTCCTACCAGCTACTGAAAATAAGCAGAGTTTTCTCAGCCCTGGCTTTGTGCAGGGAGTGGGTGTAGGTGGAGAATCGGAGGGAAGTAGTGTAATAGCCGGTAGTGTATTACTAATATGTACTTAGAAATCATAATAAGGCTGAATCACAAGTTACTCAGCACTTTATCCATTTATAATCTTGAAAGCTTGTTATGACTAATGCAATAGGCACTGACCTGGCTCAGCATATAGCTCTTTAAACAAACACAGACATTTTGGGGCTAAGTCACTGCGTGCCAGGGCTCGCACCACCTAATTTGAGATGCCTGTTGTGGATGTGTGAGTCTAGACCCTTTCCCTGGGTGCTGAGCTGCAGCATACAGGGGGGCTGGAGATTTTTGGAGGTGCTCCAGAAAAAAAACACAAACTGCTTTTTAAGAAGAAAGAAAGCTTAAAGGTGTGTGCCATGGCTCCTTCACTTTTAACCTCAGGGGACACACTGGGAAGCAAATGCACTACAATTACAATTAATAATTAAAAGTTAGACTCATTTCATTTCAGTTGATGCACTTGCAGGAGGAAGGAATGAGTGCTGTAGTCCAAGCATACTCTTGTTAGGAAAAATAAATAGGAATTTCTGTGCTTTGCCACACACACATTTAGCAGTTCAGTGGACACAAGCTGAATCTATTTCCACCTCATTCACTGCCAATAGTTCACTGATACTTCATTGCTACTGTGTGCTCAGTCTGTACTAGTGGAACCACTGGCTCCAACAATAAGACCATAAGGAACCATTTGCAATGCACAACTTTAAAGAGGAAGGGAAGATGCTAAAATTAATCTAGTTCTCTATGAATTTACATTGTTTACACCATCATAGCACCTGAGCAACTCAGTCTGAATTTTTTGTTGTTGTTGTTCTCATAACATCCTCATGTGGTCAGGAAGTTCTGACCTCTTTTTAAAACAGGATTCCTTAGGAAACTAGTCTAACGCGTCCACACTGTCTATCAGTCTGTCAGTCCCCCTACAAGCAACTTTTGACCACTTTCAACCAAAATTTACCATATAACCTGCAGGTAACACTTGCTCCAATGAACTGGCACCACATCCAGGGATAAGTTGCATTCCTGGGAATGACGGAGGCCCAGGAGAGTAAGGGCTGTGGTCAACCATTACAATCTTTCTCCAAGGCTTGACTAATCCCTGCAGCTAAGCATAGCCTTGTATCCACACACAATGTAGGTGTAAAAAGAGTTCATTGCGTGCAGGTGAATGCAGGCATACCAGAATCCCAAGCAGTGAATACCATGGAATGGAAGATACTTGTAGCAGAATCAGGAACTGACACCACTTCGACAACCTTCAAGATGTTCATTGCTTAAGTCCTCAAAACTTCCACACTGCGAACTGGTGTATCTCCACTAGATCTTGTTATTCCTCACAATTAAAAAGCAGAGAATACACACACATAACTATGTGATGGATGCTACTTATGTCTCTTAAATAGAAGAACTCTCCCCACGAAACTGGAGTCACTGAAAAATATACAACGATGCAGTTCTAGAACATACTCAAAAATAAGGCCTTTTTTTCTTACCTAATTCCATCATGATAGCATGGCTAACATGAACTACAAACGTATTCTCCATCCTAGCATATGGATACAAATAAGTGAATGATTTGGTTCTTCTGCTAACAATCATCTGAAGATTAATCCCCCTCTTTTGTTACTTGAGTGCTAACTTGACCTGATGGAAGGGAGGGGAAAGTCAGAACTCCTGAAGAAGGAAACCGGTGAGCCATAAGCTAGGAAAAGGCTTAAGTGTGAGTCTAATTGGTACATATGTGGGAAGACACATAAATTCTAAAATTGCTAAGTGTTTGTTTATAGTAAATGAGTGCTTAAACATGTTGTGTTTATGGAAAAACAGATTTCTTACATTTCCCTGTATCTCATACTATAATTTTTGTCTAGTTTAAAGCAGTTCACTCCTACTTACTCAGAAATCAATACACTTCTAGCTGGGGGTCTCAGAAAAAAAAAAAAGACAAAAAGTCATTTTTTAACTTTGTATTTTCTATTTTCTTAAGAGCTTAAATGTATTTAAACAGTCGAGAAAGGAAGTGGAGTCTGAACTTGTTAGAACATATTTCCACTTAATGCAAATAAATAATACTTTAAAATATTCCATTTGTTTTCCATTTGGAACTGACCCATTTGGTTTTACGGGATGATTCAGTTATAACTCACAAAACATACCAGTAAACTCAGATTTAATTTTTGAAGTAAGAATGGCCTCTAAAATATGGTCCTTCCTATGGCTTGCTTGTAACTTTTTTCCTTCCTTTTCTTTTGCAAACCACTTGGAGTTTCTTAAAATATCTATTGAAAAGCTTCCCCCCCACATACAAAAAGGAAAAGCCCTAAAGAGTTGGTTATATCTTTAACATCAGGAAATGCATGTAGTGAGAGCATAATAAGTAATAAAATCAGTGTTGATAGAAAAATAAATATAGCACTTTTGCCTGGGTTAAATGTCAGATGTAAGGAAGTGCTGAGCATCTCTACTTCCTATAGAATCACTCATCCTTCCTCTACTGAGTCTGTTTCCAAAAAGGCTGTTATTAAGTCTGGGAAAGGATGTGGTAGCAAAAGATGGTAAAACACTTGAACACATGTGCACTGTATATCTTCTTACTATGAGCAGCATCTATTCAACAAACAGAGCAAACACAATGCTTGATAATGAAAAGTAACCCACAGATTTCCATAACTGGGCTTTGGTAATGCAGTATGCGGTGTTTGATTTAAAATGTTAAAATATTAGAAGAAGTTTTCTATAGCATGGTGTTCGTATCAAAGTGAAATGACTCATAAGAATGCTAAATTCAAACCAGATGAGCATAAACACTCACTGAAGAAAAAAAAATCAGATATTTAGAGGTCAAAATGGGTCTTCATAAAAATGAAGGTCTTGCCTGAGTTACTGAAAATGAACTGCAGCGATAAAAAAGAAAACAAGAGAAAATATTAGTGATTTCATTCTAATTACACAAGCCACTGTCAATTAGGAGAACTAACATTTACAAAACTTTACACTGCCATTTTAATTTGAAAAAGATGACTGTGGCAGTCTTCAGATAAACAGCACTGCAGTGTCTCCTGAGCAGCAAGGGAGGATGGGATGTGTGAGTTTGGAGTGCCACACCAATATCCCATAACAGTCCCCTTGCTTCCCACTGAGGAGAAACGTCGGAGTACAGAGTTAAATGGCATAGAAATCTTCCATTACAACTCAGCAGCTTCATTCCAGCCTTAGCTTCCCTGTGAACCAGACCACAGATAGGGGAAGTTTCTCATTCCCGCTATCATACCAAAAAAGTTCATACCACCCAAGGCTGCCCCTGCTTTGTTGTTAAAAGTGAGTCCTGTTTTGGTTCTTTTTTTTTTCCCCTCTTTTTATCCATTGCTCCCTCCCATTTACAGATTGTCTGCAGCATTTAAACTTCCATACCCTACTAGAAGAAAAATATGTAGGCTCAAAATTAATATTGTTTTTGACTTACGGTGAAATTCCAGTAATGTTTAACTTGGATCACTAGGCCTGAGCATTTTATAGAGAGCAGAAAAGAATACTTCTTTAGCCAAAATGTGTAATGGGAGTTCCCTACTGTTTTGTTGCTGGGATCTTGGACAACAAGAAAAATGATGAACATATAACTTTTTCTTTTTGAAATACATAGGCCAACTGAGTGGAGAAAACAAAGGTTCTACACTTGTCCTAAGCTATGAAGGCACGTGTTCGTATCTATGCTCCCTGATTAATTTGCTAACCTTTACCATTCAATCTCCTAATAGAAAATGATTGTTCAATATATATTACTGTCAACGATTTTACATTCCAAACCATAATCTCTTGGGGCACAAGTCAGCAAAAGACACGTGTGGCTTCCAACGTGTAGAAGCTCATAGAAAGTCATGGAAACCAATTTCTCTGGGCTTCTGGGGCCTCCTGTGGAAAAGGCCTTGATTTTAATCTGCAGAAAAATTGTCTGTGTTTCACTACCATTAGAAGCGTGCTATGACTGAAGGTAATGGGTGAAACTTGGACCCAACAGCATCACTGAGAGCTTTGCTGGTGGCTTTTTAGAAGTCAGCATTGCCTACAACATGCACAGTGAGGCTGCATAGAGCAAGCTACAGAGAATCAAAGAATTATAGAATCATAGTTGATTCTGGGGGTTGCTGGGGTTGCAAAGGACCACAATGATCATCCAGTTTCAACCCTCCCGCTATAGTGCAGGGACACCAACCAACAGACCAGGCTGCCCAGAGCCACATCCAGCCTGGCCTTGAATGCATCCAGGAATGGGGCATCCACAACTTCCTTGGGCAACCTTGGGCTACCTCCTTGAGCTGTTCCCAAGGCATTCTGAAGGCTGCAAAACATAGATGTTGTGTTTTCTTCAGTGGCTCTTTATAATTGATTCACTGGAGACTGGACTTCTTTATTAGGCTTTCCTGGACAAGGGAATTCACCTTCGAAACACTTCAGGTTCCAGTAGGTCTCCCCAAAGATGTGCTCAGTGCTCCAAAGGAACACCAAGACAGTATTAACATAAAAGTAGTAAAAGGATGTACCTTAATATTGTATGCTGAAATCCTGCAACAGTAAACTGCAAAGCTGGAGTGAAACTGTCACATTCTGAGCAGGCACTGACGTGTTCTCTGAGATCTGAGAGACTGTGCTTATCTTCTTCAGAAGTATTATTCTGCAAAGAGGCCCGCATGCGCAACTGTTTTGGGTGCAGTGCTTCCAGAATTTGGTCTTAGAAAATGTTTTTGAGTGTTTCCCTTTCTGTGACATTGAATATTGTTTGCATTTCTTGCTGCAAAATTAAGGGAGACAGTCCTCATTCCCCACCATTCACCACTACCATTACCCATTTATTTCCTAAGGCTCAGCTCATCTACATGCTGCTTATAGTCCAAAACTATTAGCCACTTCCTATCAATATTATTATTATGGTTTAGAACAATTACTGGCAAATGTTCTTTTAGCATCCATGTCCTTTCCCCACCACAGAGTATAGACTATCAGAACGACAACAAAAGAGCCCCCAGCTCTGAGCAGCCGCGGTGCCAAGAGAAACCACAGGGCTTTTGGCAGTGCCTAAAAACCAAACACTGTGTGTTCACTTCATTATGCCTCATTGCTGGTTTCTCAGCTAGTACACGAGCACATATGCCTATACGCATATGAATACATACGTGTGCACCCTGTTGTAATGGATATTCCTCCTTCAGCATCTGAGATGAAGAGGCAGGGATGCAGGGGCAATCTCCAGGAAGAAAAGGTATCAGCATTGAGGATTGCAGAGAGAAGTTCTGAGAGCTCCAGAGCCAGAGGAGAAACTTGGGGTGGACCTGCTCATCAGGTGGGACAAAGCTCACACAACGCAGGGAGAAGTCTGCAGCATAAACAGCTGTGGGAAACTCCACTGAAGCATGAAATCCCAGTTCAGCCCTGGGAAAATGCTAGAAGAGCACTCCCTGGTCACCAAAAATTATTTCCTCCATTTCTGGAAGAGGAGCTCCCTGGAGGGCATTCAGACAAATATTGTGATATAGAAAGTTAAGGAAAAGTTTGCACAATTTGTAATACCTGGACATCGCCAAGTGCAGAACATAATTGTTCTGAATGAGAATTAGAGCATGCAAGGCATCTTCCCGGAGCTATGCGGAAAGCCACTAGAGTAGATCAAAGCAAAGTTGATGATGCTGAAAAGACTGAGAGAAGAGCATATTAGGGGAAGAGCTGAAAAGGTTGGCCCACCACAGCCCTAGCAGGACCAGCAGGAGTCTCACACAGGTTTCAGTGCTCCAGAGAGCAAAGGCACGATTTCCAAGGAGATAGGTGTTAGCGGCCCCACAGTGATGGGCACTTCTTCACAACAGCTGGGAAGAGGCAAAACCCAGCAGCCAGATTCTGAGTACTGAGTACTGAGATGGCTGCACACTGTAGTAGTTTGGGTAGAACCACTTAAAAAACTCCATTAAAAACCTAAGCCACCACACAAAACAGAGGCAGAGGAACTTCAGGACATATAGCAAATGGAGCAGCGACAGATTTAGGACTGTACTGGAGACAAAACCAAAGATAAATTGAGAGTCCATATGTGCAGCACATCTGAACACACAAAGAAAGGCAGATTTACAGATTGTCCCTGCCATCTCCCATCCCGATGCAGAAGAGATAGGAGATATGGGTGGCATGAAATTATGCCAAACAAAGTGGGAAGACAAAGTCAGAATGAACCTGCAGCTCCAACGTGGCACAGAAGAGGCAGGGACAAGAAGGGAGTGGTTGGTGGGGGACTGGTCCTGTCTGGCGCCAGAGAAGACACAACCAAGAATGCTGGTACAAGAGAGGTGCAGCAACCTGGCAGGAAAATGCAGGTTGCAGGAGGGAGGAGATATCAGGAAATCAGCCTGTTTGCAGAAGACTAGCAAGTCAGCTGTGCTGGCAGTATCTTCATAAATGTTTCTCTTAATGCTGAAGAAGTTTAGTTTTATAAGCATGGGATCCTCTCATGTGGTTACTAAGTATGAATCAAAGACAGTTATGGTTCGACACTGCCTTGTATTTTATTGTGTTTTCCTGAACATCCTGGGACTGCACAGCCCAGCAAGAACAGCAGGCCTGTTGGCTGGGTCACTCTCCCTTCCTCTCTGTTCTTGATACCCAGAGAACCAGAAATAACCCCAGAAAGGGGAATTTGAGGAAGAGTATGAGGACCAGAGAGGTATTCCCCTTGGGGATGCAGGTGGAGGAAGTAGCAAAGAACTCTCCAGGTACTATGACCAAGGTGGTAGAGCAGAATTTGACCAGAGAAACACAGGGGTCCCCAAGCCCAACAATTAATCCATTGCCACCAAACTAAATCACGTCCCTCAGTGCCACATCTACTCTTTTCTTGAAAACCTCCAGGGACAGTGACTCCCACCACCACCCTGGGCAGCCTATTCCAGTGCATCACTACCCTTTCTGAGAAGAAATGTTTCCTGATATCCAACCTGAATCCTCCCTGGCACAACTTAAATACATCACTCCTTGTCCTATTGCAGTTACCTTGGAGAAGAGGCTGACCTTGCCATAACTTCCTTTCAGGTAGTTAAGATAAAAGAAGTGCTAGATGAAGTTCAGTACATGTCTTTGGGTGATTTCAGATCATTTTTAATGTGTCTTATGAAAGTGAACTGCCTTCTAAAAAACGCGTTTGTAAGTTTCACACCTTTGTGCCTGTGTGTGTGTATATGTGCCTTCTGTTATTTATAGACTCTACAGATGGAAAAGCCCCATTAGGCCATCCCATGCTCCCTGCCAGCGCTATGTTGTTCTCCAGCAAGCATTTATTATGGCCTTGTTTAGACTAGCTTCACATGCTTCAAACAATGAGCTTTCTACCACTTCCCAAGGGAGAGCAGTCAGCAAGTTAGTACTGCTTGCTCTTCTCTTGGTTTTCTTCTCCACTGAGCTCAGGGACTGTGCAAGCTGACAGTGCAGCCCCTGCATTCCCGCAGGCTACCTGGCCAAGCATCCTCCCCCCCACACTGACTTCCCCCTTCTGACTCTCACTTCTCTTAACAGTCCTCCAGCTTGACCACAGCTTTCTGCTAATCCCTTGCCTGGAATACAAAAGCGATATTGCAGGTGCGGTCATACAAGGAAAGAATTACTTCCTCTGCTCATATGTTCACTGCCTCTTTAAATAGAAACCGAAATTGCAAAGGGAGTTGTGCCGTCATAGCACACAATAGATCCACATCTCATTTACTGCCAACTATCTCCACAAATAGTCCCTTGATGTTCCTGTTTTCTGTACTTCCACAGCCTATTGAACATGCTTCTGATTATTACCTGGGTTTTTCTAACATAAGTGTGGGTTATAACTTTAACATTTTAAAACTAAAAATCAAGTTGCCTTTAATTGTCTTATTTATTGCCTGTAACAAGCAGTGAGCTGGGAAGCAAATGAGTCCTCCATAGGTAAAACAAGAGATAAGAGTCTATAAATGTGAGTGAAGGCCTAAGAGAGTATTTTCTTCTTTATCACATTTGAGATTTCCCATCAGTAGACAAATAAGAGAGATGCAATTTAAAAAGTCATTCTGAGTGTCAAACTGTAGAAGTTTGCATTCTTCATTTATGTTACAGAAAGTGGTGCCTGATATCCTGTGTGGATAGAAAGGGATAGAAAAGAGTGGCAGGAAAATTAAGCATTTCTCCATCAAATTAAAATACAGTTACTGAGTCTGCATTGAATAACACACTGCTTTTCATGATACACATTGCATATGTTAGCACAAGAAAAAATAAACATAAGAAAAACATAAAGAAATCATTTTCTTTGTCCGTTTCAGAATGAATTACACAGAGCTGCACTGCTCAGTAGTAATATTTATAAAGGAAAATAACATGAAGTCAAAGCTGGCAAATTGAGAATACAGGGAAATCAAGACAAAAGCTAGACCAGTAACCACAAATGGAAAGGATCATCTTGTCAATCGAGAAGAAACACGAGCAATATGAATAACATTTTTTCCCCTAAATGCTGAATGCGAATGGCCCCATAGTGCTTTAATTCTCTACACTTACACATGCCCTTCTCTGCAAGCTTCCAGCATACTTTCACTTCATTTCAAAGTGCAGTCTCTCTATGAAATGACACCATAAACATTTCATTGTGGGGTCCCACACCTGATGTCTGTCAGTGATTTTCAAATCGGATGAGCTTAGTTGGCTTCAATAGAATTAGCCTTGCTGTTGTTGCCTAAAGTAGATTAGGAGATGTTTCTATCATTTCTCTGGACAGAAAGAGCTAGTTGAGAGCTGTCAGAGTACAGTAGCCCTTTCCACAGGCATGGAGACATCCAGAAATCATCACCCTGCTGTCTTAGCTTCCGACATGTCAGACTGCAGCATCCAGCTGGATGGCCCTCCTCTACTTGTCTCCTCATTCCTATAACATCACTGTCCCCGTATCTCCTGTGAATATTCCAGACTTCAGTGATGGCAACAGATTTGGAGAAGAATTAGGAAACTAAATCCAAGAGAAAGAAGGACATGTGGACCATGGACACCTAGTTGACAGAGCTAAGCTGTCAAGGACCAATACATCCCATCACAGTAATACTACTCACAAGTCTGCTCAGCTGTTATATAGTTGGTGTCCTGATGGTTCTCCAAGACAAACAGCTATTCTGAGTGGAGAAAGTCAGAAGAGAAATCACAATGTGGATGAAATGGCAGCTACTAGTAGAGAAAAAAGGTCAGAGAAAGCCCTTCTGTGATGGTGCCATTCTGTATTTTTGATAAAGTTGTCTGCAAGGCAAACAGGCTGATATTGGTCCTTATCCTTCCACTCAAACTTGTGCTCCTATGAACTCAGTTTAAACACATGCTTGCAGATCTCACTGAATAAAGTCCCGACTCTGAAAGTACTTTGGGTGCTACTCACTGCATGACTTAAAACACATCCACAGGCATTGAAGAGTCAGGGTCTGTGGTGGACTTGGGCTTGTGCTGAAGTACTACGCACAGCACTGTGTCCAGAAAATAATAGTATTACATGTCATAGTGTTTTATAATGAGAAATTGTGTAAGATGATGCAAAAATCAAAGATGAGGAAGGAACTGAAAAGCTTACCTCTCTCATGAGGAGCGATGTTGCTGGTATTAAGGTAGATGCTTCCACCTAGTGACTTGTAGCAGTAGCTTATAGATTTTTTGCT
Organism: Coturnix japonica; assembly: GCF_054131305.1. Taxonomy (NCBI): domain Eukaryota; kingdom Metazoa; phylum Chordata; class Aves; order Galliformes; family Phasianidae; genus Coturnix; species Coturnix japonica. The sequence goes on from NC_140663.1 coordinate 30,844,029, forward strand.
GTAGGAGGCTGGACGGCAGCTGCAATAGAAAATAAAAGTATAGAAAATACCATTAATCATCTGTAGCCAAGAAGAGATACAAAAACCTGCTTTACAAAGAGGTTCTGTACATTCTGACACCAGCAACACTCAGAGCATCCTTCCTGCAGATGACGCTAGCCCAGCACATGCACTGTGTTTTACCTCTGGACAGATGGACACCCCACTACTCCTGGATGCACCACTCATCTTCCTGCCCCCTCCAAGCCGACATATGGCAGAGCAGGAAGGATGCCCCCGGTGTGAAGGGGTGTTGCTGATAGCCCAGCAGTAGTGTGGTCATGACAGTTGTGACTCCATCAAAGGTATTGCCAAACTTTTCTTCCAGCTCTGAAACATGAGAGCTGCAGTTTATTGTGTCCTTCAGCTGTGCAAGTGCATGTGTCCTTGGTCTGCTTGCTCTTGTATTAGCAGCAGCTTCAGAGCCCCTTACTGATATCTTTCTCCTCTGCACCTTCAGATTCCTGAGGCTTCATATGCACATGCACATGCAGAAGTTACTGTCTTGAGCCTTTTCAGCAACAAAAGAACTCCAAAGAAAAGAATCATTTGGCTTTAAGCTCCAGGACCTCAGACTTCAACAACAATCATTCAGTTTGGAATGTCCAAAGACTCTATAGAGTAAATAAGTCAGAGTCTGCTGAATGGGAACATGTCTAAAACCAATCCCTTTCACATCAAGGTGCATCCTGAATCTTCTCCCTCCCTGGGACACCCAGAGTTAGTAGGAGATGTCTGCTCATCCAGAACTCACAGTCTGAAAAGCTCTCGAGTGTTGGCTGCTGCTTACGTCCTGCATCCCAAAAAGTGTTACACTGTTGTATTTTTGAGGTTGCCACAGTTTTTGAGGCTGATGATAAGGACGAACAAGATCTGGTTAAATTGACTTATGTAAAAGTCTGAAATCAGAGCAAGTGAATGCTGTTCCCAATTATTCTTAAGGATGTGCTATCAGTTTGCACCAGAAACATGGATATAGGCATTTATATATTATATATATATGCATATCACAGTTACAGCATAAGTGTACAAGATAGTGCTCAAGAGAGAAACACAGAGGAAGATTTTGGGACAAATAGTGGATCTTTTCGTTTCACCATTTTGAAGTTAGGGCTTCTGATTCATACGTTTTCTCCCCTGTATTCCTGATTTCTATCGAATCTCTGTCTCCCAGTGGCAAAGAGAACGGCTGAAAACTGCTCAAAAAAATAAAAAAGCACAAAGTTAGAAAGAAATACAGCAAGTTATAAAAGGAAAACAGATTTACTTGTTTTGTAGGCAATGTGATATAGCTTCAGGTCTCTCAAATCTCTGCAACAAAGATAGTTCCCTTGTGAGAAGGTTCAGTACACTCCTACCGTTTTAATGTATTCCTATTCTCTTGTCCTATGGCTGTAGTAATCATAATGTTTATATTCTTGTTTGTATGTTCTCTCTCATTAATTCTTTACTGACCTGACACGTATACTAACTTCTGATTTGTTATCTAACTCTGGTAGCTCAATTGCTGCTTTAGATCTAGTGGAAGATGGCAATAAGGGAAAATACCTTGTCAGATGGTAACTCCTAACTGTTTCATGGAAATGGGTTGTTAATCTCAGTAAGTAAAATAAAGCAAAACAAAAGCAACCCCCAACCAAATAAGTACATACTGCCATCAAGCACAGGCAACTAAGTACAAGTGTATGTCATTCAGATTCTTATAATTCATTTCTAATACAGCTGGAAGACAGAGGAAAACCTTATCCTATCAACCATGTAGGTGAGCAAGGGCTTTGGTCTTCTCTTCTCAAATAGCTTTGAAAGACCCCATGTCTATGACCACAACCCTCTGAACTACCCAGCAGCTGTGAAGCCAGCTGGGGCCATGCCATCCGTCTCCATCACCAGCAGGTTGTGCCATTCAAGTGACCCCTGAGGAAGACGTGAAGCATTTCCCCAAAGTCCTCATTCTCCTGGATTTACACCGTGCTATAATTTTAGCTACGCTCAATGAAACCTCCATATTTTATTAAAATGTTTTAGTTGACACTACTATGTGTGTATGCACATATGTGCACTCACACGTGCACAGGCACACATGTGCTGTTGCAATTTTTAACACAAACCTCTAAAAACACTGTTTAATTTATTGAAGAGCAGAAGCCCAATTTTCCCATCTCTGACTCTGACAGTTTCTCTCTCGCCCACATGGTTTGTATGAATGATATTTATAACGGACTTGGTTTGATCTGATATAACCTCAGTGAATTTACCGCTGCTTCTACCCCACTGTGACTGAAACTGACAAGAACCAGAAGAATCCGCAGTTTTATTTTGGGCTTTATAGGTTTTCCCTCACTCCCTTTTCTCATGCTTGGATGGGGTCAGTGGCTGAATGAGCCCCTCACATTCTGCACTGACGGGTAACTGTGAGGCTGCACGGTGAGATGAATTGTTCCTTTGATCAAAGAGTCAGTCCATGCCAAGCTCATAGTTGTCTTGTCAGGGAAAAAAAGAAATGCAGAACAACAGCATTTTTTTGTTTACAAAAGAAACATCATCTTTCGCTGTGTGTAACTAACAGATGAGTGTTTGCACATGCTATATGCAGCACATAATCACTAGCCTATCTACACTGAATATACTGCTGTATCTTCCAAGAGTTTATAGGGGTTTGAAGAGGGATGAGCACTTCCTCCTTGTTGAGACAAATGTGTGTTTCTATTCTTGCTTGGATTTTCTCCCTAGCTTTACATATGGAAGCAAAAGGACTGCCCAAGAGCTCTGAATGGCTCAGAGGAAAGATAAATGGGATTTAGATCTCACCCCACTGCAGAGGAAAGCCAATCAGGCACCCACCTGATAACTAAAGTTGTTCTTTAAGGTAAGCACTTGGTAGTTACAATCAAATATAAAACTGCTTCTAATGGTTTTGCTTTTGATTTTCTCACAGATATTTTTACCTATCGCATGGAGAATTGCAACAGAACTAAATAAAAAAACCAACACCCCACTAACGGGAAGCTTATGCCATATGAGTTTCTTTTTATCAAGTTTTAAGGTGCTCCAAATTCAGCTTCACTGAAGTGCACAAATGAAACTGCAAGAAGCTGCACTCCCAGTAATTCATACTCAATCCAAATACAAGCTCTTTTTCAGAAAGCATCCACATTTATTAGCAGTCGCCAGATGGGATCCCACTGTAACCTCAGGGAAGAAAACTAATGGCTTTCCCATCGAGTCATATTTGGACGCGATCCAGTCACTGTTAACATATCCCAATTCATTAGTAGCCACTGAATCCCAACCCTGTCTAACGCAAAGAGATACTTGGGAAAGATCATTTTGGAAATTATTTAATTTCCTTCCACAGCAAATTCGCATTATGTCTAAAAGCAAATGAAAGCCGTGGGTCCTCTGTTTCTCATGAAACCACCTCGGAGGAGCTCTGGGCAGAGAGGAGGCTGCGTTCGTTGGTTGCTCTTTGCGTTAATGACTCCTCTGACAGAAACTAGATCCTGAAATGTAAAGATTGGAAATGAAAGGGGACAGAATCTAAAAACTTTTTGTCTCCAATATATGTCAAAATTGGATTTATATGTTGAAAGTCTGTGCCAAAACTCTTTTGTACATTTTATTTTCATTTCTCCTTTAATGGAAGAGGGTTCCGTTGGGCTGTTGGGGGTTTTAAAACTTGAATCGTTGTTTCTGGGTAAACCAAGAGCAGCATCTCCGTTTGTTGAGATGCACCAGCTTAGCTACAATATCAATGTAATTTATTTGTATTGATTTTTGCAAACCACATCTAAACGTACCCTATTTTTTCAACCACGAATGCATTTCTCCAAGTGAAGCAGCTTTTCTTACCGCTTAAGTTTTGTATGTTCACCCATAACTTTACAAACAAGTCCATCGATGAGTCTGAATGAATCCTTATGTATTTGTCTGACGAATGACTGCTTAAATTAAATTCTTTCTCCATGTTGCTATTAAGTACTTTTAGAACGTACCCTGATATGATGCTAATGTATCTACATCTTGCACCTGAAACCAGTAACACACCTCTATTTTCCCTCAGCTTCCCCAATAGCTGCAGGAAGAGGAGCATTTGTTGCAGCAGCATTTGTTCGTGTGAGAACAAAAATCAATTTGTATGCTCTCCTAAAAACAAATGCACTTTGTGTGTGTGTGTGTGAACATACTCAAAACACCTCTCTGCAGTTCAAAAACTGTTTCCAACCCACCACACACCGTTATCCTTTTCGGTGTTTCTCGACTCAATTATAGAATTGTTTTGAAATCCAATTAATTTTTAAGCGTGGAAAGCTGCTGTTTTTAATTACTGCACGTCGTTACGTTTGGGCAATGCAAACAACAGAGGCATTTTCCCTTGTCTCTGCACAGCTTCACTGCTGGGCTCCCTGACACAGTGCCCCGGCTGGGACCTCCACGTGGAGATGCTAAGCCCAAAGAAAGTGGCACATAGAAAACAATGCACTTTCTCTAAGTTCTCCTGTTTTGCATCAAGCATCTCGGTTGGTTGATAAGGGGTTTTAAGAGAATCTTCCTTGGAAAATTAAAAACAAACAAACAAACAAACAAAAAACCCACAAAAATCAAGAAGAAATTGGTTTCTTTGTGCTCTTCTCTGTAATAATAATAATAATAATTGTAATAATAATAATGGGAAAAAAGATGGGAAAAACAATAGACTGGGGAAGCATTCACATCGAGGGGTAATTGCAGTGTAGTTTTCAAAGATAAGCGACTTTTTTGTTAACAACGTTAAAGCAGATTGCATATTAAGTGATGCTCTTTATTGGCACCAAATACTCGATGACGGCTCCAGCAGCACTGAGGTTGGGAGCGCTGAGAATAACTCCGCAAAAACCCCACGGAACATTTCGCGTTTTCTCTCAACTAAAAAAAAAAAAAAAATAATCGCGCCCGTGTACATGTATTATTTCATTCTATTTTGCTTTACTTGAGTGCAGCTGTATTGCACGGGACGTTCCATCGCCTCTCCTTACAACGACACCCGAGCCGGGAGCGCTCCGAGGCGACCCCGCTCCCTCCTCCCGCAGCGATGGGCTGCCCCCCGCCCGGCACCCGCTGCCCGCTACCCGAACTGTCCCTCTGCCGGACGGCAGCTGCCACTGCAGGGGAAGAAGCATCACAGCCCGAAGTGATCGGGATGGCGGGCGAGCTAAGGAAAAAGAAGCACTAAGTATTGGACGCTTGAAGGCTTAGCAGTCATAATGATCACGATCCACAACTGAGTCTGAACTGGTAGCAATTGATGCACAGCGCTCCCTCTAATCCGTCATAGAAATGTTCTGGATCCAACTGTGAAGCAGATTGAGGCTCTGATCCACTCTGCACTGAATTCTGTCTCATTTTGCAGAAGCAACACCAACAAAAATGAGCTGTAAGACACCAGGCAGGAAGCACAGGCAATAGATCGAAACATTTCTTGCATTGTACATATGGTCTGATTTTTGGGTGGTCCTGCGTGGAGCCAGGAGTTGGACTCAATGATCCTAACGGGTCCCTTCCAACTATGACTGTACGAATGTGTATGTTTACCATCAAAGCTAAATTTGCAGGATATTTGCTATTAAACAAATGAAAAGACTCCAGGTAAGAAACCATAGCATGGAATATCTTGCAACTATACATTGTGAATGGGTCAGCTATCAACAAAGATGCATTATACTTGTTTCAAGCAACAACCACAGGTGTGTAGCGGAAGGGTCAGTTCCCACAGTTGGATGAATGGTATTGAAACAACAAATTTGCCTTTGCTTTCTGAAATACTGTCCACAAACAATATTTCTGGTAAAAGGGATAAGATGCAACAAACAAACAAGAAACCAGTGTTATCAAACCTACATCCAGACTGTAGAAGCCTTGCAAGAAAATTTAAGTGCAAACAGAGAAAAGATGCAAAATAATGTATATTTTTTGCTGATCAGAATATAGTTCATAACCTTCCCAGCCTCCTGAGCAAGACTGAAGTCAGAGGAAAACAAGCCCGTAATCGAGTCTTGCTACAACCCTCAGCCTCCATGCACTCGTCTAACATTTCAGACCTTTAATATCAATATGTGGGCACCAGAAGAACTGGAGATCTGTGAGAGTGATGTTGGAGTGATTGGGAAGTACTTGGGAAGAAGGAAGGAGTACGGTGCAAAAGTCATCCCCTTCCATTCTGCCTTTTCATTCCCTTTGAATGCTGCAGCTGTTGACAAGTGAAAGTTGGAATCAGATTGTTGAAAGAGCACAAGGAGGAAAGCAGATGGTGGGAGGGAGGGGGTTGTCACAACTGCTTATTAAATGGAAGAACGCTGTACATTCTCTGTCTGACTTTTAGCTCCAAAGGAAAAAAAAAATAAGTAAAATAAAAAAAGGAAAATCCCAGTAACTATTTCCCCCAGAGCAGTAAATAATGAATTGGGTAGTGCAGCTGGAGAAGGGAGGTAGAGAAGTTGAAAAGAAGAGCAGACGTGCCGCTTCCTGCAGCAGCGAGCTATCAGATGGCTCAGTCCTCCCCTGGAAACTCACCCTCAGATAAGTTAAAATTGATGGCAAAAACCTGGCCCGGAGAGAGCAATCCATGGTTGTTGTTCCAGGCTCTCACCAACCCCACAGCTGCTGCAGCTCCATTGGGACTGTGCCACCCAGAGGAGCAGATTGCTTTGTATCCCTCACATTTCTGCCACTCTAGGGCTGCTGCCGTCAATACCAGGTAAGTTTATGCTACAGCTCCAATGCAAATCAGACACCCGGTTTCCATCAAATTTAGTAGAACCCATGTGAGTCTTTAAGCTGCGGGAGTGTAAGTTAGAATAGTAAAAACAGATATACAGTACAAGGATTTTGTATAGAAAGAGAACTGCTTTTATTTGAAAACAAACTACCACCCCATTCCCAGTCTTGTATTGCCTCCTACTGACAATGGTTTCTGTACAGTACGGCTATGGACTGTCCCAGATGGAAAAGAAATTCAGAATACTTTAGTTAGATTATCTCCCCTACCCATCTGACTACACAGTATAGAAAAGAAGTCCTACCTCGTCACAGCCTCCTTTCATGCAGCTGTTGAGAACAATAAGGTCTCCTCTGATTCTCCTCCAGACCGAACAATCCCAGCTCCCTCAGCTGCTTCCCATAAGACTTGTGCTCCAGACCCCTCACAGCCCCACTGCCCTCCTCTGGACACACTCCAGCACCTCAATGTCTTCCTTGTAAAGAAGGGCCAGGTTGTACATTTGCTGTGCTTACAGATTCCTGCCACGTGCCCACAAGCCTTCAGCCCAGATCATGGATCCCACCCAGCCTGGCCCTCCAAATGCATCTGGTGCACAGGGAGATCTATTGCATCACTGAGCTGTGCTGTCAGTATACAGTACACAGGCAGTAGGTTTATTCACATCTTGCCAGCTCCCTCTGTTAAAAAATCAAACTGGATGTCCTAAAATATCTGGAGCTTAAGTTGGCCTATTTGACTTTATCCTCAACACCATGAAGGAAACAGGTCACATAAGCAGTGTGCCATTTCAGCTGGTAGGAAGCAAATGCTAAATAAAAGATGACACTTCTAACATTGAAATGAGAAACTTTTTAAAATCAGAAGTCTTCTGGGTAATTAATTCTTTGATCTCTCACCACATTATTGCCAAGTAACACGTAACCAGCTGTAGCCAGTCATGTACAAACAGCATCCACTGCACAATCTTGTACTACGGTCTCCTAAGCCCACACTGTAAGGCATAATAAATCAGTGTCATTTTAAAGAGATTTAAGCTACTGGCAATATATACAGAAAAGTAAATTCACATTACTCTTAAAAAGGACCTTGGAAAACATCTTAAATGCAACTTTCTCGTCAATGAGCTTACATCTGTGTAAGCTCAGGTTAACAAAAGGACCAAATGTAGTTTTGAAGAACCATTACTCTGTTCCTTCAGTGTCAGGTGAGGTGCCATTCTACAGAAAAAACTAAAGGATACACTTGAGTTTACAGAATCCTTTGGTAAAATTTACTAATAGAAGACTTACACTGACAAAATACAGGATCACTTACCCAGCATCCACAAAATAAAAGATGAACAGCCCGCTCTCCACAGCCCCTCCCCCAAAGAAAAGTGATGAGCAGTTGGTCCATTCAAAGGCACTCAGCTTGCTTTGCTGCTGTTTGTTTGTTAAGCCTGGCAGACACCAACTTACTATTGCTCTCACAGTTCGCTGGCCAAGCAGTCTCTTCAAAGACTCACGTAACACAATAAATCACACAAGGCGGTCAAGCACAAATATATATGTAGCTTGTATAGAATATTTATTTTGAAAACTAAAATATCCACAATCTCACAAAATTGGTGTCTACCAGGCGAGGCCTTTGGCTACCTTTGGTTTTTTCTTTCCTTTTAAGCGCTCTGCCTTAAGCTTCTTTCTGTGCCTGGGATTCATCCATATCGGGTACTGTCCGTGTTGGTCTAGGAGAGTTTTTTTATTTCTTTTATTATCTACATCCATTTTGCCGTCACCTGAAAAAGAAAAGCATTTATAGTCAGTAAGACACATTAAAAGCTTTACAGAGGCTGCTTTATTACAAGATTCACATACGTGATGAGATCTTTATAAACAATGGTATTTGTACAGGAAGAGCAGAAGGCTTCATACGGTGAAAGCCCTTTCCAAACCAATCCAACTGCAGCCCAACAGCTGATAGTAAATATGAAGAATTTCTCCTAAAGGCCCACGGCTGGGCAAAGCACCTCATTCTTCAGTCTGCCTTATGTTCTAATATTGCATCTAAAAGTACCGTGTGGTCTCCACCATAAGCCGCCAGCTTACATGAAGCCAGTGGCTTACTACAACAAAAGTACAATTAAACAGTTTATGGCACAACATTTAAGATCCAAGAAAGTTCTACAATATTAAACTGAGTGATGAAGACAGATGAAGAGGTGGTTGTCTTGGTGAGACAACCAGGCTACAAGGAAAACATCTTGTTAAGTATAGATTGGAACAGCCCTATGCTATTTACTTTCAAACTTAGCTCCAAACCTTCTACATACAACTCTAAAAGCTTTATGATGAGCTTAACCGAGTGGGAAAAGATTTTATGTTGTGTTTGTTTATTGTTGAATGCTATGTCTGAATATGATTTTTCGTTCCTTTTACATAGCTGCTATTTCCAACTTTAAGATTTATAGGCTCTACTATTGAAACACATAACCCTTCCCTATCTTTCCTAAGCCCTGATACCCGACAGAGCTGCCTGTGTGGCTGACAGTCACTACTGGCACTATTTCAGATCCACACCACAGTCTCAACAAACCACTGCACCCACGGCTACATCCAGTTCTGTGCCCCGCAGGCTGTTAGGGAAAGGGGGTACGGTTTAGTTTGGATTGCTGCTTTGTTTTTAGTTTGGATTGCTGCTTTGTTAAGATGTCTGACTGCTTCCCAGCACGTAAGATCTACGTTCTCTCTTCCTGTTACCGATCCCAGCCATGAGGCAGGCGGGCAGGGGGCGGGATATAGGCCGGACACTGCCCCACAGGGCGGGACGGGGGCAACAGGGGGTCGGCAACACCTCAGCATGGGGGCGGCCCGACTCACCCTGCTTCTCCAGGACCTCGTTGGCGGGCAGCACGGTCGCCACCTCCTTCACCTCCTCCATGACGACGTCCGCGCCGTTCCGCAGGATGCTCTTCAGCCTCTCCAGCTCCTTGGGCGCGTTCTTCTTCCTCTTCTCCGCCCGCATCTTCCTCCTCCATTTGCTCCTCAGGCTCTTGGCCATGTTCTGAGGGAGGAAAGAAGCGGGGGACGGTGAGGCTCACACCGCGGGGACGCCGCCAAATAAAGCCCCCAGGCCCACAACTCACCTCAGCCCAACACGAACCCTACACACGCGGCCCCTCTACGTGAAGAATTACGTGCTGCGGAAGTCCCGCCTCCCCTTGAGTTCTACCGTAAGTCTCCGAGAGCGTTGGCAAATAAAGCCACGGGCTGCAGCGCAAGGGAAATAGTCTGGGTTTTATTTGGACTGCTTGTGTACATTTCTTAGTTCTTAAGACAGAAAAGGCATCACACTCGCTCCAACAAGTTACAGCTGTACTTAGCAGCCCATTGCTGCTGCCTCACCCCACCTGGGAGCAGTGGGAATTATGCCTTCCATCCATGCTCGGCTGCAAGAATTGACTGAAAGTTTTATCCTTTATTGAGAGACCATTAACCTTAGCATACACAAGAATCCACCTTCACATGATTTTCCAGAACACTGAAAGATAGGCAATAAATCATCCTTAATGAATGAAGAACGTTCCCATGAAGCGACCCCATCATCTCCCAGTTCACACAAGTGCTTGGTGTTAAGAGCAGAACCTCCCTTTCACAGACAGCATCCCATTTTACCAAACCAAGACTAGAAGAAATCTGAACTTGGTAAAAGTAAATAAAAAATGGAGAGGAACTGGATACACCATGTCAACTAAACAAAACACATATTCTAGAGAAGTACTTAGACTGAGAGCTTCCCCCTCACCTCAAAGGAGGGATGAGTGCTCACGTAATGAAAGAGAAATAAAGATGCAGCCTCTAAAAGACAAGAGTGCACGGTCTGTAGATCATCCAAGCCAACACCATTCAGGTACTTCAACCACATCCCCGTTTATTACTTTTTATTAAATGCCTCCAGCAAACGTAACAGGTTGAGGAACAGATTGATGATGTCCAGGTAAAGATTGATTGCAGCCAGTATGTACTCCTCGGGGGAGAGCTTGTGCATCAGCAAGTGAGTGTCATAAATAATAAATCCACAGAAGAGAAGAGCTCCAGCAGCAGCAAACACCAACTCCATTATTTCGCTATGGAAAAACAGCTGGAGGCAGATGAGACACGAAAAGAAAGAAAAGTAAATTTAATTTCCTTTTTAATATTAAAATTTTGCATTGAGATATGAAGCACTTGAAATGTGGATACATAATGTCCTTTTACTGTTATGCACACACATAAATAAGAGCAGTAAAATGACATTTCAGTGTTCCTATGTCCTACAGCTCCCAGTCATACAATATTGTAAACTAAGTGAAAAGTGTCTTCTCATAAGAGAAAGCAAACTCTGTTCGCTAGAACAGTAACATCAAAAGACAAAAGCAAATAATCCAATTAAGACTCAACTCTCCTTCCCCTTTCCTCAGAGAAGGGAACTTACTCCTAGGAGGGGAGTAAACTCTTCGAAAGGGCTGACAATAGCAGGACACGGGGAAATGGATCCAAGCTGAAGGAGGGAAGATTTAGGTTGGATGTTAGGGGGAAGTTCTTCACTAGGAGAGTGGTTAGGCCCTGGAACAGGCTGCCCAGGGAGGTTGTGGATGCCCCGTCCTTGGAGGTGTTCAAGACCAGGTTGGACGGGGCCCTGGGCAACCTGATCTAGTAAAGGTGTATGTTTGGTGGCCCTGCCAGGCAGGGGGGTTGGAACTACATGATCCTTGAGGTCCCTTCCAACCCGGGTCATTCTGTGATTCTGTGACTGACAGTGCTGCCAATCAGCTCAACCACCACTCTCATATCAGCAAGATCTGAACTGGAAACGAATGGTTCACAAGGAATCTTACCATTAAGAAACATGAGAAGAATAAAATCCACAAGCAAGCGAAGAGCCTGAAAAAATAAAATCTGTGAGCAATACAATTCCTTTTGTTTTAAATTTTATTTAAAGTCTCTTCCTGTAATTAAAAGGAGCTTGTAAGTAAGAGGGGAACCAACTTTTTACATGGGTTTGTAGCGACAGGACAAGGGGGGAAATGGATTTAAACTAAAAAAAGGGAGATTTAGACTAGTGGGTAATTTTTCACTGAGAGAGTGGTGAGGTGCTGGCACAGCTGTCCAGAGGAGCTGTGGTGCCCCATCCCTGGAGGTGTTCAAGGCCAGGCTGGATGGGGCCCTGGGCAGCCTGAGCTGGTGGGGAGCAGCCCTTCCACTTTGAGTGCCATTCTATGATTCTCCTCCCATAAAACCTCAAGAGAATGGAGCTGAATAAAACTAATAAATTACGACGATTAACACCCTCACCATTCTCTTTCACAGGTTATCTTCTACTGACCTGTATTCTTTACTAAATCTGCAAACCTTGCTTTAAAAAGGAAATATAAAACCAAGCTTAATAATAAAAATCTCATTGATAACATACCCTGCTCCAAATTTGCTGAAGTCTCTCTTTGACTGTAATGTATATGCAGTGAGTCCAAGAAATACAGCAGTTGTAAGAATGAAGGCTTGCAAAACGACGGACACATCATAGAAACTCACTATGAACCAAGAGAAGCAAACTGGCATTTAGAGAACATTACCCTGTGCATTTGCTAAGTTACCTGTTATTGAGGAACCACTTACTTTCTTTTTCCCCCTATCTGTGACTGTTTACATTTCTGTGAGCAGAAAGTGTAAATTATACCTGAATTTATCTTTGTGCTTCAAGACATGTGATACATGATTCACAGACCTTTGCACTAGTTATGGCTTTTATAGCATAGCTGTAGCTTCTTACATGGAGAGAGCAGACCTTCTGTACTCACAAAAGAAAGGATAATAATTCAGTCTCATACAGCTTCAGTCCCAGTTTCCTCTTCTGATACCCAGGTTCTTACTAGATTCATCTCATCATCATTAGAAATTTTTAATCATTTTAATATCTCATTTAGGAATCTCACACACCAATTAGTATAACATAATGGATTCCTTTTCCAGTTCATTTAAGGATTCACAGAATAGGCTATCATTTACCTGTAATGGTGGATTCAGAGAATAGGATGGCTATCATTTACCTGTAATGGCAACTGTAAATGCTTCCAGGACAGTCTACAAAAAGTAAAAACGAAACATTACAAGAGTCAAATTAAACACCACTGCCACTTGCATGGAGACTTCACAATCAGTAAGATCTATTCTGCTACAAAATCCCAGTATGTGTAACACTAGATCTCCCGATAATTTTTATATATCATAGAATCACAATGTTGGAAAGGACCTACAAGATCATCTTCTATCCCAAATATGGTAACATGCTTCATTTTCAATAAGAAAATGACAACTGTATCGTCCTACTGTTCTGGAAGTTGTTATGACGTATAACAAGAATGAAATATAAACTGAAAATGAATGTGTGACAGCAATGATAAGAAAATTGCCATACAGGTTTTCTATTCAGAGCACACAGCATTCTTACCACAATCCTTACAATCCATTCAAGGGGGCCAGAAGGCTTCTCAGAGCTGCTATTAGAAATAGCAGGGTTGCCACCTTTCTGTATGCTTTTCAATATTCAATATACTTCCATTGAACACTCTCAATATTTTACTAGACAGCTTAGTGTCAAGTTCTTCCTCACTCATCAAGCTGATTTAAAATCAAACATATTACTGATGCCTGGACTAAAGACTAGCACGACTCCTGAATTTTTTTAAAAAGTAATTTCATTTGTAAGTTTCATTACAAGACTATAGGAGAAAGTATCTGTGGCATGAACCAAGAGATCCAAAACAACAGGGCATTTAACTCAATTTATCACACGCAACTCTTAATCTTCTTGCACAATGTCATACTTCAACTGCCGTGCCACAAACTGCCACACCACATTTCCTGAAGCTATTACAACATTCCCTCTTATAGATGTAACCACTTAAAGTGGTTTTTGTTTGTTTGTTTGTTTTAAATAATAAAATAATAATAAAAAAAAGAAATTGTTCATCTGATTTCAAACTCTAACTCTGTTCTGAAAAAAAACATGGTAGACTCTAATTCAGGTTTCTTCTACCTAAGAACAACCTCTGAATATAACATCAAAAAAATACCCCATATATCCATGAAGGTCTGAGTTGTATTTTGAGGAATACATGAAAAATAAAATAGCTACACCCCACATATCCATGAAGGTCTGAGTTGTATTTCATGGAATACATGAAAAATAAAATAGCTTGATACCACTAGCTTGATACAAGGAGTTCATTTGGAAGGAAGATATTCTGTGGACTATTAACAATTGAATTTATACCAATACTTACAAATCCAAAAAGCAGGTATAAGTTAACAGGATGCTGGTGTCTGTAGAGGGCCAGTGCAAAGCTTATAGCCAAACATCCAAACAAAGATAGCAAAAGCAAGGCAGGCCTGTAAAATACCCATATGAAAAGGTCGTCAGAATTAAAATGCCCATTTGACTACAAAGCAGTTTATATAAAACCAACCACTTACATGATCATTACGTGGACAGAGACTGCTCTGTAGATCCAAAGTACAGAGAATTTTAAAATAAAACTGTTCTAAAACATTTTAATATAGAAAATCAGTTATAAATGGTACAACTACAAGACAATTTTCCTATGCTGTAAACTGTCCAGGAACCCATCACTTATGTGAAAATCCACCTGAACTTGAGTGCTATTTTCAAAGTAAACAGAATATTTTGTCACATCCAGAGGGAACTGTGCTGTGTTTTAATATTTTTTTTTCCATAAGCACCTGAATGCAATAAACACAGGCACAAACTGCGCCAAAGAATCATTACTGCTCAGCAAATACTGCCATAATTCAATCATTCAAGAAGCCGTCCAAGCAAAGATTAGACTAAAAGCAAACACAAAAGCACAATGGTTCTAAATGACCAGAACAATTATTAAAAAGCAGATGGAATTACAAAACTGGTTTTACAACATCTACTGCAAACAAGACAGCTTATAGAGAAACTCCTCTAGTGTTTGATCCTCCTTTTGTATTAGGGCTATGAAGTGAAAACAAAGGCAAAGTTTGGAACTGCACTCAGGAGAAAACTAAAACTGGACTCAGTGGTTTCCTCCATTCCCCATTTGCTCTTTTCACCCTTCTGTTCACTGCAGTTTGGTTTATAGACTTATATCAAAGAAAAATGATTACCTAAAATGATTTCCCAATCACTTACGAAGTTTCTATTACAGAATCAAAACACAGTGAATGATTAGGAGGAGTACAGAAGTGTTCCAGAGCAACTATACAAGCTATACTTAACACAGCAATAAACAGTGCCAGTTCATTATAGTGCTTACCTTTCATGAACAAATGCCTGGACTCCAGTGGAGTACAGAAAAACTGCAGATGTGGCTGTGGTCAAGAGAACCTGAATGGACAGAATGCTGTAGACTTTTCGTAGAAAAGCTAGAATAAAGAAAACAATAATTAAATCAACTTTCAGTTGCACTTCGAAAGCCCAGTACTAAATCAGACAGAAAGTTTCTGTTTGGAATGAACCATTGGAAACTCTTTATTCAGTGAAAAAGCACAGAACAAAATGGTAAGAAGCCATTTTTCCTTAAGACACCAACAAAGTAGTCCAAAAAAATTACACTTTTTTCTTGCATGCTGTTAAATAATCAATGCTTTTGCTATGTTAGATATCATTTATTATCATTTGCCACTTGCACTGCACTGGGTGGATCCCTACAGATACGAGCTGCTGAAAGGAATTCCTCAAGTAAACTAACGGGCTTCATAATTCCTGAGAGAGTGGTTCGGGACTCTATGATAGGGTACATCATACACATATCCCTGTTATGAATGGAAGGAGATCAAATCCATTAGGTAAAAAAAAAAACCTCTGCAAGAAGAATAAGCTTCCAGTGACAAGCAGTCAGTCTTTAATAACACAGTTTAAACAAGCCTAAGACCACACGCTACGAGAAGCTGAGTTAAGTCTGGCAGCGCTACCCACCAGATGGAACAGTTAAAGATCTCTGTGAGGTATGAGGGAAGGGACCCCACTTTGTTGCAGCAGAACAAGGCCAGGAGCAGCCTGCTGGCCAGCACAGCCTTCTCCCCACATTACAAAGTGCATCATCAACTTTGCTAATGGTGACATTTCCTTCATATTTTTGCTTTCGTTTCCAATCAAAGCTGTGCTTTTACGGGAAGAGATCTCCTGTTTGTTAGGTATAGCTAATAAAAAACCCACAGCATGCAGCTGTTTTTGCTTTAAGGTGTATCCAGAAACAGAATTCAGACTGAATGAAGATACCTCCTGCATGATTAAGCAACAAAGCAGTATTCCACAGCTGCTGATAGGACCTCACGGCATCCAAAGGCTTAAGCTAAGGGACAATATTCTGATACCTCTCAAAAGATATTAAACCCCTCATATCCCAATGGATAAACTACTGTCATCACGGGCACCGATGTTAACATTTACACACGTAAAAGCAATCAATTTGAGCATCAAAAGGCCCAGCCCAGCAGGGGTTAACAGCAACGGGGGGTACCCAGGGGAGGAGGAGGAGGAGGCAGCAGTGCTGCCAGCGGGCACCCGGGGGCTCCTCACTCACACCGGCCCTACCCATTCGGATGTGGACACTGGCCGAGGCCACGTTGCTGCCGTAGTTGAAGTCATCCTCGATAGAGCTCCGCGGGTACAGCTGTTCCGCCGCCATCTCCTCCTCTTCGCAGCACTCGCTCCTCTTCCGGGCTCCGCAGCGCCCCGCAGGGCTCCCAGCCGAACGGCCGAGCGCCTCGATGGCGGCAGCCAACTGCCCTTGGCCGCTGTGGGGCGGCGCTGCAGCCATCCATCCCGGCTCCACAGCTCCTCACAGAAGGGCGGCCTCTGCTGTGCTCACATCCACAAGGGACGCGTAAATAAATGATAACATTCTGTGATGAAACTATTTGGAGCAAAGTTCTTCTGCTGAGCAGACCTCAGATACTGAGTTATGAACATACATATACAAAGAGTTATGAACGTTATGTTATGGGAAGAACTCATGGTTTTCATAACGCCCTTTTGCATTTTTAATTGCTGTTCAGTGGAATCTGCCAACTTTAATCCTGAATTTGGAGATTTATGCATTGTTTGCGTTGCTGAATAGCAACTGTTTTGAAATAATTATTCTGGTTGCTCCCTCGTGTCTGCCTTTGCTCTTTCAGCATTTTCTCAGTGCTGGATATTAGAATCATAGAACCACAGAATGGCCTGGGCTTAAAAGGACTGCAATGATCATCCAGTTTCAACCCTCTGCTATGTGCAGGGTCACCAACCACCAGACCAGGCTGCCCAGAGCCACATCCAGCCTGGCTTTGAATGCCTCCAGGGATGGGGCATCCACAACCTCCTTCAACAACCTATGCCAATGTATCACCACCCTCTGTGTGAAAAACTTCCTCCTAATACCTAACCTAAACCTCCCCTGTCTCAGTTTACAATCATTCCCCCTTGTCATACCACCATCCACCCTTGTAGATTAAGCAGTGCTATGCTAAAGTCAGCTGAGAATCACTAAGGTGCTAAGATATTGTGGGATGTTTTCTTCAGTGAAAAAAAAAAAAATGAACTTTTGCTATCAAGACTATGATGAACTTCACTGGAGCAGCAATTCCCCCTTTTGATCTGAGAGGCTCTTTATTCCCTGCTTCTGTGAATTAAAAAGGCTTTTCCTTCTGTATTTAGATAGCAAAGAATATTTGCCTTTCAGTGTCTTGAGTAACTATTGCAGGCATCGTGCTTTTGTAAGGCTGGAAAGAGGAGCCTCTTTATAATGAAGTTGGAAACTGCTATGTGCTGTCTAACTCTTAACAATAATTACTATTTGGAAGTCTCATGAAAATGATAGATGGTCTCAGTTCTGCATAAGGAACTGAAAATTTCACAGTATCACAAGGGAAAGGACTCGAGATAATTTGCGATTAGTCTTTAGCGGAGACTAAAGGAGAGACATAACAGGAGGTTGCAGGAAACTGACGAGTGCACCTTTGCACTTTAGCACACCAACTTTCTGTGTGGAAGATGTTAGCTTGATGTAAGCCACAAAGAAGCAGCAATGGGCTCATTCAGATAGAAAAGAGACAAAGCAGCAAATGATTCAGCGATGCTGCAGTCAGTCAGGGCTGTCGCAGATGGCAGAGGAAAATTACTTACATCTGCAGTACTGATAAACGCTGCAATTTTCATCCCAAAGAGAACATCGTACTTGTCTTAAGATCCTTCTTCTGCTTGCAGGGACATGCACAATGCGCTGGGCGTGAACAGTGCTTTGGAGTGGAGTAGCTGTCCTGAACTCAGTTTAATAACACTGAGCTTCTGCCTGCCGAATGCCTTCAACATCTTTGCAATTTTCCATCCCTCACTTGGGAAAGCATACCTTATAAAATGCTAAATATGCCTTGTAAAAAGCAAAGCATGCTTTACATTGTCTTTCTTTTCCGTATTTGATGTTTCCATAAACATATCCCCATCACAGTATTTTTATTTGAAACCATGGCAGTCTCGTGGTGACTTGCTTAGGACTGGCTGGACACTTGAATTCTGCATGCATGCAGGGGTCAAATAGCTTTCTATTCTCCAGGCTCCTGTGTGAACTCCTGTGTGGGGAAAGGAAGCTCTTTCTCACTAGAGCCCTGGTTAAGGACCATGGACTCCTCAGTGCTTTTTGCCTGTTTTACATAATCATTGGCCCTGCTGGAAAAATTCCATCTGGTGCTCAGAGGTATTCAGGAAAGGTACTTGGAACATTGTCAGGATTATGCTTCTGTCCAGAGGTTTGGTTTTAAGCAATTATGCCAGAGCCCCTTTGTTTGCTGCAGCTTCGAGCGATGTTCCCAGAGTGACCCCTCTCAGCACCACTTTTATACACGTCTGTGTATTTTCACATAATTATGCCTGTTGTTAAGTGGGACGAATTGCAAAGCCCGTGACCCTTGCATGGCTCTGTACAGGCATGAGTCCTATCCTCTTGCTTGAAGGCAGGGTGTGAAGGCTCTGTGGTGCATGTTCACATGTGGGGCCCCGTGGCTGCCTGCCAGCGTTACAGCAAGGATGTAGCATTCGGCTGGGTTGTATGCAGGACACCACTGTGTGCAGCATGGTTATGGTTGTACAGCACTGTGGGAGAACAAAAGAGAGACGTTTGGTCAGGTAGGTGCATCTGCCTACCTGTTAACCATTAATTTTAGCCACAAATTAACCTTAGACTCTTAATTTCAGAATAGATGGACTATCTCTGTAGGGTAGAAAAATAGTTTTATTCTATAAGAGAAAACTTAATTTGAAGAACTATATGTTACTGTGAAATCATCCTTATGTTCAAGATATTAAGTTCTCGATCAGTAAAGAAAACCTCACAAAATCCTCACCTTTGCCATATGATCCATATATTTTTTTCCTATGAAATCTCATCTGCATTCTTTTTTTTCCTGTTATGCCTCACTGTATTGTAATTCATCTCCTTTTTGTGCATGCGAAGTGCTGATAAGACACACCAGATTAGTTTTGGGTCTTGGAATCCCCAAACTCAGTTGCAATAAGAATTGGGTTGTGAGCAGGAACTTAGAGCTTTTCTGGCACTTATCCGGGGAGACCTGAGGAAGGGACATGGTGTGAAAGTTAACTGAGTGCATTGGCTGGACCTTTATTCTAAAGACTTTTAACATCTCTCCCTCCTTTTCTTCCCACTCTTTCTCTTCCAGGTCCAGAAAGGAGGGCAGGGATGGTGTGGGCAGACAAGCAGCAGACTGAGGACAGGAGCATGGGTGAGGAAATGTGTGTCACATAGTGGCTGAGAGGAAGGATTGCTCTGCTCAGATTTACCTGCCTCTTCAGATGGACATTTGAGACCCGCCAATGAGGATGGGGAGCTCCAGGGCATGTACACTGCATTAATTAATGGGAAGTGGATGCAATCTGTCTCCCTTCAGTACAAAAATTGAGTCCAACTGCCAGCATGCATTCAATTTCCAGTGAAATACGTGGCTTTCAGTCATACGCGGCCTGGCTTCACTCTTATTGAACTTGAAAGGATAGTCCCAACTTGTCTTCTGCCCGGGGACAGCCTTGCAACTCTGTTTTCCTACTTTTGTTTTCCAGTCCGAGTGGCTTTCGAGATACTTGCTGATAATTTACTGTATTGAAAAATATAGAGAGAACTGCAAAGATGGTTTATTCTGGTGCTGCTGGATCAAGACTGTCGGCAGCCTCATGCAGCTCTTAGGGAAGTGGGTCAGTGGCAAATCCTTTACTTATTCACAAGATTAATTATTTAGTTGTGTGAAGCAGATCAGCATTAAGTCTCAGGATACACATGCCAAATACACAGATACTGTTTATTTTGCATGAGGCAGGAACAAAGCTCCAGATTCCAAATATAGCAAAGCAATTCCATGTCACAGAAAGCCACTTTTCTGTAACAACACTTCAGAGAAGTATACTACAGAGCCCTAAATACCACTCTTGGTCACGGCTATTGCAGCAGAGAAGGAAAGAGCTGAAGACAGGTCTCTCACCTAAGAGTTTTCTAGTGGCAATTAATATTTAAACACCATTTTTATTTTAAGGTCATTAGTGACTTTCATGTTGTCTTTTCTGGCACTTTTGTCTGCATCATCCCCATTTATCCTGGTGAAGATGTTTGGATTCTGCTCCCCTTAAAGGGCAGATGTTTGGATCCAGTCCCCTTTGAAAAACTACATAGCAAGGGGAAGGGGCAAGTCCATACTAAGACATACCCTAAATGCCTTTTGCATGTTCTCAGGAGAGCACAACCATATTAAACTGATAGGTCAGGTAAATTTATTTAATTTATTTGAACATATCTTTTACAGCAGTTCTTACTTTTAAACCTGTTTTAGAGATGGGCGATACTGACTATGCAGAAAAGCAGCTAGAGTAATATAGTCCTTCTAGTTATGCTAAGAAATTGAGTGAAGCAGATAAATTTCCAGTTTAAATCCCTAAGCTTATTCTATTGTCATCTTTGTGAGACCTTACTGATCGTGTTCAAAGCATAAATCATTGGAAGCACATCTGCATTATATTACATCCTAATACAGTTATGTAATACTGATTTTTTACAGACCCTTGCCCAAGAAAAATATATTTTATAATGATTTTAAAAGATAGTTTCCTCTACATCTTAATGAGTCAACCATTAAAGTGATTGCTTCATTAAATGTAATACTTGGTATTAGACACCTAATGTAATTAGAAATCTAATCTCTCTGTTAAAATATTGAACACACTCATTAATACCTGCCAACAAAATAATTGTAATTAGAAGTGAACGCTTTCAGTAGTGTCTTTTTGATCCATGGCCAAAATAACGCAACTGTTCTGCTGTTACTTTTAAGCACTATAGCAATATTTTAAATCACTACTAAAGTAGAATTCTGCTTAATCATCTCTGTGAGATTTGGAAAGGAAAGGACAGATGTGTCTATTAAAGTATCTCTATAATTACAGTTATTTATTAGTCTTCTTGTAACCTTAAGCTTGGGGAAGACTGGCCCTTTATACTCAAGCCTTCATTTCTCCTCTTTCCAAGATAAGTTTAGCAAGGAGAGAGTGATATGTCAGCTGGCTCCCAAAGCATCCATGCCAAGATTCCAAGGTATTTTCTAGGGACTGGAACTCAGTTTCGAGACTCTTGTGCTCTGGTGTATAATCAGACTGAAATGTCTGCTTTTATGTGGCAACTTAATTATGAGGTCACAGCTTTAGGTAGTATTTGACCTATTTTCATTGTGGATATTGCTTTAAAATGTTATTTGGAACAAAAATTAGTCTCCTTAGATCCTTGGTGGCAGAACTGGAGATCTGGTGCATGCCAGGGGGTTTGTAGTCAGTCAGGTCCTAACATAACAGTCTGTGGCTCAAGGTACACTGCAGGACCAGATGCTCCCATCTGTGCTGCCAACTGTCTGAATATTGCTTTTCCAGTCTCAGAAATAAGCACTGTGTTATTAGTAAGTTGTAACTGGTGTTTTGTATTGGCTTCTTGGTTTGGCTCAGAGATAAACATTCAGATGCAACATCTGAATGCTTTGTCTACACTGAGCGCAGATGTTAGGATTGTGATTTCTCCCTTAAACTGTCTCCAGAATTGCACTGCTTTGCTCCTTGTATTCAAATGTGCATATACTTGGCAGGTTGCGCTGCTGTTGTTGTGCTAGGTAAGCACTTAGGAAGCAGCTGAGCCTCTCAGTTCAGTCTGAGAAAATTTTGGGGAAGAAATCCCAGTGCAGAGCTCCTCCATCTAAATACACATCTGGAATGTTTTCAAAAGGATATGATTTTACTGAAGAGCTAAGGGGAACAAAAAATCTCTGACCTTACCATGGTTTTGTCTTTATAAAGAGTAAATTTTGCAGTCTGAAAAGCGCTACCTAAGCATTCTCTGTAACCTGTGTTCCAGGAAGCAGAGTGCACTATTGTTCTAATTTAAGTTCAGGTTCATGGCATGTTATGGCAATTCAGTAGTTAGGGAATGTTCTTGTAGTCTACAAGGCATTGTGGAGATACACTATCTGTGTGAACAAGACCAGATATTCTGCAGTGTGTGTAGAGATCAGTAGAGACAGAGGTCAGGGCAGTAGGAGTTCTGAGTGGGGGGTACCAGTGGTAGTGGAGGTTACAATGACCTGGCTGCTTGTAGACAAGAGCTTTCCAGAGACCAATTTGTATCATACACTTTTAAATTAATTAATTTATTTTCTTAACCCATTTCTTTAAAATTGCTTCTGCTGTGCTGAGATTTGCAGAGGAATTAAAACACTGAGGTAAGCTACGAAGCTCCAGTGGTGTGTGGATAAACATACATGAAACTCAGTCATTCGTTTTCTCTTTCGGGAAACAATTAGCACAGGATGCACCCCTCAACCTCATCATTAAAGGTAAAAAACGTTCAAATATGCTTTGATTGACTGTTTCTAGCAGCACTGATGTGGGAAAAGATGTTTTTCTTCAGCCCCACGTATAATTATAATTCTCATTGAAATTCTTTCTGTAAATAGGCTGATGCTGGGAATATAGTTTGAGAAGCTCACATGCTTTCCTGAAATTTATGTTTCCCATGACGACAATAAATTACAGAGCTCCTGTTAAGTGCCTTCTGGTTCTCAGAATGCAAACGTAGTTTTCCTTCAGACACTTACTGTCATTTTGCATCTGTGAAGTTTGCTACTTCTATGAAGAGCAGAAAACAAATATAAAACTGCTGCGTGTTTGTCATTTTGTACATATTAATTCATCAATGACCTAGCGGTATGGAGATACCATTTATGGTATATATTTCTACATACAGCCTAACTTTAGCACAGTTTTATTTTGGCTGTGAAACTGGATTTTCATCTCTTAGGCTACATCAGCCCAAGCGATAGATGCATACAGCTCTGTTCCATCACACTGATACCACTATCTTGAAGTGACAAAGGATAAAACCTCTGCTTTAATTAGTAAATCTCTGTGACTGTGTTTTCCTGTGACACAAAAGTCTTTGGAGTGAGAAGTTCTTGATTAATAAATCCTCAGCCAGTTTTCTGGCAATAAAGTGGTTTTATGTATCAAAAACTATTGCTTTCAAATGCAAAATGTTTTAAAATTAATACTGAAAGATCACATGGGTTTTAGATTGAATATATATAGAGAGATTTTCCCTTCTTTGATGAGTTCATTGCCAACTCAGCAACATCACTTTTGAGACAAGGGGGGGGAAAAACACCTGCTATAAATCTCTGGATCCGCACCCAAGAGACAGAAAATCATCCACTGTACCTCTGGCAGCATAAAAAATTAAACAGCAGTAATGCTATTTTGTTTACATTACCTTATTAGTTAACATTTAATTCTTTCTAAGTAATGCATTACCAATTCATCATTATGATCCAATTTTGTCTTAAACCTTGTTTCAGCCATGGGAGGGACTGAAGAAGCATTTTTTTGCTGCTAGAACTCTGCACTTTCTGACCAAACATAGTTTGACACCATCATCACTGGAGGTATCTTGGGATGGTTAAAGAGATTAGAAATAAAGTAATACTCAAACTGACATGTTAGGCTTTGCACCCTGATAGAGAGGGAGCTTTCCTTCGTGTAGAACTGCAGGAGCAGTGCCAAGCTGTCAAGCCCCCAGAACCCATTCTGTTCTCATGGACAGAATGTACAGTGAGTGGGAAGAAAAAGCAAAAGCAGAAGTGGAACTTATCTCCAGCTACTGTCTACTGCTTCCTCCAGCCCTCAATAGGCCATGAGAAAAGGGAACATCAGAGCATCTCTGAACCTGGTCTCCTTGGGGGTAGAGGTTTCCAGAGAGTTCCAAAATGTTAAGAATACAGAAGAGGCTTAAAGTTTCTCATCTGTCTTCAGCTGCACTGCCAACTCTGGAGCACAGCATTGCTGTTCTGAGTGATGGTAAGAGTGGGAAAATCCCCTCTAGAGTCTCATATTTGTCTCTGCTACAGGGGTCCCAGAGACTAGATGTTATTATTCAGCATCCTCCTATCCTTCAGTTTTGAGCTCATAGCTTTAATTCTGTGGACACAGCAGTGTAGAGTGTGATAAAAATTCAGGCAAATCTTTGTAGTTAGGGAGGAAAGAAGTTCTCTGATGCACATAAATATATACTTAGAAACAAACATTTGTTTTGTTTTGTTTTTGAAGAAGTTATAGTCTAAAAGTAATGCTGCTGTATGAAAGCAAGATAGTTGCTGTACTAAGGTCTTACCCAATACGTTTAATGCTGAAGGTATTGATGAGATATTCTATTGTTTCTGGCAGTCGATTTGATCTGTACTGCCCCTTTGCAATTCTCAAAGATTTCACATGGAAATTTTGCATTACATGTAACACTGAGTCGTGACAATGTAATCCAAAATGTATTAAAAAATATACAAACTCATATAACTGAAATAGTTGTAAAGCTGAATTTTTACTTAATATTGACAGATGCATATTTTAATAATGGATATGTGAATATCACTGCTGAGTTCCTCTCCTCCTTGATGTCCAAAACATGCTTTTTTTTTCCCCACTTATTTCCATTCAGGAAGTACATGGGGTTTTTCTCCAGCTTTCTGTATTTGTCGGTTACTTAAGAGTACAGAAGCCTACAGACTGACCTTGCTTATAGTTCAAAATATGTTAAGGAGCAGCTTGAACATCTTAAAAACAGTATATGTTTGAGTTATACTGTTTCAAACTTCCTGGTCATGTTGACATTTGATTTGAGAATGCTTTAAATAATAGTATTTTTCCTGAGGGTCTGGCTGAAAGGAAACATCATGAAGAGGGCAATATATATATATAAAATAACACAGCCTTCCTGAAATTTTGGGTAAATATATTTATCAATAAATACAAATACACATAGGGACATGGAACCTGCCCTGCCTGTACTGCGTAGAGACTGAGATCATTAGACAGGAATCAGTAGTCAGGTGCCCTCATATTCCACTGTGTGTCTGCAATGTTTGGGTGAGGGTAGTGGCTATGCCTTTGAGCCAGCACACATCAGAAAGCTGGGCATGTGGTGCTGTATGCAACCCAAGGCTTTTACAATCACAGGAAAATAGAATCAATAAGGCTGGAAAAGACCACTGAGTTCATATAGTCCGGGTGTCCACCTACCACCAATACTGTGTGTTTCTTAGTACCACATCTGAACCTTCCTTAAACACATCCAGGTGCAGTGTCTCAACCACCTCCCTGAGCAACCTGTTCCAGTGCCTGACCACTCTTTTGGAGAAGAATTTTTTCTTAATACCCAACCTAAACAAGCCCTGGCCACCTTGAGGCCATTCTCTCTCATCCTATCACTAGTTACACGGGAGAAGAGGCCAACACCCACCTCACCACAACCTCCTTTCATGTCATTGCAGAGTCATGACCAGGAAGCCGAGCTCCCTGCTAATGAAGCTGAGGAGGCACAGAATATTCGTGTGCTTGTTCATGGGTAGATTTTCTGTCAGCCTGACTTCTGTTGAAGGCTGAGCTCTAATTAATATGTAACTGTGGAAGAAGTACTACTAATTATCATGTGTGCATTCCCGAGGTGTGTAGATTATTGGGACACCAAGCTGCAGAGCATCACTCTCCCTTAAATTCAATTTCCCTTCATTATAGACAGGAGTGTGCATTGGATCTCTTACAGTGGTGCTGGAAACTCTGAATGCAAAAGCTCTCCTGGGACCTTGTGCTTGTCTAAAAGAGAAGGGAAAGGAAAAGCCTTTGGTATCTTCTGTGGCATATGCTTATTCTTACCTTTTTTTCTGACAGACACACCACTTCCTAAGCTTTTCTTCCTGGCTCGAGTACTAGATGTAAGTGGAGTAAATGACTTTGCATTTTCCTTTTATGATAGAGGAGTTGCATCCTCCGTTATGAAGTTTTAAGAATATATGTGCACTGTTACTCGCATATTGATTATATATGTTTCCTGTCTAATATATAGGCAAAACATATAAAGAGACTGTGGAAACTCTTTCATTCAGGGCTTGAAGCTTTGCAGTTGTGAGTTGATTTTATGTTTCAGCTTTTCCTTTTCACATTAACTTCTTGCCAAGCTGCATGTAAACCTTCTTTGTCTAGAAAATGTAACCTTTTCAAGAGTAAAATATTCCAGGGGTTAGCTGAAACTGGTCTTAACAGTGCTGTTCTCCTGGCTTCGTGCCTATGAAAGTGGTTAATGGTTGGAATTTATGTCACAGAACACATAATAATTTGTTAGAAGAAACTGGATTCAGTCACAGCACAGGCATTTTTCTCTTCCTGTCATTATATTTTGTGAGGACTTACTTATTTCCTGCAATCCTAGCTCGTGTGAAGAAGAGAATGATAAAATTTCTGAATATATATATATATATGTGTGTGTGTGTATTTACTGAGAATACATTTATACTCCAGATGACCTTTGGAGTAAATTTGAACTATTAGATTTTCCCACATATTTATAGCTGTGGCTATGCATCTTTGCCAGCAAATCTTACAGATTTTATCCACCAAATATTTATTTATGGTTAAAAGAAACAATTTGGATTTGGAACACTACATAAAAAGATCAAAGCTGTTACATTTCAAGTTAAGCTTTCTTTTATAGACTTATTTTTCTGTGCTCTCATGAGCCAATGTTACATTTGTTTAATGCCTTTCTGTGCTACTATCATCTGTGAAAGTTACTTTTCTAAGACTATACTGGCATATGTAAAGTGCTGTGCTATTTCTTTCTATTGAGCAATCACAAATTCAAATATGCCTTATGCCTGAGTTTCTTCCTCCAAGCTTATTTGAACTGGATGGATATGTCCTTTTTGTAACATGCCCTTTTTGAATGAACATCGATTTGTTCGTACAATGTACAATCACTGTACAATGATAACGACTCTGATAATGACTGCTCTGTGTTAAGAAAAAAACAATGAGGAAACCTGGTGTAGGGAACCTGCTTTGGCAGGGGACTTAGACTCAATGATCTCTGGAGGTCCCTTCCAACCCCTATAATTCTGTGATTCTGTGATCTCACATTACAAGTAAGTGCTGGCAATTCCATTTTGCATTAGACTTTATCAAAATGTTTGCTATCGCTACAGAAGATATTCTATTCTTGACTACATTTAAGTATCATAGAATCATAGAATTGCTCGGGTTTGAAAAGACCTCAAAGATCATCGAGTCCAACCACAATCCAATGCTACTACCCTAGGTAACAACCCTCTGCTAAATCATGTCCCTGAGCACCACATCCAAATGACTTTTAAACACATCCAGGGATGGTGACTCAACCACCTCCATGGGGAGCCTATTCCAGAGCTTAACGACCCTTTCTATAAAAAAGTTTTTCCTGATATCCAACCTAAACTCACCTTGGCACAACTTGAGGCCATTTCCCCTCATGCTGTCACCTGTCACCAGTGAGAAGAGACCGGCCCCTCTCTCTCTGTAATCACCTTTCAGATATTGGAAGAGAGCAATAATGTCTCCCCTCAGCCTCCTTTTCCCCAGACTAAACATCCCCAGTTCCTTCAGTCTCTCCTCATAGGGCATATTCTCCAAGTCCTTTACAAGCCTTGCTGCCCTTCTCTGGACCTGCTCCAGCACCTCAATGTCCTTTCTGTACTGAGGACCCCATAACTGAACACAGTATGGTAGGTGAGGCCTCACCAATGCCAGTACAGGGGTGGGATTACTCCTGCCATATATTCCCAGATTGAAGTGTTTCCTGGTAAAATTTGACCAGAGAGTACTTTTGGTTTGAGAATTTGATCTGTATTTGTGCTTGAGGCTTTTTGTCACCACTTGGGGTTATGCATGTATAGAGCTGAATGCTCAGTACGTGTTGCTGTACCATGGGACTCTAGGCTTATCCCATACATGCTGTATGACTTTAACCATGGTCACTATCTATGTAAGCCTGTTCTGGGCTGCTGTTACCAAATTATGCTTCCAAGGAAAACCAGAACATGGAAGAAGCAGGACCACTTGTATAAGTGCCTTCCTTGGGCAAAGTGTGGGCATTTGGAGAATTCAAGGGCACACTCAGCTCTACAGTTGGGTGCAGGATGCTCAGGCAGAGGAAGTGCTGCTCTCCAAAGGTCTGCGTGAACTCGGGGTTTCCCTGGGCAATGACCATGAAAGTGTACTAAGGTCCCAGGTCACTAGTCCCATTAATAAATGTTTCTTTTTAAACGTGCCTATAAATCTGGTCACAAAATATACATTTAAGTGCTTTGCTGAACTGGGGATTAAGTGTAACACCTGTGTTATCCTATACATTGGGTTTATACTCCACAGGCATTGAAGAGGGTCAAATGGGAGATCGTTAATCCTAATTACTGTGATGTAAGAGGAGCAGAAGGCAGTAGAGAGGCAAAAGATCTTTAATCCTGCTAACGTGCAGAACAAAAGCATATTTAATACCCTTTCAAAATGTGTGATGGTGTATAAATTCCCAGGTCTCTGTCAATTCTTTTTATAACGATGCTGAAAATGGATTTGCCCTGTCAACATTAGTTGAGAAACCCTTGTAGCCAATAATTGAAACATGCAATAGCAATAGATTTTTTTTTTCTAAGAATAAATAGGCTTTGAGTTCCTTCAGTATAACTCAGTGTAAAATAGTCTCTATTATCTGTTGATGCTTTTTACCAGCCCAACTGCTTCAATGTCTATTTTAAGCATTTCTACTTTATAAAAATAAGGAAAAGAACACACTGAGAGTCTTCATATTGCAAACATGCTTAGAAAGTGACTGCTCCATAGACTATAACCCTGCAGTGCTGTTAAAATGCTTTCATTCTCAAACATTTGGGTAATAAATAATTTCCTGAATATTGCTTATTTGCCTGCTTTTGTGAAGAGTTCCTAGCAATCAAATTCCTTTGCCTGAATTTCCACCCTCCTTTCCACTCTTCTCAAGCCTTTTTCCTATCTTTCCATATAGCTGTGTCCCTGGCTGACTGTCCACATGGTGAGGAAGCTTTTCCATGTAGCCAGTGTGAACCTCTTCTTTCAGCTTGTACAAGTTGTTTCCTGTGCTTTCACTGCATACTGCAAGGAAAATGCCTTCTCTGTCTTCTTGATACCCTTCTCTGAGGTACTTGCAAGTTGATAGGATATCCCCTAAAGCCATCTCCTTCTCATGCTAGAGAGGCCCCATGTTCCTCAGCCTCTTCTCATGGGGTAAGTGTTCCATTCTTGACTGTTGTGGTGGCCCTCTACTAAACCCACTGTAGTTCCCTGGTATCTCCTTGCACTGGGAGCCCCCAGAATAGGCACAGCATTGCAGAGGCAATCCAAAAAGCATTTGGCTTCAGCTTTTGTGGCCTGCGTCAGCTGGAGAATGCAGATACACTAGGGCACCACTAGGGAGCACTGCCCTAGGAGGGCAACAAAGAGGGCCAGGCTGTTCTTATTGGCCACAACCTGCTCTGAGTCCACCTTACATCAGTAGTGTTCAATAGCACAGCTGGAAAAGATGCCTGAGCTCTGTTTGCTCAAGGCTGTTCATGAGTTCAGTTTCTTCTTGCATTGGTAATGCTCTTCTGTAACTAATGAGCCTCAAATTCCCTTTTCCATCTACGCTGCAGTTTTTGTGCAACTCCTTCAACAGTGGGTTGTATTTCCATAAGAAAACCTCAGGTGGCAGCAGCATCACAGGTTTTGTAACCATTCCTTGTCTTCACACAATTTATTCGGTCGGTTATTATAACTTGTTAACTTGTGCTTTGTGCTTGACAACATTATAAGCAAATCATCAGCTTGTAGAAGAGTGAAGATGTTCATTTCTGGCTGATTTAGTGGTGTGCACATCTCATTTGGAACTCCTTCTATACCTTAATTCTATATATTCACTCAAATGATGCATATGTTCATGTATTCATGTAGGATCAATGAACATTATTGGCTCTTGCCAGGAATAAGACATGATGGGAACTAATAATTTTGGGCTGATAATGTGGCTGAGCTGAGAAACTTATGAAAATCCTCTCTAGTCTGTGGAGTAGAAAACTGCAGCCCTGCCTGTATTCTCTGTGTTTAGTAGTAGGATGGAAAATAGGAGAACGGTTTGCATCCACATACACCAGTTCTTATTGTATGGGAATGGGTTGTAGACTGCATTATGGTCTTAGCTGTCTCAATAGAACTACCTGTGCTGGTATGTAATAAATATTGTCCTTGAGCAAGGTGAAAGGTGATTTTACATCACTGGTGCAACATATAAAGCTCCAGTCATATCAACACTGGGAAGAATAGAATGAAGAGATAAAAAACCTTCCACTCGAATTTCTTCCATAGTAACAGTTTTCTAAAAACTTCATAGTAATTTCCAAGTAATATACATATAAAATAAAATAGCCCTTTTAAAATTAATTATTCACTGAGGATGATTTTATGTCATTTTTTGAATCCACAGCCTAATTAAAATACAATTGCTGGTGTATTAAATATGTGATTTACCTATATTTCTTTGTGTTTTATTACCACAAAGCACAGCATTTTAAACTGCGAGCTGACTCCAGCACAGGGTTTATATTAATGTATAATTGTTACTTTTACTTATGTCTGTGAGGAGCAGTCTGATATTTTGCTGGACAGTCTAACAGGTATTTTGCATAAACTGCTTGTCTGAAGTGTTAAGCTTGCATATCCTCTTCCAGTTTTGGAACAAATAACTGCAAAGCTTCTGAAAATGTATGGACTCATTAGATGTGAATTGGCACTTCTGTTTTAATTTGGGAGTCATGTGAGGCGGTCTGTGCTCCCACACTTTGTGTCCTGTTCTTGCATATTTTGAAGGAATATTTCTATAAAGCATTAAATGAGTCACTGTCAAATGTGAGTCAGTCTACACAGGCTTGGGAGCTTTCGGAAGCGGGGGAAGAACTTACCTTCCAACAAGAGAGCTAAACCGATTAGAATATTGAAGAGAGGAAATTGCTGGTTGAAGTGACTAAAATTGAGTTCTGGCAGGTTTTTTTTGTTTTTTTTTTGTGTTGCTGTGGGAGGACTTCGGAGTCACAAATGAATGTAAAAATAGGAGCCAACAGCAAAAGTTGTTTCCTTGTGACAAGTAATGGGAAAGATGGGTGAGGAAGCTCAACACTTCAGGGTTTTCTTCAACAAAAATTTCCACACCGCTTTAGCAAAGTGGAAACTGCATTTGTGCTTAACAGGGAGCGAGCATTGCTGCAGACAGACTTCATGTGCTTTTACATTGCAGTGTGGAAGTCTGCCCAAATCAAGTCCCCTTGTCCAGCAATCCAAATCTGCTCTGCTTCTGGGCTCCCACCAGTGGGACTCCAGCCTAAGGATCTTCAAAAGGGGAAAAAACAGCAAATTCATGCTGTCTGATGCAGAAAGTCTGTGAGACACTAAGGGAACTGCCAGGATTTGGGTGTGTGACCAGCTTCCTTTTAGACAGTGCAAATGCACCTTCAGGCCAGTATGTCCCAAGAAACTACACGGCCAATTTCAGACATGTAATTTCTGACTTCAGCAAGAGTTTGCATGAGCTTCATGTTCCAAATGTGTCCTAAGTGTATGTCAGTGTCACAAAATTCTGCCAGTTTGACATCTCCTGTATGGCTGTTTTGTGACAGAAGTGTTGGAATGGCCAAGTGGTTGAATAGGCTTCACTTTTTCATTCTCCCTCTCTTGTGGGGAAAGGGAACATCTCTCTCCAGGCAGGTGTGGGTGTATAGTCGCTATTTCAGTAGTCACTGAAATGAAGCAACAATCAATGCACACACACATATACACATTTCCCCCCCTGATTTCTAAAGTTATGCTAATTTCTATAAACATGCAGAAAAACAGTGAAGTTGCAGTAATACAACACAGACATTTCTGTGTCATACAGAAATTGAAGCAGTGTGAACCTGAGCCTACAATAAGAAGTTGCTACCAACACAGAATTTCACAGAGACTGCACATACATTCTTTGCAAACCAGGATTTTAAATAGGATGCAGTGGGAGGGGATCTGGTGGAACGGAAGACAGAAGGAAAAAGAACGACAATAAAATAGCACAAAATTAGCACAGCACAGGGATCGCTGTGTGGTAGAACAAGGTATAAGAGAGAAGAGAGTCAACATGTGAGAGCTACAGAAGAACACTGGGGGAAAAATAGGATCTTTCTAAAACCTGCAGATTCTGGAAGTGGCCACGTGAAATCATAGTTCTACACACAGCATATTCAGCTGCTGTAACTATAACACTGGGTTATAGATTTGAATATAAATGGACAAGAAACAGCACAGAAATATCCCAAGCCAAAAATTTGTCATTTAATACATGTCCTTGACAAATATAGAAACTGTGTGAACTGATGTGAGAATCTGGATTTGTAATAGAGAAGCATTGGGTTAAAACGATCTTATCCTGGTGAAGCTTTCATCAGCTGTAAAAGCAAAGTGGACATAATGGCAATAATAAATGCTGGCCAGGGCTTCATTGTGCAAGACATGTTGTGGACAAAGGCTCTCGAAGCGCAGTGCCTCAGAGAGTTTACAGCCTAAATAACATAAGCCAGATGTTAGAAATCAATCCGTGACCCACAAGTTAATACAAGTTTTGCACTGATTTCAGTGAGTCTGGACATCTGCCATGTTCTCTAAGCACTGAGCTTAGTAGATCTGAAGCCCAGATGAGTCCTGAAGGACACTGTGTTATCTGTGTCTTCTTCATAGTGCAACATTTAGGAGTTCTCTAAACTCTTTCTTTAAAACCCATTAGCTGTTATTGATCTGTTGTGTACTTTTGACAAGCGGCTGTTTTTAATACCTACTCTTCTAACGGTAAAAACTCACTGTATTCCTTAGGCCTGTTCAATAGAATGTTCCCAGATTCCATCTTGAAGTCAACAAGTGGTTAGGCCATTTAATGCGTGACAGTGGCATCTCTTTAGCTGCTTAGCCAAAAATGTTATGCTAGGTTATGAGTCATACAGATATTTACAAATATTACATTAATATTTACCAAAAAAATGGAAAATCTGTGTAAGAATATTATTGGTCATTTACTATTAATATTAGATAAGTCTACCCATCAAAGGTGTGGAAAGAAAAGATTCAGCTCAGCTGAAGGATGGGACCGATGAAGAAAGAAACCTAAATAATCCCTAGAGAAATGCTATGGCAGTGTGACAAAAGACTGAGAAACCATTCATTTGCAGTCCCAATGCCCAAAGATCAAACAGAAATGGCACACTCTGGTGTAGATAATGTGAATAACAAATGTAGCTGGTGAGCTCGGCCATGACTCACATGCTCTCCATGCATGGCCGGGGCTTGGCTCATGTGTGTTGCTGAGCTTAACACTGGGGCAAAATGCTCCCATCTTATCCCCCTCGCTATCCGCCATCACACTCTGGAAGTACCAGGGCATAGGAGCTTCTTGTTGTCCTTGTTTCTTGCCAGTCATGGTGCATCTCCACAGCTCAACTCAGGAGACTGCTGGAAGTCCTCAGTCTACATCAAGAACATAAGGAGTATGAAGAGTTCATACAGTCTCCATATCTTCATTTTGAATGAAATATTGGACCTTTATGCTACCGTATTACCCATGAATTCAGTTAATAGGTGACTAATGCTTTTCAAAAGCTATTTTAGATGTTATTACACAGGTAAAAGAGCTTTGTAAGAGCACTCATTTCTGCCCCTTTTCCCTAAGATAGAAACTACCATATTAAAAGATGACTTTGAAAATTGCAGTCATTTTCCCTTTGTGTTGCCTTGTGGTGTACATTTGAATTTCAAAGCAACATTTCGTGCAGCTACTTATAAATTACCTTTCCTTCACCAGTACCTTGGTCAAAATGAAGTCCATTTACATGTTAATATTTTCTTGTCATGAGCATTTTGCAGTCCTTTGATGAGATACTGTATCATAGATTAATATACTGTCATTACCTTGAAAAGCCCATAGCAGCTGCAATGGTGTATTGAAGAACTGCAAACAGGTAGTATCCAACTGGCCACAAAACCACCAGAACTATCACAGAAAATGAGCAAATAGAAGGCACTGCACCAAAGATCTGGATTCCTACTGAGATGATGCTATGGTTATATGATCATTAATGGTAATACTGATGGTATTATGGTTTTATAGTTATGTGATGTGTTGATGACATGTTGGCTAATGATTAAGGCCAGACATCTTCTAGTCACAATTGGTGAGAGTAGTACCCAAATGTCGCAAGTTGTTTTCTCTCCTTTTTGTAGCAAGTCACAAGATCACATCAGAAACAGGGTAGAAATGTACTTGCATAATGTGAATTTTGACTTTTCTTTGCAAGTTTTGGTGTGGAAACGAGAGAAAATGATGGTCAGTGTTTATCTTTGCTGATTCTGAGCTGGGATATCAGTGCTGGACTGCATATTACTGTGGACAGTAGTTAGGGCTGTAGATATCAGGCAGATATCAGGATCCACTCTATGAGGTGCAGATCTTGCCTGTACAACAGAATCTTTCCCTCTTTACAACCACGGTGGTTGGCATCCATCCATCCTGACAGCCCCAAAGAAGTAACCTGAACCAACCTCTTTCATGTGAACCAGAAGATACAGAACAAAGAAATGCATGCATCATTATGAGACTGGAAGGTAGATACGATGTTTGACACATTCCAGGGAGCCTGCAGATGCTTTGCATCTATGTATTTCTATGACTGCTCATTGTCCTAAATGTTGAGTGTGCTGACAATCATTTCTAGTATCACATTGTTCTTATGTGTGTATAGATATTCTTTGGCTGTGGCCAGTTCACCACACAGGATGACAATCTATCTGTGCTTCCCTTCCCCCTCTTTCCCCTCTCTCCTCTCATCTCTACCAGCACAGCAGATTCCAATAATAAACCCATCACTGTGAGAGCCAGGTGTCAGCCAAGATCATTTGCTGCAGAGTTTGATCTATCTACTGGTTTAAGGTAC
The DNA here is from genome assembly GCF_054131305.1 of Coturnix japonica. NCBI lineage: Eukaryota > Metazoa > Chordata > Aves > Galliformes > Phasianidae > Coturnix > Coturnix japonica. The sequence continues at coordinate 30,879,264 of NC_140663.1, forward strand.
AGGTTTCAGAATATTTTATGAGAAGAGCTTCATAACTTTGTATCGTAAAAAGTATTCTGCAGAATTTTATGAGCTATATTTTATAAAATTTTATCCAATTTTATATCTTTATAAAATGTAGAATATTTTAGCAGTAATCTCTTCTTGGGGGGTGCAATTCCACTACAAGCTTGCATGCGTATGGAATTGCACAGAGAAAATGAGAGTGTCCTCAAAACACTGTTAACACTTAACCTTCCAGGGGGCCTTTACTCAGATATTTATTTCGTGATGGAACTTCCATAGTCCACAATAAAGATTTAAAGGGATTTATGGCATAGGCTACTACAGCTATTTACCTTTACAAATCAGAGATATCTCTGCTCATTTAGCATCCTCCTCACTGCAGAGCATTTCAGGAAGGCCCACGTGCTGAACTGCATCACCTCCTCCTAGCTGGGCTCCCCTCTGCCCTCCTGAACAAGCATCTTCTCTGTTTCCAGGTCTCCTCAAGCAGTCGGCATCCCCCATTTGGCAGATTGACTGTTTAGGTAGAGCTCCTATTCCACATCTGCAGGGTCAGGTGCTGAAGAATAGAGCACCTCTCTGGTCTGAAGAGGAACCAGTGTAACTGGGCCAGAAGTGGATAGACTCCCCAGCCAGAAGGCCCACAGGTCAATGAGAAGGCCACCACCACCTCTGTTCTCCTCTCTGTGTCTGCTCATCCACACAGAATCACAGAATCATAGAATCATTAAGGCTGGAAAAGACCACTAAGATCATCCAGTTCAACCACCAGCCCATCACTATCTTGACCAATAATCACGTCCCTCAGTGCCACATCTACATGGCTCTTGAATGCCTCCAGGGGCAGTGACTCCACAGTCTCCCTGGGCAGCCCCTGCCACTGCCTCACCACTCTCTCTTTCATATGTGGGACCCAAAGTGTTGTGATTCCCCAGCAAAGCAAATAGTATTCACTCAAGTTTATTCTAAACTAGGAGCAAGGAGGCCCCGTGCAACTGCAAGTGGGCATATGGGGCAGAGCATCTCTGCCTGCCACTTGGGTCACGTCCTGCACAGATAAATGCAGGAGACTGCCCAGGTCCATTTTGCAAAGTCACAATGAAATATTAACTCGGTGTTTAATGTTTTAAGTCACTTGTCATTTGTTTAATGGAAGCTGAAACACTGCCATGACTGTCAAGCCCAGGAGCAGCGATGCCTTGCCAGATCTTTTCGGGGTTACAGAAAATGGCAATTTTCATACTTGCATTAAAGGAGCAGAAAATAAAATTGAACATGGCATTTGTGGTTTTGGGATGAAAATTCAGATCACTGAAGAAAACACGGAGGTTACGTAAGGCCTTAACAGTTTATACCTGTACATCTCTGGTGGTGGTCATGCCATCTGCTTTGAAGGATGTGCACTCTTTAAGAAAGGGAAAAAATATCTGAAAAATAAAATCTATATGCTCCAAAAGAAAGTTAACCAGAACAAAGCCACATTAGAAATACACAAAACCGTTTCCTCTGTTAACCAAGGGAAAACAAAACAAATGAAACACCTCAGGCCATTTGTTTTGATAATTTATTCCTAAATCGTTTCCTGTCTATTATTTGTAGAGTTCCTGCTTTGGTAACTTCTTTTTTTTCTCAGGCATCCATTCACTACTTAATTACGTCAATGAAACAGGGGGACTTCAAGTAATATATCCTCCTGTTGAAACACAGTAACAAGCCTTCTTTTCTAATAGCAGAAAATCATAAACTGCATAACAGGAAACCAAAGCTAAAAACTGCACTGCATTAAATGTCTGGTTAAGGTAGTCATCATCTTTCAAGAAGAGATCTACTCTGAGATCAGCTGTGCTTACAGAGATCTGATGAATGGTCAGTTTTCTTCTTCTTCACAGCCTTTGAAAATTTCAGGAGCAATTGTCACTGAGAGAGCAGAAGTCTGTGGAAAGAGCTTGAAATAAACCATATTTCTCGTTTATTAATATATCAAAGTGAGCCTGATGGCTTAAATAAAAGAGCAGCCCTGGCAGCTGCTGAGCTCTTACAACCACTATTTTAAATTAAAGAGCGAGTAAAACTACATATAAACTCAGCGACAAGTAGGAATCTGTAAAGTTGGGTGTGAGAACAGAGTAAAAGTGACACACATACTGAGAAGGAAGGCAAGAAGGAGTGAGTCACTGTTACACATGAAGATGAATGTGTGATTTCGTGGCTTTCACGGTATATGAATGGAGAGTTAATGCTGACTTAGGTAGGACAACAATCTCATTGCTTACACTATTCTCTATTTTATATGAACATTTAATCTTCATTAGGCTTTTTGATTGTGTGCCAGTAGTCACCAAAGAAAAGTAGGCAGTCAACACATCCCAGGAGCATACCAGCTCTGGTAGGTCTGCTCATCAACTGGAGGAGGTTGAGAGGAGTTAGTGCTGCGCCTCCAGCTGGCACTGGGGCAGAGCTCTAAAGCCTGCTTCCTTTGAGTTACTGCAGAAGCTGTCCCAGCGCCGCTAAGACTTACTCCCTACTCCAATTGAGAAACAAACATAAGGGACAGTCAGCAAAACCATCCTGAGGAGGCAGCCAGCGAGAACCATCCAACATGGCCACTCAAAGGCCATGACATCCACATATATCAGCTTGGAGCCCAGGAGAGAGACTTAATGAGCTGATCAGGTGTTAAATGGCCCTTGGAGGAGGTGTCTGTGTAAACCCCAAGACCTCACTTCCCCGGACCAGCCAGCCTGCAGCACCAGGTCTTGCTCCTTTACTTTTCTGCTTGCTAGTCTTTAATTGTACTGGCATTTGGTAAGCAAATTTCATGCAGGATTTAGGTAACCCCTATCTCTGGATCCTCACTGGGCTTTGGGCTATTCAGATCAGGGCTGTGAGCAGAGACCTGGAAGCTTTGCAGTAAATAAGTTAGCTACCCAGGGAGTTTCAATACTTACAGAATAAGGGAATTACAGGAGAGTTTTCAGTTGTAATTTTGGTTTTATGGGCCTGATCTCTGCTTAAATTCAGGTGCCTTCACATTTTTGTAATCTAATTTGAAGCACACATCTGTGAGCTCTTTCCTCACTGTCAGCTGAAAACCAAGGGCTCTGGGAAGTTATCTGGGGAAAGGTAAATCTTTTCTATCACACTGAGCTACTGTAGATGCCAAATAGAATGAAGCAGCTTTAAAGGATTTTCCCAGGTCAGCTCAGAAAAAGTGATTATACAGGATTTATGAACCAGCTTCTCATAAATTTAATAATGACTCATGATTTCCTCCTCTTCCTAGATTGCTTAGCACTGATTTCGATGCAGTGACAGAGCAGTATTAATAAGAAGCTGTGTGATTTACCTTGAGATGGTATTTCATCTTCTGCAGATAGTTCAGATCTCTGATGTCAGAATGAGAGAAAATAATGCTTGCATAACAGAAGTTAGAAATATGGCATATTCAAGAAATATATTTAAACTGGTGTTTTCAGATTTGTTTCAAATGAATCTGAGTTTCTCCCCTACCTCTTACGACTACCCAGAAGACAGGCAAAATGTTCTGAGCATAGCCCCAAATCAGGCAGTCTCTTAAGCTGATAGCATTTAGGAAGGTATCACCTCCAAACTGTTATGTCTGCTCTCCTCATCATGATTAGTGTGACTGCCTTTCATCTATGTCATTACAAAACCAGACAGTTTAGCTTGAACTGTTGATGAAGCTTGCTGAACAGATCTGTTTTTCTTTGCACAGGAGTAGAAGAATGTTCTTGATTCACCTGGGTGGGTACTGGCAGAGCAGGAGAAACAAATGGGCAGTGGTAACACCTGGCCTATCTGGCTACAGCCTGAATTCTCTGCTCCATCCTCATCCAAATTTAGAGTCACAGAAACTGGGTGAATGTGTGGCTCACCAAGATGTAGACTGTGACACTAGCAGTGTATCAGTGTATTGTATACTTCTTTCCTTCCTTTTTCTTTTGACTGTTTGAATCTTCCCCTATTCTTCTTCATACTCTATCTCCAAATATCCTTGTGCTTACAGTTCAAGTAAGCCCCCGGTTTGCCTATGTTGGCCTCCATCCTCCAACTCTGTGTGCAGTCAGGGCTACCCTGGAGCACAGCATCACTGGAGCTGCTGGAAGGAGATTCCTGCACGATGCAGCCACCAGTGCAAAACTTCCATCATTTATGAGAGAAATCTTTGCTAAGATGCTTCACAGCAGACTCAGCCTTTTGTTTTATCATAGTCTATTTACTATATGTCAGGTTACATTTTATGCTTCAGGATAAATAGAAATTTCATTGCAGAACTATGGCAAACAAAAACTGGGAAACAGCCCTACCAAAAAACAAAGACTCCATCACACTATCTGTTCACACTACTATGTGTCTATAAAAGGGATGCAGCTGTGTCAGTAGAGAAAACAGGTTCTAGTTTCAGGGTCAGAAAGAAACTGTCACATTCACTCAAGAATGGAATATATTTTAAGTTTTGAAAAACCATCTTATAATGTCACTTCTCACAGATGACAGAGTCCTGGCCTGCAGTAATCACTAAAGACCAAACACATTTCCAAAGGAAAAGGATATTAGCTGCAGCTCCATGTCAATCCCAAAACACTTAGTGAATTTCTGCCAGTTCATAATGTCTCTGGCATTTTGGTCTGGAAAACTTAATTTTCACTCTATGTGAGGACCCCAGTGGGAGCTTTATTATTTTTCTCTCTTATTCTAAAATAAAAAGGGGGTTGAGAAGTCTGTCTGTCACGCGCTCATTTTCCAGGAGTATCTTCTGATGCATATTGGAAGCATGACCCAGCAAAGTGTTATAGGAGCATCTGAATATTTTATGAAGTTCAGAGCAGCTTTATCCCTCTTGCCAGAACTACTTCCATTCTCCAGGTGTTCAGTCATTTTTGTTGGCTGGGTGGTTTTATTTGTTTGGGTTTTTTTTTTTTTTAATGCTGAAAGCTTCTCATGGGGAAAAGTGCTTATTTTCATTCTATCCCAGTGGATTTTTAATCCTCCTGACCACTATTTTCATTGCTGCTTGACAGCATCTATCAACAAGATCTTTGTCACTTTTCTCATCTTTTCTGTCATTCACAAAACCTTCATATCAGAACGCCTTACACAACAACATAAGGGTTGTAGTCTGTCATTTTTTACCCCAAAATTTAGTAGTTACAAGATGAGTGAGAAAACTGTGAACTTGTATGCTGTAATGCTGGATTCCTAGTGTTTCTCCTCCACTCCTGCCCCATTCCTTCTTTGCAAATCCACCTTGGTACCCATACTTTTCCAATAGGAATACCTATTAGGAATGACTGTTGGAAGAAATTAGAAGAAGGAAAATTAGTGAGAAGATAACCTTTGCATTCATTAGTTAGAGATGAACACTTGCACTTAAGTAATATTTAGCTGTAATCCCAGTGTTTCCATTGTTCCTGTAAGACTACCTGAAGAATGCTGCATGAAATTCTTTACCAGGAAAGTACAAAAAAGTTGGAGGAGAAGTAACATAAAAGGGTTAGTGCACAACAGTGATTTACTTATGAAGGAAGATTAATAGCTAAACTCAGGAGCCCAGCTGAAGGAAAATAAATTGGAAAAGCTCTCGAAGGACCCTGTGGAAACTGGCTCAGACCTCAGACCATGAAAGTCCTCACTCATTTTTATTTAGTCCTCCTCCAAGAAAAGTTCCAGTTAAAAATTAAGCAGCAGGAAAGTGGCCACAAATATTTTCCAGATCTCAGTATCAAACAAGGCTTTTACTTAGTTGATGTGAGCAGAGGCCTTTGGTGGCATACAGCTGGAAAGCGGAACTGTGTGTAGGTAAATGGCTTATCTTGGGAAGCTTTAGTTGTTACCTCTAAACTAGAAAAGATAACATCTGGTCCTGAAGATAAACTGTGAGAAGGGAGGGGAACACACGCAGGACCTGGGCATCTTCTGGAATGGTGCTTGTTTGTACAGAGCTAAACAAGCCAGAATGCACACAGCTGAGTGGTGTTAGTGATGGCACAGCTCTGCTTCAGCTGCTGCTCTCACACTGGTTAACTTGCACATACAAATATAAACAGAATCCAGTAGGACATCCCACCAGTCACGCAGTCACAGTGCTGGCAGGAGGGTGTCTCTTCTGTTTAGGAAAATAGAAAACACCTCTAAGTGCTGAATATCCAAAGTCTTTAGTGAAATCCCAAAGGAAACATGCCCTCCATTCATTTTTCACTGTTATCAGACAAATAAAAACACTGTAGCTCTGTATGTTATGAAAGTGAGTGATCAGTCTTGGGTTCTGTTGCAAAAACAAACAAGCAAACAAAACAAACCAACCCAGGTTTCTGCAATTCACAAACCATTTCTCCTCCAAACCAATCATCGTGACAGGACCCCCAAGAAAAAAAGCTAAACAAATTATTATCCCATGGTTATTATTACGGCCGACTTTCATTACAAGCTGCACTGGGGGATTTCAGGAATTCCATAGGAAAGCTGTTCTTTCATTCTCAGTAATGTTTTTGGGGTTTTTTTTTGCTTTTTCCTTTTCCTTCTGTTTTTCTTCAGCTTTCTCATTAATGGAACACACTGGGATAAAGTGGATTTTTTGAAATAGGCTACCAAGATGCAGCTGTTTGAGAAACAGCGCTGCAAAGTATCATCCACAACAAACCGCTGTTAAAGGAGGTTTTATCTGTTCCTGGAGAACTGTAGAACAGTTTCAGAACTCTCTCATGAGAGATACAAAGCATGGCGTGGTACTGTAAGCGTGGCATGGAGTCTGTTGAATGAATGTAGTATATTCAAGCAAAATGCCAGATGTGAAGAGAATTCACATGAGAAACTCTGTTAATTAGCAGCTTCAATTTATCTGCAGAAAGCTTACAGCCACTTCCCACTTGCTACCATCCTCCAGAAGCTCCTGCATGTTGGCATCTGTTTAAGGGAGCCCCATGTCCCAAAATCACCACCCTACAGTTAGATCATGAAAATAGTAGCTGACAACTTCTGGGATTCATGTTGTCTTCCAGGGAGCTCATTACTAAAAGTATGGATGACTCAGTGTTGGTTGAACACTTGAATCAGCATCTCAAAAGGCAGCTGCTCCACTGTCTGTAATTGCCCTTCCCCAAAAAATATTGCTGTAGGGATATTTTCTCTATGGCATTCTGAAAAAATCATGGGGATAAAATGAAACCCTTCCATCCCAAGAGAAATGAAAGTTCAAACCTCTCTGTGCTCCTCCTCCCTCCTACTTCCATGTACGTCATTCTTTCATGTGAAGTCTTGCAGATGTTCCTGGATGGTAAACACTTAGCAAGTCTTCTCACTTGATTCCAGACACTGGCATTAGCAAAAACATTCAGTACACATTCCATCAGCTAAATAGAACCTTAGAAACCTAAGTCAGAGAGGCAGAAAAACCTCCTCAGACTATTAGTCAACACAGTCAGTGGCTTCCAGTGAGTGATTTAGCTCACGCTATATCAAGTGTCAGGGCTCAACTCAGTTACCTGTAGTTAGGTGCCTAATCATGTCTTAGTGTGCTTAGAGGGTTTCCAGGTTGGGTTGGCAAACAAAATACAAAGACTAAGGAAAGCCTATGGCTTTTGGAATCAGCATGCAGATGTGAGCTGGGGTTCCCTGGGAACTTCAAGCAGGAGGAGGACTGACTTCTTACACAGTCTGATAGTGACAGGACATGGGGTACGGCTCCAAACTATAAGAGGAGAGATTTAGGTTAGATGTCAGGAATACATTTTTCATTCAGAGGGTGGTGACACACTGGAATAGGTTGCACAGAGAGGTTAACAGATGCCCCGTATTTGCAAGCATTTAAAGCCTGGTTGGATGGGGCCCTGGGCAGCCTGATCCAGTGACTGGCAACCCTGCCTATGGCAAGGGGGCTTGGACTACACTCCAACCTAAGCCATTATATGATTCTATGTAAATTATTTAAATGACACCTACCAGAATGTTCTGAAAATCATTTTCAGAGTGGATTTTCATGTATCTGTTCAAAGGATGAGGATTTATAAGTGCATTCTTTTGATTAAGGGAGAACTTGCTACTGTGTATCAAGACATGAAGTAGGAAGGGGCAGCACAATGGTCTCTCCTTGTTCATTGTGGCTGTTTCCTTTTGGGGGCTTTGGATTTTTTCCTGCTGAATGCAGCAATATTGAGTTCAAATATATAAATAGATCTTTCCCCATGGACGGAAGAGTAATAACCTCTTTAGTGTCATGTCAGATTATGCTCTGAGAGTCATGAATTATCATGGCAGTGATATTACAGTGCATTAGGAGGTAAAATCATAGGGCTGTCAAAGCATGCTTTCCCTTTACTATACATTCTTGGCTTTTGGAGTAGAATTTAAAGTGAGACATGATGGAGGGAAAGCCAGACTCAAAGCTGATCTAAGATTTCAAAGTATTTTTCAAACTATGATTTAAAGCCTTCACGACAGAGTAATTTTTGACTGAATTTCCTGGTCTAACATTCACCTGTTTTTTATTGCCAAACGCACATACATGTTGTAAATGTCTACATCTATACAACTGCTCATCTATTTTTATATTTTTCAGTCTTATAATATGACTTTCTGGAGTGAAATCCTTCTTGTACCATTGAGTTCATAAAATAAAGGATTTAATTTAGTTTCTGTTTCTTACTGCATGGGTAGCAGTATTGAGTAAGGGGAGGAACAAGAATCAAGCAGATGTGAACCTTAAGCTTGGTTTCACCACGTAGATGAACAAAATCATTTTGTCCCAGTTCTTCCAAAGGATCCTCTAATTCTCAGTGCTTTACAAAATTGATTTTATTTCACCTAAGCAGCAACTAGTTACAGTTTCAAAGATCAAGGCTGACATATCAGAGGCTGGGTAATGGTATTTCCATTAGTCAGGGCACTCAGACACGCAGTTTCACTTTCACAAACACAGACCTTAATGTTGTTTTTTCACAGGAAAGAAGCATTTTAAACCACCAGCACCAATGTCTCACTGCATAACACTGCTAAGAACTTCCCTTAGCTCATGCTTAGAACTGTCCAAATGAACTTGAATGTCACTGTCCCTTCTTCTGACCCCCTTCCATAGGTCACTCGTTCTCAGCTTGCCACATAATAGAGTTATTTCATTACCTGCGAATTCAGGTTGGAAGAAGAATGCTACTGTTTGAAGTTGACCTGGACAGGAACTGGAAAGGACTATTTCAAGACAACTTCTGCACAACTTGCTGCTGGTTTTCTAAATCTTAAGTGGTGTTTAAAGATCTCATTCTTTTCTTATATATCACTTGGCAAAGTAACATAGGCAGCCTTTCCACAAATGGGGAAGAGGCGGAGAACCACAGAGGGATGGCGTGTGATGGAGCTTAAGGCCCCTCTGTTTTGTATGAAGGAAGAAAGCGAGGAGCTTGTTGGCTGGCTGTGCTCGTTCCAAACCACTGTATTAAGCAAACTCAATTTAACTCTTTGATGAAAATGCCCATTCACTGAAAGACGTGAGCAGGTCTTTCACTGAAAGAAGTGAGACGACTGGGGGCATGCACACTCCGCACCGCCCGCCTTCCCCGCCCCGTTCCTCTCCCCGGCTCGACATGGCCGTCACGGGCCGCGGGGCAGCGGCGGAGCTGTGGGGGGTGCTGCTGCCGCCGCAGCGGGCGGCCGAGGGCTCGGAGGACGAAGAGGACGAAGAGGTCGAGGAGGAGCCTCACTTGGAGGAGGCTGCGCTGCTGGACGCTAACGGGAGGGAGATGGCGGCCGCCCTGCCCCCGCGACGAGCCGGTGAGGGGAGGCGGGAGCGCGGGGCTGCCGGTCCGGTCCGCTGCGCTGCCCTGGGCCGGGCCTTGCTGTGGCATGGCGGCTGCGTTGGGCCGGGATTTGTCGTTATAGTTAATGTAGAATCCCTCAGTTTTCTGTTTTCGTACTAAGGAAAGCGAAAGCAATGCAAAGCATGCGGTGGATCTCGCGCGAGTAGAAGGGGACCTTCTCGTGTGGGCCTGTGCTGCACTTAACAGCCAATTAATTAATTACCATGGAAGAGTGATGATGGTGGAATCGTTTTGAGTCAGAAAGGACCCTAAAAGGCCACCAACCACCCTGCAGTGAGCAGGAACACCTGCACTCCATGGCATGCCCACAGCCCCCTGAGCCACTCCTTCCTGTTAGATATTTTTTATCCCTAAACTGCATGAAATGTTGCCAAATTCTTCTGAATAACACGAGGGATTATAAGTGTAAAAGCTGTCGTAGAATTGAGATCTGTTGCTGCAGTTGAGTGAAGAAGGGCTCATGCTGAATGTCGGTGCTGGTGACAGTGCTGGATCACCACACCAAGACCGAGGGAGTGAGGGTGGAAGGAGGAGCACACCAAGTTGGTTGGTTCACATGCAGGAAGTATTTGGCAGACAAATGCATGCAAAGAACATGCAGGCACCGTCATATGTAGAATCAAAGAGTCATAGAATTACCGAGGTTGAAAAAGACCTCCAAGATCACCCCATCCAACTGTCCACCTACCACCAATATTTCACACTAAACTGTGTCCCTCAGTAAAACGTCTAAAGGTTTCTTGAACACCTCCAGGGCCATTGATTTCACCACCTCCCTGAGCAGCCCATTCCAGCACCTAACTACTCTTTCAGATAAGAAGTGTGTGCTAATATCCAACATGAATCTCCCTTGGCACAACTTGAGGCCATTCCCTTTAGTCCTATTGCTGTACAGTGCTTTATGACAAGCTTGTCCAGAATTTCACACTATCTTGACTTATGTGGTACAAAGTAGATGTTAAACTATATGTTAGCATATTTTATTTTTTACAACTAGCAGTAATGGGATTTATTTCTCTTCTTAATGTTTCAGTTGTTATACAAGAGAGCTCCAAAAAGGAGTATGAAGTAGTTGGACGCTTTCCATTAGTTGGCCCCTGGTGGACAGTTAATGTTAAAGTTAAAAAAGGGGGGTCCAAGTACTTTGTTCAAGGATATCCATCCTATTTTCTTCGGACCAATATAGAAGACAACAACCGAGAAGTCTTCTCGCTCTTTCTTAAGGAATGCAGAGTTCCAGAGCATTTTAAGCAGCTGTTTTTTGCTTGGCTTCCTGCAAAGTCTACACTAAGTTTTGGAAATCTTGAAGAAAAACTAAAACAATTCCAAGTTTCACACTTACCGGCAGGGAAGAAACAAGGAGACACTAAGGATTTTGATATCTTATACCATGTTTGGAAATCAGGTGGGTATATCATGTGATATTTTGAGAGTTTTATAAGCTAATGGGTGAATTGGAACTCCTCCCATCAGAAGGCTGATGTGGCTGGGGAGCAAAGTGAGGAAACACTGGACTGTTTCCACATGGAGATATTTCAGGCCTACTGAGGATCCTGGTGGGCAAGATGTTGTTGTGAGTGTATGAGTGTTAGTGACTGAATCAGTAGCATGCATCTCAAACAGGCATCCGTTCTGTCTCCACTGATGTTGTGATTCAACTTAAGTGTTCTGGCTGTGCACATAAAATACTCAAACAACTAACAGGCATTATTTTTTCTCTATATTTGGCCAACAGAAACAGCTACTGCCCCACCCCATAGGTCATATTGCTACCACTGTGGTTCATTCTTCAAGCTGTGAACTGGTAGCTTAAGTTTGGGGTCACTGAGAAAACTGTTCCCCACTGGCTTTCCTAAGTTTCTGTGCTGATCTGATGTTACAGATTTAGAAGCCTGCTTTCTTGTGCTGGATTTTAAACATTCTTCTGTACACGTATATGACAATTGCCCAATGAGTTCTCAACTGACTTTCTTCAAAGAGTGAGAAACTGCAAGAAATCAGGGATGCTTTGGGTGTACGGGAGGCAGAAGGATAAAAGCCAGAGTCGGTTTAAATAATTTTTGCAAAGATTTTTGCATATTGCTTCAGATTTATGGTTTATGGTGTCTACAGTTGCAGGGAAGGCAGTGTTGGTAGCCCTGACTCACCCGATGATACTGGAATTCTTGCCTACTCTTCTGCCACGCCATTTCTGCGCTCTTTTGGATACGGCGTGCTGGAAAAGAAAGGCTGAAAATGATGATACGGATGGTGAGATGGTACATTCTGAAGATGAGATACTAACAAAGTTGGATGAGATATTAAAAAATGAGCCATGGAAACTCGGATTCAGCAGGGTGAGTAATGTTAAGAAGAGTAAAAAACGAGGTGTTTGTTACATTTCATCTTCCTTAGAATACAATAACCTCTTGATGACGTTCAGTTTATTAGCTGGGCATTTCTGGGAGGTAAGCTTAGTTCATTTTGAACTGCATGATTTACTGCACTCAGTTTGAGCAATTTTTTTCCCCTGTTGTTCTGTAGTTAATCAATCTGAAAAGATTTTAAAATTGGTCGTGTTGCAGTGTTTTGCTTAGTCGTTCCAATACAAAATAGAAGATTAAAGACTAGAGGTAACCAGGCAGAAAGCAAGAACTTTTAAAATAAGAACTGTTTAAAATTCACAAATCTGCTTTCCAGGTTTATGCCAGCAAGTGGAGTTTTTCTGTTCTTAATGCATAGAACAAGACCATGCTTTCATAGCAAGGTAGATAAGTTACGCCATAAGAGGTTATCTGGTCTAGTGGTATTCTTCTTTTTAATATTATGGGACTTGTAGTCACCTCTCACCATCTTGGTTTCCTTTACTGACACCAACTACACTTGCTGTGCGACTTTGCTGCTGCACCTCACTTTGTGCACCTCTACTTTAGTTGTGAACTAAAGCTGAATAGTTAAGAAATGTGACTCGTTAATCTCTGCTTCAGCCCCCCAGTGCTTTTACTGACATTTGTTCTGATTTGTCTCTAGAAACCTCCAGTTTCAGAGACTCAGCTGCCTATCCAGTTTATTTCAATGTGCTGCATCCTTTCCACCAAAAAGGTTTTACTGGTGCCTACTTTGAATACTTTGCAAATTTCATATACTCAGAGGAATGTTAATCAGCAAGTGTGAATACAGTATATCTGGAATAAATGTTTGCTTTGATTCTTTCTGGGGTGAAGATTACCTACAGGGAACTGAAACTTTCTTACTGTGAGGCAACGTGGGACGCCTTCCGTCAGTGTGAACACCTCCTTCGGAAGATCCCTGACTTGCAGAAGAATGCTTTGATTCTGTATAATAAACTCAAGAAACACTGCAGAGAAATGGGACACACTTACGAGGATCAGGATGAATTAACTCGTTTTGTATCTGAAGATATGTCCATTGAGGATGCTTGGCAATCTCTGGAATTTCTGAAAGATGAGAATATAGTGATTAGGGAGAAGACACTGGTGTTTCTGCCTCATCTATACAAATCTGAAAAAGATATTGCCATGTACATAGGTGATCTCCTGTCAAAATGCCCGTGGCAACTAGATGTTGATGTGAGAAAGATACTTAACGCTTCTGAGATGTCAAGAGAAGTTGTAGACAGTAAAACTAATGGTATCCAGGCTGATGAAGTGGAACATCTGAAGGAAGATAACCCAGACAATCATCACTGTGAAAATCAGCTTCCTGAAAGGGAAGTGGCGTCTACGTCTGGTACCCAAAGTAAAGCAGAGGTAGACCCAGATCAGGTGATTGCTCTTGAAAAGATTTGTTCTAATCCTGTCACGATCATAAGTGGGAAAGGAGGCTGTGGGAAGAGTACAATCGTTAGCTGCCTTTTTCGGCACTTAAAGCAGATAGAAAAAGAAGTGGAAGCTGCTTCCAAGGACTTTGAAGAAGACCTGGATGTGTCTGAGGAATGGGATACTTTTGATCATCATTGGGAGTCAGAGAACGCTTGCACAAAAAATCCATTGAATGTTCTATTTACTGCACCCACAGGGAAGGCAGCGAGTCTTCTGAGTGAGAAAACCAAGCTTCCTGCATACACTCTGCATCAGGTGAGGAGCTTTTCCTCTTATTTTAGCGGTGTCTCAAAAGACCCTTTGACACTGTTGGTTCTTGTTTTGGAAGAAAGCTTTTTACTGAAGAGTTTCCTGAAGAGTTTTTAGCTATTAGTGATAATTCTTACAAACAGCTGGTCAGCTCCTTGTTTTTTCATACAGTTTGATAGTCGATTTCAAATATAAGAACAGGGACCTCCTTAGCTGGCAAAGCTGTTTCCCAATTGCATTCCTACTAATACCTTCACATATGTGAGGAGATGAGTAGCCTGGGGTTGGATGGTGAGATGAATTTTATTTACACCTTTTTCCTACCCACAGATATGTACTGTAGAACTTGATTTTTATTTTATAGGAAACCAACTGTTTATTAATAAATTTAAGTCTCAGTTGTCCAAAGTCACAAAAGGTACCAAAAACTTGATTTCAGAACTGAAGATAACAGCTCTCAATACAAGATTAGAATGTCTTGTATTGTAGATCACACTACGGCTATCTTTATAAGACAGTTCTCAGCTGATTAGTGCCAGAGCATGATTTATTTCAATTTGTTTCTAGATCGTCTATAGTTTTAAATCATGGAGGCAGACTGCAAAAGAAGTGCCATGGAAGTTTTCTACTGTGACAGTTCTGATTGTGGATGAAGGAAGCTTGGTGTCTGTACACATTCTTAGCTTAGTTTTAAAACTGTTATGTGAGCATGCTCAGCTTGCCAAACTTATTATTCTAGGTAAGTGGAAAACGAATCAATTAGGAATAGACAATAATGTACAAAATATAGTACAAATATCAGAGCTACAACTAATCTCGCTGACTCTTTAAAAGCCCAGGGGGTTACACTGTTCTCTCCTTGGCTATTTCTGCTCATGCATGAAGCCAAGTTAGAACAGTCAGACTCCAGCAGTTTTCTGACTCAACTGCCAGTATGAAAGGATCAGTGTCTCTCTTATCTATTTAGCAGTGTCTTGTCTGATTCTGAAAGTACTGTGATTTCCATGTGGTGGCTTATCACACCTTGCAACGGGGTGCAAGAATTGTAAAGAATGTAAAGAATTCAAAGAAGATAGTAGGAATCAAATATCAGGACACAGATTCCATAGGGTCCTTAATGCTAGCACTGATTTGTTTTGGTTCAGAAGGAAACCAAGTATAAGATGACAATTTTCTTCTTTCTTACACTGATTTTTTTTTGGTGGGGTTTTTTCCTGTTGGCTGTTTGTTATTTTTTGTAGATGTTCTGTTGTTTCTCCTCACAAATTCTAATTCACATTCTGTTCAGGTGATACTAGACAGCTACCAAGCATAGACCCTGGCAACATGTTGGCTGATATCTTTAGTAGTCTAAAATCAAGAGGACTTTCTGTGGAACTGCGAACAAATCACAGAGCTGAATCACAGCTCATTGTGGATAATGCAACAAGGTAAGGATTTCCTTATGGGTGTAAGAAACTTTCTCATAGTAGACTTGATCCTTTACCCCGCACTCAGGTGCCTCAGGAATCTGTAGCACTGCTTCTGTTACAGTTTCTTATTCAAAATTAGTATGTATATCCTTTATGTGCTGCATGTCTTAGGATTTATTGCATGTCATTGTGCATTGTATGGCATATAAGCAAAAGTTTATAATTGATGAACTTCAGGCCAGTGGAATACTTTAACCAGAAGTAATATTTCTTTTCTGTTTTCCCTCCTTGCTGTGGTCCAGAATCTCTCTCCGGAAGCTTCCTGAATTTGATGAGGTGCTGAAATTTTCTGGTTGGAATAAAGAGCTGTCAATGCCAAGCCCTGAGAAGAAATTCATTTTTATTGCTCTGCCTTCTGATGGGGCTTCTGATAGTACGTGTGCATTCGTGATCTTGTCTTTCCCTTCGGTAAAACATAGACTGTTAGGCTGGAATTAAAGTTTTTGGGAGATTTTAGTCTTGTTTAGTTTTGTGTATGGTATAAATGCTAGTTTCATACCTGGAATTTTGCCTTCTGTAAGTGCACATGGCAAAACTCACAGGTGCAAAGGCTGTGCTGTGGAGTTCCAGCTCACCAGTTGAGTTTCAAATTGGATGTGATACAGCTTCCACCATTGACCCTTACTGGATTAGTAGGTTGAGGGCCCTCCAATTCATACATGTAAAAAATGTTCAGTTTGCAATTTGGAAAAAAGAATAAATAGTGAGAATCTTATCACCTCTTCTTGCTCTGGTCACTTACGCAGCTAACAGAGTACTAAGCATAAATTTCTGCTGTGAAACTGAAATCTGTAGTGCTCTGGTTGTAAGATGTTCCATCCACACCTCTCTTATGCACTGTATAAAAACCGTATTTTGAGTGAAATACCATCTATGCAGCCACTTACTGGAGATGTAAGAGTTTATCTCTGGTGTTACTCCTGTCTCCCATTTTCCTAGTGGGATAACTGCGTGATGCTTTTTAAAGAGAACATATGTTTGTGTATGTGTAAACACAATTTAAACATCGTGCATTCAAACAAGTAGAAATGGTGCTGAAACAAGAAATGAGCAGAGGCAATTTCATACTGTATTATGTTTTTCTTTCTTAAATTGTTTGTTCTTCATCTTTTATGCCTTCTACATCAGATTTGCAAGCTGCCATAAAGGCTTTACTTAAAGAAGGACCAGGACTGCAGGATGCCACACAGTCACAGTTCATTGCTTTCAGAAGGTAAGAGAACACATAGGCAAACACTGAAAAATCCTTGCTAACAGCCACAATCTAAAGATAACTGAGTGTGTAGAGCTGGAAAGACTGGTGGTAATGTCATAGAAACTGTTAGAAAAGCAGACCGGGTGTCTTTTCTTAAACTTTTGGTTGCCCCCATTCTCTTCATGGAGGGTTTTTCCTATAAGCTTCACATTTTTTTCCTCCACACTTTTTGCTTTTATGTTTGTCACAAGGATGGACATAAGCGGTGACGTTATGCAATGTATCCTATGAGATCCTGGCTGGGATGCTGGCAACAAGGCAGTGTTCTTTTGTTTTTACTCATGAAGTGCGTTTTCTCAGCAATTAAAAACACTACTTGCGGGTTGCCTGTGTGCAAATAAACTGATGGGAGCATTTTAGCCAGTTCACCTGTTGTGAACATCAATAACTCTGAAATTAGTTTTATCTCTCCAGTCTGCATGCATGTGGGAGACTATTAATAATGATTCTTCTGTAACATATTCTTAAGTACTTAATCTGCATTTAAAAATTAAAATTCCAGGTCTTGAGAAAACAAATATATAACATGAGCAAATATTCTACCATTACTACTTTATCTTCAAGTTCTGAATCAATGATTGTTTTCAGTTGAAGGTGGAAGATCGTCACAGCTGAGATGGACTTTCTCCATTGCTTTTTAACTATAACGTTCATGTGGCATTGCATGTAATGGTTTCATGTTTCCTATCCTTTAAGTACATGATAATTTTTCCTTGTTCTTGTTTTGCGTGGTAGGCAGGATTGCGATCTAATCAATGAACTTTGCTGCCAGCACTATTCGAACCATTTAACCAGGTAAGCCACCGCTTGGCAATTTTCACCTTGCCGAATCTCACTCTGTTTTTGTGTCACAACCTAAAAGAAAGTTCTGAAACATTTTAAACATTTTTGTTTGCATCTAGACCTGCTTATTTACGGTAGAGGTTGTTCTGTTTCTTTGATGGGTCTTTTAATTTTCATCGCGGACTTTGAAAAGGGAGAAGATAAATTGTTTGACCTTCGTTTAAATTGTCAATGAATTCCAAGATTTTGAGTTATTGCTAAGTAGATAAAATGGACATTAAAAGAACTCTGAACAAAAGGTTTATTATTTTCCCTGTTGTGTTATTTCTAAATCAATTTTGAAATGTGTTTGGGAGCAGCATTTTGGTGTTTGTTGGGAAGAAGTATGAGAAATGCATTTTAGATGATAGAATCAGAATTACTTGGGTTGGAAAGGACCTCAAAGATCATCAAGTCCAACCATAGGATGTGAGTGGTCTTCACTGTTTTGAATATAAATAAGATTTTTATTCTGGCTCAGGTACAGTGAGGGGAACAAGTAGAAATACTAACCATTGGTGAATGCATATGTAGTAAATATGTCTCACTGTTTCTTTCTCTGGCCTAGAGACCACAAAAGACGACTTTTATTTCAAGTTGATGACAAGATTTCCTGCACGAGAAATACGTACCTCAAGGATCTCTTACCAGATGCTGGTATTGGACGGGATCCTGATAAATGCAGAAATGGAGAAAGCACCCTCAGTACAGGGAATACTGAGGAGGGCAAACGACTGTGCAATGGAGATATATTTTTCATAACACATGTAAGTTGTTGCCGCATGAATGTGTGCAAATAAATAATGGTAACCAATCCAGTCCTTTTTAAGTCCCCAGAACAGTGCAATTTTCACTTGAGAAGTTTAGTCTCTAATAGATACCTGGTTGTTTTGATAAACTGTTGTGAAATGCTACCCTCTTACAAGAAAGAGGCAGATTTGCAATGGAATTGCAAATGTACCTCTGTCATTGTAAAATGCTTTTCAGTTGGTTTCTCTTGTTCAGCACTGCAAGTTCATTTTTTGTCCTCAATTCTATAAATACACATTGTGAATGCATTGTAAATGAAATGCAGTCTTTCTGATGTAGGTAGAAGCAGTCTTAGGTAAAGAATAAGGCTAACGTTGTTGCTGGAGTTCTCTCCAGAAGAAAACTAAGCTGCCAAATAAACACACCAACAGGAAACCCTTATATTTTTCTCCTTGAGTTGAATGAGTTGAGTTGACTTACCAAAAGATCCACTTAAAGCATCAGTATTTGTGCGTGGGAAGCACGGGCTGTGAAGGACTGGTGGAAGAGAGCAAGCTTGTCTCCATTTACGGTAGCAAATGGTTAAGTGGGCTTACTGGTAACATTTCAAATTGTCCTGGGAAAATCTTAGTTTTCTGGGTATTAAAACCATTTATTGGATTGTTTTTGCACTAAACAGGACTCAGGGTAGGCCCTGCAAAGTGTAAGCATTTTCCTTGTATGTGGTCCATGGAGATATTGAACTCTTGGGCTTAGTGTATTCTGAAACTGTTTCATTTGGTTGATGTTGCAGCTTCCTTAGTTTTGGAGAAATACAGACTATAGACACCACACAGAGGTACAGAAGTTGATCAAGGTCATCAGAGGGCTGGAGCACCTCTCCTGTGAGGAAAGGTTGAAAGAGTTGGGCTTGTTTAGCTTGGAGAAGAGAAGGCTCCAGCTGTTTACGAGGGTGGACACTGATAGGACAAGGGGGAATAGTTTTAAACTGAAATGGGGCATTTTTTGTTAGACACTGGGAGGAAGTTTTTCACACAGAGGGTGGTGATGCACTGGAACAGGTTGCCCAAGGAGGCTGTGGATGCCCCATCCCTGGAGGCATTTAAAGCCAGGCTGGATGTGGCTCTGGGCAGCCTGGTCTGGTGGTTGACGACCCTGCACATAGCAGGGGGTTGAAAATCGATGATCATTGTGGTTCTTTGCAACCCAGGCCATTCTGTGATTCTGCAATTCTGTGATCAAACTGTTAATACAAGCTTACCACTGAGTGTTCTTATGTTTTTTCTTTAGGATGTAGAAATTAATAAGCAGCGCCTGTTGACCATCAGCAGCACATATGGCTCCACATACACTGTGAACTATAAGGCTCTGAAGAAGCTCTGTCATATAAAACATGCATGGGCCAGAACTATTCACATATTTCAGGTAAAAAAAAAAACAAAGCTACCAGGTGGTAAAAGTTCCTCATGCTTTTTTTCTTGACAAGGCACTTTATTTTCACTTGAAAGCCTCAAAGCAACTGAAATTCTTTGAATGCAGGATAAGTATCTCCAGGTTCCCCATTGTTGGAAGCTATCCTTTTTATTTTTATATTCCTTGCTGGAGGTGTCCATTTGTTAAAGCATTCTTAAATGTATTTCAGGGTTCTGAGGAAAAAACAGTTGTCTATGTGGTTGGCAATCCAGGCCGTCAGCACTGGCAGCATGTGTACACAGCTGTGACCAGAGGACGCTGCCGTGTCTACGTTATTGCTGAAGAGAGGCATCTCAGGAGAGCAGTCACTAACAATAACTTTCCCAGAAAAACTCGCTTACAGAGGTTTTTGAGAGAGGCAATTGCAAATGCAAACAACTGTCCGACACATCATCTCCTCTGACAAAGAGACAGCCAGGTCAAGAGCCTGGAACTCAGCCTGTTTCTTTAACTCAAGATGTTCCTGACCCACCTGAACCTGGAACTGAGAGGATTCAGCAAGAAGGGTCAGCAGATCTCAATAAAGAGCACGTGGGTCATTCGCAGCAGATAAGTCCATATAAAAGACAACAGAGTCATGCAGAGGAATCAGATAAGGTAAGTATCTCCTTACTTTTTAAAATATTTGAAGTTCAAATGCTGGAAAGCTTGAAACAAACTCTTGTGTTCTCTTTCAATGCTGCAAGTAGTGCGGATACTGTTATGATGGTTTTGCTATTTATAATTTCCAACATGGGCAGAGTCATACGGGGCTAATGGGGAAAAAGAAGTTCTCATCTAATAGCAGTCAGTTTATAGATGGTGTTGCTGACCGCAGTGATCTGTTGGGTAGCTTTATTCTTCCTGCACAGAAGTCAACTGTTAGGAGCTGACGTGCTGTGATATTTATGTACAGTGCCACCACTGAAGTAGGTACATTTCAAGTTGTCAATGATTTCAGTGGATAAAATACATGCTTAGCATGTTTTTAAATTATATTATATATATAATATATATATATATAATATATTTATATTTATATATATATATATATATATATATATATATATATTATATATATATAATATATATATATAATAAAACCTAATAATTTATTAGGTTTTTTTAATCTTCCTGTATCTCATTTCTGGGAGCTGTCATGCGTGAAACCTTTCATTTTTTGAAGCTGGTTTTGGTTACCGTATTTTAGTTCTGGTTCAAACTCTGATAATCTGTTTCTTGCTTTGACAGCCATTAGAAAAAGACACTCCACTTGGGACTGCCAGACTCAGGAGCCTCACTTTGGAGCAAGTCACTCCCAGGAAGCTTTTCAAAAGCTGACATATGTTTAACTGTCCTCTGCAGGGGTACATCAGTTTTGTTTATGGTTTCTGGGAAGGAGAAGCTGGGTATGCAGATGACTTTCAAAAGCCTTCCCGTGATTGCATTTTCCCTTAGGAACGATGCATTTTAAAGCGAGCCTTTTATATTTTCAGTGATCTGTGTTTAGGAGAAGATTCCTTGGTGTTAAGTCATCAGAAATCATTACAGGCTTTTTAGTTTCCTGAAGAAACTCTCAGGATCCAGAAGTTCACTTGAATAACAGGTGGCCATTCTTTTGTTTGAGCACAGCAGCCTCAGCTCTGGGTTTTATCTGTATCTCCTCAAGCTGCAGCACTCATTAGAATCTGTGCTTGTGCCAAAAGCTGCCATTTGCTTTTCAGCCAAAAAATAGCAGTTTGCAAATAGGAATTCAGATTTCTCCAAGGTGGCAGAACTGTGGGCATTAAGCTTTGATGGTTTATGAATTTTAACCTTGTTCAAATGAGAAACAAAAGGTGCATTCGGTGACACAGCTACTTCGTCCCATTTGGGTACTTGAATGCAATGCAAGACTTGCTGCTGCTGCTTTCCATCCGCTAACGGTCTTGTAAACAGAAGTAACATTCCAAGTCAGAGCCCAAATAACAGCACTGCTTCTTTTTCAATGTGCTGCATGGCCCCATCAATTGCAATTGATGCAATTAAATAAGCTGAACATTTACTCAAACTTCAGACAAACTGCATTAAATTCGGATGGTTTGCTTATTACTCTTTCTGTTTTTTTCCCCTGTCAGGAATAAACAAAGCAGCCCAACACCACCTTTCTTAACGCCCTTAAATCACAGTTTATTTCAATTTATACAGCTTTTTTTTTTTTTCCCATACAAATATTTGCAACAGTTTGAATTTCAAAAAAACATACAGAGACGATAAATATCATGCTATTAAAGTATTAAATTTGTACAAAAATACTTTACAGTTTAATACTTATTTGTTACAAATAAAAATACGTATTTAAGTGACTTATGGACTTTTTGTTGTCGTTGTCTTCCCATGATTCAGCGTTGAATGTTCCTCTGACCTTTTGTGGCAGTGCTGCGATATCAATGAGACGGCTGTGTGTGCAGGGCAGGTGAGCTCGTTCATGGATTGGAAACAGCAATAGGGATACAGATAACAGTTTTAAATGACCAGAAACAGCTCCGTGGGGTGATTGCTTGGATGTGGTGACTCTACAAATGTACAAACCCAGTATCTTTATACTCACCAAGAACAATAATTACCAATAACAACTTGAATACTGGAATAAACCAAAGCAGCTGCTGGTGGGCGTATAAAGCAACCGGCAGTATTTTATTGCTTGAGGGGAGTGGAAAGAATCTGTGATGTTTGTAAAAGATATTTACAGTTTTCAATTCTAAAAACGTGTTGTAAGGGGATGTTTATCATAAAGAAAGCTGAGAACAAAGCATTTTAAATGGGACACCGGTCCCCCTCCCAAGAAATGGTTTGGCTTAAAAAGCTCACGTAGAACAGTAGAAGTTGACAGGTTTATGGATCCTTAAAGAACTTTTGTATCAATCTCCCACTGCTATTGTTTTTAAAAGTCAATTCTCTTTTAAAACCTTTCTAATTTGTCTGAATCATAGAATCATAGAATCTGAACGCGTTTCAGTTTTACTCTCGTCGGTAATCCTCTTTCAGAGGTTTTTAATCCCACTAAAAAAAGTCTCTGCTTCAAAAGCCCTGCAGGCTGCAAGACCTGTCGTTAAATACTTCATTGCATAGGGAATAATAACATCTGATCTAATCAAATCTATCACGGTTGTTGGGGAGCAGTGTTCACCACATGCTGCAGCTTCCTACAAGCATTCTGTTCAAACATCTAACCTGTGCTTTGTCTACAGAGCGTGCCCTGCTTGCCAGCGGAATGCAGGTCCCCAAAATGGCAGCGCTGGGCAGGTAACGAGAGCACGGGATGCAGCACAGTGTTCTTCCTCAGCGAGCTGACACTGACTTCCTGCTAAAATGCTTTTAAGAGTCATGTAACCTGGACACCACTGGTAGGAGTTGTTAACACGTTGCTTTTTCCCTCACACAGCTGCTGCTGCTGAAGGGAAAGGACCATTTCTCTTATATCATGTATAAATATCTTTGTGTTTTGAGGAAAAAAAAACAACAACAAAAAAAAAGGCCCTTACATACCATTGTTAATGGTAGATTGTTTAGAATGGAATGACTTAACGAAGAATTAACCTTCTAAAAAAGTGATCATGAATTAATATAAGCCTTGAGACGGATAGACTGACCTCCTGTGCTTTTAGTGCTATGTTGTGTCTGAGCTTATCCTCAGAGAAATCCTAAAGGGATTTAGCACCATAATTGTCTTTCATTACCAAATGTCCCACTAAAATGATTTGCTGCTATAATGTATTTGTGGGATCCCGTGTCTCTGTATTCATGTTACCATGCTCGGTCTGTTGAAGAAAGGCATTATTCTGGTCGCTCCACTCCCCGCTCGCTGAAGGCTGTTGGTCTGAGCTTCCTTTCTGAGACGCCAGTGGGTTCCTGCTGATGACCAGTTCCAGCTTATTGCCAGATTCTGCGATCAGCGGCACAACCAGACAGCAGTCAAAGTCCCTGGTACGAACGTGGTTTACCTGAGCGATCAGAAGATTAATTTTAGGTAGGGGTTTTAGGAAAAGGAGAAGAAAGAAACAGATTCATCCACAAGACTATGAAGGTTGATTGAAATACTCCTGGTATACAACAGCCCGGTACAGGACTACTTCACCACAGCATCTCCCAGTCCAAGCTGGCACTGCATAGATGTGGTGCTCAGTGAGTATTATGCTATTACAGCTCTGGCAATCAGCAGCTTGGATTAAGCACAGAAACAATTTTAAAGTCTCTAACAAGAAGAGTAAAAATTACAGATCTGTTTGTTAATGCCTCAGGAAATTCTAACTTTCCAGTAAACATCTGCATGTTTCCCTTGAAGTTCTGAAATAAATAATTTGCTTCTATAAATGCAACTTCACAGAGAAAATCTGCCCTTAGTTCTACTGCATATAAGCCCAAATCACCATGAGCTGCTGCATTTTCCTACCCAGTGCTCCAAGGGATTTATTTGGTGTGTGGCACAGAGTATTAAGATCTTTCCCTCCCTTTTTCCCATTTCCCCCACATCCTTTCTCAGTAGATACACAAAATAACAGCACTGTTCCCTGCTGAAAATACAATAAGCAACACAGAGCGTTTGCTCTGAAAGTAATGCCTCCTGTTTATATCCATGGAAACTACAGCAGATAAAAAGAGCCCAGTAACACTATTTGATCGAGCAGATTCTCAGCTACAAAATGCTATTTTTCAGTGTAGTGACCACCATTAGCTCTGCATTTTTGCCAGTGATGAACAGCTCTATATTGGTTCAATACACCCTGACAAACTTGCACTCAGTGCTCTTGCTGTTCCTCTGTGAGCATTCATGGGACCCACCTGGCACAAAGTTTGCAATATTCCAACATTGTCACCATAGTTTCCAATGCACTGAAGCCAATACTCAGCTTTGTACGCAGTTCTCTGGTCACAATCCACTGATTTGTGCAGATGAGCTCAACAGGATGCCCTTCATTTCATGGAATGACAGTTGTGCGTGGCCATTCAGAGTGTGGCTTGCTTTTCATGTTGCTGACACCACTGTTGAAACACACCACTCACTGCCTATCTACGCTCACATCCACTGTTGGCTCTCTATAAAAATTCAGCAAGTATTTATGAATGTCAGTGGGTGCCATTTTTTCTACACGGAGGAATTCAACTTCACACCTTTGTTCCATCTGCTCTTCCACGTCAGACACCATTGTGTCAGAATGCCCCTCTGCTGCCATCTGTCGCACAGCAACAACATGTAGCGATACTGGCAGGAAGGTTCAGCCTCTGCTGCCGTACCACCCGCATCTGACTCTGATGTCATGGACCAACATAATGAAACAGGAGGCATTGCTTTCAGAGTAGCCTACATAGATAACAAAGCTGTTCCAATTGAGCGCTAATGGTTTTATGTGGTTTTGTGCCCACACATCTGTGTACACAGATGATACCCGAACACCACACAGTCTGGTTACAAAACTTCTTACAAAATGAACCTTTTATGTCATGCCCACTCACACCAAACCTGAGCTGTGACAAAAACATTACCTGTAGAAGTCTGTCATACGGTTTTAAACCACCCAGATCACCAGGGCCAGCTGGCCGAATGTTTTTAACGTACACTCCTTTTTCCAATAAACCATCTGAGACACTGAACCCAAAGTCTTCTCCATCAGAGTCCTTGTACAAAGTTACCTGTGGAGGTAATTTAACACAATGATATGGTGAGGGAAAAAAGCTGGTCCTCATTTCTACAAGCACTAGGCAGATCTCCTTCCTAGGTTATTTCACATTACAGCGATCACTTACTTACCTACCTCTTGGTACTTCCAGTACTATATGAGAGTTGGTGCCATTTTTACATCATCGTAATTGTCTCAGCATGATGGGAAACAGATCAATTAGCTGCCACCAAGAATCTCAACTCAACTGCAAGGCTGAGAGCTGTTAACAAGACTTAGCATCTCTGTGGTGAAGGCCAATGTGCAGTAACAAAGACTTGGCCTAAACTAAACCCATGTCTTATCTTCCAAAATACCACTGGTACCTTGAGCCCCATCAGCCTTCTCTTTCACCAGGCAATGGTCAACCCTATAACGATCAGTCCCAGCAGTGCTCAGTATAAGAGTTACAATGCAACCTTCTAAGAACATGCAAACACAACTCCTGCAGGAAGGCACTGCAGGAAGGGTATTCTGAAGACAAGCAATTGTGTGATGCCACCATAGATATGTTAGTTAGACAGGCAAGATACAGCCATTCAAAAGTAGAACATGGGTGCTAAGCTTGTTAGGAGAATGAGGTTTTCTATATGTTCAGAGAATTAGTACTGTGAAAATAGTTGTGAGTTCAGTTATTTGCTAGAAAAGGATTCAGAGACTTCCTTGTAGGTGTGTGCCATGTGTAGCTTTTTATTTCTTAGGGTTTTTTGGGATTTTTCTTGCTTTGCTTCTCTCTTACATCGGGCAAGCAGACCTATGCAAGAAAACTGTAGGCCAATGGTGTGGGCTCTGATTGACATGTCAATGCTGATAGAAAGTGTGTGCTGATAGGGACACACAGACAAAATTTTGCTCTTGCTTATATAGTTTATTTCACTTTGGGTTCAAAATACTGCTTCAAATCATATCTTGGCTGATGAAATCACAGCATGGAAAAAAAAGGCACAAATGGTTGCTTTTCTTTTCAAGCTTTCTGCATTTTCCTTGAATTTACTCTGCTTCAGTGAGATATTAAAGGTGCTTTAACCAGGGTGAGAACAGACATTTGGTTGTCATATCACAGCACGTCTAACATGAGCTTGGTCTAAGGTATCCCTAAAAGTGCCGTAAGACTAACAATACAGCAAGATGAAAACCAAAAGCAAAAACCCCAAACCAACCAATACCAATCTCCCCGGGAAAACTAAAGCAGAGAGATCTATTTAATTTATTGGTAGTTGTGTGTGCTTCACGGCAAGGCTAAAAACTAATTAGCACTGCACCAAGACACGAATCCTCTTTTAAATAACCTTTTCTCCATACCATAGCAAATATAGGAGGGCTTCTCTTAACCTCTTCTTAAAGAAGCCTTAAAAAGTAAATGTGGAAACATGATACAAAGCCTGAGGGGAGATGAGATGTGAAACACTGCGCTGTTCTGGAAGAGATGGTACATTTTTTAAAAGGAACTTCCACTCATTCCTTTTTTTTCCCTTCCTTTTCCTTAAGGCACTGGCATTAAGTAGAGCAGGATTCAACCTCGGATGAACAAGCTCTAGACCATATGAAACAGGGGCTCTCTGAAGCCACCCAGGCTGTATTCTTGCCCTAAGTTTGGATCAAACTGCATCTAAACCCATTTCTGAGCAATCTGTCCTGCTTTTTGAAATCTCCAGTGAAGGAGACTCCACAGACTATTAAAGTAATCGCTGCCAGTGCTTCAGCTATTTCCCCCATGCCTAAACTAAATCACCCTTGCTGAAACTTAAGTCTGCTGCTATCCACAGAGAATAAGAAGAGTACTTTATTCTCTCTTTCTTTGCAGCTATGTGAAACAGGGGTTGTTTTTCTATAGAGTATGTTCTGCAGAACAATGCCCTTCCTTCCCTTCAAGACCCCAAATTGGGCAGTCTGTTACAGTCCAGACCTTACCAAAGCCACAGCAGAGCGGACAAGATGTGATTGTGGAAGGGTATGTATCAAAATACTACCTAATTCCTCTGCTTCTTCAGATCTACAGATCATAAAGGAGGTTTTAAAAATGGTTTCCCCCATGGCTATGTTTTTTGACTTCTGACTAACTTAACAGGAACTTGGAAATTAATGAAACCAATAGCTATTTATTCAAGGGATGAGGCTGCAATTGAACATTGCCGTGTCTTTGACAGCTGTCACACTTTTTAGGTGCTACTCATCTGCAGAGAGCACATTACAGGTTATATAATATTGGAGCCACATTTTGGGGCAGCATATATTTCTAAATTAAAATCCTTGAGTAAAATCAGTGCCTGATTTTTATTTAATAACGGGTAAGGGTAAGACCTTCCCACACGGGTTTCTCATCCTCACTTGCCATTAATGCAGCCTGTCTTAAGGGTGTGAGATTGGAGGCAATTCACACAACACTTAAATCACACCTTCTTATTTGCACTTCTCATTGCAACTGTTTGGAAGTTTGGATCTCAATAGAAAATATCTCAGCTCGAGATGATTTGTTGGACTTTTAAATTTGCATCAGAAGCCTAAGGGAAAAAGAAAGCTGAAATGGAAATTTAATGCATATTTCATAAGCAATTAAATAGTTACACATTTTGAACAGAGGTTTACAGGTTTTGAGTTTGTTTCTGTGTCTCTCCTCCCTCTCAGATATACGGGGAAATGTTTCATTTAAATTCATCCATCTTGCACAGATCAGCCATTGAGAGGTTTTAACCACCGGCAATGTTAGGTTAACACTGACGTGCAGCAATACTGATGAAAAATTATTTCATGTCTAGTGCATATTTTTGCTCTCAGAGGAACTCTCGCTCTGGGAAGCTTTTCAAATTGGTCTGCTATGATTTTAAGAAAAGTATTAACCTATACACTTAACCTAACTATATAAACTCGATTAAAGGCATAAATTAAACTTGGGTACAATACAGCACCATAGCATCCAGCTAAATTAAATATTACCAATTAAACCATCTAGAACAAATATTGTGACAGATGTGTACGACACTTATCTCAATCCTAGCTTTCTCAGGACAAAGACCACTTAAATAAGTATTTGGTGAAATCAATGCACCTAAGCAAGAAATAGTGGTGAGTTCAGGTTAACTTGCTGCAAGGTCTGCAGCATTAAGCAAAATAATTCTCAGGGCTGTGTTACCTTTCAGACAGGGCTGAGAAGAACAAGCTGGTAATGTCATCTGCTCACCCTGCTGCTCCCTTATAGCTATTCATTTGTGTTTGCAGCCTGAGGATTTTTATCCAGCCTTTCTCTCTGTTATTCGTGTGACATTATATATATACTCATGTATAGTGTGACATTCGCCTGCAGAGGGCAGAGCACATTTGCCAGCCAGCCCTGCTACAAAAAATACTTGAGGAATTCCTTCGGCTGTGAATTCCAAGTCACTCCTATGGCACTGTGGCTGCTTTGGAAAACTCTAATTGGACAAGTCTTCCTGAGAAATAGAAACTGAACAGGTTATTCATATTAAACTAGAGGTTTAACATAAACATTAAGGAGGGGAGAGAAAGTAATAGACACATTGCTAGACAAAAACCAATAGGAACTTACTAAGATTGGCATGAACACAAAACCAGCCCGTGAAGCTTGGGTTGCATAGAAGCATAGAATCATAGAAACTTTAGAGTTGGAAGGGACCTTTAAAGGTCATCTAGTCCAATTCCTCTGCAATGAACAGGGTATAAGCATATTTTAGTGAGCTGGACCATAAGATCCAGGCACTGATAGCTATTTTTCTTAAAAGATGGCTTTTTTCATTGCCTGGTATTTAAGAGCTACCAGCTGTAAAACAGTACTGATTCACTAATAGAAATCTGACTCCTCCTCTCCAGCAATGCATTTGTTTTATCAGTCACAACAGACTGGTTTTATAATCCATAGAAGAAAACAGTATCTTTGCTAAGTGTGAGCACACT
Organism: Coturnix japonica; assembly: GCF_054131305.1. NCBI lineage: Eukaryota > Metazoa > Chordata > Aves > Galliformes > Phasianidae > Coturnix > Coturnix japonica. Next base: position 30,908,523 of record NC_140663.1, read on the forward strand.
GTGAAGCACCTGCTGACATAGACTTGCCTTCCATCTCACATTTAATTTCCACTCAGGAAAATGGAGCACAGCAACCAACCCCAATAATCTCTTTATATCAAACTGGAAACACAAGTAGCTTTAAACTATCACAACACATCCTAGTGACTGCTTACACAGGCAAATTATTCCCTGTCCATATGTAAGATCCACTCTCCAATGTCTTCTACAAGTATTCACTTAGCACATCCTCAGTGAGACCTTAGCTCACTAAATGGAATGAATCACAAACTGAGCCTAGTCAGAGCCGCAGTGAACAGGAAGCAAACCAACTCCCCTGAGAGTGATGTGTGACCTCTTATAGAAATTTTGCCTTGCTTTTTTGTCCCATTTCTGTGAAAATCTCAGACCTTGAGGAGGAAGAAGGAGCACAAGATGGGGCACTCATTCCTGTCAAGGAAAACATAACATTGTAACACTCCCCAGAGTTCTGGAAACTGGTTGCTGTTACGGCCTTTCTGGATTTGAGACTTCAACCAGCACGGTGTTTCCTGTGCAGATCTGAAGATATTTTATCCATGACTGCCATGACTGAGGTGTAAAGCCACCTTAATATTACCATATGTTTTCAACAAGTCTTGAGCAGTCAAAAGTTGCGTAGACTGTAAAGTTTTTATCCTTTTTAGAACAAAGGAATTGTAAAGAGAAGTGAAGCAATAGTTCATTTGAAGGATTCTGTGCTGTGTACATTGAGTATCATATATTTGATTTGAAATTAGTGCTAATTTGAAAAAGGACCAATGGGAGCCCCAGTCCCTCCTGATTTCTAGAAATTAAGCTTAGGTTTCTTAATGAACACATTTTGCAGAGAGGAGTTATTGGTTTTGTTGATTCAAATTACCAGTGGTTCCTCCTTGTGAAAGAGCAGACCCTTCTGAGGATTTGTTGTAAAAGAAATAGTAGACAAGGATGCATCTTATTTGTTTGCTTTCCCCATAAGAACATATCATTAATGTCTGTGTAAGAACTAATATGCACGGCCCCAGAATTACATCCGTGGAGTCATTATAAAAAGTGCTTACTGTATTGCCATATAATTAGATTCCCTACACTGAATATATTACTTCAAAACTGTCAGAAGAAAAATTACAGACCTTGTGTAACTCCACAGGAGTTGGTGACATGATTTCTTTCATTTCTTGCTTAAATTTTCTCATAACCATGGACTTTCTCCCCACATCTGATGGCAATGTGTTGCTACGAGAAGCTTGACTGTAATGTGGTCTTACAGTGCTTCTTTCCTGGAAGCTGGCTTGTCTTCCCAGCTGGCTACGAGGCTGTGGGTTTTCATGATTCAAACTCAGTGTACTTCCTGACATAATTGTGGCCTAGAGCATTAATGAACAGGTTAATTTTTAACACAGAACGTGGTTTAAGTAAGCGGTTAATTCACAGCAGTAGGAAAAACTTATCTATTCTTTGTTAAAACACAATCACTCAGGGCACAGCAAAAGGCAAGAGGACAGATGTTCAATCTGCTTGCAAGTCACTATAAAATAAAGGACCACAACAAAACACAACAAGAATAACAGAACCCCATAGGCAAACGTTTTCAGATGGCATTTTCAACTAAAATACTGAGCACTGGAATGGCTGCACTGGTAAGCTTGTCCCCTGGCAGACTGGGCTGAAGAGTGTACAGTATAACTGTGCTCTTTAAAAATATTTCACTCGTAAATCAAATGACATTTAAGTTGCAGCCTAATTACATTTGTTGGAATTGGTTCTATAGGAAGGTATTTACAAGACTGACTGTGAGTGTGAGGTTTATTAAAAAAATAGTAGAGTCAGCAGAACGTGAAGGCAGCTCTAGAGCCAGCGCTGCCAGAGTCAGTACCTGGACACCATCCCAGCCTGGGGGAAACTCAGTGCAGGTACACACTGCTTGGAAGAAATTATGCATAACATGCACATTGCAAGTGCTAGCTAAGGGGCTAGCACTAGCACGTCAGAGATAGCAGCCCCTGTCTCACTGCTGGTTTTAGACTCAGTAAAAGCTAGCCTTTGTGTTTGATGAAAGGATGCGCAAAGCATGAAATCTCAGAATTGCAGCATAACTTGGGTTGGGAGGGACCTTGGGGCTCACCCACTTCTAAGCTCCTGCCATGGGCAGGGCTGCCACCCACCAGATCATATTGCCCAGGGCCCCATCCTTGAGAGCCTCCAGGGATGGGGTGCTGGAAGAAGACAACAGAAGTCACCTCATTCACTGGGTGGAATATACTGACACCAAAAGTACCCCTCGTGAAAGAATTGCTTCTTCAGGGAATGGGAGGTAAACAGTGCTTTGGCACAGATACCACACAGGGTTGTAGCCTGCTGCTGGGGTAGGATGCACAGAATTTCCTGTTTTTTCTCCCTGGATGGACATGAAAAAAAGGAAAACTACGAGTTCAGGCCAGAAGCTGAAATCTGACTGGGACAGGATGCAGACAGCCTGCTTGAAAATGAGAAAAAAGGGGGGAAAATAGGGGAAAAAATGGCAAAGAAAAGTTTGTTTCTGAGTCTAGTGACCATGCTTGTCACTTGTCTTTCTCCCAACTCCAGCACTAATTTCACTATTAGATAATCTACTGTACTTTTAACAGTCTCTCTTGTGCTCACTACTGACTGACATTACTCTCTGATGGAGCAAAGCAGCTAGAGGACCTGGCAAACAACAGGTTTTTTGCTGTTTGGCTGAAGACCTTGAAATGAAAAATGAGAAGGAGTCCTTGACTATGCGACGATACTTCATAAAATAGAGGCATCGCCATTCTCAGCTCCCTGTCATGCTGAATGAGCCTTGCTTTCTTTTCAGATCTGTGAGCTGTGCAAGGAAGCGACACTATAAATGTTACAGCATCTGTGGATCTGAATTTCACTTTTGTAAAATGGAGGTGGCTGCTTTTGTAGAAGGCTGAGGGAAACTCAACGTGTTGAAGTAACTAAATTCCGAATGATCTATTTCCACTTCTGAATTACTTACTTCCATCTCCTTTTATTGTGCTCTGAATATTGAGAACTGCACGAGAAGCCTGCAGTACGAAACCGTATCTAACTATGGAATTAAACCCATATAACATTTTCTCCTGCTTTTCTCTGGTTTGCAATAACAAATACACGAGAATCACATTTTGCTATCCGTACATGCAATACAGAAGCCGTAAATCTGAAGGAGTAAATTAATCTAGACTGAAAAACTTTCACTCAGTTATGCCATTCACATTCCTCCTGGCTGCTAAAGGACTTCAATGACATAAAAATGAAAATGAGATTCTGCCAGTTTCGCAGCTCCAGGAATTTAAAAGAACATAAAAGAAAATATTTTAGGACCTTTCGTTCCTCAACTTTCAGCACCAGCATAATTTTAACTGTTCCAATTAGAGAACTTTGAGTAAAGGTGATTAGAAAAATAGACTCAAAGTTACTCTGCCTCTGCCCCCTTGCTTCTCACCCCCCACCCACAACCTGCCATGAAGTTAGATTTGTAATTAAGTTCAGAATAAAATATGTTGCCCAGTGAAGAGATTGCAGCATAACAAACATTACTCATGTTAACAGGGCTTTCTTTTCACAGTGGTAAGGCTGTATCCAATATCTCGATAATATTATTTTCTTTTATGTTCATCTTAATCAAATTAAGCTTCAATTTAAAAGACAACCTATGGCATGCTAAGAAAAGCTGCATCAAGCGGCTGCAAGAGAATGGGATGCGCTGCCGCAGGGAGGCTATGCCCACTGAGGAAGTTCTGCACCATTTGCTGCCTGTGCAAACAGCATCAATGGGACGCACAGCAGAAGCTACAAGTCAAAAGCTCTGGGGTGAACACGTTCATAGAATTTCAGTTGCATTGAGTAAAAGAAAATAGCTCCGGTTAGGGGTGGGGGAGGCAACTGCACAAGCGAAAAGATAAACGTAAAGGGTAGGTACCAAGAGAGTCATGTTTCTCAAACACAGACGCCTGTCAGCCTTGTCCTGTGGAGAGGGGTTAAAGCTTTTAAATGAATTGGTGCGATTAGTGCAAATTAAAAGAAAAAAAAGAAAGAAAAAAGGAGAAAATAAAATGAATGTAAACTGAACCAAAACCATTATATTTCACTATAATTGGAAAGAAAGGTTAAGATTGTTCTACCTCTAGTTCCCTCAGAATTCCTGACTGGCCACAGGTCTCTAAATCCTCCAGAGCCTGAGACCAGAAGTTTTCCTCCTGGTCAGCCTCGGTGTTATCATGGGTACCTGTGAAGCTAGATTTACAATGACAGGTTAAAAAAGATGGATCGTTTCCCCTTGAAAACATATTTTACACACGTGCCTTGCCACAGATTGCAAGTTGAATGACAGAACGTTACGGTAGGTAGGCAGGAGTGGGGAGGTCTCTGGTCGGGAGAGGCCGGATGGGCATGCAGAGCACATGGCAGCCAGGTCTTCCCATCACCTGGCAGTCACGAGCAGCCGGCAGGATCTGAGCAGGGTGTTGTTCAGGAAGGAGACACGTGGATTTCAAGAACAGTTGAATATACGTTTCTACTGATCCGAAACTGGGTCCTCCCTATGCAAATTAACGAATCAACCAGGGCAGAGCTGCTCTGTGCAGCAAAACGTTTGTAATAAAACCTTTCAACCTCACAGACTTCTTTCAGGGAAATGTGAAGAGCTCTCATTTTGACAAACAGCATTTTGCAACAGAGGGATAATGGTGTTTTCACTGATTCCTTCAGACTAAGCTGCGCTTATTATCAGTTTAACCCCACCTGAGTGCCATAACAGAAACTGCTCCAGTAATTTTATACACAAACACAGAGAAACCTCCAGAGATGCAACTGGTTTGCGTGGAGACCTAGATCTCTGATGTTTCATAAAAACACTGCAGCATTATTGCTAGCACTCCTGAGCAAGCTGTTAGGGACAGTGATGCTTAGGAAAGTTGCCCAGTAAGAAAGGTCAGACCAAAATGCCAACTCTGCAGAAACAGCCCAAAGCAACACCGCCACTGTGTGTGTGTGTGAGGGCAGGAAGCAGGAGTTTTTTGCTGCTTTAGCAAAGGAGGTCAGCTCAATGAAGGTTCACACAAGCGTCAAAGCGGCTGCAAGGGAGGGGGCTGCTGAAAAGCTGAGGGGGAGGATGAAGGAAGGAAAGAATGAGAATTCGGCCTTTTGGAGGCAGCAAGCTGTTACTTTGGAGCAGCTACCCATAGACTGCAGCTAGTGGCGCTTAACATCACACAAACAGAGCAAACACTATTATGGAAGCATCTGAGGCCTTGCTTGACAAACAGTGTTACTGAGAACAGCATGAATGTAACACGGTTAACGTGATAGCTTTTAAATGGGGGAACTGCCCAGCACAACCGACCATAGCTCGAATGCTTCACACACAGGATACACTGCCTCAGAGATGCTTTCTTACAGCTACTATCAGTCAAGCAGACAATGGTCAGCCATTTCGAACTCCTATTGCAATGATTCTCCATCTAGCATCAGTGTCTCCTCTAAGATATTGCAATAGATACAGCAATGGTGAGAATACCTACTCAGATCACAGATGCAATTCCTCTCAGGCAAGATAAGAAAGTATTTAAAACATGATTTTAGAAAGATCCTTGACATCTGAAATTAGGTCTTTTAATCAACCTAAGTAGTTATTCTAATGGCTAATGTTGAACATCAACTACTTTATCCAATACCTTTCTTTATATTGGATAGTAATAGTGAAATGTAAAACAGAACTTGAGTTAATGAACAGGTTTATATGTCTATCCAGCAAAGACTGGATTTCCTAGAACAGGAGGTCCATTCCTTCTCTAACAACTCCTATGAAATCTGAAATTATAATGCCTATAATTCTGGACATCTTTTTGGCTGGAACGATTCTTTTCTCTGCCCTCACCTCCTCTTATGCTTTTTCTGAACCTTATCTCCTGGTATGTGAAATGCTCGACATTTTCACCTCCATTATAGCCACATTAATAAGCTGATTTGTAGCTGAGCAACTGCATCAGAAAAAAAGAGCTTTCAAAAACATTTCTCATCTATCTTTTTTTCCTGAAACAAATCTGAGAGATTGGTTTTATGTCACGTGAAATATTGTTTGAACTGTAGCAAAGAAATCTGTCTTTCTGATGCTCATTTAAAGAGCCACCAGGAATTCAGAAACACAAACATGCCAAGGGTACTGGGACAGATATGAAGCCACAAGTGCCTATGGTTTGGCTCTTGTTGCCATATAAGAGAGCAAATCCCCTAATTCTGTATCTCCCCTTCCCCTCTTTATTTTCTTCTCTATCAGGAAGTGACAGGATGTTCTAGGAACTGGCAGACTCATTTCTGTAGATAATGTTTTAATGTGCAAAAAACCTTAGAGTAGTAGCTATAACTGACCTATTCTGCCTGTCAGTGGTAGGTAGAAACAAGGCTACAGAGCAGCTTATGCTCTCTGGTTTCATTCACTTCCAGCTGAAATGCTATTATCACTCACTGGCATGTTAGTGACATGTTTTATCCATTTTTCTCCTTTTCCTCATTTCATCTGTATTTACTTTCTTTCCGCTCTCCCTCCCCCTCAGCCCCAGCCCAGTCAGGTCTCACTCCTGTGCACAGTTTTCCTACCTGGAAGTATTCCACTCTTCCAGCTGTCCCCCACCTTTCCTCTGCCCACCAGAGGCACCCTTCCACAGCTTGCCCTCTTTCTTCATGCTCCTGATGTTCTCTCCCCCTGACCTTTCTACAGAAGTCTGCTTTAAATGATTTTCTTGATTCTCTCCCAACGTCTCAGTTTCTTTCTGTTGCCACATGTTCTTGGAAGCTGTGCTACACAAAATAAAGGTAAGAAAAAATACTTTTTAGTGTTAGAGAAGAAGACAGAGTGCCTAGCTAGAAGCATAGAAGGGCTGTTTTGGTTCTGGAATTACCTCTCACAGGCTGGAAGAACAGATACATCCTTCTCAGATACTCTAGCACTAGGCACAGGAGTATCAGCAGGTCTGGCATAATTCATTTTACAGATACGATATTAAAATAACCATTATTTAATTTCTGCTGTATTTCTCAGGTGTAAGTAGAACAAGCCTCTTTAATGTGCATACTTTTTTTGAACTATACTTTAAAATGGTAGTGGAATACATGCTTGTAATTTAGAATATTCTGCATTTTACAGTCTGGCTTTCTGGTTCCCCGCTCATCAACTTTTTTAACCTATTACTTATGTAACTGTAAAACAGCGGGTGATCTGGAATCTGTGGCTGCATCTCATCTGGGAAACAAAAGATGAGCTTTTAATGTGGATAAAAACACTGCTTTCAAATTAGAAACAGCACACTTAGTAAAAATGGGAAGAAAACAACGATCATTTCCTTTATTAAGCGTTTTCCTTTAACAGCCTATGACAACTTCTAGTATACTTATGGCCAGCAGGGAACAAAGGAGCCAGACAGAGGCTGAGTATTCTCACTTGCATCATCATGACAGACTTGTCCCCAGATAAAATGCCACTGGGCAACCTGCTGTATTGGAGGATTTATCATTCAGCTTCCAAAAAGCTGCACAGTCATCTAAACCCTGCCTTGATTTACATTTCAAAGATAAATAATTTAAAACTTACAGATTTACTTATCCAGCAGGTTCATATAGAAAAGGTTTTCTGTAGTAATAAACTAAACTGAGACTTCAGGCTCGTTGTGCTGCTACACAAAGAGTCTGTATTTCTAATGAAGGATGTGCGCATCTTCAAGTCCTGACTAATGGGTACAACGAGTGCTGAAATCTTTGTTTTGTTCTGTTCCTGTTTGTTTGCTTTCAAGTAATTAAAAATAAATATATGCCTTATTTTTGGCATCATAATTTTCCACAAACGCCATTTATCTACTCTGATAAGTTTCATTCATTATAAATACTATAACTCATATTTAGAGAATGAGCTGCTATAGATGAGTTAGAAAAGAATAATTTCATTCTATACAACAAGTGTCCATATTTGAGGCACTAATGCAGCTGCAGATAAAACAGAAACTTGAACAAGAGCTTACCTGCTTGCTGTAGGTCGGTCCCATTCATCATCACTCAGTACTGTGTCATGAAATGGGTGGTTTCGTGGTCTGCTTGGAGGGGACAAACTGCCCCTCTGTTTAGGACTCCTCCATTCATAGGCATTGAAGTTGTATCCTGAAGCCTGATAGCTGGGCCCTAAAAAGATGAATTGTATATTCATGCCACTGTATATATTGTAAGGACATAAAAGTAGATCTTTAAAACTAGGTTCTCTAGGACTTGAATGTGGACTGATAATTACATTACTGATACTACTGTAGTAGTAGTAGTAGTAGTAGTAGCCAGATATTTAGCATAATAAATGACTTCAATTATGCCCCAAATTAGGAGTGCTCTAAAAGCTGTCAAAGCTGGTCAAAAGCAAAATCTTAAATATATCCAACCCAGATTTCCTATTCTTTGTGTCTCCTCTACTTCGTGCAGGACACTTCCAAAAGACTATCAGTATCCAATTTGACTTGACTTTGAATACTAGTGAATAACATATGAATGTTTACCATGTGTTAAATTGATAATGTGTGAAATATCCAAAATTTAATCTATTAAGGAAAAAATGCTTCAGGTCCATTAGAGTTTGAAAGGATTCAATAAAAGAAGCACACAAACTTGACTTCTTAGATGACCAGCAAGACAGTTTTTTCTTCTTAGTAACTTCCTCAAATTTGGATGCAATGTAGCCAAAAATAAGTGACATATTAAGAGTCAATTTTGCATGCTACTGATCTGCATTATGGCTATTAAGATGCAAAATTTGCACAGCACAGAAGCTCTCTGGTGACCATCAACTGGATTAAGTTCCCCAACAGGAAAGAGGGTGACAGTTTTGGCACCAGTGGTGCAAGAGATCAATAATGCAGGTGTAGGACTGTGCTGTCACAGCCATCACAGCTCTGTGTGGCTGCACTGTCTTGAGAAAAGACTTAACATGCATGACCTCAACAGCATGACCCTTTGGGCAGAGGGGACTTGCTCTTGTCAGGGATGCTGCTTTTCACTAGGAAAGCTAAGGAAAGACCTGTCTCAGGAGAAGCATGTGCACCTGGGAACAATAAACACACTCGGAAAGCTCAGCTTGCTGAAAGAGACCTTTCTATCAACTATTTCCAAATGTTTCAAGGCTGTGCACGTGGCATCAGACAGCCCTGGTATCTGAAGAGTTTTTTCTGCATGCTTTTATCTTAAAAGCAGCACTGGTAGTAGTTCAATAGCTTTTCTTTTACTGAATTAACTCTAATTTAAATTCCAAGTAGGAAGCCAATGGAGTTGAGCTTTTTAGCAACATATTAAAAAGAACATAAGGATTAACTTGTCACAATCTGATGCTGATCTGGTACACAAATTCCAGTACAGCAGAACTGCTGTATATATATATATTCACCTCAACAAATTCCTTTTTCGGTCTCTGTAGTTGGCATTATCTTATGTGTGTAGTGTATTAGAAAATTCTGTTTTGTTGATGGCTAACCAATATCACTGCTGTCGCCTCTCTAAATTAGAGGTCACTTTACTTCCATCTATCAGTCCAGACCCGTCTCCCTCAAATTCCATGCAATCACACAATTGTGTGCTTTTTTCTAGCTAACTGACAAACATTAACGGACTCCTAAATCATACCAAGGTTTTGGGATGTGAAAATGCAACTGTTGTGAGGGGAAGCCTCCAGATTTCTAAGGCACATATATCAGACAAAGGTACAAAACTAGGTGTCAATTCAAGGAGAGAAAGAATGTCTCACCAGCACTGAATCAGTAACTAATAGGATAAAGCATTATTTGATGCTCCAGAAATATTCCCCAAACTCCTCATTTTGCTTTGCCTGTGCTTATGCCAAGAAAGGTTTGGACAGAAGCCAAATGACAGGTCAAGTTAGAATGATCTCTAATAGAAATGTGGGTCACTGTAGTACCACAGCAAGGGATAAGGCACAACTCTGATTACACTCAGGCTGCTTAAGAGAAGTACCATGTACCCAGCCAAGTCTGGGTGATTTACTTAAGGGAGACCGAAAAACCATTTTGAGACACTGGTTTAGTTTTTGGTAAGGAGTCTGAATGACTGGGATTTAAGAGAGCACTCTGGACCCCGGTTCTCTCCACAGTTCAATAACTTGCCTTAGATGTAATCAATTCAAATACAAAATGAGAAGCATCATTTTCTCACTCTCCCAATATATTCCCTAGAACTTAAAACCAACCAACCAAACAAACAAAAGAGAAGAAAATCGAACATGATTTATTTTGACGGTCTAGCCAAAACAGTTAAAACCAGAAGAGGTAACAAATTCATCTGAACTCCAACTCCAGTGAAATACAAATTACACAAAAAGAGGTTAGCTCATTACATTGGGTATAAAATAAAATGTTATGCATAGCAGTAAGCTAAAAGTAAAATGTAGAAAGCAAGACCTGTAGTTAAGAGTACTGAGACCATCCTGTAGAAAGGAAAGTTAATGACAAAATTCACGCAGTAAGAAATATTTAACAACTAAAGAACGACCGAAAAATGGCCATTAGCAGTAACATCAGCTACTTCTTGACCTCATGTTTCAAACAAACCATTCTGTTTTCAAAACAAAAAACCCAAATATTGAAAATCTTATTGAAACAAGTCAAATAGAAGTATAAAATTTAGTAGAAAATCATGTCTTTCAACTGAAAAATAGTTTTTGAGGGATGAAAGTTAATTGTTCATACTACAGTAATGTGGGAGAAGCAAATTTTACAGATCGTGAGTAATGTTTAATGTTCTCCCTTCAGCTTTTTATAATAAATCTGTTGTCTGTTAAAAATTACTGCCCACAGGCATCAAATTCATGAACACCTTCTGAGTGATCTGTGCTTTGCATTGATCTATATTTGAAGGATAAACTCATTTAGTTGTGTATGAGCTATGGACTGGGCTATTCAGATGTCAGAAATGCTAACAAAAGCCTGTTAATGTATTGATAAATGCTTCATAACATAGCACATTGTCATAAAAGAACGAATTTGAGGCCAGCCACGCATAAGAAATCATGTCGCCTGACAAGGTGTGTGGTCATAAGGAGACACCAGCACATTACAAAGTAGAAGGTTTAAACTTAGTACAGACAAGGTTGTCTTTAGGGCAAAGGAAGGTCAACCAAGAAGACAGTAATTATTTCCTCTTTACACACTGATTGTATTCTTGATAGTACCTTGATTTCCAAAGCTGGTATCAATACCAGAGCCATCCCATGACTCTACTGCGCTGTCAACACTGGGGACTGTAGCAGAATAGATGTCTGAGAGTTTGCCAGATTTCTGTCCAGCAGAGGTTTCATCTTCAGCGTCACTCAGCTCGGTTATATGACCCACAGGGACAGAAAATTTCTTGGGACTGGTAGCTGAACAGGGTTATTAAAAAAAGGAAAAGAAAAAAGGGATGATCATTGCTTTAATGCAGCTCTAAGAACATGTTTTTTTTGCTACTGACCTGACGTTTTCTCCAGAGATGGCCTAAACGCTTCGTAATCTGTAAAAACACGCGCATTAAAGACCACTGATGCTACTCTGGCCATACTTACCATCTGTCTGCTTCTTGATTTTCAAGGTGACAGTTTCTCCTGCCACCTGTAATAAATGAATGGCTTCACTCAAAGGCTTTCCTTTCAGGCTGCTACTATTTATTGCTAGGATTCTGTCTCCTATGTGGATTGCCCCAGTTCTACAGCAAGAGAGAAGTTAAACATTAAAAGAGCAGGGGAAAAACAAACAAAAAAAGCATAAAAAAGGACAATTTCTTTGCATATTTGGAGGCATTAAACTGTTCTTTTGTGTTCATAGCTGTGTTACACAGTACTTCTATTGTTAGAAACGCTTAGGGTGAGTCACCTGTGTTGTGGTGGCAATAGCAGAGCTGAAGCACGAAGATTTGGATTTCAGTGTTACTGCAGAAGTTAATAAGCTGTGGATGATATTCACTGCAGCCCATCTGGTTAAGAATAATCTCAGTAGTCAGTTCAATAGATTTTGAAACTAATGGAATGTTTCTAGAATCACGGAACGGATAACAGCAGTGTGAACAAGCAGCCTGCTATTTCACCAATGCGGCTTTCCAAATGGATTGTGTCATAAGAAGAAAATAAATTCTGTTTGTGTAAATGCACTGTTGTTCTGGCTGGGCAAAACTATTGTGTTTTGTGTTCCTTAAATTTGCTCTGCAACTATCATGAAACTTACAAGTTGCAGTGGCTCTACCTGTCATAATGGTGACAGGTGACAGAAAACCTTAGGATTTCAATTATTCTCTATCCATGAGGAGCATTTCTGCTCCTTGGATTAGCTATGGTATAAGTAAGTGCATATACAGACACTGTGGGCATATTTTCAGATAAAGTTAGATACATGAAGTGCTTTCCTCACCTGTTCTAACATGAAAGGCTACCACTTTTAAAAGAATGTTCCTGTGACTGAGTAGGTTTTCCAATGATATTTCAAATATGGGTCAAAATTTGCTCTGATTTGTATAGCATTTGCAAGAACATCTTGTTAAGATGATCCTGAACTCAGTAATCATTACAAAATGACAGCAAAAATGTTTTAAGCTCAGAACTAAAGAACTGCTAACCCACCAAAATTAGCATTGTCAGGTCAACAAAATTAACCTTTATCTCGACAAAAGAATACTTAAAAGTAATTTGCCTTCCAATATACCTTTCAGCTAATCCTCCTTTTGTAAGGCTGGAAATGATTATGGGATCAAAAGGCTCTTCTGTACCAGAGATAGTAATTCCAAGAGGTCCACCATAGCGCTTCAGCTCAACAGTATAAATAATTGCTCCTGAGCTCTCCTGTTCATCTGTAATAAATGCCAAGCAGATGCAGTTGGTCTCTTATGAAAGAGGGAATTAAAAAAATAACACGTTCAATCTAGTGACTGGTAATCGAACATTTTCAGGATCATATTTCAGATACAATTCTTCATCATACTCTACTGGATTATTTAGAAGAAAAAACACACTATGCGCAACTTCTTTATTGCCAGAACATGCTTATATTGACACCACTAAAACAACTCTCCTTACTGGAACAGGACTGAATTCTACTGTTTAAAATCTTAGTACCTTCTTCATATTAAAATGTGACTTTGGGCTATTTAATTAGAGAAGAAATGCTTTACTACTGGCGTAGTAAATACCAGAACCTTTCTGCTCCTTGAACTGAATGGAAGGTATTCAAAACAAAGGGGAATCCAACAATATTTTAAATAACTTCCTTAAAAAAATTGTGGGAAAGGCCAAAAGTCATGAGGAGGTTGCTAAGAAAACCTGTAATACATCCCCTCTTTTTAATGGAGAAATTTTAAACTTTCAGAATTGAATAGAAAATAGCTTCTGAATTCAGAATTATTAATTGAATTGAATAATAACTCCATTCGATTTTATTTATCTCACTATTTTAATGAAATTTGCATTATTTTGAAATGTTAGTCTTACCAAATACTCATCATAAATGGAAAGAATTTATCTCTGGCTAAGCTAAGTACAGGGTATTTTCTGCAAACGATACCCAGCTGGTGCTGCACCAACAGGAATGGATGCTTTATTAATACAGTGCATGTCCTTCACATATTATCCAAAATGCATCACAGTAGGAGAGAAATCAGCTGTAGTTTCTTTTAGTTCTGAAGGAATATTTTAAAACTTTAAATGTCAAATTTCTCCTGTTTCTCCTCAGGTCAAATGCTCCCTTGTCCATCTTATGATATTGATATTCAGCCAAGGTGTCTGGCCTGGCAAGCAACATTTCCTGCATCTGTGGGTAATGACATTTTGAATGGTTCAGCAAGTGTGGAAAGTGTCTAAGATGCACACTGAGTAAATGTGACTAGAACTAACCTGAGACAAGTCAGAAAATTCAAATGCTCGATTCAAGTTTTAAGAGTAGAAAAAGAAAACTGCATCACTCCATAGGTTCAAAGTACTGCCTCCTTCCAACACTGTGTGTGGTACTTCAGCAGAGCTGGAGAAACACTAATATCTTTGATGTTACTTTGTTTCTTCCCAATTTGCAGAAAATTTAGGTCTACTTTCCCCTCATCCCAAATCCCTCCTATTTCCCACTTAATAATAGAATCATTCCACAGAGGAATCATAGTACGGCTGGGGTTGGAAGAGACCATCTTATCCAGCCCCCCTGCTGAAGCAGATTTTCCTATAGTAGATTGCTCTTGCCTGTTGGAGCATTCGTGGGGCAATGACAAATCCTCTGAGACCTAACACTGATGATGTTTACGCAGGTATGGCATTGACATGTTACAGGACTTCCACAGAAGGATGAAGACTAATCCCCCCAAGCTAACTGAAAATGCAATAGCTAGTATCTGCCAAGGGCTGACACAATGCTAATGTTTCCCTGTTACCTATGGCAAGTGAAAAAGAAGATATTAATCATACAGCAGTCCTGCCACTTGAGAGTTGGAAGTTTATAGATCTTAGTGACTGACTAGAAAGGAGACCGGTCCATTATGTCTTTCTTCTGGAAAGCCCTAGTTAAGAAAATTAATGGTAGAATGCAACAAATGTCAAATTGCTACACTACTCTCTTTGATGCTCCTTCCAGGCAGTACAAATGAAAGCTATTCAAAAACATGGCTTAAAAGTGGCCTGAATTCAGGAATAAAGGCCAGTTCTCACACGAGAGCAAAGAATTCCGCTACTTGAAAAAGGATGGTAGCCATTAGGTTATTCAGGTGATAAAACTATCCTCTGAATTGGAAGGTAGCAGGAAAAAAGAAGGAAAGATTGCTGAAAATATGCTTCCACACAGGGAGGAAATGCAATCAAATTAAGATGTTTGGGGGTGGTCTCGTTTTTGAGATTTTCCTTCTTTCTTTTCTTGTAGTGATGCAATTGTGGAGCAATTCTATGCACTAAGGCTCATAGAAAATAAAGATAAGGTGATTGGTGCTAACCAACATTGCCCCAAAATTGCCACAACCATGGGCAAGTCATGTCTGACAAATTCGGTGGCCTTTTATGATGGAGTTACAGCACCAGTGGATAAAGGAAGAACAACTGACATAGTTTACCTGAACTTGTGCAAGTGTTTGACACTGTTCCACATGACATCCTGGATGCCAAGTTGGAGAAAAATGGATTGGATAGATGGAACACTCCATGGATAAGGAATTGGTTGGTGGTCGAATTCAGAGAGTTGTGGATAACAGCTCAGTGTCCAAGTGGAGACTGGTGATGAGTGACCTTCCACAGGGATCAATGCTGGGACCACTGTTATTTAATATGTTTGTAGGAGATATGGGCAGTAGGGTCAAGTACACCCTCAGCAAGTTTGCAGATGACACCAAGCTGAGTGGTGCAGTTGACATGCTAAAGAGAAGGGATGCCATCCAGAGAGACCTGGACCTTAGAGGTGAGCCCATACCAACCTCATGGAGTTCATCAAGGCCAAGTGCAAGGTCCTGCACCTGGGTCAGGGCAATCCCACGCACAGATACAGTCTGGGCAGAGAGTGGCTTGAGAGCAGCCTTGAGAAGGATTTGGGAGTATCATCTAATGAAAGATTCAGTATGAGCCAGAAGTGAGCTCCTGCAGCCCAGGAGGCCAACTGTGAGGAGGGTTGCATTAAAAGAAGCATGACCAGCAGGTCAGTCTCAGAAGTAGAGAAAATTTCAATACACTGATAAGGGAAAGATCAACCTTGTATGTTTACACCTGAAGGGAAATTGCCTGTGCAGAAAACCAAAGATTTCTTTTTGCAGTACAGCTTCTGCAGGCAATATAGTCCTTAGATAATACAAAATTGTATATATATATAATTTTTTTTTTCACTTTGGCATTAGTAAAAATCTGCAGTGTTTAGCAAAATTATTTCACTAAATCTTGAATGCAAAAGAATAAACCTGCAAATACATAAGAATCTGAAATAGGCTCATTGCTAATACCAGAATTATCTTCATCTTTGCGGATCTTTAACTTTACAAGGTCCTCACAGTGCTGAAGGATCTGAACAGCATCTTCCATTGAGCAATTGTCAAGTCGAATGTTATCTATTGCAAGCAACTTATCACCCAGTTCCAGTGTTCCAGTTCTGTGAACAAGTAAACAAGATTACATGAAACGCCAGTAACATTGAAGTATTTTAGAAAGTATAAACACTAATACAGAAACACGACAGATTTTTTTTAAACAATTATTGCTTTATATGTTGGACATTTCACATGTAACTGCGGTGCACTAAATAAAAGCAGAAGGTTCTTACAGGTTTCCTCAGTTTAACTTGAGACTAGCAGGCTATACAGTGGAAAGAGATTGTTACTGGATGTCTCACCTGTGAGCAACACTTCCTTTCTTGATATCAGAAATAACTAGAGGATCCCCTGGTTTTCTACTGGATGGAGCTGTAATGAAGAATAGATATAAGCACCTGTTTTAATTTTTATGTATGCACACAGGCTAAAATTATAACCAGAAATCATCATTTCCTTATTTATTTATTTATCTGTATTGTATTTTTCCCCTTCCTCTATTCTATAGATAAATACAAATGGCAGCACCATATAACCAAGGCTGCAAAGTCTACTTTTTAAAAAGTAGAAAATTCCAGAACTAAGGTGAGTATTGCAAAGAGAATTCAATCTGGTATGTCTGAATTCTGGATTAGGCCAGGACTCAACCATGTGCAGATACCATGGCACAGCTACATGATACGTCATAAAATGCTGTGTAGCTCCAATGCACAAGGGAAGATCAGTGTTGGCAGCTCTTAAACACACAGAGATGTTCTGGCAAAATTTATAGAGCGGGCTATACCACATTCTTTACATCTATCTGCTCTCATCTCATTTAGTGTTTGAGGCAGAGCCATGAAGATAGTGCTGCCTGTGTGAGAAAGGAGCTATCTACTTTTCAGTGAATTGCATACTGTGGATAACTGCCACACTTAGGCTGGGCTGACACAATCACCACATCCACACAGATGTAGCTGACACCATGTGGAAGCTTGCTACAGGATGACTCATTGCTTCTTCTGCAATAAACATGGCCCTTATGTTGAGTAACATTTCTCCTCTGTCCTGCTGCAGGGCCTTAAGCATTGCACACTTCTACCCACTTTGGACAGTGAGTAGAACCACTGCAACTCCAGTAACATTCAAGTTAGTAACTCATCTCTTCTTAGAGGTATCTGGTGTTATTTTCTATCTGCTGACTGTCCATCATTATTAAAATGACGCTCTGCTGTACAATGCCAGTCACTGCCATTCTTTAACTACTTGTGCAAAAGCATTTGCCAGGTTTCCCCTGGCAAGTTCTGCAAGCCATTAACAGTGCAGCTTAGCAATTTCATTTGACTTTTGGATCTCTGGGTTAGCTACCCCAGAGGATGAAAAGAACAATGACTGACTGCATCCAGAGGGCTGATTCTTGGCACAGCTTCAGCGAGCGCACTGTTTTCAAGAGTTGATTCATTTGCTGGTAGAAGAGGACTGCGCTGAATATCTGATAAGGCAAGCAGCGGGATCAGAAACTGAGGATGGCAAAAGGCATGTTCTTAGAGGTAAGTGTTTCACCTGTCACAAAGCACACCACCCAGAGCTGATGGGGTGAGGAAACAGTCCACAGACCAACTCATGGGACTGCTGTCATAGAAGAGCATGCCGTGTGCTATAAAGCTCTTAGATCTCCTAAAAGCACTAATGGTTTTGTGCATCCAAGGCTCTTGAATCACCTTACGCCATTTCTGCTTTGTACCTGCTGAAACCTCTGCATTCATACACACAGAAGGTATTACTCCATTAGGCACCAATGACTAATTGACAATCATCAAAAAAGCTGCTAGTATTGGTGGAGGACCACTACAAAATCCTGATGTCATCTTTTCAGCAGATCACGATTCTTTTCTTTGATGGAAAATAACAGATCCACTCCTACGGCAACCATAAGGTGCATTATTTCCATTTCCATTTCCAACACGGTGCTCTAACAGATCTTGTTAACCTTGGCTGCCCTGGCTGAGAAAGCCTCTGAATGTCCACTTCTTGTTAAACCGATTTCAAAAATTATCAGTACTAGAGAAAACAGTCCCTTATGGTTCCAAAAAGAAGAGAGAAGGAAAAGCAAAAAAGGGCAACACTCCAAATGCATTTCCACAAGAGTACATACGGATCCAAAGGATAAAACGTTGTACACAAACTTATTAAAGTTTCAAACTGAAGCAACCTGAACCAGCTGCATTTTGTCAGTTAGCCTGTGCTATTGTCTGGCGGATGAAAGTCCTTTTGCAGGAAGCAAACGCTGCTTGGTGTGAAATGAATTCCCCTAAGCTGACAAGCCCTTAATAAGCAGCTACATCACACTTTGTTGGTTTGTTCTGGTAGTTCAATGTTCATGACAGACTTAGTACAAACTATTTAAGTTTTGTTGCACAGATAAGATCTTCAGTTGCCTCCATAACTTTTGTACTGCGCATCACTGCTGCCTAAGACTGCTTCCCAAACACTAACAAATAGACTGTCCCTTGCAAGAAGGCTGAGTACTTTTTTCCTCATTTTATAGATAAGGAAACACTACAAATTTTAAGCATAACCATTCTTCAGAGAGAAATTTGAGATATCCACGCTCTCATTTCTTACAATAGTTTGCATTATGTAACAGTTTCTACATCCAAAGCCCAACTGCTGGCATTTTCAGCATCAGTTGCAAACACTCAGCATTTTTTCAAGAGTGGCTCCAGGTTCTCCAATGTTTCTCCAGAAAATCAAGCAGTCAGGTGTGGAAAATGTCTTTTTTTCTCTCTCTCTTTTTCTTTTGCCTTGTGAAATGACTGGCATCACAGCTCAATTCTGTCACAAGGAAAAAAATAATTTCTCAAGGGTAGCATGAAACTTTCTTGACCGTGAGATCACCTCCTTTTGCTTTCTGCAGTCCCCTCCTCATTCATTATGCAGCCTTCATCCCCTTTGCTACGCAGCAGTTTCATTTCTCCCCAGAGAGTGAGAAGGAAGAATGTGAAAGTAATATTTGTTCACTGAATTAAGAAAGGTATCTTCATGAATTAACACAAGACGTTTGAAGTGATACTATATGGTCTTAACCCCCTCGTTTTGTTTCATTTCAGTTATTTTTGATTATAGAAAGCAATTAAAAACAATCTCTATCAAACATTATCAAACACACACTTGTAAAGGCCACAAGCAGGCTTAAAAAAAAAATGAGATCTCTGTGCAGAATCACATGTGGAAGAGGACAGGATAGAAGGAGAGAAATGTGAAGTTACTAGAAAATACTGCAAATTAGGAACCCTGTGGTCTTGTCCTGGGAAGGGCTCCAGTCTCTTGCATAGTTAGACAGTCTGCTCCCAGTCCATGTCAGATCCATTTTACCCTGTTCTTTCCTTCCTTGCCAATGTCAGAGAATGAGCATCCTCATGCATGAATATGCATCTATCTTCCTGACATTGCCTTCTTTCCCCTGCTAAACAAACATCTCCTTGTCACATCTGCTTCTTTTCACTCACCTTACTGCTCACCCCCACCCAGCCCTCTAACTTGTTAAAGTCCCAGCATCCCCATCCCATTATCACTCCTCAGTCTCTTCCCTCATCTCTTGTCTCCCTGCTATGGCTCTTCTCAGTTTCTTTCCTTGTCCACCAAAGATCTCACCTTTTTTCCTCTCATTCAGTTCTTAGTCTACCTACTGTTGAACTCCTATGGAGATCTTACACAATTTGTGTGATGAACTACAATAGGAATGAAGAGTGGATGACTTGTAAACTTATCACTGCAGCTAGAATTTTGTTCTTCATCAAGTTCTCTCTATATAAATGACTCTATGGTCTCAATTCTCATTCCCAGGCCTGAGTGTGTAAAGACACATGTAATTTGCCTATTTGTAATTCCTACCTAGAAGGAAGTTCAGTGAAACATAACCAGCTTTGTAGATCAGCTGTTCCATTATGTTAAAAATTAAAACTTCTTTCTTATTTCACAGCTACCTCAAAGAAAAGAACATTGGGACTTAAACAGACTTTGAGTGGATATTCACCCAGCCAAAATCCCCGTAGTAGGCTCAACCTAGCTTCAAGTTTAGCAGTTTTATTAAACTCCAAAAAATAACAGCTTCTCCTGGGACAAAAAACATTTTTTAATACAAAGCCACTTATCCACAAGCCTGGTGAAGTGGAATGGAGTGGAGTAGAAAGGCTTCGCATGGCATGGCAAAGAATAGAATAATTCAGATGGAAGGGTCTTTAAAAGATCATCAGGTCTTATCAGTTTATTACAGGCATTATCCAAATGTTCTCAAATGACAGGCGTGGGGCAGCAACCACTTCACTGGGAAGCCTGTTCCGGCATCTGACCACTGTCACTGTAAATGAATTTTCCCTACTATTCAGTGTAAATGTCCCCTGATACAGTTCTGAGCCATTCTTTTCTGCATGTACCCAATTTATCTAATTCTACCGACCTCTTTTTATTTATTTTACTTTAATGAGAGTTAAATATATGCTACACATGAAGGAATAGGGCAAGCCTTAGGTCTAGCAAAAGTATGGCCTCTATAAATGTTGGAGAGGATACAGATCTGTTACAAGATAATATTTCATCTGAGACATAGAACTGCTAACCATCTCATTCTAGGAAAAGAAAAAAGTTTGTTACTGAAACAAGCATGAGCTTATAGCTATCCATAAATCTGTAAGGATCTACTGTCTGCATGTTATTCTATCACTGTGGTCTTAAAGGCAAGCACTGTCACTTACAACTGATGGTGATACCAAGTTCCACATTATGCTTCTTTGGTAGTTTTACGTGAAACGTTCCACTGCTTGGTATAACTGATTCTGCAAAAAGAAAGAAAAGAAAAAAAAAGAAAAAAGAAAAAAGAAAAAAGAAAAAAACCCTTTAAATGTTAAATAATTTATAAGACATAGCAATTCTCATTTCATGGAATGACACATGTAAGTTAATGAAATCACATCAGCATTACGAGTCAGCAGGAAATGTGGGTGCTGAAGTGAAAGAAGTAGGGCATACAAAGTATGATTTATACCTCTATTGGTAATTTCACAGTAACTCAATTTATTTTCCTAAGGTTTAACTGAATTTATGGAGATTGCACAGACCAGCAGTCAGCTGAGACTGTGTGATTTTAGCTGGTATGCAATTTTTGTGAGTGTACATGAAAATTTTAGGGCTGGCAGATAGATTTTAATTAGAAGGAAGGCAAATCAAGTCTTAAGAATTTCCGTTCTTTGTTGCTGTTGGTCTAATATATTTTTAACTATTTGCTAAGGCAACTGCCATGGATTTCACATCCACTGGGAAGAAACAGATGAAAACATCACTAATGAAGAAGCATCTGAAGCCAGCAGAGCCAAAAAAAAAACAAACCCCACACAGCACTGCATCTGAACTCTGACTTTCTGCAGCACTGCTTCTAAAAGTCTGGGCCTTGGCTTGAAAAGAGGGTCAATCAAAATCAAAGCTATGTAGGTATGCAAACATACACGTTGCAAGAGAGTCTAATCAGAAGTCTGTTATGGCATAAGTGGGAAAAACCCAAGTCTGGGAACTGAAACACAAACCTTACTGTCCCTGCGACGTCAGGTGTACTTAAATGTCAATTTTTTGTTATTTTGCTACTTACTTTTTAATATTCCATTTCCTCTATGTGCAGATGCACATGTTATATTTGGCCTTTTTCATTATTTATTTATTTATAGTATACTAAAGGTATATGTACTAAAAGATCACAAAGAATTGCAGTAAGAACATTTAGCCTGCTTTTGACATCATGATTTATAGTACCATTAACAATAACTATACAATGGAAAATACGGCACATCCAACACTGTCATGACTTCAAAGGAGCTACTGTCAGATGAGCACATAAGTCTTAAAAGTTCTTACTATTTACATAGAGGGGTAATGCACATACATTAAGTGTGCTTGCTTGATTTACACAATTTGTGGTTACACAGGCATGTTCTGTATGCTTAAATACATTACAGAAGAAAGAAAAGACAGTAGTAATAATAAAGGTTCAGCAGTAATATTAACGACTTTTCTAGCTTTTACTACTGCAATTTCTACAGTTTTATTTAGATTGCTGATTTAAGATAGTGTTAAGTGAAACTCTCTAGGATTTTCTGCTTACCCATCCCACTATAATACTAGTAACATACTGTCTTGTAACACATTTCATTAGCTGGCCTGTAGAGGACTTCTCTTGGCAAAGCAGAATATTTCTGTCTCAGGGCAGAAACACGTCTGGAAATAACTCAGAGAAGAAACTGTCATCAGATCTTTCTAAGGACTTGTCATTTCTATTTGTGTTCTGAAGCCTGCTGCAGGGCTACGTGGAATGAGAAAGCTGCACAAAAAGACACGTTTCATATGGGTCATTTGAAAACTCAGTGGCATGTCTGAGAAGAAAGTCCCCATCTTTGATACCTCACACTTGCAATATACTCGGGATTTATTCCTGTGCTTTTCTTGCAAGACAGAATAACAGTACATTCATACCTGCAACATCAAATTCTATTTCCAAAGTGACCTTGTTGGTGATGGAGGAGTCTCTGAGCAGTTGATTGGCCTCATCAAAAGTGCTGTCTTCTGTTGGGATACCGTTTATTGCCACTATTCTGTCACCAATTTGCAGGACCCCACATCTTGGTACACAATGACATAAAACAATCGTCAGATGCGCGTGTTACCAGAACCAGAAACGGAAAACATGCTCAGCCTAACCTTAAAGAAGATATGGCAGAGCAGCACCACAGCCTGCCCACGCATTGGGAGATGATACCAGCTGCCACTGCCCCTCTGCATCATGACACTACCAGCACAGGCTGTGCTTTTCATGTGTCAGGAACTAGGAGGAGTATGGACATAGCTTGGTGCCTCTGCTCCACCCATGGACATCACCTCTGGCTCTGCTCCTGGGCTGCAGGTGTTGCTCAGAGCTGCCTATGCAACTCCCATTGTTCTGCATAATCTTGTGGCATGATTAACAACATACATAAAAATGCAACTGAAATGTTGCAAGGAAATAATTACTAAGTCCAAATTCTGGTATTTTCTCAGATTTTGTTAGGTACCAAAACTTAACAGAATGGGATATGGCTTCCCATCATTGCACACTGAATTGTTTTTATTCGGCTTTTAATATCTTCTTAGCTTTTGAATGAACATAGCTTCCAGTTTCCTATTGGAGAACTCCTCTGGATGATAAAAGCACTGGTGCTTGTCATTCTTCTTATGGCTGATCAAGCATATGAAATATCATTGTCAGAACAGACAGTTCATTACTTGTCGCTCTTCCATGGAGCAAGACCTTGCAGTTTCTCACAAATTGAAAGCAACAAGCCCAAACCACCCCAAGGAATGCTCACCAAAATGCACTTAGCAGTCATCTAGAAGAAGCTCACCTTTCTGCTGGACTGTCAGACTCGATATAGGAAATGAGAGGTGGAGAAGACAAGGTCTCAGTAGCAAACACGCTACCCTGGAGCTGTATCCCAAACCCTACTATGGGGTCAGCTGTCAGCACTACTTCTGTGGTTTCTGTGTGGACGACCTGCCCAGCCAAACCAACAGTGCTAGAGGCTAAAGACACTACAAAACAGAGCAGACCAGGAGGAAAGACTTTCAAACATGGAAGAAATTTCATCGCTCTTTAAAAAAAAATTGATCTGTACAATAAACCTAGTCAACAGAATATCTCTTTTAAATTCAATTTGGGCTATGGTTTATAAATGACATATAAACAGTTAGGACTTAAGAAAGAATAGAAAACATCTGGTTATATGTTATAATGCAAAAAGATAGTTTATGAACTGAGCAAAATACATTTGTTTGACATCCCCACCCAAAAACCACATAACATCCCTGAACTCTGGTTGCATTAAGGATAAGAGGAGTTTCCACAGTAGCTAAGGGATTTGAAGGCACAACCCCAGCTGTTATTTAGGTTGATTCCCATGAGCTCTTTTGAACATCTCACAGCAATGCAGTGTTTTTAGCAATAAGGCAAGTGCTCAAGTCTTGCTTACAAGAAAGAATTCCTTTTTCTTGTACTCTTTCTTGTACACATCAACTTGCACATGTTTACTACGTGTCAGCAATATGCTAGGCTAACTGGGTAATGCAGGTTGAACCAGCCTCTCTGTTTTAGCAGCCTGAAACGCTAAAGAGATTGTGAGAAGAAAAAAAAACAAACAACTTCTATGGGATCTCTCAAAGGAACTGGGGAACCCTTCTCTGAAAAAGAGAATCTTCTTCAGGCATCTACTTCTGTATTTTCAAGATTCCTATACTCCCTATATAGTCCCTTTCTCTATTCTTTTCCTGAATAGGAAGTATGACAGAATAAATCCAATGAAATTAACACTGAGATTCAATGCAATTACCTATGAAAGAAAAATGGTTTTTGTTTGATTGTTTGCTTTACATCTCCCTAAAACTCTTTCAGTTCCCCCAGAGACAGAATAACATCCTTCACTGTGCCATACACAAAA
This sequence comes from Coturnix japonica, assembly GCF_054131305.1. Classification (NCBI taxonomy): domain Eukaryota; kingdom Metazoa; phylum Chordata; class Aves; order Galliformes; family Phasianidae; genus Coturnix; species Coturnix japonica. The sequence goes on from NC_140663.1 coordinate 30,933,086, forward strand.
AGTTTGATTTTATTTGATTCCTGTTCAAACAGAATGTTACAGTACTGTAATGATAATCATTAGTGCTGGAGAAGATTTTTAATTTTCTCATGTTATGAATCTATGCTATCACCTCTCTAAACTTCCTCAAGACCCACCATTGCCTGCATTACTTACCAAGAATTACATAAAAGCTCATATTTCTGCTTGTTTTTCAAATGTTTTTTTCTTTTTTTACATATGGAGGAAAAATGCTCCTCGTTTTTACATTACAGATAATACAAAGATTACTGAGATTTTGTGAGTATTTATGTGGGACTACAAGTATTGGACTTGCTCTGAAATAGCAACAAGTCTGACTAACGTAGCACAGTCAGAAATGATGACTCCAAAAGTTTCACTTGGCAAAATCGCATGAGTTTCAATTTTCTCCCAACAAAGCTACTTTCATTAATACAATTGACTCTGAAACCAACTGTATTTTCCTTACTAAATTACTGTGAATTCTCACATTTCTTGTATTATTTTTCCTTGGTAAGAATACTACGTTATTTTTCTTATTCAGTAGCTTTCTTCTTACTGTTTCCTTCATCTATACTGAGTAAGATATGCTCATTTCCAAAAGAAAATAATAATCTGTTCTTAGACATGGCCATGAGGTTTAGCATTTGCATTTGCATTTGAAAATTTGGTTTATCAAGCCCTCAACACTGCAATGGCTAAAATATGACTCTAAAACAGTTATAGAGAGTTAATAATAATAGGTTCCCTAACCCATCTTCCAGAAATACCAGAATTTAGGGTGTTTAAGCCCACTCTTCATGTCTTTAAGACCATACAAGAATTCCTTGTTAGTTGAACCTTTGTTTCTTCTCATCTATGTTTCCATTTCTCCTCTGCAACAGGCATATAGATAAAGCTAACTTGCTTGCTGTTTTTCTAATGCCCTACCAGGAACTTAAAGATCTCATATATTCTATTGAAACTTTCAGGTCAGTAGTTTTAATTTAAATTGTGAAACTAAATGCTTGTGGGATTTAAAATTCACCCTGACAAATATTGTGATGATGAGGACACTTGCAAGTGACCATTAGGAACTCCTCCCACTCCCAAAGTAACAAAACCAGAAGATATGAAAATGCTCTCTCCAAACAGCATAACAAAAAGCTATCTACCAACTCTCTATGAAACATCATGGATACCCAAAACCATGGCTTAAAACTTGTTGAAATTTGTAATTCAACAATGACTGCAGCAAGAAACACTGCCTTGTTTTTTAATACATGTGAAGCTCCAGTCACCAGGGAGCAACCTTTGTCAGGAATCCCAGTGCTTTAGAAATGGTGCATGAATGGGTAAGTGGCTACAGTGAACCCTGTTTACTAGTGATACAGGGTTCACTTCAACATACTTTTTTTTTGTATCTGATTCTTAGTGACAATTATAGGGGCTGGTTTACTATATGCTATGCAGTATGTAAATCATATTGCATGTGAAGGTTATGTACTTGTTACTATTATTCCTGCAGCTGAAAGAGAAGCAGAACAAGATGTTATCAAAGGTAAGTATACAGTGTCCCACTTTGAGCCTTGGAAAATAGAAATTGTTCCTTGTTCCTCCTTCTTGCAGCTGGCTTAGATGTGCTGAGAAGTATACATTCCTAGTAACTATCAAGTAAGTTGGTATAAATCTATGTCTGACTTTCAAGTATTATTACAAATACCTCAGGATTTAAATTTTAACCAAATAATAGTCTATGTATTTTTACAATGAGTACCATTTAAAATCAAAAAAGTAGAGGAAGAATAAAGATGGGAAACAAGTGGCGTAAATAAAGCACATGACAGCAGGGCATGCCTTCAATTTATACAGCCACGTAGTTGGAAAGATCTGCATAACTAATGCAATGACTGCAGCTCCTGGCCATAAAAATGCTGTAAGCCTTCTGTACCATCGTGCTTCGTCATCATAAATTTTAGAACGATCACTTTAATTTATGCAGCTTTTCCTAAATAATTGGCAATGTAAACTTTATAGCACTCTTCATCAATACATCCTTTTCTTCCCAAATGCCATCCAAAAAGATTTACCGTTACCTTAAAAAAAAAAACCCTTGGATTATTAACAACAAAAGGATTACTAAAATTAAGAGAACGTGCTATTCCTTTACTATGAAAAGGACAGCAGTCAGTGCTACCTGGCTTTCATGAATCTCTCACAAAGGGAGAGGAGTAAGGTTTGCCAAGTCTTGTTGATAGGTGGTGGAAGGGTACAGGACCAGTCTTTCTCTGTCATGGTCACTTGTAGCACATTTAGTGTTATTATTTAGTGCATCTCTTAATCTGGTTGTTATTGCTGTCACAAGAACAGGCAGAAGTCTAGCAATAGCAGTAAGGAATTCCGTGTGGGCTGAAAAGCAAGCTCACAGACAGGGCAAGCAAGCCTGGGTGGCCAGCCAGTTCTTCTAATGTTATCTCTGATTCATGGTTGCTAAAGGAATCACTGCTTATAGTTAAGCATAGTCAGACTTTGCCCATCCAGTGACTGGACTAGTTCCATGTATTTCTCAGTGCTGCATATTCAGATCTCACAATCAGGCAAATGCAGAATAAACCTCTCCACAATAAAGCCTATTCTAAAATGTCCTGGCTAGAGATTTGTTTAATCATTGCAGACCCTCATCTCCAGAGACTTCTGACTTTATGAACATCTGAGGTGGGCTGCAGTGCTTATGTGACTGTCTCATTTTAATGTTATTGGCCTTGCTTGAGCCTTTGCAGAACAACAAATTGCAGGGCACTGAATAAAAAATATCTGAAAAATCCAGCTTAAGTAACAGCCATCTCCAAGATGCAGGATATTAAAATTACAAAATGGTTAACAGGCCTTTGTTGTAGCCAACCATTACAATAGAGCACAGGCTAAGAACTGTTTTTTCATCCAGTATTATTTTACTATTCAAATTAATTAGCATAAGTGTAAAACTACTACTGTTTCTCATGTGAGGACATGTAAGAGCTGGACTTCTACTGATTTCATAGAATGGATGGACATGCTATCTCCCCATGACATCAAAGGATGCACTAGAAGGTATCATGTCAACAAATGAGTTGTCGGAATAAAATAAAAGATGCTTGTAAATGTAAGGCTATGCAAAAATACTTGCTTTACAAAAGAAATAAGAACAAGCAAGCAACGAAAAATGAGCAAGACTACAAAACCTCAGTTCCACTCTCAAATTCTTCCTCTCATTTCCATAGTGCCTGGGCTTGGTTGGAGACTGCTGTTCTGCTCTGACCATGGGAAATCTTTAGTACAGGGCAGCAGCAGTGGAATATGCAGAAGTTCAGTTTTTCCAGAGTGGATCTGTGAGCATTATTAGATGGATCAAATGGTTACACAGCATTGTCCACTTCCTTGTTCTGAAGAAACTGAGCTGAAGCTGATGCTGAAAGTCACACGTTGACACATAAGCTAAAGGAGAGACGACTCTTAATGGAGCCTGGGAAACTGCATTTATACAGCGTGCTCTTGGCCCAGTGTATACTTCCCAATATACCAAGTGGAACAGACTGAAATATATTCATTCTGGTTCGCAGAATTACTGACACATGGGAAATTCATGCTTTGAATTTCAGAGAGTGGCCAGAGACAATTATTTAGTTTTCACTGCTATTTGTCACTCTTTCTAACAAAAACGATTGTACTTGATGTGGTGTAGATGATAACATCAGAACTACCAATAAGGTACAGTGGCAAGCTCTTCTCGTTTTGTAATATGATAGCTGAACTTACCAGCAATCTCTTTTTAACTGTTCAGCTATGAATTCTATTCCCCAGTGAAAATGGGAAGATTTGAAAAAGGAATTTGAAAATTGCTTCAGTAACATCATGACAAACCATTGCAGGATCGACTGAAGGAAATATTGCTTTATATATTCCAGATGAGATAGTTCAGCCCTATGGCCTCTACTTATCACATTTTAGCTTTGGAAAAATATTTTTATGCTGACTTTTCCCCACATCCAAAAGAAACACCAATTGCTCTCTTTTCTGCCTAACATAAATTAATTAAAGTACTTTGTACCTTTCTTCTGCATCTTCCCCCTCCTCCACCCATTATTGCACATTTTGAGCAGTTGCTGTTACCACCTACAGGAGCTTTTGAAGTCCTTCTTTTTCATCCTCCGCCTCATCATTGTCCCACGTGGGCTGGTGGAGTAGAGGCTGCGAGGTAAGGTCCCCATGTTCAGGGAACTCAGGCTGTATGCACTCATGGAGGTAGGAGAGAAGGATGAAGACACCAAAGCTGCTGTAAGAAATCAAACACTTGGCAAACAGCACTCAGCCTTCACAGAAGAGTGCGGCACATGCCTATAACTCATCAGTGAATCAAACAATGAGTATGATGCACAGGAATGGTTTGTGCATTTCTGATAACAAAAACATTGAACTGCATAGGTGACCCTGGTTAGAAGTACAGCTAGCATATAACGAAAATACCTGCTGGAAGCTAACAAAGATACTGTAGATAGAGAAATTACATTCATAATACACACCTTTCTTCAGGACAAGTATGTTAAATCAAAATTTTCAACATATATCCATGAATTGATGCAGACTACTATATCTAGATATACTGAGGTTAGAGACGTCTTTTTGTAGTAGGTAATTTCTGACAAAATATTTGTAAGCTATGTTTTGCATGCAAATATTGCATTTCATATACACTACACAAATGTACTCATCTACTCATAGAGCAGAAGAATGAGTTCATCAAGAATTGCCAAGCCTTTTCCTGCCTACAAAGGATGTCTTGTTACAGAAAGAAAAAGGCATAAAATGTCAGAAATAACCTTAGCATGGCTATGAAAAAGTGCAGCATCCATAAAACTGAAAAGATTTTAGTGCCTGAAATGAGAAAACTATGAGTAAAAGAAGAGGGAAAGGAGGAAGAAGAAGAGGAGAGACTACATCAGCAGGAAAAGGAGTGGAACATTACGAAGGCTTTTTTGAGGAGACGTTTTCTGGAATTTCATTGCTGGCATCCTGCAATGGTCAGGGTGGTAGGTGTTATAATGGTGGTAGGTGAGGAGAACGCTGTGGCTGTTGGCACACGAATCCCAGGTATGTTGCCTGTTGCTTCCTTGAACTTTCACTGCCCACATGAGGGGATGATGGAAAATCAGAAAACAAAAGGACCAGAGAAGAGGGAAAGGTAACTGAATTACATAAACAAACAAAAAAAGTCCAAAAATGAAAATGAATTGAAAATAATATAAATGAAATAATAAATAACCTGGTCTTGTCTTCTTACTGGGAGGTGCTATCTTGGGGAACAAAAATAATGTATCTTCTCAGAATAAATACTTTTGCTTGTTTGCTTGTTTGCTTATGTCCCTTTTTTTAAATATTAGTGTGGAATCGATTTCTAATTTCCTTCTGGCTTTAGGACCTAAGGTTGCAAATTTCTTTAGAAAATATTAAAGTATCATACATGATCACTAACTGGAGATTAGTAAATCTCTACATTCAGACACCATACACACACTGCATGACAGTCATTTCAATTTACTGCATCAATATTTTAATTTTGACAGCATATACTATTATTAGACTATTCTATGCCACAAACAACATCCCTAGCCCAACAGCACAGAAATGCTACCTTGAAGCCTCATTAAAAAAAAAAAAAAAAAAGAAAAGAAAAATCTAGAGCTCTTATTTGTTATTTGAATATGCAATTTTTTCTTTTAATTTAGTCTTCAAAACTTTAGAATTTGTTTTTCTGGATAAAATTTGAGACAGGGTTTGATTGCTGATTCTAAGCATGGAGAGTCCATATGCCAAAGATGAAGGCCAGTACTTACCAAGAGGACAGGAAGTACTTCAGCTGATGTATCAAATATTAAAAGAAAATGACTGAAACACCCTTTCATTAAATAGTCTGGTCATTATTCAACTCAGTGTAGTTCTTGCTGAACCACAGTGGAGCACTACAGAAACCGCTCTCTGTCTTTTTGGCTTAAAAAAAAAATAAAATAGAAAAGAGAGGTACACCCATATGGAGAAACCTAAGCTATCACCTTTGGCCCATCAACTGTATCACCTATAAGGCTGCAGGCACATAGCAACCCCATGCCAGACTTTAACAGTAGTCTGAAGTCTGTCATTTTAGGTTGGAGCCACTTTGTGTTTACATCTTGAACCATGACAGACTGGGGAAAATGGAAGCTGCTGCAGCAAGCACCACAATGTGCCAGAAGGAAAGCTATAGTTTCGATTCACTTCATACTACAGGAGCAATGATTTGATAATTATTAGAATATATTAACCATTTGCTGACTAAAAAGCCAGGCCTGACACAACACTGAAGAGTACATGAGGGAAAGGAGAGCACAAGGGCCCACTCCATCCTCATGGCCTCATAGCTGGGGCTCCATGGACCCTGGCATGATTTGGTCTAGTCCCAGGTCAGGGTGCCCTGGACCTGCATCCCTCCCCGAGGGCACCCCATTGCCCCCAGCCTCTTGCAGCTGCTCTGACATGTTCTTGAACCAAAGGAATTAATGTTTTTATATTTATTTTCCTCAACAGGTAACAAATGAGGTGAGGGTGTCTCTACAGCAAAGGATGCATGAGATGCCAGTGACCTACACTGGCTGGTCTGCCTCTCTGAGTGCCTCAGCCTCAATGACTTCAGAAAATCTCACACATCAAACGAGAAAAAAATCCCAGAAACAGCAGCCTGATGATGCACTGTGTATCTTACAGGCCTATCGTATCTTCTCAAAGGAAAATATCTCTCTGATTATGTACACAGGCATCAAGATTTCTGGATTTAAGTATGGTATAAAAATTAAGATCTGATAAGAACAACGTGGCCAGGTGGATTTTCATTATTTTCAAGTTGCTGTAAGCCTTGTTTAATTAAAAAGACTGCTTCCAGCAGGAAGTCATCTGGTAGTCTCTGATTTTTTTTTCATGTTTTATTTTCATACTGAGAATAGAGATAAAAATGTCCTACAAAGCAGTCGGGTACACAAATTCAGTTTGCTCAGCTTGTAGAAGGATAATCCCAGCTCAACAAACATTCTGTAAAAGGAAATCCTATCGTGTGCAACAGTAGTAATTTACTAGTAATTTGAGCCATTCTAACCCAGAGTTGTATGCAGCCAACATAAAACTAATGGGGCAGCAAGAGAAATGAATATTATCAGCACTGTGGAAAAAAAAAACAACCAAAAAACAAAACCACAAAAAAAAAAATCTGATCTTCTATAGTGTTCTCCATTTTATTTTAGGGCTGAAATTTCAATTTATTTTATATACTGACTTCCCTGTCCATTTTAAATTCCTAACGTGTTCCCAGAAGTCCAATAACTGAGCTCAACAGATACAGCCTTAATGACTCAGCTTATCCCAGATATATAAAGGGAGCTTTTCAAATTCTGCAGCATCTAGGCCATACCACACCTGATGAAAGGTTGTTTCCAAAAGTATTCTTGCTTCCATAAAGCATATTACCTCCTGAATTTGTTGTGATATTGGAGAAGCACCGCCTGGTGAGGGGCTGGAAAGGGCTGTAAGAATTCTAGTTATGTATGTCAGCTTACTTAAGAAAACAATTTTATTACTGTAGGGAGCTTTTTTCCCCAAAAGATACACTTACATCATTTTTGCAGATCCCTTTGATATGATTTTTTTAACAACCAGTTTACAAGCCCAGCATGGCAAGAGCACTGATTTATCTAATATCCTCATTAGTTGAAGGCAACTAGCAGATTAACGACACTTCAAATTTTCGCTAAGAAACAAAATGCTTCAGGAAATAAAGTCATCTAAATAAATCTTTGGCCCTAGAACTGATCTTCCCAAAATAAACCCTATTAAAATATTTTTTAACTAGCCCAAATTTGAATGTGTGGTGTCTTTGCTATAAAAAAGGGAGGATCTGTTTTTGTAGCATGCTGTCAAAAGTGAAAAGGAAATATATCACAAAATTTGTTCTCTGTATTCTGCAGTTTCACTCCCTTCTTCCTCAAAGGAGCCTAACTCTAAAGGGGAGAGAGGTGCAGTTAACTAATGGAACAACGTGGTATTGCAAGGGTTACTTTTTGCTCACCCTAGGACAAACTATAATCTCCTCAACAATAGCTCAATATCCACCACTCTGACAAACTGACTAGAGCATTGTTTTTCCAGGGTCAGCCTGGATAGTAGATGGATGTCCAAAAACATTTATCAACACTAAAATTTCTAGGCTTCAGAAATCTTGTGTTGGTCCAGAAGAGGCAGAGGCACAGTATAAGCTTTTAAGCTCAGAAATTGCTGCCATTTACTCATGCTCTAACATAGGTACCTATTCTCTGTGGATCTGATAACCTTTGTTACTTCTCTGACATCCATTATGCTGATATTTTACACTGCATATATGAATACTGTGAATTATCCACTTTTCCAGGATTAGTTAGAAGACAAGACAGGTAGCCTCCATTTTCAAACTTCAAATGCTATTTTATACATATTTGATTTGAAAATGGAAAGCTATTCTCTTTAAGTGTGTTGTTATGAAATAGGCAACATGGTGAAAAAGGGCTGGGATCTCGGGAACTGTTCCCAAACAAACCTTTTTCATAAGAATTGCCAATGCACCCATGAAGCAATCTCATAAGTATTTTTAAAAGTTGATGGCAATAAATAATAATCCAATAACAAGAGGAAATAATTATTTTTGAAGTATTATAAGGGAGAAAAAGTCTATCACTGAAGAAGTTATAACTGATTCAATATGCTGAAAAGATGTCAATCAGTGTTCCTCCCTTCCTTCTCCAGTTTGAAGAATCAACTCAAAGAATCATCCACTGAAGCATGTAGTTATCCCAGTAATCTCAGTGATTACAACAGTAGAGTCAACAGGTGTCTGTATGTTCACTTACAAGTGTGCATTTATCAGTAAAACATTTCTTTCTCTATCTGTAGGAACTCAGAGGGTACATTAAGACTGAGAAAACACAGAGCTGCTCAGAAACTGCAGAAACATAACCTGGGGAGCTGAAGCAACATATACAGACACAAATGCTATTATAGCTTTCTTGGCCATACAGCAAGTGCAGGTAAAGTAAAAGACAGGAAAATAAAGTGGAATTTGGTGTTACAGATTCTCTTACCATGCTCTGGGCCTTTCAGTGCTAGCCGTGTCTGGTGGTGAGGAAGTATCTCAAGTTTCACATTATCCGCTGCATTAGCAAGAAACTGTGTTGCTTCTGCCAGCGTACAGTACTCCATGCTGGTACCATCAATGGACAGAATATGGTCTCCTACGTGTAATGCACCACATCTATACAAAAGGAAAAAAACTCAGTATGATCAGGTATGCTCTCCGCTGGGAAAATGAGTTTTACTGTCTTCAAACTGGTCATGACAACTATGAGCGTTTTCTTTCTTTTTCGGGAGAGATTTGTGTTTTGTAGGCATTGTCACTGGTGAGACTTTATATCTATTAGTACAAACCTTAAAAACAATTCAGTTAATACAGCATATGCCAAGACATCACTCACAGAACTGCAATGGGGTAGCTGACTACTAAAATATATGCAAATGGCGGCAGAATAAATGAGAAGAACTTAAGGAGACTCATAACTTGGTCACATATCCCTCACACAAGCACCCAGTTCATCATTTTTTGAGTTATATTTCAAACATTTATTAGTACAAAAGCTGTAAATGATGATGAAATTATGCAGTAGTCAAACAAATAATGAAACCAGGGCTAGCATGGCGACTTAAGGAGTTGGGTGGGGAGGGGGCTATCTGCTAAATATTGCTGCACTCAAGAGACTGGCTACTGGATGAGTTGAGAAATGCAAACACAGCAGTCAGCATCCCGACGTACCAGTCAAGTGGACAGCTCCTTTAATTGGTTACCCCCTGCGAAATGGGAAAAAACAGAGGGAGAAAATTAAAGCATCCTGCACCATTGAACTGGAGAACACCCCTGGATCAATGGCCGTCACTCTCAAAGTTTCTACTGTAGGGAAAAGCCCACAGAGGAGCTGTAGACTCACTGCTACAAGTGGGTGCTACCCAAAGCACCACTGTCAAAGAGGTGTTACAAGGTAGGGTGACTGGGAACATGCAGGAGGAATTTGCTGCTGAAACGTAATATTTAGGGAATTTTTAGATAGAGGTATGTATATAGAAACACACTGTATATGTAAAAACACACGCACACGCACACACACACACAAAGATAAATCCCACAGCTCTGCTACAGCTATAAATCACAAGGGAAAAATATTTGTAATTTTTCCCCTTTATTTTACATACCATCTGAGCTAAACACAGCAGAATGGGGTATAAATGAAGTTGAAAAATTACAGCAAAATAACTCTGAAATACAGAAGCCAGTCTTCCTAATAACTCAATTGTATTCTAAAATGTCAATAAGAAAATCCAGACAGAAGTTCCATTTCACTGTAACACAAGAATAAATGGCATATTCTAAAATAACACTTCAGGGTTGCAAAGCCTCAAAATTTACTTCCCTTGACAGCTGTCCCATATTGTGAGCTTGCTGTATGTATTCCAGTGGTGGTTTTGTTGTTGTTGTTGTTGTTGTTTAATATTAATTTATTCTGCAGCATTACATTTAAGTCAGAACAGACCTCTAAACTCCTCTGTTGTACAGAGCAACCAACAGCCATGTATTACATTGGGACTGGCTTATATCATTGAAAACTACGTGAACTAGCTAATGTAAATGGTGCCCTGGAATTCTTAAACTCTGCAGTATGGAACCATGATCTGACAAAGTGCTGATTTTAAGACCTAGCAACCCTGATAGCACATGGCTCGGTCAAATTCATCTAAATAAGGACAAGTTTCTTCAAAACAAAACCAATTTAAGCAAAAATGGGAAAAAATAAATAAATTAAAAGAAAAATGCATGGATCTGCAGTGTCAGCTCTATGTCACACTCACCTGTCTGCAATGCTTGCAGATTTGATTTTGTCTATGACAATGACCTGTTTGTTGCAGCACATCGAAGTGGACAGTGCAACCCCAAGAGCCGCACCAGGAGTTTTGGCAACTTCAACAAGCAGTGGTCCAGATGCTGTTGAAACCGAATCTGTTAAAATTAGACAACAAAAACTGAGTACAATACCAATGTAGTATTTATGCCATTTTCTTTTTTCTTTTCCATTTTTTTTTCCCCAAATAAAATTTCTGTCTATTCTATTTCTCTTATCAGACAATATGGCACACAGAAAAATTCTGGAATGTCCCGAGTTTAGGCACGAAGAACTGCCATGGGATAAAGTACTGCTTTCCAACAGGTCACAAATAAATAGATGAGCAAACAGTGAAAAAAGAAAGCTGCTTCCTAAATACCAAAATAAGGCAGTCAGTGACAGGGGTGAAACATGTTCTGGAGACTGCCTGAGAATACTCATCAGTTGATACCCATCTATCAATAAATGACCTTAGTTACAATACAGTAAGTGAAGGGGTCCTGTAAGGATGTAAAAGGACTGTGGTAAAGTAAGTGATATGAGAAGGCTTCAGAGATACTTACCATCAGAGTAAAAGAAAGTGTGTAAGTAGAGACATGCTGGAGTAAAGCTACTGAATGATGTACTATACAACAGTAGCGATTCTTATACATGGAGTACTGGAGCCTGCTATAAGAATACAAGGAAAATGTACAGCTGCGACGTCTCTCAAAAGCTGTAAAGAAGTTGCAGATAGAGCAAGGAAAAGATAGGGATCAAGGTACTCCATATAGTCTAGAACCTAAAAAATGAGTCCAAAATTGTCATCCCGCCACAGAAGAGTAAGACTGTGAAGCTGTATATTGCTGTAACAAGCTATATATGATGATACAACAAACAGTATGAGATCTTTAACTACTAGTCATGCGAGGTGTTCTTCATAGCTGGAGAGTAATGCAGGTAAATTGGACACAGACATGAAGAGAAAAACGTGCTTGGATGGAATAACATACAATACCAATAAAGCAACAGTTAAGAATTATAAAACACACTTTTCTCCCACAAATTCAGACAATTTTTACAACCCTCTCATCTTTTTTTTCCCAGCTAGAGACTTGAGAGTTAGAAAGAGACACTCGGTATTTTTGAAAGTGCCCATTAATTCTGAGCTACGTATTTCTGAGCCCAACTGGGGACTGACTTTTTAAAGGCTGAACTTCCACAGACACCACCAAAATAAGGTTCTCTATAAATCTGAACCAAACCTTAAACTACGATCCCAAAAGAGAGTCCACCCAGAAGCATTACTGTCTGGTACTTCAGGTACTAATAGATTTAAAGCTGGGTGAATGGCCCTTAGCAGCCACCTGTCCTCCTCTGGTAATTAAAGGAGGAATCCTTACAGCAATCAAACTGATGTCTTAGATGCTCTGGTTTAGTGCCTAACCTGGGCAGGGTGCACACAGCTGAATAAGCAGAGCAGAATTTAAGAATTCCCAATTCCTGTGCTGAGAAACAGGGTTTTTTTTCTTCTTCTTGAAAATTTCATTGTTTTCTGGAACTACAAACAAGCTCATATTTACAAATGTATGGGAAGAGGTCATAAAGGATGTTTGTCATGAGTCCTGTGACAAAGGTTTGAACTCAGATGGATCCAGGAAATGATAAAACTCAAATTGTTACTGCTCATCACAGGTCCGTTCCGTAGCGATCGCCTTGAGGAGAGGAAGGGAAGCTATATATTCAAATATAATCTGTCAAGAATGAATAAATCTTTCAAGATGGTGCTACAGAATTACTTGAGAAATGCGCTACCAGCTTATGTCCCACCATTATTTCCCAGGTGCCTGTTAAAATGCACTGGGAAGGCAAACCAAGAAAGACAGGATGAATAAACAGGATAACTACATTAGAGGAACCAGAAAAGAAGAAGTGGAGTGTGTCTAACTGTGGATAATAAACACAAGGAAGAGAAATCAGAGGGCAATAATCAAGCATACATTCCCTGACAGAGAGGGATTAGTTCATCATGTCGAAGTAAAGCATGGGTATGAAAAATGAATGATACAGGTATAAATTATTCATGTGTGAGGATGTTTCAGTCATTAAGATATTTACACCGTGACTGAAGCACTTACAGACTATGTTGATTTATTGGCTACGTAATTACATAAGATACACTGATGAATGTTTGCATGAAAAATGCTCCAGATTTTTGATTTTGTTAATAATTTTTCTCACCTTTGAACACTGCATCTCAATCAGTACATGAGGCGTGATTAAAACCTCCCATAGGTTGCAGCACTGCTTTCTGCATGCTAATACGTTTCTTCTGTTAGCAAGCATGACAGCTTTTTTATTTGCTACCTTTAACCACTGGCAGCAGGAGTTTCTTACGGGGTATAAACATGCTATACAACATATAAAAAGTTTTGTATGTCGTGTGACAACCTTTGCTCACCTCAAACAATAATCACAACTTATGCTGAAGGTTAAAAGAAATACTGATTTCCAGTAGATGGGAAGCACACCTGGTCACATTACATATCTTTGCTTATATACTCACAAATGTATGCATCTAGTAACACTTGCATATCCTCATGGTGTAAATGTTAAACCCAGTCCAACAGCTGGGAGGTGCTGGGGGACACAAAAACACTTTGGGACTCCCACAGCAGGGCAGGCCAAAAAGAGATCTGCCTGCTTTAGGCAACAAAGAATATACTTGGAAAACAGCGCTTACAAAGTGCCCTTAAATAGGAAAAAGCTTCAGGGACAGCTTGCAATCATAAATTACACAAAATCTTCAGGAAATCAAACCGTTATTTTGCTATGCCTTTTTTTTTTTTTTTTTTTAATCCTCCTACAAAGCCCTCTTGTACTTCAAAGTGGGAAGTACTGATGTACAGAGCGCGTGTTCTAGTAGGGGAACACTGAGTCCTGTTCCTACTGTCTGTGTTACACATTTAACGGAAAGGTTTCTTACGCCTTCTTACATCTTTCAGAAGTCATTCCGAAATAACAGTTTTTGGAGTGGTTTTAAAGAGATGGACAAGGAGGTAGTATGTCAAAACAGTCTCCGATCTTAAAGGGCTTCCTGAACCAGTTGAACCACACATCTCCACAACTCTGCCATTGATCTTGTCTGGATGCTGCTGTACCTTCTAGCAATAATGTGAGTGAGAAGTGGATGCCTCGCTTTCTCACATTAATTTCCCTCTTGCTGAGCTTCCTTCCTATGACATGTAAATGAGCTAACAATCTTTTCACCTTAAAGCTGTATATAGCAGGTCCATGTAGCCTTCTCTTCTGTTGTCTCTGACTGAAAGCAGTATTTACATGTCACATATATATGTGTATATAGCAAGTCTGCACTGGTTTATATCAGTAAATAAATGTATAGTTCCTCAAACATTACAACCCTCCCCTTGCAAAGTTTTCATGTTTTTGTAGTAATGCATTAAGATATCTAAATTTATCTCACTTCTGTCACAAGGTAAGTCAATATTTCAGAGAAATATATTTTCTTGATCAAAAAACTGTTCTCTCCTGTCCCTCACATCTTTTTTCATTACCTTCACATGGAACTTCTGCAACCCACAGAAAGCAAATGGAGCAATTTTTCCAGATATGGCTTAATATTTCAGGTGTCAGACATACCATAGGTTTCCATCAGGAAGGGCTGAAGTATTTGCCATTCCTTTGGAAAGCTACAGAGCTGAAATGTGAAAATCAAAGTCGATACATTTTTTACAGGGCACGTAAAGTCCAGAGCTAGTTGTACACATTTAAGCCTGAGTAACCAGGCAGAATTTCTAGCAGGTTGGATGAGTTTTGTTTCTAAGACCTGTGGCTATAGCAGCTACACTTCCCATTGAGACTATTTTGCAAAGCCCTTTACATCACTTTTTAACTGAGGATGAAGCAGTGCAAAAAGCACTCAAGGATGCTACATGCATTCACATCCACTTCTCTTCATTAACCTACAAACTATTCATTACTGTCAAATAGCATCTTAAACACTTCATGAAACTTGTCATCTTTTATATGGTTTGCTTTTTGTATTCTTAAGGACTGTTTTTTTTAAATGAACACCAGCTCAGAAAGAGCATTCTTTGTGTCCATTGAAATGTCCTCTCTGCAAGACTTAAAGATGCCCAAACTCCTAGCAGTCCAGTGGCACCATCACATCCTACCCATCATATCCTATCTGTGACAGCAACACTCATAATAGTCTGCCATCCTATGACCCCGCTAGTTCCCTTCTCATGCTTTCCCAGTGGGAGGTGATTGACCTTCTCCAACTGTCTGCCTTTTCAAAGGCCTCAAGCAAAATAGGAACCAAACCCACCAAGCTCAAAAGTGACTAGTTCTTTGTAGTGCACAAGAGAAAGACTTGCTGAGAGTGGGGAAGCTTTTCTCCACCTCTGCCTTTCCTCCATATTTCTCCCCACTAATACCTTTTCTTTCCCCAGGTTTACTGTCCACATGGTCATAAAAAGATATTTTTAAAAGGCCAATTTTGGTACTGTTCTTCATTGCTTGTGTGATGTACCAAGCAACACCAGACCAGTCACATGCTGAAATATGCCTTAGTCTATCTTGCTATCATTTTTACTTTCCTTCATTGGGGCATTTTCATTTGCTTATGTTTAACACCAGCTAGATGATTATCTAAGTCTCCCTTGCACACATGCATCTGATTGATGCTTATTTAAATGCTAATGTTTTGGAGTTGGGAGGCTGCTTCCTGATGTCACCCCCTTTCCTTTTACTTTAAAGATAATTTGATCACAACTAATTCAAAATACCCACTT
This sequence comes from Coturnix japonica, assembly GCF_054131305.1. Lineage (NCBI taxonomy): Eukaryota > Metazoa > Chordata > Aves > Galliformes > Phasianidae > Coturnix > Coturnix japonica. Next base: position 30,948,876 of record NC_140663.1, read on the forward strand.
AGCAAAAAGGAATATTGATTACGTATTTTTTAAAATGGTAATAGATGGTGGGATCATGGGTCAATGGTTACAAGAGGGGAAGCAGCAGCAAGGAAGAGGGGTAGGAATAAAACTTCTGCAGCATCTGAAAGGCACAGGAGGAACTTTCAAGGTGCCCTATGACTGGGTAGGCTAATTACTGTTCATTCAGAGCAATATTATAATATAAGTAAACCACACACGGTACTGAAGCACACACAAAGAGTATTGAAACATAATCCTGGCTTCAGAATTCTATTCTACGAATATTGCATAATATTTGCAGCCTGGCTTTGTTCATGCTGCATTTAGAGGAGTAGCATTTTTTCATCCCAGATCTTAGGGGAGAACTAGAATCAGTGCCAGTTAGCAAGCTCTGATAATGATGGCTGAAAAGCTCAAAGTCATTGACAGTGTTTGTAATTCTCCCTGGAGGGCTGGAATACAGAAAATATTAATAAGCTTAATGACATGTGAGACTTTACCCTAAAATATGTTTTGGAAGAGAGTAAGCCGGCATTATACATCTCCAGCAATATCCAGCGAGCGAGAGTGGTAGTTTCTTTAATAATAAAACAACTGTTTAAAAATTAAATAATGTTCTTGTTCAAAAGGTGACTGAGTCTCCAAGGCCTGACTTACTTACAGTATGCTATAACATATGTGGGCTCCTGCTCTTCCACTGCCTATGGAGCACCTGCATGTTTCAGGCCGGCCATAGAGTGAGCAATAGTTGCTCTTATTTTATCTGGCTCAGCTGGAATTAGAGGGTTAGAGGGGCAAAAACAGTAATGAAATAATTTTTAAAAATATAGCAGTGTCTTTTTCTTTATTGCCAATAACAGCATGACACTGGAAACGCTGGGCTGCTAATTGGAAGAAAGCTCATAGAATTCACAGAGAAAGATGAAACTGCTGTTAAAAAAAAAAAAAAAAGGAAAAAGCTTCCAGTGGCATTTTACACACTCACTTTTAGAATAATCAACATTTAAAAGTAAGAAATAGGAATAATTTCAAGAGGATGCTAGCAGAATGAGTGACAATGAAATCAGAGGGACCTCTCAGCCTCCAAATGGAAAATGGAGACATTACAGTCTTCAAATGAATGCATCGTCTGTCTCCTCTCCGATATGCAAGTAATTTCCTATTCTTGTCAACTGGCTGGCCCCATTTTTTCCATTTTCCTCTTCTCACCTAATTCTTGCAGCTTATTTATCTGCCACTAATGCACCCATGCTCTGCAGATCAAAAGCTTAGCAGCTGCCTTTACTTAATTTCATACTTTGCAACCTTAACCCCATCAGCTTTCTCAGCTCAGAGCTGCCTACCAACCACTGAGGAACCACCTCTGACTTCATAACAGTGTGGGTGAGGATGTACTCATGCTTCTACTTCCACCCTGTCTCAGGCTCAGACATCTTTCAGTTTTTACTATATCTCTCCTCCACTCAAAAGTTGTATTGAATACCATTCTCCTCATTTATCTCTACCTTTCTTTTTACTTGCATCATTAATCTAAAACCAGATTTACCTACCACTGAGCTTTACCCAGTGAGGGAAAGTGGCTGATGGAGCCTGTGCAGATGACCCTGGATCTGCCTCTTTAAGGTCAGCCTGAGTGTATTCCAAACAAGTCTGGGCTCTGCCATTTCTCTCCTTTGTTACCTGAAAAAAATGACTACTTCATAATAAATTCAGGTGGCACTGAAAAGAACTACTGAAAGCTCAAATCTTCATCCTCCGGTGGCAGCACAAGGATTCAGAGCTCAGGAGTATATAAACACAATTTGACAGCTAGTTCAGCAAGTTGGGCCTCAGACATCCAATTTTGATGGAAAGATGGCTCCTGAAAACAGCCTCAAAACAGCATGACTGAGTGTGAGATGTCTGCAGAAGTCAGCTCTAACAAACTTCTGCCTGCATTTCATTCCAGGAATGGAACTCAGAACAGTAACTTTTTAAACTCATCTATCTCAGGATAGGACAGACCCCAGAACAGTGCAAATAATACTAAAACAGTGCAAATAATACTATCTCTTCCACAGAGATCCTGTAATACACCATTTTCCCCTTTACAGAACACATAGATGCACAGATGCACACAGACACATGTTTAAAAGAGCTTCTCATGTTTAGCTTTTCTTGCAGGTAAAGCAGGAAACTACAACAGAGACTTTTGATTTTTTTCAAAACATTCCAGTTCTTGTACGGATTTGATACCGGATCAACCATAACAAGAAGAACAAATAAAGAAAACATAACTTGCACCTCTGCCTGCAAACTATGATACAACTGTTGTGTCAAACTTTACATCTGCTACCCTTGCAAGTGCGCTTGTAAGACACTACTGTGAAGTGCTGCAGTACCCACAGATTACATTTATTTGCCATAATGACCCTAAGTTTCCATCTATCAGTAAAAATTAGAGTGGAGCTGGATTCTCTTCAAAGGCCTGCGGAGCAGAAGGATGCTCGCTGTCAGCACTTGACAGCTGGCAACAAATGCTGCAAACACCTAAACTTTATGCCAAGCTGACAGAACTCCTGTCCGCTCTGGAATGAAAAGTGGTAATGATGTATCAGATAACCTTAGAAGCTTCTGAGCAAAGGTGTGCCCTGGAGAATTAGGATGTCTTGATAAAAGAGCTGATGTGCACATGAAGCAGATAAGGCAAACAAGGACATGGCAACATCATGCAATGCAATGCTATAGTAGTGAGCTCCCTGTGCAGGCCCCAGATCCCACATGAGCAAGGGGCAGGACTGTGACAGCACCTTCTGGTTCTCAGCAGATAGCTGAGCCATGTGCTGCTGTACAGCTGGACTGCCTGGGTTACTAGAGGTGCATGATAAGACTTTGCTCAAGAACTATTCTGAGACACACTGCCTCATACATTCATCACAGCTTTGCACTTGTTAGCCACGTCTACACATGTAATAAGCACTGTTCTATGACTTGCAGAACTGGCTTTGGGTGTACTGCTAACGTTAAACTGCTTGGATCAATAGGCAGAAGGTTTCAGACTTGACTAAAGATCTGCATGGTCTGTTTAGTGAGTAAAAGAATAAAAACAAACAAACAAAAAAACCCACCACACCAATAAACAACATGAAAACACCTAAAGTGATATTCTACATTGCTTTCCCAAAGAGAGAAGAATTCCTGGTGCTACAAGCAAGCACCATCAATACAATTTCCCCCCCAAACTTTTGTTTTCAATAGTCTGTACTTTAGTACAGCTCTCATAAATAATTGCTGCGTTGGCACAACCACTGTATAAAATGCTGCCATGCAGAAGGATGGGGCTGAGATCTGACCTTGATATCAACTCAGCAAGGAGCAGAGGGAGAGTTCTGCAGCTCTCTGGCATTGCCAGGAAGGGCAGAGAGTATTTTGTCATTTGATGCCAACCACTCACAAAATGAAAATTTGGCAGAAAGAGGCAGAACATTTTATTAACCGCACTCTTTCTACTTCAGTATTATCTGAGTAGCAGTTTAGCAGAGGAGTTCAAAAAAACAAGAAAAGTAATGTAGGTAATTCACCTTCAAACCTGAAACAGAAGACATAGTCCTGGTTCTGAATATACGGTCTTTGATCCCAAATTGCAAAAATAATCCAGGATTGCTTACCTGCTGTCTGCTTATTTCCAATTTTTCCCTCCCCAACACTTGTTATGAGTAATACTGAAACAGAACCACAGGGGGTGTGCATGTATTTGAAGTAAAAGAAGGAGGTCTGAGTATCTTCTGTTCTTTGCAGCATATGTTTCTAGCAAAATAAATAAAATCCCAACCAAACAAAACCAATTCCACATATCTCTCAAAATCCCAGCCAAGCAATGACTTCCAGAAACCCAAGCACCTGATAACTGCCAGAATCCCAGCAGTGAGACATGTACCCTTTCCTCTGCCACCTCTACAGGTAGCCTCCCAGTTTGCGGCAGCACCACCCTTGGCAAGGCTTCTTTTTTCCTCTCCTCTCCTCTCCTCTCCTCTCCTCTCCTCTCCTCTCCTCTCCTCTCCTCTCCTCTCCTCTCCTCTCCTCTCCTCTCCTCTCCTCTCCTCTCCTCTCCTCTCCTCTCCTCTCCTCTCCTCTCCTCTCCTCTCCTCTCCTCTCCTCTCCTCTCCTCTCCTCTCCTCTCCTCTCCTCTCCTCTCCTCTCCTCTCCTCTCCTCTCCTCTCCTCTCCTCTCCTCTCCTCTCCTCTCCTCTCCTCTCCTCTCCTCATCCACCCTCACTTACCTCAGTTGTAAAGCCCTCAAGAAATGAGAGGCCGCAGTGCTCAGAAGGTTATTCTGCTCAGCACTGCTGAGCTGACCCTATCAGACTGTGCTTATGCAAATGATAAAAAATAAAATAAAATTCCAAACTGACACAAACAATTTAGGAGCTGATTAAAATAAGTAAAGCACATATGAATTATTATAGAAAGGAGTGCATATTAAAAGGGGGAAAAAAAAAAAAAAAGGACAGAGCCATCTACTTACAAACAGAATAACATTAAAAGGAAAATATTACAGTCACCGTGTGGGCACAGAGCACTTCAAATTTAATGAACCCCAGAATGAATATTACCTGGATGAACTTGCTTTTACCTCTCTTCTTTAATTACATAATCACATAATTTTCTCTCTTTGAGAGCCTGAAGTAGAAGGTAGACAGTGCCTATTTCATTCGTAGCAACACTCTTCCTTTTTTTCTTTTCCCAATGCTCATGCCTTCCTTACTGAATACTCTTCTCATCCTTGCCTGAGCACTATGGGAAGGGGGAGCTATTGGATGGAGCAGCATTACAACACAAGTTTATTCATGATTTTATCTCATAACCATCCTTCAATGCATAAACACAGTGTTTTCCCCACTGTATAGAACAAACGAAGATCAGATAGATGAAGGTCAAAAGCATCCGCTAGTCTGGAGAGACCAATCTGAGACATCTACACTGGGATTCACTGCACCAAAATGCAAACATCTGTAGAACAGAACTGAGGAGTAAACGCCCTCTTCAATCATTGGAGAGAATGTGGCATTTAAAAAGTGCTTCACCTGACTTATTTCAGGCACCAACATCAGGAAGAAGCAAGCTCTTCCCAGTATCACACAAGTGACTGATGAAGAAAAAACATATACAGTAATTACAACTAAACACATTATAATAATACATATGCTCTACAGAGTCTGAGGAAGGTTGCATGGGCAGCTTTAACTCTTTCTCATCCCTGAAGAGCTGAGCTGGAAGAAACTTTGCAAAGACAAAGGAAAACCATGCTCTGATATATGCAAAATCTCTTGAGAAAGTCTTCACAAAATGCTGCTTCTCCTGAGCACACAGAGGTACACTGAGGACATCCAAATATAGCTTCATCTGAGTGGATGGATTTTCACTGGGATAAGCAGAAAAAGAGACTTTTCTAAAAAGAGCTTTCTTTCCCTCTACCACTACCTATGAAAGTGCAGGTCTGTATTTCAGTGCTTCAAAAAGACACATCTTCACAAAGAAAAGATTCTCCAGCACTCTCATCAGAGGCAAAACAACTTTCTCTAAGCTCATTGCTGGAAACAGCAGAACAATTTTGCCCAAAAATGCTCAAAAGAATAATTCAGACCTAGACAGTTAGCTGGGAGAGGTTGGGAGCGGGCCAGAAGAAAAACCTTGTCATGAACTCCTCAAGTTTTCATAGCTCTTAAAAATCAGGCTTAACTGTGAGGTGGTTTCCAGAAGTCTCAAGTGCATGGTTCCTCCTGCTGGGGGTTTCATAAAAAAGCACAGAAAGAACACGGCCTTTCTCTTTTGCTTTTCTTCTGCAGCTGTTTTCTAGTTTAAACACAACAGATGATACTTCTCTCACATTCCCTGCTAAACTAAAGAACAGAAGAACGTGTTGAATGAGACAGACCAGCAGCAACAGTGCTTTCCTGGGATTTATAACACTGACCATTAACATTTGAAATCTGGTCTGTTATGCAGAAGCCAAAACGCATATCAAAAGAAACACATGGTGGATGCTAATCCAAGAGTTCCTTTTGTAGGCTGTTGGATGGACAGTTTTTTGGTGACCTTATCACAAAACCAGTAACACTGTGCACGCACACTCTGTTCCCATACTAATGCTGAAGCACCAGAATAGAAAGATCTTTGTCAAGAGGGAAAGAGAAAATGGGCCTGGCATGTTCTCTTTTCATGGGCAGAATCACAGAATCAAAGAATGGCCTGGGTTGAAAAAGACCACAGTGATCATTGGGTTTCAACCCCCCTGCTATGTGCAGGGTCACCAACCACCAGACCAGGCTGCCCAGAGCCACATCCAGCCTGGCCTTGAATGCCTCCAGGGATGGGGCACCCACAGCCTCCTTGGGCAACCTGTTCCAGTGCATCACCACCCTCTGTGTGAAAAACTCCCTCTTCATATCTAACCTGAACCTCCCCTGTCTCAGTTTAAAACCATTCCCCCTTGTCCTATCACTATCCACCCTCGTAAACTGCCATTCCCCTTCCTGTTTAAATGCTCCCTTTAAGTACTGGAAAACCACAATGAGGTCTCCTTAGAGCCTTCTCTTCTCCAGGCTAAACAACCCCAGTTCCCTCAACCTTTCCTCACAGGAGAGGTGCTCCAGCCCTCTGATCATTTTAGCAGCTCTCATCTGGACCCACTCTAAGAGCTCCACGTCCTTCCAGTGCTGTGGGCCCCAGTCCTGGACGCAGTACTCCAGATGGGGCCTCACAAGAGCTGAGTAGAGGGAGACAATCACCTCCCACTCCCTGCTGGGAGAGGACTGAGTTGTACTTGGGTGCAACTAAACAGTGTAAGCAGTACTGTTATTAGACAGTGTGCATAGAGTTAGATCCTTATAATACAAGTCTTGTCTACACTTCAGAGTTGAATTGGCTGTACAGTTCCTAGAGCAGATACTCTCATGCTGGTAATGAAATAAAACATAGATTTAGTGGTGCAAACTGCGCTGGAAGTGGAAGCATTACACTGTCAGGAGACATTTTTGTTGGTATCAGCTGGGTCTTTATTTGAGGAAAACAGGGGGGAGGGCAAAGAAGCACAGCTCTGCTGTTTATTTCCCTAATGGCAAAGCTCTTCAAATGTAGGACAAGAGGTAGATTTTTCTCTTCTGGGTTCTATTTTAAATCCAAGCTGAAGCCACTGAGAGGCCTTCCACTGAGCCAAATGGGCTTGGACCAGGCCTCAGCTAACCCTGCGGAAGGCAGCAGACGGCTCACCTATGGATCAGTATTGCTCTCATCTTGAGCGCCTCAGGGCAGCACTCTGCAGCACTGCAGTAGCTGGGGATTAGATCCAGCTTCATGTGCATGCAAAAGCTACTCAATTCAGTGGAGAGAATCAGCTAGCAGACTGCATTTAACAATCAAAATAAAATGCATTTTAAGGACTTAAAATACCTGAATTAAGATTCTTTTTCAAAAGATTATGTTAACTGTGATTAAGAACAGCAAGTTATTAAGCTGCTGGTGGACTCCCTGAGACAAAACATGGCAGGAGAAATTGCAGGGATGGTTTGCTTTAGATTTTCTTTGCAGCTATTGGGAATATTGTGCCAGAACCATATTAACGACACTGGGGAAACCAAAGGTTCAATGTGTTTGCAGCCCTGGTTTTCTTCCTTTCTTTCTTTTCCTTGTCCTTCTAAGCTGCTTGAGGCCTTCAGATTTCAATTAAGAACTTGGGTAGGATAACCTGAATCAGCAATAGCTTTTGGACAAAAAATTAAAGGATAAAGAAAACACCACCTAGGAGTTTTTAAAGAAAGTGTGGAGGGATTTTCTAAGACACATGAAGTAAGTCCCAAAGTTCTCCCTCAAGGTGAACATACACCATTCTTTCATGCATAAAACTTTCAGATTATATGCCAGAAATAAAAGTGAAATGAACACTGCAATTCAGAGGCAATATGGGTTATTTGTGCTCATGTGTAATGCAAGAGGAAAACATGCCCCAGAAAGCTCTTTCTTCCTCATTATCATCCCTACTTTTGTTCCTCCATTGTCTGTCTCTTTTATCCTCAGAGACTCATTGCCTCCAATGCCCTATAGCCACTTTTGTCCATTAGCAAAGCCCTACTCTGCCTCCAGTTTCATACAGGTAACCTGAGGATCTGGGTCAGCACCTGACTTGACTCATTTACAAGAAAGACTGTTTCTACACTGGTGGGGGTTCAGGATGTCAAAATACAACTTTGTCAGGGAAGAAATGTCTGGAGGCACAGAAAAGGGAAGAAGCAGCCTCCACTTGCCACAGCTTTACCTGCAGCCCTGGGAAGCTGTCTTATCCTTCACTGCTCTCCTCAGGAGGGCTCAGCACACTTTCTGGCTGCAGTGAGCCATGACTTTCCTGCTAGCATCAGATCTGCAACTAAAGATGAAACTGGTGATCGGTTTAGAAAAGTACTCTTTCTAAAATCACTTCCAGCTCCTCCTGCCCTAAGAAGGAAACGGGTCAGGCATTTGCCTTTGGTTTATTTTGAATGCGTGTTCACAGAAACATCATTTCATTAGAGTCCTCCACACTGTAATAGCAACATGACCAGTCAATAACAGCTGTCAGAATGCTCTGTCCAGCTTCCCTACAAATAAAAGTACAAGACTCAGAAGCTCAAACACCACCAGTCACTAACAAGTTGATTAAAAGAAAAAGAAAAATCCAATGATTTTTATTTTTTTTTCTCCGAACACAGGGTAACATATGGAGTATATTTTATTAGCACTGCTTCCTCGAACTACTAAATATTGAATTCACAGGCTGTGAAATGATCTCTTTAAATGAACTAAGCATGGCAAACATGTATTTAGAAGAAGATGCAAAATGAGGTTATCATGGGTTTTTAGAATTACTGTAGGGGAATGTGATTTGAATAGCAAATACACAGAGTGTAACCTCTCGCTCATCACACAGCTGAGTAACAGACTTGGAAGTCTAATCCAGTGCAACAAAATCACTTTGTAAGAAATGCCACTGGTGCAATTATCTTTGAGTATCTTTGCTGATTTCAAGATAAACCATTCAGCTTAGACATTGATTTTTTTTCTCTACCTACATTTCCAGCTCACAAGCCTCATCTTTTCTGAGCAGCACACATCTCCCACATGATGAACACTTGGTGGTGCAGCCTCAAAGGATCTGCTTCAGATCCTTTTCATTCATGCCGGTTTTGCACCAGAATGCCATTAATTAAGACATTCAATATTTAGGCAAAGCACCTAAAAAGATTCATATTTTAAAGTTCATCCTTATTCAGAATAAGTCCTGTAAAATAAAGAATAAACCATGACCCTTAGTAAAAAGAGACAAAAATCTGCCCTCCTGCACCTAAAGGCGTACCAAGAAATGAATGAAGTGATTCTCAAGCTTTCTCCCCTTGATCTAACCCATCAGCACAGTCTGGATGTTGATGACAAAACACCAAGGGGATGGACTAGTTTATTTCTAGATTACTTAAACACCTCCCTCCTGGGAGACACGTAATGCTTTCCTCTCCCTGAAACACATACAGGCTTGGTTATTTTGCTTCTGTTATTTCCTCATAGAGGGGCTTTTTAAACCCAGCTTCTAGGGTTACAGCCCAAGTTCTCTCTAACATACACAAAACAGAATCCGTCCTTTATTTCTCAGTCCCTTAGATGACTGCAAAGCCACTAAGCTAAATCTAAGGTTGAATTTTTTAATTGGATTTTTTTTCTGATTACCAAGTTACTCTTGCATTGAATTGCATAGTACATCCAGAAGATCCTTTAATCTCCAGGAAGCTTAATTATCATCCTCTTTGTAAAACTTTCACACCTGCACTCTGAATTTAAGTACTTCAGCTACCTGCTCAATTCTTTTTTTTTAATAGCTGTACAAATCAGGTTACGTCATTATTCTGCTTAGACTGCTGTTGACCAGCATACTAAGTAACAGAAAAGCCAACTTAATGAAGGACCTCTTAGCTTCCACCTGACCAGAGGCATGACCCTGTAGCAGAGATGGTAATTCTTTCAAACATTTCATGGCACACCTGGATAGTCCTCATGCAGTGTGGAATGATTTGATCAATCCTTTTCTCACCACTAACTAAATATATAGTGAAAAGCTTTTTTAGCAACAAACCAGCAAGAAAAACACAAATGAGGTTTATCAGCTCCTTTCCTCCTCTTGCAGCAGGGGTGATGGAGAACACAGCTTGTTTTCCTATTGCTTGTTTCAAAATGCTTACTAAAAGAAGCAGAGGCTGCTTCCTTTTGAGTGTCTGTACTCTTGAATTAACATCTAGAGATTCAGACCACATGCTCTGTGGGGAAATAGCACAACAGATTAGGAAGACTACTTTAATGAACGCCTGTTATGAAATGGTATAGGATTCATCTTCCTGACATGTCTTTGAAGACAAATTTGTCAATTGCCAGTATTCCAGCAAGCAAATGCAGAATTTGCTTTTCATACAAGAAGTGGAACTTGGAAGAGAATGCTCCTAACGCCTTTTCCTAGCTATTTATGACAATTAAATTGTATTTTCTGTTTTCAGTTACAGAGACATCTCATCTCACCTTTCAAGTTTTTTCTTCTGTATGGAGCAATGTTTATTAAGCTGCTTTTAATGAGTCCATGGTTTCAAAAGCACTAGAGAGAAATGTTAATTGGCGCTGTTAGAGTCATTTGTACTAGTACAGCTCTCCTAAACTCCATTTATTCCTCTTTAGGGATGATCAAGAAGTTTGTAAGGAAAGAAATATCTGTAAGATTTATGAAATACTTATAAAACACGATGAGTCTCCCTTTATTTCTTTAATCCTCTAGTAGGAATGGCTATCAATAGATTAAAGCATGTTAAGCAAGCAGAAACTGATGCCCGAGTGGTTTGCTTATAGCAAAGATGAGATTCAGGAAAGTCAGTACGTATTGTGTTTGGTAGCAGCATGAGATGAAGAGTTTAAGGGGATAACCCACTTACTATTGTGAAAAAGCAATCTTTTAAGTCAGAAAACACAACAGCGCTGACACTAGAGAGCACAAATAGTGCATCTGATAAACAAGGAACGTACACAGTAAGATGAGAGATTAACATGCCATAGCATGAAGATCTAAATATGTGCTTAGTTTGCACAACACAAACATGAACTGTGTGTTGACCTCCAAGAGAGACAAAAAAAAACTCAATATGGTTTTCCTCGTCATATGTCAGTGGATAGTTCCGGAGGTGTTGGAGGGCGGGATGTCTATGTCATCTTCCAACTTAAGGAAGAGACAAGAAATTTAGAATGACCTTGGGCCACTGAGATTTTTTCCTTGAGATCCTCATACCCAGCTGGACAAAGACTGAGCAGACAATCTGAGCCCCGATGTTTCCCAACTGGCACTCAAATTTTTACCCTCAATCATTGTCTTCTGGCATAATATATGTACATTTTTGTGCAGCAGTATTTGAAGTATAGTAGTACTTCAGCTACATCTATTACGACCTTTGCTTTGCACACAAATTTTCACTCAATCTGTCTCTAGAGCAACACGAGACAGGAACTGTTCTTTAAAGGTTTAACTAATTTATATTTAGAATTTCAAAGGATGTAGGTTCATCTCTCTGTGGCAGTCAGGAGACCTGCAGGCACAGTGAAGCGCTAGAGTACAGCAACTAAGTGTTCTGTCAAAGACTTGTAAGAGACAAAGGAAATGTTAATTTAAGGTTTATAAAAAATAGAAAGAAAAGGTGGTGTGGAAGACTACAGGCTTCCTTTCTTTCCTTTCTTTCCTCTAGCTTTCAAGGTCTTGCAACATTTACAACGTTTATGAGGATCATGAGTCTGCCCTTGGAGTCTCTGGAGCTCCCTTTCTCTGGTCTTGTAAAACTCAATAACACTTAAAGGTCTCCACAGCTCTGGTTATGCTTGAGTTATATTGCTTTATGAAATGTAAGGGACAGCCCTTACAGTCTGTTTTTCTTCTACCTTTCTCATCACTCAAAGTCTACATTGGATCACAGACTACATCATCTGACGCAAGCTTCCTTCCCCTACTACTCTACTTATCAGGCATCGAATTTTTGTCAGAATTATTGAATGCTGAGGCAGATTTCCGTAAATGCAGTCTCATAAAATTACTGCCCTTTTTGTTTTTTCTTTTCAAATGGCTGAAGTTGAAGATGTAAAAAGCTGGAATGTCTTTGTCAAACTGCTGTCATATTTACTACAGAGTGACTGCATGAATAATTCCCATTCTGTAAAGTTGTATCAATGGTTAAGTGTAGAATTCAGAAAACCGAGGGTGCTGTTCTAGCTAAAAGTGAGTAGCTCTATGTCAGCGTGATGCTGGTAACTTAGGACTGAAATGTCAGCTGACCATCTTTGCACAGAACAATTACAGGGTGACTCATTTCAGTAAATCTATTCTGGCTCAGACAAGTACAAGAGTTGCTAAATAAACCAGATTAACATATGGAATTAGAATGAGCAATATGTTCCTTCATTCCTGAAGATTACAGGCACATGTGGCTCGAACAAAGAAACACCCAGTGAAAGGTGAGAAGATGAGACAGAAAGATTTCGTGTCTTTCAGATGCAAGTAGTTAAAAACAACAACAAGCCCTATTTTTGTGCCGAAGTTCTGGCAATAACTATTAGTGTTGATTAACTACAGGATCCTTAATTCAAAGATTAGCCAAGCAAGAACATTCAAGATTTAAAAAGCAGATTGCTAGAAGGCTCAACAGCAGCAACTGATGAACTAGAGCTATGCAAAAATGTTGTGGGACAGAATTCAAACTCAAAGCAGCCGCTACTTTTGAACCTCCCTGAAGGCTCCCTTTCAGGGTAAATACGGAAGATTAACCGAACAGATGTCCAAGCAACCTTGATTACAGAGACTATGGACAACCCAGCTGCATCATGGCAGCTTTTGGAAAACCTGAAGGTAAACTGCATTTTCTCCAGTTCCACATGAGTGTAGCGATAAACTTTTGTTTCTCGTTTTACACAGGGACGATGTGAACCACTGCTTGCAGCTTATTATTACCGTTGCAGTTGATATACATTAGTCACTTGCAGTCACTTTCTTATTGGGAAGACCCAGTTTCTTAGAGAAGTGTGATATAGAGCTTATCCATTCTATGATATAAGAGATTATGAAATTCATATGGAGGGGTAGATTAGAGCAATTCATCACACCCATCTCCTATGCACCCACGGAAGTATAGTATTATTAAAGCTTCACAGAATGAAAAAAATGCAAGTGGTCTCCTATAGTACCGAGAAGAAGTAACTATGCTGCTTATGATTGGAGGAGGTATTTTAGAAGACAGAAACACATATGGAAGACTACCACAACAGCAAATGTAGCTTTCAACTAGTTATAAAAGATTTCCTCAGAAATTCTGTTTTCCTCCTTTCTCCAGGGACCAAGTTTGACAAGTACACTTCGTAGGACCCAGTTGAGCAAGATACTTCAGGATATATATAAGCAAACACAAGTGTAGCCACAGAGAATTTGGTGGAATTAGCCACATCTCCTACATTATATATGCACTTACATATCCTCCACAGAACCCCTTGATGCTTTTTTCCCCCTCAAATTTGTCTCAGTTCCAGAACCAATAAAGTATACAAGCTTCCAAAGCAACCACTTGAAGACTTCAAGAGAAGGAACAAAACTTAGAGAAATACAGCACCTTTGAAATGGCTTATGCTTACAGGAGTATAAATGTCAGCGACACACCACAGAATTGTAGCTGAAAAATAGCTCAGGATTATTTTCTTCATCTTCTGTAACCTTTCCAAATTAAGTTCCAATTTCATGCTATCAGAATATATTTTATGGCTCTTTCCAGTTCTGGTCACATGAAATGTCATTTTATAGGATATAGCCATCTTCTAACAGAAGAGAAGATTTTAAAGCAAATGATGGTACAACCGCATCTCTGGGAGTAAGTTATTCTACTGAAAGTTTATACTGTGAGGATCCTGTAGAATGAACCACACTCCTACAGAACTTTTGAATTTGCTTTACTCTTAGCAGGCTAAATTATTAAATTTGTTTCTGTCAATGCTATTTGATTAGAATAGAATAGGATGAGTGATTTTCAGTCTCTGTGACATGGTCTACTCATAAAGTAACTGCAAAAAGCAAATAAAGTTTCCCAATGAAAACTGTCATGATATCACTGGAAAACTACACATGGTGTACACACTGGAAAAAGTAATAAAAGAGCTGGGAGGTTGATAAAATGTAACAAAATCATAACTTATTAGAGAGAGAGCCTAACAGATCCCTCTTTATTTTTTATTATGGACATTGCAGAACACTATCACATACATTTCCCAGCGTTTGGTTCCCTTCTCCTTTTTTCTTTCTGACTCCACAAGCCTCATGTTGTTCTACCTCCTTCAGTTTCCACAGGATAATGCATTACTCACCAGCAAGGTAGGAGGAAAAGAGAAATTTAGATTAGATGCCAGGGGCAAAATTTTCATTGAGAGGGTGATGAGGCATTGGCACAGCTGCCCACAGAAGCTGTGGATGCCCCATCCGTGGAGACACTCGAGGCCAGGCTGGATGGGGCCCTAGGCAGTCTGAGCTGGTGAGTGGCAACCCTGCCCATGGAAGGCGGCTGGAACCAGGTGATCTCTGACGTTCCTTCCAAACCAATTCATTTTATGATTCTGCGATTCTATGAAACGGCCTCAGATGAACAAAAAATCAAGATTTGTTGCTGAGAACAAAAGGGAGGCAGCAGAGTTCATTCAGAGAGAGAATAACGTTAAGAGATGAATAGGAAGGTACTGCCTGCACAGTTGTAAGCACATGGTTCTCAGCTAAGATCCTCCTGCATTGAGCTCTATTTGAATATCACAGAAAAGAAGGTTTCTGCCTTGCACAATGTACAATCTAAAGCACAACAGAGCTAACCATCAAATGGTTTTCTTCCCATGCAAACCTGCAAAGATTTCTATAAGATCCTAACTGAAATTGAGGCTCTCTCTCTGAGCTATACAAGAGAATGAGGATTGGAGTTCTTTCTATAATAAAGGCCTAGCTGGGAAGTTTGGCTGTCTAAAGCTGGGGATTCGTTTCAGTGAAATCTCTATTTCAGAGCAGGTGGAGTACAAAGAATCTGTTTGAAACTTCAGCGATAGATAACATTTGGTCACTTGCCATCTTCCAAAGAAAAAGAAGAAACAACTGAAAACACCTGAATTCTAGTCTTCTTCAGGTTACAAGATCACTTGCATTTCATTTTCCACAGAGGCATTTTCCTGCCCACACACAGATCTATACTATGTTTCTGGACATGATTCTTGCCTGCTAGATGTCATGCAGAACTGTCACTCCATTCTGGGTAGTTAAGTAAACAAATATATATATTATAATAAAAGAAAAAAAAAGCAAACATGTCTTGGAAAGAACAAAGAGAGCTGTTCTAGAATAAACAAATATCTTATACCATTCTTCTAAGTACCAATGTTTCCCAAGGCTTTGAAGTTTGACAGTACTATTTCAGAAATTCCTATGAGGCCAATTTTCTACTAGACTTGAAATCTGACTGCGGAACGGAGGAGGAAAAGAAGAGAAAGATCTCCAACCAGAAAACAAATGCTTTAGTCTGACCAATGAGTATCTCTATTTCTTCCTGCCAAGGATTTTCTGCCTTGCAAAAAAGGAAGGGGTATGATGCCTTCCACAGTCACTTGTAAATATCTAATTCCCAAAACTGTTTTGAATCCTTCACCTTCCAGAAATCCTCGAATATCACTGTTAAGTTCAACAGTAGTTTGTATGAACTGCAAGTTCATTAATCAAATCACAACTTGCTATCTCTACATTTCTTAACAACTCTTCCCCACTACGCAGCACTTCTGTGACTTTTTATAATGGCTTGGCCGCTAAATTGCAATGGCAAAAGGTAAAAGAATTCCTGTAAGGGCAAGTAAACCCTCTTCTGTGTGAAACAGAAATCCTTACACTTCATTAACCTTTATTATAAGTTAGTCACTGGAAAAGTTACTTTGCTAGAATCCATGCTACGGCTTCACTCTACAAACCACGTCAGAATGCTAAATTGCAGTAAAATACTGCTCACCTCTTTATGAACCCAAGATTAATGACATGATGTAGAAAGGAATATCAGTGCTGCTAGGAGCATAATAAGTCACAATCAATTCTAACATAGCTCATCAAGAACAGGCAGCAAAACAGCACAGATGGTTCCCACAACCGAAGTCCCACTCCTGAACGTACCCATTACTGAGACATCGTATTCCACCAGCAGAGTTGCCTCTTGTCCACATTGTTTGAGAATACTCATAGCTTCTGCATGTGTTGTTCCAAGCAGTCGGATCCCATCAACGCTCAACAATCTGTCACCAGGTTTGATTGTGCCCTCTCTGAAGGGAAATAAAATAATTATCTTTATTAATATAAGACAAATTGATTTGGAGATAATACCCATTTATGAAAAGCAATTCTCTCACAACCTCTCTTGACATTCATCCCCCTTAACATTTAGCATTTACTTTGACAGTGAGAACGTTCAGAGGGCACAGTGGAAAGGAAATTGCTTTAATTGGAAAGTCAGCGACTGGAAAACAGCTTAACACACAGCTAAATAATCAAGTCATGTTAAATAACAACCAAGTATAGCTCCCGCTTCAGCATATGCTTTGTTTCTGCTTGGTCCACACAACTACTCTTTCATACACACACAGACACCTATTTTGATATTTTCAGATGTTTTCCTTGAAACATATACAAGGTATTAAAAACACGTGAGAAAAGAAGCAGACTGCAAAATATGAATGCCCATTTTCTCTTTTTCTTCAAAATACCCCCTACTTGGATAGTTTCATGTTTCTTTTCCTCCTACCCAAAAGCAATTTGTCTATAAATGTTCACTGTCTCCTAGGCTTATCTCATAACATAACAGAAAGTGAAGTACTAACACTGCCAGCTTAAGAATGAGAGAGAAAAACAAGAAAGCAAGGGTAATAAAAGTGGGGAGGAAGGGGAAGGATAAAAGGCAAAAGCTCTCTTGAAACATTTACTTCTCAACTACTGTTTCCAGATGCAAAAATGTTAACATAAGCTACAGAATAGCAGGCTGCTCTAAAACAATGGCCAATTTCTTTAACGAATTAAGAGCAGAAATATGATTTTTTGAAAATATGAATCACACACAGACATAAAGTGAATATCCTTTCTTTATGTAGGTGATATTACATAAAAATACATTATTTGGGCCAAACCACACATCTATACTCAGAAGTTTTCCAGGTGAAGTCACGCATGAACTTATATGTGGATATCACCGTGTGTCCCAGTGGCGCAGTGGTAGGAATGCTGCTTTGCAACACCGGGGCCCGGGTTCGAATTTCCCCTGTGGTGCAAGTGGTAGAAGTGCCGCTTTGCTACACAGGAGGCTCGAATCCTGGGGGTTGGACTCGATGATCTCTATGGTCCCTTCCAACCCGCACGAGACTATGATACTATGATCAATAAAGACCTTAAAACAATAGCACAATAACCAAAGACATAAAAGTATTTTTCTGGAGTGCAAGAGAAAAAGGTTGTGGTGCTCACATATAAAAAGCATAATTAAGATCTTCAGCACTTGTTTGAAGGCTGCAAAGACCGTGCTCTGACCTATTGCAGAGATTTCTTCTAACAGTGTTAGGTTAATTTTTGCAAGTGTTTAATGAGTAGTCTTGGAACATGCAAGATGCTCTGTTAAATTAAGTTCACACCACACTGTGATGTGCTGAGCCACCGTGGTTTCCTATTACTGTTATTACTGCAATTAAATGCATAAATTTCAAAGCAACAGGTTTGAACACATCTATTTCACATCTTAACTTCTATCCCAAATAATTCACTTTTCTCTATTTCTCTTTCACTTGCATTACAGGGAAAGATGAATTGTACCTGTCAGCAGGCCCCCCGGGTCTAACACATGTTATTACAACAGGACGAGATTTATTTCTGTCATCATGTGCTCCACCTAGGAAAAGGAAAGTGAGAGAAAGCACACCTTCACTTTATGCATTTTATGAAAGCTCATTCCCAACTGATAAGGTTTGCAGTTTGCACACTTACATGTGGGCTAAAAAGAGCAAAAAGTGACAAAGCAATTAATATGAACCTTCCATGATTTTTATTATGACAAAAAAAAAAATCAACCTATTGTATTGTATAGATGACTCTTTATACAACGTTTCTGCAGAGTGTCTCTTCTTAAGCGTATATTACTTTCTTAGAAACTTTACTCTCCAAATTTGATCTCATTGTAAAGAATTACTCCTCTGTAATGTTTGTTGTGCTGAGAAAAAAAATACCTGTACTTCATGTATGTGTATTGAACAACTTCCTGCTGATTTTGGTGGCACCAGAATCTGGTGTGAAATGAAGTTGTTCTTGTTCTTGTGGCATAGAGGATTAATTACTGTTGTCCCATAAACAAAAATTAGAGCAGCTCATAGAAGCAGAAGCAGTACATTAATGTACGGAAGAAGTAATACATGAATCACAGAGATTTTTTAGCAAACTATAAGTCACAAATCCTGAAATGATTTCTAAGCGCTATGGAATCTTATTGCTTCTTTCGCTGGTTTCGAAACTAGTGTTCACACTCAGTAACTCACCTCTTATTACAAAGCCAAAAGTGTTCCCCTCTTTATGTAAAGTAACTTCCACAGTTCTGAAGATGACACCCGTTCCTTGTACAGCTAAAAAAAAAAAAATGAAAAAAACCCACATCATTATTAATTATTATTATTATTCAGATAGATTTACACCTTTTCCAAACCAAGTGAGCTGTTTTATTTGTGGCCATACAGTTGGATTCTATTACAGAACAGTCAGACCAAAGATGTGTCATTAAAGCTCACACTTCATTTTGAGATAGTTTTGTGCCAGATGCTTTGCAGGTCAAAATTTTTAATGGGCTTAATAGAATCACAGAATGGCTTGGGTTAGAAGGGACCTCAAAGACCATCTAGTACCAAAGTGCACAACACACAAAGATAAAAAAAAAGAAAGCAACAAAACTGTATAAAATGAGTGCTCTGTGAGGGGAGGAATTAGTAGGTATTATGTCCTGCAATGCCCCAGTTTCCCAGGTCTCTGTAACAGTGCCACAAAGTGCACATTGACAGCCCATGTGTGGCCCCAAAGAGCAGCAGTACCCCCCTGGCTCTTCCTGCCTCTCCCTTGGGGTGCTTCCTGCTCTGGGACCCTTCTGCCCAAGTGCCTACCTTCATAAAACATGCAGGAATGTACTTTTTGGGGGGGAGTCTTTCAACCCCCATTAAACTTGATTAACTACAGCCAAAAAATTGTAAAGTTACTGTAGGGAACCAGAAAAACAAGCCTGTGAAATCACATAAATCTCATTTCCTTGGGAAAACAAGCTAAAGAAGTCTCTCCAAAGAACTGCTTTGTCTTGCTGTAATTTCTGCTACAGCTCAAATGTCGGGATGGTGTTATCAACATTCACACAGTTCAATTTCAGCTAGAAACTCTTCACTGATAGAAAAAGAGAGAAGATGACAACTCTTGCTTTTATCTCTATCAACTGAAAGTAGCCCAGTGTACAGCACAAGCTGTATCTGCACTTGCTGTCTGCTTGTGCCCTATGCTGGGGACAGTCAAGCCATGTAGCTCAGCAGTGAGGAAGGGCACACAGCATCCTTCCACTTCAGCAGTGACCCACTCAGGCAGCTGTACTTCCACACCAAGCTCAGCCTGAAAAGTGAAAAAAGCCCTTAGCTGCTAGCAACAAGAGGTAGATGCAAGGCAGACAGCTCATGTTCCAGTTTGAAATGCTGAGGTAGCTTGTGCTGAAAATAGAAGCTGGATCATCCTGCAGTGAGCAGTGCCAGCCAGGGAAGGAAGCACTAGGGAGAGTGGGATTACTAGTGCTCAGCCAGCTGTAATCCATCATTATTAATGTACTGACATTTCCCCACTCAGAAATCAAAACAGCCCTCTTTCTGAGAGGGAGCTGAGATAAAAGCAGTAGAACTTCATTATGGGGCAGGGAAGGAGGTACCAGGTCTTCACCGTACCACCTACCAAAAAACTTGTGTTTACAAGAAGTCACTTTGTCTAGCTTGTTCGTCAGATTTAACAGAAACAACTAAACAGCTGATAATTTCCAACATTATTAGCCACGCTGGTATGAAGGGATCAGAAGTTCCAGCGACTTGTCAAAAAGATTATGACTGCTACTCTAATTTACTGTTGCAAACTCCCATTTCTGTAAATGAGAGTGGCACATCAGCCAACAGCGGTGAAAACGAAGGAAGCCTATTTCAGTGAGTGCAAAACAAATTATTCTCATATGACAGCTACATCTCTAGCAAAATAGTTCTCCAGCAAAATAATTCAGTTGACTTCATCACCTCAAACACTGTTTTTGAACAGGAAGTTCCCTTACCACAGGCACACGCTAATGAACAAAGAACATTCCAAATGTTAAGGCGATTGACAGGAGGTCGTAAAAGCAACCAAATATGTAATTAGACTAACTCTCCAGTTGCTACAAAGCAGTGGGGAGTTCATTCTCTTCTGAGCACTGTCAAAAAGACCGATGGATTTTTTTGGCTTCTATTGCAATCAAAGTCTTTATTTAAGGATACAAGAGCTTCCTAGTTGGCTTTGCAGTTTTCTTCTGGCCAAGCACCAGATAACCTCATCTCCTCCCCTCCAGTGAGCAGCATGAAAGACATGCGCACTTTTAAAGGTTTCTGGCTCAGCCCCCTGGTGCCACCTGTCATTTACTCCTTCATTTTAGGCCCCAGGTTTCCAGCTTACCATTATTCTGGCTTCCATTTAATATCTGAGAGCCTCAATTCCTACTGACTTTCTCCCACTGTGCCAGAGACATAAACATAAAAAGAAAGGGCAAATACAAGAAGCAAGGAAGACACTCAATAGCGCACTTTCACTTTACTGTCAACTTATATTTGCATTCTGAAGACAATCCTGCTCAACAAGAAGTCTTCATTTCACTAATACAATTCTTGCAGTAGCCTACTCCACTGGGTCTTCTGCCCCAGAAATGAGATGCTGCCTAATACTGATGTTAGAAGTGACTGGAAAAACTCCCAAATATGTTGTTTTTCTGAGAAAGCAGAAGTTGTTGCAAGTGGTAGATTTATGCTCCTAATGCTCAGAGCACCTCTGAGAGCATCCCCCTGTACTGCCAATGCTTTTTGTATCACTTCCACATTCTGTAATAACACAGAGGAAAAAAATACAAGAAAATCACTAGCAAAAGAAGACCACCACCACATCCACCTTAGTGCTGACAACACATCTGTTATTCTGCGTTGGTTTCAGTTTGCTCTGCTTTTACTTACAGACTGGAGGAAGCTCGTATTCCACTTCTAAAACAACCCTCTCGCCAACATTCTTCAGCAGACTGATGATCTCATCATGGCGAAACTTGGTCAGGTTGATGCCATTCACAGATTTGATGTAGTCACCTACATCCAGTTGGTCACTCCTAGGAAAAGGTACATATTCTTTAAAGACCGATCTGGTGGACTGAAGTAATTACCTTAAATTACTGTTTAGTAACAGCAAGAAACAGCTTTTTCTACTCATCTAGCCTAGAACAAGTTGATCTTTCAAACAGAAAGTGGCCTTTAAGAGCTTAAGCTAGTCTGGATTGTTAAATATTAAAAGAACATTGTTGCATTATTAATTTCTGATGTAAAAAAAAAACAACAGCTGTACAGTATAGGAATTAGATTGTTTGGCTGGTTTAAGCAAAGGATATGGGAAAACAACTCCCCATCTTTATCTCTCCGTCTTTGGGATACTTCCAGAACTATTCTTCAGACAACAGTTGCCTTCATAGTCAACATCACAGCTACAGGAGACAGGCCACAGCCCAAAAGCATATGTTCTGCTCAGTTACTTGGAATGATTTAACTTGATCTTTATCTCTTGACCTGTTTTGCTCATGTATAACAGCATTTCATCTTCCTCTGCAGTATGCAAGGCAGCTATGACTTTAGACTTCTTTATAATCTTAAAACAAGCTGATGAACTACCACGTTTATTATATTACGGTAGAATTATAGTTAGGTTTTCAGTTTTACTTCTAGCCTCAAAATTAAAAAAAAAAAAAGAAGAAGTCAAATTTCTATAATTTAGAAGAAACTTAATTAGTCTCCCGATAACTTTTAAATACCTCACTGGTAATTCTAGCTTTTATGAAAATAGCCTTGAGGGAAGAGGGGGACCAGCTGTTGCCAGTTCTGAGTTTCTCTGGTCTGATGGCCTGCCACTACAGATGCATACAATCACATATTCGTTAGTGACCTTTCTGATGAAGTATGTATTCCTGAAGCATTCAGATCTTATAATGTATTTTGTACCCTGAAATGTGGTTACCTAGCAGCGATTCCTCCTTGACGAAGGTTAGATACTCTTGGTTTCCCATCCTTGTCGATTCCACCTGATACTGTAAGCCCTAGAGTAGTGCCTTCTTTTTTCATTAATTCAACTATCGTCGAGCCCTTGAATTCCTCTGTTGAAAGAAAATTATTGGCACTATTACAATTAAATAATGACACAGATGTTGCTTTTCTAAAATGTCATCTGCTTCCCAAGAAAATAATTGTGTATGTTCATAAGAAATAATGCATATGTCTGGAGATTCTTAGTGTTACAATTCACGATTTCTGTCTATGAGGTTTTATATATAGGTAAATCCAAGACACACATTTTGTAAAAGGTTATTAAAACTGCACCAGTGTTCTAGTATAGTATACACAGCCAGTGAATACAAAGCTCAGTAACAAACTAAAGGTAGATGTTTCACATTTTAAAATATTTCTCATTTTCTGTTTCTTCTTCTGAGCTTCTATGCTTTAAAAAGTATTTCAGCTTATAACTACGTAGAAGGGTAAAAGACACAGTGCTGCAACAAGACTAGAAAACGTCAGACTCAGTTTGAGGCCACTTGCAGACATTGGTGAAAATCAGAAGAACTGAAGATATAAGAATCCAGATGGAGATTAAATGCATTAGTTTCATTGCTTATTCTTACACAGACTAACACTGAGCTGTTAGCTGACCAGGTGTAAAGTACATGAAGGTCTTCCATAGTCACATGCTATCTGGGACGCCCTCTCCCACAGTTTGCCTACTTGGCATTGTCTGAAAATGCCAAGTTACTCTCACAGAGCTCAACAAATGCAGGCCCTCTGCAATGACCACCTGGAGTACTCAAAAAGAAACGGCCTTATTTCAGGTGGCTGGATATGCCAATGTACGCATGCACAGCTGCATCCATATTGGAGCCATGGGACATTCATTCCTCATGCCCGGTGTTTCCAGGGGAGATGTATTAAAACCATCGGCTTCCCAGATGTTCTGGGAAAAAATATATTGAGTACTAAAGATCCTGAAAATGATGACATTCCAGAAGGATCATCCATTTTTCTGGTTCCTTTTCAGTGCAAATATGGAGCTTTTAGGTGGTCAGATATAAACAACATCAAGTAAATGCTGCAAACTACAGTATATCAGTACTGCAATGAATGAGCAATCTTGCCATTGCAGCATGAGACAAAGAGCTACTCAAGAAACTAGCAAGTTCATTGCATTCATTGGTATGTATGTTCAAACATAAGCATTAGAAGCACAGAATAAGCACTATACAAATGGCAGCAAAGGTCTTCCAGTATCTTTTCCATATGACTGAGAAGATAACCTCATATTGCACGTCTTCAAGATGAAGAACAGCTGCCCTGAATGACAGTTGCCAGGCCTGACCAATATAGAAGTAACACCAGAGGGCAGGAGGATGAATTCAGAAGAGCTAAAGGCCTGGTATTCTGTCACCTTCAGTATTGCTTTATCTGCTGAATCTGTTGCAGATATGGCATCAGCCTATGGAGTGTTCCTGCTCCATTTTAGGCAGCTGACAGGCTTTTCTTTCCATTCTGGTCAATGATGACCTCACTTCAGTTATTCACACTTCTACAACTGTACAGTATGTCTTAAATGCTTGGGTAAAATTTTTCCTAAGCTTATAATGCTCCTATTAAGAAAAAAATCTGCATTGTACTAAGTCAGCAGCAAGGATTGGTCTAACTTTGAAGTAACTATTCCAAAAGTGGAAGATTTATTATAAAAAGATAGATTACAAGAGACTATGAGACTGTTCAAGATGTGTCTCTGCCCATTTAGACTCAGAGAGTAACATAGCCACCTCATGCATATAACCTGGCTGGCATCAGAAGAGTTTCAAGCACCAACTGGAAGCAACTGAGCTTCCACAATAACATTTGTCTATATCTGGCCATGCTGACAGTTCAGAAAGAACAGATGTGATTATCTGCATATGAACATACAGACAAGTTGCATAGCAGTAAGAGACACTATAGAACAAAACACTATTTTCAGTTTTATAAAATACCTGCAAGTATTCACAGTGGTTACAGAAGTTGCTTATTGTATTCACCGCAACCAAATAGTGGAGCTGCCATTCCTGGCAGTGTTCAAGAGGTGTCTGGATAGGGAGCTAGGAGATATGGTTTAGTGGTTTTCTGTAGGGATGGTAAAGCAAGGACGGTTGGACTAGATGATCTTGTAGGTCCTTTCCAATCTTGTGATTCTATGATTCTAAAATACTGTACAGTTACACCCATGACGCAATTACAACCTCAGGTGCTGGGTTGGTGTGCTCTACTTCTTTATTCTGAGTTTACTTGATTGTGAGATCTGGATTCAGAAGAAGAATTTCCCTTTAACTTCTCAGTAGTACAATCTAATTCTCAGGACCAGCTAAGAGTTTTGTTCAACAAACACTTTACTAGAACATTTATAGAGAAAATTAACAATGCACTGAGCGTGCCTAATTTTTTGCCATACCATAATACTACTGTGTTTTTCAATCTTTTAAATAGGTTCTGAGTTTGCAAACCAATGCTGGGAAGTACTCTGCTGCCTGAAGCGACCTATGGAACAGATGATCCATGAAATGGTTTAAACCAGCTAATGATTACACAGCTCCCTCCAACTGCTGGCATGGAAATTAATGACCAAGCTAGCTCCTTCTCACCATCTATTTTGACAAATCTCTGTATACCTCTGCCAACAGAGAATGACCTCTACACACTCTTCCTAGATAGGCAGTAGAGATGTATTAGCACTGCAAAGGAAGGTGGTGAGGAATGCTCACTGCTAACTAACAGATTAGATCATCTAGGAGTATACAACAGTTTCATTAGGCTCACCCCCCTGAAAGATTTTGTCACTTTTTTTTCTTTTTAACATAATCATAACAGGAACAAATTAATCTGCCTCATTTATTTTTGTTTATGACAGACCGCTGTCCCGCAAAAAGCTCTTAAACCTGATATCCCATTCTCCATCTTTCATCTCTGCTTTCTTAAATTGCACATGATTACTCTCTTTCTAATGCTATATATTGTATGTTTACTTATCTGCACTCCTACATTATTACTATAGACTAATCCCACAGGAATATTATCAAAATGCCCAATATCAGAACAAGACAGGGACTTTATCTCTACTACCTGCTCTCTAACAAGCAATGGCACCCGTATGCACTGATCTTTAAACATCACAAGGTCAGTCTTTATTCTCTAGGTAACAAGAAGCTGCGTTACTTTTTGTGGGTTAAAGCTATAATTTGTGTATCAGCTCACTCATAATTCATTACTTGCCAACCAGAAAGCTCCTAATTAGTCAGAAGGCTCTGGGGTCTGTTCTTTCCCACATGCACTCCCACAGCACTAACAACATTAGCATAGTCAGCATCAGAAGGAAAGGCAAAGAAGCTTCTTTCAGATTTCTTATAATTTATGAGGAAAATAGGAGTTCAGTTTACATGCCTTTTGTTTAATGGCAAACTAAATAGAAGACATGAGCTTAGGCAACAGTATCTTCCTCCCCAACAACCAGCTCATGAAGTATCAGATGGAGGAACACCATTTTTGCAACACATCTCTGTGATACCAACCATGTGAATTATTCTAAAATGAAATCGAGCTGACAGAAAACAGTTCCAAGCCTATAGAAAGAAAGCCCAAATCAATACTATTTTACACTTCAGTCTGAGAAACATGCTTGCAAGCTTCCTCCTCTCCTACCACTACCAATTGCAGTAGCACTCCGCGCAGCACAGCTCCCAGCAGGCTCTGAGCACGGGATGAGACCCTGGGGCTGCCCCGGGACCACCAGTGCTTCCTGTGTCCCTATGGGTGACACCGGGCACACACCTGTCCCCACAGCTTTGAGGTTTCCACCTACCTGTGGCACGGGGCTGGGGAATCCCACCGCGTCCTGGAGATGGGCTCATTATGAGGAGTGCAAACGTGCACGCACACTTGTGCATGCATGCAGACGTAACATGGAAATGTGTTTCCACTCCAAAGAGCTTAGCATAGATCTCCAGTCCTATAAGGTGGAGCGTACACAGTGGCTGAACTCGGAAGAAAACATTATGCTCTTGGTTTTTTTGTTCTTTGTTCCTCATTTGAATGCCGCAATAGTGTGATTGTGTGTGCCCTGTTACGTCAGCTGGTGCAAGCTGCGACCCAGGAGACAACAGGGATCCTCAGTGTGGGACAAGAATACTTCAAAGATAAGCAAGTGTTCTAGTACAAGAACGGGTAAATCCCCCTGTAAGAAGATGAGTAAATAGAATAGCTTGCATGTAAGGAAAATCCAAGAAACATTATGTCAGATTGTTTCTTCTTCAAGGAGGGCACATTCACAATGAAACTCCAAGAGTTTTAAATGCGATCAGACATTTTGTAATTTCCTGC
The DNA here is from genome assembly GCF_054131305.1 of Coturnix japonica. Taxonomy (NCBI): domain Eukaryota; kingdom Metazoa; phylum Chordata; class Aves; order Galliformes; family Phasianidae; genus Coturnix; species Coturnix japonica. The sequence goes on from NC_140663.1 coordinate 30,975,692, forward strand.
ATTTTGATGTATGTAAATCTCATGTTTTAATGAATAAAAAGCGTGGAAAATAAGTTGACTCCTGAGATTCCTGAATATGGAACACATTCACTTCTACAAAAAAAGAAGATTAAATACTAGGATTCAGAAAATAATTTCTCCCAGAACAACATTTGAAAGCCAAGAGAACACTTAATCAAAATTTTATCACCCATTTTATATATTCCTACGGTTTTATATCTTAATTTACATATTAAAGTAAAACCGAAGAACTTTTCCTTTTATTCCAGATAACAGATATATAACTGCCTAAAATCTATGCAATCAGGTCAAGCTCCTGCATCCTCCACCAACCCAATGAGTTTGCTCTGTGCAGCCAGGACAGAGCACAAACAAAATCTAACCTAAAAGTGAAGGTAAAGCTTGCTGTTATTGACCATTTCCTACCAAAAGACATACCTAATCAATAAGTAATCCGTAAGTCTGTTGAAAATACAGACAGTGCTGTCCTTGTGTGGATTTTCCCTATATGTCAGCAGAAATTCTGCAGAGGAAACATTTTACCTTACATTCCAGCAGGCATCTCACAGCTTAATAAGAAGCCACATAAGATAGAGTCAATTCTTACAAAACAGACAGCAGTTTGTTATCCTGGGGACATCACTTCTGCTCAGTGTTTCACGTCCTCTGGGTAGGTGTATTTCTCTCAGTATGACAAGAGGTATGTCAGCAGGTGATCAACACTCTGCTCCTTGGTGCCCTTTTCCTGACTGGCTGTCAATAACTGCTAAAACACCTCAATTTCCACTTAATAAATAAATAAATGAATGGATGAATAAATAAATAAATAAATAAATAAATAAATAAATAAATAAAAGCAGATAAAAACACAATGATGAAGAGTCCCTACCAACTCTCTTATATAAGAGTGGTAAAAAACTTGTCAGAAAACGCGAAAAACGGCAAATTGTGGCATGGCACCACATAAATCCAGTTTTCATGTCAATACACTGTGAATGCAAAACCATTAACCTGAGTTATCTCAATATAAATGATGTCATCTGATTCTTCTAATAGCTGGAACTACTAGATTAAAAATGTTTAAAACTGCCATTTGAAGGAGATCATATTTTTAAGGCATCTTTTTGTCATTCTTTGCTCACGTGCTCCTTGTTCTCTGCATTTGTGCAGATGTCTGCAAAGGTGGAATGCAATGCAGTCCAGAACATCTGCTTAGAAAGAAACTGGAAACATAAAACATCAAAGTTTTATAATCCCCTATTATAGGTAAAGAATCAAATTACAAGCTTGAATTCTTGTAAGTATACAAAAGAACAATCAACGTATTTTAATTAAAATGGACTTAGAATGCAAGATATGCTTAAATCTTAAGTGTAAAAATAACAGAATTACAATCTATAATCCCTGAGTAAATCTTGGCAGAAAAATTCAATTAGAGGAAAAATGATTGGTAAATTTATTAAGCATTAGAACATCTGTCTCCAGGAAATACAAACACTTTCAAGCATTTCTCTAAGAAGACGCGGATTCAATGGAATCACAATATGCAACTCCTACAAGAAAGAGGAGCACAGAGCACCACCTTGTACCACAGTGTGAACTGCAAATTCACTCAACGATGCATCCTAGTTACAGCACATTTATTTTCTCAGCTAGCCGTGAATTTCTAACACTTTTGTTGACAGCATTCCTTGGGAGAGGGTGTATGAATGTGTATGTCGATCGCCACCTGCATTGCTTGAGCCTTTGCAGTGACCTACTTCCTTATCTTTGGTAAGGATCTGTTCCACCTTGAGGCCCACCATGCTGTCAAGGCAGAGCTTTCTGAAGCAAGGACAATGGAGGCTTCAGCACAAAAAATACAGTGATGAATGACTTAACGGTCTCAACCTTAACAACCTCTTCAATACACATTTCAGGGCTTTCCAAAGATCAAATCTTTCTGCTTTCTTTTTTTTTTTTTTTTTGCTTGGGAAGGAAATGAGTGGAGTCACAGAATCATTAAGGTTGGAAGAGACCTCTAAGTCTGGCCATCAATCCACCACCACCATGCCCACTACTCATGTCACTCAGTGCTGCATCTGTGTGTTTCTTAATACCTCCAGGGACAGTGACCACACCACCTTCCTGGGATGCACGTCCCACTCTTTCTGAGAAGACACTTTTCCCTAATATCCAACCTGAATCTCCCCTGGTTCAACTTAAAGCCATTAACTCTTGTCCAGTCACTGTTATCGGAGAGAAGAGGTCAATCCCCACCCCACCACAACCTCCTTTCAGACAGCTGTAAGAGAGCAATAAGGTCTCCACTGAGGTATCTCAAGACTAAACAGTCCCTGTTTTCCTTAGCTGCTGCAGACCCTTCACAGCTCTGTTCCCATTCTCTAGACCCACTGCAGGGCCTCAGAATTCTTCTTGTAGTGAGGGGCCCAAAACTGAACACAGTACTCAAAGTGTGGCCTCACCAGAGCTGAGCACAGAGGGCGATCACCTCCCTAGGGCTACTGATCACACTATCCTGAAACAAGTAGGAAGTACTTTTGAGCTGGATCTAAAATCCATAGTTACCTAAAACGTGTCTCCCAAAGCAGACAAAACACCTGGCTCTTCTTGAAAATTTTGCTTTCTGCTATAAGCAACCAAATCTTAAAGCAAAGAATGGCCCATGTTTTGAAGTGCTTCCCCGAACACATCTGTGCATCACTGCTGGGTGCAATTGATGAAGAAAGGACGGACTGCACGACAACATTACTTTTATCTACATTTCTGCCTGAGTTTGATGAGGGTCTCAATAATTCTCCTCTTTTCCTACTGGAAATGCTGCTGTATAGAATAGCACAGACACTGGTGTGACACTTTGATTTATTCACTTTCTTCCCATAATTCTGATGAATTCATTCCCAGCTTCCTATTTCTTATATTGAAAAATTAGCACTGGGAGAACTCATGCTAATCAGCGTTCATTTCTAGTGAGACAGCATTGCCCATAAAAGTAGTCTGACTTTCCCAGCTCCTCTGCTTTCAACTGTTACCAAAATGGATCACGCAGAATTGCTCAGAGGACCAATTGCATTTGTGTATCTTAAGGTAGGAAGGAGCCACTGAGAACAACTCACTCCTTGATCACCTGAGTGACACAAACAGAGAAATAGAATATCATTGAATCACATGGTAATATCCGCAGCTACAGCGTATCTTTCAAGATATCCAACTCAACTTGAAAGATGGAAAATTTGCTATGCACACTGGTAATTTCTATTTGAATTTGAGTAGATAAGTCTCCAATCCCGAGATCTCATTATATTCTCACCATTCTCATTATATTCCCACCATTCAGAATATCCCTGAAGATACATAACCGTAAACTTGGATGAAATCACTCTTTAATCTTCTTCCCATTTTAGATTAAGAGCTGCCCACATTGCTTAGGTTTTTGACATTTAAGACATGTTTTCCAGCTTCTTTCAATGTTTCAAATCCTCTTGACCTCTGGCTAGTAGGTAAGTTTTAGCAAGTGTCATTACATCCCATTTTTCCATCTGAGTCACCATTTATTTTTACTTAAGGTAATCTGAGTTGCCTGTAATGGCCTACAGTTGATACATAATTTAACATCATATAGTTAATAAGTAATATCAGTTTTACTTCCCTTTTTTTTATTTTTTTATTTTTTATTTTTTATTTTTTTATTTTTTTACATGGAGCTGAGCTCACTTCTATCATAGAATCATAGAACCATAGAATTACTCAGGTTGGAAAAGACCTCAGAGATCATCAAGTCCAACCCCAGCCTAACCATAGTACCCTAACTCTAACAACCCTCTGCTAAATCATATCCCTGAGCACCACATCCAAATGGCTCTTAAACACATCCAGGGATGGTGACTCAACCACCTTCCTGGGGAGCCTATTCCAGTGCTTAACTACCCTTTCTGTAAAGAAGTGTTTTTTAACATCCAACCTAAACTTACCTAGCTCAACTTGAGGCCATTTCCCCTCGTCCTGTCACCTGTCACCAGTGAGAAGAGACTTGCCCCGCTTTCACTGTAAGCACCTTTCAGATACTGGAAGAGAGGGATAAAGTCTCCTCTCAGCCTCCTTTTCCCCAGACTAAACAGCCCCAGCTTCCTTAGCCTCTCCTCATTGGGCTGATTTTCCAAGCTTTTCACAAGCCTCATTATGGTCATGGTAAAATGGAAGCACAAGGATCAGAAATGAACATAGTAGCAGTGTCATTCCTTTTTTGGATAAATGGTTGCACAAGCACTCAGTGACAGATTCTGAATTTTCACGTGTATATTGAGACTGCAATTTCCTGTAGCAAAGGTGCCATTTGGAGTAGTGGGCCAGTGCAACATTTCCTAGTACTAATGAGAAGACACTTCAAGTTTTTAGGGACCACGTTCCTGTTTTTAGGACAGTCAAAGCTGAATGACAGGTGCACTCTACCTTCCCACTCTGTGTGGAGGGAGATACAGCATTACAAAGTGCTTATCTAGGTCCCTGTGTAGAAAATTATACAACCCTAGTGGACACTTCCTACTGAGCCCTTCGTGCTCAGTGGCCAAGGACATGTTGATGGTCTGCTTACTCTCTACCCCTGTTAAAAGCACAGCTCAGAAATACTGATGTTTGGAAAGCAGTAGCTCAAAGATGGGCTGAAAAAATACACAGCTTTGAGTATTTTTATAAGAGATCTGATAATGATTCATCTTTTCTCTACACTTCATTCTGATACAAAACTGAAGTTGTAGGAATGGCTGAGGGGTGAATTTAGTATGCAGCAACTACTGACAAATAGGAGACACTGAAACTTTTCATTTGGTGTTATATAGAAAGAAGTGCCTGTGACAAAAGGACCATTAACTTACTCGACACTCAGTATGAAGAAAACATACTGTCAAAGCCAAAGAACCAGAGTTAAAGAACTATAAAATAAGCTACTGGCTTATATTAAAATTTGCTGAATCACAGGAATACTGATGACTTTAGCTGCCAATAAGCATTTAAATCCACAAGGATGTACTATTTCTGTTAAAGATGTTTGCCAATAGGAAAAAAAGCAAACAAACCAGGAATAATTCAGGCATTTCTTGGCTGCTAACCTATTCTCCGTAACTCTCTAATCAATCTCTGTAACTTATTCCTCCAGGTTTAATGTATGCATAATGAACTCATGGCAAAGAGGAATGAAGACAGATGCATTCATTTGCATGAACTAACTTATTATATAGTCAAGGTTGCTGGGGAAATCACTGCAGTGAAACAGTAAAATGCACAGCTGCAAGAATATACCTAAGTGAATTCATCCTTTGTTTAAATTGCCAGTGTATACCACAATTATCACAGAAAGCGAATGGGCACCGTATGAGCACATATTAATATTGTATGTATTAGACTGTGATCAGGCACTGAGCAGCCACAATTGTCACTACCTCACCTGAGAAGACTGGTGCTCAAAATCTTTTTCTTTCTATTACTGCACTGCTCAATTGCTTTCAAAAATGGTGGTAGGTTCAGTCACATGACTAAAGCAATCATGAATGCATAAATCATACACTGCTTGCATGATCCAGATACAACATCAAATGCATTAACCTAAAATAGCTGGATTCCCTAACATCCATTTACAGCATCTTTATTGCAAAAAAAAAGCACCATGATTTAAATGTTAGGGATAGAAAGAAAAAGGGGGGGAGAGGGGAGAAGGAGTATTTTTTTTTCTGTGTCAGATTAACACCTGGACAATAACAAATGATTTAATTTGCTTTCTTTTAATTCATTAGTTACTGTCAAATAAACTGACCAGAGGTCTAATTACAGACTCAAATTTCGCAGATATAAAAATCCTTGTGGATGTGGCTCCAGTCCTTAACTTGCATCAGGTACTCAGATTTAAGAGTTTGTTTTATCCCAGACCGACAGCCTGTGTTACAGTTTGGACATACATATGAAAAATACCATATGACAAGCGTGCAGCCACGTTTCATGTTTCCGCCATTTTGACAACATTATTTACCTTAGCACAGTTAATTACAAAGCATTGTGCCAATTTTAATGCACCTTATGGGGCTCAGATTCATGCCAACAAAAACGTCTGCCATGCTAGAATCTGTTTTTAATCATAAGCATGCAGTAATTAGTTCATTACAAGGGACAGAAAGATCAGCAATCATGTATAGGTATCATTCATTCTTTGCCCCCTTGTTTTAGCAAAGTCTGGAGTAGGTGATTTTCAGACTACTACAGGTCAGTGCAATCAGTGTGTTCTTCCCAAGTGAAGAACCACAATAGATAATAACTTATACATAAGAAGCAGCCTGCACGTAACTTCCCACTCCTTCCAGCTCACAATGGACTTAAGATACCCACCAATGTAACAGCCACCATGTGGTAAGAATATCTGGTATCATTTAGATATTACAGTGTTTTATAAATATATATGCATTGGAAGAATACATGACATGATGTCTTCTGATCCCCAGGTCTCAATTATTGGTCAAAGTTATTTTTTCAGCATTGCAAATGCATTGAAATTTGCACTGGATCAGCACCTAAAATGTTCTAGAATCAGCTCCAACTTTCTCTGTACAGAAAACAGTTACAATAAAATGTACTCACAGCTTGTCAAAAATATTCAGTCTCCAGGCACTCTTAGTACAGACCAGGAAAAGTGAATCCTACTGTTCATTACAATCATGTTCAGCTATTATCCCAGCTGGCTTACTTAAACAGTTTGCCTATTATTTTCAGTGGTGTGGGGTTAAATAAGTCAAGCTCCATGATTTTTACTGCATTCCCATCCACTATCTGCTCTCTGCTGCACCATTACCTTTAGTTAGCGTTTAAGGAATAAAACTCCTGGATTTTAATGGACTCATTACAGGTTCATAGCGTCCTTAACATAAAGTTACAGAAACACCTTACTGGGCATCTGGTTTTGTGGCTACAAGTTCCTAATGACATTCAAATACACTTGCTACCTTTTTAAATTTTCAGTTCCAAAACGAATAATGATATATCATAACCCAATCTGAAAAGTTTATATAGATTGGTCTACACTGCTACAGTCTTGGTTTCATGACAGGATTTCCCTATGTGTCCTCTCATCAATTTTTACTTTTCACTTTTGTTTACAGAGCAATGTTCTTGGCATCCATATTCACAGTATATAATTCACAGTGAATAAATATATTCACTGATTTACAGTCATACCTAAAATTCAGTTGCAGCATGTCCTGCTCTTTTCTATAACATTGGGTTTTACTACCACTGAGGTCAATGCTCATTTTCCGTATCATTTATCTGACAAGTATTTGGGGTCACAATGTCATTCTAAGATGGGAAGAAAGTCTTGACAGAATCCTTTCTCACAGTTAACTATTAAGCTGGCCTGGTTTGCTTCACTGATAAAATTAATCAGCACTGAAAATCGGCACTTGTTCCTGCCTGGACTGATATTCACTGTCCTTCCACCAGTGTTTTCTGTGGATAAAAGCATTGAAAGCACTCTCTATTTCAGCTTCATTCTTATTTTCTCCTATTAAAATACTCCTTTTATTTTTCTTTCTGTATTCTTTCTGTACTCTTTTCAGCTTGTTAGTAAGTGAGACTTGTCTGAAGAGCCTGCGTGTGTTTCTCCACACGACATCAGTAGATTCCCAAGAACATGAAATTTGGACAAGGATAATAAATAAAGAAGATAAACATCTGCATTCTACTACCTTGTATTTCACATAGGAAGTTAATAAAGTCTGCCACTCCTGTAATATAAGAGATGTGAATAGATACATGCCAGTAAATTAATTATGAAATTAATGCAGACATTAGGATTTGGGAGACCTGTCAGGTGATCAAAGCCCCCACTGGGCAGAATAATACAAACTATGACTATATAAAAAAGCAGTTTTACACAGATTCCTTAGGACATTTTTGTATTTAGTAGTTATCACTCAGACGCTTTATCTCCTTCTGAAAGGATGAGAATATTAATAACCAAAGAGAGGGCAGAAGAACCAGAAAAGACTTCTTCAAATAGTTAAGGAAACATGACTGGGAGCAGCAGATTGGAGAAGCATGATCTGTTTACTTTAACAAGGGGAAGATTAAAAGGTGATTTCATAATGAAGTACCTAAAAGGATGAACTAAATTTCAATGAAAGATGACTGTAGCACAAATGAGGGGAAGCAGAAACTACACATATTCAACCTGGAAAGAAAAGCAGTGAGGTTAATTGATCACAGAAGGATAAGACGGATCGCAAGCAACTTCAGTAGAATGGATGTTCCTCCAAAGTGTAATTCAAACACAAGATGAAATAGAAGTAAATTCAGAGAAGTTACATATTTTGTATAGATGGTCACCAAGGTCTCTTCTGCCCAACTGACTCCACCTAAATTCACAGCTAAGGATAAAGATAAGATATAAACTGAAAGAATAAGTGCTTTGTCCTTACCACTGCACTTTTAAATACAGCAGAAACAAAACCTAGTTTGTAACAACGCTATCGTTAACTTCAGGTCTTACAAAAACAGGAAGTACAACTCCTATATTCTGTGCTATGAGGCATAAATGCCTATCTTCGTGATCAGGACGATGCATAAGCATCAAAATACATTATCATCTTTGGATACCAAGTGGAGAAAAAGCATGGATATGTTATTTAGCACAGAAGAAAATTAGCAGTCGCTTCTCCATCGACATGAAATACATTAAACAACACACTAATCAAATGGACACAGAATTCTGTGACAAAAACAAGCAAAAAGGGAAAACATTACATTTCTTTCCCAAGGAGAGTTACTGATACAGTCAAAAAGAAAAAGCAAGTTATTATCTGGATCTGGGATAGTATATTTTGGTGTCACAAAGCTGTTATCTTGGTCGGTGATATATTATCCCCTTGCTATCTCCATTCCCTGAATTTATAATCACTGCAGAAACTGAATGGGAGATTCAGAAAAAAAGTAAAAACAAACAGATGAAAAGCACACATTAAATCCTGTAAAGAGGAATCAGAAAATAAACTAGGAATGTCATTAAAGAGACAAAATATCTATGGTGTACCAATAAAAGAACCTAACAACTGCAAATGATAAAAAATATTCTCAACTTCTCTCTGCTGGATCAGAAAACACACCATCTAGTCTTTTTCTGTATTGGGAAGCAAGAAAAGGAGACTGAGAGTTTGTCTGTTCCATACAGTCCTGTCAGTTTGCCAACATTTAGCACTGTGATAATGGAGGCTACTCTGCTCCTCGGTGTTTGTAGGAATTATTTGTGAAACTCTTGCTGATTAATTTGTTTGAATCCTTTACAATCTGGTGACTTCATCTGCATGCAGAGGTTTGCTGCTTACTCCCCCTGTCTGGTGATGACCCACGAGGATCGTCTCAAACCATACGATGTAGAAATCAGTTTTTCTGTTGAACCCACATTTTTGCAGTATTGACAAAGTTGGTAATAATTTACAGGATAATATCTAAATAGATTTCTACTTAAGTGAAAATGATAGCGCATGAAAAGTCTCTAACACGTTTCCTAAATTTTGAATATATTGAAGAAGCTGAGCATCCTCATGGACTTTTCTCTTCATATAATATTATTTTTCTTAAGACAGCCCCCCTCCATTCCTGCTCCTCTTCAAAACCCCAACCTTGCTATCATACGCAGATATAGCAGTGTTCAAGAAGTCAATATCAAGCTTTAGGTACTCAGTTACCTAAAAAAAAGAAACTGGCATCTGCAAATGGCTGTTCCACAAGAGGCTGCCAAAGTCAAGTTTCACAACTTCTTGGTGGACAACAGAAATTATTGGGATTGATGTGTCTTGTGTTCAGCCACTGACTGTGATCATGTGTACATGAGTGCACATCTGTGTGCCACCTGTGCACATGGTTACACATCTCACTGGGCTTGTCCCCTCTTACCATGAGCGCATTAAGGAGCGCATGACTTTCTATCCGTTCACCGTTTCCTAGTTTCTCCCTCCTCACAAGGCTTCTGCAGCCTGCTTTTTCTTCCAACTGTAGCCTTTAAAGGAGAATAAATTTTTCAACAGACATTACCGACCCTCTTAGTAAAGTGAATGAAGTCAAGCATCACAAGGATGCTTTTCCTGTGTGGATTCATGAAGCAAGCTGAAGTCATGCAGGAAAACCACCAGGAGATGGCACCCCCAACCCCAGGAGATGCCCTGAAGCTTCCCAACATATTTTCAGTCAGAAACGGGTAAGGGCCTCAAGTTACAGCAGGGGAGGTTCAGGTTGGAGGAGAGGTGAGGCATTGGCACAGGTTGTCCAGAATGGTCGTGGAGTCAACGACCCTGGAGGTGTTCAAGTTACATAGAGATGTGGTGGGCACGTGTTTTGTGGGCACGGTGGTGTTGGGCTGAAGGTTGGATGAGATGAACTTACTGGTCTTTTGAAACCTTAATGACTCTATTGACTTAATATATGACTATAATCTATTGATTTAATATGACTTAATGACTAACAGTAGAGCACATGCAAAGGATGGTGAAGAAACACATCTGTTGAATATAGAACTACTCTATCAAAATTGCCATCTCTACCCCCAAATGTGCACATATAGTATATGTACAGAGGTAAAGAGTGGTGAGAGTTATTTACAATGTTTTTGGAGACTCTGTATTGGGTTTTATCTTTGTCATACTACAAGTAGCTAAAAAAAAAATTGCTGAGAAAAACTGCTGCAGGAATAATTAAGTAAATTATATTTTGAAAGCCTGAAGCTTGGTAAAATTAGATACAACTAAACCCAAATATGCATAAATGAAGGTGTTCAGTACCATCAGCTACAAAACTGTTACTGACTGCACCCATAATCAAAATTTATATGAAACCACAAATATTCTGAAGATATTTATCTTCTCAGACACCATCACAGTTTCATATCAGCTGGATATTTCAAAAAGTGCATTTTTCTCATTATTGCCACTAATGCACTTTCTTTCTCATTTATCATGAGATGAATGAAATTAGATCTCTCTTCTAATCCCTTTCAGTATTGAGAAGCATTAGCGTGGTAATGTAATTGTTGCTCAGTAAATAAATTTTATAAATGAATCAACAGAAATCTTGTTTAGGTAAGAACTCAGTGGGCTTTTTTTCATTTTCTGTGAAGGATTTCTTCTGGGTTTATCCATGCATGAAACATTTACATGATCGACGCATATGAAACCATTCCAACAAAACTATTTTGGTGGAAGGAAGGAGGGCCAAGGAAGACATCATCTCTTTTTCAATATTAAATGTAAAAGCAAATTCGGAAATTTCCAGCGGCGAGGAGAAGCAAAAGAGATGTAGCTCTGCAGATGCTGCACAGCCCATTTGATAAACCTCCAGCAGGTTAAACAAACACTCAGTGAACGGGCAAGACTATAAATGATACAGCAACTGCAGTCTCACATCAAACATGAAAATCAGCAAATGACTTTGCAGATATAATAAACACCTCAAGTGCGGAAAAGCTCACTAGTCTGTGATCTGCATTTCACAGGTCAGAGCACTTGCTTCTCCTAGGAAATGACCCACAATGCTAACCATAATATTTGTGACAACAGAGGTCATCATTAATGGGTTTCTAAATGTTAAGAATATCTCCGGTGGCAAAGCTGAGCTTTCAGTGCCGATTTAAAAAAGCACACAGTAAAAGTGTCTACGAAACAAATGCAAATGGAGGAAAAAGCACTTTTGTAGATGCAAACTTCAACTTCCTACCTCTGCATTTTCTGATGCATAGATGCACATGTACATTACTTTCAGATTTTATTTCTGTAATGAGCTCTTTTTTTTTCCTACAATGAGAACTACAAAAAAGGAAGGGGATGAATTTGTGGTTGTTTCCTCAGGCAAAATGTGCTTTTTTATCTACAAAACCAGTTAGCCAGAAGACTACTTAACATTCTGGTAAGGAACAAAGGATTAGGCAGATAACGCTGCATCTGTGAAACCTGAGTGCTTATGAAACCTGAAGTGAAAGGCAAGACAGGTTTGCGATGAGGCTGAGGACGGTGATGGGAGTAAGTTACACAGTGTTGCTGGAAAATTGTGGAAGTCCCTTGGCAAACCTCTTCAAGGGGCCTATAACAGAACTGCATCAGAAAGCAGACGGGATCGCTTACATCACTGTGGCTTCCCTGGCACTGGAGCCTGGAGGGCACCTACGGAAAGTATGGGATGGGGTAAACTGTAGGCATGAGAACAGCTGATTTGGAACACACACTGTCTTGTCAATGCCATGTTAATCACAGGGGAAAACAAAACTCTGGAGATGGGTCTGCGTGTAGAAAAACTTCCATCAATGGAGATGGATTATCTGTCCATCACCTCTGTTGGTCACCGTGCAGCTGGCTCAGATTGCAACAGCTGGGCTACAGCCAGAAAAACCTGAGAGCCGTTTTCTGTCCTGAGCAATGGTATTAATGAAACTTTTATCCTCATATCACATCACAGGTTTGAATTTTTTATTTAATCCATGTGGATTTCTTTTTCATTTCCTCCTATCTCCCTGTACTTCTTTCTATACTGCTGTATTATTTCTAGGATTATCTTGTAAAAGAAAAATAATACACAGTGTCTATTCTGCTATTACATTACACTGTACAGACCTTTTTCTTGTTTAAATTGTAGCGTACCACACTCACACATTATATTCAGCTAGTGCAGTTTTATACTAGCAGCTCAAGCAAGTCATAAAGGTATCACATGTTCTGGCTCTATCTAACCTACACTGGATCCTGGCATTACATATAATTTAACGCAATTATTTTTTTTTTCTCATAGCAAGGTATTCTTGTTTTCAGGGTTAAACTGATATTTCTGCGTGTTACCACAGAACTAAAACCATACCAAGGAAAGTCCTGAGGTCTTTTAAATTCTTTGGTTTCCAGCTGACCTACATCTGAGCTAATGGGTTGAGGGCAGCAGAGAAATCCCTCAGGAGAGCCACATTTGGTATAGCCTGAGACACAACGCGAACATTTTGCTGCACAGCAGGCTGGGGGTCAGGGAGGAGGAACATGGCATTCTTCTGTGTTTTTATCAACAGATGATGGGACCTGAATGTGTTCAGAGCCAATGGACAGAGCAAACTGTGTTGCTCCTTTCATCTGCAACACATACTGTATATCTGAACATCACAGAGGCTGAAAATTCCCAGGGCGTTAATTACTGCTGTTACTACAATAATTTATTATGTCATTATTTCTCCTAGGAATATTTTGTGTTCTAAGTCATTACAGAGGATGCTACATCATGCAATAATTTTCTTTTCTTTTTTTTTTGGTAGCAGCTCTGTAAATATCATCCTTGCAAGGCATTTTATGATTTTTTTGCTTGCATGTGCTCCATTCCAGCTCAGTAGTTCACAATTCAGCACACAGCAAAATTAAGTTTGTTAACATTTCATATTTACACTCAAATTCTGTCACCAAAAATGAGGCTGCAAGACTGATAATAATGGAGATAGCAGAGCTAGAGCAGTGGATTCACCCAGGGCTGCATATCCATTCTGTGTTTCCCCTTCAGCTGGATGGTGAGCTGTTTTTGAGATCAAACACAGCACCAAAATAGGAAAGCTGTACTATATAGCATGCTTCAAAGAATCAGGTACACTGGCAAGAGGGTGCACTACTCATGTATGTACAAAGGAACTGAAAAATCTGGTCAGTTTAGTTTCAGGCTTCAAAGTCTTGACAATTTTCCTTCAGAGCAGAGTGACCTACTTTAACAACCGACCCGTTAATGCAACTGTGCAACTGCGTACATGCAAATGATTAATAATCATCATCATATCTTAGAGAGGAACATGGGCTCCCATGGTGGAGAAAACATCAGTGGAATACTTTATAACACCAGGTTGGACTTTCCTGCAGGGTTGGTATGTACTCTCACTATAAAAACAATCTGCCTGTTCAGCAGAGCAGACATCACTGTGGGGTAGGAGGATGCTGGGTGAGCTGCGGGTGGGTGCAGCAGCTCCGGGGTTCTCAAGACTGGCTGAGTGGGAACATGAGGGCTTTGTGGGATCAAAGGCAGCGTGGTGAGGGCTCAGACATGAAGGAGCACTGGCTGGGGGTATAAGCAGTGCAGGAGGCAGGCAGCTGTGCTGTTCTGTCTCAGAAAAACAGAAACTTCCTCTGCTTGAGAAATACCCCCACTGTGTCCTCTCTTATTTGGTGCCGATTCATTGAACAGGAGTTTTGTATAGAGAGCGAGAGCCCCAGGGCTGTGCTTTTCCAGCTAGGCCCTAACTCTGGATTCACTTAGTTCCAATGGCCATCCCAGAGCACAACGTGTACTAAGGCTGTTCTGAGCCCCTGAACACTTCACACTTCTAGAACTCTTCCATAGTGCAGAAGTCTGCATCAGTAGATGCAAGAAGTAAAAATGACTATCTATCCAATCTAATGTCAAATAGATGGGGCAAAAATAAGCTCTTCCCTTAAAAATACTCTTTTGACCCAAGCGAAACCGTTTGCAGAGTTTAACTAAAACTTCTCATGGTTTCAGCCACCAGAAAAAAAAAAAAACAAAACAACATAGAGAAGTTAGAACATTTCAGCTCTTCAAAATTCATTTCATTTTTTTCTAATAAAAACTCCTTAGGATCAATAAGAAGCGCTTACAGAATTGGGCTAAAACCAAAAACTCCTCCTGCTTCAGGTTTTACAAAATATTTTAATCAGCCTCAAATTTACGGTGTCATTTTTTTTCTTACACGTAATTATTTTCATGCCTGTGTGATTCTGCTCTGGGTTTCAGCAAGTGAACTGAAAAGAGACAAATAAATTCAGCAAGCAATTTACACGGTATTAGTGTCGGCAGATTTCTCCATGTTGTCTCAATAGATAAGAAGGCATTGGATTTCAGTCCAGACAGCATGGGAAAAGCCCTCTCCAGACCTGCCCACATTCAGCACCCCAAAAAGGCTCATCTTTAGCTTATGTTTTCACAATGCCATCAGCTTTTGACATTGTATCACTACTGCTGGAATATTTATGCTCTACATAAAGCTCTCACCAGTGGCAGGCAACCACAGGGAAAAACATCCCTGATTCAAACTCTATTGATCCTGAACTTGCCCTGCACTAAGCACACATTCAGCCTTTGGCACACCAGTGGTAGCTCAGGAATCCACAGGAACCCCTCAGCCATCTAAATGTAGATATCAGCCAATGAGAGCACTAGATACTTCATCTTTAAATGGCAGTTGCTTCCAACTGCATCTGTGATACTGAGGGAAGGGTCTCACCAATTAGCTTAAAAACACATTCTTTGTATTCACGTGTCTAACACCAGTCTGGCAGTGATAGTTTCCTGGGTGAGGTGCAGCATGAATCCCCATTGCCTCCGTAGCCAATGATATAGGCACAGTAAAAAGACAGGTTCATTACATGAGGGTTGCTCTGAAAGTAACACTGATGACAACACTGACAAATAGCATTTTGTAGCTGAGAATTTGCTCTATCAAGTAAGTGTTATCATGCTCTTTGTATCATTGTAGTTTCCATGGAAATAAATGGGAGGCACTGCTTTCAGACCACACTATGCACACCAGTTAAGTCTAAATTTCAAGGTTCAGAGAAAAAAATACATTTGTTTCTTGTTTTGCACAAGACTGCTTGTCATGTTGATGCTGACTTAAGCCCTCCTTTTACAATTAAGAAATCCTGATGGCAAACCTAAAATGTTTCGAAGAATCATTTATATATAATTACAACACCTTCACATTTGCAAGGTTAAGTCCAGGCCTCAAACTGCAATCATATGAATGCCCATAATTTAAATTAACTATAATTTCATCAATTCCGTAAGTCCCTTTGAATGGATCCGTTGCTTGTTGATTTTCTGCCATGTGAAGACATGATAAATATGACATGTACCCTCATCACATGAATAATGTATTCTGCATCTTAAGTGAGCCAGATCTGTGCCAGAGAGAAGCTTAATCCATTCCCTGCTTCCGGGGATGAAAGGAATTAAACTCAGTGCACTGATTTCACAGTTTGTGCTCATTTGACTTTAATTATAAAATGATTATTTCAACCTTTCTTTCTTCTTTTTTTCCTGTAAAATAAACCAAGTCTGAGATCCACGTAACCTCTACAGAATTACGTTGCTTCTTTGTGCATTTGGTCTTTGCTCATCAACATTGCTCCTTCAATACAGTTACACAGGCAAGGATAAAAACAACATATTGGGGTTTACAGCTAATACAGCAGTTTCACACCCCGCAGTGATGAAAGGACTTGCTTTTTTTTCATATCTGGCCAAAAGAAGCAGCACTGGAATCCTCTTAAGTGAATATAAATGTTACAAGAAGGAACCTTCAGCAGGCACAGGGAGATGTCACAATCTTGTGCTACACTGGAAGACTGAGATCACATATCCTGGAAATACATATTCGCTTGCATCTTCTCACAGAATATTTAAATGTGTGCAAACCAAAGGGTAGGATAATTTACCTTAAGAAAAAGAAGAAAAAAAAAAGAAGATTTCTCCTGGCTGTAATGACCAGAACATTCCTTGGGAATAGGGCAGGACATCTGCAGTCTGTGTCTCAGGAATGACAGAACATCAAGTGGCTTGGACAGTTATGTTGCCAAAGGTACTGCCAGGACTCAAGCCAGAAAAAAAGCACCTTGGGAATGTAATATTGAATCAGGCAGGTGTCTGGGGGAAATAGCACCGAATGCTTTCCATATCGCATATACCCTCCATGCAAGGATTACTGACATTAACTCCTGCTGACATCTCTCCATCCAAGTTTAGAAGAATTTACCAGAGTCATTGTATAGCACCTTCCCTTACCAAAGTTGTTTAGAGCCGACCTACATACTGTCAGAAGTCAGATCCCGACCCCAAGCAAAACCAAAAGCAGCTGCAATACTTTCTGTCTCAACCTAACGTTACTAGGGATTACAACTGGTACTCATCCTGCTACCAAAATGCTTTGGTGGAATGTGTCTGCATCTGTGGCAAAAGAACCAACAGTGTGGATAAACTGTTCACAGACAAGTAAGATTAGATGCTATTTAGAAGGCCAAATTTTCTAAGTGTCAAAAGGGATATAAAAGTTCAGTGGATGTTTCCAGAAACTTTCAGTTAAACTCCTAAGCACTGGTCACTTCACAAAATACTGCTTAGTTTTATAAAGGTATTCATGCATCTAAATTCACAATATTCCTTGTGCTAGAATGGCAATTCATCAAGGCATGAAAACATTATTATTGCTATTATTTATTATTGCATCAGCTCAATGTCATTTATATAAACATCTTCACAACACTGAAAAGTGAAAAACACACAGAAGAACACACAAAATGACAAACAGTATATCTCAACAAACACTTGTCAGTGCCGCCTCTCTCAAGTAACTGACACACACAGCACACACAGAATCACAGAATGGTTTGAGTTGGAAGGGACCTTTAAGATCCTCTAGTTCCAACTCTCCTGCTATAGGCAGAGACACCTCCCTCTACACCAGGTTGCTCACAGCCCCATCCAGCCTGACCTTGAGTGCTTGAAGGAGCATTCACAGCCTCACTGGGCAACCTGTTCAGTGTCTCACCACCCTCACAGTAAAGAATTTCTTCATGATATCTAGTCTAAATCTACCCTCTTCCGATTTAAAACCATTTTCCCTGCCCTGTTGCTACCTGCCGTTGTAAGAAGTCCCATACTGGTTTTCCTGTAGACCCCCTTCAGGTACTAGAAAGGTCACCTCAAAGTCTTCTATTATACACATAAACACTAAAATTCCAGAATATGAGGTTAATCTTTTAAGAACGTAAGAACGTCAGAAATATTCATTTTGAGCAATAGTAAGTCATCAAACTCTCCTAACTCTCTCACACACATACACTTACATACATTTGCACACAGGGCATCTGTACAATCTGTACTTTGGCCCTTCAGAAACAATTCAGTTACTGTGATGAGATCTGAGCCTGGAAATGATAGAAGTCTGAGCTCCATCCCTTGTATCTATAACCTCTGAGAAGTATGTGTGACTTTGTTCAATAATAAGGCCACAGAGTGCACAGAATATGATTATTATTCATTAGAAGGTGGGTGACATGACCTTATAGTTTCTGATTTCTGTTGCCATATGTCTTCCCTTCCATTCGGAGGCTACTGTTCTTGAGGTGAGAATGGCAACATCAGTTATTCCGCCTGTGCACAACCTTTGTCAGTGTTCATTCGTTTTCATTAGCCAATTCCTAAATTCTTCTTAAGGTGAAAACTCCCTTATATTCCTGCACAGTACATATAATATTGCTGTTCATGGGCACATTGTGCAGACTCATTTGAAGTAATTAAAAGACACAGAGGCTTGAATATCCCATTGATCTGGTGGCTCCAGCTCTGTGTGAGTGTATGACAGAATCCACAAGGATGATGTATGTATGGCACAAAACCACACACAGATTCGACTTCTGACAGCATTCAGGATTGGAAATATGAGCCAAACTCCCTACATCACTGAAGACAGATATAAAAGAACAGATTTCTCAGGGCCTGTGATGAAAGGACTGTTGCGATCAACATGTGAAATCTGCTGCAAAGGGCAGATGCAGAGATGTTCCTCATACTGCAAGCCCCAGGGAATTTAACCATGTAAACTCTTACAGTTCCAGTGGAACTTTCCTAACAAAGTACTTACTGGCACCTATACTTCATTTGCTTTTTATAACGAGTTTAAGTTTGATTAGTATTACTTTGCTGTTCACAAACCACATGTTATAAAAAGCAAAGCAAGTCTTACCTGGAATACTCTGTCTCCTCACAGACAGTGCTCCATCAGGTGTCCTTGTCTGGTTTGCAGACTTTGTGTAAGGACTCTCATCTAAACAGAAACAAGCAAAGTTGCAGTTACTGATAAATACAGTGCTAAAAACAACAGAATTTTTTAAAATCTAGTTATTGCGAACTAGCAGTGAAGAGTACAAGAGCTAGATGAGGATGGATATTCTGAATTCTGACTCAATACTCAATGCCATGTCTAGCTTCAAAGATAATGGCTCTGAATAACAGAGCGGAAAGGATGAGGTAAAGCTCAGATCAGAGACAATGGTTTGTTGATGACAGCCTAGATATACAAAGCCCTTTTCAGTCTTGAAGTAAATATAGAAACTTTCATTTTCCTCACGTTAAGAAGCTTCACGTGTCAAAGACTCCAGTGAGAGAAGGCCCTTCCCTATTCAGAAGTATTTTCAGAACCTTTTGAATATTCTGGCTGTAGAGATGCCCTCCTTTTCTTTTGGGATCTGACATGGGACACTTCATTTTTCATACTAACAACTGATTGGAGAGCATATCAGAAAGCAGTTGCCCAATAGACCAAGCATGTCTGAATGAAGCATGATGAACAGCACTGTAGCAGCCTGTGCTAAAGCAGCAGGTTCTGTTCTCCAGCTGGTCAACATGGAGACATCAGAGGCTGCTGCTGGTGGGCAAAGCAGATGAGCTGTCTATCAGAGGCAGCATGAGGCAGAGGTGAGGCACTTGTGCATCCCCCCTCCAGAGTGATCATGAGGAAAACCATCAGCCAAATATTTTTCCTTCATGGACCAATAAGTTTATAATATGTGTATTAATGTGGATACAGAAACAAGAAAGCTGAATGAGGTTTTTGTTTTATTTTAAAGGCAAAACATTTTTGCAAGGCCACGTATGTTGACATACATAAATGCAGCAAGTAACAAAGATCATATACCGGTGAAATATTTCAATAGACAGATATCATTGTTTTCTCTACAGGAAATGAACTGCCATTGCTTTGGGATTATATTGTTACAAGGAGAAAGAGTAACAGGTTTGGTTATACTGCATGTTAATACAAGCTTGAAGAAAATAAAGCTGTCAGCTACCTGATGTACAGCAGAATGAAAGAATATTAGCGCAGACACAGCTACAGAAGTTAAGAAAAAGGCAGACATATAAGTGGAAAATCTAATATTGTAGCATATGCAGTATATACATATCCTTATGGAAGTTAGAAAGAAAAAGGAAAGAAAGAATGAAAGAAGTGAACAAGAGGTTCTAAAGAAGCAGGATCATCTCTTTTCTGCCACAGAAGAGGCACAGCTGAGCTAGGACTCAAGCTAAAGGTCTCTGAATAGCGTAACTAGCTCCTATCAATACCAAAAATTGGGATCATCAATAACGTGACTGAGGTGTCACACATATTATTCTTCATTCACAGGCACTGAATGTGACAGCAGATACTGCGAGACATGCATTTTTCTGTTAAAAAGTGGACAGGAAACATAATACAGTTTCTGAGGAACTGATGGATGGTGATGATGTTTGGGCCTTATTTGCATGCGTGTCCTCCCTATGAAAAAATCTATCAACTCATGGAACAAACAGCTTTCTTCTACTCAGATCTGTACATTTGCATTATTTTCATCAGATTGGAGAGAGGGTAGAAAGGAGAGATGAACGTCCACAACAAGACCTTTTCCACTGAATCTTTGTCAGGAGCAAATGAATAAATCAGCTGCAATCTTTTGCTGGAATAGAATTTTCCCCAAAGTGCTCTATAGTGGGAGTATACGTGGTTATCCCAAGTTCAGAAAGAAGGACGAGCCTGCAAATCTTTCTGGTTAATGGCACCAGGGAGGGAAGATGAGTGTGCATTCAAATTACTTGCAAGGCAGCAGGAACAAAAAGTCTTGTATTTTGCACGTAGTAACAGGCAAGTATGAAAGACAGCTCAGACTCCTTATTTGTGGGTGCTGGCATTTAGGTTTAGCACTGAAAACTTGTCAGGTATTTCTGTGGTTTATATACTGTTAGATACTGTAGGGATGTAATTAAGTTACGTTTTTTAACCTGTCTATAGATTTCCACAGCAAACAAAGTGGCATAAGAGATTGCTTCATAAACTTTTGAACCCCATTAACACAATATATGTCCAGTTATTACAGAGGAAAAACAACGAGTCATTGCCTCACTGGTGGGTGGGGAAGTTTCACTTTGCTGCAAGTCCCAAAGACAGGAAAGAATTATCTTTCAGTGCCCGTTTAAGAGCAAAATCACAATGTGAAATAATGAGAAATCACTGAATAGAAGTCGCAGAAACAAAGGAAAACAAATACAACTAACTGAAGAAGGAATACAAGCACTGCCATTATTTGAGACAGAAGATTACTATAAATATAGATGCACAAGTAGATACCATCCTAAAGAAGAGAATACAGTAAAGAGACAAGAAAGCCCTGGTAGTCCTGAAATGCCAGACACCATCATACTGTCAAAAAAGGATAAATTTGTTTGTCTGCATTAGCAAAGTTATTTGTATGGCAACAAGAGTTTACAAATCAAATCATAACTTATGCCCCATCTGCTGGAGGGGACCATTCTTAGCAGGGAAGATTTTTGCAAACATGCAAAAACACCTCCTGGTATCATTGCTTGGAGGGCTTTCTTCAAATGCTCTGTGATTCCAGCTTCACCCTCTACAGCACAGACTCCCTTGAGATGAAACTCAACCCAGTGAGCCAATACACTAAAAAAGTAAAGGAGAAGAGTGTGAAGCATGCCCTAGAGGGAGATAGCAACTTGGAATTAGGTAAAGGTGAGATATATGTAAGAAGCCACCTACACAAAGTGGACGAGGAAATAGGATACATTCAGAAGCATAAATCTTAGGTAGCTACACCACTAGTACTAAAATAATCTGATCACCAGTGGGGAGAGGGATGTAGCCTGTGACAAACCTTCAGGCTGAGTAGCCCTTCTGCTGGATGCCATAGCCCTGGCTGGGGCCAGCACATGGGGAGCTCCCCACCCCTACTGGCTCCTACAGAAATTGCAATGCTGGGGTTTGTGATTCCAACCTTGCAAACAGCATTGCTATGTGGATGCAGTCCTGGAACTGCTTTAATTACATCACTGTTGGTTTTTTTTTCTTCTCCCAATTTCTTTTGGCTAAGGAATTGAACAGCCCAGAGTAACCAATTTCTAGTAGTCAGTCGGTCATATCAAGGTGACTGCTATGCCAGTAGATCTCTTAGCCTAGCGACTGAAGGAAACAAACCCTCTTATACTGCTAGCAGGTGAGCTCATTTTCCCCTAAAATTTCTAGTTCGTGTATTTTCTGTAGTTGTAAATGTGCAATAGTGAACAAGTTGCCTGCTGTGCTAATTCCTCCAGTTCCTGCTGTAATGCCTTCCGGTTACTGAGATCCAGAACCAGAAAAGTGAAATCGTCAGTTTGGTTTCTCTTTACACTCATCCTCATGAATACAACAGCTCCAACTACAAGTAACTACAAGTAACAGTGTCTAGCATATCACCCTTTCAAAGCTTTGCACACAGTTCTGCTAATTAAAGACTGCAAAGATAATGATCAAGTGAATAGATAAGCAGTTCCACTGCTTGCAGTTACTTCTGTAGGCCTATTGCTGTTACCTATTGCCTGTGAGGCAGATAAACAACTCTTTGCACTCTCCTGCCTGTTTTTAACCAGCTGGCATCTCTCTCTGTAATTGAATGATTCATTCTTCGAGTCAGGGACCATGCTGTGACCTGTTTACATCATTCTTCATCGCTCCTACTACACAGGGGGACCTCTATCCAAGACTAAGGGCTCTATACACTCTAGCAAACCAACAACAATGTAATCCTATAAAGAGGATATATGTGTGTGTTGTCCAGTGTATAAGTGCTTGGGACTGCGCTAGTAAAATGACCATTCGTAATCTTTAGATATTTGCTGTATTCAGGTTAATATCCTTTGAACGGTATCAACTGGGGACACATAAGAGGGAACTAGGAAAGTCTAAAGATATTTCCTCAAGAGCTAAGTCCAGGCATTCCGTGTATCAGGAGGTTTATGATCATTGGAACATTTGCGTGTTCCTCAAGAGGGCTGTGAAAGCTATTGACACAAGAATGCTGTTTATAGTTGTAAAGGCTACAAGCACTCTCCCTTGTGCCAGTCTCACAACTAGTTGGAGGATCGGAGGAGGCATGCTCAACTTGTAACTCATGAACCCAGAAAACGTGCCCACATCCTGTGCTGCATAACTCTCATTTTTCAAAAGCTTTCTTATTTATGTATAATTATGGGATAAGCTGTACTTTGCCAAGGAAGAATTGTTTTTAGAATTTAACCATGTGTTTCTCAAGCAGACTTCAGAACTCAAGCACGTAAATTTGAGATGCTGCATATATGCTC
The DNA here is from genome assembly GCF_054131305.1 of Coturnix japonica. Lineage (NCBI taxonomy): Eukaryota > Metazoa > Chordata > Aves > Galliformes > Phasianidae > Coturnix > Coturnix japonica. Next base: position 30,998,909 of record NC_140663.1, read on the forward strand.
CTTACTGTTCCTTTCCTAAGTATCTCCAATCAGTGTGAGACCCAAGACTTGACAAGAAAGTACACTACAACTTCAGCTTGCTCAGCGTACTGGAGGAGTAGGATTGCCTGCATGTGTTGTTGCTTGCACTCCTTATGATAACAGGCATCTACGCTAGTAGTGAATCACATACCTATGCAGAGGATGGCGACATACCAAGTTGTAAAGATGATGATTATGGCTGAGAGAACATCCTTGAGAAGATTTGTTTATCAAAAACTAAAAGCACGAACGTCCCACGTACTGCTTCAGGCATTTCTAGATCTGCAATGTCACATTCACACTCAAATCTTCCATATAAAGAAATTACCATATCCACTTCTGAATAAAGAGCATTCTTCATTAAAAGCAACAGATTTACACAAACCCTGCTTGTGCAGCATAAATTATCACAGGTTCCCATACTTTACATGTCTGAAACACAACCTAAATGTCACCTTTAAATGGTATAAGATTAGCACTCTCTAAAAGCATTATTTCTGGCTTAATATTGTACCTGTGATAGCTGGTAAATTCTGAGCTACAGCATCCTTTGTTATTCCCACATTCTGCAGCTGGAAGCTTTCACAGATAAAAATAAACACGTACCCACTGATGCCTGTAAGTTTAAAATCTGAGGGGCATCCACAGAATCATTCTTCTAAACTCAGATGTTGGAACAGTGACTCAAATCTCAGTCTCACATTTACAGATGAGTACCCAAATTCCCAACTTCACTATCATTCCACCTTTCTCCCCCTGATGAGTGTTTTATGTATGTAATATGAAGTAAATTTAAAGCTCTTCCACAATCAATTTGGAGACTTGAATTGGATGAAGCAGAGAAAATCTGAACTCAAGATCCCCTCAGTAGCCCAATCACTATAAAGGTATGGAAAGCAAAGTCACCAGGATCATTCTAAGAACACCTCTGATCTCACATAAGCTCATCTCTTATATTGCAGACCTTTGTTTCTGGCAAAAATACTTGAACATATTTTCTCTGTTCTGCTAAAAATTCTGAATAATATAATTTTCAGGTAAATCTACAGCAATGGGAAGGGAAAAAAGAATATCACAAGGGAAGCTGGTATATAGTTATCAAATTCTACCATTCACATTGCCCTGTGGCTTCCAGTCACAGTCAGAAGAGAAATATCAACACTAAATTCTTTGAGAAAGCTAACGGACGATATCTGAGAGCTGAATTACATGAAGAATAATACTACTCAGACCTTTTTTTTAATACTTCAAGCATACAAAGTCATTATGTGTCCTAAAACTCTGGTAAGTTTTACAGCACATTGAGGTGTAAGTGTGATCTAAGTTGAACATGCTTGAGAGGATAAAGCAAACAAAATTTGCTGGGAAGGGGAGAGTACTGGGAATTTCCCTTTGGCTGTTGATGGGAGATTTGGCGCGAAAGTTTTTAGCTTGGCGTAACTTCATCCTTAGAAACTGCTATTGACAACAACCGAGAAAAAAGTATGTTGGAGTGTGTCTTCCTGTAAATCAAGAACATTCTATAAGATTTGCTTTTAAATAATACAAGAGTCGAGAGCAAAATTAACAACCTGGATTGTTCGTGGTTATCAGGATGTTCTTCCTGCTGCATCGAAGTGGGATGGACTACTAACAGTTGCAAGAAGAGAGAAAATTGGCTAAGTTCTTTCAGTAGAACTATAATGCACAAATTTTTAATGCATACGCTTCATGAAACATCAAAATGTCAACAATCGTCTTAGCCTGTATGCTAATCCTTTCAGACTTGTTACGGAAGCTCCGACCATGAAAGAAAGCATTAATTTCTTCTACTGGTGCAGAGGAATAATGATTTTTCAAGTTCCTTTCACAGCTATGGCTTCAGTCACTTCCAATGAGAATGGATATTTCAAATGGCAATGCCACTTTTCAATGTAATGCTTAGAAATACTGAAAATTTCCTGAGAGCTGTATGTAACAGTCATTAACAAACTAGGCTCTAAGTAGGACAAATATAAATGTATTTAATCTTAATCCTTTCTAATCAAACTCTCTGCTCAGTGCACTCCAGCACTCTTTATTAAGAAAACATAGGGTTTCAAGTGATTCTGTTAGTGGCATAGAATTATGAGAGGGATGAGTTATTATTGCTGCACTGGTAATTTCCCTTCCTATATTTAACCGACTACCCCCTTCATTTTCCCACAAACTAAATTTTAACAGCTATAGCAACCAATGAATGACTGTGTTATCCCTGTACAGTGAAAATGTATTCAATTTTATTATACTTTATGTAAATTTAATTATCTTTTTTCTGAATTATACGATTTCTTATCATATTAGCAGCTCAGTTTTAATCTAGAAGCAAGAGTAGGGTACTGTAACTGTTCATAACCGTGAAGCCATTTCCTAAAGATATTTACAACACCTCATCAAGCCTGATGGCTTGAAAAATGATCTAAATATCCTCTAAGTTTGCTTGTCTACAGTTAATTTCCTAAGCCTGTGCTTAGATACCTGAGTGCAAATCCTTGGTCTCCTAACTGGCATCCAAAACACACCATGCCTGCAGACTGCTGGAAACGTGTCCCTAGAGATATTAGCACATGGTGAGATTCACTTCAGTGGATTGTCAAATGAGGAATTCAATGTAAACAATACCTCAACCACAACCTACTTCAAATCTGACAAGTATGTCTTTTTGTTTATACAGCATCAAGTATTTGTTCAGGGACTAAATGGAATGCCATTAAACAATCATTACTGAATCATTATGTGATTTTAGGATTCACTGCAAGTTTCATTCCGTTGTCTTGAGCTTCTGCTTATTGTTTATGGAAATCGTATCATCATTGTGAAATATGGGTGGTTTAATCAGAGCTGCTAGAAACTGAAAAAGTTGGGGAATTTAAAAGGCTTGAAGAAAAAAAAAAAGGAAACTCTTTCAGCTCTGAGACAGTTCAGGATTTTTCTGCACATATAACTTCTGTAGATAATCTTACACTATGTGATGGGGCTGTAAGCCATTCCATTTAAAAGGAGCAGATCCTAAGTGATGCAGATCTTGCTGACAGGAAATGTTTCCAGATATTCAAGCTACACTTTCTGTTCTCATGGTTTGCTGAGAGTGGCGTTTTGGTTCTAGACAGATTTTATGGTCCTTTCTGTTTGTGTATTTGGGAGCATCAGATCTCTCCACATGCTGGCATTGGGTGAAGCAGATCAACACACATCAACTTCCTGGAAAGACACACCTGAAAACTGTTTTCTTTGTGATGCTCTAGTTCTTAAGATATTTGATTACTTTGTTTAATGGCGATAAATTCAATTACCTTGTTTAGAAATGCTAAATCAGCGTCCCTTGTAAAACGCAGACCAAATCTCATAGAGAAGCACCAGTGCCAAGACGACAATAAAAATTCCCACAGGTCTCCTTGAGAAGGGAGCTGGGTAAAGGAGCAAGACCTGAACCAAGGCCAAGGGGCAGAAAACCAGACTGCATTAAGGCCTCACCTCATAGAAAACTCTTAGGAACACACACTTTTGAAGCTTAACAGTGACCTTAATGTTACCTTTTATCCTCTCTGCCCTTGGTTCTCTACTCCTGCACATTCTGTCCCCATGCTTCCTTAGCTCAGTCTTGGCTGAAGTCTTCCCTGCAGACTGACTGTTTGAAACTTAAAAAACATAAGTTATGTATGGAACTGCTGTTAGATCCTTTTAAAGCTCTCTGATTTTTTTCCCTTGAGGGAAATAAAATTGCATATTCCTCCTTTGCATCAGTACATAAGTGGATAATAATCTTCTAGGTGTACTCACAGGAAAGACACCTACCACATTCTACCTGTGCAGACCACCATGTAAAGCAGATGAGAAACACCTATGCAGGCTGCCAGCTCAGCAGTAGTCTGAGATGGCTGGGAAATGAGGATATCAGCTAGGAACTTCTACACTGTGGACGCAGAAGTTATTTGTGTCCGTTTTAAGGGGAAGGCAATGACACGAAGTAACAGCTGAGACAGCAGAGACTGCCACTCAAGCTGCATCAAAAGTACATAAAATACATCACACTTCAGAGAAAACAGGAATTTAGTTTGCTTCTCAGAAAATAGAAATGAGCGAAGTCACAACACTGTGTTCAAAGAACAGCATGACATTCAAAGACAAAAGTTAGAAATGGTAATTTCTTTCCATGAGGTTACTTATCTTGCTTTCATTCCAGAGCTATACTAATGTTATTAGCAGTAAATTCTATCATGTTTTTCAGCCTTCTTGTGACTGTAAGTATCTCTAGCAATAAGATATCCATTACTTTCTTCTTCTGACTGCTCCACAGGATCTATCAGCTCTCACAGCTGGAAAATATTTCCCTCTGTCAGTCTACAATTTTCTTCTCTTGCTTTAACTGCCACTCTATTACTCCCGATTACACTCTTCTCCTCTTCAGAAGACCTCATATAAACCACTCTCAAGTACTGCTTATTCTCCGTGAGATCACACAGATTAGTGTGCTTACTGCTGCTGACCAGGATCCTACCAGTTCTTACTGGGCATGGCTTACCACAAAGATTGGCTGCACTTGTCACAGCAGCGTTGGTGCACACACTGATTTTATATTGGGATTTCCATTTGGCAAAGAGTAACATTTGATACGTAAAATAATTCTAACACTGCCATCATGATTTTTATGATTTTTACTTATACTTCTGTGAAATAACCACCAACTCTCAGCCCTGGAAGAGTCCGTTCTCCATTTCTACAATGATTCTGTAGCAACTTTGGCTAAGTTTAGTCATCAGCAAAACTCTGCTGGTTTTAGAAACTGTGACAAGTCTGAACACAGAGTAGAAAAAGTCTTTTGATATAAAGTGCTGTGTACTTTTAGGAGTGGGAACAAAGCAGACTAACAAAGGGGATGTCAGCTTGACAAATCAATATATATATGCACATCTGTTTTGCTCAAAGCTCATATTAAGCCTCATCCACCTTCTGTGCTCTATCCAAGCACTCAGTGTTCCTGAAGACAAGTCTTTTAACCTGTCAGATAACAACTATTTGTCAGCGTCTCCTGAGCCCTATTAAATGGCAAAGCTTATTTTGGGCATGCAGCTGATTGTTTGCTGTATTCTTCAAATTCTGGAAAATGGTAATTATTAGAATTGCTTGCCCACACTTTGCCTGCACATAGCTCAGCTCTTGCCTGAGCATTTTATAATCCTATGGAAAATGCAGCAATCAAGAAACAGAAACAAATGGATACACAGTATTCATAAAAAATTACACTCCCATAACCTTCAAGAAGTCAGGTAAGTAAATTTTAATCAACGCAACAATCTTCCAAACTTTTTAACCAATGCTGTTTCTCCTTTAAGAATTTACAGCTGCACATTCCCTCTGCTTTTTTCTCCTAGAATTGAAGACAGTATCAACCTATGCATGCCACACGTGCAAAGCAATAAAAGGTGTGGATTTCACTTATTTGTTCTTCATCTTTTCAAACACTAAGATAACACTGAGGTACTTTAAATCATTTGCTATACTACCAGTGTATTGCCAGCGCCTCCAGATCCATCATAACATTGTGTGGGTGTGCAGGCAGGCGTGTTAGGCACATGTGTTTAATTTTAATGACAGACTTACTATATTTGTGAAATAATTTCAAAACAAAGAGAGAAAAAAATTAAAAATAATAGGAAACCCTACACATCAAAAATAGCTCAAACAAACAAGACAGCATCAGATAAAGGACCATACAAAAACATGGCATTTGAGGCAGATGCTCAAACAAACTGATGGGATCTGCCACTTTCTGAAGGTCAAGTAAGCCTCCATTTTGGCAGACTAACAATGGGATGATTGCCAGAGTCTAAATCACTCCATCACAGACTGTCTATGTCCTGTCCAGGTCATTATGATGAGGGAATGAGGGAATGAAAGCTGATTTTAGAAACCAGATTGGAATACAGGCAATTACTAGGACATGGTATATGAGACGTCAGACCCAAGCAAGTACTAAATACATTAATATTTGCTAACACCATGCAGGCAGTGAAACACATCTGTAGTACACTCCTGAAAAAAAAACATAAAGGTAAACCAAAAGACCACGCTGTTATTTCACAAAGGTGATATCTTCTTCATTATCTAAAATCTCCATAAGGAGAATCAGGTGCAGAATACAGCACAAATTCAAGTCAACTGCCATTGGGAAGGAAGAAAGAAAGAAACATTCAAGGCAAGAAATGACAGAAAATACCACAACTACAATTCCTAAGTGAGAACAGTGCAAACTAGGACAGTGGCTTTTAACCTGATGTCTATCAAGCCCTGAAAGATCAGATTCCTAAGCAGCATCTCTTGGAAAGTACCTAAGAAAAAAGACCACTTAGTGCAATCTAATTATGGAAAGTATCCATCAATGTGTACAATGCCACTAATTATCTAAACGGAGAAGAATGAAGCCATTAAGACCAATAGGCACAGCCAGCTGTCCAGGGCTGCACGGAGAGCCTAAAAGAAACCCACAGCTTCTGTGCTCCACAGCAAGTACATCTGGCCTCCAGGTCTGACCATGCCTGGAAGGTGTGCAATGCTTTTGGTTGGACAGAAATATAAATATTTCCAAAAAACATTTCATAAGAGGAGACAGGACAAGGGCAAGGGCTGTTAAGAGCAAGTATTGTCAATTCCTCTGATGGCTGTGAGAGGCAGCACCCATGCTGTGCTCTCAGCCTACCAGGCACACCCTGTGAAAGGAGGTGCTGCCCTTTGGAGGACAGGAGCAACACTTCTGGTGCAGAAGGGTACATGTAGAGCAGAAAGCATCAGCGGGGCAGGGTACAGTGCATGAAAGACAGAATAAAGCAAAGGCCAATGGTGGGAGTCAGCAGTGAACAAGCTGCACAGGGACAGAATAGAGAAAGAGCCTCCTGGGGACCCAGAGAAGCCCTAGTACAGTTTGCCATTGACCCATCAATAAATAAATACAACCTGTTTGGTCCAGAAATCTTGCTTGGTAGGGGGGAGGGAAGATCACTCACTAAAAATTAAAGGCCTACGTAGGTTTATCTTAAAATACCCCAGGCTCCATCAGTCACTTCCAAAAATAACCCTGAGAAAAATATTCCAAATGAAGTCTTTCAGCAGAAAAAAAATTGTCCTTCAATATACATAATATAGGACTTGCCTAAATTTCTTTTGTGAGGCTTATAAAACATCTCACTAAAAATTCCCTTGTCTCCTACACTCCACAAAAATTCCATTACTATTCCTATTTTCTTGTCTTAAGGAAATAAATAATAAGTTCACTGTCTGCAATATCTATGAGTTTTCAAGGTTGCTGATCACCTGACATTTCCATGCAAAGTATAAGCCCCAGAAGAGCTGTTCCTGGGGAGCTGTAGGGCAGCTGAGCTGGTGCTACTGACCCTAGTCTATCTGCACCATATTGGGTCAGGGTTCACCCTAAAAACTGTGCTCCTTCTCACCAAACAGCCCCAAACAAGCAGCGCCTGCACCTTGTACTCTTGCAGTCTCAGCCTGCAGGCAAAGGAGGGCTGCAACAAAGCTGTGGTAATACTATTCTGCATCAGCTGATGCAGAATAGAAAGAGCTAAAAAGAAGACAAGGCCTGGCAAAATGCATAGCAGGTAGTAAAGGCATCCAATGCATAGGATGCCATGTGCAACATGAGGAAAAGGTAGAGGAGAGGCAAACAAAATGAATCATGTTGGGAAGGGAAGGGAAGGGAAGGGAAGGGAAGGGAAGGGAAGGGAAGGGAAGGGAAGGGAAGGGAAGGGAAGGGAAGGGAAGGGAAGGGAAGGGAAGGGAAGGGAAGGGAAGGGAAGGGAAGGGAAGGGAAGGGAAGGGAAGGGAAGGGAAGGGAAGGGAAGGGAAGGGAAGGGAAGGGAAGGGAAGAGAAAGGAAGGGAAGGGAAGCAGTGTGGCAGGATGAGTGGGAAGAGACCAATCTCACTTCCAATTCTCACTCAATTCCCTGCCTTCCTATAAGAAGCTGTATTTCCTTTGCTAACTACATAAGGCCATATCCTATGGTGACATCTAGGCACAGTAGAATTAATTATCCTGATCTGAAATCAGGTAGAAGCTGAAAGTCTTTATCTTTCAATTTCTACTCTTAATGGCAAAATTCCAAATTTAAAAGCACTGGAAAAAATGATTTGATAAGAGACATCAATGCATGGGTACCCTGGCAGGAATGAATGCTCAGCCACTGAAGGCACTGCCCCCCCCCCCCCCCCCCCTCATCAGCAGCCTCCCTGCTCTCAGGCTAATGAACAAAGCCCTTGAGATGTGCTAGAGTAGGGCAGGAAGGGAGAGCTGATGTGTTTTCTGTCAGAGTCACAAAACCCTGACAAGAAATCTCAAACTGAGGGATAACCGAAAAGGAGTATGAGCTCCAAGGAATAAGATTTTAAATACTTTTTTCAAAGAGGCATGAATTCTTGGCTTAGATATTTCTTTAGTGTTCTGCTTAGCAGAGAAGCGCAGGTAACAAAGGCAGTGGTACACTCAGCATTACATGGATGGAATAAAAATACAGAGGTGTCAATGACAACCTGAAGACAAAAGAAAGGTAACATAAAGCCTTGGCACAGAAACTATTGATTTAGCTACCACTATTCTGAGCATTTCTTCATTTGTAATGGAATTCTTTTTAGGGATGACATTAGCCTCAAGATTGTTCCCATCACTTCCAGTATAAAATAGAAATCAATTGAGACTTGCAAGTAAAAACTAATTAAAAGTTCAATAAAATGACTAAAAGATCAAACAAAGTCCGTTCCCAATGTTCACGCTAAGATCCATATGCACGTAATTTTTCATGTGAATAATATGTTACTTTATGTTCTTTTCAATAAAAATGGTGCAGAAGAATCAGATGTTCCCATTACCCTTTTGTAACAGATTTATTCAAAGAGAATCAGAGCTTAAAACAAGTTAAACACAAAAAGATTATTGTGCCCATTGACATTGCCAGGATAATATCTGTGTTCAGTCAGATGAGCTATTATATCAACAGTTAAAGCAATACTTTTTGTTAAGCCCATGAACTAAAACATATGTCAATTTAAGGGACCGTTTTTGCATAGTAAATCCCAACAAAAAGCAGTCAGGTTTAAAATCACTAGGATTCTTTAAATTTCAGCATGGGTTGAGTAGCTTTCCTGAGGGGGGACTACATGCCCAGGTTTTGCAGACATTCCAGCACATATTATTGCAAAAAATCAAGATGTATTCAGCATGAATATGTTTTTCTGCAGTGCTATATAACACTGATTTCTCAATGTGACAACAAAAGAAATATGTAAAAATCCAACAGGAATCATACACCATCATTTCTGACCACACTTATAGAGTCTGGAACTCGACATTAAGCTCCTCACTGCATCTATGGCTGACCAGGTCACCAATGTAATGAATTCCCATTGGCTGACTGCAAGTCTGGCAAGTTCCATGAAAGAATCTTAGAAAGGATATTGAAAGTTGTACCATTAATTTAATGACATTTTATGTGCCAATCTTAAATGTAACAGCTGCTTTTATCTAGTTCTAACTACAGGACTTTGCTAAAGATAACTCCTGACATTACAGTCTAAATTCAGTAAGGTTATATAGAAACAGAAGCACTCATACTAGCTACATAGTAAACAGAATGTGTTGGTTCTTTTTCTTCCTTATCAGATGGTGGATATCAAGAAAAAATGGTGGTATCAGCATTGCCACAAAAGCCAAATAAACATGAAACCAAACTGTTCAAATAATAAAGCATCCTATGGAGCCATATTCACAGTTCAAATCCACATATATCTCCGAGAAAGGACAAGATAGGTAATTCTAGTTACAAGACACTGCTCTTAAAATTGAGGTGATAAAGACCCGGCATGAAATACTTCATTGCTTTAGCTGGCCTCCAAAATGCTCCCAGAACAACACATCTCTTGACCTGTCACCAAGGTCTTATGAAACAGCAATTTCTCTCTTCTTTTCTTTCTTTAGTGCCATGCAAGGAAAGTAGTCTGGCTCCTATAGAATATATTTTTTAACTGGAGTTTATCAGATTCTTCAAGGAATTGATCATGAACTTAGCAAGGGAAAGCTTCCTGAGATACACTAACCCCTGGGTGGACATTACACAAAGTGCAGCCTCTGACAACTTCCAGTTTCCATTCATAACATGATGGCCATCCCCACCTGTGCTCTTATCATCATTAAGTGTTTTCTTGCTGTCAGGTAGGAACAGCCGGTGAAGGAGAAACGATCCTGCAGCAATTACATGTGTCCTCCCAGAAGGGCTCTGAACAGGAGAGGGATCTTGAACTGCACTTAAAGAGAAGACCCCATGCAGAAGGAAACATGGCTTCACAGTAACCCGTGGTGCAACTGGACTGCTGCATTTTGTGCGTTTGAATGTTTAATTTATTAATTTTAATACATACAACCACATAAGCCCAAGCAAAAGATCAAGTTTCTGGCTTACTGGGACTGGAAATGCAATTGTAATCCAGAAGCACTGTGTTTCCTCCTATGACAAGTGACGTTACTCTCCCCTGTAGGCACATTTTCTGTCATATCTATCTAAAATATTCAGTAAAAAGGACAGAAATTCTCAAGGCTGCAGGGATGAACTGACACTCTGCAAATTTCTGTTGCGTGAGAATGTTTTTAGGGGGAAAAAAAGGTATTTTAAGTCTTCCCTTTTGCAGCTACCAGAGATAACTCTATCTCTGACTTCCCTCTAGTCTCTTCAAATATACTCATTAGTCTGCCTTCACTTCTGACATCTAGTTATCACCTCTCCCCAGGAACAAGAGCATGAAGGAGGAAAGGCGGCTGTCTCAGTTCCCTGGGCTGGCTTTTGAATGCAGCTCCCCAGTTAATCACACTAACTGCTATTCACAATAGACCAATATAGACATAAAATCAAATTTTAGTAACTCAATGAGAGATAACTTTCAAAAAAAAAAAAAAAAAAAAAAAAAAAGATATTAATAGATTTGTATTATTAAACCTTTCTTACAAAGGACCAGCTAGGTCTGTTGTATTTCTCTGCTTTTCATCTCTCTCCAACAACCATCTCAGTAAGGAGCACCCACGAGTCTAGCCTGTCTGCAGACACAGTGAGCTGTGTGTATGTCAGCCTACAAGCTGGCTGCAAATTTATGCAGTTGGGGGTTAGCACCACTCACCTTGGAAAGCAAAATGGGCCCCAGCCCGGACAGGCTGTGCCAGCATCACAGTGAGCACCGTGCTCAGTGCTGCCTGAGAACGTGGGTCTGCATTCAGGGGAGACCTGAGCCCTGCTGTACTTCTGAGCAACTGGCACCAAGAGTTTGGGAGGTAGCAAGAGGAGGAGGAACAGGATTTCACTGTCATCAAATGAGAAGTGCTCTCTCTTCAAATCATCCAAGGCAAGGCTCTGTCCTTGACCTGGGGTAACATGCAGAAGGGAACCTGCTGTAAGTTTACCTGTGGCATTAGAGTCAACCTGCTGATTTCTGTACCAGCATTTTACAAAGTCATTAAGTTTAAGCTTCCACTTGCTTTAACTGTGGGGTATAACTAAATGTTTCCATGGTTAATTGAGAAACCCGCCTGAAGTTTATTTGTAAAAATAATAATAAAAGGCACATAAAGCCTACAGCTATCCACTGAGTTGCTGCCTCTTCCTGCCTTTTACTGCTTCCCCTCCTCCTTTTCCTGCAGTTTCAGCAATCTAAACCCTACCCTCCCCCCTGCAATTTCTGTAACCACAGATTCAGCTTTTTCAGGTGTTTTAAGGTTTCAGACAGCACAGTGCACAGATGTCAGTCACCTTCTCCAACCCCTAGTTACACTGTATGGGGACATCTGATTTTATCCCCTGCCAGAGAGGTGGCTGTGCTCTAGACTTGCTCCCAAGCTGTTCTGATGGGTTGCAAACAGGCCTGTCCTCAAAGGCCGTGCCGCTCCTTCAGCTTCAGGCAGCATTAGATCTTCAAATTAAAGCAAGAGAGGCACATTACAGAATGAAATAGGCAGGAAGTGATGCAAAGAGATTATCACTTTTTTAATGAAAAAATTTAGTCATTCAAGATTGTCTTCTCTGAAGCAAAAATAAATTAAATTTCCGTAATGCTCCTTTGAGCTGTAGGTTCCAGCCTATGCTCAAGTCACTGTTTCTGAGGGCACAGAGGCTGCTGAGTCAAGGTTAATGAAGCTCTTAGAAGAAGCAGTTTGATCACTAAGATCTGCAGCTGTTTTTATTCTGAGCTTCTGCCCTACACTGAGGCCCTGGCCTTTGGTCCTGTGTGGAGCCCAAGACTCCTCAAGACTGGGTGCTGAACAGCCAGCAGCATCCTCAGCTAGAAATGTATGTTTTTATGGCTCCTTCTTTGCTGTTTCTGGTCCCAGTGCACCAGTGTGCCTATATAGGTGATCTCCAGCTCTCTGCACTAAGGGTTTTGCCCCTACAGAGACCCGAGCCACCATTCCTTTCATCCCTAGACTGCTCTGCCCATGGACAGGAAGGTTCAGCAGCACATCTCCTCCAGTCAGTAAACGAAGATTTCCTTGGAATTGAAAACTATGATGGAAATACACTACTTGCCTGAGCAGAAACTCCAGCAGACTTAAGACTTTTAAGAGGTAAAGAGAAGTTATCTGCAGAAAAATAAAGGAACCACTCAAAAGCTCTGGTACAATTGTAGAATTTGCAGCGATCAGGAGATTTTAATAAAAACTCCCTGTAGCTGGAACTTGCCATCTGCTCACACACAATATAGACCTCTGTGGGACCTCTCACTGATGTCATGCAAAACTTGGCACTACAAAAGCAAACACTGTTGTGTCCAATCTGAATCCTGGGAAGCAGCAGCTGAGCTCTGACCTTCCCATTCTGGGTCCAACTAGTACAAAATGCAGTGTCTGACCACCTCTAGACAATTTGATGCCTGTTTGTTTGGGGTTTTTTTGGATAATTTTGTTTATGGGTGAGGAGGTCCCTTCACTTTGTTCCCGTGGCTAGGATGAAATCATGGAGGCCACTAAGGGCAGCAGAGACAAGGGGTCTGCGTGAGCAGGGCTGGTAACATGGATAGTACTGCAGAACTCCAAGGGCCACGAGGCAGCACAGCTCTCTTCTCACCTGGTCCCTTCCCCTCCAAGGCCTGGCAGCCCCGCAGACTTGTCAGTAATGGCTCAGCTCCCAGTCCTGGCTCTGGAGAATACCTCATTCCCACCAGGCCTGGGCTGCCATGCCTCTGGCATTACAAGATATGTAGCCTCTCATCCACACTCAACAATTTTGTTCCCTACTCTGCCAAGAGTCTGGCAGAGATGAGCACCCAGATAACAGCCAGCTGGAATGAGCCCAACTCGGATAAAATGGAAATGTTGGCCAGCACATGGAGGCATTGGGAAGGATATCCAAACATCTGTTCCCTATTGCACATCCACCCAAATTGCCACGGATCTTGAAACATCATTAGGCCTCCCTTTGGTCCCAAATTACCCAGGCAAACAGATGTGTTAGTGACCTTCAAAGGTAGAAGGGTTCAGTTGTGCAAGACTACTGACCATCTTCTCAAGGAAAGATGCTAATAACTCAGCAGAAGAGGAGCCAGTCTTGCAAGAAATAGGTCAGTCAGGATGATAATAGGATGCTAAAAGTAGTAACAGAGAACTGCCAGAGAGAATAAATGAATATATATGGAGCACCAAAATCAGATTTGGAAAACAAATTGAAATTCCTGAAGATGGGAAGAGGAGAAATTGTGTCTGCATTCAAACTACAAACCTGAGTGGTTGACAGTAGATGCACCACTAACTTAAGTGCAAAAAAATCCACACAGTATTTCTGCTCTGTCATTGAGAAAATACTGAATGACATATAGTATGTCATGAGGATGATGATAACAGCATGTTTCTATTCCAACAATAACTTAGAATGATGTTAAACAATGTTAGCAAGTATAGCAGTTCCATATCGGCAGGCCTGGATGACTTTGATTCAACAGCTAGCCAGACAGCTCCCTGGATCATTAATATTGACTTTCAGCAATATTTTTGTAAGAAAGCCAGTTTTTCATTACTATACCTTTTTAAAACCAAGATCAATATTTATCTACAGACTGCTCAAGTTTAAATAGGATTAATTCTTTCATTTAGGGAAATGGGAGACTTGCATTACACAAGTCATGCTACAGGATCACAGCAGATGATTTTTTTCTCGTGTTTGATTGGTATATTAAAGGCAACCATAGCAAACAGTGATAAACAATAACTTTAACTGGAACCATAATATTGGTTCCAGGGAGACACAAAGGAAACAACCTATGAAAAAAACCTGAAGGTTGCACAGAGGTACCCATGGCTGCTGAATGGTAGAGCCACAGATGCACAACGGTGCAGTACAGAAACCACCAGAGTGCCCAAAACAGACATTTAAGAGCTGAAAGAATTACCCAAAGGTGAGGCATGAGTCCCAGAGCACCGCACAGCAGCTCAGCCATGCTGTAGGGTGCCAGGGAGCAGCATGGAGGTACAGCCACCCTGCTAAGGGGCAGAGGGACAGGCAGACAGAAAGGGGAGATGGGCAGAAAGAGGCAATGCTTGAGACTTGAGGTGACTCATCGTGCTGAGTCCTGCCCAGAGGAGCAGACAGGCACTGGTGTGTTCCCTCAGTCCTAGGGTAGAAAGGCATCAAGTTGGCACTGTAGGGATGAACCATTAGATTCATGGGATGGAGAGAAGATGGGCTGAGTCTCTTGTCAAGTGCCAAAGGAGTAGATGAGTTGTGGCCAAAAGAGATTTGGCCAGAGAAGTGTCGGAGTTATCACAACAGAGGTATCAAATACTGGCACAAAAGGGACATGCATCTCAGTGTAGGAAAACACAGACTGCTTGGTCAGCCAGGAACAGCCCAATGAGCAAAGATACTAATTAGTAGTAGAGGAAAAAAGAAAACCATGGGAGAATTTCAAAAAATCCCCAGAAGCCCATATAAAGTTCCAAATAATCACAGGAGAAAATTCATCCTAAAGACGTCCCCTTTTATGGTCAGGACCTTTATAATCACAAGTCATTCCTGCACTCTCACTGTAGGCAGATAAGTAATATGAAACAGGTGCTGTATTTGCTACATGTGCCACACTTTTATAACAGACACAGGGCTATGCCAGCTGGCTACGGAATACAAATGGTTGTGTGTGTAATTGTCATGCAGTACATGAGAATCATAGAATCACAGAAAGGCTTGGATTGGAAGGGATCTTAAGAGATCATCCAGTCCCCACCTCTTGCCATGGGGAGGGACACCTAGACCTAGCAGCCCACCAGCTCAGGCTGCCCAGGGCCCCACCCAACATGGCCTTGAACATCTCCAGGGATGGGGTACCCGCAGCTTCTCTGGGCAGCCTGTGTCAGTGCCCAGATATCATTAAGGAACAAACTGTCAGAGTCTTTCTTTATGAACCTGCTAATAAGGGAAAGAGCCATGACAACAGCCAGAGTCAGCCTGAAGGAGAGGATGGCTGCAAGAAGCTGGCTTCACCTCTGCAGCAAGGGGAGAAGCACTGGGAACATGAACACTCAGGCAAGGAAGATCAGGGTTAGCCAAGGGCAGACACAGGTAAGAGAAATCCACTTTCCTTGTCTTTTGAGAACCAACCTGGCCTAAGCTGGGAGCAGGTGGATGCCTGATCCTGTCACCTTCAGTGAAACACAAGGCAAAACAGAAGCTCCATGCTCCCCGGTGCTTGGGAATGACTGACTGTGCTAACAGAGTGGCAGAAATGGCAGCGTGTACAGCATGTTCATCTGCTGCTGCTAAACTGAACAGCCACTCTTACAATTGTTTTGGGGCACAGCTTATTAAGAGGCCACAGCAGTGCATTTCTGTGTTTCCCCCTCAAGTTTCTCAGCCATTTCCATTTCTAATAGAATCAAGTCGTTTGACAGAGTCCGGCCCCGAGCACACACAGCAAAGTTGCACAGGACAGGCAAGTACAAAGCCTCACATTAAAGCTTGACATGCAACTATTTCTGCTTCAGGGAATTTATTTCTGTAGGTGGTAGGAGTTTTCTCGAGCTCACCAGAATATCATGAAATATTTACTACACCTCTGCTTTTCTTAACTGCAAAAAATAAACAGCCTGTGTCATCTCCTTGGTATGCACTACCTGCTCATGGTGCCCGGGAGCTGAAAATGAAAACACAGAGTTCGAAACATAGGCATTACATCCTGGGATACGAGATGGCACATGAAAGGTACAGAGAGGCAAGAACACAAACAGCATTGCTCATAATGTCACCCACTGGCATTCCCCAAACATGTACAGTCGGTCACTGGGCAGATAACTAATTGCTATGCTACAGTATATTTCTCCCTGCCCTTCTTATTCTCCCCTTCCCCCGCCTCCTATTTTTAGATTTTCTCATGTTCCCTGTTGCAGAATTGAGATGCAAGTGCGAAAGATTGTGCGAGACAACAGGAAAACAGAATAAGAAGCAAAATTCATCTGAAATGTACCCAGTAACAGCTTTATTTGCTTATTCCCTTGGGAGATCTGAGCTATTTTGTGTGCAGAGGCTGTTAAACTGGAAAATTATTTATTGGAAAGTTAACGCAGTGTGGTTAGCAGCATTTTGCATGGGCTTGCTAGGTGTGCAAGGACTTCTGCATGTCAGAAGAAAATCTATGTCCAATGAATCAAACAGCTAGTAGAAATCCCAGCAGCTTCAGTAAGTAATAGTGAAAAGGTTTAACCAAGGCACACTCATTCCTGCCTTGCTCACAACAGCTCTGAGGACTCTCTCAGATGCAGGAAGAGCTCCCTAAGGGCAGGGATGGAAGCATTCACCTAAACACTCTCTGAAGTAAGAGGCCATCATGCAGACCTGTGTAAACCAAGAGCCCGTTTTCCTCCAGAGGCTCTGATCAGAAGGGGCACAATTAACACTGAAAGTTGATGTGCTTATTTTAACCTTCACAATTACCACACAGTCAAATGAATGCAGGCTGATCTGTAGCAGATCAAAGCAATTATTTCAGCTTTCATTCAAGATGAATGTGGCCAATTCATTTTCCTTTAGACCAGAAAGGCCAAGAGACCTCACCATTCCCCACCTGGCTCAGCACCACCATGCTGCATGGAAAAGGATTGGATACACCATCACATAAGGCTGTGCTTACACCTTTTGTTCACCTATGTATCATCTTGCAGAAGAAAGATAAGGCTGGATTACTTAGAGTAAGGAGCATGAACAGTCACACATCTGCCTACAACACCTGCAAATTTCCTTATGTTTAACTCTTTCCAATCAACTTGATTTTAAGGATTCTTTCCTCTTGTTTTGTGCACAGCACCCCCATTGTAATATGCTGCCCATACTGAAGGCAACATAGCAAAATCAAAGAGCACAGAAGTCTTCTCCTTTCCAAACACCCCCCAGCTACAAAGCTGCCTGCTGCCCACCTCTGGTGATGCTGCCTGTGTCCTCCCTGCACTGGTCTGATAGCCATTCTTACCCGGAGCTCAGCACAACATCACATTTGCAGCACTGCCGCATTGGTGGCCCGATCCCTCAGCCTTGAGAACTGCAAGCCTGGATCACAAATCTGTGCTTTGCAGCTCGCGCTGGAAAACTGTAGGAAGCGATGAATCTTCTCTCACATCTGACTTTTATAGAACGTGTTTATAGAGCTGCCAACACAAAACAGCTGTTTGGTAAAGTGTAATATTCCCATAACATATTCTGATGGGATTGTCTGTTTTATGTGGAGATATGGTACATACTCTGACCCATAAATTACACACATTTTCTTGGGAACTTCCATGTGAAGCTTCACAGAAACTCTAAATTAGAGCTGGGTTAATGATGCATCTGAGCATTCAAAGTAACTAAAGTAAGTTATACGTTGGGGGAGGGACGGGATGTTGAATTTAAATAAAATAGATATGGCTGGGAGGTACTGAAAAATAGCACAAGTAATAAATCTCATTTTGCGTCAACCTGAAACATTACCTTCTTTCTCGAAGCAAAAAAGTACTTATTAAAGCAAAAGTCTCCCAAATATTTTCAAGCAACTAAAATAAAGATCTAATTTTGAAAATGCTGAAACAAGAAACTGAGACATCTGGGGAATTCATGCTTTTTTTTTTTTTTTTTCCCTCAGTCAAAATTGTTGGTAATAATCAAGCTTGAAAATGCAAATGCTTCTGATCCCCATCAAACTCTACTTCTCAGGAAATGTGTGACTTGTCAATAAAGACCTTTCCCAGCTTTATTCACAACATCTGAGGTAATTATCCCTTTTTCGGCCAATATGAGAGTTGACTGTGTAGTTAATCATGCCAACAAGAAGTAAAACAAGTACAAAGCAGGTTGTATAACTCTCACAGTTATCCAGGTGAATCATGAATAGTAATAGAGCATCACTTTCACTAGTAGCAATGTAATCTCTCCATGCAAATCTACGTGAAACAAAGAAATCATGCCTGATGCATGAACTACCGAAGAGGAAGGAACAAAATATCTTGTTTTCAACCAACAAACATAAGGTCATCTCCTGCAACTCCATTAAGAATCTGACAGTCAGTACAACTTCCCAATCAATGGCAGTCTGGATGATGCAGCCAAGGGAGAGGCAGCTTTATTTTGTCATCTTCTGTCTGTTTTCAGACAATCTGACCTCAGTCACTTAAATGCCATAGCTAACAGGTAAAGGAGATACTTTTCCACCCAGGAACGCATGCATTGAAAAGTTCTGCCAGTTTAGACATTGTTTACTACTCTCTTTTTTTTTCCCCCCCTAACAGAGGTTTATCCTCTATTGACAATACTGTGTTAATAAAATATATTATGGTGAAAATGATAACTGTCTAACCACAACTTAAGCTTCCAATACTCATATAAGTTAAAGAGTGATGAGGTGAGAAAAGCCTCTACAAAGCTATCTTCCCTTTTCCACTGAAATAGCTCAGAATCTAACACAACCATAAAATGTACACAGGTATTATTTCCAAAGGAAGTAGCTGAGGAATTTCATAACTCAATGAAGTCAGTGAGATGTATTTAGTTCTGTGTTCCTAAATGATATCCTAAATTGGAGGGGAAGTCAAAATTCTGTTTATGAAAACTAACTGTAAAACATAACAGCAAAATTATTTCAAAAAACATCATTTATAAACAGCTCTATCTTCCATTATGTAAATGTATACTCAGAAATGCCTTGCAAGAATTGTTGAACTGGCAAGGACGCAATTTCCATTATACCTTATCCTAGACAGCTGAATGTTAGTAGTTAAACATCCACATAACATTTATGCAGACTAAAAACAATGAACTTCAAATCTTTGAGAGATGCAGTTTGCATCTGCCATGCTTTATAAAGACAAATGCCAACTGAAACCACATTTGTTTTTATTGCACCACAGAATATAAAACATCACCAATGAATTCAAAACAGCCTAAGGGATAGATTTGACAACAAAACCAGGTGCCCACTTCAAGACCTCATAATGGATTTTAGGTCCTCTAATATCTGAAAGAGGTGCTAATTAAAAAATAGCAGTTTCCTAAAGCTTAAACATGGCATGTTTTTATAACAGCATATTTATTAGAGGGGATGGAAATCAAAATAATTTTATAAGGAGGAGAGATGCCTCAAGTTAATCTGTCAAACACAAACTTGGCTGGTGATTTTCATCCAAAAGCTGTTAAAATGAACTTAATAATTAAACATGATATGGAATATGGAAACAGCTTCATCATTGCCATTTCCTTATCACCAGAACTCCCAGAGGCTTGAACTAGAGGAGACTCAAAGCCAGACCATCATCTCATAGTTTATACTTTCTGCACATAAATTTTCTCTCTGGACATCAATCTTTGGAGAAGTCTGAAACATTGAAAAATTACAAAGAATCTCATATAGTTCATAGAAAAAAAAGAAATAAATAATGAATCCAGCACTTAAAAAGAGGATAGGTGACAGCTTATGTTTGCATTCACAAAGCCATCATTCTCAAATAAGAACAAGGAGGAAATGTTACAATATGCAGCATGTCCCACCCTCCTGAGGTTTTGCAGAGGAGAGAGATAAGTGTCAAACTCTTTTGAGTAGAAGGTTTTGAAAACCTGAGTTCACTAAAATCATAGTAAAATTCCTACTGATTCCTAAAAAAGAAGTTTGCTTCAAGAAAGTGGGAAAAACCAAAACCACGGAATATTAGCAAGTAAAAGTATGACTTGCAGAAACTCCTAATAGCAGCACTATTGAATTTCAAACTGTGAGTAAATACTTTTTGCTCTGAACTATAGAAATCAGCATTTTTTTTTTCTACTGTGTAACCCTGAAATGTAGAAGGGTCTGAGTGATTGGCCAGATTGGATGTGCACACCTAGATAAGGGAGGCGGTCTCCTGAGGGCTCACAAACACAACACTTGCCATTTGCCAAACACTGGCCTGGTGCTCAATGCACACTTCTGTAAAAGCTGCCCAAGGGTGTAACAAACCTCATAAAGAAAGTTTATGTTCTTTCATTGTAGTTTGATTCACTTCAGGCTGATTTAGCCTTTAACTAGTTCTGTCTCTCAGGTGCTCAGATCAGAGCATCTCTCAGGATGCTCAGAAACACACGACAATTAGTATGCATGGACATCCTAGTTTGTGTGTTCATGTCTATATCCATCCACATGTCTGAGCAACAGGTGCATGTTCACTGTTTTAATATCCACATAAATATGGTAGACAGGTTTTCAGCAAACACAAAATACAGTCATAGTGGTGTGTGAGCATAATGCTGCAAAGCCATGGAAAAGACAAAGGCAGAATGCATAATGAAGAGCTTCTTTTTCCTGCCAGTAATTACATTTGCATGAGAACAATGTCAACCACTCTCATTAATCATTTCTGGCATGGAGATCTACGGTTCTGTGGTTACATATTCTCCCAAATTGAGAGCCCTACTACAGCATTAGAAATGTTTGTTTTAGCCTATTAGAATATCCTTGAGAAGTCTTCAAGAATTATTAAAACATACGGCTACATCTCTTGCAGTACTTCATAATTTACCAAGCACAGGAGACTGACAGGCAGTAAGGATGCAACTGGCTGCCAGCCTAATCTCCGTAATGACCTGCATTTCACAGTTGTTAACACAGTCATCAGATTCACACTACCAACATCACTCTGAAGAAGCCAAGTGAGAATGACAGCAAAATGCTTCTTTGAAAAAAGTCAATATGTTTCCTTTTATAATAACATTCTCAGTACCCATTTTCACGTGATTTTTTTTTCCCCAACAAATTCTACTATTTCTGTTGAACACAAACATTTTAAAGGGGATGCTTTTTTCAGGTTCTAATGGAGCCACTTTCAGAATCAAACCCTACGTGATCAACAAATGGCCACTAAATTCAGATAAAATTATTCAGCTCAAAATCAACTTTTGAATGAATTAGCATTCGTGAACATTAAGGGTGGCTACATTTGTTCATGCTACTACACAGAAGATAATTAAAACAGAGATATATGAAGTAAAACTTGTTAAAAATCAACCTAAACCAACTATGAAGCTGAATGTGACCTTGTTCCAAATCTTTCACCTAAACCTTTTAAAGGTTGCTCCTTTGTAAGGCCTGGAAGCATTTAACTGCAGCTCAGATTGCACCCGAAAGCCCTACACACTGAACTCCTTCACCGGTTGCATAGCAGAAATCCCAGTGTTAAAAAAGGTTGGCAATTTTGACTGAAAAGTAAAATGTCATAACTTAAAATTGTACAGTAATTTCCTTCAAAGTGGCTGCAGTATTCAATTTGTGCCCAAGAATGACTTATGCATGTGCAGAAGCAATTTTTCAGTTAGGTCCCAGTAAATTACACAGACACAGAAATGTCTTTCAGTGCTGAGCCCTGTGCCAACCCCCAGCTGGTAGAGAGACTGACCGCCACATAGTACTTCACCTCCTGCGCCCTGCGCTCTGAAGTTAAATTCAAAGTTTAAAAGGACGGCTGTGAATTTATCAAGTGAATTTATTAAGGTTCTTTCTTCATTCTTGGAACTGATTTTGCCTTTAATAATTCTGTTTTTTTAATTTCTCATAACACTCAGAAACACATGATTACTTTAATAGCGCTATGTGTTAAAATATACCCAGACACCCCTATAGAATTCTCCTTTATTATTGATACCTACACACAATGAGACTGGGAGGCTATGAAAAATCTTCCCAAGTCTGTGCTTTCTGGCCAGTCTGATTTGCCAGCTATCTTTCAACTCAGATGGTTCTGTGATGCTCTCCCCACCTCACTGCCTGTTTTTGAAGTAACAGAAGAAAGGTCACCGTCACCTTGAAATAAAATACAAAAGCATGCATTAACTTGACATGCTTCCTGTCTTTCAGATATTGCAGAAATATGGTTGATGTTTCCCACTCTTCACAAAAACCTATTTTTTCAACACTGAGAAACAAAACTATTTCAGTGAATAACTGGTGATTAATCACCATCAACTGTCACACCTAATT
The DNA here is from genome assembly GCF_054131305.1 of Coturnix japonica. NCBI lineage: Eukaryota > Metazoa > Chordata > Aves > Galliformes > Phasianidae > Coturnix > Coturnix japonica. The sequence goes on from NC_140663.1 coordinate 31,021,443, forward strand.
TAACTCTGATTCTATGAAAAGGCTTTCTACACGATCCAAGGTGAGAATTTACATTTTAATGCACAGGTGAAGAAAGTTCAACAGCATAACCAGCTCCCAGCAGCTTTCCACTGAGAAAATAATTTTACAGGATTACAGCTATTAAACAATTGCTACTTTTTATGAGCCAGCTTACAAAACCATGCAAAATACAAACATATTCAGCAGTATTTTTCAATTATCTTCATTTATTTCTATTTTTTTTAAACAAATCTTAGCAATTTACATTGTTATATTTAGTGTCTTAATTAAGAAGATGCATCATCGGGAAGAATTTATCAGATGCATTTCCACTCTGTGTGTAATAGATCAGATGTAGAAACAAAGCTGAGCTTATCTCAAAACAAAGCAGAGAAAAAGAGAATTTGGTGCTTTTGAAGGAGGAGCTTGCTGCCATTCTGAGTGTATTTTAGAAAAACACCAAAGATGAACAAACTGGCAGAAGCAATCCCATCACCACAAGCAATCGGAGAAATAATAAAGGAAAGAGAACTGCGCTTTGGCACTAGTCTATTAAATTGATATAGCAATCTATGCATCCTTTTAGAAACAGTGAAACTACTAACAGGGTGTAGGTTAATGCAGTGTGTCTTTCCTATTAACCTAATTTGTACTTATACTACTTTTTCATATCTGTCCTTATAAAGATTATTGCAGCAATGTGGTATTTGTATTCACTCTTCTTTCAACCCTTGGCTTGAGCATCCTCCACAATTCCCAAAGTTGGTACTGGATAGGAATTGTGCACTACCGAGCAGAGAATTGGGAGGCAGAAAATAAACAAAATATGCAGTTTGAAGTTTTGGGGTTACACAAGGATAACTGTATATTCCCTAGAAAAAATATTCTCAACTGCTTGATAGCACTTTATCACAATTTGACAAGAAGCAATGAAAATCCATACTAGTGCTTAATGATACATTTAAGAAAATAACTTTGGCTCAATCCTCCTGTGAAAAGATATGATTAGAAACGTCCTTCTCATGAACGATATACGTTGGAATAGAACTCTGAAATTTATATATGAAAAATGAACTATTCCATGTATGTGAGAGAACTACATTATTTTATACGATGTCACACGTAGATATGGAACAACTATTCACAACTGCAATTATGCTTTAGCTCCTAAAACAATGGATGCATCTTCCCCTACGTAGTTTCTTTTCACCTTATAGTTTATTTGTGGAAGTCAAAACCAAACTCAATGGCAAAGTCTTGAAACCGTGACACCCCAGGTCAGATACAAACTACTACGTATGGTAACATTTCTTCCCTTCTCTTAACAAGGCTCTGAAACAAAACAAAACAAAAATTACAGGGAAGATAAGCATAAAAGGATTTTTTGCAACCTTCTGTCCAATGGTTGTATCCATATGTTGGTCTGTAACATCTGTAGAGACAAGAAGAAAAGAGACTTGAAAAAAAAGCTCAGAATCTGTGGGAACTAATGAGAATGAAGTAGATGTGGCCTGATTACAGCTGTTCATTCTTTCTTTGGATTTAGTCCAATACATAAAGATTTATAGTACACACATCTAAATAGCACCTGCCCAAGGTTACGTTGAAAAGGGAGAAAATCTCCAGAGAGAAGAAATGAGCATGTGATGCACAAGGAAGCTACCACCTTCACTTCTTTAATATATATCTGTATTTGCCTTAAGGGACAAGCATCAACCAGTTTTATACTACAAAAATATTATCTGTTAATTTGAGATAGTCTGCACAGCAATCAAGAAAAAAAATATGCTGGCATCTATACACATACACAAAAACCAACCTAACATTTCCTATTTAAAATTAATTACTACTATGACATTACTTTAGGATTTGGAGAATCAGTTACAAGATGCATTTTACTCTGAAGAGATTCCCTTGAGTAACAAAGGAGCATGTAATACTAAAAAACATTATCTTGAAAAAAGTTAACAGAGAAGATCTCAGATACAGAAAGAAGAAACAGAATCACCAAGTGCTAAAATGTCAAAAAACCAAAACAAACAAACAAAAAAAAACCAACACAGAAGTACTTCCAAGTAGATCGGAAGATTCTTGGCCATCCTCATAAATAAAGGTCATTGCCACAGTTCTCCTAACTGATCCTCTCTCAAAACAAAGAGTTACAGTTTGTTATTTTGAGAAAAATGATAAATAAAGACAAAAAAAAAAAAAAAAATTACCATGATTCACTATTCTCTGTCCTTACCCTTATTCTTTTTTCATTTTTCCCATAGATAAGAACAATGTGAAGAATGTGTTAGAGGATGTAACACTGAGTAAAATTTATTTTCACCAAGGAATCTTTAAAATCACATCTGAAGAGACAATACATTCAACTCGAAAGAACACAGACAGTATGGCTGTGGATACATCCCAAAAAATGAAGTTACCAATTTTTTGTAATGAAAGAGTTTCAGTCAACAGGTTATGATGTCAGCCAAAAATCCCATCACAAGAGAATGATGGACTCTACATAATAATTCCAGCGCATAAAGTGATGAGCATCAGTTCTCACTGGTATCCCAAATGGTTGCCAGTCTGAAAAACATCTACCTGGAAGTGCTGGAAGATATTCCAAATAAAAATAGATGAAGAAACATAACCACTAAAGTTTGAAGACTGACAGTTTAAGAGTTCAGTCAGAAAGGTACTTGATTTGTGCAGAATCAAAAAAAATACACTTGTATACATTTATATACATTTATATATACATATAAATATTTTACAGCAGCCGGGCTGCAGAGAGAGGAATGGCAAGGATTCTGTTTCACGGTATCTTTCACTCCTGAAATAACATACTACAGCTGTACTGAAATGATCATTTGAGAAGTGGCTGAAGCAAGGCACCATTTGCTAGAACATAAACTCAAAAATTAAATTATCATAGAATCAGAAAATCCTGAGTTGGAAGGGACCCATAGGGACCACTGAGTCCAACTCCAGCTCCACACAGCACCATCCAATACTAAACCCTGCATCTGAGAGCACTGTCCAAACACTCCTTAAGCTCCAGCACTCAGGGACGTGCCCACTGCCCTGTGCAGCCCATTCCATGCCCACCGTCCTCTGTTGCAGACCCTTACCCTCACCCCCAGATGCCCCTCCCCTGACACAGCTCCATGCCATTCCCTCAGGCCCTGCCACTGTCACACAGAGCAGAGCTCAGCACAGCCCCTCTGCTCCCTGTGCAGAGCTTGTAGCAGTCATGAGGCCTCCCCTCAGCTCCTCTGCTCTGAGCACACCTAGGGACCACAGCTGCTCATCATAGATCTTGCCCTCTAGCCCCTTCTCCATTTTTGCAGCCCTCTTTTGGATGGTCATACCTCATGCTATGGCATTACTTACACTTTCTAAGACTTGCTAATTTGACAGATATCTGGCGCATCAGTAAAAAAATGGTTGAAAGCACTATAAAACACTCACAAATAAACGTGATCAAGGTAACCACATATTAACAACTTGTTAAAATATCCACTAGTAATTTATTAAACCTTAAAAAATTACAGCCAGATATAGCAGTGACCTTTCATAGTGTGACAGGTTAAAGAACAGAGAGGCATTAAAAGACAAAGGACAGCAGATCTCTTAAAGAATTTTGACTACTGAATACTCAGTAAAACCCAGTGCATTTCTCCAGCTAAAGCTGTATGATGAATTACCATGTCTACTTTATACTGTCACCTGCAGCATTACAGGTGGAAATGACCTAGGTATCATCCAGAGAAAAAGTGAATCAATTACCACCTCCCAAAAATCAAAGCTATTATTTTTGACCTATACTAAATGCAAAAGGTTCAATAGGAGCAGCTGAAACGTTCTCCCACCTTTAACCATCAGGCAGCTGCTCACTCCCCAGCCTGTCTCCATTGCAGAGAACGATGCTGCTCTCCAGCCAAACCATCATCAAGGGTCAGATCCATTTCAAATGGGAACCAGTGCCTCTAAATCCCTTCTGAGTCTCACTCAGCCCCTCTGTCCTTTAGAAAGGCTGAAGCTCTCTCAGCCAGGTCAGTTTACACCACCAAATCCAGATCTACTTCCACTGCAGGATCCTGAAGGAACTGCTTCAGACAAATTTCGTTCACAATTTTACCCACAGTTTAAAATTTGTTTGAGGTAATACACAGAATGCTTTCAGAAATCAAGCTCTGAGCCAGTAAGATCAGAAACAGTGAAAGATTTGGATGCAGTCATTGGCACAGAAACTGAGAGAGAAGCAGTTGAGAAGGAGGCCAAGAATAAAACCTCAATGCAGTTCACAATTCAAGAAGGTGGCATTAGATGAGCAAATGCTCCGGTACTATGCTGAATCCATTAGTAACTCCAAATCAGACAGATGCTCCCTGTGGATTCGAGTCACAAAACCTACATTTACGGGAAGACTATTCCCCTTTGCAGGAGAGGCTTACCAAGAACAAAAATCCCTGTAATGAAAACCAGCAGAGAGAATAAATTACCATAAATTCTTTGTATTTCAGCTGAACAGATAATAACATGGGCAGGAGCTTCACACTCTGCACAAGAATGTTCTTGAATAATCCTGGTGATATCCTCGTCATAAAGGAGGACAAAGAAGCTTTAATCTGACCATGCTTTCCCTTTTCCTCATACAAGCTATGTTAGCTATTCTTCCTATTAAAGACAAAGTTGATTTTGAAATAGTAGATTTGATTTTCTTCATCTTCATACCTAAGTAAAAAGAGAGAGCATTACCTAATACTGCCTTTAAGATGTTTGCAGAGCGACTGCAACTTTATTCATCTTTCGCTATGTACTACGTAAACTACCTATTTCATATATATTATCTAAACTGGAATGATAGCATTTTTTTCTTTCCTCTTCAAACGTCAGACCTTACATAAAAGTGTGAAATTTCTGACATACTGCCTCAGCTTTTTTAAAACAATTTATGGAGCTTTAATGTTTTCCACAATAAGGAAAATTAAAAGCTGAATTTGAGCTTGCTTTACTTGATTTCTTTCCAGTTCCTTGTGCTATTCAGAGCCCATGGGCCACATGTTGAGTAACATTAGTTCAGCCTGAAGCTTATATAAGCTCCTTTAACTCAAAGTATTTTAACTCAGTTAAACTATATAGATCTTTAAATCTAGGTTTAGTTTCAGAAGTCACTGCAGCTTCGCAAAGCTGACCTTTTTCATATCATTCAGCTTATACAAAGAATGTTTCCAATGTCACTAGCCATTACATCATTACGTTCCAGTGGAATCATATAGAGATTTTCTCTTTGTAAACTGCTCATGACAATTTTGCAAGAGCCAGTTGGTATCACATCCTCAGCTTTGTAGTTAACCTACGTCTGTCAAACCTAAACTTTGCTTCTGAACAATAATCATCTTTAGCCTATTCATTTGTACCATTATCAAATATTCTTCTGCCCCAATCTGTTAAGGCATAAGCTCCAGATATCACAGCTGTACATGCCTCAAAAGACAAGCGGTGTAGATGCACAGCAGATTAGATAATACTTTGTTTGCAATTAAGCAACACAATTACTTTTGTTTAAATTACTGTTTTTTCCATCTTTCTTCACAGTCACTCACAGTGAACTACAAGACCTAATAGCCAGGCAGGAAAAGTAAATTCTAAGATGATTCTCAAACTAGGGCACATAGTTAAATCTCTGTCAACAACTGGCGGAAAAAAAAGAGAGAAGGAAAGGCAACAACTATTGATCAGCTGGAAAAAAAAAACACCCAGAAAATTGTATTGACAAAGAAAATCTGAAAACTCTTTCAGATAACAATAAATTGCTCAACTGTGTATCAGACCAATGGAAAACACTTCATCTGTGCACTGCTTAGACAGGTACAATCGTAAGAGTGCCAATACTTTTAAAATAATTGTAGTACAGAGATTCTCATTAGAATTGATGATTGTGTTTGGACCATGAGTATTGTTTTACCTTAATCTGACTGAGGGGGGACTTGCAAATCCAGACACCCATCCCTCCCTTCATAGGTGGGATGTGACAGACTGAAAATATGTTTCAGACATTATTAAAGCTTACCTTTCCTTGGGTAAGCACACACAAAAAGTCACTGTGGTTCAAAACAGAGAAATGAAGAGTACAGGCTTCTCAACCATATGCTCAGCCTCTAGTAATTTTTACTAGTAGTCTAGTGGTCAGTGTGTGCTCTGATCACATCTCTCAATTGCTAAACTCTTCAGTGAGGGAAAATAAAAAAATAATACAAAGAAATGCCACAATAAAACTAGAATTTTTATTTATAGCTGTTCAAGCAAAAAGATGTTGACAGGCTGAAGAGCCCCAACTCTCTTTAGGGAGACCTTATAGCAGACTTCCAGTACCTGAAGGGGGACTACAGGAAAGCTGGGCAGGGACTTTTTGAAAGTCATGTAGTGACAGGATGTAGGGAAGTGGCTTTAAACTAGAAGAGAGTAGATTTAGACTAGATATTAGGAAGAAATTCTTTTCTGTGAGTGGTATGACACTGGGACAGGTTGCCCCAGCAAGTTTGTGGATACCCCCTTCCCTAGAAGCATTCAAGGCCAGGCTGGATGGGGCTCTGAGTGAGAGGTGTCCTTGTCCATAGTAAGGAGGTTGGAACTAGATAATCTTAAAGGTCTCTTCCAATCCAAACCATTCTATATTCCCGAAGCATCAAGAAAACTACAGAATCTAGCATGTGATCTTGAATACTACCGGCCTATAAAAGCCCTTCCCGTTCCAATGGCTAGCACTCAGAGCTACATTCCTTTTCTGTGCTGTCTACCTTGCCTTATTCTTTATTTTGAAACCAAAACAATAGAGTCTTTTTTCCCAGTATCACCCCTCTGATATTTCCTTTTTATGCTGACACTGATAGCAGCATTTGCTGTGAAAAGGATCAGAGGAAATTGCATTAACTTCATTGCTCTAAGACTAATTATGATTAAATGTAAGTCGAGAGGGAGCTCGTTACAGTAATTTTTAGGCTCCGGAGTAATTCCTGAGCAATACTTGAAGCAGAGAAACTTCTCAAGCAGTGAATGAGCGTGCAAATGGAAGCACAGTAGTGCTGGGTGCTACCTTCTGTGGGACAGCTCAGTGGAAAATACCTGGCCCATTTCTTCTTAGGCAGCAATCCACCCTCTTTCAGCAGCACTGAGAGCAATTCTGACTAGACAAAAAAAAAAAGACTGGATTCATTTATTCACAAAGGCTATTTAGCTTCTGGGCTCTGAACTTTCACTGAACACAGAATCATGTGACGTATAAAACACCATGTACTGGTATATTTTTCCTCTTCGTACACCTGACCTGGAAAAACAAATTAAAAAAAAAAAAATCTTTCTTCTTGACATAACCAACTATAAAATTCTGTATTTTAAAAGCAAGTGCATCAGAAAGACAAATCTGTCAATTTAATGTCAAAGTTGCTTATATGAACTTGGTGTCCCATGGATGCATTTCAGTCACCTTTTTTTCCTCCCCAAGACTTCACTCAAAGTACTGACAAACTCAGCCATTGCTTCTGCACACTGACCTGGAGTTCTCAAGCTGACATATGCACAACAACACCATGCAAAACTCTTCAGAATACTACAAAGAATGCTAGAATCAAGATGATCCAATCTCTTCTGCTGTCCAGTGACAGAAATAATTAAAAGAGTGAAAGTTCCTAAACTGTGGGGGAACTGTGAAAAAGAGAGCCTGGATTCACCTTCTTATCACCTGTGTGACATCTTCTGTCTGTTTGCTTATTTGCAAATGTACAGGTGTTTTCTTTGACAGCCAGAATAAAACACACCCAATACAACTAAAAGCAGTGTAGAACAACACAAGAGGTCTGAAATATGTACTTGAAGTTAAACTGATTGGCTAGAACCATTAAATACAATTTGACTCGTGGCTTAAATTGAGAAGCACATTAGATTTCTTTAAAGATAGTAACAAAGCTCTGTACTGAGTATATTGCATCACATCACAACCAGTCCATGCTTTCGGTTTGTTTAAACTGTGAGGGTGTAAATCCCATGAAGAATAAGGACAAACAACTCGCACTTTTGTAGGGACTAAGTGAAAAGAGGCCATAGATTACACCAGACAAAGAAAGTCTTCACACAGAGATACAACAAAGATAATTCAGCCTTACTCCCTGGGGCTAATGCTACTATGTCAGCGCAGTTGTCAGCCAACAAAGAGCATCTATGATGCAACGTTACATAGAATATGTGCCTGTAAGGTGAGAATAATACAAGCTCCACCCCTTCCGGGAGCACAGATGAATTACCCTCACCCGTGCTCCCACAGCTGACCCAACACTTGCCTCAGCTGATTAATCAGAGGTTCAGGCTGTGATTACCAGTTTCCCATACAGTGCCTAAGAGGTGAATCTCAGACTTGAGTCTGCAGAATTTCATGCTGCTGGTGCTTTGATGGCCTTACCCAAACTACCCCGACATAGCTCACATCAGAAGCACAGAAGAGGGAACTGTGTTCTTCTACAAAGAGAGCTCCAAAGCTTCTCATGGTGAAACTTGCTCCTGCTGGCATTTGGAAGGGCTCCATGCTGCCTTGAGAGTTCCATAATATCATGTAGAAGTGGCAGCCAGGCACTTCTATCATTGTATTAAACAGCTCTAGAGTGACAGTGGCGACAAGATGCAGTTGGACAATCTTCTGGACTACTTAACATCCCAGGGAACTCCTCACCAAGTTCCACCTTCCACACTCACCAAAAATCCAACTTCAGTGTGACACATGAAAACTCCTAAAATAAAACTTAACAAAGAATTACTTTTTTCTCTATTCCTTCTAATTCTTTGAGAAAATAACAATTATTTTCAACATTTATGTTTGTTTCTTTTTGAAGCATGCAATTTATTTGCAAGATTTTTTTTTTTTGGGGGGTGGGGGTGGGGGAGAAGGAGGTCTGTTTTCTCCCAATTACTAACTCAGTGTAGGTCACTGGAACAAGGACTGTGATAATTTGTTCATCAAAATGGACTTGGAACGCACAAAATATCTACACAACTATATGTACATATACACAAGCATGTTATTGAAGGACAAGAACATTCACTCTGTCCCGAGAAGACTTAAAATACTCAAAAGCTTCCCTCCTTTTGACTGCCGAGAAGACAGTGATATATCAACTTAAGTCTCATAATGTGACATGAAATTTCACCTTTGTTATTGATGACTGGCTGTAATATACATAACATCTTGCCCACAATATCTATGCAAAGCTCCACTCACAATATGTTTGATGTAGGAAAAAGAAATCTAGATATCAGAAATGTTTTCTATCAAGGTTTCAGAGTGGTTAATTCTAGCTCATTAAAGTGTGATTTTTTCGAAGTATTGGGGATTTAAGTTGTATTTCATTGATAACACTGGCCAACATACTATGGTCAGTCACTTGAATAGCTGGTATTTGTTTGTCAAACATCTTTCAATATTCAATGGAGAAGCTAAGGCAGAGTAAGCCTAGTAGATGATACCTTATTTCCAGAAACATGTTTTCCTGACAAAATTATACTTAGACTTTTTTATCACTATGGAGCAACTTTTCTGCTACAATATACTTGTAGGGAAACCTCTTTTTCAAATGAAGACACCATTCCCAGAAGCATTAATAAAAACTAAGATAAGTAGTTCAAGGGATGGGAGGTAGAGGTTGCAATGGAGTCTTACATAACTGCCCCTCTCTAAAACCTGAATGTCTTCCCTTAGGCTGAAGCTTTCTTTCAGCCTTTGCCCTGGGCTGAATATGTTGAAGCTAAAGTCTTAAAAGGCTCCTAAATATTTGAGGAGTTATATTCTACAACACTCCAAAAGACGAATGGAGACTGGCATCTTTAACATAGCTCTTCATACATTCACAAGAAAGAGAATTACATAGTGCCTGTAGTAACATGAGACACATGAGGTCCCCTCCGCTTATATTCCTAATAATTCTGAAAGACTCAAATTTTTATACTTGTACTTTCTTCCAAAGTTAACAGAAAACAACATTAAAAATGTACATAAAGCAATCTTCAATTATTATTTGGAAAGCCTAGAAATTGCCACATATAATATATATTTATTTCATTTTCTTAAGAATATTTTTGTGAGTTCAGCCACATCCATCATCCAGGTGGGGCCAAGGCACAAAGCCAAGGACACCTGCCAAACTCCTCTTGAAGAAGTTCAGCAAGAAGAAGCCAAGAATCTGCGTGACTGACCCAATTCCTGCAAACCCAAACGTATTTGGAAAAACACTCAAACCATCTCTACTTCTTCTATGTGCAACAGATGTCATAGCTGTCATATCAGATATCAGCTGCAAATATCTGATACATATCAGATAGCTAACAGGCTCTTATCATCTCTTCATATAATTGGTTGGGGCTTTCTTTTCACATCTCACAGGCATCTACATGCAATTATGTCAGCTTATCTAAAAGAGAGAATTTCTCCCCAGAGCTCCTGCCACACACGTCCCCAGACCATCGGGACTGCAGCAGTGCCACTACTGTAAGTAACACGTGCTTGGTTTGGGAAGTAATTTTATGGCTGTCTTCTCTGTCAGAGTTCCTCACAGATTGGTTAGTATGCTGCTGTACTTTAGATCATCCTGAATAATTAATAAACAGTTTGCCATTTCCTGAATATATTAGCAGTGAAGAAATATTGCTTGAACTTGTGAACTGCCATCAGCTTGCTGAAGAAGAGAGAACCTTTTTTTCTCCCTTCTCCTTGTAATTGCACGTTCAAAGAATTCTTTTGAACAAAAAGACAATATTGCAAACAACTAGTGCTCATTAAATGTAATAAAATTGGTTCTTTTGTTCTACATACACACTGCACTGGAAAACCTCAACAGCAATTACAAAAGAAACACCTTAAAAATTAATCTCTTCTCCTTTCCTTCAGAGATCCTAATGAAGAGACTTATCCTTTCAAAGCATCTTTAAAACAATCCTGGCTAAAGGCACTCTCAAGTGCAAATATAAAGATAGGGCAGGTGAAAAATCTAGAAGGGAAATGATTGTGCAGCCTGCTCTGCTCTGTCATAGTCTCTACCCAACTTCAGCAACCAAAGCTGTGCTGATGCAGGAAAAGGAACAAGGAGGCCTGGCTTCTACCCAAACCTGCTGCTGACCTGTGGGTCACGTGAGTGTGCTTTGCCTACATTTTCTTATCTGAAAAACAGTCTTTTCAATAGAAAAAAACTGAAGTCCAAGTGGTGGTGGTGTTGTTTTCAACTTGACTCTGAACCTTAAGAAAGACGTCATCAACAAAACTTCTCTTACTGGCAGACTTGGTATGAGTCTCCGCTCTGGCCCCTTCTCCTGCAGCACGTGCTGATGGTGGCATTGCTGAGGATTTCCAAAACCCCAACTGAATGTATAAAGCAACCAAATCTACACTTACTGCCAATTTATAGAACTTCTCAGTACATTTAAGTTTTCCAAATATTCAGAACTAATTCTAGAAAGATAGGGAACCAAACCATGTTCAGAAGTCCTTACAGATATTGATACTTGCGATTCGTTCAATGCAAGCTGTTGACTGAATGCTATTGCTGTGAACTAGTGTTTTTAAAGGTCATGCTATGACAAAGAGACCACATAGTTCAGATTGCTCTGAGGTTGTTCTCCTTGTAGTTGCCTGTGCACAAAACATATTCTAACTGAAACCCAGTCTGTTACCTTCAGAGCTCATCCTTTGATGCCTTAGGTCCCTAGCTAGTTTTTACATAACCGATCATCTAGTAAATAGGAGTGGGCCATCCTGCCTTTTGGGCTGCTTTATCTCACTGTATTGGAAACATATTGAGAGCATAAAAATCTATGTCTGCCAAAAAGATCTGTATGTGCAGCGGGTGATAATTCATCTTGAAGATGCACAATAAAGCTGTGCCAGCTGAAAGGCAGACCACTCAGCTCCTTATTCTGCAAGCTATGTAACAGCAGCTGACATCTTTATCAGTGTTCTCGTACAGTTTCCATTACAGTGATATTCAGAATAACTTCACTGATCTGAGTTCTTAAAAAAAAAAGTATTTCTGCCTCTAACAAGAGACACTTTTCTTTAAGCAACTTTAAGCAGTAAATAGATTGAGGAACAGGGCTTCCTAAATGACCTGTTCTTGGGCATAATAAAGGAAAAACCAAACTTGCCCACACATAAATTAATGACAGCCAAGACTTTGTAATGCACTGCTTGAAAGGCAATTTTAAATCTATAAAGTGGCTAATTTAGCTGTAAACCTGACTGGCTTACATATTTCCTCAACTTTTTACTATTGTACTACAGTTTTACTTAACACAATTACTGTAAATCGTGCAATTTTGATTTACCACAAATTCAATCATATCTTAGCACATATGTGATAACCGTCTGACACAGTATCCTTCTTAAAAATTGAATCAACAAATTAAACTTTCTCCACAAGCGCTTGTTAATAGATACAAATATGGAGCTTCACCTAATGTACAATGTCATTACCGAAAATGTACTGTGCTTCAAAGTAATGGCTCACCAAACTGAGGTACTGAAAAGAGTACACATTATGGGAACTAATCTCTCAGTGTTTTAAATTTTCTGGATAAAGCCCCATTGTGTATTCTTGCCACATACTTTATCCCTAAGAACAGGGGAGATTTTCCCAGTACTATGGGATTAGATCTGACGCACAGCTACCTTGGTAAAGACAGTCCTTGTAACCAAATAGGCAACACAGCACGAGCCTGTGGTGGCAGGGAAAAAGGACCAGGAAGGAAACCAGTGATGTTTATTCACTGGAAAGTAGTCAGGAAAAAATGAAGCAGACTTTAAGTATGGCTGCAAATCAGCTGACTTGGAATGGAAGGGGTTGCCTGATGAGGGGAAACTGAGAGCAGGGGAGCTGTGGCATGGTCAGCCCTGGTCTCCATCATGCTGTGTAAGGCTGGCCCATGGAGAGCAACATGGGGCAGGAGCTGAAGTTGCAGCTCCTCAGGTTGAGGCTGCCACTGAGGAAAGAAGAAGAAGATGAAGACAGGGATGAAGTAAGAAACTGCTGCATTAAGGCTGTGCTAGTGTGTCTGTGGCATCCCAGACTTCGTATAGGCTTAAGGGCAGAGGATGGAAGAGACAAAACATTCACATCAATTTGATCTTAAGATTGGGACAACAGAGGTCAGTGCTTTCACACTGGGTTCTGGCTCTCATGTCTATAGGAAGGAGAAGAAGCTGTGGGTCACAGGTCAGGTTTTACAAAGGGCTGTAGTGCTCAGAGCTATAGGGTATTTCTGCTTTGGAATTCACTCAGCTACTTCAATACTCTACTTTCAGAGAACTTTAAATTAAAAATTAAGCATGTAAAACAATCCAAAGAGACACAGCTCTGCCTTTTCCTTTGAAAGGTTAAGATGAAGCACAGGAAAAGGGGAGTGTAATTGTTGTAAAACACAATATTGCCTGAACATCTCCCTGTTGGGAAGAATTGCTTTTGGATAGTCTCCAGCTGCCCAGATGAGACATTTCAGTTTACATCCTTATCTTCTGAAAGAACAAGAGATGAAGTTGCAAGCTTACTTCGTCAAGACAGGCACGAAAAAATGACATGCACAATAAATGAAAGCAAATATTTCCACTTTTTGATGTACAATTAACTGCATATATAACTTCTGCTAATAGAAGACTTATCAAGTACCTTACTGTTCACCTATTTATTTTCCCATGTGGCCGGAACTAAAAGATGGCAAAGAATTGATCTAGGGCAACTGCACCAAAGTGTAGGATTCACTTAAATGAAAAGACACCAGCATAAACAAGCTGGGGGGGAAGTACTGAGGGAGAAAACTAAATCAAAGAAGACTGCCTTCAGAGCAAATCCCAA